>NC_133409.1:125225000-126475000 GCF_049350105.2 Macaca mulatta | reverse complement strand
GGTCAGTGAAAGAGTATGTACATGTTTTCCATGAATGGATAACCATTCCAAAGAGTGTGGAAAATTCTAGATTCCAGAAGTCTTAAGAGCCTTTTAATACACAGTAATGTGTGACTTGAATGAAAGAAAATTGTCCCCCTGAATGTTTTGTTTCAAAGAATAATTTCAATTGACTTTCAAATTTTCTATGATTATGATCCTCATACTCATAAACACTTCATGAATACAGTTTTATAAAGAAGTAAAATCTCAAAGAATTACTAGATAGTTAAATAATTGTAATACTCTACTATAACTAAACAAATTGATTTTCCAAATCAATTTAAAATATGCATATAATTTTGAAATTTGAGAAATTTAATTGATCAAATATTTATATATTATACTTTAAAAATATAATAGTTTAGAAACAGAAAGAATTAAGTCTTACATAAAGGAAGTTCTAAAATTAGAATGAAGTTGGTCTCAAGGTATTCCTGTTTTCTTTAAATTAGGCCTAGCAATGAGCTTCCAGTGATTATTTAGAATACCATAATGACAACAGCTATACATACCAAGCATTAGTATGAAAATTATATATTTAATTAAATTAATAACAAATAAACAATGGTAGCAATAAATTAATGATGGAGTTAATAAAATTAATAAATTTTAATTTTTTGTTTCTTCCCCCTAATTGGATCCAACAGGGTGGAGCTTCCATTATCTCCCTCATGGTACAGATAAACAATATTAACTTCCTCACTGTCACAGAGTTAGTTATTACAAAGCCAGAGATCTTATTACTCCTAATATTATTTGCATGAACGTTTCAACTAATAATAACTGCCACTTCTGTCTCAGGGCAAAGTTTTCCTGTTCCATTCCAGAACAATGTTTCTGCTTGAGCCTTACTCCCAAGCTCCTATGCTCATTCTTAGCATGCTCTCTCCTCTTGTCCGTTTAGGTTCTTCCTTTTTCCTCTACCTTAAGTCAGTGTTGTGGAGACAACAGAACACTGGGAACACACTTGCAGATGAACAAAGCTGGGTGTATTGACTAGTTTCAACTTGTGTTATGGGATGGACGCCACAGCAAATCTCAGTAAAAGGCTGTTAGAAAGGACTCATTAGAATTGTGTTAAGTAATATGGTAGAAAGTTCTAAGAGGAAGGGTTTTCCTCTGGCTTGAATGCTCTTAGGAAGCAGAGGTAAATTAGTCATTTGGTATCTTAATAAAATTTTCTAGAAGGTAGATGTCATTGTGGTTTAAAAAAAAAAGTTTGTTATTTTGGAGTTAAAAAAAACTGCAGGCTAGGTTTCTACGACTGTGGATAGATAAAAATAATTGTATTTACTTGACATCTTGTTTATATATTGGTGGAACACATAACACATATTTGAACATTCACAAATTGCCAAGAAATATCAGTCTAATCAAATTTACTGGTTCTTACAATTTTTTTAAAGTCTTAAAGTCATTTAGTTATTTTTATCACTGAGAATAACAATGCATTCCGAAGTACACACATAGTTTACTATTGTTTTTATTATGAGCATTTTAGGAAGGAAAACTTATTAATTGAACGTTAGAAGCAAATATGCATCTTTTGTGGGTGAAATGTTAATATTAAACGTCAAAAATTAGAATACCCATAAATGGTGATACTTGACTGATTCATTCTGTATAATGAAAAATGGTTAATGATGAATGAGTATATTTACTACACAAATAATGTATCCCAATGACACTGTGTACAAATATTTGAGAATATTTTGTGTTTACCTATAAGGAGTTAAGATAAAGGCATAACGGTGTGATAGTCATCTTTTGGTCAATATTTAGCTCTTACATTTTCTTTAGTGGAAAAATCTGTTCCTTTTATAGATTGTCTGGCAGCTAGAGGTCAACCATTCTAATCTCACCAGATTTCACTAAATGATCTTGTGAATTCTTCTGCTCTATCAGTAAAATAAAACAGTTTTTAACCACCTTTAGGTGATAGAGGTTACAGTAAGTCCATGTACAGAAAAGACTTTCCTTTGCATCTTGAAATCAATGAGTTGATAGTTTATCTACAGTGAATATTTGTGGTTACATGACAAAAACAGGTCAAAGGTTTTGTGAGTTTTCTTCTGAAATTGTTTAGTGCCTTCTCTAATGACTGCTAATTGAAAACAGAGATTGGGACTATCAAATGAGGTGGGTGACAGATAAGTAGTAGATTAATGCCAATACTTGGTTACAAGACACTAAAAGGTCAGAAGTCACATGAATTAGCTATTGTGCTACTGTGAAAAGACAGACATCAAAAGTCTATTATCCCCTTTAGTAGCTCTTAGCCTAGCTTGAAATCCATTCTCAATTCTTTAGGTTATAATATAGAAGTAATCTCCATGTCATTTTACATATGATGTCAAAGTGAAGCCACTCACCCTAAGTATATCAATAGTTGGAGTTTGCATATTTTATTTACATAATAAAGAAATATTTTTTTAAAAATCACATTTTTAGTGTATTCAATGTTCATCTTGGTATATTTTAGGAACATTTTATTTAGAAAAAAATAGTTATACTCAATGAAAAGAACACTTGAAAAAATAAAGAAGTTGACAAGTATATTACATTTGCTCAATATTTCTCTATGGGGAAATGGAGTGGGTTTAAGACACAGTTGGTATACTTTAAAGGATATGAGGATTTTTGTAGCTGAACAAATATCTCAAATCAACCACTTTAAATTTTAAATTGGTATAACTTTCATAGAGTTCACTCAAGTTCAATTTGTGGTTCAATCTGTCATTTTACAAAAAGACAAACTATAAATTTTTCTGCCAAATGGATTACATCAGTGAAGTTTGGTACATGGAGGTATAATCACAAAGAAATGTGATTATCATATTGAATAATATAAAATAGAGACACATTATTTAATTTTACAGGTTTCTAAGATTAGGAATAAAACTGTAAGAATATATTACCTATACACTCTAAAATTAATATAGGAGTAGCTGATGTATCTGTTTAGGCAAGAACTGCAAGTGGCCCATGTTTGTTTCCTAAGAAGTGATTATTTGCTTTCTGTCTCCCCAATAGATTGTAAGCTTGATAACAGCAGCACTTTTGTTTGGCTTACTACCGTACACTCTTCCTTACCTCAATCCCTAGCACACAGTAGGTATTCATATACATGTATAATAAATAAATATAGGAATATATGCTGGTTTTCTTGTTTTTTTTTTTTTCAGCTTTTGTTTTGTTTTTTGTTTTACTGTTTCATAAAGGAGGTTAAATCCAGACTTTGCCATTCCAGCGAATTCAAAAGCAGAACCCCTCAATCATCTACTGTGGCACAGCCCTGCCATGCCACAAAATAGTATTAATGTTAGTTCTAATAATATATATACTTTTTACTTTCTTCTTCAAAAGAAATTCAAAAATATAGTGATAGCTAGACAGAATCCTAATGTCACACATTTATTTTCAGTTTCACACTACCTGTGTTGGTACTTAAAAACATATGCTAATGTAATAGAATCTCTATAATTCTTTAATGAATATATTACTCTTGAGGAAGAAAAAAGGTAATTGAAAAAATACATAACAATGCAAAAAAACAAACATTTATCTTACAATTATTATCAGAATTGTATTAAAGTCATCCACAGAATGAATTATGCATTGCAAAAGACAATATATGATGTTTTTGAACATAATTTTTATATTCTCATTGATTTTTTGCTTATGCATATAAAAATATTCCACGCAACTGTGTATATGTAATATAAGCAAATCTTTGGTAACATATTTATAATTTTTAAGCTTCTTTTTAAGGTGTTACGAACATTTGGTCCCTTCAAAAGTATGGTTGTTTTGTGTGTTTCTTTTATATTTGGTTGTTACAACTGCTATTATATGTCGTTAAGTTTCCCTAACATCATCCTTACAAATTAAACTTTATCAGTCTTTACGTTTACAGTTAGAAACTGGAATACATAATACGTGACTTGCTTAACACCTCTTTATAGCACATTATTAAAATTGTGAATTATATGAATCAATTTATTGTATTTAAAGATGTATTGTATAATTGGAGAGTTACTTCAGAACATATGTGTATTTAATAAAGATGTAACAGGTGCCAGAATCAATAAAGAAATCACATGATCTTCCTACATTTTATTGAATGAGACCACACTGTAATTAGAGTCAAGGGATCCTTAGTGGTCTCAGTTCACAGAGTTTTCACATGAACAGTCTCATATTTGGGTTGATCTGGTTTCACACTCTTGGGCTTTTCCTTTGTATTGGGATTTCAGGTCAACCACAAAACTCAGAGCAAAATTCAGCTACATATCTTTGAGCAGTATCTGGTTTTGAGTTCAAATATACAAACCCTTCAAGTTTCTTAAGATGCACACCTGGAAACAACAATAAGTCTTTTGAGATTTATGTTAGACCATCTTATTTTAGGTTCAAATTTAATAATTTCCTGAGTCTCCAATCCAATGTTATGTTAGTTATCAGATGGTCTGTTTTCTGATGCTTATGCTGTTAAGTCTGACTTGTTCTTAATGTTATTTAGTAATCCACCTAACTAACTCATATGTACTGTTACATAAAACCTAAATTTACAATAGAAAAGGCTGAACTAAAACAACGTAAGCCACATAGTCTCCAAAATGGTCAGGAATTGATGATATCTACTACTTCCAGAAATGATTGTATAAGGCAGATATAAGTTTGAGGTTAAAATAAGCATGTTTGAGTATTAGATGTTTACAAAGCAGGTAGATTCTTAGGTCTCTCTTCACATTCTGTGCTTTTGAGTGACTGTTCTTTCCTACATGAGAAGTTTAGACATTTCCTTTTTCCTAAAGAGGGGAAAGCAGAGGGTTCTTGACTGGCAACACCAGGCACAGTTAGAGTGTGTTAGCATACTCAAGACAGAGGAACTAGACAAGAACATTCACCCTGAATGCTAAATTCCCAGGCTTCTTTCCCCACTTGGTTGCCAGGATGTCGACAGCCAGGGTTATACCTTGCAGGCAAGAGAATGAGAATCCTCTTTTTGAAATCTGATGAATCCAAAGGGAAAAGACTAAGTTTCCACAAAATAGCAAAGAAACAGTATCCTAAAGGGAAAATAATACTGACAGGTTCCACCCATATGCTAAGTTTCTAATCAGCATTTTAATATCTCACAGACAACCAATGATTACCAGATAGCTGAAAAAATTCTCCACTATGAGATATAAACGTAAAAATTGATTTTTTTAAGGAAAGAAACTTGAAGGAACCTACTAAAAAACTACCATATTATCCTTTGAGGGCTAAAAGAAACTGTTGCATCCATGGAACAAGTATTAATATAAATCCTGTAACACAGAAATAGAAATAGTCAATGCTAAAACATCTCTTGGAAGTAAAGCAGAAAGTTATTTTCTGCTTTGAAAGACTGAATCAAGGAAATTCTCAAAAAAAAGAGAGCAATTAGAAGTGGAAAATTAGAAAAGACTTTAAAAAAAATTTTTAAAAGTAAAGAATTAGCCAATTAATAGTTTCTGGAAAGAGAGATGAAGAAAAAAAGGAAAAGGAAATCATCAAACAAATGGTTCAATTCACTTATCTGAAGTACAAAAAATTTCAAGATTTAAAACCAGTGTTCCCAGCTCAGTGGACGCACATCATTGTGAACATTTAGAACACTGGAGGCAAACAGAAGATTTTACAGGCTTCCAGAGACAAAATACAAATCACATGCATTTAAGAAATAAGTAAACCAGAAAAAAGACGAAGACATGGGTTACAGGAAAGAGAAGGTCTAACACAGAGAGAGACAAAAATAATGCTTATGAAGGAAGATCTCAGGACAACAGCTGTGCTCCAGGTATAGGAGGCAAATAGTCCCTATTGGAACAGTGTGATTCAACAGAAAGATATATTAAGGGCTAACATCACAAAGATTCCATTTACCACTTGTACCATCTTTTGGACCTGACAAAGTCTGGGTTAGTCAAGACTTGAATTGTACCCACAAGTAGTTCTCCTGACGTCTTCATGAAGTTCTTGCTCTCTCCTCAAAGACAGGCTGCCTCTTGGTTCATTTGAGAACACTCACTTCTCCCTAGTGAATTTCTGTTTTCTTTTTTTCCCTACTACTGAGAGCTGTCTATTGATCACAATGAGCCTGGAAACTGAGAATGCAGAAAAGCTCACCTCCCCTCACCATGTTTCAGTTGGCTGGACTGTATCTGGTCCACATGGCAGATCCCCCAAATCCCCGGGACAATAGCTCCCCAGAAAAGAATCTTTAAAAACTGTTAAGCAAATGAAGCCAGGATTTTACTCAGAGGCTGTGTTTATCTCGTCTTCTGAAATAATTCACTAAGCACCTTTATTTAAATATCTAGCTTTGTGCTTCTCATCTGTTTTAATACTAATTGGTTTTACGTGTACTTATATGTGAAATATATTTCATAAAACATGACATATCTAATTGAAGAAAAATTAACTTATCCAAGTTCATATGTATAGTAATCTATGGAGCATGCATTCAAATCTGTACCTGACCACACCAGTGCCTCCTATGAAACGTTACAGGAAGTTACTAAATTTCTTTTTGAGTTTTATCTTTCTGCTCTGTCACAGTGTTAATGCAAATTCCAAAATTCTGTGTCTCACTTTTCATTTGGGTTTTGTTCCTTTAAAAATAATTCATAATCCAGGTGCAGTGGTTCATGCCTATAATCACAGCACTTTCAGAGACTAAGGCAAGAGGATCGCTTGAGGCCAGGAGTTTGAGACCAGCTTGTGCAACATAGCAAGACCCTGTCTCTACAAAAATTAAAAGAAACAATTAGTTGGGCATGGTGGCACATGCCTGTAGTTCTAGCTACTCAGGAGACTCAAGCAGGAAGATGACTTGAGCCCAGGAGTTCAAGGTTAAAGTGAGCTATGATCATGTCACTGCACTCCAGCCTGTGCAACAGAGCAAGATCCTGTCTCTAAGAAATAAAAAATAAATAAATCAGAGATATTAGGAATATCCAACACTAGGGAGCATTTTCAGTAATCTGCATGGCATTGACCACAGTATAGGATGTTTAGACTGCAAAATGCAAGTGTTATTCCTACAATCACATCTAAGTACAACAAAAATTGCTCTTGTATAGAAACGGCAAATGTACTGAAAGTTCTGCTTCATTTTCTCGCCCCTTGATGTGTGTTCACAGCCTCAAATAAGGCATGACTTTGAAAACATATCAACATCACTAACCGGCCTATGCCACATTGGTTTTAATACATAGTGAAAACAAAAATTATCTCAAACCTAAGTCGTGCTTTACATATTTCCAGTTATAACAGGCTTTATTCTTTTTCTGCTTTTGAAGGAAACCAGCAAAACTTAAAATAACTCTAGGAAGCCATGTAAATAATCATTACACAGAACAGAGCTGACCTGACAAGGGTAATGGAAAGGATTAGGTGAATTCATTTGAAAGAGAAACTGAATGCATCTGAAAGAATGAGGGGCTAAAAAAGTTCATTAATATTTATTACCTAGTAAATTCAAGCAATATGTTAACAGGACAGGAATCTCTGAAGCATAAAAGTCCTTTAGTTTCTGTGCCATTATTAACATAGTTAATAACACTATGTTATAGTGTCTCTGTTCTTCTTACCCAAAATCATGCAGGATATCCCATATTCAATCATGGAATCCTAATGAATTCATAAAGCTTTGGTATATACTCAGAAGTCCCACAATGTCCAGAGAGAACCACTAACAATAATGATGACGACTATGAAAATTTTAATACAATTATGAGACATTATGCAAAAATCTATAATTTCATTTAATACAATATGTATTTAGTAAAAGAAAAAAGAAGAAAACAGTTTCCTCATCTATTGAATGATTATCATTTTGGGCACATGATTGGGGAACAAAGGGTATCTTCCTGCAAGCAATCATCTAATTACCCTCTGAGGTGACTTGATTCTAGACGAAATATAGGTCATGGAATTAGCGTTAGTTAAATTGAGCATTTTTTCATCTGTGATTAATGTGTTGCTTGTTGAAATTTTAAATTGTCTTGTTCTATTGAAGTCACTTTAGGGTAGACTTTACTAACAGAAACTTCCTTTCCTTGCTTCTTTAATCCTGCTTTTCATTATCCCTAGTTATATTCTGAAAAAAGAATTCAAAAATAAAAGTAAATATTACTAATATTATCTGCATTCAATTGATAAGTAAAACTAGATATTCATGTATGTAATGTGCCTTGCTTCTTATCTCTGACACAGAAGGCCATCTTCATTATTTCTGAGGATTCTGAACTGCCTCAAAGGGAACCTTGCACTCAGCTGCTTTCATGTTTTGTTTTGTTTTGTTTTTTTCAGGCTAATATACATTCACTTAGATTATGGCTATAAAAATTTAACTATCATTTTATTAAACTTTTTCATATGGCAGATACTATACTGGCTGTCAAGGGAATACACACCATCCTTTCCCCCAAAAAAGTAAAACTCATAATTTACAAACCCTCATTGACTTATTTATGAAAATAAATAAAATAACATGTTTAAATGGACAGAAACAGATTCTATATGTGCTTACATAACAAACAAATAACATAAAATCCCATATGGAGGCCAGATGTAGTGGCTCACGCCTGTAATTCCAGCACTTTGGGAAGCTGAGGCGGGTGGACCACCTGAGGTCGGGGGTTTGAGACCAGCCTGGCCAACACAGCGAATCCATGTCTCTACTAAAAATTAAAAAAAAAAAAATAGCTGGGCCTGGTGGCGGGTGCCTGTAATCCCAGCTAGTTGGGAGACTGAGGCAGGAGAATCGTCTGAACCCAGGAGGCGGAAGTTGAAGAGAGCCGAGGTTGTGAAATTACACTCCAGCCTGAGCAACAAGAATGAAACTCCATCTCAAAAAAAAAAAAAAAAAAATTCTATGTGGAGTTAGTTTGAGACAAATTCATTGTGAATAGCAATTCTTAATTGGTCTTTTGACACAACTCATTAGCAGAAAAATATTTACATTATTTTTCAAGATATTTTCTAAAAATACTTTTATGAGAACCAAGACCTTGTCCCCAATTTTTCCCACCAAATTCTCAACAATGAAAAAATAAGAAAACCCAAGATTACATCAAAAGCATATGAAAACAAATGCAAATGTGTAACATGGGTGGGGCAAAACTTCCTGAGCAGAAATTATTTCTTGGATTTCAAATGCATATGTACAGGAAAACTCTGACTTAGTTAAACAATACTGTTTAACATTTAGCATTACATACTAACTTGCAAATCAACTCAAACTACAAATCTAGCTCTATTCATATTTACTGAGCAATTGTTAGGTACAAGCTGCTCAGCTTGAAGTTGTGAATGAAAAGCAGCTTTCATTGTTAACAGTGCATATTATAGCATATTATAGACAGTACTTTTGTGTTTAACGCTACGTCGTTCATTGCTCAGGAGTATATGGTCCTACTTCTCCTTCTCCCTCTGTCTGAGGCTTGGATTATGTCCAATTTTTAGAAATCCGTTTTTCCTTTCTAGAATGCCAACTGTAGCCTACATTGTGTTCAAGAGGGAAAGACAATAGAGCAAATTTGCAACACTTGAAAATCGCTTCAGTGGCAAGAGACTAACAAAAGAATTTTCTGTCAGAAACAATTTGGGGAAAAGAGTTACAAACAGTTTTCAATTTAAACGTGAAACTAAAGTAAGAGATGAATTTAAAGTTAAACAGCATTAGACTGGAACTAAAGAATAGGGATGTAATGTATACCACTGAAGGTATGTTTGCAATACATTTTGATTTAACACAATACAGTATTTTCTTTCTTAAATATTAAATAAAATTATAACATCATCTATAGTTTTATTTAAATGTAAGCTACCTGGCTCAATTTTCCCAACCAAAACAAAACAACAAATTTGTAAAGTTGATTAAGATATTCAAAAGACTCACAAAATATCAGAGGATGAACAATTCTTTCAATTATAGATGATGTTTATTGAGTGCTTAAAGTATTTCATGAAATAAATTGAGGACTAAAAACACATTGTTTTATTAAGTACTATGCAAAAATCAGTAACTACAGTTCAAACTAATCTTGAAAGTGATTATTATTGAATTTTTGCAACAAAATTGTTAACATTAAGTAGCAAATATTAACCAAATTATATAATATGTATGTATGTAACTATTTTGCAAAACCTAGAGAGCATATTTTAAAAGTAAAAACAAACAGAAACCTTTTTCTATTACTCTAGAGAGGTTTAAATCTAGAAGTCTAGCATGAAAAATCTAAATCGACAAGACTTGGTTAGCCGAGTTACGTGATAAATCAGTAGTCAGAATGAGATTTTTGTCTACTGACTTTGTAGATTGCCAGTTGACAATATCTAGGCTGTAAAGATCTTAACTGCCTAACCTCACCCTACCAACACACACACGCACGTAGGCATTACTGGAAGACCTCCCAGGTTATCTTGTTTACCCTCCCAGCCTTTAGACCGGTGCCAACTAACATATTCCAGAGAGTGCTGTCAACTCTATGTTCACACAGCTGTACTTTTGTGATTTTTTATTCCAGCGCAAAGAATCAGTGTTAGGAAGTTCCTTGAATCTATCTCAAATGTTGTCTCACACTAAAACCTAAAACACTTCTTAAACTGAACTACAGGGATATAAAAATTTTAAATCAGGCAAAATATGTAGAAAAATAAAATAATTGTAAGCAAACTTCTTCAAATTTGTAAGAAGTAATGCTGTCAAATGTGTGTGGTTTTTTTTTTGGTATTGAAAGTATGGGAAGAATTGCTAAAAATTACGTAAAAAAGTAACTGTGTTTTTCTTTTTTTTTTTTTTGAGAAAGAGTCTGCTTCTGTTTTCTAGGCTGGAGTGCAGTGGCGCGATCACTGTCCACTGCAACCTCTGCCTCCTGGGTTCAAGGGTTCAAGCCAGCCTCCTGAGTAGCTGGAACTACTAATTAAAATGACTCTTTATATCCTTATAAAATATAACTAATTTAGATAGATAGACAGACAGACAGATGGATGGATGGACGGAAGGAATTTACTTTGGTTTACTTCGGGCTAAATCAGCCAAGTCTTTTAAATGTGTTTCATTAAGTACTCCTTTATTTTTTAAATTTTTTTAGTTTGAAGTTTTGTGGATACATAGTAGGTGTATATACTTATGGGATACATGAGATGTTTCAATACAGACAGGCAATGTGAAATAAGTACATCATGAAGAATAAGGTATCCATTCCCTCAAGCATTTATCCGAGTTACAAGTAGTCCAATATTACTCTTTCAGTTATTTAAAAATGTACAGTTAAGTTATTATTGACTGTAGTCATTCTGTTGTGCTACCAAAGAGTAGGTTTTATTCATTCTTTCTATTTTTTTTGCACCCATTAACCAAACCATCCCCATCTCCCTGCCAGCCTCCCACTACCCTTCCCAGTCTCTGGTAACCATCTTTCTACTCTCTATATCCATGAGCTCAATTGTTCTGAATTTTAGATCCCACAAATGTGAGAACATGAGTTGTTTGCCTTTCTGTGCCTGGCTCATTTTACTTAACCTAATGATATCTAGTTTCATCCATGTTGTTGCAAATGACTGGGTCTCATTCTTTTTCATGACTGAATAATACTCCATTGTGTACATGTTTCACAATTTCTTCATCCATTCATCTATTGATGGTGGACACTTAGGCTGCTTCCAAATCTTAGCTATTGTAAACAGTGCTTTAACGAACACAGGAGTGCAGATATCTCTTTGACATACTGATTTCCCTTATTTTTCTTTTTTTTTTTTTTTGTATATACCCAGCAATGGGATTGCCGAATCACTGGGTAGCTCAATTTGCAGTTTTTCAAGGAACCTCCAAACTGTTCTCCACAGGGGTTATACTAATTTAGATCTCCAGCAACAGTGTACAAGGGTTCCCTTTTCTCCACATCCTCACCAGCATTTGTTACTGCCTGTCTTTTGGATATTAGCCATATTAACTGGGGTGAGCTAATATCTCATTGTAGTTTTGATTTGCACTTCTCTGATGATCAATGATGTTGAGCACCTTTTCGTATGCCTGTTTGCCATCTGTATGTCTTCTTTTGAGAAATACCTATCCAAATCTTTTGGCTACTTTTTGATTAAATTATTAGATTTTTTTCCTGTAGAGTTGTTTACGCTCCTTAATCCCTTGCCAGGTGGGTAGTTTGCAAATATTTTCTCCCACTCCATGTGATGTCTCTTCACTTTGTTGATTTTTTCCTTTACTGTGCAGAAGCTTTTTAATTTGATGTGATCCCAAACCCCTGGGGATGTTTCTGAGATCTGGACCTTCTCCAGGTTATTTACATCATGTAAAAAACCTTTATCTTTAAAAAAATCTATCCTATTATTCCCTCTTGGAATCATTTATATAATCATTTATTTTCGTGATGCTTTTGCTGCCATCCTTATCTAGAACAATTATAAATGTAAATAACATGTTCCACATGGTTTTTTCATTCTAATTCTGGTTTGGAATTTAATCCACCTCAAAAACAGCTTGAACAAACAGTTGTACAGAAATTGCAGAGACGACAAGTCTTTTAACTGTATATTTTAAACAACTGAATAAATTCTTCAATTACAGTGCTGTTATATTAGGCTTTTTTGAAATAAAAAAAAATCAGAATATAGCAAAATGACAACCCAACAGAAGCTACTATAGGCCATTCACAGCCACAAAATCTGCACACACACACACACGCACACATGCACAGGCACACACAAATATGCAGGCTCACTTTGCATGGTACAATGTTAACTTAAACTTTTGTATAAGGAAATTGTGTCCTCCTTTTGCAGTACTCCGTGGTGATTGCAGTTGCCATGGACCATGCAAAGCAAGGACATCATTCTGATATGGACCAATTTAACAAGGCACTGGTCCAAAAAGCATGGACTACCTGTATATATGCATTCGTGTGTGTATGTTCATATATGTATACATACACATGATATATACAAATACCCACACAATACACACAAAGTATTCTGTCATATTTTGTCTATGCTAAATCTTTTTGCATTAGAGTTATTTTCACATTCACGTTAAAGAAAATGTGAAGTAATTGCTCAAATTCGTATATCTAAGATTTTTAATAGAACTCTTTCTTGAGACATAGTGAAAGGCACAGATCTTAAGGGTACAATTGTATAATTTGATGAGTTTGAACAAATGAATACATTTACCTAACTGAATTCCCAATCAAGATATAATTTGCATCTCCCTAGAAAATATTTTGCAGATTCATTCATGTTCTCAGATCTATCAATGTTCATTTTCTTTTTAGTGCTAAGTATTAATATTATATCATCTTGTGAGTATGCCATAACATATCTAGATTGCATAAATCTATTGATGAATTATTGTGTCATTTCAAATTTAGTTATATATGAATATATCTGCAATAAATATTCTGCTTATTTATTTCATTTTCATTTATTTAGAGGTTTTATTTATTTACTTTTATTTATAAGGTTTTTGTTTTTATTTATTCATCATTTATTTATTATTTTATTTCGAGGCAGGCTCTCACTCTGTCACGCAGGCTGGAGTATAGTGGTACAATCATAGCTCACTGCAGCCTCCTGAGCTCAAGGAATAATCTCACCTCAGCCTCCCAAGCAGGGAGGACTATAGGCATGCACCACCACCAGGCTAATTTTTAAATTTTTTGTAAAGACAAGGTCTCAATAAGTTGCTCAGGCTAGTCTTGAACTCCTGGTCTCAAGCTATCCTCCCACCTTGGTTTCCCAAAGTGCTGGAATTATAGGCATGAGCCACCATGCTTGGTCTGTGAACAAAGATGTTTAATGTCTCTTGAATACATTAATACATAGGAACACAATTGTTGTGCCATAGGCTATATGTACATTTTCCTTACCAATATTGTTGCTGTCATCCTTTTTAAATTTTGCTATTGTAGACAGTATTTTAACTTCCATTTCCCTAGTGGATAATTAAATATCTTTCCAGACTTTTTTTTGCCATTCATATACCTATAAGAGGAGCTCTGCCTCCTGTTAAGTGTCTGTTCAATTTTTTGTCTATATACTATTAGGTTATTTATCTTATAATTACTTATTTGTAGAAATCAATATATAATTTAGACACATGTCCTTGGTTCAGTATGTATACTGATAATATTTTGTCTGAAGCTCTGACTTTCCTTTTCTTAATAGTGTCTTATAAACAGAAATTTTTTATTTTGATAAAAATCACAGTTTGTCTATTTCAGCTGTGTTTTACAGTTTTTAATATAGAAATCTTACACACTCTTCGTTAAATTTATTTTGATGCTATAGTAAATATTTCTTAATTTTATTTTCAATTGTTTGATGTCAGTATACAGAAATACAATATTTTAACTTTGTATTGTGACCTTGCTGAATCCACTAACTTTTTTTCTTTTATTAACTGTGTAGGTTTTTCTTAGGACTTTAAAAATACTTATGTTGTCAGTAAATAGAGAGGATTTTATTTCTTCTTTTTAAATCTTTATGCCTTCTATTTCTCCTGATTTATTTTCCTGGTGAAGACCTCCAATTCAATGTTGAATAGACATAGTGAGCATAGATAATCTTACTTTATTCTTTATCTGAGAGGGAATCCACTCAGTATTTTACTTTCCAATATAATGTTAACTGTAAATTTTGTACAGATTTCCTTTATGATACTGATACTATTTGTCTGGTACTCTGACATTTTTCTTCCAGCATTTGTTATAATGTAGATTGCGTTGCTTTGAAATATTTGTACTTTCATTAATTTAAAATACATCTTTACCTACTTTAGTCATGTTTTCCTGTAAAAGTATGGATTTTTATCTTTTTAAAGTATTACTGCTTTGTCATCTGATTTCCAATGTTTCAAATGAGAAATGAGACATCATTTGTATCATTGATTTACTCCATGTAATGTGTCTTTTTTCCTCTGGCTGCATTTAAGATTTTTTTCCTGATTTTCAGCTGCTTAAAGATGATGTAACTAGCTGTACATTTCAGAGTATAGTTCTCCTTAGGCTTCACTAAAGCTTTTTAGATCAGGGATATCCAACCCCCAGGCCACAGACTAGTACTGGCTGATGGTCTGTAGGAACCGGGCCGCACAGCAGGAGGAGGTAAGTAGTGGGTGAGGGGGCATTATGGCCTGAGTCCTGCCTCCTGTCAGATCAGCAGAGCCATTAGATTCTCACATGAGTGTGAACTCTACTGTCAACTGCACATGCAAGGGATCTTGGTTGCATGTTCCTTATGAGAATCTAATGGCTGATGGTCTGAGATGGAACAACAGTTTCATCGGGAAACCATCCCCCACCCTGCATCCATGGAAAAATTGTCTTCCTCAAAACCAATGCCTGGTGCCAAAAAGGGTAGGGGCTGCTGTTTTAGATCATTAGGTTGGTGTTGATGTTTTTCACCAAATTTTCAGTTATTTTTTTCTACTCATTTATTTTCTCTCCTCTCCTTCCAGAACTTCTTAAAAGTTATTTTAATATGTTCAACAGAATCTCACTGGTCACTGAAGCAACGTTTTTCTCCAAAAATCTTTGATTCTCTTTTCTTCAGTTTAAATTGTTTCTATTGATTTGTCTTCAAGTATAATGGCCCAGAGTCCCTATATATTGTGTTACTTTGCTAAGGCTGCCACAACAAAGTGCCATAGACTGATTAGCTTAAACCACAAAAATGTATTTTTTCATAGTACTGAAGGCTACAAGACCAAACTCAAGGTGTCACAGGTCTGGCGGTGTTGTTTGTTTGTAGGCATTTTCTTAGCATGCAGATGGTCACCATCTTGCTGCCTCTTCACATGGCTGTCTCTCTGTGCACACACACACCCTGGTGTCTTTCTGTGGGTCCAAATGTCCTCTTTCTATATTGACATTAGCTCAGTTGAGTTATGTTTCACCCTAAAGGCTTTGTGTTAACTTAATCTCATTTTAAATGCCCTTATATCCAAATATAGTCACATCCTGAGGTACTGGGAGCTACAGCTTCAATATATGAATTTGGACAGAACAAAGTTCAGTCCATAACAGAGAGAAAAACAGAGAGAGAAAGAGAGAGAGAGATTTTTCCATACTTAAGCATATTTATACATTTCCAAATCCTTGTCTGCCAATTCAAATATCTGTATCATCTTGCAGTCCATTTCTATTAACTGCTATTGATCGTGAGTTTACAACATTTTTTTTAATTTTAGTTGGACATTATGAATGATATGTTGCAGAGAGTTTGTATGTTTTCATTTTCTAGTCTGTTGAGGTTTGCTGTCTGGATTCACCAGACATTTAGTTGTCCAGTGAATCCTCTTGGTCCTGTCAAAATTCATTTTGTGATTTCTTACAGTGGATCTATTTCAGTTTGTTCTTAGTTCTATGGCATGGCCCTATCTTGGTATCTTTACTCCTAAGATGTGGCCTTTCTGGGGTCCTAACCGAATGTCCAAGAAGTCAGCAAGTTCTCTCCACCCTGATTGGACAAGAATGTCCATGTTTACGTGACCTGGCTTCTGGTGTGCCTGTTCAAGTCATCTCTGTAGCAGCTACTCTCTGCTAGGCCCTGCAGAGTCTCAGCCTACACATGCAGAATGCAACATTCTCCCCAGGTTTACAAGGAAAGCTCAGTGCCTCCACATAGTACCTTTATTTATAGTGTCTTTCCTAGAAAATTCCAACTGCCTCAGGAACGCCAGACTCCAATCACTGCCTCCTCAATTCACTGGCTGCTGCTCTCAGCTAAGGTTTCACCTTCTTGCATCACACTAGCCCCTCAAAAAAAAAAAAAAAATGCCCCAACACAGAAAACCTGGGCAAATCTGGGACTTCTTTTGTGAGTACCCATTCTGTTGAAGATTATAATCCTCCATTGTCTGCTGTCTGATACCTAAAAAAGTTGCCTTATATATTTTTTTCACAATTTCACTGGAATTATTTGTTTTGTTGTGTTATATTTATTAGCTTTGAAGGTACAAGTCTAAAATTAATCTACCATAAGTGAAAGAGCAAATCACATTTATACATTTCTTAGTTTAGCTAAAATTACATACATCAACTGTAAAATATTATTTCGCTTCGCCCATTTAATTGCTTCATCTTTGCTGTGAGACTGAAAAGAATCTGATTGCTTGTTTATACCAGATGCAGCCTCCTAAGTATAAACATCATTAAATCTTCTCCTTATAATTGAAACAGATTCTTATGAAAACTTTAAAGCAAAAAAAAGTAAATAAAATAAAACATTAAGATTTTTTTCTAGTTTGCCTAATTTTTCTATAACAGTAATTTTCACGGCTATATCACACCATGTAAAACACCTTTTTCTCTAATATCATAAGTTAGGATATATGTATTTGTAGACTTACTGATAAGTACTAAGCTGTTAAAGCAGCCTGGCTATTTCATTAAATTGTTTCATAGAGGCATACAATTTTTAGAAGTTTCCTTTAAATATTTAAGCATTTTATAAACTAGATAATTAAGACATTTCTGAAGTCAATAAAAACTAATTTAAGATTAAGAATACATCTCCATAATGACATTTGGGGTCTCAATTTTCAAATACTTGCATACCGTCTTAGCCATTTGGTCATACTTATTGTAGTATTTTTTTCTCAAATTCATAGTTACGTTGTTTTCTGCTGTAATGTAACACATTGAGGCTGTGTTTCATATAGATTAGGCTGCCTTTATCGTTAAAGAACCAAACGGTTTTTCTATAAGCACATTTATTTAGGAATACAAAAAATCAACTATAGATCTATTATTATTCCAGTTCTACAGTGGAGTAATCTGAGATTAAGGGGGAAAATTAATATGAAATAGGATAAACTTTTATCTGGTATATCATATCAAATGCAATCTTTGACACACAGTATTGAATTAATAAATTTGTGCTGAATAAGTAAACAAGGTTTTTTAATAGTGCCTGAGCCAAGATTTAAATGCAGGTTTGCCTGACTTCAAAATTCATACTTTTATTATCCTGCCTTGAACAAAGAAAGACAATTTATCTAAATAATTCTAAAATACAAATTATGACTTTCTTGTTTTTTCAAACAGAAATTGTCCTGAAATTTTACTAGGTATCAGTCATGGTTTTTCATGAAAAGTCAAACTTAGCTCAATTCACATCTCTATGAACATGTACACTAAGGGTGAATGAACTAGAGAGAAGCTTGAATATGAATCTGTATTTATAATACAGGAAGGGTTGTTTTCGGTTTAATAAACTTTCCACCCACCCTTTCAACAAACTATGATATTATTTATCCTAACACAGCATGAGCCTAAGAGTTGATTATTCTGTCTTCTAGATTAAGCCACTTCCCCTGCTAAGATTTTATATTCAGAAGAGCAAAAGCAAGTAAAGTTTGAAGCTGGTCCACTGATGATTTATCTATTCTTTTAACTGTGCTGCTGTCATCATGACTCATTAATCTAATTTTGATTTGGATAGTCAAATAAAAACACTGGCAGATTCTCTTTCCTAACACATTGATCTAAAGATAGTACGCTTTTTAAATTAAAACCAAAAACTATCAATATAGGGAAGATATAGTATCATAAAGCTATACAATTTTATAGTTACAACAGATTATGCATATTTGTGAACTCATTTTTAATGTTATATATTTAACTTAGAAGTAATTTCCTTTTTTATAATGGATTTTTTTCTTGAGAGTGATTTTATGAGTTCTGCAAATTAACAGATTACTTTCTTTTCCAAACCTGAGATGCCAAAATAGTTCACAGCTGATTGTTAAAATTCAATGTGAATTCAATAATAGGGATATCAATGCTTTTTATTAAAATTTTTATAAATTACATTATCTTCTGAAAATTTTTTTCTTGACCTTTAAAATATAGTACGTATACAGTTTAACTCTTGCCATAAGTAGTTTTGAAATTCTAAAGAACACTTATAATTTCATATAAATGAAATATACAATAAATAAAACATCTAGAAAAAGAAGTAATAATGTTTTTTAGAACCAACCAAAATGTTTTCCAAAAGACCTAAGTGTCTGGCTAAAACTTTATATTTTGAAATATTGACTTTGACATGTTTAATTCATTTTAAGTTCATTTTAAAAACAAGACACCCTGTTTATATCATATAGCTTTAGTTTAATTCACCATGTACATGACTTATCAGTTATATTTATTATTGTCTATACATATGAAGAACCATAAACAAATGCTGTTCTTCAAGTTACTTGAAACATATTAAAATTTGAAATCCCCTAAAGGACATTCAGCAAATTTTATGGCTAATATCTTTACATGGCACATATGCATAATAAGAAACAGAGCTGTCATATTTACTTCAATGGACATTTATTACTTCAAAGAGATTTATATTTTTTGCCAAAAAGTTTCAGTTTCACAACTAATCAGTTATGCTGAGACAATGAAAAATAAACATGGAACTTTATTCTGAATTATCCTGAGATACGATTTTACCACACAAATTACTTGCCACCTGAAGGAACTAAATCACTCTGCAGCAAATTCACCGGGAACCTACAATGAGTCTGTGGAGCAACTCTTGAAAAAAAAATGATCTGGATGCTTTGATGTAGTGACATAACCAGAAGGTGATGGGATTTCCATGGATTGTGTGAATATGTAACACTTCACTTACTGTTAAGTGTCTCCTACTAACTTAAGATGTTTCTTAATTACCATGCAGATCTCTGGGTGATAGCAATATTGTACTGACAATTTAAAATTACTTTAATATCCAATATAAGCACCTTGATTAAAATATGAAGTTGAACCACCATAAAACCACTGCAAGAAGCCTTTGAAGGAAAACACAGTGAATCGAGAATTGGTTCCTCTTACACAGGGAGAGAGGTTGTGATGCTTCTCCCCTTCTATGATTTGGAGGTTACACCATGAAACCCCTGGACTCAAGTTTATCAAATTCCTTCATGTCAGTCTTCTTGAAAAACATACATTGGTCAATTAGGCAGCTATTCTTAACTCCTTATTCCCATACTTTTATAGAAGAAGGTATTTGGGAATAAGAACACCAAATCCAATTTCTTGTCCCTCCTGATGCTACTCCTACCCCTGCTCCTCTCTCTAAGGCACAAAAAACCTTGGAGGCAGCAATGCTGTCTCCTGGAGAGAGTTTGGAACTATGTAGAGACTTGGAATTTAGCCGGAAGAGCAAGTGCTATTTTCTAACACAAGTTCCTCATAGGGAAAAATTTATTTTCTTGGGCCCCACACAGTCTTTGAATGGCCCACTAGACTAAACTCCTATGAATATAAATTGTTCATTCTTTAGTCGCTAATAATGAAGAGTTTTTACAAGAATGTACATGAAAATACCAGTAATTCAGTGAATGTTCAACTTGGAGAGCAAAGCGTAAGTGGAGCCAAGACACTGCCTTCAAATGTACAACTCAAATACTACATCCAGATAGGAAATAAAATAAAAAGGGAAATATATTGATTTGGTAATTTTCATTTGGTTAATATTTTATTTGGTGTTATTGAAGACACATGGTAGTTGTTCAGCGTGGTTCTCACTTACATTATTAGAGAGAAATGCCACCCAAAGTAGTTTAGAAAAGATGGCAACCTGAAGTGTTCATGGTAACATCACTTATACCCTCATTTGAAAAACTGTAATAGTCTCTCATTTTCTCAACTTCTATAGTAGATCATTTCTCTTGTCATGTATTTCTTCTTCAATTAAACTTGCACTCATATTCACACACAAATTAGTATCCTCTTTCATGTGCAACAGACCCAGTTTCTTATTTATCCAGACATTAATTCATATGCTCAAATCTCCCTGAATATCTGCTCTTTCATTTTAATGTATTTCTTGAATGGACGGGTTCTAACATCATGTCTCTTAAATTTGAATATCTTCATTACTGGTAGGTGCAAACATCTGACATTTTTATTGTTTTATCTACCAAAGTAATACTCAAGTTTTTATATATTCAAATATATAATATTTAATAATTTTTATTCTTTTTATTTTTATGTATATGCCTCAGCTGATATTTTATAATCATATGTAGGTAAATTATATTTTTCAATTATTTTCATTTCAGGGAAGTAAATATTTATAATTAAAAAGTAACCTCAATATGAAATTAGTGCTCTAAAATTTTTTAAAAAAGAAAATAACCAGCAAGGGTAACCCGCAAGGGGCCGAGACCAGTCCCAAACATTGTATACCCTCTATTCCATTATCTCATAGACTAGACATTGCAGTTCCTATTTTATCGATGTAGAATATAATATTCCAAAAGATTTGCTTGCCCAAGGTAGCACAGCTTAGAAAGTGGTGGAACTGAAATTCAAAGTCATTGCATTCCATAATACATTAGAGCCCCGGTGGTCATCTTCGCCAGACCCAGGATAAATATCCATGACTTCTCATCTTGTCCTGTCATTCTCAACCTGGGCTGTCCCAGTACTTCATTTTATGCTGTTTGTAATGTGTCCTTTTCTATCCTGAGACAAAACTTTTACATAATGTGTCCTATTTACCCTCATTGTCTTGAAAACATCAATACAAAATGAATTTTACAAAGTAATGTGGGTATACAACAGAAGTGATCATAGGTTTACATCATCAGGAATGCAACAGCCTTAAAAGCAGACTTATACCATTGCATTACCATTAGTCATATTATTTATCAAAACTGAAAATGCTGCTTATTAAATTCTTGGGCCCAAAAAACATGTTATTATTCATTGACTTCAAAGACAAATATATTAATGGGAAAAATCAATGTATATAAAAATGCAGTAATATTTTTTACTTTTATGTTAAGTGAGTTTAGAATCTAGATTTTGATTTTTTCATCTACAGGAATGTCCAGAAGGAGATCAGAAATTTTATAAAATGCAGTCAGTTCTTCACTGTGTAGAATATCCATTACTGCAGCATATCTTAGCCATCAAAATATCAGTGATATATCTCAATATTGTGAAAATAGAAATTGCACTCTAAAATTTTTAAAAGGACTCCTAGGGAAAATAGCATCACGTCTACTCCTATAGCTTTTTCATACAGATCACCAATATTGTTAAGGATGCTTTTAATTCTACTTCAGTTAATTTTCTTTAGAAGGATAATTAATTGGATTTTAATTTGTATAGTTAATCTTTTAATCCATTATTTTAAAACAACTTTTTTAAAACTTGTATTTACTTTCCTAGTCAAAACTGCTGGTGTAGCCTAAGTTACATTTAGACTTCCCTGTGTGAGGTCAAAAGTTTCTATTTTCAACCAGAATGCTGCTTTGTGTATATTTCTATATCACTGCTTGTAAAATATTGTTTGTTGTTCTGTTTCCTGGAAGACCACCCTAATGTACGAATAAATATCCTGCAAAAATTTAGTCGACTCCTGGTTTCTGGTTGACCAACAGCTGTCACTTTGGTATAATCATTCAAAAGCCAAAAGAATGCAAATTTGTAAACAAAGAACACTGTATCTCAGTCACTACACTTGATTCTCTATCTTCTCCATTTAGTAATACCACACAAAATTTAGGTGAGTGATACATTATTGTAATTCAATATATTCATATTGTTCATATATTCAATATATACATACATTTATGCACATCCATGTAAGTCTAGCTACAATATGATAAATGGTATCACAATGAAAATAAAGTTCTTGTTTATCTCATTTCCTGCTGTAACCTCAGGGATGAAAACATTACCTAGCAAGTAGTTAGAGATTAACAAATATTTATTGATGACTGAGGAGTTGGGACTTTATGCTGTGGTCCGTGGATGATCATAGTTGGTTTTGTTGAAGAAAGCTAATATCATCTCCTGGTTTTTAACTTCCTTCTCTATGTGACTTTAATCTCTGTCAGCCCTAAAATGCTATGATTCTAAATATGAGCCAGCTATCAGGTGGGACAAACGATGCAGCAGGAATCATTTCTCCCTTATCCCCAGTCATAAAATCAAAGACTGCAGGATTAGACCAGCTCTTACAATTCATTAAGTCAAAATATGATCTTCTCTAAATCTTACTTAAGAAATTAGACTGTCACTGCTTGAACATCTTCCGTAACAGAGAATAAATACACTTCATCTTGGGACCACTGTGATTGTTATAAAAAATGGGATTGCCATTAATTTAGCTCTATTTTACATTATGTCTAATCACACTTCCATGCAAAAGCAATTCAAATATTTGAAGATAACAATCAGCCTCATTGCATTTTTTTCTTCTTGAAGCTAAATAGTCCATCATTTATTCTTTCAATCAATATTTGTTGTGACCCTTCTGTGTTTCAGGCACACTGCTGGGGTCTGGGGCTACAAGAGTGAAGAAAAGTGGCAAAGTCCGTGTCCTTATAGAGTTCATATTCTACCGGAGGAAACTGTAATAGCAAGAGCTAAGAATCGATGAACATATAAATAATATCAAGTGCTGATAAAGGCCTTATGTATGTGTATACCTACACATGAACATACATATACACAGACATGTGCACATATATACCAAGATAAGTGAATAGAGATTAATATGAATGCTATTTTAGATAAGATGAGTGAGGAAGAAATCTCTGAAAAACTGGCAATTTACTAACATGAGAATAAGCAACATACATAGATTGGAGAGGAATATTTAGGCAGCATGAATGGTGGGTGCAAAGGCCCTGTGGAAGGACACCGTCTTACTTAAGGAAGAGCAAGAGGAGAAGACTAAAGCTGAGTGAGCTGCAGGAAGAGTTAGGAAAAATGCAAAAGGGAGAGTCAAAATAGATATTATTTAGGGATTTGTAGAACAGAGTAAGGAGTTTGAATTTTATTCTATGTAAGAAGAAAAGCTTTTAAAAGATTTCCTTCAAGCATTCCTAATATATGATTTAGAACACCCTCACACCCTGCATTCACCTCCTATGAACATGTTAAACTTTCTCTGTATATTTATTAAATCACGGAGACCAGAAGTGAATGAAAATCATCCTAGATTTCTCTGATCAACATGTAGACAAAGACTATTTCCATCCTACCCTTGATCATCTACTCTACTAATAAGACCTAAACTTACAGTACATTTTCTGATGAACCTATCAATTTGTTTCCTCTGAAACTTGTGGTTAAACAACATTTTGAAGTCCTTTGCATACAGAGTATTTGTCAAGGTTTGTCAGTGCCATACATTTTTAGTTTTTGACCAAGAACAGCACTTCAAGTTTATCTCTAACACATCACCCCTCCTTGAATAATCTGGATTCAAATCTCAGGTGTCATCTACAAGTTGCACAACCTTTACCAAGTTACTTGACTTTTAGTTTTTATTCATCTGTAAAATGGGGATTAATCAGTATTTATATTATAATTTTGTTTTTGAGGATTCTATGAGCTAATACATATAAATTGCTTAGACATACCTGGCAAATGTCAAGTAGAACGTACATATTTACCTGATAGAAAAGCTTATGTGTGTATTTATAGATATGTAGTTAGGTAAGTAGGTAGGTAGGTAGGTAGATGATTGATTGATAGATAGATAGATAGATAGATAGATAGATAGATAGATAGATAGATGGAGATAGATAAACAGGTAGATAGATAGATCCCTACCCAGGATATATTTAATATCCCTAATCAGTGATGCTGGTCCCCAGTGACATATACAGACCTTATATATTCACACCACTGCTCAAGTTACTACTTTATCCCACAAAGTTTCTCTGTCCCAAATTTTATCCAGTGTAAGCCTTATTTTGTGCATTTTCTACCTTCTGTCTCCTCACAGTAATCGTTTCCTCTTCCGACAAAGCATTCACAGTAATGCTTATTTGATAGAGGCACTGCCATTCATCATAAGCCATGTCTGTCTTATATTATAAATTCTTTCATCAAATATTTATTTAGCATCCACTAAATGTATATCTGGAGGCTGTTTAGCATCGTGATTAGGAAAGTAGGTTCCAGTCCCATCTTCTTAACTCATTAGTTGTGTAAATGTGGGCCTCTCCAAACCTCAATTTCCTCACTGAAAACAGGAGATAATAAACAGTTTACCTTACAAGATGTAGAATGCTTTAAATGATGAAATGTTTGTATACTATCTAGCATTTTCTGCACTGCATAGCAGTTGAATGGTAAGATAGCTATTACCAAAGTTATTGCTTTGATCTAACAGACTGAATTTCTTAAAAGTAGTTTTGCGTATCCTTCTTTATATTCCTTAGAGCAAAGAGTATAGTGGCACAAAATAATAGTAGTGTGGGTTTTTTTTTTTTTTTTTTTTTTGCTTTTTTGTTGTTGTTGTTACTTTAATAGAATAAGGAAAAGAAAAGTTATTTATCTTTTTTTTTCCTCTTAATTTTCTTCTCCCCATTCTAAGCAGCTAGACAAGTCTCTGTGCTACTTTTTCTTTCAGTAGATGATTGTGCTTTAAAACAAAAAAAACAGCTTACTTGTATACAACTTCCTTACTGGCTTCTTTCAGTCCTATGACAATGTCATGGAGTGAGGGATATGTTATGTATGTTACAGAAGGGAGAGACACTAATGCTTTTAAGGGAGATAGGCAGGAGCAGTAGACAAAGCAAGACTAGAGCGGGCGTCCAGAGCCAGTTCTCCCATGAAGGCAGGTGGTAGTACCTCTGGAAGAAGCGTGGAAAGCTGGCTTCCACCCCAGGGAATATTACTAGAACATTTCTGGAGAGAAGAATAGGCAGTAGAACCACTGAACTGCAAAGGAATCTGTGGACTTGGAAAACAAAGTGAACTTCTGTTTTCTTAACAAAACTTTATAGCATGATTTAGACCATGTGCAAGTATAACTTTGGTAAACATAAAAATCAACTTACGAGGATTAAGTATTACAAAAGTACTTTTAAATTTTAAACACTTATCATGGACACAGTGTTAATAATATGATTAGATGTCATAGAAAGCATCTGCTAATAAAAAATCTACATTCCCTCTAGTAAATCACAGAAAAGATTACTTAAAAGGTATGAAAAGCCTCCTTTTAAGTATGGGCCATGTCAGATGTTAAGAAGTTTATTTTATTGCAAAGGTATCTTGAGTGAGTGACTCTGCAAGAAAGTTGAAGATTCTACTAATTTTTCAGTAAATTCAGAAGGAAATTGTATTAGCTCAAATTTTCATGCCTCCCATTCTATCCCCCCAAAATATTTTTATATGCCAAGCACTTACTAGTAAAATGAATTTAATTTATTTCTGTTAGTATATCTATCTACTCTCATGATATTAAAATCTATTCAATTCAGGAAGCATGCTATATATAATGTGTTGTATACAAATACTATACTGCTTCTATTATAGCAATATATAAGATATTAAAATATTTAGTAGGGCTTTATAATGTACATTAAAATTTGGTAGGAAGATTACTAAACTTGCTGTCCCACTAGTTCTTAGCTGATTTTTATTTTAAGATGAGGGGTTTTATTGTATATTTCTGTCAAGATCCAGGAAAGATTCAGTTAAGAGTTTTAGACTGATAGTAAATCTATATGCAGATAGAAAGACAATATTTCATCTCTCTTTTCTCATTCAGAAAATTGTGTGTCACTATTTATTTACACCAGTTTTTATTTATATAAAATTTAGTCATGACAATCTTACATGTTCTTGTTAAGGGTTCCAATTAAACTTTTCACATTATTATTTTGGTGTTTTTTTTCTACTTCTACTGTCATTGTTATGTAATATTTTCACCATAGTCTCTAACTGAGTGCTCTTTATATAGAAGAAATCCATTGTGTTTTTTTTTTAGTCTTATTTCTGCTCTTAGTCATACCAATTAATTTTAGTATCTTTTCAGTTGATTCCTAAAGAAAGCAATATTATCAACTGTATACAGTGAAAACTTGTAGCATTTTTCAAACCTTCAGACCTCTGTTAATTACTGATAGTGATAACCAGCACACTAGTTTGTTTTGCCATCATGCTTCTGTTGTTTGTTTTGCCTTAATGTGGAATTTCATTAGACATAATTTTATTATTAAAATATGTGTTGCTGGCCGGGCGCGGTGGCTCACGCCTGGAATTCCAGCACTTTGGGAGGCCGAGGCAGGCGGATCACGAGGTCAGGAGATCGAGACCATCCTGGCTTACACGGTGAAGCCCCATCTCTACTAAAAATACAAAAATTGGCCAGGCGTGGTGGTGCCCGCCGGAAGTCCCAGCTACTCAGGAGGCTGAGGCAGGAGAATCATTTGATCCTGGGAAGTGGAGGTTGCAATGAGCCGAGATCGCACTACTGCACTCCAGCCTGGGTTACAGAGGGAGACTACATCTCAAATAAATAATTAAATTAAATTAATTTGTTGTTAATTTGTGATAGATATTATTTATCATATGAGTAAATTATCTTTCTATTCCTAGCTCTCTCTCTCTCTCTCTCTCTCACCCGACCCCTTCTCTCTCTCTCTCTCTCTGACTCTCTTTCTTTAATGGGAAACAGAATCAAGTTTTATTGTATGCCATTAATCTCCTATTAACATCATTGGTGTACCAAGATTAGGTGGTTAGAGCAAGCCACTCTGGGTTCAGGAAAGAAAAAGGTTCACTTTCTGTAGAGGATTTGAAAACAATAATATAACCAACTATTAGTCCTTCTGCTTTTTATTATCACCATGCCTCCAGCAATTCTAAAGAGTGTCAAAATACTCCTCCCAGAAAAAAATATGTGTTGAGCAAAGCTGTAAAAAATGCTGTTGTAACTGCTGTATTTTCATAATATGTATGTAAGTTTCCAATTAGCACATTTTTATTATTTATCCTTTAATAAACACTGTATTCTATGGAAGCTAATGTAGAGAACTGCTGGTTATACAGTCAAACCTAATACACATGGGGTAAGAATTGAAGTATGGTTATATTTTTTTCTTTACGATCACTGGGCCATCACTGTTTATATCAAATCTACTGTTTGCTTGCAGGAATATGTAGTACCACATGACTCAGAGACACAAATAGCACCCTAAGTAAGTTCAACCAATTTCAAAACCACTATATACTTCAGAAGTTTTTACCAAATGTAATATACCTTTAATTATTTGTAAGGAAATTTTAGCAAACATTTTCAAATGTAAAAACTCTAGAAAACCATAACAAATCCAAAGAAACAATGACAGACTGCATTATAATTTCTGAAATTGATGGAGAAAAAGGTTTTTATGAATTTCTAACAAATTTCTTTGTGTTTAAGACATTTTCTACTTTTATATATGTTGTTGTGTGCATGAGAAAAACCTCAAAAATAAGATTTAGATTATTTTATCAAGTAGGAGTGAAGACAGATTAGGCAAATCTGGACATTCTGATACTAAACACAGATATATAAAGATCATTTTGATAAAGTCATTGACAAATTTGCAGAAACCTTGGAAATGAAAACTATTTCTTATATAATTGAAGATGTTGATATTGATCAATATTTTTTCATTTCAAAAAAATTAATACAATTTAAGTGTTAATCTAATGTCTCTTTTTTATACTGTATTTTCTTATTTTATTGGCATTCATACACATATATGTATATGTGTGTATATATGCATATATATTTATCATTCAATAAAAATAATTTAATTTAGCCTTATTTTACTAGATTCATTTCACAATTATTGTTGAAGATAATTTTGTCACATAGAGGAGCAAGGTGCTGAAATGATTGGCTCTAAATGCCAAATGTTTTAGGTATGCCATAAATTCAGACCAGTTTCCCAATTTTACCTTATATGCTTCATTGAATTGACAGATTCCTTAAAATTAAATCATCCTTTCATTTCTAGAATTAAAATCAATTGGTAAAGGTAAATGACTCTTTCAAAAGCACTCAATTTCAATTTGCAAGTATTTTAATTTTTTTCCACAGTACTTCTGATTTTGATTTGCAAATAATTTTAAGATTTCTGCCATGCAAAAAGACTCTCTTTTTTATATTTTCATATGCATGTTATGCTAATTTATTAAAAATTACTATGCAGTTTTTCATATTTTAAAAATATTCTGGACCAATTAATGTAGCATTTGATGTGTTTCTTTTTTTCTCTCTCCCCTAAAATGACAAATTTCCTCATCTCCTTTAGAAAACAGAAAAAAACTTTTGATCAAATTTTCAGCAACTACCAATATTGTGTATCTATTTATGTTTCTCATTCCTGGGGTATCTCAATAAGATTTTTAATAAGGTGGGTGGGGCGCGCTGGCTCATACCTGTAATTTCAACACTTTCTTTTTAATTTTTATTATTTTTATTTGTATTCATTTATTTATTTGTATTTATTTATTGTGGGTGAGAATGTGGAAGATCAAGGTGGAAGCATCACTTGAGCCCAGGTAGTCAAGGCTGCAGTGAGCTAGGATGGTGCCACTGCATTCCAGCCTAGGTGTCAGAGTGAGACCCCTCTCTCAAAAGAAAAAAAAAAAAAAAGGCGGATTTTTAATATATTAGATATTAGCATAGCATTAATGTAGTAATCATTAAAGTACTAGAGAATATTTACGTTATTTCCCTTTTCGTTTGTTTGGGATTTTTCTATTTTTATTAAGCTTACCAGAAGTTTGTTGATTACTTGGTCTTGCAAATTAACAACCCTTACACGAATTAATCCTATTGTTTTTGTCTTCTAACTCAGTACATTTTGCTTTCACTCCTGCATGTAGTCCTTCTAGGATTTCGTGGAGTATGTTTAATCCGATGCTTAATTTATCAATATACATGTATTCTAATCTTTTTCTTTTGGTGCCAAACTTCCAAACACATTAATTTATCATACAGTTCTGCCTTGGCTGCTACTTTTATGTTTTGATAAATGTTTATATATTTTTTCAACGTTATTCCTTAAACATTTAATTTCCTCTCAATATAGCTATTTATTTTAAATAGCTATTTTATATAGTTTATGAATACTTGATTGTAAATACGGCATATATCTGCCCCTGTAATTTGCTTTTACCAATGAAATCTACCATTAGCTCTATGCCTTTGACAAATGCAGAATCGGTGATCACCACCACAGTCAAGATACAGAATAGTTCTATTACCTGCTCATGGCTCTTTTATAGTCAATCTTTCACCCTACCTTTAATCCCTGGCAAACACTGATCTGTTCCTATAGCTACAATTTTGCTTATTCCACCATTTCATACAAATGAAATTATACAATATATAGCCCTTTGGGCCTGGTATTTTTCACTTAGCTAGATGTATTGTAGGTTTATGTTTTAGCATTATCAATAGTTCTCTCCTTTTATTGTTGCCAAGAAGTCTAATTCAATGGATGTGTCACTGTTTATTCAGCCACTGAAGGATGTTTAAGTTGTTTCCAGTTTGGGAGAATTATGAATACAATCACTATAAACATTCATGTACAGGTTTTAGTGTGAACCCAAGGTTCCATTTCTCTAGGTAAATACCTAGAAGTGAGATTTGTGTCATAACGGCAAGTATATGTTTAATACTATTTAAAAAATTGTAAGATGTTTCTACGTGGTTGTATTATTTTGCATACCTACCAGCAATTTATATGCATTTTAGTTGGTCTGCATCATTGATGCACTTGGTTTTCTGAATTCGGAGTTTTTTATTTCTTTTTCTATTTTAGCCATTTTTATGATGTGTAGTAGAATATCTCAGTTTTAAGGAGCAATTATCTAATAATTGATAGTGTTGAACATTTTCTTACGTGTTTATTATCTATACTTTTTATACTTTTAAGCTCATATACCACCTGATTAGTGGTGATTTAACTGTTCCATGGAATCTCAAGTCATATTCTCTACATGATTTCATACATATCAATATACTTCAAAGTATAATCCTCATTATGTACCATTTAATTTAATCTTATTAATTGTATTATTTAAGTACATTATTTTACATTTTTACATTTTTGTGTGTGTGTGTGTGTATGCGCGCGCGCTATTATGCAGTATTAACTTTATGGAAAGATTTCATACTACAATTTTGCTTCTACCAATTTTTAGTTACATTTCTAATCATCTTGACCTTATACATTTTAATTTATTACTTTCCATATACAGAGTTGGCACTGCTGGAGCTTTGTAAAGTTTTATGTAGTTCATGATCATAGTGACTTGTTTTGTTCAACGTCATTCAATTTTTGAATCCTATACTTACTAATATAAAATTTTGAAACCTGTTTTCTTCTGCTCATGCTGTTCTGATATACCTTCTTTGATTTACAGTTTATCAAATCACTCAACTGCTGCTTACGTTGCATTATTTTTGCAGTTAACACAATATGTTATTTGAATATACATTAATTGTTGCTTAAATGACATTTTAAAAACTATGCTATTATACAGTATTGAGACTCAAAAAGTTATTACGTATAATTATAAAATGCTTAAAGCTAAGAAAGGTTGGTAAGATGATAAACATGTATAATGAAAACCTATCATTTAGAGACCAGGTTTAGCCAAAACAAAAATGCAGCCATACTTTGGTACTCTTTCATATCCCTTAGAAGTAACTATCAATCTAGAAGATACTAAAGAGGTCAAGGTGCTAAAAGTGGGTTATGAATATCCTATATCACTGTGATCACTTAAATAATTGCTGATGGCAAAAACTTTCAAAACATCTTGAGATTCTGTGAAAAGAAATGTTTTGGCTCAAAAGTCAACCTTGATACTAAAGTATATAATTTGTGGGTAAATGCATGCAATTACAACTCAATTAAAAATAATGTATACATTTATTTAGTAGTCCTCTGCAATCCCAAAATGACAACTTCATTTATTTATTTATTTATTTTATTTATTTTTTTCAGACAGAGTTTTACTTTTCTTGTTCAGGCTGGAGTACAATGGTGCAATCTTGGCTCACTGCAACCTCCACCTCCCAGGCTCAAGCGATTCTCCTGCCTCAGCTTCCCAAGAGCTGGGATTACAGGCATGCACCACCACACCTGGCTAATTTTTGTGTTTTCAGTAGAGACAGGGTTTCACCATGCTGGCCAGGCTAGTTTTGAACTCCTGACCTCAGGTGATCCACCTTCCTCAGCCTCCCAAAGTGCTGGGATTACAGGCATGAGCCACCACACTTGGCCAATACCTTTAAATAGTGTTATAAATGAGGTATTACATCTCTGCCATCCAAATTATTCTTTGCTCATGTATACTTGAGCATTTTATAATTAAATTATAGAAGGTTATTTGAACATAAAGTTATTTAGACCAAATCTATTTGCTTACCTCATTTTAATTCTAAAACTCTAACTCATTGAATATTATAAACACCTCATTCTTCTCCATTTTTTTTCAGCAATTACCTATAGGATGACTTTGAGCAATTATTTTCAAAATAGAATGTTGATGGTATGTTTTAAAAATTCTTAAATATCCGGAAATGTCTTCACATAATTGTTATTTACAAATAATGAGTTGACTGAAAAGAGATCAAGGCAAAAAAAAGGGGGAGGGAAGTAAATAATTATTAATACCTAGCTAAGCATAAGCTGTAAACTCTAAACTCCCCAAAGAGAAAATATAAAAGATTAACAAATCTCAGAAGAAATGCAAATAAAAGAGATATGTTTTAGACTATCAATAATGTAAATACATAAATTAATTCAGGTTTCATTCTGGTAAAATAATACTAACATTTCCACTGGTACAAATAGAAATTGAATCAAATTTACTGAAAAGCAATTTAGTGTATTTTTCAGGAGGCTTAAATGTGTATTTATTGCAGCACTATTTACAATAGCAAAGACTTGGAACCAACCCAAATGCCCATCACTGATAGACTGGATAAAGAAAATGTGGCACATGTACACCATGGAATACTACAAAGCCATAAAAAAGAATGAGTTAATGTCCTTTGCAGGGACATGGATGAAGCTGGAAACCAACACAGGAATAGAAAACTAAACACTGCATGTTCTCACTCAGAAGTGGGAACTGAACAGTCAGAACACATAGACACAGGGAGGGGCACATCACACACTGGGGCCTGTCAGGGGGTGGGGGACAAAGGGAGGGAGAGCATTAGGACAAATGCCTAATGCATGTGGGGCTTAAAACCTAGATGATGAGTTGATAGGTGCAGCAAACCACCATGGCACATGTATATCTATGTAACAAACCAGCACGTTATGCACATGTACCCCACAACTTAAAGTAAAATTTTAAAAAAAATATTTTAAAAGTATAGGATGGCAAGTGATTTAGCAGTGATACTGAAACACTGGTTAGTTTCAATAATCAGTGTTTCTGGGTTCATTTTCCTCAGGAACTCCTCAATGTAATTCTGTGTAATTGCATCAAAACAATCACACCTTTTGCTCTAATAATTTGTTTTCTAAGAACAGACTCTAAAAAACTGGTCAGGAATGTTTATAAACACATGAGTAAAGATATCTATTGCAACACAGCAAACAATAGTAAAAGCTAAAAAGATTGCATGCCCAATAATAAAATACTGTTTATGCAAATGACAATGAATTGTCTGGCTGATATTATTCAGTCATCAAAAATATATTCATAAGGAGAAAATGAACAAATGAGAAAACCCAAAAGCATAAAAATCAAGAATTAAGTAAGGGTACAACCTTACATAAACAGGTCAACTCTACAAAAAGGTATAAAGTATAAAAGGAAATGTACAAAAACATCAACAATAATTGGCCCTAGATATTGGAACTGCAACTTTTTCCTGCTCCTTTTTAATTTGACATAAAAGTGACTACAATGTCAATGAATTAAAGTATAATAACTTTCTGTTTGCTGTATTGCCAGAATGGCTTTTATAAACAGTGTTTCTCCATAAAGGAATGTTTCTCCCAAATACCAATGATCAATCATGTGAAACCCTATAACCTATATCCTCCTTGCAGAGATTCATAATACTCATTAGCATAATGAACACACTGAGGAATCCTGTCCTGGAAACATAAAAACCGATTGAATTAGTTTCTTTGCATAGTTCAAATTTATTTGGCCACATAATTTCAGACAACCCCTCTTAAAAGGACAGAGAAATGTTTTGGTGGCTCATGCCTATAATCCCAGCACTTTGGGCAGCTGAGTTAGGCAAATCGCATAAGCACAGGATTTGAGACCAATCTGGGCAATATAGGGAGACTTCATCTCTAAAAAATATTTTAAAAATTAGCCAGGCATGGTGGCATGGACCTGTAGTACCAGGTGCTTGGGAGAATGAGGTGGGAGGATTGCTTGAGGCCAGGAGGTGGAGGCTGCAGTGAGCCAAGATCACACCACTGAACTCCAGTCTGGGTAACAGAGGAAGATCCTATCTCAAAAAAAAAAAAATTTTAAGTAATGTTTTCAATGAAATTCATTTTAGGAAACCCTGACAAAGAACTCTGATTAAAAAGAGTAAATGATTGAAAGTGGACAAGAGATTGGAATATAATTATAGTTAAGCACCTGCTTTATCATATGTCAATGAAGTTAGTCTAATATAAATTAAATAAAATGTTTGACCTATTCATAAGTTCATCTGACTTCCTAAGTATGTCTCAGACTGAATAATTAGAAATCAGATATTAAGATCCTTCACACTTCTAGCATTACAATAGGGCCATTGGTAGATTGGGTACGAGTAGCTAAAGGTAAAGAGAGAGAGAGAGAGATAAAATAGAATTTTTAAGAAGCAGCAGGTGATGTACTAAATGCTCATTTTTACTCTTAGCTACCTCTTGTCTTGCTTTTCAAAGCAGAGATTAGTTTTCAGTGTTATAACTAAAAGTCAGTATGTTAACAACTGTACCTGCTTTTTATAATTCGTTGTGTGGTTCCCTCTGTTTGGTATTGAGAGCTGAAGATAGCCAGGTCTGAAATGTCCTCATGTACTTCGCATTTTGCTTTGAGAAATTTTGTAGCTCCAGAAATATTTTCTTTTGGAAAAAAAAAAATCCCAAGTCCTTACCCTTTAATTCATAAGATACAAAAGGAGCAGAAAAAATATATTTAGCTTTTGTGTGATACAGGGGCAATGAGTGAGCTATGGAAAAAAACTCACTTTACACATGCAAGAGATTAGGGCTGTAACTGCTACAAATCAAAGGATGCGTATTAAATACGGGATGTTATTAAATATTATCTATAACACAGAGGAGTTTCAGTCATGACTAGCAGGATGAAGCAGAAGTTATCTGTCAGTTTCTAGCTGCAGCAAGCAGTAGGAGATTCCTAACTTGTAAGCTGTAGATGTTCCTGAAGCCCAAATTTCCACTTTAGTAAGTTTCTACTAATTCGCTGGTCAATCCCAATTGGGTCATGGCAAGGCATACTTAGAGGCATGGCAGCCCTGCTTATATGGCCTTCTAGACTGGCCAGCAGGTTGGAAATCATCCAGCATCCAAATAAACTCACTATTACTTTATTCCAATCTCCAACCACTTCTTTTAAGGCCTATTACTGTTTGCAACTTTGATATTTTACCTCTTTTCTATTTGGCCAAATGTTAATCTTGTTTATGCCAAATCTGTCTTTTAAAAGTGGAAATCAATAACACAGATCAACCTTTCCACTCCTTAGTACTGACCAGTTAGATTGCATGTCACAAAGGTCAGTATCCTTGGTGTCTGCAAAGTGCTTCTTTTCCTGTTTCATGAGTATTTGCCTCCTGTGGAAGGCCAGCAACACAACTCATCTATCAAAAACCCGTAACAGTTGAACTCCAGGGAGAAGACTCTTGGTAAACTCATTATTAGAGACTTTCTTCTAAAATATTATTATTTCATTTTGTGACATTTTATGTCCATTACTGATGAAGTGAAAACAGTGCAAATTCAATATATAACATGGTGGAAAATATATAGAACTTTAAAAAGAATTCAAGCAATATCCCCACAACAGCAGTCTTCTCAATAGCACTGACAAAGGCAGCATAGCATATCAGTGAAGAGCTTGAGCTCTGAATCCAGTTCCTCCTCTTACAGGAAGTAGGACTTTGGACAAAGGACTTCAGGGTCTCTATTTCCTCATCTATAAAATTGAGTGACTTTATGAAAATGTAAAATGTTAGCACTTGAAATGCTATTTGCATGCTCTCTTGCACATCATAAGCACTATGCTAGCTGCAGCAAACAGAATATCCACTAGAGAAGAAATCATTACAGTCTTAACTTCTTCCACTTCTATTATTTCACTTTTATGATAGAATGCTTTGTTGATGTGAATTGATAGATGAACACTAACAACTGTGATGGTGTACCAGTACACTTATATCCGTATTTTGATGTAATTTTTACTTCACAATCACAGTAAACTGTCAGGAAAGAGTAAGGAAGTCATAGAATATTGATCAATTTTTCTCGACAATCAACTTGAAGTAATCATTGCCCAATCCCCAATACTGTAAGTAGATTCAAGGAAATGTATGAAAGTGGTCCTTATACTAATTCTCAGAATCCCCTTTTATTTCAATGTATAATTGTATCTCCATTGACTCTCATTATATCCTGAAACTATATTATGTTCAATGTATAAAGTAACAAAGTAAACACTTTATACACTCTTGTTAGCAGTAAAACCTGGAGGAAAATCTTTATCCATCACAATTGAAGAAGTAAGATACGGCTAGGGGTCAAGATTTAGACAGCTCCGACAACCTAATTTTGAAAAATTGTATGCTCTTGTATCCTTATTTCCTGAATACAACACAAATAATGAATGTTTGAGCCACACTTATATTTTGGAATGTACAATTAGCATCCAGTGTAAAACATAAAACCTTCTTTTCGGATATTTCCTTAAAAGTCACTGCAGCCTCCATACTAATAATTTCCCAGAGCTATACGAACAGGCTTCTAACAGACTCTTCAAGTTTTGCTGCAATTTGGTTTTACCTTTGCTCAAGTCTTTTTAGACTAAATGGCTTCCATAGGTTCTGTCAGCTGGTAACAGGCTTTAAAAAAAAATTCTTTAAAGGGATTTTTTGTTAGTGTTTTTAATTTTACTTGGTGCTAGATTTTTGGTGTGATTTATTTAAAGTATGTGACATTGAGCAAAGAAAAAAAAATCCTGGCACAAGAATGAAGGATTTTGGGCCTGGACCTGGCTCCTTTGCCCTGTGATCTTGGCAGTAAAACAGGCACAGTCTTTTGCACAGTGTCTGGCCCAATAGTAGGTAGTCAGCTTTTATTTGTTAAATGACTGAATGAATGACCTTTCAGAACTCCAGTTTCCATAGATGTGTGTTGTGGGATCATATCTACTTCCTTGAGTGCTATATACTGCAGTAATTTAGATCAAACCACCTAATGTACATAAAGGCGCTTTTAAAAAATGTAAGCCATTATTACTATTGTTGTTAAAAATTGTATACTTTTTAATTTCTCTAAAAGTTGGTTAATAAAGCAAAGAATAATGGCAAAGAATATAAAATCTGTCACCAGAGCATGGCTCCGGTAATGATTCCGCCATTTACTAGCTGGGTGACTTTTGTAAGTTATTTACCCTCTGAACACCCTCAATTTTTACATCAATACATTGACAGAAAAATATTTACCCATGGAATTAAATGTGGATACACTGAAATAATGCATAAAAATCAGAGTCCAGTCTCTGTCACGGGAACTACATTTATTGTTGTTATTGTTCCTTTAATTATCACTGCTACAATTATACTATGAAATTTTATATACTATAAGGAGCCACATAATGACAATGTTTAGATCAACACAGATCGTATATACAACACTGGTCTCATAAGATTATAATGGAGCTGAAAAATTCCTATCATCTAGTGACATCATAGCCATCATAATGTAGCACAACCAATTACGTATTTTCAGATATGTTTCCATAAATGCTTACCATGGTGTTATGACATCCTACAGTATCCCGTGCAGTAACATTCTACAGAAGTGTGTAGCCTAGGAGCAATAGGCTTTACCATCTAGCTGGGGTGTGTAGTAGGCTATGCCATCTAGGTCTGTGTAAGTACACTCTGTGATATTGGTACAGTGATGAAATCATCTAAAGAAACATTTCTCAGAATGTACATCCCCATTTTTAAATGATGCATAACTGCAAATGTATCACACATACAAAAAAAATGGCTCTCTTAATTATGATAAATAAAATTATTCCTCAATGTAAATTATGGAAGAATGATAACTTTTAATGTAAAGTGTAAAGAGAAAAACCTTAAATGGTGATTTGAATATATCAATAAATATGTAGTTGGAATGTGTATACTTATTTTAATAACTTTACCCATCACAATTAAAAATCTAGCAGTGATTATCAGTACAATTTGAGTATGTCCTCTCCTAAGCTCATGTTGAAAGCTGATTCCCAATACGGCAGTGTTGGGAACTGGAACCTCATGAAAGGTGCTTGGATTATGAAGGCACTGCCATTATGAATAGATAAATGTCATCTTGTGGGAGGGAGTGAGTTTTTGCTCATCTGGGAATGGATTAGTTCCCTTGAGAGCAGGTTGTTATAAGCCCAGTCTCTCCTGCATATCTCTGCACAGACTCACATTCCCTTCCACTTTCCACCAAGAGTTGAAGCAGCACGAGACCCTCATTGGATGGGCTGCCTGATCTTAGATTCCTCAGCCTCCTGAATCATAAGCCAAACAAACTTGTCCTTATAAATTATTCAGTAGCAGGTATTGTGTTACATCAACACAAACAGACTGAGACATCATATTAATGGCTTATCTTTCAGCATTTTATTAAATAATGAGAAAACAGTAAATCTATGCTTTCCCACTCAATATATTATGAAATATCAAAAATCAATGTGATGATTTTTACAATGTGCATCCTGTAATAGAAGATGTCCACAGTTTATGTATGGCCTTTTGTGTGACTTTGGAGACCAAACAAATACATTTTCATCACGTTTAAAACATTATAAGTTATTATATTATAACAACTCAAGAAAATTAACAAAAATATTTAACAGCCTCATCTGGAAAAAAAAAAAAAACCCCAAATAGTCGAGGAAAGTCACAATACTTAAGGCTGAATGGTATTATGTAGAAACAAAATTATAATAATGATTTAAATAGTAATGAGAATAGCTGCAAGTTATAAATCATAAATTCAGACATGATTTGGGTTACAGACGATACTAAAAGCTCCAAGATTGAAAGATTATTTGAACAGAGTGACCTTCCTGCTTAGAGTTTAAAAGTTTATACACCTAAATTTTCATCATGAATCAACTTCTTAAAAATTAAAACCCTCAAAATGAGTTGACTTATGAAAATAAGCATTAAAAACTTTTTTTTAACATTCTTTCAAAGGGTTCTTTATAGAGTGTCCATGTCTTTACAACCAAATATCTTCTAATTGTATATTACTGCCTTGGCTTCTAATCAGTTTCCCCTTCTCCTTAACAAGCAAGGAAATGGAACAGGTAATATCTAAAATTAAAGTAAAACCATGGAGTAGTTCTAGGACTCTGACCAAAGGTAATATGAAAAGCACCTTTCAGCAGCTAATCACAGAAAATGTTGCTTTTGGGTCCTCAGAGGAAAGCACCACAATCCGTCTCATGAAGGCTCTGCCACAGACTGACCTTTTCCAAAGCACCCTGGTGGGGGAACAGAGTACATCAGCTGTCCAACTTGAAGAAAGAGTCAATGAAATTCAAAGTTTTTCTTTCAGACAGAGGAAAAATTATGTGCATAATGTTTCAGAATTTCAGCAAGGCATTTATTTGACGAAGTCTGGTAGGCTGAACGTAGATTTCCTCTAACATTAGATCTCCATAGTATATTCTAGTAGAAATAGTTGTAATAGCAGGTGACACCATTAATTATTTGTCTCATGTAGACTCAAAGGTCTAGGACCTCACCTTACACAATCTTAACTCCAATTCTCTATTATGAGCTCCACTTAGATGCGGAAATAGTTTCAACAAAATGAAATGGTTTGCTCAAGGATACACAGCTGGAATTCAAACCAGTCTGGCTCCAAAGCCCTAACACTGAAACCCTACTAAAACAGTTAAGGGAGAACCAAGTGACCCTCCTTCACCCAGAGCGAAGAATACATCTACACAAATTTTGATATAAAGCATATTTAATTAATAACCTTCATTTCTTCCCCACTAGATAAGTATTTTGTGTCTGCATCAAGGTTATTTGCAGAAGAGGCTACACAATTTCTGAGTTGCACCCTCTCTTCCTCTTTTAATAATTACATAAGTGAAATTGCCAACTGTAGCAACTTTGATGGAAAACACAAACTGGTACTGGAAAGGAGTTGTTCTATTCAGTATTTCTCTGTGATTGAAGGGCAGGGAGTGGCTCTGGCCTCAAGGTTTAGTGCTTGATTATTTATGAGAACTAAATAGCTGACATACCTGCTCCACTACTAAATTCTGCCTCTGAGTCACAGGAGCTCTGCCAGAGGAGAATAAAGGTAGCAAAGAAGAAAGACAATAATCCCTATCTACCTCATTCTAACATTATTTTTGCCTGCAACATTAACTATGGAATGCGAACACTGCATGTGAGAATATCATATGATTCCACTCAGAATTCAATAAAGCTCTAACACACAGTCATGGATCATTTCAGGAGGTATAACATACAATTGAGAATAAACAGGGATTTGAAAAATATATTGCTCTTCATTTTGCTCTACATATCTGCATATATTCTGCTCATTCCCCTACTGAATTTTTTCATTGGCAATTGCAGTCCACAGTTCATATTGTGATCTGAAAGCGCTACTTTTCCTTGTTTTAGGGGGTTTTGTTTTCTGGGTAATTTTTGTTTTTTAATTTCAATTTTCTCTAAAATGGTTTTAATATATCAGCTGAAATTATTGACCCAAACACAATTGAAGGATTTTTTTCAGCATGCCATGCTTATATTTACCACTTTATTTCACCAACTCCTGAAGTAGTTCTCTCTCACACTAAATTATTATTCTCTTGAATTTTATTATAAATTAACTAAGACAAAGATTAACATATATATCAGTAACTTGCACTGAAATTGAAGTAATTCTAGAACCCTTGCTGACTAAACAACCAATGTTTATCTACTTGTGCTGAATATCTTCCATTTGTACCTCAAGATCCACTCTTCACATTTCCCTATTCTGCTATTCTCACCAAGAGACTAACTTTTAGGAACCTCACCAATGGGTTCTGTGGCTCTCTGGCTTTCAGTGAGGGTGAACCAAGGGAAGACCAAAACATATAGTCTGGGTGTTTATCCCCTGGTATCTGTACCCCTCCCTGCTGAGTATGTAGGGATTAGATGCATGGCATCTTTCTCCTAATGCCACAGTTTCTATCAGGGCACCTTCCCCACATATCTCTCCTCTGAGCTTTCTGGTAACTATGCCCCCTACCCAGGAGTAGTGAAGGCTACCCTGCCATCCCAAGATACTATATGATCCCTTGTTTTGCCGCAACAAAACAAAACAAAACCTCTGCCCACAACACTATAAACATTATAACATTACTTAAACTCTCCTAAATGATTCAGTTTGCACATTCTGTCTCTTTTCTTTTGGGAACGCTGATACATCTCAGTGGGTGGGGCAGGCAGGGAGTGATGAATGGGACATGGTTTCTGTTGCCACAACATGTAATCAAACATGTAGGACTAGCCTCACGGGCAAGTGACCGGTGCACAGGGCCCTGGGCTTAGAAGGTCCCTGCTCTTGGTATAATGCTCTGCTGCCACCATCTTGAAATTCTTAATAATTTTTGAACAAGGGGCTTGCATTTTCATTTTCATCAGGGTCCACAGATTATGCAGCTGCTCCTGCAAATTCTCTCAACATTCATGGAGTTGAGATTTGCACTTATTATCTTATTATCTACACTTCATCTTTAGATAAGGAACCAGAGGCACAAATAATTTAAATAATTTGCTCAAGTTCATGCTGCTAGTAAGCATGTAATATGGGATTCCAATCCAAGCATTCTGGCTTCCTGTATACTACTCTACTTCTGCGATGGAATCACAGAAAAGAAAGCAATTAAATTTAATTTATAATTAAACTTTAAAGTCATGTGAGCAGTAATATGCCATGAACTTAAGATTCTGGAGATGGCTGTGTCTCCTATATAGAAAGGGTAATCACAGAGTCAGAACAGAGACAGAAAATCTGCCCAACAAATAACACGGAACTTCTCATCTCATTAGAGCATTAAAATAGCTGAAGGATTGTGTACGTGTTAATAAATCTTTTCTTGGTTTAGACATGTCTTATAGTCCTGCATAAAATCTAAGCAGGATTTACATCTGTTGATCCTGACTTTTTAAAACTATTTTCTTTATTCCTAACAACTCCAGGAAACCTGTTTAACAAGAACAATAAAAGTTGCTAAAATTATTTTCTAGAAAGAAATTGAACAAACACAATATCGAAGACAAGGATCTTCATTGTCTTAGAAGTCATAAAACAGCACAATCTCCAGTTTAATTTCAACATCCAAATATTCAGAATTATACAAGGTTTTGGTTTCTAAGAGTTATGTAATATGTATTTAATTCACTGCCTTCCAAGTTGAGGTTAATGCATTCTTTTTGATTTATGGGTTTTTGTTTTGTTATTGTTGTTATTTTACTCCCCAAACCACTAAAGACCTTTCTTACTAATCTACAAATAGTCTTTTTTTTTCTCTTTTTAAACACTGTATATTTTAATAGATTTTGTTTCTGCCTTTTAAAATTCTCATTTATTCACAACTTCTTGGGCAAGACTCATACAAACTAGAGGTTACTACTACTTGGTTGTGCAGATTGTTTTAAACATCTCTGAAAAAGTCAGGTGAATACTCCACCATTATTTTTATCTTACTCTCAGACTGTGAGCTGAATCTTAAACATCCCAATCTGACATCAAAATCAAAACAGATCCCTTTTCCCCCTAAATAAATGAGCTGTTTGTCAGGGCTGACTAGTGTGTTTTAAAGGATATCTTAGCCAAGGGTATTATTTTAAGAGATGAGCAAATGGGAAACCCCACAGTCCAGCCAATAAAATATGAACTTAAGGTGCAAAGAAGCACTCATAAATATTACTTAGAACAAGGGATTCATTGTTTCTCTCCAACCCTTTCAGTGGTTCCTCTGATCTCAGCCCCTCTCCTGTGCGTCAGGGAAGCCTCTTCCTTTAACCTGTGGTTTTTTAAAGCTGAGCTACTACATTATTTATGACTGTAAATGTGAGTAGCCTGTCTGTATGCTCCTTGTACACACATACTGAGACAACCCCCCTCCTTCCCCACTTCGGTATTTTAGTGTGTAAGGATGAAAGGGTTTTCCCCTCGAGCTGATGTGGTTGGGGATGTTGAATTAGCTGCTGTTCAGTATGAGGTAGACTGAGGATTTCCCAGCACCTCCTCCACCTGTACAACTCAAAAACCAGCCTTTAATGACTCATTTCATTCCTTTTCTTTCTTTCAGGCTCTTTTTCCAAAATATTTTATTTCTTTCTCTGTCTCATCCTTATTCCTATATGCCTCTAAATCCTACTCTTTGTCTCTTTATTCTTTCTCATTATCTCTTCTCAAAACAAAATTAATCTCTTCATGGAAGTGACAGAATATTAAGGATAATATAAGCAAAAGTTTTTTATAAACTAAATAGGACTGGCATGTTTGATGAGTGTTATTTTTGTTCGATGTTGATTTCTTTTTCTTTCTTTACTTTTCTTGAAATTTTCCCTTTTAAATGTTATTTTATAAAATAAAGGCAAAACACAATTAAATTCTGTCAATGGGATCCTTAGGGAGAGATGAAGAGGCAAAGAAGAATGGGATGATGGAGAAACAATTACAGGGGATGGCAAGAGCCAGGGCAGCTCTGGTGCCCTGGGGAGCTTTTCTCCCAGTGGGTGGAGGCTGCAATTGGCACGTCATAACCTTTTCCTCCTCAACTGGAGAGAAAACAGGAGAGTGTACCTCAATTCTCAAACTGTAACTAATTGATTTTCAACTAATTTAAGCCTCTAGCAAACCAGGACCAAAGGCAGACCCCAGGAAGGGTGGGAGTGGTAAGGAGAGGGGTGCCAAGAGTGCCTGGGGCTACAGAGACACAGAACAAGGAGGAAAGGCCAAAAATTGCTGGGATGAGAAGGGAGGAGGGAGAGTGGTGATATTACAGAAAATGGAAGAATGAAAGGGAAGGAGTCAGAGGTGGCGGCTGAGGCAGTCCCAAGTCCTCCTTAGTTCCAGCTAATACGTCTCATTAATCATTAAAATTTGATATTTGTAAGTAACCATTACAATTTGCAAAAAAAAAAAAAAAAAGCATTTAATTAAACTATGATTATAACTATCTCCGGCAACCCTGCATGTGTCTGTCATGCCAGTCACTTGATAATCAATCATCTTTAAAGGAGAAAAAGAATCCTGTTGGTCACGATTATGAATGTGAAGGGTTGTTGAAGAAGAGAGAAAAAGGTCTCCACACTCAGCAATATTTTTCTCTTCAAAAGTTAAAACTTTTACAGAATGATTGTTGCTTTACCCATTATTAGCATTAGTTACTCCAGGCATAATTTATGAATATGTACTATAATGGCTTTAGATTATCTTTCCTTCCAACCCATCCCCCTTCAAAAAAAACTTCCATGTGTTTATGGGTGTGTTTATGTTGCACAAGTGTTAATAACTGTTGAAGAGACTACATCGATAGGCATCTTTAGGCAGATTTGTATATAAATTCCTTTCCACTGGGCACTTGATTCAGCCAAAAACAACAATAAATTATCAATGATGCCTTTCAAATCTGTCAACTGAGAACATAAGCATTTTTTCCTTCCAGTACCAAGAGAACTTAATGATTAGGGTAAGTAGGCAAAAAAGGATTAAAGTTTTTGAAAGCGTTTTTTCTTTCATGATAACATACTAAGTATGTTCTCATATTTAAAAAATTTAACAGCACATTTAAATACTTTTATGCTTGGAATTAAAACATCTTCTTGAAATATATCTAAGAGAAAAACCATTAATAAACTCAAAGTTCAACTTTTTCCAGAGGAATATGTAGATACAAAGAATAATATAAAAGTAATTTTCCTGTTTTTACTGTTTTTTACTTCCTCTAAAACATCTAGTGTTATGTCATTGTGGGGACAATGTCATCAAGTAATCAAAATTGGCTTCTAACTAAAAGATCTTAGAAATACACTACATGTTTTCTTTGTGTAAACAAGAGATAAATATTGTAAGCAAGTTATCTAATCATGCCTTTAACTTGTGTTGGTATTTAATACATATACTAACACTTATCACTTTTGACAAAAAGATGGTTAAAAAAGAAAACTAAACAGAAAGACATTATTATTAACAAAATAATGTTATATTGACTAAGCAAAAATTCCACCGACATTCAACAGTTTTAGGGAAAAAGCAAATAATTCAACCTGTAAAGTTTAATACTATGAGACTGATAAAAGTGGCCTAAGAATAATGAATATGATAGAAAAAATATTTCTCTTCACACAACTAATATTTTATATTCATTTCTTCAAAATAAACAAGTCAGTAAAATAAAGGTTAAAATGATGTTTTTGGTTTCACATTCAGATGTTTGCATGCCTCAGGCAATTTATTTACATTTTATTTTTCTTTTAGTAAATTCAAATCTATTTTTCACTTATGAACATAAAGCTAATCTCATCTGAATTTTAAACAGTGGGTATTTTGTTAAACATGATTCTGAGTTTGGGTTAAGCTTAATTGTTCTTCATGACCAAAACGATGTTGAAAAAAGAATTTCTGAATGAAAAGGTAACTGTAGAAAATCCGTTATTTGACTTGAGAAGGACAACACACAAGCATTTTTGAAAAGGATGCTACTAGATCCTTTTCATATAATTCTTCTAATTATGGGAAATGTCAACAGATTCTTTTCACATATTTAAATATCCAGGTGACTTCCTCAATACAAATCCCTTGACTATTACTAACGTGACTCATTTGTACTTAGTCTCAGCTATATGCATATATTTTAAGATACTGAAAAAATAAAATCTAATCCTTTTTAGTTTTATAAGAACATGAAATAAACTACAGGTAATATTTGCTAATGGATATTACATTTAAAATGCACTGACACTCTTATTGCAGCTAATAATGTTATTACACTTTCACCTTTTCTGAGTATGCTTATTTATTTGATTATAAAAGAAATGCAAAAGTTAAAGCATTTTACTAAGTAGTGATCGACTATAAGTTTTGGATTTATTAGAAGGCATGATCCAAGGATAATTAAACTGTTGTTTAATTTTCCTTAAAGTCTACCAAGAAAAACTCACCTAGTGTCAGAATCAGTTTGTCAGTAATTTCATGTAAGACAGTTTGGAATTATTAAATAAAGAAGAAACAATAGCTTGTTATTGAGTATAAAGTACTACTCAGCAGTTCAAGCATGATAAAAATAAATACACAATTTCTCTAAAGCTTATAACTAACATTGTTTCTCTAGAGTCTAATGAATAATTGTATTTCTTCATATAGGCAATAAGCTAATAAACTGCTATGTTATTATAATCTGAACAATGTAACTAAAATGTCATTTATTTTTAAATGTGTTTCTCAATAATAAAAAAGTTCTAGGAATCAACGAATAAAACTATTATTTGTTTTGACTTTCTTACTCTACGTAGATTTATAAAAAATAAACACGTGAATTAAAAAATCATGCTTACACTTATCTTGTAAAGGATCAGAACAATTCTAATAAAATATGACATTCATGACTGAGCTATTGTTTATTAAAATATGTAACATATATATGCTTCTTTGTCAGATTTTAGATGATATGACCTGATTTTCTCAATGATTTATGAATATATAAATTTTGCTAGATTGAAATTTTTCTACTAAAATATTTACACTACTTTAAATTCTTGAATAATACTTTAGAAATGTTACAAAGCAAAACGTACCACAAGCTACGTTTTCATGTCCCTTATACTAGGTAAAAGCAATCAAATTAACTTGACATTAAGCTATATTTTAAACGCTAAAAAGTTCCATGTGAAGTCTGTTAATTATATGTAGAAGAAAAGGCCTCCAGGACACCTGATTACTGCAACAAATGATGACTTACTCACTTAATAATGAGAGCTTTGTCTCTAGTAACATAAAACATATGATTTATTAAGTACCTTATCCTTCATGCTAGGATTGCTAAGAGCAAATGAGCAGAGTATATTAAGCAACATATATTATAAAAGCATTCATATGTTATTAAGATTTGTTGATAATCTGACTTTTCAAAGAATATTTCCTTTGAGATGTTACATGAGGAAGTTTTTAATTAAGTGTTTTATAAAACATGTTAATTTTAAGTCAAAGCAGATTGCATTTGTAAAACAAAGTTCTAAAAGCTATAACATCATAAAGTTCTCAATTCTTCCCAGTGGATTAAATTTGTTGATAGAATTTTTAATCTTCAAAAATAAAATACATTCGATGTTATTTTCCTTTGCCTGCCAGAAGAGAGTAAATTTCACCTTCGATTTTTACTAAAACATTTAAAGAAAACAACAGCCCTTATAAGATCATTTGAAATTGGTAATCCATAATATTATTGTGAGAGGGAATACTGGGAACTAAATTATCATTTGACATTATCAGTATTTAAAATCCATCATGAAATACCAGCTATGACTAAGACATAATTTTAAAATGTTCTCACTGATATTGTTGTGGTTTACAGAAAATTACAATTAAATATTTTATCTCATGTAGAAGGAAAATTTTGTATAGATAAAGACCCCTAAAGCATGTTTTACATTTTTCTTGCCTGTGAAAAAAATCAAGTAGGTAGAACATACTTTACACATTACAGTTAAGAACTGTTAGATTGAAACTTTATTTCTGAAATATTTATTATAGAATTTCAGAATCCATTCCTTGATTCCTTGATAGTAATCTTTTATGGTGCTATTCGATCTTGGTTAATTTTACATCTATATTTTTACAGTAGTTGCTTCCCCTAGATGAGAGATTTTTAAGTAGTATGTGAATATATACTTATACGTGCTTTAAATCACTTAAAAAAAAAGTGGTTCAGAATGTCACTTTTACTTTCCCATCTGTAAGTGCTCGTTTCTTTTTTTTATTTTTACCCATAGCATAGCTATCCTCATAAATGTCCCTGTTTTTAGACTATTGCCTTTGCATTCATATATTTAAGTGAGGTTGAAATTTTAACAAGATCTAAAAAGACCCACACTATCAGTGTTTAAATTTAACTATTCATATTAAATATATATACATATATATGACTTTTTGCCTAAGGCAAAATCTTACATAGCATGAATGAAAGAAACAAAACAGAAGCTAAAGAGGAGAGTTAGAGAAAATGACTTTATATAAACATGACCACCTACCAAGCAGCTCCTTTACTATTAGGAAAAACTTCCACTTTGTAATAACATAGATTAACAAACAAATGAACAACATACCTAAGTTGACAAAGCTCATGACCATGTCAGCATCATTCAGAAAGTTGGTATCATGGAGGCTGGCTAGAGGAGGACTCTGGGTGGTCAGAGGAGTCGTCCGAGATAACTGTATGCGACGAGGATACCCATTGGGAGAGGCTGGGTATCCCTTTCTTGCCCCTCTGGTCTCTTCTGCCAGGGATGCCCTTACTGAGTACTCCGACTCTTCAGGATTTTCTTCATTGGTCATGGCATTGTAGAGGTCCAGCATAAAGAGAGGTGCAGAGGATGCTTGCTTTCCAGGAGAAAATGGTCTGGGTCTGTGAGGCAAACCCAAGATAGAGAGAATTTCCCTTTGTATTTCCCGTCTTTCGTGGTTCCGTAGTCTTCTATAAATAAAACTGGAGTGAACATGATTGTCTCCCAAACCTCCTTTTGCATAACCCACCAGAACCCAGCAGCTCCAGAGGAAACCCACAATACCCTTAAGTAAAAATACAGTCAGATGCATTTTTGTCCAAAAGCAAAAGTTGATATTTTTAGTCCTTCTTGTCCTCTTAAAAAAAAAAAAAAAATCTAAGTTTCTAGGAGGTACACTTTCCCAGTAGCTGAAAAAACAAATTTACCTATTTTTCATGACAGTGACATTTCTGAGCACAACATCCTCACTGATTTTCCTTTCCTATTTTAAATATTTTGGAAAGTGTCAAGAGTAGTTATTTCTAAGAAAGCTGAAACTCAGATTTCCAATTATCCACAGTTGTTAAGAGTTTTTGCTGCATTGATGTAGCAGAAGACGACTAATATTATTTGATCAGATGACCTATGCATTCCTATATGAATTTATGATAATCAGGCCTTTGGTATTTGAATTAACAAAAGTTGATCTTCTGATAAACTGTAGTTCCCAAAGTAATCTTCACTTGCTCTTGAGTTCTTCTCAACCCTTGAGCTCTTTCCAAAACAAATCCTGATTTCTCAATCACAGATCTATGCTGATCTGCACCTTGGTGTTGGAATATATATCTGTCCGGCAGCTTGGTGATAACTTTAACATCTTTTGTGTCGTCTTAGTGTAAAATAATACTCTAGGTTGTACTATTCAAGTAAATGTGTTTCCCTGAATTTACTTGAAATCCTTCCTGTAAGTCCATTCAATCCCTTTCTCCTTCTTACTGTTAATTCCACCTCCAGCAGGCACAAATATACCAGCCCTCTTCAAGAGAGATCTAAAGAGTAATGTAAGCACAACCCTGCTGGGAAAGAAGAGGCTTCTCATTGTAATTTGAAACTGGTAAAGCAAAAAGAACTTAACCCTTTTGCTACCAGAAAAGTCTCCATTTTCACAATTTTATAACCACGCATCTAACATAGAACGGTGATGCATGGGGCATACAAATTCTAGGGGAAATAAAAGGCAGTTTTCAAGTAGTACACTGAAAATTTTGCCATCCATTTTACGTAGTACTTCTTTAGATCTTTTTTTTCAATGACATGTACTTAATACACTTCTGTATTAAGTCTCAGGTTGTGCCTAAGTTAGCTTGATGAATCTCAGTTCTATATTTGAGATTATTTCTAGCTTTTGTATGTCATTAAAATGCACTTCTTAAAAAATAAAAGGATGAGTTGTAAATTGAGGTTAATTCACTGTTTCTTAATGACAGAAAATCCTTTTAAAATAAAATACAGCAGAGAATTAATAACTAATAAATATATTCTAGCTGCCAAAATGGTTGTTGTAATAATTCAATAACAATGATTAGATAACCTAGCTTTAAGTGTCTTTAAATATTAAAATTTTAAGCAGAAAGTTGAAATACAAATATCCTAAGATGTAGTGTCATGATTCATAACTTTTAAGTTATTTCAGTTGAAATATACACAGACCTACAAATTAGATATTTCCCATAAATTGTACCCAATACTTTGATTTGTTTTAACCCATGCAAATAAACACAAATCAAATCTTCATGACTACATGCAGATTGAAATTTGAGTTTTTAAAATTTGATGGGTAAAATGGGGAAAGTGCACACCTTTCTAAAATACCATACTTAATCCAAGGAAATGAGCAAAGTATGTGTTTATCCTTAATGTTTAATGCCTTTAAAATTTGGAAGTCTACAATGTTTTTGTGCAGCTCTAATTTTCCTTACAGGCTCTCACTTAACCTTAGGGCTCACAGTACTTTCATTGTCTGGGATAGTATTCTGATACCAACGTAAATTTATCGAGCAAATTCTAGAGCTGTTATGAAATTTTAATGTTTTTCCTTTACTCTACCTACAGGCGCCTGGTTTCTTGTTTAATTTCTTTTTAAATATTTCCTCTGAGTGTATAAAGAAAAGTCATATTTCTCAGAAGTCTTCAGTTATTGGTGAATGCAGAATACTGAAAGGGCTTGCAGAATCTTATTGTATGCGTCATTTTTTTATACAAAGTTGTTGCACGAAAACTTGATGTTGCTATTTAATATTTGCTTTACTGAAATTTAATTATGACTAGTCATGTAGGATGCCAGAGTAGCAGACCCAAATGCTGACATACATGGAACACCCTTGTAAAATAGGTATCACAAAGAATAGCAATAGAGCAGGTTGAAAGTAAGTTAAGAAACACCACTTCAAAAAGAAGTAGTTTAAATGGCTAAAATTCTTGACAGTGCTTATTTAATATCCAAACCAAACTAAGAAACAAAGTCAAATCAATTGCTTTAAGACAAAAAGTTTCTCTACATTTATAAAACATCCTAAAGTAGGCTACAGTTCTCAATATTTTAAAATAAATCATCAAAGTTATGATTTTGCTTCATTTGTCTCTAGAGCACAGCACAGAATTACAAAGTAAAAATTTACCACACTAGAGGAAGAAACAACTCTTATTATCTTCCATATGTGATTTTTTTTTCTAAGATACATGTGAAAAATAAAAATGAGACTAGGCATCACAAGTCTTAAAACTCATTTTCCCAAAGCATGATTTATAGTATCAATCAGTGTAATTATAATTTAATTGTTTCACCAGGCATATAGCCTACCTCTATATTGGAAATCAGTTGCTAGTATTCTTAGTCAGAATATTAAGTAATCACCCTCCCCGCCGACTTTCCCTTCCAACTCAGACTAGATTTGGCAAACACTTATTTTTCAAAAAGATCAACTTGTACAGTGAGGGAAAGAAAATAAAGAAAAAGCCTTCCAGGAATTAAAGAGGAAATAGTAACCACCAAACAAAAAGTCAGATTCATTTTCAACTAAAAGTACATGTATTTTACTCCATCATTTGAATTCTCAGGTAGATTTGTAGTGAGAGCAATTTGAAGGATAAAGTATTTTGCAACTTCAAAGTATAAACATTCCAAATTTCAGAGTATGTATTTAAAGTTGTATAAGGCATTGAACATACGGAATAAGCATATGCTGAGAAAGAAGACATGGGGACAGGAAAAACACCCAGGGCATCACAATAATTGTGTCTAAAGATAAGCACATTTCAAAAAAAAAAAAAAAAAAAAAAAAAAAAAAAAAAAAAAAAGGAGCCTTGTAAAAATCTACTTTTCACAATGTAGTATTTCCCCGGATATATCCTAATGTTAGGAAATTTCTGGTGAGGAACAGAGACAATGGAATTCATGTAAGAAATATTTCTCCACTGTCATTCTTTCTATTCATTTTTCACTCTCTCATTAAAATCTGACACATTTCATCCATTGATATATAAACCAACTATGTCCAATCAACCAATTTCTTTTTTTTTTTTTTAGCTTTTTAAAAGAAACTTGCTCCAAAAAAATTTGAAGCATTTAAGTCTGTGTTGCTCTAGAAGGACCTTTCTTTTTCACTTTTGGCTTTTTGTTTTGTGTTGTTTTCTCCTTGAAAACATTTTTCCTTTCTCTCAATTAGGAGAAAAATCTCTTAATACAAAGATATGACTGCAGTGAAAGACAAATGCCCAATGTAAATGGCATCTGCTTTCTAAATTGTCTCTCAAATTAAAACAAAATTCAAAATCCTTTGAATGTGATTATAAAATCTTAAGCAAAAGCTATCTTAGATTGTGTTGGAGGGAGTAAGGGGAAAGGGTGGAGATAAGGCCACTTAGAATGTTGAAGAGGCTGGAAGCAGTGGGGGAATTTAGGGAAGGTATCACCTTCTAGACTCTTTTTGGTGACTACATGCACAAATGCATAACAAAGCAGCATCTATGGTATTAAATTACTTCAGTTCACTCTCTTTGAGTGAAAAACATATAAATAGAGAATACGGTGTGGTCCAAAGGAAGGCAGAGCAGTGCCACACCACCACCACCATCTGACTTAGATTTGCTTGTTATAACCTGAAAGGGATTGTAATCATGGGCAGCATAGGCTTTTTGTCCATCTTGATTACTAGTTGTTAAGGAAGACTTGAAAATGCATAATAAAATACAGTCACCAAAAACTTTTGAAATGTTGGGTATTATTTTTCATGGATGGTGACATTACTGACTAGTTTTAAATGAACAGAAGATTTTTCAGTATGCTTTGTATTATTACATGTTCCTAAGATTGTTTTTATATTATTTCTCGAGAGTAAATGTTATCCTACGAATATATTTAAGGACATAAAATTATTATTTCAATGTAGTTATTAATCAAGGGAGATTTCTAGTTTTTTCTTGAGACTTTAACTGTAAAGCAAACTGCATGAAAAGAAGGGCTGAGTTTATTTTGGTCACTGGTATAAAGCAGTACATATTAGTGGTTCAGTTAATATTTGCATAACAGTCCATTTTCTTAACAAAGATGAACAATATTCCAGGGAATTTTTTAAGGGCAGTTCTCGCTGAAGTAATAGTTATAAGGATTCATTAAGCTGATCAGTTGATGAATTGCTGCATCACTTAGTATATAGGCTCTCCTGACCTTCTGAAGTTTCCTTTCATAAAGAAACTTGCCAATTACGCATCTTACCCCAGAGTTATGAATCTAACTACAAACTTCTGTCAATACTAGGCAATTGTAATAACTCAGAAGTGAAAGCATTATGTAAAGAATTACATAAGAACTTGCAAAATACCTTGGTCTATCATTACAAGAACAGCCTACTGAATTGAAGTAGCCCTTGACCCAAATGAGCAACTTCTATTCCTGTCAATTAGCACCTCATTCCTTTGCACTGTAATTGCTTATTGTATGTGTTTTGTTTTGTTTTGCTGGTGCTGTTTTTATGACCCATATTACAATGTAAGAAGCCCTGAAAATGACCATTTTTGTTTAAGGAACATTAGCAATTAAGAGCACACCTGCTAAGGCTCAGTAGGTACATGCAGACATGAAACACACAGTAGACCTGAGATGAAGTGGGGTCTGGAGCATGAAAGAATGCACTAAAGGCATGTCTGTGAGTATCAAAGTAAATGCTTATAAGCCCACACTATTTATACTTTTCTAGATGGCTGACTCTAACTACAAGTATCTTACCAGTAAGTTGACCAATTCAAAACCTGTAGTAGTGTGACAGTTCATGAAAGACACAGCTGCCAATTTACCCCAAAATTCCCATTAACAGCACCTTGATCCTGAGTAGAGAGTAAAATCTATAAATGTCACTAGTCATGATATCTTCACAATGAGACAATTTGGAGAAAACTTAAAAATTACCTAATGCAAAATGGCCTTGATGGCAGACTTACTATTATCTGTAATGTTTTAATTAAATGGCCCTACTATTCCATAGCATTATTTCTTTCTAGGAAGCAGACAATATTTTATAGGGTCTTCTTCAAAACCTTTAAGATAAATTTACAGCCTAACAAATTGGCCCAAGATACATGACAGAAATCGTCCATCAGGAATATAAAGAACTTGTGTGTACATCATCCAAAATCCATTAATATTCTGTGATATGAGAGGATATGGACTATCTGCTTCCTAAGATATAATACACTAAAGAAATATAATAGTGGGGAACATAACAATAATTATTAATATTCAAGCTGTACGTGTAAATATCCCTCTAACACAAAGGTTCTCAAACCAGGCTGCACATTAGAATCACAAATGGGGACAGGAGGACATTTTAAGAAATACTAAGGGTGGGACCACACCCAAGACCAATTATACCACAACTCTTGAGAATGATCCCAAGCATTAGTATTTTTCAATACTAATTAATATGTAGCCAAAGTTGAGAACGCCTAACAAATAATCTTGACAACATACAAATCACATATAATAAGCTATATATTTCAGTAATATAACAACTTCAAATTAGAGAAATATTTTTTATTTTTTCCCTGATTGCTGCTAAGTTTCTATGATATGTAATAAATTATTCTTTAAACAGATACACAATGCTTGCTTGCATCAAGAAAACCTTTTCCATCCATTTACAGACTAAATACTAGGCTATTCTGTACTTACTATAGCAGTAATTAAAACAGTTCCTACTCTTCCCCAAATTAGAGGTCAGTTGTTTCTAGAACAATTTCCTTAAGTGTTTGTCTTTCTAATACTGAGTTTAAAATGCAGTTTCTTAGACACAAAGTGCTACTGTTTCACAGAGGGAATAAGAATATGTTTTTCAAAATGGTATCTACTTGTTACATAGTCCTCTGCTCTTATTTACAGTTTTTTTCTTAGATTATAGCATCATGTGAATTATAAAGCCTCCTCCACTACAAGGCTTTAAAATCTACTTTAAAAAAATTCAGTCATTATTTGAACTCACATAAAAAGAACCTTCTTATCTATACTGGATATGTTCAGTTGTGAAGTTTCCCATTTTCTTGGTTTTTAGAGAGAGCCATGTGCATGTGTGTGCATGCACATGCATCTTCCTCAGAGGCGAATGTTTGTTTCTGAAGTTTCCTCTTACACTGGATCTCCTTTCCATCTTCATTTCCCAGTTACTTCCTACATTTAAAATGTATTGATTTTATTTTCTTATACTTTGCATTCTGTTTATATCTTTTGTTCCTCTATTTTACAAGAAACTCTTTATGTTGTGTCTCCATTTTTAAAAGGCTTATCCCTCCTAGTTTTCTTATCTAGAACTCTCTTTCAAGTGTGTAACTGTTTTCTTTATCTCTCACCTTTCACCACCCCTTTCTTCCTACAGAGAGGGATTTAATCCTACCATCTCTTCTCCTAATCTCCAGTTCTTCTTTCTTCTAGAACAGTTGTATTTTTATAGCTGCACATTCATCAGCAAGGCAGTGATGACATCAATCTGCAATATAATAATATTCTCCCCATCTTACAACTTCATTTTACTTTTAAACTGCTTTTGTGGAAACAGATGCAAATATTGTACCCTATTTACCCAACCCAAGAAGCTCAGTGTTTTCAGATGTAGATAGAAATTCTTTTGAAATATTCACAACTTTTTCACTATTTCTGGCCAAAGCAAACCATGATAATAATAACAATAACAGTAATAATAACTCTAAATTTGTTTTTTAGAGACGCGTCTCACTATGTGTCTCATCCTGGAGTGCAACAGTTATTCACAGGTGTGATCGCAGCACACTATAAACTATAACTCCTAGGCTCAGGCAATGCTCCTACCTTTTCCTCTTGAGTAGCTAACACTTATAAGCATGTGCCACTGAATCTAGCAATAACTCTGAATTTTAATGAGATACGCAGCCTTATAGTAAAAATACAAGAAAATAACCTAAGTAGCTGTAGAGATTATATCCTGTCAGTTCACACTTATAATGAATAATTATCTTTGAGTCTAAGAAATTACCTTCTTACCATCCAATAATTTTACATTCTGGCACGAGATATTTTCTCTTAATAGTAGGCTCTAATCCAATATGCAATCCCACTTAATACTGTGTCTTCTAGAAAGTCTTCTAAGATTTGTATGTTTTCCTCCAACCACTTCCAGGGAAATAAAGTTAAGCCAAATTGTCTACAATTTCTACAATAATCCAGACACTCCACATATGTAAATATACTACACACCTATATATATTTTTTAAGCATGCTTCTTAAATCAGTGATAAAGGCACATTAGAAAAAGATCAATCTAATAACATCTCTTAAACAGAGTCAGACAAGTGTCAACACTCACAACTAGTCAGCTTTTCAAGAGCTCTCTAGATGCCCAGTTATTTCCATGGAAATCTAGAGCAGTTCAAATACTCTCAGCTTTCTCTATAAATCTAAATATACAGATTTCAATGGGCGCTTGCCTCTACAATTACAAGTCCAAGAACAGGCTAGCAGGATCTTCCTACCAAATTGAAATATGAATCATCCATATATGATAAAATCACAATCTCTTGGAAGGATAAAATCAGTAACTACAGGGCATAAGCTTAAAACTCATTATTCTATGATATGAATACTATATATTTGCAATTATCCAAATGTCATTTGGATGCTTGAAACTTTTTAGTAGAAAGTTTCTATTCCTTATCACTTATCATGTGATCAAAGAATGTTGTAAAACTTTTTCAGTTCCCATTGCTTATAGTTTTTCCACTTCCATGACTGATGCCAGGGATATTTAAGAAGCATGGTGCTTGCCAAGGAAAGTGCATAGGGCTCAAAGCCAGGAAACAAGATTTATATCTTGGTTTTGTCACTTACTGTCTGAATGACCTTGGAAAAGTCACAGTGGAATCACACAACTACAGAGTAACAGCAAAGAGTCACATTTCTGAATCTTAGTTTCTTCATCTGTGAAATGGAGAAAAAAAGAGCCCCTTATCATGAGGCTGTTGAACCCATTAAATGAGAACATGTATGAGAAAATGATTCATAAAAGTCAACATGTTTCATAACTTATTATCATAGGCACTTCGCCCAGTAAAACTGAGATTGTTGTGAGCTTTTCCATTGGTTACTTCACACTGACAACCTGGGACTCAAAGCTTGTATTTCTGTTTCATCACTTGATGAAGAGAAAAAGACTTAAGAATTACTATGAAAAGATCATTTCCCCAAATAAAATTGTTATGTCTATGGATAGACAAAGTTAGACAAAGCCAGGGATTTCATGCTGTTATCGTTCTGTACAGTCTCCTAATATCCTGGAGGACATACAGCATTTCTCTCCTTAGTGACATTTCCTCATTGTTTTAACAGCACATCTCAAATCTTTTCCTATGGTATCCCAGTGCAGTAGCAATAGAGAAAAATAGGCTTGATTGACTAATTGTTCTTCCACTGCACAAGGAAATAAAATTAAAATGCACATCTACCCTGAGGTTTTCCATTAGTGTTAAGGGAGGCTGTCAACTTCTGAATATGATGAGTGAAAAGAGAAAAAGTTAGCTTGTTCATCTTTGAAGTAAGCAATACACAACCAACTAATAGCTTGGTATAAGAATCATCTAAAACATACAGATAATTGCCTATATGCCTTCAAGCACTGGTTTTGCTACTGCCTGCTTTGTTACATGTAAGAAATGTCACTTAACACCTCTGCCTCAGTTTCTTCACCTTAAAGAGGGATAGTAATAATATATATTTCAGAAGATTTTTATAATTGTCAAAGGATGCAGCATGTGAATATTCTTCCATAAATGTAAAGTAATCATTATCATAGCATTTGTCACATGTATTATTCAGATCACAGTGGAGAAGTGTATAATTTTCATACCTTTACAAAGAGATAGCCCAAGGCATTTAGCATGCTACTGCACATTTAGATTTTTAAAAATATGGTAGTGAAAGGGAGGTATAGTATATAGCATTTTCCAAACAAATTTTACTATGGAATCACATTATCTAAGGAGCTAAGTAGGTGATTATCTAAGGAGCTGATTGCCATCATGCAAAACATATCATAAGACTGATTTTCAACCAGAACATCTGGAAAAGAGTACATCTGTCTTGATATAAAAGGAGAAGCAAAATAACACAATTAAAAGCCTCTGCTCAGGAACTAGACTAAATTTGTATTCCGACTCCACCATTTCATAATTGTGTAACCACTTTCTGCCTCAGTTTCCTGATCTGTCAAATGGAGATAATGGCAGGTGCTATCACTTAGGGTGTTATGAAGTTTAAATAAGTTAATAAACATAAAAAGACTTGGCATGGGGCCTGACACAAAATAAATAATAAGTGTCAAGTGTTGTAATATTTTACTACTTCTTGAAGGATGGAAATTTCTTCCTATGCATTATTGTAGCTCAGTGTTGTAGAAACAGTGTTTGACATATAGATGTACAATAGAATGAATATCCATAGAGTGAAATTTACAAATTTGCTTAAAAAGATTTACAAACCATCTATAAGCAATGACAACTATTAAATTAACATTAATAATTATTCATGTCATTTATTACTTTACTAATACTGTATCAAAGTTTAAGAAATGTATGTCACAATTGTGACTGGTCCATATAAGCTTTTACATAGTTTATATGATAATGCAGCTCAAAAAAATGCATTCTCCAGTTTAATACATAGCAGTCAAAAAGATTATCTACTAAAGGATATTTTCTTATGCCAATAAGACCTATAACAACACTAAATTCCTTGAGAAACACTACATAGAAGTAAGCAAACATAGTGTGAATCCAAGGTATAAAAATCAGTTCATGGTTTTTGCTCTTTCTCTTCCCAAGTCTCACTGACCAGCCGTAGACAATTTGACTGTCATTTCCATTCTTCCAATTGAGAAGCAAGTGAGTAGAAGAAAGATAAAATTACAACTAGTGTAACCTATTCTGTCCTAGAAGTCTTTCTTAAGTAATAAGGTTAAGGAGCCTTACATGAATAAATAAGTCATTTAAAAAGACTTTGCCACTAACACTGATAACTGAAAAATAAATGCATTTTATTCATTTTGATAAAATGAATTATAAAAACTTACTTGGGCTTACCAAATAAAAATAACTATCACTCAAATATATAAAGATTTTGTTTAAAACTTGTTTCAAAATTACTATGAGTGGTTCATTAATCTATATTTAGTATTTGCCAAATATACCCAATTCGTAACTTTTATATACATATTTAAATATAAAATTCTCAAGTTCAAAAACTTAATTATAATAAATGGTAGAATTTACTTTTTCCACGTTAATGAGAGTAAAAATGAAAGTCTTTTGGTGTTCAGATCAAACTCAAAAAAAAAAAACCCTAAACTTCTGTTTTAGAATTTTGATGCCAAGCTTTTGCTAAGGAAGTAACAATCCACAGCACTGTTGCAAAGCTCTAAAGAAACTGGTTTTTATACAAACACTGAGAGGCTCTGACCATCAGTGGCATTAGAAGGCGCCAGCATAATTGCAGCCTCCTCCATAACTTATTTCAGGCTAAGTAGGAGAGCCAATATTTTGTATTTTAATTAAGAAACCTGGATTTTGTTTGTAATAATTGACCGTTAAGTCAATTCTTGCCAGGATATACTTGTAAAAGAGAATTTGTGCCTCCAGTAAGCTTTCATTTAAGATTTTTTGGAATATATTTAGAATTTGGGATTGAAATCTGTTTAAATTATTTATGTTAGCTGTTTTCATTGTAATACTAATAGCTGAAGATTGTATTTGTATGTATTTTCAATAGATGAAAATGTTCATAAACGTTTATTATTTTCTTCTTGAAGAAAATGTTGAAGGATAATGATGATGTGTTATGAACTCTCAATCCAAACTATTCCTCTTATTAACTAGTTAGGCCTGAAGACAAATCACTGTTTTCATAGTGTTATAAAATAAATTAATCAGTATTTAAGACAGAGTAGAACACCAAAGAGACAATCTAGTAACAAAGCATTTTAGATGTAAAACACCCATATGCTAATGTTGAAAATGTCTAATTTTTGGCTGTTCAGATCAAACTATTCTATACAGTAATGCTTTCATGTTCTTATTCTCAAAAAGTGCTACTCAATTATAATTATTTTAAGTACATGTGATAATAGTAGTATTTATTAATACTTGTTTTAAAAGTTAATGAGAATATATCTGAAAATTTTACCCCTAAAGAATGAGTTTCCAAAGGAAACTAAATGGAATACTGCCACCTCTTGGTTATATAAATTGTAAAGTTGCAGAAGTTTAATGTAGCCTTTTTGAATGGAAATGTTTAGACACACTTTAAGCTTTTAGAAATAATAATCCTATCTCTATTGCTATGAAAATACACATCTTTAAATTTTTGCTTTTCAGTTACCGTTCTTTAAGTATTTCACTTACCATTTTGCTAAGCTTGTCCAAAAACTCTTGAACTTTAGAACCTGGAAACAATTCTTCATGTTTATTTTGTAAAGAATGGCAAGTAATGACCTTGTAATGAAAAACACAAAGAGACTTTTATATCCTGGGTCTCTGTTGTGAACATTTCTATCACTTCTCTTTATAGCAAACCACACCACTAACCTACAGAACAGAATTTTGCAATGACACACTCAAATTTGCCAAAACACTAATTACATTTCTTTCAGCTAGAAGAATTTATACGTTCTCACCCCATAAGTATTTTATGTATACAGTTTTAAATTATAGGGTAAAAAATTATACAGTAAGTACCTAGGCACATCTGGAGACTAATTTGGTGGGTGAAAAGAAATGAAAGACTCTACATAGACATAGATTTCACTTAGGACAGGATCTGAAATTATGAGGTTGTCTCTACATGGGGTCAATGCAAAATAAAGGAAATCAAGAATGGGAAGGAAGATAAACATTGATAAATAAAGAAAATAAAGGAATTGGTTCAACAACAAATTATATTATTATTTTTCAGTACACTTCTTACAACCTGACTGTAGCAACAAAGCACACCTCTTGCTACATAAGTAAACAGTAAATAACATGTAATCAAATAATGAAGTGAAATATACAGATGAGCTTAAAGGAAAATAAGAGAAATTCCTAGGCGCCAACAACAAAGAAGAAATGTAAAACCAGATAATTTGCAAAATGGCTCAATAGATGTTTAAGAGGGGTTATCAGGCTCAGGAAAAGCCACATTTCTAGGGGATGCAGATTAACTGTCCATATAGAGACATGAATATTACCTTGGACGTACATGAGGATAGATGCTGAACCTGAGATCCTTATAGACAGCTAGGAAAATAAAAGGGGGACCTCTGAGCAATTGAAGAGAGCGATAAAATAATAACCCCTAGGGAACTGATATTTGATTTGGCCTAAGGATCTAAGTGAAGAAATAAAATAAAATTCTCCTTTAAAAATTAAAACAAGGCCGGGCATGGTGGCTCACAACTGTAATCCTAGCACTTTGGGAGGCCGAGGCAGGTGAATCATGAGGTCAGGAGTTCAAGACCAGCCTAGGCAAGACGGTGAAACCATCTCTACTAAACGTACAAAAGTTAGCTGAGCGGGATGATGGGCACCTGTAATCCCAATTACTCAGGAGGCTGAGGCAGAGAATTGCTTGCACCCAGGAGGCAGAGGTTGCAGTGAGCCGAGATTGCACCACTGCATTCCAGCTTGGGTGACAGAGCAAGACTCTGTCTCAAAAAATTAAAATAAAATAAAATAAACAAAATAGTTCATGGCACTATGCTGTCCTTAAGGACAGTGGTAGAATTCCCAAGCCTCAATATTAAAAACTTGTTTTAAAACAACAGAACAAACATAGCATGATACATATTAATAGCTTCACTTTAGGTACCTAGACTCCACAGTATTCTGCACAGGGAGAAAATACTTATTAAAGAAAAGTTTAAAACCAAAAACTACAAACCATATAAGGAAGCAATCTAACCTGAGCAGAAGCTGTCAAGTAAGACAGCAGGAAGTACTGCACATCCCCAGGTTGAAGGGAAAAAAACCATCCAAAGTAAACTTTTAAAACTATGCTTAGAATGGTAAAGACACAACAGAAGAAATAGAAATCATCAGTTTTTAAAGGAGGACATTGAGAAAAGAACAGGAGGGTTTGAAAACTAATAAAAATCTAATAGAAATAAAATTATGAACACCAATTTTTTAAAAAATCAATCAACATATGGTCAAACAGATTTCACACAGCTGAAGGGGAAAAAAATTAATGAAGATAGATCTGGGAAATGTACCCATATATATTGCAAAAAGATAGAGAAATAAACATAAAAATGAGAGTTGGATATCTATCTTTTCAATACATGGCAGGTTTCTCTTAAACAGTGTCTTTCTCTCAATGTAATATTTACAAAGATATTTCAATAACAACTATCCTAATAGTCACCACTATTAATACTCTCAAATATTGCTTGAAACAATCATTTAAAAGTTTCCATGGTGCCAGTAGCCAAATAGTAAGAATGTCTTCAAAACTGTTAAAGAATATTCATATGTTCTTCAGTGTAAAACTGTGAATACCTCAAGAAAATGTTTTGGTTTAGGTCCTGATACAGATAATGGCAGCCTCTAAAATGGCCCCTGGTCCTCCTGCCCTAGTATATACACACTCCTCCCCTGAAGTGTGGGCTGAACTTATTGACTGCTTCTAATGAATAAAATACATAAGAAGTAATGGAATGTTACTTCTACTATTAGATTATAAAATGACTAACTTCCAACTTGAGTGTCTCCTCTTTCTCACTCTCAGGTTTTCTGTCTCTTGGATCACCAGCTGTCCTGTGGTGAAGACTTTCAGGGAGCCTCTGAAGAGGCCCACATGGTGAGGAGCTAAGGCCTACTAGCAACGACATGCATGAGCTTTGAAGCAGATCTGAGGCCTGCCAAAAGCCACATGAATAAATTCGGAAGCAAATCCCTCCACCCACCCACCCCCATGAAACCATCAGAGGATACCACAGCTACATTCAACAACTTAACCACAGTTTCAAAAGAGACCTTAAGCCAGAGGTATCTATTTATGTTCTCACCAGATTCTTAATGCACAGAAAATGTAAAATGATAAATGTTCATTGCTTTCACCTTCTATGTACAGGAATGCCTTAGTCTGTTTTGCTGCTATAACAAAACACCTGAGATTGAGTCATTTATAAAGAGCAGACATTTATTTCTTATAGTTCTGGAAGCTGGGAAGTTCAAGATCAAGATGCCAGCAGTCTGTGTCTGGTGAGGGCCTTCTTGCTGAGTACTTAACATGGCACAAGGGACATATTATTTCCTCACGTGGCAGAAGAAAGAAGGGCAAAAAAGGTCTAACTTAGTTCTCTCAGGCCCTTTTATAAGACATTAATCCATTCATAAGCTCATTACTTCCCCCAAGGCCCCATGTCTTTATACCACCACAACGGAGATTAAGTTTTCAACATGAATTTTGGAGGCAATAAACACATTCAAACCATAGCAGAGAGTAATTTGTTATACAGCACTAGTAGTTTCTTTACCTAAGATATCCTTTGATTTAGAAAAATTATTAATATTAATATCTCAATATATATAATGAAATGTTAAACAATATCACCTGATAATCCACTTTCTACAGATTATGAACCTGTCATAAATCAGTCTTATAGACATTAACATGTTTATATTCATCAAATAAAATAAATATAAAAACCTGCTTTATGACTTTCTTTAACATGAGCTAAGAAAACAAGTTACTTAGAAAAGATAACTTAATGATCATGCCATTAATACACCCCTTGGGAAAATTTGATTTTAGGGATAAAGTATATAAGCCATATTAGTTTAGTACATCTATAACACTGATGCTGAGAACATTGTTCATCTCTACATAAACTCCTATGCAAGCATCACATGAATTTTTCTTTTAAAATTTAGTACCTGGGAAACGTGTTTCTTTTGTAATTTTATCATTCACTTACACATTTATTGAATACATACTTTATTGGCTTACCATAAGTTAGGCATTTAAGATGGTACCAGGAATCCATTTGTTAGAAATAAAATATCTCAGCTTTCATGAAAGTACCTTTATTCTTCTAAGGAAGAAGCAAACAATAAACAACTGACTATATACAAAAAGATGATAAAGTAGGAGTTTTATCCAATACCTTAAAATGGCAGATTCAGAAATCAAGGAGAGGTGCTAGACAAAAGTAAGTATTTTCAAAGGAGGTTTATATAAAAACCAGCTAAACAACCAGTAAGTTCCTCCCTTCCAGAGCAGAAAGGGGTCAGAAGTAGAAAACTGGTGGGTTGTGAATTCCTCTACTTTTTCAGGGGAAACAGCTGAGGATGGGTATCTGCCTCTAACTTTAAACTTAATTACAGAAGCTTCAAGGAGTCTCCTCAGAGAACTTGATATGTGCACCTTAAAGTTGGAAGTTGCCATGCCTCACATCTGGGAAGTGTTCAGACAATAAACAATGGGCGAATCACTCTGATAGTGAAGCAAAGGGCGGGAGCTGAGTTGGAATGAGCCTGTATTCCCAGAATTCAATAAAGCAAAACAAACTTAAAGGTTTCTATGGACCAGATGTGGGCCACAGGTAGGGGTGACTCAGTGTGTTTAGTTATATTACGGTCCATCCCATGAAGGCTACCTAAAGAGTGAACTGGTTACAGCAGAGAGAAGTTAAAAGCCACCCTGGATTTCTAGAGACTACAAAAAAAAAAAAGAAGAACTACAGGTCAAAACATCACTTACATCAAGAAATAGTCAGTGAGAAATCTCTCCTGCTGGAGGGCAGCAGTGGGTCTTAAGAATCCACATAAGCCTAACACAGCAAAACCCTGTCTCTACTAAAAATACAAAAAAATTAGCCAGGCATGGTGGTGGGCGCCTGTAGTCCCAGCTACTCGGGAGGGTGAGGTAGGAGAATGGCATGAACCCGGGAGGCAGAGCTTGCAGTGAGCCGAGATCATGCCACTGCACTCCAGCCTGGGCTATAGAGCAAGACTCCATCTCAAAACAAACAAACAAACAAAAACACATAAGCAACTTTTTGTAAATCCACCAGCTATTTGTATGCTTTCTTTAGAAAAATGCCTATTCAGGTCCTTTGACCATTTTTTACTATTTGTGATTTTTTTGCCATTAAATTATGCAAGTTCCTCATAGATTTTCTATAGTAACCCCTTATCAGATATATAGTTTGCAATTATTTTCTCTTATTCCACAGGTTGCCTTTTCATGTAATTGATTGTTTCTTTGCTGTGCAAAAGCTTTTCAGTTTTATGTAGGTATCTCTTATTCAATTTTACTTTTGTCGCCTATGCTTTTGATGTAATATTCCCCCCCAAAAAATTGCCAAGATCAATGTCAAGGGGCTTTTTCCCTAGGTTTTCTTCTAAAACTTTTACAATTTCAGGTCTTATGTTTTTCTTTAATCTATATTGAGTTAATTTTTGAATATGGTGTAAGACAAAGGTACAAAAGCATGAGATATTGTTTTCCTGATACCATTTATTGAAGACATTTTCCTTTCTCATTGTGTATTTGTAATGCTCTTGTCAAAGACTCCTTGACCATATATGTATAGTTTTTTTTTTTTTTTTCTGTACTCTACTCTGTCCCCCATTGGTCTATGTGTCTGTTTCAGTGACAATACTATACTGTTTTGATTACTACAGCTTTGAAATATTGTTTGAAATAAGGGAGAACAGTGCATCCAACTTTGTGTTTCTTTCTCAAGATTGCTTTGGATATTTGAGGTCTTTTGTGGTTCCATATAAATTTTACGCATTTTTTTCTACTTCTGTGAAAATGCCATTGGAATTTTGATGTGGATTGTATTGACATAAAAATGGCCAACAAGTATATGAAAATGTGTCCAACATCATTAATCATCAGAGAAATGCAGGTCAAAGACAAAATGAGCTATCACTCCATACCTGTTAGGATGGCTATTATCAAAAAGATAGGTGCTAAGTGTTGGTGAGGATATACAGGAAAAGGAACCCTTGTACACTGTTGGTGGGGATGTAAATAGACATATGGAAAACAGTATGGAGATTCCTCAAAAAATTAAAATAGAACTATCATATAATCCAGCAATCCCATTTCTCAGGATATATCGAAAGAAAATAAAACAGTATCTCAAAGACATATTTGCACCACCCTGTTGAGTGTGCGTTATTCATAATGACTGAGATATGAAAACAACCTGTGCCCATCAGTGGATGAATGGATAAAGAAAATGATATATGTGTGTGGAATATTATTCAGTCAAGAAAGAAAGAAATCTTGCTATTGTGACAACATGGATAAACTCAGAGGACATTATGCTGAGTGAATTAAACCAGATTCAGAAAGACAAATATTATATAATCTCATTCATATGTGGAGTCTAAAAATGTTGCACTCACAGAATCAGAGTAGAACAGTGGTTGCCAAGGGCTCAGGGGTGGGGGAAAGGTAAAGATATTGATCAAAGAGTAAAAACTTTCAGTTATAAGATGACAAGTTCTGGGGATCTAATGTATAGCATAAGATTTGTGATAATCATTACATTATAATACAATGCATTATACACATATATACACTGAATCATCACATTCTATACATTGAACATATAAAATTTTTGTTAAATATTTTTAAAATAAAAAAATAATTCACATAAGTACTTTACAAAAGAAAGGAGTCAATGTTGAATACCTGTAAGCCCAGAGAATATAAAACAAGCATGGGAAATTTTGCAAATAAGAAATAATCTGCTGCTTTCATCTTTCTGTTTTAGTTTCCTATGGCTTCCATAACAAATTACTACAAACTCAGTGGTTTATAACAACAGAAATGTATTATCTCACAGTTGTGGGGACTATAAGTCCAAAATCAAGGTGTGAACAAGGCGTGAACAAGGCGTGAACAAGGCGTGAACAAGGTGTGAACAAGGCGTGTTCTCTTTGAGGGCTCTAGGGGAGGGTTCCTCCTTTGCCTCTTTTAGCTGCTGGTGGCTGGCTAGAATCTTTGGTGTTCCTTGATTTACAGATGCCTCACTGTAATCTCTGCCTCCCTCTTCACATGACCTTCCCTATGTGTCTATCTCTCCTCTTCTTATAATGACACCAGTTATACTGGAGTTAGGACTCACCTCACGTCAGTATGACCTCATCCTAATTAATAACATCTGCAAATAGCCCATTCCCAAATGAGAATGATACTGTGGTTTTGTATGGACATGCATTTTTGAGGACTCTATTCAACTCAGTACAGTTCCCTACCTCCCCATAGTTCAAATTCCCAAAGTGCTCAGAAAAGGAAGCAAGTGGTGCAGGAGGTGAGCAGTCAGTGAGGGGAAACGAAACAAAACAAAACAAAACAAAACAAAAAACTTACCATTTCACCTTCAGCCTCCACCCCTTCCTCTTTCCAGCTACATTATACATCTTCATTTTATGGCATCCTCCACCTTTCAGTTACATTCACATTTAAGTTCCTCAAACTTGCCACTATCTCCCTTGCTATAAGGCTTTTACACTGCTGTTCCTTCCATCTGGAATACTCTTCTATGTAACACCTACTTGCCTAATGCCTATTCCTTCAGCATTCAAAAGAAATATCACTTCTTCAGGACCCCAATTCTAGTAATCAGTCTCTTACCAGATCATAGCAAAGCTTTCATGACCAAATAAACCAAAAAATAAGTTATGGCAATAATGATACAATAAGGATATATATATACACACACACACACATACACACACACACACACATATGTATACATATATATACACACACAAATACACACATTTTACTGTATTATTATATCATACATATATATGAGTATATAAATTTAAACTCAGGTTTTAACATAATTGTAAAATGTGCTCTTTTGCAAAATCCATGTTTTAAATTCTTATATATTGCCTATCTTGCTTTTTTTCATAGAGCAGATGGAAGTTTTTTATTGCCCTTAATTGTCAAAAATAAATTTTAATATTCTAAAGGTGGCAATTTTATGTCATCAAAATTTGAAATTGTATTTGGGAATCACAGAGACTCTAATAATAAGATTTTCACATGGGCCACTAGAAGAGGAAAAACTTGAAAAAAATACCCACCAACTGAAAAAAAGGATTCTCCTTTCACTAACTATAAGTGCCTGTTATCCTGTGGTTTTTGAGTCAGTTACTCTTAGAACTTCTAAACCCATTTTTTCCCTCTATTTCCTTGGATCTCTACACCATATTTCTCAATCCATTCATTCACTATAGCCTTAACCGACTACACTCCAAATGGTCACTTAACTCAGTGTCACTCCTCTTAAGATCTCTGCATTTCTCATCTCCTTAAATTTCTAGCATCCCCATCTGTACTAATTCTGTATTAATTCACAGAAGCTCCTCAGGCTTGATTAGTTGCCTCAGACTTTGACACTAATTCTATACTTTACATATCTTCAGCTAATGCCATAATTTCTTGAGAAGATTTTGTTTGTTTTATTTGAGACAGAGTCTCGCTGTGTTGCCCAGGCTGGAGTGCAGTGGCGCCATCTCGGCTCACTGCAAGCTCCGCCTCCCAGGTTTACGCCATTCTCCTGCCTCAGCCTCCTGAGTAGCTGGGACTGCAGATGCCCGTCACCACGTCCAGCTAATTTTTTTTGTATTTTTAGTAGAGACGGGGTTTCACCATGTTAGCCAGGATGGTCTCGATCTCCTGACCTTGTGATCTGCCAGCCTCAGCCTCCCAAAGTGCTGGGATTACAGGCGTGAGCCACCGCGCCTGGCCCTGGGAAGTTTTAATAAACCTAAAATTAATTCCCTTTCAACCTCAAAATGATTCTGTATCTATTTTCTTTTTCCCTTCTATGTCATGCAAAGAGGTGCCTCCCGAATTGTCACGATGTCCCTCTGCGGTTGCAACTCTATACCATACTGCCTTGCCAAAGTTTATCCTTCACCAGTCATTCCTTTTTCAATATTTTCTACCATCCCACCTTTATCAGTCATTTGCTCCTTCTTTTCCAGTATTTCAATATAATGCAAACTTTTGTGTTCACCTGTCAGTTCTTAAAAGTATCATGCAATTTCTCACCTGTCCAAATTTCCACCATTTTATCACAACATATTTGGTCATCTACTAGTATTAAGTTATTGTCCCCCCAACTTAGCTGAAACTATTTCCATATATGTGACCTCTCATCTCCTAGTTATAATATAAAACGGATGTTCTCTATCCTTAACTTTTCTTGTATATCCCAACCATAGTTTTAAATATGTTTTGTAGAGAAAGGGTATCACTATGTTGTCCAGGTTGGTCTCAAATTCCTAGTCTCAAGCAATCCTCCTGCCTCACCTTCCCAAAGCACTGGGATTACAGGCATGAGCCACCACACCCAACCCTCCATAGCACTTGACACTGTAGTTATAATATTTAACAATGTTGACCCATTATTCACTGTGAATTTTTTTCTTCTCTTGAGTTATGTGACACTGATTCTCCTTATTTCCTTTGTATATTTAGAAAAGACTTTGATGTGTCTTTTTTATTAATTCTCTATCCTACTATGATTGGATAGATACCTACTTTTCATAGCTTCAGCTAACACTATGTTGAAGATTATTAGCAAACCAGCATCTCTAGTCCTGACTTATTTCTGAACTTCAAGTCCCACGTTTCTAGTTGCTCACTGGGTATTCAAAACTAAATAAACCAATGGCACCTTAGTCTCAATATGAACAAAATAGAATTTATCCATTCTCCTTTAAAATCTGAGTTCCCTATATTCCATAATGCATATCCTCTACATTACAGTCAATGTCAATTAAGCATTTTCTATGTTTCTGGTACTACACTATGTCTTGTTAATGCCAATATAAAAGATATAGTTTCTATACTTTGCAAATAACATAGTTTCTATCCTCGGGTCTAATAGAGAAGACAGAAATATAGAATTTAGTGTATTTTAAAAGAGCTAAACCCAGATTTCTGCAGGTGTTTATCCCAGACTTATGACAATACTAAACAAATTTCTGAGAGGATGCTATCTAAGCTAAGTCCTGAACAAATGTAAATCACCAACAGAGTTCTTGTTTGTTTTTCCTTTGTTTGCTCGCCAGCTATTATTTAACAACAACAGTATTCAACCTTGCACGTGCATTGCAGTGATCTCCAGAACTGTTTTTCAAAGATGAAATGCCTGACTTCACCTGAAAAACCTGTTTTGGCAGGGTTAGGGTATGAGCAAAACCATTTTATTGTTCCAAAGCTCCTCACTTTAAACTTTGGCACTGATTTAGGGTATCATTGATTGGTCCCCTAATGGAAAGAACTAAAATCAACTACAAAGAAAGATTTCTTTTAGACATAGGAAAGCACTCCTTAGTCATTAAAAACTTGGGAAAGTACATGGTTGCTCTCATAGTCTTAGTCCATTTGTGCTGCTATGACAAAATACTTGAAGCTGAGTAATTGACAAATAATAGAGATTTATTTCTCACAGTTCTGGAAGATGGAAGTCCAAGATCAAGGTGCTGGCAGTTTCTGTCTGGTGAGGGCTGTTTTCAGTTTCCAAGCATAACCCCTTATTGCATTATCAGACAGGGATGAATATTGTGTCCTCACATGGTGAAAGGGACAGAAGGGACAAATTTGCCCTCTCATGCCCTTTTAGAAGGCACTAATTCATTTATGAGGGCAAGGCCCTCATTACCTAATTATCACCTAAAGACCCTACTTTTTAATATTGTAGCATTGGGGATTACGTTTCAATACAAATTTTGGAGGGGACACAAACATTCAAACCACAGCACATAAGTTCACTTCTTTCGTGAAGTCTTTCAAGCTCTTTTCCTCAATTCCAGAGACACTATCTGTGATACATCTCTATCGATGTCCTATCAATAAACTTATCTCTTGTGTTTGCCTCTTCCAATAGATAATGAGTTCCTTGAGAGCAAGGATTCTGGCTTTTTCATCTTTGGGATTCAGAACTAGACAATACTAGGCACATTGTCAGACATTCTGGAATGTTTATGGATGAACTAATTAATGAGAATTACTCAAGTGAATATTGGCTAATAAATATGCTAAGAAAATGTAAGAGCAAATATACAAGTCAGAAAAACCATGCTTATTTAAAGGTAGAATGCAAGGATGGTTGTAGCCAGAGATTAGGCTGGAGAGGCAAGCATGAATCTGATCGTAAAGAGCTTTGAATCCAATGCTATAGTCTTTAGACTTTATCCTAAAAGTTATAAGGAACTTCTGAAAAATGTTTAGAAGTATACTGTAGTTGAACAAATTTAAGTCATATTTTTAAGCTATGCATTCAGGTGAGCAAAAATTTAACCTACTTTTTCTGAAATGCACTTCAATCTCAATTTTGAATCTCCATTGTAATTCTTTAGCCAATCCTATGGAAAAACAGTTATTTCAAATTCAAACGCTTTCTATATAAGATTTTCTGTCCTTCTACTCCTGTTTCTCTTCAGGGGGTAATTCATGAAAGAAAGACATCTGGTCTCTGGCCATTGGCAACTGTCCATGCTGTCATCTACTGAAATGCAGAGTCAAGCAAAGCTCTTGGGATTCTAATTGGGTCAACGGGATAAATGTTATTACAGTTCACTAAGCAAAAAGATAGAAGAGTAAGAATTAGTCTGAGGAGGGGTCAGGACAGAGAATGTTATCTTTACAGGGCTTCAATTACAGTCAGGAGATTAACTCAAGTAGGCAGATGGACATCTGGGATCTAGAGCTCAGGAGAAAAAGGTGAACTAGAGATGATGATTTGGGGATTCATCAACAAAATGCCTGGCAAAGACAGTTACTCAATAAATACTTGTTTAAAAAACATTAGAAATTAAGTTTGAAACTATGGGAATGCATGTGCAGAATTATAAGATGTAAAGGCTGAAAATAGAAAGTTAGGAAACACCAACATATACGAAATGGGTTAAGGAAGCATTGTTCTTTAAACAACCAAATATGTAGGAAAAGAAATTAAGAGATAATGGTGTCACAGAAACCAAGACAGGAGAGAGTTCAAAAGGATGAATTACTTACCATTATCAAATGGTCAGTGAGGTAAAGTTAAGATAAGGAATAGAAATTATCTAGCCTATTAAGCCACACAGAGATCATCAAAGACCTTTGCCTAAAAAATTTTGGTGGAGGGGTGTAGACGGAAGCCAGATTTCAAAGGATATGGAAGCAAAATAATGAAAATAATAAAGAAATATTTTATAAAAATTAGAAGAGTAAAAGGAAAGGGAGAGATAAGTTTGCTACCAAAGACAAAATGAGAGTGAAATTTTGAATAGTTGGTTGCATTTAAAATTGAAAAACATAACTTTTTCACTAGTCAGTTTGCTAGTCTCAAACAGATATTTGGTTATACGCTTCTCTTCAGTGCATAACCTATATCAAAATCAGTTTCTAAATGCTTTGAATTTTTTCACCAGATGGAAGTTTACATTTCTTTCATTCTTCTATTATGACTCCTATGAAGTATATAATGTCTTTTGATACTTCCTTAAGTCACCTTGCACAACACTCTTAATTACTAAAGTACTGCTTGGATCATGTCACACATCTTCACGTTGTTTTTGGTACTTTCCTATTTCCTATCAGATAAACTAAACAGTACTCTTATTTATGGAGAGAAAGCAAAAAATTCTCAAATTGTTGCTCAGCTCAACAGCCAAAAACCTCATTTTCAGAAGACTCTACCATTGTTCATGCCATTCCTTATGCCTAGAGATAATGCCCTCTTCACTTTTTCCACTATCCAAATTCCACTCATCATCTAAGACTCACTTGGAAGTCATCTCAACAATGATATTTGCTTTAATCTCCTCAGGCAACAGAGATCCCTCTTTCCTGGTCAATGTGACAGTCCTGAATTTTTACAGCTCCATCACCCTCTTATGCTGTTTGTGTTAAAGTTACTGGTGTCTTTAAATCTTCCGTGAGACAGTAAACAACTTGAAGATAGAGAATGTGTCTTGTGTATCTTTTAGCCATCACAAAACTTTACACAGTAGATGTTCAACAACACCAGTAAATATGTGCATCTGTTTGTTAGTAATGTTAGTGCAAGAAAGATCAAAAAAAAAAAGCAGGTGCAAAAGAATGAGACAATTATTTTACTGTCTATTCAGTGAACTGAGACATTCACAGATCATATATTAATACTTCTTAATCAGGGCTATAAAAATCCATTTAAAAATGAATTCATGGCCAGGCACAGTGGCTCACGCCTGTAATCCCAGCACTTTGGGAGGCTGAGGCGGGTGGATCACGAGGTCAGGAGATCGAGACCATCCTGGCCAACATGGTGAAACGCCATCTCTACTAAAAATACAAAAATTAGCCAGGCGTGATGGCACGTGCCTGTAGTCCCAACTACTCGGGAGGCTGAGGCAGGAGAATCGCTTGAACCAGGGAGTCGGAGGTTGCAGTGAGCTGAGACTACGCCACTGCACTCCAGCCTGGTGACAGTGAGACTCCATCTCAAAAACAAAAAAAAAAAAGAATTCATTATACACAAATGATAATGATACTCATAGTAGAGTCTCCAACATACATTAAAAACACTATGAAGCTATGCACTTTGACAGAATTATTTACCTCTGGCCAGTGCTAGGGAGGTAATGGGTCCTGCATGCTTATTATCCTGAAGGGGTGTAGTAGTGAATGAAGTTAAGAATAATGGTCCCATGGAAAGCTTTTGAACTAAGAAATAATTCCAGTTTGAATTAACAAGTAAGTCTGGAGCTTTTCCATTCAAAAGTTTGTTGTTACATAGTATGAGATAGGAAAAAGGTAAGCCACAGGACCTCCTCAAGAATCATAAAGTCTAACGGGAGAGGAAGACAAGTTGATGATAGCCTGAGATTATCTCCCAGCCTCAAAGGTCTAGGCCTAAGCTTAACATGTCCAGGGAAGCCACCAGAAATCACTCACGGCCCCACTGCCATCATGAACGGACTGTTGTCTCGGAGGGCCATGTCTGCACCGCCTCGGCCTCTACAGACCAGAGTTGGAAATCTTCTCTTGGATAACTCTAGGGTCTTCAGCTCTGGCTCCTCAGCCTATGGAGCTTGAGCCTCCCAAGCATGATGGCTACGGCCTAGTGCGGAGGAAAAGCCAGGTCGTCTCCTCCTCCTCCTCCTTCTCCTCCACCCTGCCAGCATTTATGCTGTCTCAACCCTTTACACCCTGAACTAATAATGTTCTTCAAATCAGATTTACCACATATCAGAGCTGTTCAGTAGAAATAATCATTCTACTCATCAGAGCCACAAATGTAATTTTAAATTTTCTGGTAGCCACATTTTTTAAATGTATAACGAAACCAGTGAAATTAATTTTAATGTTAGTAATATTTAAGCCCATATATCCAACATATTAGCACGTTAACATGTTATCAAAAATTATATATTTTGCATTTTTATACTGTCTTTCAAATCCAGTGTTGTATTTTATGCTTATAGTGCATTTCAATCCAGAGTAGCCATATTTCAATTCAGGCTTGTCACACAGAGACTATCGTAATGTACAGCACAGCTCTAGATACTTGACATCCATGTGGAGACTGAGAAAAGAAAAGATACTCAGCTCAGTTCAGTTGGGCATGTCCACCTTGCCTACTCTACGCTACCCTAGTTACCAGATTCTGGAAGGAACATGTGGTCCCTCTGAGCCCTTCCAGTGGTAATTATCATGTAAACTTACCTTTAGGACCTAGAGGTCCCAAATAATGTCAAATATAAAGAGTAATATTGAATATCCTCCTTATTCTTGATTCAAAAAAGTATATCTGACATTCTTCTATTAAGTATAATATTTGCTCTAGATTGTCAGTATGTGCTGTATCTTATTCTTAACTTGTAATGTTTTTTCATCAACAATGGATTTTTATTATCAAATGATGTATGTACTTCTATTGAGAACATTTGAATTTTTTCATTCCTTAATCTGTTAATGTAGCAAATTTATTAATATACTTTCTAATATCAAGCCAAACTTGAAACTGGAATATAAGTATTTAATATTTTTGGTATGTTATCTAAATTCAGTTTGCTAGTATTTTGCTTAAGTGTTTTTGCCTCTATGTTCATGAGTAGACGGGCCTGTTGTTTTTATTTTACTGCATCCATCTAATTTTGATATGACGGTTACTTTAGTATTGCAAAATAAAACATTCTGTGGTTTTCTATTGCCTAGGAATTTTTTTATGACCAAAATCGTCTATACCTTTAAAAGTGTGTAGAACTCATTTATAAAATTGCCTAGATCTGATGTTTTCTTTGTGGAAAGATTAATGATTCAATGTCTTTAAATGTTATTTAACAACTCAAGTTTTCTATTTTAAAAAGTCATAAGAAAAGATAGACTAAAAGAAATGCTACACTACAGATATAGTTGTAATTGCTGTCAAAATATAAAAATTAAGATAGCTAAAAAGAAACAGAAAAGAAGAGGTTGTAGGCCCTAAGTTAAGATTTGAAAGATGATAGAGAACAGGCCCGGGCTGACCAGGAGGTGGAAATCCTGACACAACGCATCACAGGAGCATAGTTCGCATAATTTCAAAAGCATCAACTGTGTAATATGTTCACGGAGGAGCAAATGTTCAAGTCTGGGTGTACTGCATAAAAAAAAAAAAGTAGAAGAAAATGAAAAGCAGACAGGAACTTGAATTCAGTGCTTAGGTGTTTGGACCTGAACTTAGTTATTTATAAGTTGTCAAAAACAATGGAACCATTTCCTTGTCTTTTTTTATTGACAGATTAGAGCTGCCTAATATTGTTTTTTTTTTATTATTATTATACTTTAAGTTCTAGGGTACATGTGCACAATGTGCAGGTTTGTTACATATGTATACGTGTGCCACGTTGGTGTGCTGCACCCATTAACTCGTCAGCACCCATCAACTCATTAGAGTTGCCTAATATTGTTATGAATCAACATGTGTTGTACTCTTCTTGTTTACTTTTGTCAACATTTTCTAAGTTTACAAATTATTCTGTAGTGTTCTGAGAAAACTAGTTCTTGTAATGGTTACATCACATCTTGAGTGCCTTTGCCTTTAAATTTTTATCTGAAAGGAGAGAATCAGGCTTGTGGTTAATCACTTATTTCCTGGATGAAATAAAAATGTTCACCCTACATAAAAAATAAAATGGGAAAATGTAAAATTTTAACGAGGAGTTCCTTTATGATGACCTTACATTAGTTCTGTCCTAGCTAGTTTAATGCTAGAAATTGTTATAAAATACTGTGATACATAAAGAATAAGATACTGGTCCTGGCCCAGGAATTCAGCAGCTTGATAATTCTGAGAGCGGAGAACTGTAGGAGAGCTACAATTTATTGACTCCTGTTATGTGCCAAGCACTAAGTTAAGTGTTTTGCATATATAACTTTATTTCTCCTCACTATAATTACATTAGTTAGATATCATTTCTTTTAATAATGTAACCCAGGTTCTAAAATGTATACAGTCAACACAATTTTAAATTTTAATATTAATGTACAAATAAAAGGCATAATTTTTTTTCAAAAATACTTGTCAGATAAAACAATGTTTAATAACTTATACAAGGTCATACACATATTACTTGGCAGACACAGAATTGAACCCAGGTCTCTGATCCATTGACCATGCTCCAAAACATGTTTTATTGACTGTCGGCAACATGGATCATAAAATACAATGTTGACTAGAAGAAAGAGGTGATTGTTACTTAATAAATCTAGATTTCTTATATAACTGTGTAAACTACTTAACTCAGCACAAGGTACATAAAAAACAGTAAATAACAGTCATTATTGCTAATATAATTAATACTATTTGTTAATAAGATGTCTAGCCAAAATATTAAGCAGTAAAACTTCCAGTACAAAAATTGAATTACTGTGCCGGAATCACCAGATGACTATAAATTCTTCACTTTGCTTAGGAATAAAAGAGCTCTGGGGAGAAGGATCTATGTGAAATGGATATGGAGGCTTTGTGTCTGCTGCAGAGACACAGAAAAGGGTAAGAGCCAAGGCATTCTTAGGAAGAAAAGTTTAGAGTATTTGTTTTTCTTTCGCTAGGTTCAGATTTCCAGAGGCCCCAAACATAAGCAAAAGAAGGAAACAAAATACAGAGTTGAAAGGTAAGGTTTAGATAAACGTGACTCATTTGTTCAGAGAAAGAGTTCGAGTTCCAAAGAGATAATGGGAAGGAGCACCCTTGAGGATTGGGGCAGTCAGAGAAGAGGCCCAGGCTGGGTCTTTTTTAAAGAGACATGTCTATTAGGTCAAATAAGCCAAATAGAGATTTTGAGGGCAGAGAAAACTTGTACACCAAGAAATAACTCAGAATTCGTCAGGAAGCTGGTGATAGCAACACAAGCAGAGAAGCATATGGTCTCACCTCCTCACCAGATAGCAGTCAAACTTTATTATTCAGTATTCTGCCAAATAATATCAAGGTGGAGGTGCTCAAACTAAACATTTAAGATAAAAATTATTGCAGTTTTATCAGGTGATGTTTGAAAACAAAGGACAAAAGCAAAGCTATAGCTTGGCCCTGCTCTCTATGTATCTATCAGCAGAGAAACAAGCAAATGAGAAAGAAAAAAATAAGTATAATTAATGAAGAAGAAATAACACCCATACTTCTGATTTTGGGAAAAGTTACTATGATGCCTAATTCAAAAGAAAAATTAAAAATGCAAACAGTGAAAATATTCTACCCCCAAAAAAATTATTACATTTTAAAGCATTTAGTGGTAAGAAACTACTATGTAACAAAGCATCTAATAAAAGCAATTTATTAAGGGACCCAAGAAAGAGGCTCTTTTATTTAGTGTAATCTTGTTCCAACTGAAAGTTGAAACAGAACATTTCCGACAGACTTGGAAACAATCTATTGAAAAAAATTTAAGCATCTTACCAAGGCAAGACAATTGATTCATTTCCTTCCCACTTAAAAAAAAAAAAAAAATCCCAGTTATTACATGGACTAATGAAGGGCAATGATCTTGGGTACAGCTCAAGCCTGCAAGGTTACAGCCAGCTAATATGAGGAAGCAGGTTCATTTAAAGTTTTCTCTAAGCACGCTTTAATTTTTTTCTATTCTGCACTTTTTTCAAGGTGGGGAGAGCCGGTGGAATTTGGATGGGTGACACTTTCTTTTATGCTTGTGTTAATTTAATAAGGCCAATAACACACTGTCAAAGTCAGTTTTGGCTGCCATAAAAGAATACCATAGATGGGATGACTTAAACAACAGAGATTTAGTTCTCACAGTTCTCAGAGTTCTGGAAGCTAGAAGTCCAAGATTGAGGTACTCAAAGATGAGGTGTCTGGTGAGTGCTCTTCCTAGTTTGCAAAGGGTCATCTTCTCCTTGCATACTCATATAGTAGAGAGAGATCATCTCTCTCCTGTTTCATCTAAGGGCACTAATTCTATTATAATGGGGGCTCCATTCTCACGACTTAATTACCTCCCAAAGACCCATCTCGCAAAACCATCACACTGGGTATTTAAGCTTCCACATATGAATTTTGAGGGTACACAAACATTCAGTGCGTGGAACATACCAATAACTGTTAGAACCCAACTGTATCATTAAGAATATTTTCTAGTCTCAGGATGCCAGAGGGTTAAAAATAAGAGATATCACTATACTTTCTATTTCTTGACTTAAAATCTTCATCTCCACCACCCCAAGGAGCTCAGACATTTATTTTTTCCTCATTAATTACACTTTTAAAGTTATTGTCCTCCCTTGAATGGGCACTAAAATGCACAGAAAGAATCCAGACCAAAGAGTAGGGATGAAATTTATGAACAGTACAAACAAACAATGGCATTGACATGAATGGAAGGAAATACACAAGGGCAAGAACAGAAATGTTCATGGGGCCAAGGGATAAAGGAATGAACCCATGACCATTCCAGACATGGTACTATTTTATCAGAGTCCTCAAGGAAGACCATTCTTTATTACAGAATAAATAATGCCTTCTTATTGGCACAAGAAGGAAAACAGAGAAATCTATATAGTCATTAGATGAATGAGCTGCCACAACAGATTTTGCAACTGATTTTCCTCCACGTCAAAAATGGATCAATATACCATATTTTCTTTATCCACTTATCTATTGTTAAGCACTTAGGTTGATTTCATAGTTTGGCTATTGTGAATACTGCTGCAATAAACATGGAAGTGCAAATCTCTCTTCAATGTATTGATTTCTTTCCTTTGGATATATAAACAGCAGTGGGATTACCGGATCATATGGTATTTCTATTTTTAGAATTTTTTTGTATGCTAAGTGAAATAAGCCAGGCACAGAAAGACAAATACAGCATGTTCTCACTCATATGTGGGAGCTAAAAAAAAGTTTATCTCAAAGAAAGAGAGTAAAATAGTGGTTATCAGAGTCTAGGAAGGGTAGTAGGGAGGGAAGAATAGGAAGAGGTTGGTTAATGGGTAAAAAATTGCATTTAGATAGGAAGAATAAGTTCTAGGGTTCTATAGCACAGCAGGATGACTATAGTTAATAATGTATTATATATTTCAAAATAGAAGAGAGGATTTTTAATGTTAACAACACAAAGAAATGATAGATGTTTGGCCAGGCGCGGTGGCTCACGCCTGTAATCCCAGCACTTTGGGAAGCCGAGGCGGGCGGATCACAAGGTCAGGAGATCGAGACCACGGTGAAACCCCGTCTCTACTAAAAATACAAAAAATTAGCCGGGCGCGGTGGCGGGCGCCTGTAGTCCCAGCTACTCAGGAGGCTGAGGCAGGAGAATGGCATGAACCCGGGAGGCGGAGCTTGCAGTGAGCCGAGATCGCGCCACTGCACTCCAGCCTGGGCAACAGAGCCAGACTCCGTCTCAAAAAAAAAAAAAAAAAAAAAAGAAATGATAGATGTTTGAGTGTGATGATAATTACACTTTGTAATTTGATAATGACACTTTGTATACATGTATCAACATATCATACATACCCCATGAATATGTACAATTACGTCAATTAATTTTTTTAACCAAAATATATGTAGAGTAGCTGAAAAGAAAACACAGATCAATAGGATTTTCAGAAGGTATGGGAAAAAAGTTCTCTCTACTTTTATAAAAGCAGAAAACAAAATAATTCAAATTATGCCCCCAGGCACTTTGAGCAGCTACAGTGCAGAGTGCATTTTGAAGAAGAGCAGAGGAAAATGGAATCAGGAAAACAGCACAGAACCCAAATACAGACATTGCTTATGAAAGTTTTTAGCCTATCAGGAATGGGGAGTGAAAAATTTATCAATCAGGAATTTTACACAAGTAACTACCATAGTGGTAATGTGGAGAAGACGTAAAATGAGGAGATGTTAAGAGCAGGGAGAACAAGTGGAGGCAATAATGCACGGGGCAAAAAGGATTTGAACCAGAAGAAATGGAGAGAGTGGATCATTTTCAACTGTGTCACACAGATAGATTCAAACAGTTTTAGAAATAAACTTTACTTTGTTATCTGCATTTTGGTTAGTTAGGATTTGTGAATAATTTTTCATCCAGTGAAATTAAAAAACCTTGGTGAATAAAGATTTACCTGAACCATAAAGACATGCAATGACTTCTCAAAATAAATAAAAGGCCGGGCATGATGGCTCATGCCTGTAATCCCAGCACTTTGGGAGGCCGAGGCAGGCAGATCATGAGGTCAGGAGATCGAGACCATCCTAGCTAACATGATGAAACGCCATTGCTACTAAAAATACAAAAAATTAGCCAGGCGTGGTGGCGGGAGCCTGTAGTCCCAGCTACTCGGGAGGCTGAGGCAGGAGAATGGCGTGAACCCGGGAGGCGGAGCTTGCAGTGAGCCGAGATGGTGCCACTGCACTCTAGCCTGGGCAACAGAGCAAGACTCTGTCTCAAAAAAAAAGAAGAAAAAAAAAAAGAAGCAAGAAAAAAAAAAAGGCAAGAGAAAGAAATAAAGTGTATTCAGTTAGGAAAAGAAGAAGTCAAATTGTCCCTGTTTGCAGATGACATGATTGTATGCTTAGAAAACTCCATTGTCTCAGCCCAAAATCTCCTTAAGCTGATAAGCAACTTCAGCAAAGTCTCAGGATACAAAATCAATGTGCAAATACCACAAGCATTCTTATACACCAGTAACAGACAAACAGAGAGCCAAATCATGAATGAACTCCCATTCATATTAGCTTTAAAGAGAATAAAATACCTAGGAATCCAACTTACAAGGGATGTAAAGGACTTCTTCAAGGAGAACTACAAAACACTGCTCAGTGAAATAAAAGAGGACACAAACAAATGGAAGAACATACCATGCTCATGGATAGGAAGAATCAATATTGTGAAAATGGCCATACTGCCCAAGGTAATTTATAGATTCAATGCCATCCCCATGAAGCTACCAATGACTTTCTTCACAGAATTGGAAAAAAACTGCTTTAACGTTCATATGGAACCAAAAAAGAGCCCGCATTGCCAAGACATTCCTAAGCCAAAACAATAAAGCTGGAGGCATCACGCTACCTGACTTCAAACTATACCACAAGGCTACAGTAACCAAAACAGCATGGTACTGGTACCAAAACAGAGATATAGACCAATGGAACAGAACAGAGTCCTCAGAAATAATGCCACACATCTGATCTTTGACAAACCTCAGAAAAAGAAATGGGGAAAGGATTCCCTATTTAATAAATGGTGCTGGGAAAATTGACTAGCCATAAGCAGAAAGCTGAAAATGGACCCTTTCCTTACTCCTTATAAGAAAATTAATTCAAGATGGATTAGAGACTTAAATGTTAGACCTAAAACGATAAAAACCCTAGAAGAAAACCTAGTCAATACCATTCAGGACATAGGCACGGACAAGGACTTCATGTCTAAAACACCAAAAGCAATGGCAACAAAAGCCAAAATTGACAAATAGGATCTAACTAAAGAGCTTCTGCACAGCAAAAGAAACTACCATCAGAGTGAACAGACAACCTACAGAATGGGAGACAATTTTTGCAATCTACTCATCTGACAAAGGGCTAATATCCAGAACCTACAAAGAACTCAAACAAATTTACAAGAAAAAAACAAACAATTCCATCAAAAAGTGGACAAAGGATATGAACAGACACTTCTCAAAAGAAAACATTCATACAGCCAACAGACACATGAAAAAATGCTCATCATCACTGGCCATCAGAGAAATGCAAATCAAAACCACAATGAGATACCATCTCACACCAGTTAGAATGGCGATCATTAAAAAGTCAGGAAACAACAGGTGCTGGAGAGGATGTGGAGAAATATGAAGACTTTTACACTGTTGGTGGGACTGTAAACTAGTTCAACCATTGTGGAAAACAGTGTGGCGATTCCTCAAGGATCTAGAACTAGAAATACCATTTGATCCAGCCATCCCATTACTGGGGATATACCCAAAGGATTATAAATCACGCTGCTATAAAGACACATGCACATGTATGTTTATTGTGGCACTATTCACAATAGCAAAGACTTGGAATCAACCCAAATGTCCATCAGTGACAGACTGGATTAAGAAAATGTGGCACATATACACCATGGAATACTATGCAGTCATAAAAAAGGATGAGTTCGTGTCCTTTGTAGGGACATGGATGCAGCTAGAAACCATCATTCTCAGCAAACTATCACAAGAACAGAAAACCAAACACCACATGTTCTCACTCATAGGTGGGAAATGAACAATGAGATCACCTGGACACACGAAGGGGATCATCACACACCAAGTCCTATTGTGGGGAGGGAGTAGTGGGGAGGGACAGCATTAGGAGATATACCTAATGTAAATGATGAGTTAATAGGTGAAGCACACCAACATGGCACATGTATACATATGTAACAAACCTGCACGTTGTGCACCTGTACCCTAGAACTTAAAGTATAATAATAATAATAATAATAAAAATGTGTTGTCTTGTTTTGTGGACTAATATGTAGTCTATCTTGGAGAATGTTCTGTGTGCTGATGAAAAGAATGTATATTCTGTACATGTTGGGTAGAATGTTCTGTAAATGTCTGTTAAGTCCATTTTGTTTAAAGTCTAGTTTAAACTTTCGGTTTCTGTGATCTGTCTAGTGCTGTGAGTGGGATGTTAAAGTCCTCCACTATTGTGGTATTTTTATATTATCTCTTTCTTGGTGTAGTAATATTTGTTTTGGGAATATGGGTGTTCTGAGGTTGGGTGCCTGTATATTTAGGATTATTATATCCTCTTGTGAAACAAAACTTTTGTAATTATATTAAATAAACAAATAAATAAATAAAAATACTTTTTGTTCTTTACAAAAAAAGATCAAATCTTGATCATTTTAAAAGATCAAGACTTGAAATTGACAAAATAATCATAGAAAAATGTGTCATTCAAAGATTTCCTGGAAAAGTCAGATGCTCAGAAGTGATAACTACAGGATTTTTATTCAATTGTAGAAATTAATTAAAGTGCCCTCTCAGTTGGCTTGTCCTGAATAATGACCACTAGAATCATTATTTAATTATACACTATATGTTTTTAAACTATATAGACCATCAATCTACAAAAGATTTCAAATATCTGATAAAGGCAATTGTATATAATAGGACTGAGAATACGCGGGGAGAAGAGAGTTAAGCTCTGTAAAAGAAAGGGGCTGATAAATGCAACCAAAATATGGGCTTACATCATTCTTCAAACTTAGCATTAAAAAATAAGCACTAGACTTCCTGGAAGCCAGTTATTATTTTTTTAATATTAAAAAGTTCTGGCGGCCAGGCATGGTGGCTCACGCCCGTAATCCCAGCACTCTGGGAGGCCGAGGCGGGCTGATCACCTGAGGTCAGGAGTTCAAGGCCAGCCTGGCTAACGTGGTGAAGTCCCATCTCTAATAAAAATATAAAAATTAGCCAGGCATGATGGTGGGTGGCTATAATTGTAGCAACTCGAGACGCTGAGGGGGAAGAATCGCTTGAACCTGGGAGGCAGAGGTTGCAGTGAGCTGAGACTGCAGTTGCACTGTAGCCTGGGTGACAGACTCCATTTCAAAAAAAAAAAAAAATACGTCAGTCATTTCATCTTAAATTTTCTAAAATTTTGTCATTAGCCATTTTTTAATTTTTAACTATAATGGATACATAACAGTTGTGCATATATCTGGGGTGCATGTGAAATTTTGATACAAGCATATGAAGATCAAATCAAGGTAATTAGGATATTCATCACCTCAAGTATTTATCATTTATTTATGTTAGGAACTTTCTAATTCCACTACTGTAGATATTTTGATGTACACAATTATTATTAACTATAGTTACCCTATTGTGTTACCAAACACTAAACCTTATTTCTTCTATCTAACTGAATTTTGGTACCCATTAACCATCCTCTTATCATACCCAATCCCCCTGTCCTTCCCAGCCTTTGGTAACCATTATCGGCTATTTCATTTCAAATTCTTTACAATCAGTCTCTTCCAAACTGATAATCAGACATATCCAATTGGATTTTTGGCCAGAGCTTTAAATGACATCTAAACTCATTACATTTTACACTAAATCAAAATCCTATGCTGGCTTCTTTGAAGTACCTGTTAATGGCATCACCATTTTCCCAAAACACAGTAATTCACATACATTATCAAAAAAGGAAAAACAATAGAAAACAGCAATATAAGCACTGTTAGAATTATAGCTATAGCTATAAATATACTTTCAAACCTTTTCTATACATGCCTGCATATTATTTTTAGTGATGTACTTTATATACTAATCACTTAACAATAGATTGTGAATTTTTTATGACCAAATATATAGATTTATATCTTCATTTTTGATGACTGTATTCTATTTTGTTGAACAAATATATAGATTGGTTCTAATTTGCTACGTCAAAAACAAAGATTCAAGGCCAGATGTGGTGGCTCACATTTGTAATCCCAGCACTTTGGGAAGCCAAGGCAGGAGGATTACTTAAGAACAGGTCAAAACCAATCTGAGCAACAAAGCCAGATCTTGCCTCTACAAAAAATTTAAAATATTAGCTGGGCATGGTGGCATGTATCTGCAGTCCCAGCTCCTTGAGAGGCTGAGGCAGGAGGATTGCTTAAGCCCATGAGTTCGAGGGTACAGCGAGCTACGATTATGTCACTGCACCCCAGCCTGGGTGACATAGAAAGACCAGGTCTCTAAGAAAAAATAATAATAATTTCAAAACAGAGCTTCATGAAAAGGTTTTGTTCATACACATTCATGTTTGCCTGAATAATTTCTTACTTGTGAAGGTGGAATTGCTGGTGAAAGGTATACTGTATACTTTTATTTTTATAGTTTCTGGCATGCATTCCCAAATTCCCTACCTGGAGATTTGGCTAATTTATATTTCCCCTAGCAGTGAGTGATTCACCCATTTATGGAGATTTTGGTCTTTGATCAACGATATTTTTTATTCCTTTTGTTCCTATCACTGTTAACTGTAAATTCACATTGTCTCAATGAGTCACTATCATGTACTCATCTACCCTACATCTTACCAGGATGATTGCAATAATGACCTGACTGGTTCCCAACTTCCAATAATTTGCTCAGCATTATGGTGATACCAAATAACCAGGTTGTCCATATGGGTGGCTGAGATAGTGAACCCATTGCTTTCTGTTGGTTCAATGTATACAAGTTTTGTTTCATGCACAAATTATTGAAAATATTGAATAAAATTATCTTCAGGCTATGTGCATAAGGTATATATGAAACAAATAATTTTCAAGTTTAGGCTTGAGTCCTATTCTAAGACAGCTTGTAATATGTATACAAATATTTCAAAATACAAAAAAAATTTTAATCTGAAACACTTCTGGTCCCAAGCATTTTGGAAAAGGGATATTCAACCTGTTTATCCAAATAAGCCTATTGTTTAAGGAATAAAAATACAAAAGATTGAACTAATTCTACATATTAATAGCATGTGAACTGGGAATATGCTAAAGACAGTTAAAGTAGTCTCCAAATGAGAGTAAAAATATAGACTGAATCATTTTTAAATTCATTAAATTTAAGTTGCATGTTTCAATTTCTAGAATACCAATCAAAATAATTGTGGGCAAATCATCTCTAAACCAGAGAGGAAAAAGGTGAACTAAAGAAAAACCTTATCTGCAAGAAAGCAAGAAAAAAAGAAAAGAAGCACGGAAACCCAAAATATAACAGTAGAAATAAATTCAAATACAGCAGTAATTACAATATATTTAAATGGATTGAGTTCAACAGTGGAAACAAATTTTTAAAATGCCATATTGGTTGGGCTTTAAAAATCAAGCTATTTATTATTTGTAAGATATATCCTAAAATTTAATGAACCTTAAAGCTATTACAAAAGCATGATTTGTCATAGAGATTTATAAACTAATAAAAGTTTTTATTAACAAGAAAAATAATATACCTAAAAATTTTATGCACTTAATAAGATGGCTATCTTATTATCTGTTATGCTATTAAGATGGTAGGCATCTTACCATCGTACCACCAACATGGTAGGAGCATTTACATGTATCTCTGAACCATGGAGAAGTCAATCAAACCAGAAAGGACATGGAGCATTTAAAAAGCACAATTAACAAGCTTGGTCTAATGGGATTATATAGAACTTTAAACTGGATTAAGGAATACACATTCTGTTAAGTTAAATGCAGATAATTGATGATGTAATAGGATATAATCTAGTCTCGACAAATTTTAAAAATATGTAATTTAATACAGAATATGTCCTCAGATCAGAATGTAAATAAATTAGAAATCATTGTAGATAAGATAAAATGTTGTATATTTTTATTTTAAAAATTATAAGACACATGTTAACTGATAAGTCAATTAAAAATACAATGGAACTAAACATACAACTAAAATTGACATATACATACTATATACAAAAGTTGTTAAATATAAGTAAAAGAGAATTTAAAGGGAAATGTACAGTATAAATGCTTATATAAGAAAGGTAGATAACTAATGTACTAATTGTGCGACTTAAGGAATTAGATAAAAGAACGGTAAAACTCTTTTTTAAGCCATCACACAGGCTAAAGTGCAGTGGTGCTATCATGGCTCAGTGCAGCATCGACCTTCCGAGCTCAGTGATCTTCTCACTTAAACCTCTCTAGTAGCTAGGACTACAGGCACACACCACCATGATCGGCTAATTTTTGTATTTTTTGTAGACACAGGTTTCACTGTGTTACACAGGCTGGTCTCGAACTCCTGAGCCCAAGGGATCCTCCCCCTTCAGCCTCCCAAAGTGCTAGGATTACAGACGTGAGCCACCATGCCCAGCCTAGTTTCTGAATATCTTCTCCCATTCTGTAGGCTGTCTGTTTACTCTGTTGATAGTTTCTTTTGCCGTGTAGAAGCTGTTTTTTTTGTTGTTGTTGCTGTTTCTTTTTTAAGAGCAACGATCTATATTCATGTTCTGCTATCTGTTTTTCATGGTTTTTTAAATTAATCCTCAACTTCTAGACTTTGTTTGAGAATTTAACTTTCTTGCCTCAGAGCAATTGATACCAGATTATATTCTTGATAACTTATAATGCAGGTGTTAATTATGTTATTGCATGCTTAATTTTCTTAGCTCACACAGCTAACTCCTTTTGTGTTTTTAACTGTTTCTGAATCAGGTTCTCATTTATTCTCTATCTGTTCTCTTAACTTTCTATCTTTCATTACTTTTAGAATGATCTTTTAAGCATGGAGCTGCCAAATAATATTCCTACCTTACTGACAGGTGTCTGGGGCCATTGGGTCCTTGGATGCACGTTCTTTTAAATGTCTTAAATTAAAACAGTGAAAATGAATCCAAGTGGAAGGTTTCTCCTCTCCCAATGGCGCTCTTGCCTTCTGTGGAAGTCTTCCAGAATTCTCTATGCTAACCTACTTCACCAAAAGGGAAAATTTCAAACTTGGCTCTCAGAGTTCTCATCGATCTATACCATCAAGCACAAATTCTGGAAATGTTATGGCAAATTTACAGTATTTTCCTCTCATTCTATTATTTTTGTCATTACAGATGAGAATGTAAGAGGGGGAACTAGAAGTCAGTGTTTAGGTAATCATTTTCTCTGACAGTCCCTCAAATAGATTATTCAAGTAAACATTTTAAAAATCAGGGAAGTTTTAGGTCTAACATTTAAGTCTTTAATCCATCTTGAATTAATTTTTGTATAAAGTGTAAGGAAGGGATCCAGTTTCAGCTTTCTACATATGGTTAGCCAGTTTTCCCAGCACCATTTATTAAATAAGGAATTCTTTCCCCATTTCTTGTTTTGTCAAGTCTGTCAAAGATCAGATGGTTGTAGATGTGTGCTATTATTTCTGAGGGCTCTGTTCTGTTCCATTGGTCTATATGTCTGTTTTAGTACCAGTACCATACTGTTTTCGTTACTGTAGCCTTGTAGTATAGTTTGAAGTCAGGTAGCATGATGCCTCCAGCTTTGTTCTTTTGGCTTAGATTGTCTTGACTATACGGACTCTTTTTTGGTTCCATATGAAATTTAAAGTAGTTTTTCCTAATTCTGTGAAGAAAGTCAGTGGTAGCTTGATGGGGATAGCACTGAATCTATAAATTACTTTGGGCAGTATAACTGTTATCACAATATTGATTCTACCTACCCATGAGCATGGAATGTTCTTCCATTTGTTTGTATCCTCTCTTATTTCGTTGAGCAGTGGTTTGTAGTTCTCCTTGAAGAGGACCTCCACATGGCTTGCAAGTTGGATTCCTAGGTATTTTATTCTCTTTGAAGCAATTGTGAATGGGAGTTCACTCATGATTTGGCTCTCTGTTTGTCTGTTATTGGCGTATAAGAATGCTCGTGATATTTGCACATTGATTTTGTATCCTGAAACTTTGCTGAAGTTGCTTATCAGCTGAAGTTGCTTATCAGCTTAAGGAGATTTTGGGCTGAGACTATGGGGTTTTCTAAATATACAGTCATGTCATCTGCAAACGGGAAAATTTGACCTCCTCTTTTCCTAAAACCCTTTCTTTCTTTCTCCTGCCTGATTGCCCTGGCCAGAATTTCCAACACTATGTTGAATGGGAGTGGTGAGAGAGGTCATCCCTATCTTGTGCCGGTTTTCGAAGGGAATGATTCCAGCTTGGCCCATTCAGTATGATATTGGCTGTGGGTTTGTCATAAGTAGCTCTTATTATTTTGAGATACGTCCCATCAATACCTAATTTATTACGAGTTTTTAGCATGAAGGGCTGTTGAATTTTGTCAAAGGCCTTTTCTGCATCTATTGAGATAATCATGTGGTTTTTGTCTTTGGTTCTGTTTATATGCTGGATTATGCTTACTGATTTGTGTATGTTGAACCAGCCTTGCATCCCAGGGATGAAACCCACTTGATCACGGTGGATAAGCTTTTTGATGTGCTGCTGGATTTGGTTTGCCAGTATTTTATTGAGGATTTTTGCATTGATGTTCATCAGGGATATTGGTCTAGAATTCTCTTTTTTTGTTGTGTCTCTGCCAGGCTTTGGTATCATGATGATGCTGGCCTCATAAAATGAGTTAGGGAGGATTCCCTCTTTTTCTATTGACTGGAATAGTTTCAGAAAGAATGGTACCAGCTCCTCCTTTTACCTCTGGTAGAATTTGGCTGTGAATCTGTCTGGTCCTGGACTCTTTTTGGTTGGTAGGTTATTAATTATTGCCTCAATTTCAGAGCCTGTTATTGGTCTATTCAGGGATCCAATTTCTTCCTGGTTTAGTCTTGGGAGGGTATATGTGTCCAGGAATTTATCCATTTCTTCTACATTTTCTAGTTTATTTGCGAAGAGGTGTTTATAGTACTCTCTGATGGTAGTTTGTATTTCTGTGGCTTAGGTGGTGATATCCCCCTTATCATTTTTTATTGCGTCTCTTTGATTCTTCTCTCTTTTCTTCTTTATTAGTCTTGCTAGTGGTCTATCAATTTTGTTGATCTTTTCAAAAAACCAGCTCCTGGATTAACTTTTTGAAGGGATTTTTTGTGTCTCTATCTCCTTCAGTTCTGCTCTGATCTTAGTTATTTCTTGCCTTCTGCTAGCTTTTGAATGTGTTTGCTTTTGCTTCTCTAGTTCTTTTAATTGTGATGTTAGGATGTCCATTTTAGATCTTTCCTGCTTTCTCTTGTGGGCACTTAGTGCAATAAATTTCCCTCTACACACTGCTTTAAATGTGTCTCAGATTCTGGTATGTTATGTCTTTGTTCTCATTGGTTTCAAAGAACATCTTTATTTCTGCCTTCATTTCGTTATGTACCCAGTAGTCATTCAGGAGCAGGTTGTTCAGTTTCCATGTAGTTGGGTGGTTTTGAGTGAATTTCTTAATTCTTTGTTCTAGTTTGATTGCACTGTGGTCTGAGAGAATTTCTTATAATTTCTGTTCTTTCACATATAGTGAGGAGTGCTTTACTTCCAACTATGTGGTCAATTTTGGAATAAGTGCGATGTGGTGCTGAGAATAATGTATATTCTGTTGATTTGGGGTGGAGAGTTCTGTAGATGTCTATTAGGTCCCTAAAACCATAAAAACCCTAGAAGAAAACCTAGGCAATACCATTCAGGACATAGGCATGGACAAGGACTTCATGTCTAAAATACCAAAAGCAACAGCAACAAAAGCCAAAATTGACAAATGGCATCTAATTAAATTAAAGAGCTTCTGCACAGCAAAAGAAACTACCATCAGAGTAAACAGGCAACCTCCAGAATGGGAGAAAAACTATGCAATCTACTCATCTGACAAGGACTAATATCCAGAATCTACACAGAACTCAAACAAATTTACAAGAAAAAAAAACAACCCCATCAAATAGTGGGTGAAGGATATGAACAGACACTTCTCAAAAGACGACATTCATTCAGCCAACAGACACATGAAAAAATGCTCATCATCACTTGCCAGCAGAGAAATGCAAATCAAAACCACAATGAGATACCATCTCACACCAGTCAGAATGGCGATCATTAAAAGTCAGGAAACAACAGATGCTGGAGAGGATGTGGAGAAATAGGAACGCTTTTACACTGTTGGTGGGATTGTAAACTAGTTCAACCATTGTGGAAGACAGTGCGGCGATTCCTCAAGGGTCTAGAACTAGAAACACCATTTGACCCAGCCATCCGTTACTGGGTATATACCCAAAGGATTATAAATCACGCTGCTATAAAGACACATGCACACGTATGTTTATTGCGGCACTATTCACAATAGCAAAGACTTGGAACCAACCCAAATGTCCATCAATGATAGACTGGATTAAGAAAATGTGGCACATTTACACCATGGAATGCTATGCAGACATAAAAAAGGATGATTTCATGTCCTTTGGAGGGACATGGATGAAGCTGGAAACCATCATTCTCAGCAAAGTATCGCAAGGACAAAAAACCAAACACCACATGTTCTCTCTCACAGGTGGGAATCGAACAATGAGAACACTTGAACACAGGGCGGGGAACATCACACGCTGGGGCCTTCGTGGGGTGCGGGGAAGGGAGAAGGACAGCATTAGGAGATATACCTAATGTAAATGACAAGTTAATGGGTACAGCACACCAACATGGCACATGTATACATATGTAACAAACCTGCACATTGTGCACATGTACCCTGGAACTTAAAGTATACTAATAAAAAAAAAAACAAAAAAAATCAGGGAAGTGGTCAGGCACAGGGTCTCACACCTATAATCCCAGCATTTTGAGAGGTGGATCACTTGAGACCAGGGGTTCCAGATCAGCCTGGGAAACAGAGTGAGACCCTATTTCTAAAACAAACAAACAAACAAACAACAACAACAAAAAACCTGGACATGGTGGCACATGCCTATAATCCCAGAGGTACTCGGGAGGCTGAGCAGGAGGATCACTTGAACCTAGGAAGTCCAGGCCACAGTGAGCCTTGATCGCACCACTGCACTCCAGCTGGAGTGACAGAGCGAAACCTCCATCTCAGTCAATCAATCAATCAATAAAAATAAAAAGAAGGAAAGTAATGCTAACTTTGCAGGGATTTCATGTTGCTAACATTGGTTTGTGCATCCTTGTAATACTAGCACCAAAAAAGCCAATGTCATTAGGAATTGGTTATTTTTAAGTATTATCAGCCCTCTCTTGGCTCAAGTTATTTCTCAAAAAATGTGGGAAATCAGCCTATCTAAACAAGCTGACTCTCTCCCGTTTGTCATGATGCTAACAAAAAAGAGCCAAGCAAGTATGTAGTAATAGTTGACAGGCAAGACTCCCTGATTTCACAGAGACAAGTGAGGTAACCTCCCCAAAGTCAAGTACAGACCTTGGCTATAGACTCTTCTCTTACAGGACTCACTTTACTTCCTGTTACAAAGTTTTCAGGGGTAAGCCCCTTCTCACAGGGTCAGCTCACCACCCTGCACTCTGCAGGACAGACAGCTTTGAGTTGTTTACAGTCCCGTCAGGTAGGCTGACCTTACAACTAACTGACAGCCAATGTTCTCTCCTGCAGACTTGAGACCATCCTCATTCTTTACTTGAGTAATTATCCATGATTCCTTTCATTCAAACATTTTCCTCAAAATTCAGAGAAGTTGCCCTTACCTGAGAGAAGCTCCAATTTCATCGGTTGTATCAATCAATTTTAGAACCCAAAAAATACAAAAGGGCAACTGTAAACTACTCAAAATTATGTGACTTTTTCATCTCTAGGGTCAAGTACAGTGTCAGACTCTAAGTGCTCAATAAATATCAAGAGCTCACGTGCTGACAGATGCTTTCTGTCATTATTTCTACATGACACAGTTAATTCCATTCTTAAAAGTTTTATCTCCTCAGTGCCCTTAATTATAGTTTAAGAGAGGATAGAATGTCCTTTCTATACAAGGTCTAACCTTGGTTCTATGAAAACAACCAAGCCATTTTGACTTTTCTTCAGTTTATTTCCATATGGCACTTAATAACATTTTGAAATTTAAGAGGAAAAAAAAAAGATGATTTTGGCTCGAATGAAAATGCATTTAATTATTATTAACTAATTATAAAGAAAAAGTCAAAGGCTAATTGAAATCCTTTCTCCTAGCTTACATACAAGTTCTTTTAAAGCTAATATTAGAATTTTCATTGTAATGTAAACTGATGTTTATTTTCATGCAAATAAACTGCCTCACCATTACTGATATTTTAAATTTCAACTGAACATACTATCAATGATGTTTGGATGGTAGAAAAAATTAGTTGCTGCATCATATTCCATGTATAAAATATTTATTTCTTGACAGCTTCAAACTGGAAAACCGGGTCAAGACAGAGACATAGGTTGTTAATAAATGTGGTATTTTTTAATAGGAACATATATTTATATGTTTATATATTTATAAATAAACATGTATATTTATATATAAACATGTATATATATTAGTTTCTTAATATATCACACCAGAGGGGCTTGATGAATTCCAGTGCCTTCATTCGTAAGATTATTTACAAAAAATAACAAAAGGAATAGCTTCATATTTGTCAACACCAAATAATTCATCAAAATTCTAATCTTATAATATTCTAATTGTATTGTATATTTTATTTACATATTATATATACTGTGCAGCATATGGAAGATAATATGGATTGAGTCGATGTACCAGGGATATACTAATAAATGTTTAAAAATCGGCGGGCTTTTGGTGGTGGGGGGAGTCTGATGAGTATTATTTATCAATTTTCATGGTGTAAATATCATTATATAATTATATAAATTATATATAAATGTTATATGTTATATATTATTAATAACATATTAAATTATATATGTTATATATCATTAAAATATATGTAAATATATTTATTTCATGGTATAATTTTTCCATATCTATCTTTCAGATATAATTCTGAATACAAACGCAATACCAACAGTTAGATCTATCTCACAGTATTTACAATGGGACAAGTGAGACTGAGGTCAACTTCCTCTGCTAGGAGGCAAAGTTGTGAGGCTGTGAGATGTTCCTGCAAATCATTCCATTGTCCCCTCTTCAGGTTCCTGAGTAGTGGAAGGTTCAGCTTTCTAATCCTAGGAAACCAGCTCCCTTCAAGTCTTAAACTTAGTAGTGCCCATAGCAACCATACAGAAGTATGAGGAAATTTTGGTGAATCAATTATCTCATGCTCTAGAAATTTTCCCTGGAGGGCCAGGATAGGATCCCCTCCTTTGGCCCTCCATGCATTTTTTTAAGCCTCTAATTTAAACCTTTTCTGCTTAAAATTTGCTACACAACTGGCTTCGTTGGCACCCATTTACAACTTTTTTTTTTTTAATTTCTGCATATCTGGTCATGTCCTCTCCTCAATTCTCTTAAATATCAGCTCAAATATTATGTTGTTATGAAACCTTCTTAGACAAATGTTTCTTTTATTTCCTTAAGCCCTATACCTCCTTGTCTGTGAATTCTTATAGGGGGCCCAGGTATGTACTAAGTGGTCTCACTTTAAAATTTAGACAAGTTCCATCAGGTTGGCAGGACAGGTGAGGTGGGTACAAGTAACATACCTGCAAGAAGACAGTAAGCACTTGGAAAGAATTTAATCAAAGATAAATATATATAGAAAAACAAAACTGGTTCAATAACAATGCCGTCATTATCAGAGGGTCCAGGTGATTTTGATACAGTTTTCCTTTCCTATTCCTGAGGATTTATTTATGTCTAAATCCCAGGGAGAGAGGGAGCTACTATTGGCAAGCAATAATAAATGACTGCTTCACTAAAATTCTGAATATTATTGGTGTACACACCACAAAAGTAGAACCAATTTTCTGTATTTGAGGTTGCATACCATAGCTATAGAGCTGGAAGACCACCAGCTTTCCCAGCTCACAAAGGGTCTTCATACAGCTCACAGAGCAGCTTCAGCTACAATGTTTCTCTGACACCACATTTTCAGTAGTTGGTCCAACAGCAAATTTGGCAGACTCAGATAACCCTGTGGTTATCAATCACTTTGCTACTTATACGTTTGGAGGCACAAGATAAAAATTTCCATGAGGACTATGAGAATGAAAAGAGACAACAAGCGGGACGCACAAAATTAAAGCTTTTGATAACAACTAGTAGCCCAGGTGAGTTACCTACCAGGATTTTTGAGCATGCACAATCAAATTGTCTCAGAGGAAAAAGAAAAAATGGCATGTGGCTACTATAGCTAAATCACTTTACTCTAAACACCTATAAGCACCATCTATGGACTCCTAGAGATAGCTGAAAAATAGTTTTCATTATGGGGACTATAATAGAAATAATGTTTGTTACTAAAAATATGATTCTACATTTACTTCTTGGTATGCAATGATATGTATATATGTTATTTTCCTTATCTGACCTGGACTGTAAACTTCTTAAAGCTAATTTATGAATTCCACACAATACCTAGCACATTGCCTCATACATAAGTGAACAATATATATGTTAGATAAATGAGTGCACTTTTCTTCTACATAGTTTTCTTCACTGCAAAACACATACATACACAAACCCAATGAACACTATAAATCATATTAATTCAAATTTCACTAATGTATAATTTACAATAATAGGTATACATAAAAATATTGTCCTGAAAAACACCCAGGTTACTTTCAAATGCTTTTTCTTATTATAAATCACACGGCTTTTCATAGATAGTAAAAGTAGTCACAATAATTTTATATTCAAATGAAAATTTAGTATCAATAATTTAATTTTTCACTTTATATAGTTATTTCACTCAAAATAAGAGTAGAGAAAAAATTTACATCCCACTTCATGGTAAGTTATATGCTAATTTCTCTAAAATATGCCATATTTTTGAATGTCTACAATAACTCTATGTTTTAAAAAAACATTTAGAAGGGGTTAAATCTGCAATTTTTAAGTGTTTATATATGGATATAGCAGGTCATTTTTCCTTTGGTAGAGGCAACTGGAATTCACTTTCCACAAATCCAAATGAGTAAAAACATAGGCAATTCCAATGAGTGTCTTTAAATATTCTGCTCATTTCAAAAGAAGCCAAGTGATGCCATATTATACCTTTATTTTCTCTAGAGAGAGTAGTCTGGTATAAAACATGTCTATCTTAAAGACAACATAATGTTTTACAATTTCTAAAGGAAAACATGACAAAAATATGGCCTAAGGCAATACCATTATATGAACAATGTTTTCAGTCACAATAAAAACCCTATACTTCACCAAATTTGCATGCATTTCATATTTGCCAGTAACAGTAGCCATTTAACACTATGGGAAAATGTATACACCTACACACCCACACACACATTTCTCCTTAAAATTATATCCTAAGAAGTTCTTAAAAATAACACTCTCCAAACAAGGAGTTTTGATGAGGTTTGAGTCCAAGTGACAGGAAAATCTGCTAATCTCCTATCAGGCAGAGAGTTAAATAGCAGTGTTATTAGAGATTTTGATGATTTTGGAGGCAAATTTAATAATGATATAAATCAAATGTTAAAATAATCCTCTAAGGAAATTTACTTCATTTGGGAGAAAAATAAAGTTCCACCAGTAACCATAGTGAGTTGATATTATTGTGTTGTTTTTATAAGTTGTTGCCATGACTTTTTTGACTTTTGGGCTAGATTTTACTCAAATACAACAGATGGCAACGATTACACTTCTGTAACTTTTTTCCCTTGAATAACTAAACAGAGCACAATAAAATAAACAGGCTTATACCCCAGAGAGTTTTGTCTTGTTTCACATTTTATTAAAACTAAAAGTGAACAAAGCAACTAAAAACAAATAATAAAGTAAGACCTTCATGTATCTCAAACTTCACCCAGATTTTAAAAATATTAAAATAGTCTCTTTTTCACTTTTTTTCCTGGCTTCAACAGGACTAAAACAAAATGGAACAAAGATACTGTAAGAAAGAAAGCTGCAACACTGACAGAATGTTGCTCAAATCGGAAGCAAATGTTTAACATTTATAAGCTTCTCCACATGATACTTCTCTCTTGCTTCAAAATTTGAGTCATCAATTTAAATATAATTAAAATTTGGAAGAAAAAAAATCTTATCACAAAAATTGTATTTCAAACATTTTCAGATGTATTCCTTAGTATTATATGATATCTCTCCACACCCTAACTCTTCTCCTTTATGAAGATCTGAGTAATTTTCAGAATCCAAACTAACAGGTATAAAGAAAGTCAAGTTTTGATTACTCATCACAAGCATATTTTACATAAATTAATTCTATAAGGATTATTTAATGAAAATCACAAGCTTAATGGGAATATATTCTAATAAATAGAGCACTTAATTAGATATTAGAGATTAGAGTCCCATTTCCAGGTGTTTAAAATAGTGTGTGTCCTTCGGTGAATCATTTCACTTTTACCTATAATTTTTCATTCTGGTAAATGAAGATAATACCTCCTCTGACAAAATAGGATTTATATATCATGCTGAGATTCTGATATAATTAGACAGGGACTTTAATGCATCATAATAATATAAATGTTAAAACTATTAGTCATCGTAATTTCATTGGCATAGATAATAGTCTTTCTTAAATAGTGTGTGGAATGGTTTCTAAAGTGCCAGGTTGCCTTTTGAGTGATCTCATCATGATTTCCTTCTTTGGTTAACAGCTTGAGAATTTGGTGGAATTAAGTGTTCTGATTGAGCAATACCCAAAGCATTTGCCTATAAACTTTTTTTAAAAAAACAAATCCTGCAAAAATTTAGTAAACTGACCATTTAAAGAAGATCAGCAAAACAATTCTTAGTGAGGGTTAAAAAATCTAATCCTAATAATAATTACCTACACTAAACTATCAATTAATTGCTAAGTATTGCAGATTAGAGGCCACTGATCCTAACACAGAAAGACTAAAGTTTCTTAGTCATGATGTGTTTCCTATGACTGAGTGGGGAGGGCACAGAATTGGGATAGGAAATATGTAGGTAATATTTGATGATTATTTTTAAAATTTGGAAAAGTATAAACTCCAAAACAGAGACAATAATAAGCATGCATAATGCTTAGAAACAAACTGTTACATTTTTATTATATTCCTTTAAGGTATTTTGTTATATTCATGTGGAGAAAGTCCTCTATTTACATGTGTTTGTTTTCCTGGAAATGTATTTAAAAGTTACAGGCCTAAAGTAATTGAATTTTTATATATTGCATGTAAATATATCAAGTTATATTCCCAAAGAATGAAATTCACACACACACGTGCACACTACATACATAATACAAAGCCTACCTGATACGGTTCAAATATGCCCAGGTTTGTCTGGCAGGCAGACAAGAAGATCACAGAGAATCAGAGTCCTCCACCAGGAAGACCCTAATAGAACCCTACTGGCTGTGCCCACTTGATCAAAGCTGGCCTCATCTCTCCATCAACCTTTCTGCAAGGGACACAGAATCAGAGGTTCCTCAGCCCCTCCCTGCCCAGATAACCTGAGTGCCTGGACAGGGCATTGGGGAACAAGGGCTGTTCCTCCCTTTGCACACACGCAGTAGTCATGGGCTCCATGGAGATTCCTCAGCAAACCAGAAAGAAATCAGAAAAGCAGGGCACGGTAGTAAACTGAGCAGACAATTGGTCTGTGAGACAGACATAGGACCTGCAGCACACGGACCAGCTGAAACACAGTCAAGGCTGTAGCAACCTACCCTTTCCTGTACTCTGCTATGTGATGTCTCTAAAGCATTCTGCAAAAGATATACATCTGTATACCTCTGTGTGTGTGTGTGTGTGTGTGTGCGCGCACGCGCGCGCACCCTCATGCGTCACTTAACAAAGTAGATATGTTCTCAGAGATGCATCACACTTAGGCAATCCCATCATTGTGTACTCACACAAACTTGGACAATTTAGCCTATTCCACACCTAGGCTACATTGCTCCTAGGTTACAAACCTGTACAGCATGTCACAGTGGTAAGTACTTGTGTGCCTAAACATAGCTAAACATGGAAAACATACCATGAAAAATGGTTTTGTAATCTTATGGGACCACCATCTTATATGCAGTTCACTGTTGAACAAAAAATCCTTATGTGGTGCATGACTGTATATACATGCATAAGTTTTATTGTACCATTGAACTATATAAGCTTATTTTTAAAAATATTTGTTACCTTATATTGTACATTGCATTGTTACTCTCACTTACATTAATAATTTTATCTTTGAATGATCATAGCATCCAGGGGAAGTTTTATTCCTATAGATAATTTTTTAAAATCACATTAAAAGGAAACAAAGAGTCATTGGAGGAGGATGAAAGCACCCATTCAGATATTCCTGATGTAACATCCTAGTACATGAAGGAATAGGATGGTTCCAGAATTATTTTTGGAAGAATTGCATAGAAATATCTGGATGAGATTTGGGATAGGAAATCCAGGTCGAGCTCAGTATTTTTCTAGTGCTTACTGGACATTAAGTACTGGAAATGATACAAGTTCTCCTTTACTCAGTTTGCTTAGGATTTCTGGTGGATTAAAGCAATTATAAATCCATTCCTCACTAAATACTATTAAAATACATGTGGGAGTAGAAGTCATAGATTAAGACAAAAATAGGCCAGGAAAAATATGAAGAAAGAACAGGACAGAAAGACTGAGGACAAGGAGTTCATAAATGAGGTCAGGAAACAGGCAGCATTATGGAGGCGGCGGGGGGGGGCGGGGGGGGCGGGGGCGGGTGCAGGGGACATCATTGCAACCTTAAATTGGAGGGAGAAAGGGTTTTTAGGAAAGAGAGAGAGAATCAAATGTCAAATGTCTCAGAGAAGCCAAGAAAAAGAAAAAATTTAGAAAACTGTCTGTTGTCCTTTTATCGAAGTAAAGAGAGAAGAAGCTGGATCTCCATGGATGTAAGAATCATTTTCTTTTCAGAATCTTGATGGAAAAGGAAAAAGGAGCAATGGCATTTGTTAGCCAACTGACATCCACAGTTCCTCTCTGCATATTTGAACAAGGTCTAGTATCTTCACTTAATTAATTAGTCATTTCCTCTTTTATTCAAGGATTTCCTTGTAGAATTTACAGCTGTTCATATCCAAACGAATCTCCACTGTAAGAGTTGTGTCAATCGCACCCAAAGTCCTAAGTACACAAAGGACAATGGTAAAGTTCTCAAAGGTATGTAACTTATTCATCCATGTAGCTCTAGAAACTGGTGTAGTGCCAGACTTTTTTTGAGTGCTCAATAAATGATTGGCGCACAACAGGATCACAGATCTTTTGTGTCACTAGCTGTGTTAGGAAACCTCAAGGAAGGACTTGGGTTTTGCATTGGGGAGTGGGTTTGTTTTGTTTTTATTTTAGTCAGATGGAAATGTAACTTGCTTATATACAAAGAAAAGAAAAGCAACAAAGAGGAGCATACAGAAGAAATAGGGTGATTACCGATGGATTGAAGTTCACTAAAGAGATGGCAGGGAATGGGATCCAGGACACAGGTGGAAGGGCAACTCTCTCCATCAAAGTGCATGCGATGGAGATAGGGACGTAACTATAGACATAGATAAATGTCTGTGTGACTGTGAGTGGGGAGGGCATAGAAGTGGTATAGGAAGGAATTTGAAACAGTTTCAGTCTATGAAGAAATAAGTCAGATTACCTGCTGACTGTGAGAACAGGGAATGGCACTTTTGACTCAAGTTGGGCTGTGATGGTTTGGAATAGTTGTTGTGGGCTGTTTGTGATAAGTTCAAGACAATGCTTTCTATGTTATGAAGACTTACACAAAGTTAGATTCGTATTGCTATGTATGCATATGTGGTCAGATGATGAAATTTAAATTTGATTGTAATAAGAAACCAAGTTTACTGCTGTAAATATATAAGGACCTCTAAATTCAACAAGAAACAAACAAACTACTAATAAAAAAATTTGTAAAAAAAAATGTGAGGTTACAAATCACAAAAGAAAAACAAGGAAATAAGTAATGGGCAAAATTCAACTTCAAAAGGATTCAAATAATATAAGTTAATGATGTCACCATTTTGCCATTCAAAATAAAGTTGGGTTCTGTAAAAATTATTATACACCTAATATATGTTCATCTAATAAAAGAAAGATTAAAAATAAAAATGCCCCAAAGAAAAAAACATGATGTAATATCACTTAAAATACCAACATCCAGGGATATTCACTGTTTAAATTTTCCTGTATCTGCATTCTGATGTTTCCCATGTACATACATACGTAAATTTGTACATGCATTTAGAAATACATATAACATATATTGTTCTAAAACTTATTTCACATACTATTCCATGAATATCTTTCCGTGTTAATAAATATCCACACAATTATTAATAGCTATTTGTCATCCCATACTATAAAAATAACAAAATTTATTTAAACAAACCTTTTTCTTGATGTTTTGTTTACAATTTGTTTCTGTAGCAAAGGATTCATCAAGGAACAGTTTTCTACGTGATGTTTTTGTGCATTTGTATAATTAATTCCCTGAGGGAAAATTCTTTAAAATAAAACTTCTGAGTCAAAGACTTCACCCATTAAACCTTTGAAACCGTTTTCCTCTGGAAAGACTGTGCCAATATTTGCTCCTAAGAGCTGTGTCTGTAGTTCTTCATTTCCCTCCACTCATGCCAACACTTGGTTTCATCCTTTAATCTTTGCCAAACTAATAAACAAAACATGCTGCTGCTTAATTCGCAATTTACATTTATTTACATACAAGTGAGACTGCAATTTTTTTTACTTTGTTACGTGATTATGAGTATTTCTTTTTTTAAAAAATCAATATCCTTTCCCTACATAGATTAAATATGTTTAATAGTAATATTCTGTGCTGGCATCATCTACTATTGGTAAAACTATAAGCTGATACAACTATCTGGAAACATATTTGATAATACAATAAATGTAAACCAATAAAGTGACTTTGAAATATGACAATAACAAATAAAAACAAGCCCTTTAAAAAGTGGGCAAAAATCACGACCAGACACTTTTCACACATGGAGCCAAAAATCATACGGAAAAAAAGCTCAACATCACTGATTACTAGAGAAATGCAAATCAAAACCACAATGAGATACCATCTCACACCAGTCAGAATGACTATTATTTACAGGTCAAAAAATAACCAATGCTGCCAAGGTTGTATAGAAAAAGGAACACTTACACACTATTGGTGGAGGTGTAAATTAGTTCAACCATTGTGGAAGACAATGTTAACAATTCCTCAAAGATCTAAAAACAAAGATTCCATCCCACCTAGCAATCCCATTACTGAGTATATACACAAAAGAATATACGTTGTTCTATTAGAAAGACACATGCACACGTATGTTCATTGCAGCACTATTCACAATAAAAACAACATGGAATCAACCTAAATGCCCATTAGTGATAGACTGGATAAAGAAAATGTGATATATACACCATGGAATACTATGCATCTATTAAAAAGAATGAGATCAGGTCTTTTGCAGGAAGATGAATGGAGCTGGAGGCTATTATCCTTAGCAAACCAATGCAGGAACAGAAAACCAAATATCATACATTCTCACTTAAAAGTGAGAGCTAAATAATAACACATGGACACATGGAGGGGAACAACACACACTGAGGCCTATCGGAGGGTGAAGGGTAGAGGGTGGGAGGAGGGAGAGGATATGAAAAAATCACTAACAGTTACTAGGCTTAATACTGGGGTGACAAAATAATCTGTACAACAAATCCCCATGACACAAGTTTACCTGTATAACAAACCTGCACTTGTATGCCTGAACTTAAAGTTTAAAATTAATAAATAAATATGACAATGTTTAGGGGCATTTCTGTAAAACATCATATTTCTACAAATAAATGATTTGTGTTACAAAATGGTACTTTGTTAGCAGCGTTCCTGGCACATAGTAGACATTCAATAAATATTTGTTGAATAAATAAAAGAATCAATGTTTAATCTTATTTAATTGGTTTCATAAAACAGTAACTACTAGACATAAAGTGTGAAGGAATATATTGTATCATCTTACTTTGCAACAGTTCTTCTCCCACTTAGTAAACACAAGAACCAAGAGTTCATGAAAAATGACCTTTTATTGTGGTATTAATTTTAATTTCTCTGATGAGTGAGCAGCTTATACATATTTTGTGTTTCTTAGCCTTACACATTTTGCATTTGATGAAGTATTTGTTTGTCTTTAGCCCAGGTTTCTACTCATTTGTCTTTTTCTTATTGATTTGTAGCAGCATTTTATATGTTCCAGATACTAATAATTTATTAGCAATATGTATTAAAAATATCATTTCCCAGTTAGTGGTTTGTCTTATATTATTTCATGAGGAGTTTTTAATTTCAATAAATCAAGATAGATCAATAATTTTCTTTGTGATTAGCAATGTTTGTATCTTCTTTAGGAAATCCTTTTCTATTCTCAGGCCAGAAAGATGTTTTCCTACACCTTATTCTAAAAGTTTAAGGTTTTTGTGTCAAATTTAAGTATTTAAGTAATCTGGATTTAATATTTTAGTATGTTGTAGGCAGGGATCTAATTTTGTTTTTCCATCTGTATACAAATAATCCCAGAATTCCTACTTACCTTGTTTTGAAATGTCTCACTTGTGAATGTATCAAAGTTTCACATGTGCTTTAGAACTCTCGATGCTGTTTCTTTTGTCATTATCATTCAGTTCAAAATATTTTTAAATATCTATTAGAATTTCTCATGAGCTATTTATAAGGTGTTTTAATTTCCAAACTCATGCATTTTGAATTTTGCCTTTTGCTCCTTGGATTTAAACTAAATTGCTTTATGATCAGAGAACATGCTATGTACGACTCAATTTCTCCTACATTCATTCCATTGGTCAGAATTACTTATACAGTTTTGCCTAGATACAAGAGGTCTGGGAAAGTATTCTTCCTGTGTGCTGATGGGGAAATTTTACAAACTAGTGGGCATATGGCACTATTCTGCCGTATATTAGGACCTTGTTCTTAGACAGACCCCCTCAACTCCTTCAAATCTTTGCTCAAATTATTGCCCTCCCAATGATACTCACCCTGTTAATCCTATTTAAAGATTCTCTTCTTTTTTACTTTTTTACACCTAATACTTTTTACACAGACCTATTTTTTTTCTTTTGATAGAATTTTCCACCTTTTAAAATATTATACATTATATCTATTTCTATCTTGTGTCCTTTACTTCCCATAAGACTGCAAACTCCCTAACGGATTTGTTCATTGATATATTCCAAAGGACGAAAATATGCACATAGTAGGTGGTCAGTGAATATTTGTTGAATTAATGAATATATCCTCTAGCTTGTTAGTTATTTCCTTAGCTGTGCCTCATATGTTGTTCAACCTATTAATTATTCAGCTTCAACATTTCATTTTTGATTTCTAGATGTTTTATTTGATTCTTTTTGAATTCTGCTGGCTATTTTATCATCTTTTTTCTCAGCATGATTTTCTAGTATATCTTTATTTCTTCAAAACATTTATTAATAGTCATTTTAGATTATTAAGCCTTTGAGGATCTTAATTGTTGTTGTTTTTGCTTATTCTTAATCATGGTAGTTTGTTTCATTTTTATATTAAATTTTTAAATGTGAGCTTCTCTTGAGTAGAGTAGCTACACAGTCACATTGTAAAAAGACTGAATTCAGGGTTGAGAAAAGGATAATTGCCATTTGGAACATACCGCAAAAATAATGCGCCTACTTCTTGTTAGGAATTTTCTTAGGCCCGAAAGCTTGATGATTAAAGAATATATTCATTGCATTACCTTTGTTTCAACTGGAGAATCAACCTCAGCAGATATGTGAACTGAAGTTACTATTGATGCTTATACCCTGGACTTGTCCAGGGGCCTCATGAGTTTTAGTATCCCACCCATGTGTTCTTCAGACTGCATAAAATTCTTCTTCCACTTTCGAACTGCATACAATTCTTAGGCCTGGTTCCTCCTGGTGAAGGCAATGCCTGCATGTCAACCTGCAATACTTACATTTTTCTTAAGTCTGTGAACAAGTCATATGAATTCAGGGTATATATCTCCAAATTTTCTTCCTGACTCTTAATTAAATTTGGGACATTTGACCTAGCGCTGCCTATTTAATGATTGCATTAAGGATATCTGAAAGTAGAGCTTTACAAGTGTTAGGATCTTTCCAGTTTAAAGAAAACAAATTTTGCTCAATGCACCATGCCTCAAAAACTTGTAAGGATTCTCTTTTCTACAGATACTCTAGTTTGTAACCACAAAAGCCTGGTTCCTTTCCTGTTGCACTTCCAATGACTCTTTGCCTTTTCTGAAGCTTGAACAATCCCATTGCTATAAAAATCCACTCATCTACAGATACCAACCAAAGTAAAACTGTGTGCTACCTAGGATTTAAAGCCTTTTGCCCAAGGCTTAGGAGTAATAAATGCTCTATAACCACTAATGTTTTAAAAGCCTTGCTTATACTGGGCACGGTGGCTCACATCTGTAATTCCGGCACACTGGGAGGCTGAGGCAGGCAGATCACGAGGTCAGGAGATCGAGACTATCCTGGCTAACACAGTGAAAACCTGTCTCTACTAAAAATACAAAAAATTAGCCAGGCATTGTGGCGGGCGCCTGTAGTCCCAGCTAGTCGGGAGGCTGAGGCAGGGGAATGGTGTGAACCCGGGAGGCAGAGCTTGTAGTGAGCCAAGATTGCGCCACTGCACTACAGCCTGGGCGACAGAGTGAGACTCTGTCTCAAATGAAACAAGAAAAAAGCCGTGCTTATACACTGAAGTTCAAGACTCCGAATATCGGTTCTATGACAAAGCTCTATCACTCCGCGTGTAATATAGTGTAATATAGAACCCCAATTTGGGAGAAGGGGAAGCTCAAAACGAATGGGTCCTCTTGCAGGGACACTTGCTCCCAAAGAGGGAAATGAGAGGAACTGAACTGAGCGTGCCCAGGTTACTCCTGGCCAAATTTACCAGTCAGTTCAATAATTCATGTCTTCTGAATAGAATGAGGGAAAGGAAAGAGAAGTGAAAACATGTAGAGTAACTGCATTCTGCATTCCTTTAATAGGAAAGAACACTTTATGAGATAATGAAGACGTACCAATTTAGTAAAGGAAAAGAGGTTCAAGTTAGGGAGGAAGAGAGAACTTGGTATATTTTGTCCTTCATATTATTATCTAACCCAGCTTCAAAGGAAAATCATTTTATTCAGCAAAGTGAGTGTAGAAAGTGAAAATTGAGTCAAATGTAAATTTTGTAACATTGGAGACATTTTTTATTCTTTTTTTAAATTTTACTTTAAGTTCTGGGATACATGTGCTGAACATGCTTTCATTACATAGGTATACATGTGCCATGGTGGTTTGTGGCACCTATCAACCCATCATCTAGGTTTTAAGCTCCGCATGCCTTAGGTATTTGTCCTAATGCTCTCTCTCCTTCCCCCCATCCCCTGAGAGGCCCTGGTGTGTGACGTTGCCCTCCCTGTGTCCTGTGTTCACATTGTCCAACTTCCACTTATGAATGAGAACAGGCAGTGTTTGGTTTTCTGTTCCTGTATAAGTTTGTGGCAGATGATAGTTTCCAGCTTCATCCACGTCCCTGCAAAAGGCATGAACTCATCCTTTTTTATGGCTGCAGAGTATTCCATGGTTTATATGTGCCACATTTTCTTTAGCCAGTCTGTCATTGATGGGCATTTGGGTTGGTTCCAAGTCTTTGATATTGTAAATAGTGCTGCAGTGAACATATGTGTGCATGTGTCTTTATAGTAGAATGATTTATAATATATTGGGTATATACCCAGTAATGGGATTGCTGAGTCAAATGGTATTTCTGGTTCTACATCCCTGAGGAATTGCCACACTGTCTTCCACAATGGTTGAACTAATTTATACTCCCACCAACAGTATAAAAGTGTTCTCCACATCCTCGCATCTGTTCTTTCCAGATTTTTTTAGGATCGCCATTCTGACATTTTTTAAAATAGCCTCTGATTTATAGAAAGAGGACTTGCTCTTACCTTAGCAAAATCAGTATAGATAGAAAATTAGGTTAATATTTCTGTGACCTACATTATATTTTATCCAAGATGATTAAATTATAGTGTACCTGACCACTATTAGTTGAAAGTGATGATTAGGGTAGTAAAACCTTCCTTTGTCCCTGTGTACCTACCCTCAAGAAATTTGAAATTTGCCTTGTGGGGAGCTAGGTTAAGAAGTGAAGTCATAGCTGAGGTGTTTTTTTTTTGTTTTTTTTTTTTGAGACAGAGGCTGGAGGGCAGTGGTGCGATCTCGGCTCACTGCAAGCTCTGCCTCCCAGGTTCACGCCATTCTCCTGCCTCAGCCTCCCGAGGAGCTGGGACTACAGGCGCCCGCCACCACCTGGTTCATTTGACCTTTGTGCTAGCATCAGCTGCTCAAGTCTACTGCCCCTCCATGGCACCAAGACACACCCTTCTATAGCCTTCTCAGACAACCGGGTTCCTTTAATCACTTGTATGTCAGGCAGCAGGGCACAGGGAACTTCTGCGTTACCTACACACAATGCCCAGGCTAAGATATATATATATATGTATGTATAAAATCTACCTTAAACAATATTTTCATAACCTACAATCCTCTCCAACCATATGGACCTTTTGATTTTTCTTGAAGACACCTGTCTTGGGGACTTTGCACATGCTGAGAGTTCACACTCTCACTTTGGTCAGGTTTCTGCTCAAATGTTAGTCCATCGCAGAACCACTTCCTGACCACACTTCATACAATATAGCATTCCTTCACTCTCCAACTTGTCTCCTTTATTTTTCTTTAAGGTACCTATCATTACCTAACATAGTAACTATTGATGTATCTGCATGCTATTTTACATACTAGCATGTAAGCTCCATGAAGGCAGAAACATGAGCTGTCTCTTCTTCTGAATTTCTGGTACCTAGGAAATTATAGGCACACATACAAAATATTTGTTGAATACATGAACTACAGTATATCTTCCCGTATATACTATATATCATACACACATATGGTCAAAGACTTCAAGAGCAATAAAATATATAGAAATAGTTGTAATGTGGTGAGATTATAGGTGGATTTTCTTCCATTATCATTATTAGTAGTAGTAGTAGTAGTATTTTGAGGAGTCTCAGTCTGTCGCCAGGCTGGAGTGCAGTGGCTCAATCTCGGCTCACTGCAACCTCCGCCTCCCGGGTTCAAGTGATTCTCCTGCTTCAGCCTCCCGAGTAGTTGGGATTACAGGTGTGCACCACCACGCCCAGTTAATTTTTGTATTTTTGGTAGAGACGGGATTTCACCATATTGGCCAGGATAGTCTTGATCTCTCGACCTTTTGATCTGCCTACCTTGGCCTCCCAAAGTGCTGGGATTACAGATGTGAGCCACCACACCCGTCCTCCATTACCTTTTAAACTATAAAGATTAGAATTATTAATAATGATAATAGTATGCATCATAATTTAGAGGACTAACGGTATTTTCCCAGTCTTCAAAAGTGTTTTGTGAGGATAAAATAATACACATGAAATTGTTCTGTAAGTTGTAAAGATTTTGATTAAGGGAAGATCCTGCATAAATGTAAAGTTATTTGGGCTAAGGACATACGGTAAATGTGAAGTATTAAGATAATTAAAAGCTAATAAAGATATAAATTAAACTGATAGGTCTCGGAGTAGTCCATATTATCTACCTGTTGGATTATCTTTCATTTTGCATTACTTATTAAGATACAAGCTTCATTAACATCTCCTTCCCTCCAAGTTTTTTCTGTTTCTTAATATGTCAGATAAACTTTTGAATTATTTTCTGGGTTATATATTCTCCAAACTACTTCTTTAAAATATGTTTCATATATAAAAGCAAGCCAGAAACAAATTTTGCTAAATATTATGAGCTCTAAATTTAATTGCAGGAGAAGATAAGAAATCTCTTCAGATTATATGTAAAAGAAAAGAAAAAAAAACCTACCTTTACAATTAATGACAAAGTAATGCTCAAAATATTAGCAATGATATTGACCTATAGCACATTGAAAAAAGTAATAGATGAAAAGATCAGATATTACAATACATTAGAGTGACAAAACACCTTACTTGGCTTCATATGTGGCTACCCAGGGAAGAAGCTATCCCTAAAGCTTGAATAACTTTTCTAAAATTTTCTGCAGTGTCACATCACCTTCACACTTCTTATTTTACATTAGATAAATATTTTTCTTTCTCTGGTTTTTCTATCTTTTGAACACACTGGCCTCTTCCAAGAATACTTAACTAACAGCTGTAAAGTTCATTATAGTATCATTTATGGCTATGAACTCGAGCCCATAAAGCCAAGAAGCTTAAAAGTAGACTGTTATTCCTTAGAGATACAGAATTGTTCCTACAAAAGGGTGGATGAGCAGTACAATCTCACAGGCAGATAATTTATGCAATGATCTGAAAAATAAACAGTGATTTTTTTTTTAGCATTACTTTTATAACAAATACCTGGTATTCCAGTTAGAGACAATAAGACTAATCAACAAGGTGTTTAATGGACTTAGCAAAGTGCCAATTACTGTGATAAAACGCACTTGGCGGAAAAGCACACTTCCCACTACTTCTTCAGAACCTCTTCCTCCAAGCCAAACAGCAAACCTTGATTTCATGTATTTGGATCTAACATTATTCACTAAATGTTTGATTTACCTTTTTACTTATTTTTTTGTCTTTATGAAGTTAGTAGATGTCTATTTTACAAAATGTAAACAATACAGAAAGTACGTAGAAGGAAATGACAACCACCTACCAAAGTATCACTATTCAAAGACATTCACACAGAATTCTATGTGTACAAATAATTATAGATATATATCATTTTACATAAATAATTTTATTTTATACAGGTTATTTTTATTCTGCTTTTTCAATTCAATATGTTATGTGTGTATGAATACAGATATACATCATACTTTCTAAGAGTTAGATAGTACTCCATTATATAAACCAGCAGGGGTAAAAAATTCGTATGTCTACATTACTTAGAATGGCAAGTACCCCATTATTACATTTATTTTCAGTAATTTTCTTCAGTCTTACATTTTTTCTTTCAAATAAACTATGGAAACATTTTATCAAATGGAAACATTAGCATTTTGATGGAATTATGTTGAATTATAGACTAATTTAGGAAGTGTTAATATCATAAAGGCTTTCCATCCAAGCACAAGATGTATCTTCCCATTTATTAAGTCATCCTTTACACACTTCAGTGGAGCTTGTTTACTTCATATAACATTTTTTGGTAAATTATCCTAAGGGGTTTTTATTGTCATTGTTTTGTTTCACTTTGTTTTATAATTTTGTTGTTGCTATTGTAAAAAGAGATACTTTTCCTGTTACATTTCCCAGGATAGTATAGATATAGATGTAGATGTTATATATGAGCTAGACCGTCTGCATTTGTCCCGTGCTAACCATCTTACAGAACTCTCTTGTTCCAATGGTAGAGCACTGATGTTGAAGACATTGTTCTGAGTCAAACAAGAAACCATGGGCTTGAGACTGGCTCTAACAGAATGTCTTGTGTTCCCCATGAAGCCTCAAGTATATATTCAAGTTCCAATTCTCTTAGCTATAAAATTATGATTTTAATGGAATCTACTTCATAAGGATATTAGGAAGATTAAATTTGATAAAATATGCAGCATAATTTTCACAGTGATTTTAAGTGCTCAGTAAATGTTCGTATAATAAGTAGTGATTCTAATAATTTTTTATGATTCTTATAGAATATAGTCCCATAATGAAACCTGGTATATTATTTGCAATTTATAATCTGCTATTTTTGCTTAAATACATTTGAGTAATATTAACTGATAGAAGTGAAAATGAGCATTTTAATCTTGTTCCTGATAGTACTGGAACAGCTTCAAGTTTTTTACCATCACATATAGTGCTGTTGATTGCTTTAAGATTTATATTTTTAAAATAATATAAATAATGTATATATACTTTAACAAAAGTTTTTTATTGGGAATGTATATTTATTTTATAATCCTTTAATATCTATTAACTTGATCATTTTTTCCTCCTCCAGATTATAATTATGGCAAATTATAATTAGTATTGTTATATGTTTCGATTTGCTTAACATTTCACAGTTTGAAATAAATGTAATAAATACTGATAATTACAATTAGTCTGGGGTTTTATTTTTCTGTGCTGTGTTACAAATGTTGGATTTGTAAAAAAAAACATACTATGTGACAAATTTTGTAGGGGGTGGCTCTGGAACAGTTGAAATCACATAGAAATGCTTCATGGTTTTACATGAATTTGCATGGTTTTACATTTCACATAGAAATGCTTTCTAGGTTTTCCTGTTAAAACTATCCAGACCTGGCACTAGTTTCTGTGATGATTATTTAACAACATTTCTAGTTTCTTCCATGGTTCTTTATTTAAATTTTATATTTCTACTCTGGTAAACTTAGTTTTACCTGTGTTTTCTGTATTTTCCTAGAAGAGTACCCATTTTTTCTAAATTTTCAAATCTGTTAGCATGAAATTTTACTTACTATTCTTTTCTCATCTCTAATTTGCTATCTTAGTGTTTTATTCTTCCCCTATCCTGTCTTTACATACAGAGCACTGAACCACCTAATGAACAGACTTTAACAAATGCAACTTTTTCAAGTGCCAATGCTCTAAAAAAGCCAACAAACAAAACATGAAATTAGACTTCAATAAAAATACTTCTATGTAGTACCAAATTCAGGACCACTTTTTAAAAGAACAAGCTTCAAAGTTGAAGGCCTGTGATTCAAGCTCTTGACTCTGGCAGTTACTGTTATATAACACAGGGTGAGTTAAGTAACCTGTCTAAGCCTCAGTTTTCTTCTTTCTATAAGTTTAGGATAGCAATATACTTATCTAATGCAGCTGCTTTTCGATTTAACCTAAATAATTCATAAAAGGTGATTAGCACATTGCCTGAACATAACAGGAAGGCAATGAATTTTTACTTCTATTTTTACAGTAACTGTGATTATTTTTCTTCTGATGATAACTAACTTGCCACAGTTGTAGGAGTGGAGAGGACTCTTCTTCCCAAATGCCAAATTTTTAACTAAAAGATCAAGTGTGAACCATAACAACATGATAGAAAGTTACAAAAGCTACTTTATGAGAGAACTGCTGTGTAACCTCATACCTACGTGGCTCTGAGTAAGTTACTTACACCTGATTAATTTAATTCCTTATATGTAAAATAATGGAGGTAATATAAGAGGCTCAAAATTCTGGAAATACAGTAGATGCTGAAGAAAGGTTAATTTCCTTCTTTTAGGTGCACCATATAAATGAAAACACTCTCATCTTAAAGAGTTGGGGATAGGGGCCTGGCGCGGTGGCTCACGCCTGTAATCCCAGCACTTTGGGAGGCCAAGGCGGGCAGATCACGAGGTCAGGAGATCGAGACCATCCTGGCTAACACGGTGAAACCCCGTCTCTACTAAAAATGCAAAAAAAAAAAAAAAAATTAGCCAGGCATGGTGGCAGGCACCTGTAGTCCCAGCTACTAGGGAGGCTGAGGCCACAGCCTTCTCAGTTGGTGACTTCTCTTTGGCACCCTAGTTCTTTGCCCCTTCATGTTCATGTACAAACTTGTTCTTCTGAATTTTATGGCTGTTATCCTGACTTGACTATGTACATTCCCATATTCACTGAATGTCTTGACAGAAGCTCACAGTATCCCTCCTCATCTGCCAAATGGAAAGTGTAGCCACACTGTAGATGTAGATGCTCCAAAGCCCTTTGTCTTTGGCTTGTTATCATCTCACTCCCCACCCTTTACCTGCATGCTACATGTAATCCCATGTCACCATCTCTACTCTACATCCTCATGGACCCTTAATCTATTTCTATATTCCACATAGTTTGGGCTCCAGACTCCACAGATATATTCTACAGGCAGCTCACATTCAAAGTCTCAGATATGAATTTACGCCATCCTCATACCTTTATCCACTTATCTCAGTGACTGGGTTTACTACCTGTAGTTTCCCCAGTCTAATGAGCAAATGTCATCCTGATAGATTCCCTCTTTCTTCACTTTCCAAATCTGAACAGCCACCACGTTCTGAGAATTGCACTTCTCAATTCCGTCCACATCACTCACCCCACTGACACTGCCTTAGCCTAGGCTTCAATTTCTCATAAACATTGCTACAATGTCCTTTCAACTAGCCTCCTTACTTCCAATCTTAGATCCTTCAAATCTACTCCCCACAGTTCTAGGAAGATTCAATCTAGAACTCAAATCAAGTCATGCCACTTTTCTGCCTTAAATTTTAACAACTCTTCAAAGTTTCCAAGAAAATTTCAAGCTCCTTAGCATGGACTAAAAAGGTCTTTACTAACTGGCCCTCCTTTGTATCTCACCAGATTCATGCACTTCATTGATCTGTTTATGTCTTCCCAATATGTCAAGTGCCTCACCTCTAGATTATTCAACATGCCAACTGGCATTGCTCTAGACCATGTCTTCCTACTCCTCCATCCCTTAACAGTCTATCTCTCCCATCCAAATCTGGCCAATTCATCTCTCAGTCTGCAGGATGAATCAGTTTTTATCCTTTTCAGGAAGCTTTGCCCAAGGCTCTCTACATCCTCATCTAGACCACTGCCCCAGTTTGGGTTAAATGTCCCTCATGATAGCTCACCTAAAACTCTGTGCTGCATCCTGGGATAGCAGTAACCAGGCTCTATTGAAATTGTTTACTTAACTGTGCCACAAACTCAGTCCCCTCAGTCAACCTAAACTGTCAGTTGACTGAAGTTAGAAGCTTTGGCTTTACTCATGTCTAAAACCCTAGTGTAATGCTTTAAATTGGGTACATAAATATTTGACAAATAAAGGGAAAAAGAGAAGAAAATGGAAGGAGGAGAGAAGGAAGGAGAAGGCAAAGAAGGGAAGGAGGCTGGCTCTCTGGAGCAACTGAGGTATGGAGATAATCCCCATAGTTCCTACAGACATATCATACGTATACAGGTCTTGATCAAAATTATCAGGAAAGATCAGGGACACCATAAATATTGAGGATAGAACAAAAAACATCAAGCAGGATTTTTTGGTAGGTTTTTAAATTTGATACATTTTTGGTAAATTACCAGGATGGTTAATTATAGGTAGGAACTTTATCTGGTAAACGAGACTATCACTTTTACCATAAGATAAATGGTTCAATATATGATAAATATGACTCCAATATGATTTCTTATGTATATCATACTATTCAGACTTAATTCTTACAACCATACAAGGCAAACACACTATTATTATACCCATTTTATAGAGGAGAAAGCTGAGGCAAGATAAGATGACGTAACCTGTCCAAGATCACACTGACAGGACAAGGGTTTGAACCTAGATAGTCTGATTCTTTTTTTTTTTTTCTTTTCTGAGACATGATCTCACTCTGTCGCCCAGGCTGAAGTACAGTAGTGCTATCACAACTCACTAGAGTCTCAACCTCCCATGCTCAAGCAATCCTCCCGCTTTAGCCTCCTGAGTAGCTGGTGAGATCAACAGGCATATGCCATCACAGTCAGCTAATATTTGGATTTATAGTAGAGACAGTGTCTCACTATGTTGCCCAGATGATTGGTCTCAAACTCTTGGGCCCAAGATATCCTCCCACCTTGATGTCCCAAAGTGCTGGGAACACAGGCATGAGCCACCACGCCCAGCCAACAGTCTGACGCTTCAGCTCATACTCCTATTATGCAACACTGCCTATATGTCTCTTTTAAAATTACATTCGTTCATGTTGCACCACTTTCCATTACTGAATTTAGCAACTCTTTGTAGAAGAAACAAAAAACGACACACACACAATCAGCTTAGAATTCAGGGGGCAGTATAGACATTTTTAATGTTTAGAGCAGCTAGGAGTTAAGATAAGGATTGTCTCAGAATTATGGCCCAAGCATTCAACTGAGAGATGGGGTTGGGCCTCTTACTTTCCTACCAGGTAACATCCTAAATATGTATTATTATTTAGAGCTACTCAAGAGCTGGACTCAAAGAATGCTTGCCTCCTTGCTCTTCCCCGGTTATGAGCCAAGGCATAAGACATCATCACTCTTAGAAAGCCAACAACCATAGACAGTTTTTTCTAACAGCTACTCCAGCGTCTAAGATTCTACATTAATTTTACTTTAGTTTGTCTCTTTCTGTGCTGCTACAGATGATCAAGAGGTACTATTTCAAAGAAATGGCACTTGACCAATTTTTTCCCCTCTGAGTACAACAAGGCTCATCCAATTTTTCCAGACCCATATTTAATGACCGATTAAATGGAAGATGATCCATTTTTATAGCTGATTTATAAAATCTGTATTGCATTAATAAGTTGCCTTTAAATAGTCTTTCTATGGTTAATGGAAGATACTGTATTCCTCAAACATTTGCTGATGTGCTACAGATTTTGGAGACCATACAGCACTTAGTTTCCCAGAATCTTCTTACTCAACCTAGTGGCGCAGTCAGTATAAACTCTACCAACTCCCTGACCCCTTAAAAATTCTAGTAGCATCATACATAGTATATTGCATAGAATAATTATTTGGGAAAACATTGGAAAGCTGAAAACAGATATTTAAAAATAAACACACATTTAAGTAAACTTTAAACATACAGATTAACAACAAAATCAATTTTAACTTTAAATGTCATATGGTAAGCATTACATAATTTTGTTAGCCTTCTTTTCAGTATACTATTTTTCTTTTTTCTAAATTACTCTTTGGTTTTCCAAAGATTTGGACTTCTTTCCCTCCTTGTATATGTATTCTTGTGAGGAGCCTGTGGAGACTCATAAAAACGTTTTCTTATATCCCAGATGGCTCTCTTCTTCTGATTTTCATCTTTTTTAGAGGCAGTACTACTTAATAGCTGATGGTTAGCAGCTCTTCTACTGAGTGGGCTGTTTTTGGTGCTTAGCAAGGACTGCAACTCTCTATGGAACCATGCTTAAAGAAAAATACAATAGCTACCTATTCATATTATAGAAGCCAACTCCCTATTAGCAGAAGTTGGAAGAGTTCTTACTAATGAACATCCACAAAATGTTTAAATTGAGTATATAGCTATATACATACACACATACTTTAATTCATGACACTGATTATGTTTGTCAATACTTTTTTCATACATGCAAAAATGAAGAAATAAATTTTAAACTGTGAACTAAAATGGGACCAGATTTTAGGAAAAAAAACAGTATTTCCAAGCACCTGAATCCAGGTCTGGGTAACCACAGTCTCAATGGTCCAAACCTCCTTTAACATAACAACATGACAGGTCTGGTTGACAAGATTCCTATCCTAGGACACATCACACAACCAGTCTCATTAATCTGTGTGTGTGTGTGTTTTACTTTATTAAAATTATGAGTTTATTTCATATGTGCATTTCTGTGCCTCACCATTTCCATGTCTGATCTCTATTACTGCCCTATCCTAATATTCCATACATACTTAAAACTTGGAGTTCTTAAAAGGAGTACTTAAAAGGATGGAGTTCCATCTTTAAAAACTAAACAGGCATTTTGGACAACATATTCTTAGCAGTGGAACCTGGTCAACATTTAACAAACATGGTGGGGAATGTTCTTATTTTGCATTACAAAAAGGACAGCCAGATGTCAACTGTTATAAAAATAAGAGAGAAAAATTTTAACAGCCCCTCAATGATAGACTGGATAAAGAAAATGTGGTACATGTACATAATGGAATACTATGCAGCCCTAAAAAAAAAAAAAAAAAAAAAAAAAAAAACCAAGATTATGTCCTTTGCAGGGATATAGGTGGAGCTGGGGACCATTATCCCTAGCAAACTAATGCAGGAACAGAAAACCAAATACCGCATGTTCTCACTTATAAGGGGGAGCTAAATGATGAGAACACATGGACGCATAGAGGGGAACAACATACAATGGGGCATACTAGAGTGGAAGGTGGGAGAACGGAGAGGATCAAGAGAGATAATTAGTGGGTACTAGACTTAATACCTGGCGGTGAAATAATCTGTACAACAAATCCCCATGACACCAGTTTACCTATGTAACAAACCTGCACATCCTGTACATGTATCCCTAAAGTTTTTAAAAACCTGATTAAACTGTTTTCTTAAAGAGACTTCCTCCACTGCCAGGTATCTCTAACAGTCTTCTATCAGTCACCCAGAAGCAATTTTTCACATAATTGATGAATTTGGCTTCCACTTTGGGAAGAGAACCATCTTCTCCTATTCTTGCTTGTATTTTTGCTTCAATATCTTCTACGGAACTAGATTTTTCTGGTGTTTTAGGAGTTTTCTCCCGGATTTTTGAACGATTCTTGACCTTTTGATCTTAGCTTTGATGGTTTTGAGTCCTTCCATTCTGATTTGAGTTTTGTGCATTTTGGGCTGGAATATCTTCTACAGATTTCTTCACTGAATGTTTTACTTCAGTTTCCTCATCATCAAAATCATCTTCTTCATTATATCATCATCATCTTCAGCAGCATCAAGTTTTACTTTTTCCTGTGGAACGTTGCTACCACCTCCAGGGGAAGATCACTTTCCAGATATAGTCAGGAGTTTCACACTCTCCTCCACTTCCTGATTCTGCATCTTCCTCCACAGCTACTAATATGCACAGGCCCTGAACCACACTTCGACCGTAAGACCATGGGTGGTGTTACTTCAAAGCCCCCAAGCGAAACTGTTGGCTGTACAGACGTTTTCAAAGTTGCCAGTGTTACTTAATTCGACTGCCTTCATAATTCACTGCCTCTGCTTCAACAATGCGCAATTCATCTTTTGCACAGGGCCCTAAACTGGCCATTCTTAAAGATAACTGGTACTTATTTTCACCATTATCCACCTTAAAGTGCTCAGCTTTGCCGGCCTTTAGTTCACAACCAAAAAGATAATTCTGAGGCCTCGGGGGGCTCACTGCCACGTCCACTGAATCTTCCATGGGGTGGTGGCACTCAGGTGGCAGAGAAGGTGGATGGAGATAAACAACTACTGCTCTAGAGAACAGCTGCACAGGACAGAATCACACCAGGGCTTAGCCTCTTTTTTCAATAAGCTACCCACTAATCATCTGTAGATGGCAATATAGTTAAGTTGTCCGTTATGGTTATGGACTGAGCTGTATCCCTCCAAAATTCATATGCTAAGGTCCTAACCCCAGAACATCAGAACATTACTGCTTTTGGAGATAGAATCTTTAAAAAAGTAATTTAGGTAAAATGATGTCGTATGAGTGCGTTCTAATCTGATTGGTATCCCTGCAGGAAGATGTTAGGATACAAATACCAAACATGCACAGAGGGCAGACCATGTGAAGCTATAGGAAAAAATGGCCATCTACAAGCTAAGGAGAGAGGCCTCAGAAGAAATCAAAAGTATTTAACACTTTGATCTCACACTTATAGCCTCTGAAAAAAAATAAATTTCTGTTGTTTAAGCCACCCAGTCTATTGTATTTTCTTATGGCAGCCCTGGTGAACTAATACAGACACACGTCTGGTTCACCAGATTCCTATCTCAGGGGACATCACATAACCAATCTCATTAACTTATTTTCCTTAATCACCTAGATGGCTAATCATCTATAATTGACAACACATTTAAGCTGACCTTAAACATATAGCATACTTGCAGCTTCAGACAAAGGGACTAACTGTATAAGAGGAATCAGCAAAATAGTTTGAACTATTCTCTTTTCACCAGTTAAAAGTTTCTTAACATAACCCTAGTTACACGAAGGAGGGGGGAAAACAGCCATTCTTTCTACTTTCAATGAGAATATTGTCAATATTGTCAACAGGAATATGGACAACATTTTCATTTTAATCTAGGTTTCTCTATTTCTTACAGATTAACTGTCCTTTAGTCTTGATATATACACAAGTGCCTTGTGTGGTAGTCTCTTGTCTTATAGCCTTCTAGTATTGCATGGGTAGACTGCAGTCCCCTCAGTAACAACTAAGACAATTGTTCTAATGATGATTCTGTATTTAAAATGGAAAGTTCAAATATTATGGAGAAGACATTTTCAGCGTCTCAGAGGATGACAAATGTTTTGGCACTATAAAGCAAAATCCACCTCATTCACTCCCGTATAATTGCTTAGTGTAACCTATTACCAATATTATGAAAAGAAAATGTATAAGCTCATAAATACTTACTACTTTGGAAATTCATTGTGAAAAGTGGTTGAGTGAATCTTGAGAGACCCCTATTGACTTTTTTAGGTATTATGAGAAATCCACCAGTGTTTAAGATACACTGTCTGCATTCCCTTGCGCTTGAGAGCATTTGCCTAAGTTAAGGCTGCCTGCAATCAGGGTAATGTCTTATTTATCTTTGTTTCCCAGAGCCTACTACATAGCCCATTACCATTAGAAATTCAGTAACATTCATTTAACAAAATTAAAGTATGTTGGTTAGAAGTGAATTACTCACAATTAAGAGGCTCCACATTGCAACTAGGTTCAATATATGATAATTTATAGAAAAGAATGGGGGACTTTTCACAGTTCCAAGAGCACAAATACAGTGGGGTGTCAGGTTCAACTGAAACCTGGGAACTGAATGCTGTCAAGGTTCTTCCTCCATCTCTCTTCTTGTCACATTTCTTTCATTTATACCCTCTCCGTCCATTTATCTAGTTCATACAAAAGAATACATGACTGCTAGCAGAAACCAAGTTTTAAATGCTGCGGTTTTTCACCGTGTGTAGAACACGTGCTTTGATTAGTCCCCAGTCCAGATTCTCTAGTGAGTTTTAGGCAGAGGAGACAGCTGCAAGTCTTAGAAGAAAACAATAAACAGATATTCCCATTAAAGTCTACATTATAAATGAGAGAATGAATAAATGAAGGAATGAACAAACACATTAGTAGTTTTCTGGCATCAGAATATTAAAATAGCACTGAGAAGACAAGAGTATATAAAAGGACTAATTTATAAATTACTCTGCTGATTCTGTAAGTCAGATGGCCGTCAGGTGTTAATATAGTCAACTCATATAACAAATACACATTTTCAATATGGTAAAAAGAAAAGGTTGTTAGCAAGGGAAAATGCAAGAAATATTAAATATACCAAAATCCCATTCATAAATAGAACTATTTTATGGTGAAGCTGGATTTCATAAAAATCCTTAAAGTGTGAACATGCCTTTTGCCTTTTAAAAAATAACAATTCAAAATTTATACAAAATATGAGTAAGTTTGAATACAATATTGGAATACTGGAAAACAGCACATTTATTTAAAAGGTACAAAAACAGATTTTTTAAAATTTGTTGTTGTTGTTGTTTTGGGGCATCTGTTAAATTTACTTTTGTTTCAGATGCATTGTCACTGTTTTCCCAAAAGCAGACTTAGCCAGATTGGATATGGATTTAATGTTTTTGTTTTTGTTTTCCACAGGATTCTTTCCTCTGTCACAAAACTTTGAAGCATACATTCTGGAGGTTTTATGAAGAATTAAAATAAAATTTAAACACCATCCTATAGTCTGCCACACAGTAGTTTTCCAGTAAACATTTGTTAAAGGCATGACTCTCCTGCGCTTATTTTTTTAATTCTCTGGCAGCAGACAGCACAGTTTGTGGACAATTTCTGAAGTGGATGAAGAAGTGGATGACTAGTGAAGTTTAAAGAATGGAGAATGAGAGGATTTATATGATTTTAGAATTTCTCTGTTAAAAGTCTTAATGGTTATGTGGGAGGTATTTGGTTTGTACTTTAGATAAAATTAGGTGTTCTGGGAAGTGTTGACCTCATAGAATCGAGATCTTCCAAGCTTGAATGATTCTAGAGCAATTTAGTAATTCACTAACATTCTTGTGCACCACTGAGAACTAATGTTCAAGTCACAGAATTGTGTTAGCAGAGAATAAATCATCAGAAAATTTCAGAAAATAGTTCAGTTCTTCAAAATATCAGATAGCCTGATAATTTTCAGGAGTTTCTAGAAAAGTATATAAACACAAATAATATGTGTCTATATATATATATATATAGACACACACACACACACACACATATATATACATACACACACACACACACACACACACACACACACACACCTAAGATAGTGAAATTACTACTGGGAAACTTCCAAACACCAATGTGCAAACTCATCCTAATGAAATGTAAATGAGATGTCTGTCAGATTGACAAGGAGAATACCATCACTTAGTCTGCACTCCCCATTTTCCCCATATATTCCTAGAGTTGAATGTGACAAGGTGAAAATAACATCCCCACTCCCTCTTCACATCTCTTGGAGTTCCTGTTTGGAACTATTATTTCTCCTCCTCATCTTCTACACAATGGTCCTTTCAACCAAACAATCTCTCATTTATCCCAGTAAAATCCTGGATTATGATTTGCATTTTCCTTGTTTTTACTGAAAAATAGGATTGAGGTATTACAAATCTTCCTAGTTTATCCTGTATAGTGGAAGTATTGTTAATAAGAGGCGTGATGTGTTCATGTAGAGATAGATTTCATTCTGTTTCCTTTCTCAATTTCATCTAGAAACTGGAAGTTTAATCACCCTTCTCCGAGTAAAACTTGCACTTACGTGCTTCTACCAACACAATTCAATGCAGTAATTAGGTTGAAAGAGCCTATATTATAAATTTTAGTTCTCAGTTTCCAAATCCCATGAACCATCCAAATAAACTTTAGATGATTTGTTTAAATATTCCCTTTCAGCATTTATTTAAAATACACAACAATTGTTGTGCTATACTTGATTAATGGCCAATTATATGTTCTAAATTATAAATCTGGCATAGTTATCCAGCAGTTGATTTCACTTATAAAATATTTTTTATTTTGTTCAATGTTTTTAGAGAGTTTATGTTTGAATTATATTATCAAATAGTACATTACTACTGAGAATGCTACTAACCTGTTAAATTCCTATTAAGCCATCAAAGATGACCTCGCTATTAAAACTCATCTTAAACTTTTGAGTTTCAACATTACTAATTATTCTTTTCAATTTTGCAGTCTCTAAATATATAATTGATTTATTTTTATTCAAAGGGGATTTTGAACTATTTTCATTCCACTTGCTATGTCCATTCAATACCTACAATATTGTAATGATAATTTAATAGGCCTACGATATTATTCTTACTTACACTGCTTTTCTATCTAAGCATAAGAATTCAGATACTTGATTTATTTCATACTATATTTTAAGCACTTTAATAAATCAGCCTGAATTTTTTTAATTAATTTAGAACTAATCTCAAATAAATTAGACCAACATTCAAACATTCATATTGTATGTTAGGAGTCAGGAAAGGTGCTATTTAAGATCAACAGTAACTCTTACGGTGATAACAAAAGAAAAGCCAGATGATATTCTCAAATAACTTAAAGATTTTAAATTCAGGTTTAAGTGAAAATTTCCTAAGATATCTTCTGTATCCTTGAATGTATCTATTATTGGTATTCTATGTCATCTAAATATCAAAATTAAAGCTAAGCTAGTGAATCTATACAGTCATACAACTTAATTACTCAATTAGAAACTTCAATATGTAAAATGTCATACCAAAATATCTTCTAACACTCTTACTCTTTATTCAACTGTAGATTCCTGAAAAACTAATTTCTAACGTAAAAAAAAGTTTCATCAGTTTAATAAACTTACGTTGTAGAATTGGCTTCTGAGCTAGTTTTTGTAGTTTGAGTCCAGCCCGTTTCAGTTTTTACATAGTCTACTTACATGTTTTAATCAAAATATTTTACAATGGGCAGTATGAAAACAAGGGCATTAAAAAGGTGTATTTGGATAAAGCTGAAAATAAAGAAGAAGAAATGGGAACAATTGCCTCACTCCCTCATATTTTACTTCTCTATTTCTCCCTAAATCAAAGTTTAAGATGAGTTTTAATATTACTCCCTAATACTTCATCTGTTGGGTCTGAAATATCCTAAATATTTGTATTTCTCAGATTGAGTGTTGCTAATACCTTGGGCTAGCTCTTTTCTAGAACCCTGAGAGGTCACAGGAAAGTCATTGTACATTTGATAAGATGTGGGTTACGGACTTGGGTAAATTTTATTCACCTTTTGAAGTACAGGTCTTTCCACACAAAAATTAAAACACACACACACACACGATGACAAAAAAAAAAAAACTTCTATTTAACAACATTAAGTGAAAATAACGACAATGACAATGAAAACAGTACATACCAGAATCCATGGGATATAAAGCGGTGACTAAAGAAAAACTTATAATACTAAATACTTTTATCAGTAAACATAAAATAACTAAAATAAATGTATTTCCCATTTTAAAAAACTAAAAAATGAACAGCAGAGTAATAAAGTAGCCAAAAGAAAACCTAAGGAAATAATAAAGGAAAAAAGAAAATAATGAGGCAGGGTATGTAATAATAGTACACCCAGTCAATAAATCAAAAATATGGATTTTTTTAAAAAATTAAAAATATAGATACCATTACCCAAATTGATCAACAGAAACAAAAGAAATCATAAGAAACAAGAAATGTCAATGGAAAAACAAACAAGAAAAAATTGCTAATCAGAAAAGAATAACTTACTGACATCTATGCAAATACATTTTAAAACTTGGATAAAACAGAGAATTTTCTAGGGAAATGCCAACTACTACAATTCACCCCATTCGAATTAGAAATCTTTAAAAGACCAATCTCCAAAACAATGAATACAGTTATTAAGAAACTCTGGAAGCTTTCCAAGGCTGCTGTCAGAAATTTTTACAAACTTAATAACTTCAAACAGAAATTTTTTTTTCTATTTTTTTTAAATTATTATTATTATACTTTAAGTTCTAGGGTACATGTGCATAACGTGCAGGTTTGTTACATATGTATATTTGTGCCATGTTGGTGTGCTGCACCCATCAACTCATCAGCACCCATCAACTCGTCATTTACATCAGGTACAACTCCCAATGCAATCCCTCCCCCCTCCCCCTTCCCCATGCTAGGCCCCGGTGTGTGATGTTCCCCTTCCCAAGTCCAAGTGATCTCATTGTTCAGTTCCACCTATGAGTGAGAATATGTGGTGTTTGCTTTTCTGTTTTTGCGATAGTTTGCTGAGAATGATGGTTTCCAGCTGCATCCATGTCCCTACAAAGGACACAAATTCATCCTTTTTTATGGCTGCATAGTATTCCATGGTGTATATGTGCCACATTTTCTTAATCCAGTCTGTCACTGATGGACACTTGGGTTGATTCCAAGTCTTTGCTATTGTGAATAGTGCCACAATAAACATATGTGTGCATGTGACTTTATAGCAGCATGATTTATAATCCTTTGGGTATATACCCAGTAATGGGATGGCTGGGTCATATGGTACTTCTAGTTCTAGATCCTTGAGGAATCGCCATACTGTTTTCCATAATGGTTGAACTAGTTTACAATCCCACCAACAGTGTAAAAGTGTTCCTATTTCTCCACATCCTCTCCAGCACCTGTTGTTTCCTGACTTTTTAATGATTGCCAATTCTAACTGGTGTGAGATGGTATCTCATTATGGTTTTGATTTGCATTTCTCTGATGGCCAGTGATGATGAGCATTTTTTCATGTGTCTGTTGGCTGTATGAATGTCTTCTTTTGAGAAATGTCTGTTCATATCCTTTGCCCACTTTTTGATGGGGTGGTTTGTTTTTTTCTTGTATATTTGTTTGAGTTCTTTGTAGGTTCTGGATATTAGCCCTTTGTCAGATGAGTAGATTGCAAAAATTTTCTCCCATTCTGGAGGTTGCCTGTTTACTCTGATGGTAGTTTTGCTGTGCAGAAGCTCTTTAGTTTAATGAGATCCCATTTGTCAATTTTGGCTTTTGTTGCCATTGCTTTTGGTGTTTTAGACATGAAGTCTTTGCCCATACCTATGTCCTGAATGGTATTACCTAGGTTTTCTTCCAGGATTTTTATGGTATTAGGTCTAACATTTAAGTCTCTAATCCATCTTGAATTAATTTTCATATAAGGAGTAAGGAAAGGATCCAGTTTCAGCTTTCCACTTATGGCTAGCCAATTTTCCCAGTTCCATTTATTAAATAGGGAATCCTTTCCCCATTTCTTGTTTTTCTCAGGTTTGTCAAAGATCAGATGGCTGTAGATGTGTGGTATTATTTCTGAGGACTCTGTTCTGTTCCTTGGTCTATATCTCTGTTTTGGTACCAGTACCATGCTGTTTTTGTTACTGTAGGCTCGTAGTACAGTTTGAAGTCAGGTAGCGTGATGCCTCCAGCTTTGTTCTTTTGACTTAGGATTGTCTTGGCAATGCAGGCTCTTTTTTGGTTCCATATGAACTTTAAAGCAGTTTTTTCCAATTCTGTGAAGAAAGTCATTGGTGGCTTGATGGGGATGGCATTGAATCTATAAATTACCTTGGGCAGTATGGCCATTTTCACAATCTTGATTCTTCCTATCCATGAGCATGGTATGTTCTTCTATTTGTTTGTGTCCTCTTCTATTTCACTGAGCAGTGGTTTGTAGTTCTCTTTGAAGAGGTCCTTTACTTCCCTTGTAAATTGGATTCCTAGGTATTTCATTCTCTTTGAAGCAATTGTGAATGGAAGTTCATTCATGATTTGGCTCTCTGTTTGTCTGTTACTGGTGTATAAGAATGCTTGTGATTTTTGCACATTAATTTTGTATCCTGAGACTTTGCTGAAGTTGCTTATCAGCTTAGGGAGATTTGGGGCTGAGACAATGGGGTTTTCTAAATATACAATCATGTCATCTGCAAAGAGGGACAATTTGACTTCTTCTTTTCCTAACTGAATACCCTTGATTTCTTTCTCTTGCCTGATTGCCCTAGCCAGAACTTCCAACACTATGTTGAATAGGAGAGGTGAGAGAGGGCATCCCTGTCTTGTGCCAGTTTTCAAAGGGAATTTTTCCAGTTTTTGCCCATTCAGTATGATATTGGCTGTGGGTTTGCATTAATAGCTCTTATGATTTTGAGATACGTTCCATTAATACCAAATTTATTGAGCGTTTTTAGCATGAAGGGCTGTTGAATTTTGTCAAAAGCCTTTTCTGCATCTATTGAGATAATCATGTGGTTCTTGTCTTTGGTTCTGTTTATATGCTGGATTATGTTTATTGATTTGTGTATGTTGAACCAGCCTTGCATCCCACGGATGAAGCCCACTTGATCATGGTGGATAAGCTTTTTGATGTGCTGCTGGATTTGGTTTGCCAATATTTTATTGAGGATTTTTGCATTGATGTTCATCAGGTATATTGGTCTAAAATTCTCTTTTTTTGTTGTGTCTCTGCCAGGCTTTGGTATCAGGATGATGTTGGCCTCATAAAATGAGTTAGGGAGGATTCCCTCTTTTCTATTGATTGGAATAGTTTCAGAAGGAATGGTACCAGCTCCTCCTTGGATCTCTGGTAGAATTCAGCTGTGAATCCATCTGGTCCTGGACTTTTTTTCGTTGGTAGGCTATAAATTATTGCCTCAATTTCAGAGCCTACTATTGGTCTATTCAGGAATTCAGCTTCTTCCTGGTTTACTCTTGGGAGAGTGTACGTGTCCAGGAAATTATCCATTTCTTCTAGATTTTCCAGTTTATTTGCGTAGAGGTGTTTATAGTATTCTCTGATGGTAGTTTGTATTTCTGTGGGGTCGGTGGTGATATCCCCTTTATCATTTTTTATTGCGTCGATTTGATTCTTCTCTCTTTTCTTCTTTATTAGTCTTGCTAGCAGTCTATCAATTTGATTGATCTTTTCAAAAAACCAACTCCTGGATTCATTGATTTTTTGGAGGGTTTTTTGTGTCTCTATCTCCTTCAGTTCTTCTCTGATCTTAGTTATTTCTTGCCTCCTGCTAGCTTTTGAATGTGTTTGCTCTTGCTTCTCTAGTTCTTTTAATTGTGATGTTAGAGTGCCAATTTTAGATCTTTCCAGCTTTCTCTTGTGGGCATTTAGTGCTATAAATTTCCCTCTACACACTGCTTTAAGTGTGTCCCAGAGATTCTGGTATGTTGTATCTTTGTTCTCACTGGTTTCAAAGAACATCTTTATTTCTGCCTTCATTTTGTTATGTACCCAGTAGTCATTCAGGAGCAGGTTGTTCAGTTTCCATGTAGTTGAGCGGTTTTGATTGAGTTTCTTAGTCCTGAGTTCTAGTTTGATTGCACTGTGGTCTGAGAGACAGTTTGTTATAATTTCTGTTCTTGTACATTTGCTGAGGAGTGCTTTACTTCCAACTATGTGGTCAATTTTGGAATAAGTGTGATGTGGTGCTGAGTAGAATGCATATTCTGTTGATTTGGGGTGGAGAGTTCTGTAGATGTCTATTAGGTCTGCTTGCTGCAGAGTTGAGTTCAATTCCTGGATATCCTTGTTAACTTTCTGTCTCGTTGATCTGTCTAATGTTGACAGTGGGGTGTTGAAGTCTCCCATTATTATTGTATGGGAGTCTAAGTCTCTTTGTAAGTCTCTAAGGACTGGCTTTATGAATCTGGGTGCTTCTGTATTGGGTGCATATATATTTAGGATAGTTAAGTCTTCCTGTTGAATTGATCCCTTTACCATTATATAATGGCCTTCTTTGTCTCTTTTGATCTTTGATGGTTTAAAGTCTGTTTTATCAGAGACTAGTATTGCAACCCCTGCTTTTTTTTGTTTTCCATTTGCTTGGTAGATCTTCCTCCATCTCTTTATTTTGAGCCTATGTATGTCTCCGCATGTGAGATGGGTCTCCTGAATACAGCAAACTGATGGGTCTTGACTCTTTATCCAGTTTGCCAGTCTGTGTCTTTTAATTGGAGCATTTAGTCCATTTACATTTAAGGTTAATATTGTTATGTGTGAACTTGATCCTGCCATTGTGATATTAACTGGTTATTTTGCTCGTTAGTTGATGCAGTTTCTTCCTAGTCACGATGGAAATTTTTTTATCTCACTCTGGATAGAAATCTACTATCAAAGGTTGGCAGGGCCACACTCCTTTTGAAGTTTCTAGGCAAGAATGCTTTCTTGCTTCTTCTAGCTTCTGGAGGCTCTGGGCATTCCTTAGGTTGTGGTAGCGTAACTTTAATCTTTACCTGCATCTTCACATGACCTTCTCCTCTGTCTGTGTCTTCTATCATTTTCTGTCTCTTATAAAGACACCTGCCACTGGATTCAGGGCCCACTCTAATCCAAGATCTTGTCCTAAGATCCGTACCTTAATCATATCTGCAAAGACCCAAAGACTCTTTTTACAAATAAGGTCATCCTCATAGATTCTAGAAATTAGGACTTGAATATATCCTTTTGGGGGTCACTATTCAATTGACAACAGGAACTACTCCACACATACACACAGACACACACAGACACACACACGAAAAAACCTTAAATGGTTTTAGAGGGTAATTCTGCCAAACCTTCAAAGACCAGAAATGCCCAATGCTCTACAAATTATTCCAGAGAAAAGGAAGGGAAAATTTCAAAGTCTTTTTATGAAACAAATATTACACTGATACCTAAACCTGATAAAGACTGAAAAAGAGAATTACAGATCAATATCTCTCATATAGTCATATGTAAAAAATACTAAGTAAAATACTAGCAAACATAATCCAACACCAGATATTGAAAATAATGCACAATGACTAAGTAGATTTACTCAAGAATGCAGTATTAGGAAATCCATTAATATCATACATCACATTAATAAATCTATGGAAAAAATCATATGATTGCCACCACAGAGGCTAAGAAAGTCTGTGACAAAATCCAATGCCCATTAATGATAAAAAAATAAAACTCAAAAATAGGAATTGAGCGATATTTCTTAATATTGTAAAACATGTATATCTTAATCTTAAAGCTAGTGTCTGGTTTAGTAGAGAAATATAGGAGATGTTTCCCTAATATCAGTAACAAGGCAAATATGCCTACTCTCTCCACTACTATTCTACATTATAATAGAGATATTCGCTAATGAAATTAGACAAAAGAAACAAAGGCATATGATGGGCTTAGAAAGAAGTAAAACTATCTATTTGCAGATAAGAGTATACCTAGAAAATCTAAGAATCAACCATAAAACTAACTCAAAACAAAAATAATTGAGATGGCAGGATGTAAAACTGACATTAAAAATTAAATAAATAATGACCAAGTTGAGCTATACAGGTAGAGAAACTTTCATTTGTAATAGCAACAGAGAATATTAAATACTTAGAAAACACTAAATAAATGTGCAAAACCTAAAAGAAGAAAATTTAACATGCCAAAAGGACACAAAGTAAGATTTGTACAAATGGGATATAATTCCCTATTCTTAGACAGGAAAATGAAGCATTATAAAGATGGTAATTCTCCTTTTATTAATTTATAAATGTAATGCAATGGCAATAAAAATACTAATAAGCATATTATGGAGTTAGAGATGATAATACTAAAATTTATATAGAAAAATAGCATGCAGAAATATTCATGAAAACACGGACGAAGAACAACTACGAGTGGGGACTAGAAGACTGCCCAATCAAATAATAAAACATAATATAGTCTCTATAATTAAAACAACACAGTACCTAGTATTGGCTCATGAAGACAAATAGACCAGTGAGACACAATAGAAAGCCCAAACTAGACCCAAATACATATGGAAGCTTAGAAGATGATAAAGATGGCATCTTAAATCACCAGCAAAAATATGAACATTTTAATAAATTGTGCAGGGACAATTTGGCAGTCATTTAGAAAAACGGAAAAATACATCCATACTTTGCACCACACACAAGAATAAACTCCAAATGGATTAGCAATCTAAACATGAAAATTGAAATCACACAAATACTCTAAGAAAATATGGAAGAGTTCCTCTTTAACCTCAGGGTAATAAAAGGTTATCCAACCTTAACTCCAAATTCAGAGACGATAAAAGAAAAAATTGATAAATTTGACTATATAAAAATTTTAAAAGAAAAGACATGTTTTCATGGTAAAGAACACAATAAATAAATTCGGAAAGCAATGAACAAACTGGTAGAAAACACTTGCAACTTACACCACAAAGGGATAAAATCCCCAAAATATAAAGAACTCTAAATAATTGAAGGACAAAGATCCAAAAAAATGGTAGAAAAATGAGAAATAGATATAAACAGAAAATTTACATGAGATACATAAAGATAACCTTCAATGTATGAAAAAAGTTTAAGCTCAGTTATAATTAGAGAAATGTAGATTTAAAAAAACGGAGATACCATTTTTAAAGGGCAAAGTTTTAAAAGTATGAGGACACGTCCTGTTGGCAAGGCTGTGGAGTAAACAGGCACATTCATACATTGCTGGGGTAATACATCTCTGAACTCTTTTTGCACACTTTCTGAGTCTTAATATATTGTCAAATAATTGAAAAAAATTAACAATAAAACCCCCAAATTTCTATAGGAAGTACAGGGTGACCTAAGCTGAAAAAAATAGGTTACATAGAAATAATTATTTTGTCGTGAAGCCAAAAAGGAGAGAATATATGTGAAACTGCACTGAAAAATCATAAAGTGTTACATAAATACAAGATATTTTCTAGAAATCCTGAGACAGAAGGTTAAAGGAGAGAGAGATGCTGTTAATGATATGGGAGGTCTACAAATCCAACTTTGGGGTGGGTAGTAAACCTTTAGTATAATTATTTTAGTAGCTAGTGAATTTGCTATTGTCTTTTACCAAAATTCAAACCTTCTGTATTCTACTCTGTGATGCTGTAGCTAAAACTCTGCCAACTACTTTTCCCACACTCCGTTGCCAGTTAGCTTCCTGTTAAGATCTTCCAATGTAGGCAATGGGGGAAAACTGGAAGGCTCTGAGGAAGAGAGAAAGGTCTGTCTTCCTGTTCTCCACTTCCTGCCAGCATTGCCTCTGTAGCTGCGGACTTGTCCCATTCAGTTTTCTGCCGCAATCCTAGCACCAGCTTCTCCACACCCCCTCAGAGACACCAGCAGTAACCAGCAACACTACTTTGGCAGTTCAAGAACCAGTTAAGCCATGTGCCTACCAACTGAGTCTTAGTCAGGGACCATCCAAGCACCCACTTGTAAACCACCTCAGCATTCTAAGTCCCACCAGGTCTCAACCCCTTCAGAGAGAGGTCTAACACCCACCAGGACCCCTACTCGCTCAACACACCTCCTTCAGAATCCCACTGCAAATTGAATAGAGCTCCCTTCAGCTCCGAAGCACTGGCTTCACAGAGTCCTTCAGGCAAATTCATCATTTCTGTAACCTGCCTCTTCCCTGTTTTATTCTAGCTTCTTCTTGTAGTCATTCAACTTAAATACCTTAGTATTGTCTTTATGTTCGTTAAGCATTCCTACACCTACGTCACTAATTCCCCTAATCTACTCTGAAGTACCTAGTGAGGTTTCTGCTTTCTGATATCTGATAAACTGTTTTAGAAGGCATTTCTGGATTTGGGTGGAATTTTGTTTACATTCTATTTATTTATTAATTTAACACTTATTAGGCAAATACTTGGTTACTGTGACAAGCAATAAATATCTAAAGATGAAAAGGCATAGTTCCTTCAAATGTCACAGTAAGTGGAGGAGGTAAGTATTTAAAGGAGCAACTACCAAGAGGATGAGCTCTATTACAGAGGAATACCGTGCTGTGAGAGCACATGAGGCACGGTGTGCAAGAGAAGGCTTTCCTCGGGGCTGACATGAGAGCCTTGCACGTCACTCAGAAGTCTGAAGGAGGAGGGGCATGTTGTCAGAATGTCTGAAGAACATCGTAAATTCAAACAATGTTGAATAAGTCCTGTGATATAGCATGGGGGAGTGGCAAGCTGAAGCTGAACAAGGAGACAACTATGGTCATGAAAGGCATTTAACAACATGCCCATTAATACGAAATTCTTCCTGAAGCATTGGAGAACCACTGAAGGATTTTAAAAAGCTTCCCCTTTTTATTATTATTAAAATGGCATTTTTGCATTGTTTTTAATGAAAAGATTAATTAGCCCTTCGATTCACATTCCAGAAACAAGTTGGTTAATGTACAAATTTATAGAAAACACTAATACAGATCTTAGTATATGCCAAATGCTGTTCAAAGTAAGTTTTATTAACCCATTTAATGTTCACAATAGCCTTATTACGTAGTTCTGACTATAGTTTTCAGTTAACAAAGAGAAAATGGAAGCTCAGAAAGACTAACTAACTGGTACAGGGTCCTAGAGTTTGTTAAACTGGTGGAGTTAGGCTTTCAACCTAGCAATTATGGCTCCATTATCTATGTTCTTAACAACTAGGCTACAATGCTTCATATATCTACGTATTTTGTATGTGTGTGTGGAAAAATGACCTATGCTGTTGAAAACTATGCTACAGTGCTACATATATTTACATGTGTTTCTATGTGTGTAAAAAAAATATAAAACAAATATTCTAAAACAAATTACATACTCTACATTTTACTCTGCACCCTTTTCTTCCAATTAGCAATATACCTTTAAGATATTTTCTTAACAGCACAACTTGATCCACTTTATTCTTAGGGACTGCACAGTATTCCATTATGTGAACATTCCAAACTGGACTGAGATATTTCTATATTGATAAATGTTTAGGTTATTTTCAGGTTTAGGTCTTTGAAATAATGCTGCAACAAAACCAATACCAGTGGAATTGTTCAAAGGAAACATTTCTAATATTGAAAAATAACACAAAAGTGCTCATCATAAATAAAAATGTTTAATAGCTTCACCATCGTGAGAGTGTCTATTACCTGCACATTCTTGGCAACGTCAAGTTTTCATCAAATTTTGTTTTTGAATGTTTTGCCCATCTGACAAGTAAAAAGTGATCCCTATAGCATTTTTTAAATAGCCTGATGTGATGAAAAAAGGGGTTTTGGAAAGCTTGTGCTGAGACAATATGGAGTTTAGCTTGGTCACACCAAGACTCAAGGCAGAAGAGACGGATAGGAGACAATTACAATAGATGGATAGGAGACAATTACAATAGACTGAGTAAGAGACGAGGACAGCTTAACTAGGGCAGTGCCTGGAATGTATTAGGGGTAATAGAAATGGTAGAGGCCCTATCCAGCTGTTGAGGAGGTACAGCAATAGACCTTTGTTCCTGATACTTAATATTGTGTTAAGGGTGGGCGAGATAGAGGAAAGATTCAAGAATACCTCCTAGGTTTATGAGTTAGGAAGCCAGGATGATTATAATGAAAATAACTGTCCTAGGAAACACAGAAAAAAGCAAAGATTTGGGAGCATGCCAGAGAAAACGGGAATGATTTTAAAGGTTCCTTACAAATCTAAGATGCTATAGTTTATTTATGGAAACTACCTTCATCTGTGGCAGAGGCAATTTCAAAATATTCACATATATTTAATGTCACTTAATGAATCATGGAATTTAGCAGTGCTATGAAATCCCTTAAATCAAACTAACTAGCACACTTATGAAACCAGAGTACTATTTCACTCTGCCAGAGTATTCTTTTCGTATTCTGCCATCTAGTGAACAACAATCATTTGTACAACCAGACTTGTAAATTGCTTCTTCCAAATTTAAAATGAACACACACACACACACACACACCCCTTCATTTTATGCTTTCTCATTATATACATTGGCAAAATCTTCTTTCATGATATTTTACAAACAAAATTCCTAAACATAGAGGAAATAATAGAGTTCATCAGCTTAATCTGCACATTTCGCTTTGGGCTTGTTTTGAAATTTTTATTTTTAAAGTCATGGAAAACTCACAAGTTTCCTTTACATTATACCATCTCCTTTTATCATTAAAAACAACAAAAACATAAAAACAAAACATTTACTTGTCAGCAACTTTCTTCTCTGTAATAAAATACCTTTATGTAAATTATCTTTCTCCTCCATTGCATTGCTTAATATTATCAACAGTTTATTATCTGAAAAATTATTGTACATGATACACTAGAGATATTATTTTAATGTTGCAGAAGTACCTTGTACAAATTTATTTTCTTGATATTTAGTTCTACAAAATCTTCCCTGATTTCTCCCAAGGTGGTCACTCATTTTGTGCCGTTAGCATACCTTTGTGTCACTAGTATCATGGTAGTGTTATACTATATTTAAAATATTCATTTTCAAGCCTGTCTCTGCAAAGGGCTCATGAATTTCTTGATTAAAGGGACTGTGTAATATTCAGTTTTATATCTCCAATAACTCTCATGATGTATGGTATCTACTGGTTTTCAGTAAATGTTAATAAATGATTTAAAGTGATTGAACTGAATTATTGACAGATGTTTGAAGCTTCACTAATTTTTATTCAAGTTGAAATAATATGTAAAGTAAGCAATCACAACATGCAGCTTCCTTCATGAAGCCCAGAAGAGAACTGGACATATTGTCCAAGTGCCCAGAGGGCCCTAAAATATAGATGTGTGTTCATTAGGCTAATTGGAGGTAAGTAGACAAAAATCCTCCTTTGAAATGTGTCCTCATAGGCAATGGCATTATTCCCAGGCTTATCAAGTTCTTTCCCTTGGCAGATCTCTGTGGTCCATCTGCTGAACTTAAATGCTGAAATGCTCTCAATGTGAACATGCCTTATGGACATCTTTATTCTGAGCAGCTATACCAGCAGAATACATAAATCTGAACTATTTCAGATTACAAATGGAATTGTTCTCCGTAGTGTTCCAATGCCTTATGGATCATAATTTTGGAGGAAAGCCCAAACTCATGAAATTCGTTCTAAGAGCTCAACTGATATTAGTAATGTACATTGCTTGCAAGTCCTCTTAATTCATCTATATATCTGAACTCATTCATTTTACTATTTCCAAGCTAATTCTATGGAGTTCAAGTAAAGACCCCATCTACTTTGTGGTTTTTGAAAATCCTGTTAGCAAATTCTGTTCTTTTAGGTAACTGTTTTCATTTTTCTTACAGTTTTAGCAACTCCAAGTTTTAAGAATTAATCATCAAGTTTCTCGTAGCGCACACACTGATGAAGTCGGGCGGGTGAGGAATGAAGCTGTAGTCATCCCAATCTGTCTATGATTGGATAGCAATTTAAACTTAGAAGGAAAAATTAGAAATTTTCATTTGACCCCCATTCCCATCCACAGTTCTTATTGAATTTATCTGTAATAAGACTAATATCTTGACAGGCCTGACGCTTGTGTCTTAGTTCTCAATTAATTCTGAACTTTGGAGGTGAAGAAAGTAGCATAACTTATTATTAGCCTCCTTAGATATCAACATATAACATTAATTATGCTTTCTTCTTTTCAGCTATTGCTACTGAGCTGGCTTTGATTTTCTCAATTATCATGAGGCACATGATCTGTGAAATATACTGCTTTAATTATAATCTTTACAATGAAAAGCTTGAAAAGTTACAAACAGAACTAATCCATATGAAATAGAAAAATAAGACTCGAGCATTTTTTAAAAGGCAGAACATTTTAAATAATTATATAAAATAATTAAAAGTAACTTTTAAAAAGATTTAGTACTTAGGTAAAGAGATTCCTAATAATGTGAAAGAGGAGAGACATGTTAAAAAGAAAAGGAGCTTTGTCTTGCAGAAAACAACTGGGATAATAGAACTCCCCCAAGAGAACCATGGGAACTTGGAGGAATTCATGGTTTTAAAGTATCAGCAGGTACTCAAGACACTAAAATACACCCGGCAATTGAGACTTCACAAGGAATGACAGTCAAGCCATTGCCTAAAGGCTTCCTGAATGACAAAGGGCCAGTAGAGCCTTTCAAGGACAGCTGCTTGTGTCCAATTTTTCTCCAGAGAGAAGACAATCCACATGTCAGAGTCAAGTTGGACACTGACTCACTAGGTGAGGCCAAAGTCTTTTGCTCTTTTAAAGCAGATATTTGTTTACAGCTATTGCTTTGAATCTGTAGGATTATCTTTGTTTATAATTATGGCCAAACCTTCCTCAGCTCAGCTCCTGGGTGACTTCCTGGATTTCTAGGCACTAATGTTCAAATTGCCCAGAAACTTAAAACATGCCATTTTTCTATTTAGGCATTTTTATTCTAACATCTACTTTGGTATTTATCCTTTGTTGGCCTCTTTTATTCCCAAGTATTAGAGTTTTTGATATTGCAGTTCTTTCAGATACCAATTGTTGCCCTAGATGATTAAAAACCAGCCTGATGTTCATCATGAGTTCTGAGGGTAGAAAATGTTTGTTTCTGGGAAAAGGAATTGGAATATGTAAAGAGGATCAGGAACACGTCTTTGTGTATGTATGTGTTGTAAAGAGCTTTAATATATAGCATTATATATAAAACATCAGATTCTAGAACTTAGGAAACGGAGTATGTTGGTGAAATTTTAAAACTAAGTAAAATAAAGATACAAACAAAAATCTTTGTAAAATTCTTACATTAACATAGATCAGTCTGATCCTCAGGCCAGCAGCAGCAGCATCACCTGAACCTATTTGAAATGTAAATTATTCTACCCCTCCCCTGATCTACCAGATAGAAACTCTGTGGATGGGATCCAGCAGTCAGGGTTAGAACAAGGCCTTCAGATGATTCCGATAAATACTAAAGTTTGCAAACCACTGGCATAGGCTATAAATAAGTTAAAAATTCATCCTAAGTTACTTCTTAAGAATCTCATTCACACTTTATATAATAAATGAATGCTGGGAATTTGAAATGAAAGAAATAAAAAGCTTAAACAGCCACATAGTAACAACTGACAACATTTGATATTAATTACAAGTTGGAATCGACAAGTGAATTATTTGTAATTGACATACATTAAGTTTGAACGAAGCTAGAATATTTTTAAACATCTCTTAGCTGTATAGAGACTGTCTTTTAAACATCAGATAACAGAACTGGTATTATATTATATTACATTTTATTTCTGCTCACCTACTCTTATAAGGAAGTCAGTAAAATTTTCAAAGACAACAAATTCCTTTAATGAAGCCAAGCTAACAAAGAGAAAATCAAATAAAAATCCTTTGCTTGAGAAGAAAGTATCAGATGTAAGAACACAGAAGAGAAATCAACAGCTGGGCTGAGCAACATACTGATAAGGTTCCGATGACTGGAGGAACACCAGGGTCCTTTGCCTCACGCCGATTTAGATAAAACAACATGGGACACACATGGAGTGGTTTTAAGGAGCAGAGAATTAAATAGGCAAGAAATAAAGAAGGAAGAAACTCCCCCGTACAGAGACAGAGGGAGGGGGCTCCAAGCCCAGAGAAGAAACCCCGAGCGTGGGGTGGTGGGGGGTGGGGGGAGCGGGAACAGGCGGCTATCTTAGGATATTAGGAGGCTGGAGAAGGTGATGTCTGATTTGCATAGAGCCCAGGGGATTGATTTGACCAAGTGTGTCATTCACGTAGCCAGCCAAAAAACTGTCCCTCCCACCCTAGCCTTTAAATATGCAAATACAGGGTGCCATGATGTCCTGCACACGTGGGGTTATCTGGGGACGGCCATGATGCTTGGCACAGGGGGTGACAAGGAGAAGAGGGCGGAATCGCCATATTGGATGGACCCAGTTTCTAATGGTCTGCATTTGCATATCAAAGCTTGCCGGCCTGGCCCTTCAAGCTGCTTTTCTGTTAGACAAGAAATGTTTCTGAAGCTGCTTTGAAAGAAAAAAACCTTACCAAAGGACCCCTTATTCTTTCTATCTGCCTAAGATAATTTCTTAATAATTCCTATAATACTACTCAGGTCAGTGGGCAAACCAAATTAACCCAGAAGTCTCAGACATAGAAGTTTTCACTTACAAAATGATTGAAATTAAAGTTCTGAATAACTGCAGTGTACTGATGATAGGGGTTGCCACCGACTCTGAATCTAGGGGCATGTGTAATAAGGAAGGAAATTGATGGAGATGGAATAAATTCAACCAATGGAGTACTAGCCACTGGTTGGAGAAAATGGAAAATGATGTCTATCTCACAGATAAAAACTTAATAAAAAGAGTTTAAGATACAGACTGTTGAAAATCCATGCTGAATCATGACCTGCCATCTAAGGATGAATTAAAAGACAGATAAATAGTTTGGCAAATGTCATTTTTTCCTTTCAGTTGACCAAAGCTTGATGAAAAATATCTGCACAACTTTGCCTCAGGAAGTGGAGATCCTTAAGAAAATCCATGAGCAAACAGGCATGACTCTGAAATCAAGGAGCCTATATACTGGAAGAGGAGGGAAGGAGGTAAAGGTGCAGAGAAGAGCAGACTTAAAGGCAGAGGATGTAAGAGATAGGAAATGAGTTGCAGGAAATGGAGAGATCCTACTGAAACCAGATTGCTCGTCCTCTGAAGACAATCTTTGCCAAGGTCTCACTGTTTCTCACAGCTCTAAGGTGAGTAGCATAGGAAACCTGCATGTTTTCATTCCAGTTCATGTAACTTGGTTAATTGACAAACGCTATAAAATCAAGCTTCATGAAAATACATTGCTTCTCTATAAATTTTAAACAAAAAGATCTATCACCATACATTTTTCACCTACATGTTAGTTTAGAGAAAGACCCTTTGAGTACATTTGATGTATTTTAATATAAATATTTGGTCCTGGAGACAAGGGGCACAAATGATTACATTTTTTAAAAACTCCATGATAATGGTAGAAAAGTCCCAAATAGAAAGCAATGGAGTAAAAGAGAAAAAGGGAGAGGAAACAAATTTAGATTTGGTGAAAAAGAGAAAATACCTACACAAAGGAATGCAAGGAGGTCTGGTAGTAGCTTTTCCTTTTATCACCAAACCTAAATGACCTAAATAAACTGGAACCAGTTTATTCTGCTGCAATGAAGATGGTAATTTAAATCAAGTGAGTGATGAGATCTCTTCTGATTATTTTCATTAAGTCGTTCCTCAGCCAGAAACACACTTATGAATACTTCTGGACTCTTTGTTCTCTTTCCTGATCCATCTGCTTATTCATACTCCAGTAAAGCACAGTTTTAGTGTCTCCTACATTATTAAATATTGTAACACTGAGTTGGGACTACTGTACCTTTATTATTCATCTTCTTAGAAATTGTTCTCTGTATTTTAATGTTAGTTTATTTTCAAATTAACATCACTTTGCTTTCACTAAAAATAACCTCATTTTATTGAGATTGCATTATAAAAATTTATTAAGGAAGTATAAATTAAGAGAGAGTTAATAACTTAATACTACTGAGTCTTCTTGTCCAGGAGCAAAGTATGTCTTCATTTTTACTTTCACTTCAGTCTCTTTCATGCCTTTCATTATAGTTATCTTGATACTGGTAGTGCACAATTATTTTTGTTTCTACAATATATTGTCCCATTTTATATTTTTATCCAGTAATTATTTGGATGAAGAATTCTATTTTTTGTTTTCTGAATAACTTACTCACTTTTGTAATCACGTTTTTTTTTTCAGTTCAGAAAACATGTTCTCATGTTTTTCAGTTGTGTAATTGTAACATCTGCAAAGGCTGAAGTTTGCATTCCTACCATTTATTTTGTGCACCTTCCTAATTGCATAAGCCTGTATTTCTGGAACAGCCTAATAATGGTAATAATGGCAGTTTTTATACCATTCATTACAACTGAAGAGAAAGATGCTGACTTTTCATTTGAAACATAAATTTTACTATCAAATTTTAAATTACTACTTCTATTTTGTTAAGATTGTTGACTTTTATTAACAATTTCTGGCCAGGTGCAGTGGCTCATGCCTGTAATTCCAGCACTTTGGGAAGCTGAGGCAGGCAGGTCACTTGAGCTCAGGTGTTAGACACCAACCTGAGCAACATGGCAAAATCCCGTCTCTACCAAAAATACAAAAATTAGCTGGGCATGGGGATGCATACTTGTAATCCCAGCTATTCAGGAGGCTGAGGCAGGAGGATCAGTTGAACCTGGGAGGTGGAGGTTGCAGTGAACTGAGATCACACCACTGGACTCTGACCTGGGTGACACAGCAATACCTTGTCTCAAAAAAAAAAAAAAATTCATATGCTTTTTCTTCTTTATAGATCTCAAGAGTCTCACCAAAATAAGGATTTAAACTTCAAATTATGAAATATTCAATGCCAGATCCAAACCAGTGACAATACATTGGTCAACTTCTAGTTCTAAATCAAAACTACCATGCAGAACCCACTACTATCCTCTCGATTTCTCTAAGTTCCGCTGTGCCAAAGAATACTCAACCTTGCTTCCTTAGAGAACAGGGAGCAGAGCTCTGAAATTGAGCTGTGTCTTTTTCACAATTAGGCTGCAAAAGAATCCAGGACTTGCTCCATATCATGATAAATAATATTTTTTAACAAAATAATTGATTATATTATTCTTATCAAGCACATTAGTCATACCTTATTTATAACCAGAAGAAACAGGTCTTGAAGTTTTACCAGTGACAGGGAAACAAAAGTCAGGAATTTGGACTAATAACATGAGTAATTTCCATTAATTTCAATCCCACAGATTCTCCCATAAATTTAGATTAGGAAAAGAAAGATATTGAAGGCAGAAATTTCCCATGACAGGTCACGTATTCATTTTGCAATATCACAGAAGGGGGTAAATATAAATATAAATCAAGTGACTATTATGACAAGACCTCGTGCTCAATAAGCATGGCTCTAAGGCAAACACAAGAATTGCATCTCTGGTAAGAGATATTCTTCATTCTGAGACACCTTTTTCAATAAACAGAAGTCAACAGTCCTAAGGCTGAGTAGTGTCAAACTAAGTAAACACAGGAACCATTTTACCACAAAGCACATTTCATCCAAGAACTCCACATGCTAGAGGGGTTTTATCTTTCATTCTAAAGAATAGAAAAGGCTGAAGTTAAGTGACTTTCCTTGTTTACTGTGCAACATAATAATTATTTAGATGCTAGGTGTCAAGTCATCAAGTTTTAGAGATACAGCATTACTTTTAAGCCATATATGATGAGAAATGAGAAAAAACAAAAATGTACAGAGAATTTCATAATGAAATGATCTATTTTTATAATATGATATATAAAAATAGATTTTATCACATGATATATAAAATAGATGGTTTTGTCCTCTCTACTATAATTCATACTTATACAGGCTCTATAAGTTCTTCTAGGTTGTAAAACATCCTTTCTAGAAAGAGCTAAATATTAGTACATGGAATTATTTTCAGCTCCTTATTAAAATCATGAGACTGCTGGAAAACAATAATTAAACTTCAATATTTAGGAACTTTTGTATGCTTTAAATGCTATGGTTTATTTTTAATATTTTCAAGATTTTATTTTTGAAGATCATAAACCTCAATTATAATTGTAAATAATAAAAAAGCAGTGGCCAGGCACGGCGGCTCACACCTATAATCCAAGCACTTTGGGAGGCCGAGGTAGGTGGATCATCTGAGGTCAGGAGTTCAAGACCAGCCTGACCAACATGGAGAAAACCCATCTCTACTCAAAATATAAAATTAGCCGGGTGTGATAATGCATGCCTGTAATCCCAGCTGCTCAGTAGGCTGAGGCAGGAGAATCACTTGAACCCGGAAGGTGGAGGTTGCAGTGAGCTGAGATCCCGCCATTGCACTCCAGCCTGGGCAACAAGAGTGAAATTTTGTCTCAAAAAAAAAAAAAAGGCAGTAAAATGTGCCCGTAGAAGAAAACAAATCACTGATAACATGCTTTTAATAGGCCTAATTAAATCAGACTTTCTAGGAACAAAAAGTGAAAGCGTCACTTTTTTGGCATGATGCTAATAAGAACATAGGTATCATAAATCTTTGTAAAGACTCTTCCAGAACAATACATAGTACTTAATTGGTTGTGTTTAACATTTCCATCTGCTTTTGAAACATTTTACTCAAATTGATACCTTTCACAATTATAATTAACGCAGAACCTGCGACAGTAGGATCTTGATTTATTTTAATTATTTTCTAATACTTTTTCAAAATACCTTGTCTTTTACAATGTTGTTTCATAGCTAGATGGTACAACAGCAGGCATGCTCTTCAATCAACATTTTAATTGAATTCATTGAATTCACTAGAAACTTGATCAATACCTGAGTAAAATGATAAAATTTAGATTCTAAGCCACCCAGGCCAAGAAATGGATCCTATGGAGACTCATCAACGTCAGCCAGTCCAGGAAGTCCACATCAAACATCAGGCTGGACATAGCCATTTCTTCAACAAAATACTAAAGCCCTGTACACACGCAACACTTTAATTAGAGGACCTTCCACGTTCTTTAAAGAAATAAAGAATGTTTTGTCATGCTTTTATCTTTGTATCCTTCCTTCCTGCCTACCTGCCTCCTTTTTTTTTTTTTTTACTTCTTTGCTTCTCTCTTTTTTTAATTTTCTTTCTTTTCTCTCTCTCTCTCTCTTCCCCCCCACCCCCTTCCAGTCCTTTCTCCCTTCTCTCTGGAAAATGAAATATATTAACAAAAATTGATGATAAAGAGACTATTTTCCAGTTCAAACTGAAAAACGAGTTGTCCTATTTAGATGCTAGGTGTCAAGTCATCAAGTATTATAGATACAGCATTACTTTTAAGCCATATATGATGAGAAATGAGAAAAAAACAAAAATGTATGGAGAATTTCATAATGAAATGATCTATGAATGAAATGAAAGGAGAAACAAACAAACACAATGCAACATGACACTTCTTAAACAAAACTGGCCAAAATTCCAATGGATGTTCGCAGAAAAACCCTAAGCTTAAAATTGAGAACCTTCAACAGCTCTATCAGACAACTTATATTTCTACAACATAAGTTTATTCAATAAAATTGTGAGCTGGAGGGAAACAAGAAGCTGACAGATGTGGAAGTGAAGGATAACAGAGTATTCAATAAACGAACCATAAATTTCAGAATTAAGAGAGACTCTAAGTTATTGTTATAATTAATCAGAAAATCCATGTCAAATGACTATTTCTGCTGAAGAGATTTTGGCAACAAGAATACAAAGGCTACCTTCTGAACCAGAACCCCCAAAATGCTTCAAGGATTAATAAATGCAAAGATAATTCCAGAAATATCTGGTCATTATAGCCTTTCATAGGAAGACATCTAAAAGACAGCTTGGTTCTGCTACCCTGTGAAAGTTGTTAAGAGTTTATATAGACTCACTTTTGGTGAAAAAAATTTTTTAAAAACTCTAATAAACAGAACCAGGAAAGGTCAAGAATGGAAAGTTCTTGAGCACACATGACTGATAACAAGAACTATCACAAAAGACTGCAAAAACCACAATTTTGCAAAAAGGCCATCACAAACTTACACAAGAAATACTTCTGCAAGGACATCTGCCCTGCAACTGCCTGTCTAACCTCCAGCTGGCACCACTCTTGTTATTGACCCTTGTAGCCAAGAGTAATTATGTAATGCTCCTCATTTTTTTCCTTTAAAAACCTTTGCCTGTCTTCACCTCTCTGAATATGCAGAGTTCACTGTGGCATGCACATTCCCATTACAGTGCTCTATACCCAAATAACTGTCATTTTCTTTTAGAGAGCCTCTCTCTGTCATTTAGATTGACATCCCCGAGCTGACAGATTATACTACTCATGCCTGAAGATTAACACAACTTTCTCTTCGAAACTTTGCCAATGGGAAATGCCTACAATAAGTATATGCCTCTGGATAATCACCCACCTGGTTGTAGCACATCAACTGAGGTTTCTGGAAACACATCTGCCTCTGATCTGAGCTGCACTGCAGATCATCGTTGTGATGTGACTAAGATAACTGGGGTTTTTTTGCTCATTCTCTGAGAGTGGTGAAAGATCTAATGACCCCTTGATCAAAGAGGTATGGCAAGAAGTTATCTGAAGATTTCAGACCTGCCATCTTCTGATTCTGAAGGATTAGCTAAGAGATAAAGAAAAATATCTGGCTCCCATCAGGACATTAAGGACACTTCATTGATACACAGTGGCCACAGTGTTTCTTTCATCGCTCTGTGTTAGTGGTAAAATGTCTAATCCTCTATTGAAAACGGAGTACAGAGACTCCGATTTATCTGAGATTGCTCTGGTTTTAACACTGAAGGTCCCAAATCCCAGGAAACTCCCAGGTAAACTGGTATGATTGGCCACTCTAGATATCTGAGATACATATCTTCCACTCTGTGTAAAAAAGACCTACAGAGATGCCAACATGAGACCGTGAATAGGCTGCCACATACATGCAGGTGACTCTCAGCATGGATGGAACAGAATCACACTGTTCTGGGCCCAAATCCAGAGAGGCCCTTGTTATGACACCCTTTTATTCTGAAAACACCAAAAATAAAAATTCTGGTCCCCAAAACAAGTCACTTTAACAATTCTACTTTTTCTTCTGAATGTAACAGACAAACTTATTTTTCACTACCCTAGCCCTGTACACTTTTAAACCGAACCATTCAATTCTGATCACTGATTTTTAGCTAAAAGAGGAACACTGTTTAAATAACACCCTGCAGTTACCTGCATTGCACAACACAAAAAACCCTCATGCTCTGTATTAGTTAATGAATCTCAGGTAAGTAACACATCATTTTAGATGTCACTAGAACAGCTTTATTTAAAAATCCACATCATGAAAGTAAAATCTTCCCTTCATTTTATAACTTAGTCTTTGCATTAGTTCATTCTCACATCGCTACAAAGAAACACCTGAGACTGGGTAATCTATAAGAAAAGAGCTTTAATTGGCTCACAGTTCTGCAGGCTGTAGATGAAGCATAGTGGCTTCTGCTTCTGGGGAGGCCTCAGGAAACTTCCAATCATGGTGGAAGGCAAAGGGGGAGCACAGGCATCTCACATAGTGGGAGCAGGAGCAATAAAAGAGAAAAGGGAAGGGGGCTACACACTTCTAAACAATCTACCATCTCTCCCAATTTCTTCACAAAGCCACTTCAGTCCTGAAACTCTCACCAGGAAAAGGTTCTTTGTCTTCTTCTAAATATGGTTCACCCATTTGATTTTCAATTTTCATGTTTGGTTAGCCTCCATCAAATTTTTCTTTCCAACCAGCTCTTTTTTTTGTTGCCCCATATGAATAATGATTTTTCTTAAGAAGGGATGGAAAAGAGAAGTTGAAAATAAAGAAAAAATGATATAGTAAAATAAACATGCTGAGAGAAAGGAAAAATACATATTTAAAGATGCATTTTATAGGGGAGGAATATTCATATGAAATCTAACTGGATCCATTAGAGGCAAAAACAACAGATTAAAATAATCTGAACATACCAGGAAGTTATATTTTATTAAATACTACCATAGGCATTTGCATTACATCTATCTCTTACTTCCATAGGGATTGTACCAGTTATGTATTTGGATATTAGAAATTAATATTTAATGACAGCAAAAGAGGAAGACCAAAAATGGAGAATCCACCCAATTAAGGAAGCATTCTGATTAAGAAGAAAGTATGCTTCACAGAAGCACCCTCTAAAACTGATCTTTTAGTGTTGTATACAAAAATTATTTTGAAAATAAAAATGTGATTTTTAGTAATGGTTAGGAATATATATATACACACACACACACATATATACACACATACATACGCACACACATACACATACACACACACACACACAAAACAGGACTTTGTGGAGTAAAGTCTATGATCCATTGCTATTTCCTGAAAATATCATACCCTCACTTGTTTCTGATTTTTTCAGTTTGTTACAAGCAGGCATTAACAAGATGGAAATCATCATTGAGATCCACAATTCTCTATGTCCTATTAATTATTTCAACATGCAGAGCTCTTTTTGTTTTTTGATCTTGTATTTTTATACAAGATATAGCTAGTAACAAGAGAGTATTTCTATACTTAGTGACACAGAAAGTTCATATTTCTTTGAAGTTATCAAATGTTTTACAGAGTAAGGATCATCAGTAAGAGAATGTTTTGTGTAATGCTGTAGGGCCTGTGTTCCCTGAATCTTGAATCTGGGGAAATATTTGTTCTCACAGTTTCTTGCCAGTGCCTTCCCAATATTCTACAACCTTTGGGCAAAACAGTAAATATACCCTAGATGCACTAGAAAGAGAAAGAAAAGGAAGAGGAAACACATTAAGGATAATAGACAGAGACCAGAGTTTTCATTTTCAGCAACTTATTCTAAACTATAATTGATACTGTCTCCTTCATTATTGATTCTCTGTTTTCCTTCACCTTCAGCCACCTTCAGCTGGTGAAGATTTTCCTCTGGCGGGGTGATTTAAACCTTTATCGTTTGTTCTAAGGAAGCCTGTGTAGGATGCAGTAGTACTGTGTTAATGTTTACTATTGACTGCAGTAGTAGAATGAAGTACCCCCCGGGCATCCTTCCCTCCACCACCCACCTCCACCCTCCATCCCAGTATTGGTTTCCATGCCTCCATTTGATTGCAACAATCCAATTTCTTCTTGATGGTCAACATTACTTAACATGACATTTTTTGTCTATTGCCCTAGTAAAGGCATAATGACTAGGCAGCAATTTTTTTTTTTTTTTTTCTCTGAGACAGAGTCTCTCTCTGTCGCCCAGTCTGGAGTGCAGTGGCATGATCTCGGCTCACTGCAAGCTCCACCTCCCGGATTCATGCCATTCTCCTGCTTCAGCCTCCCGAGTAGCTGGGACTACAGGTGTCCGCCACCATGTCCAGCTGATTTTTTGTGTTTTTAGTAGAGATGGGGTTTCACCATGTTAGCCACAATGGTCTCAATCTCCCAACCTCGTGATCCATCCACCCTGGCCTCCCAAAGTGCCGGGATTACAGGCATGAGTCACCACACTGGCAGACTAGGCAGCAATTTCACATGCAAATTTAGAGTTGAGAGAGAATACACATCTCCTACTCTTACCTTTGTCTTAGGGAGAAGGAAATTCCTACTGTCTCTTAAGTGCATTATTTGCTCATTCTCTTACTCTTCTTTTTGGATTGGGGAATTTGGGAAAAGGAGTTTATGATACCCTGCTCACCTTTTGGAGCTCTCTGTTAGAGCAACGTATCTTCCAGTTACAGATGCCCTCTCCACTGTCAGGAGAAGCCACTTTGCCCCTGTCAGGGGGCCTGTGATTCCAGCAACTGGGTGGACAGGCCTATGTACTTCATCAATCAAGGTTAGAAGGTCCAGCGTGGCCACATGCCTGCACCACATCTGTCTCTCCAGGTTCGGTCTCCTCTGAAGCTGGTATTTTCCCCTTCTTACGTCTGACTTCTATACCTATCTTTCAATTAGTTCCAAATTTAGATTTTGGTATGTGGTCATGGTTAACCTCTTCTAAAACCCCACACTCCTGATTAAAAGGAAAAGATCATGCCCACAGCAGAGCTTTGATTTTTCTTACAGGTAGTGAAATAGAAACCTTCCCAACTGTTCCTACTCTTGGATTCTTAAGTGGAACAAAAAATTAGGGAATTAGGAACAAACTTCATGAGAGAAATTTATAACCTTAGAATCTAGGCCATTCTGTAAGAAAATGTAACTGTAGTTTTGTTCTATTTAATATATGTCAATTCTCAAACCATCAAGGACACAACATAATATATATTGAACTGTAAAGGTCTTTTTTTTAGTCTTATATGATTTTGTAGGTTATATAAAGAATCTTTCTTAAGTTTAATAAACCAACTAACTAAAAGAATACTTTTCACAGGGACTCTAGAAGATAATCACTTTAAGGCATTAGCCTAACATTTTGGGAACCTGGAGTAGTTTTTTGTGATTAATATTTTATTAAATTGATTAAGGTGCTGTGATATGGATGTGTTAAGATCTATACTGTTTAAATGAATGACTGAAAACTGAAGGGCTACATTTAATTAAATTACCAAACCTGTGCTATAGTCTGCCTTTTTAAGGAAAGAGCTATTTTCTAACTCATTTTACTAAATAACAAACTCACTGAACATATGTTAAAAATTACCTGTGAGAAAATGAGTATTTATTGTATTTGTTGTCATGTTATAAGATTATTATTTAAGCATAAGCCATTAACATGGTTAATTTCATTTTGTGGCTTTAAAATAGGTTTCCCTATTCCCATTTCAGATAAGAATGCTGACCCAAAGAAGTACAGGCTTCAAATATATCACTGATTTAGAATGAGTTCTCTGAATATTTAAATAATATCCAAGTTGTATACATTTCTAAACTAATTACTATATTAGAAATATGGTTGTTAAACTTTAAAAATAAAAATCAATTATAATGGATAGCCTCCTTACATACTTGAACTATTTATTTTGAATAAAATTGTTCAAATTATGGTTAAGCATATGTTATTAATAACTTCAGTCTTAGATAGATGGTTTCAAATTTATCATTATGTATGTAAACCTTAACTTTTAGTTTTATGATGACATTTTTATTGATTTCCCCCTGATTTAAATTGTATTATCCTTTAACCATTTGCTGACCTAAAAGAGGAAAAACAAATTCCATTCTGATCAAGTAATAGCTAGTTCTCTAATAATGAAAAGATTTCCACACACACCATCTGATCCCTTCTTCTGAAACTGGTTGATAAACTCAAAGGACCAGAGGAAGTTTTGTTGGCAGTCACAGTAGCTGTTGTAATAGAAATAGGGAAAAACTCAGGGTGAAGGAGAAATAAAGTAAACTACCTTTACTCTTTATTTTTCTTGTAAAATAGGATAATGGTAGGGGATGAGAACATGAGAAAATGTATTAAATCCAAATTACATTGCTTTAGGATTCCCAATTGCATACTTGTACCAGCATATCGTATTTCTTTTTAACCTTCAAAAAGAGTTATTGTTTTTATTTTAACCACTTTTAAAATGTTGTATATTTGTTTGGGATACGATAAAATGTGATTGTAGTTCTGGGGCAAACAGTAAGAATAATTTTAATGTGATCAATTCTTTTTCTGGTTTACTATTGTAGTAGAAATTGTTTGTAATAGCAAGAAAGACTAACTTTATGCTCTGATGTCCTGTAGATCCAATTTTCCATGCACTAAGCCAAAATCTGAGTTAGAACATATGCAAAATGTTTTACAGGGCAGTAGTAGAGTGGGAAGTGGCCAAAAGGGAGTAGAAGGAAAATCAACTTGGTGTTGAGACAGAACTGCAATTGAATCCAGACTCTTCCACCTGGCATCCTGGTTTCCAGTTTACTCTGGGCAAGATACTTAACATCCATAAGCCTCACGTTCCTCATCTCTAAAATGGAAATCATAAGAACCATCCAATAAGGTTACTATAAGCTCTAAGCACCTAGCATATCTGGCACTTACAAGGGATTCCATAGGTATTAAAACAGTCCTCACTCCCTTTCTCTCCAAAATATTTTCTATTAATAAGTATATTTTTAGGGAACAATTGATGCCAGCAAAGACAGAAAATAGAAAGTATAGAGGATAATAACATTTCTTCCTACATAATTTATTTCAAAATAAGAAGCAAATAGATGACATATTCAAACCAAAGTCAATTTTTGCTGAATGTTTTTCTCATCTCGTAACACTTTACTTCTTGTAACACTTTCCTTCATTAACCAACTTAACTATATACAGCTTCCCTAATCCTCCTGTGATTGTTAAAATTCTTGGCAGCTGGATGTGCTAGAGATGAGAACAGATAAACTCAACTATAACCAGTGAAGCATGCTTTATTAGAATACTACCTTGCCTCTTACTACTTGGATTTAGCTTGTCAAAACTAAGCAATGAAAGGCGTAACTTTCATAACTTTTCCCTCTCATTTCACTTATAACAGGCTTGAATATACTTAAAAGTGCTTTTTATACCCCAGAAAAGAAATCCACATTTAGGTATTTTTCAAATTTCAATGTCAAAATATCAGTAACACATTAACTTTACCAGCCAAAGTCTGAGCCAGACATAAATGATTCTTTAACTTTTTATCAGAAGGTAAGTTGAACCCAACAATGTTTAATTTCTTTATAAAGACATTCTGTTAGCAACACTTGACTCTGTAGAAACACAAAGAAAACTCAAGTCAACCCTACTGCCCAGCCCCTGCATCATTGCTGCTGCTTTTTAAAAATTCAGATAATATATAGCATCCTTGGGCCTGGTATTTAGAATAAACTGATCTCTAAGTCCTCTTTTAATTCTAAAATATTGTATATCTATGAGTGTCTTAAGTAATTATTATACACCATACATGAGTTTGCCCTGTTAAGGTACAAACTAAGCGCAAAATAAAACCTTTAATGTAGGAGATTAAAATTCCTGTTTCCCTCCAACCTCAGTCCTTGACTAAAAATAACTGAGTTCACTCGCTTAAAGCACGAAGTAAGTAAATTTTCATGAGTTTTTACCTTACTATGTACACTATGTACCAGGGAGAGCGGGTGCAAAAGTAAACAGGATAACCATGATCTCTATTCTATCGAAGCTTAAAATCTAGAGGGGGAGACAGGCAATTAATTAAAGACTTGAGATAAGAGCTTCCATGGGACAAACCTTTGAATGTTTCAGGTTTCTGGCTTGGACAACAGAGTGAATGGCAATTATCATCAACCCTCAAGAGGGAGCACACAGAATTTTAAAAGACTAGAAGAAAAATGAGTTCAGTTTAGAATATATTGAGATTTTAGTGTCTTTCTTAGAACTTTAAAAAATATACATTTATATGTTTTTAAATATATAATGTATAATTTTATATTATATAAAATATATTTTTATGATTTTATATAATTTATATAAACTATATTTTACAGAATTTATATAAATGTATATTTTTAAAATATGTTATATATTTAAAATATATAATATATTTAAAATATATAACCTTTCTTGAATCCTAATGTTTGTGCTAAATTGAAATCAGTAAATACAGAATTAAGGAAAGTGGGGTCTCCTATGGACATTTTTTTGAAATTCCAATAAGTCTTCAAACTTATGAGACCATGTTCTAGCACTGGCCAAAGCAAGAAAAGTCCCAGATGCCAAGTTCCTTTTAAGACACTGGTAACACATGGAAAGCAAAATCTAAGTACAATTAGATGATTTTGGGGTTGGGCATATATCTTACTCCTTTAAAAATCAAAGTGGAAAATTCTGTGATTGGAAAGAATCTAGTCATAGAATGCTTAACCTCAGAGGACTGTGAGCTTGTCTCTTCATCTTCAGTCTCATGAGCTGGAAGAAATATTTGAGTCAGACACTAAAATGTGTGTCATTCTAACTGTTCAGTAGCAGTGAGAAAGCAAATTAAAGACCTCTTTTTGACTAGGTTGGACACAAGCTTTCTCAAAAGGACAGTAGAAACAGACATTGCTGTGGGAAAAGGAGCTCAAAACTTGGAACAGGGCTTTCAATTATCAACTAAAGTTTGAGTTGAATTAACACAGGAAAAGTTAAACATATTGTATTTTATTCATTCTAACTTCAAATTGTTTCGTGATAAAATAGTCAATGACCTCTGAAATTGGTATTTTAATCAGCCATCTTAAATTTGTTGTCATTCTGGTGTTATTCTCAATACAACTGTTATACCTAAGCATGTACCAACTTCATAATAGCTATGTCTTTGGTCACAATTTTAACAGTTTTGTGCATTTGGGGCATGTATCTTGAGTGTAATCGCCACAAAACGCACTCAAAAAGATTGCTGTATGATTCAACAACGAATAAAGTTACCACATACCCAGGAAAACGTGGAAATAGTCTAGTGTAATGTAAGGTAAACATCTATGTCTAATAATTACAAAATAACTTTTTCAATAAGTATAAAATAAAATTTCTAAGTGATAAGAAAGCATTTTGTTACTGTTTAATTGGCAAGGTATTTTCCTTCTTAGTCACACAAAAAAGAATATTGCCAGTTACAATGAAAGGCATCTATGCTTCATGAACTGTAGTAAGTTAATGAATTTCCAAAGCATGTCATTCTCTCTTCAAATATTTAATTGTGGATCTGTTTAATGTTATTTAGATCTAGTTGATTATTTTAGGTTATTTTGGAAATAGAGTCTAGATCCCAGTGAATCCTTTTTGTTTTCAAGGTAATGTGCTTGTTAGTGCTACCTTGTAGCAGGAAATCCTAATTATTCTGAAAGTATTTAAAAGGGAAAACAATTTAAAAAGTGCTGAAACTTTAAATTTTTAAGTAATACATTGTGGCAAATGTCCCAGACACTTTTATGGGCCTGGAAGAATAGTTGCACTGGACTGTACAGAAGAAGTGATATGATAGATTTAGATTCTGATGAATTTTTTCCAGGGACTTCAGAGAAATATTTCTAAGTCAACATTTGTCATTTAGGAGAGATGTGAATTTCAGTAGTTCAAGTTTTCTAGATTAGTAGCAGATTATTTATGCATGCCATAAATACTGAGCACCTATTTCTACAAGAACTACGCTGGATTTGTGGCAGATGCAAAAATAAAGAGGCAAAGCTCCTGTCATCAAGGGGCTTATAGTCTGGACAAGGAGCTAAAATGTCTCTACAAATAACTATAACTTGAAATGATAAAGGGTTTCGAAGGACACATGAGTCAAGGACTCTGGCAGCAGCAAAACGCTGACATATCTTTCTATTTTGAATGAAAGTAGAAAGGGTGGAGAGATCAGACAACTAATACACTTGTGTAACATGAGGGACTACTTTTTAAAAAGTATTTTTTTTCCAAAAGCAACTTCAGTTTTCACTTTTAAATTATTTTTAAATGAGGAGAATAAAAAAATAGAAAGTATCAATATTGCTTTGACTTACAATGCCACAGCATTAAATTTAAATATAATTTAAATTTGAGTTGTTTTTAAATAAGATGTCCCTCTTACAATGCATTAACATCTTAAGATCCAAGTTGAAGTCATTTAAATTTTTAAATTTTTTATCAATGATTTCAAGGTCCTTGCTGCAATAAATAATCAATTTTGTACTAATAGGTTAATAAAATTATTTAGTGCCTTTTCTTTTTATGTACTTCAATTAAATACATTTTTATGTTCAGATACTTTGATGATTTCTTTGCTATCACCTTTGTAAGGACCTCATTTCACTTTCTACCACTTTGCTTCTTACCATTATTATTATTTATCTATTTTAGAGAGACCATGAGTCCTTAAGGCAGAGACTATATCCTACTCACTTTCCCTTCCTCATTACCTAAAAGTGTGTGGAATTTAGTAACAGTTCAATAAATATATCTCAAATAAATGCATGCATGGAAAATGCCTATACTAACAGAAATTTAAAAATATAAAGCATAATAAAAAAATCTTGGTCTACTGCTATATATGTCAAACCTCAATTCCAGAAGATTACACATTTTCCCTATATCAGGTATTTTTAATTTTGTAAAATACTATTACATTTTCAAATGTAACAACTTGATACATGGAAAATCACTAAACAGAGAAATAGGGTGATACATGAATTATTTGAAATCATCTGACTGAAGTGAACCTGATTAGAATTATAAACTGTAATTGAATTATTTTCCCAGGAAGCTACTGCAAAAAGCTGTGAATACTACACAAATACTCTTTATTTATTGCAAATTAAGCTTAACTGAAGTTTGTACATTTTCATTACTTCAGAACTCTGTTGCTATTGACAACCAACTATTGGTTCATTCTATAGGTAAATACAGAGATAAAATAACTTATACAGATAAATAATTTTTATAATTCATTCTAAAAATTGGTGAAATGTTAAAGGATAGGGAAATACTTATAGTACAGGGATGTAGAAGTAAATGCAGTACGCTAGGGTTTTGTTTTCGTAATGTCCATGCATCCAAGAAAACACTGTAGTTGTTAATCTTATATAAAAGAGAAAGCAGATTTAAGATTTATTTATTTAATGTTATAAAGAATAGTGATTTTTAAATAGCGACATGTAAAAAAGATTACTTTCCCTCTTGCTATAAAATAGTATTATGAGAAATAGTGCCTTTTTTAAAAGAGAAAGTGTTCAGCTTATAAATATGATTTGTTTTTATAGTTCTGTATCAACTAGATGCAGGTTCACTGGAATCAGGAACTATATCATTCACCTTTTTATCTCCACGATGTAGTGTAGTGTCAATAATTGACAAATGAATGAACAGATCCCCATCATTAACAAAAGCTACATTCATGATGTATTATACTAATCTATTATTTATGATAGACTTATTCTTTACAAGAAATACTGAATCAATTTGTGTGTTAAAACATATTAAAATAAATCAGAATTGAATAAAGTAGGGTTTGAATATTTCCCTCCCAATCCTTCCTCCCTCCCTAGAGTCATTAACAATTTCCAGAATGTATATATCCCATCTTTTTCTATGCTTAAATACATATACATATATTTAAACAAAATACAGATATTTAAACACATAGACATATATGTACTTTTAAACAAAAATTGAACCTTGTTACACATACTTTTTAAATTTTATTGAGAATTAATCCATATGCCATAACATTTACACATTTTTAAAATCATTGGTTCTTAGTGATTATACAGTTTTGTACAACCATTATCTCAAAGTTTAGAACATTTTTGTCCACTGAAAAAGAAACTTCAGCAGTCATTTCCTCTTCCACCAGCCCCCACCCCCAAGTCACAGGCAACCACTAATCTATTTCCTGTCTCTGTAGGTTTTCCTAGTCTGGACATTTTATATAAATGGAATCACACAATATGTGGTCTTTTGTGTCTGGCTTCTTTCACTTAGAATGTTTTGGAAGTTTATCCATGTTGCTGCATGTATCACTACTTCCTTTCATTTTATTGTCCAATATTATTTCATTACATGGGTATATTTTGTTCATTCATCAGTTAATGGACATTTGGGTAGTTTCCACTTTTTGTTTTGTATGAATAATGCTGCTATGAACATTTGTGCACAAGTCTTTCATGGACATTTGTTTTCATTTCTCTTGGATAGATACCTAGAAGTGGAATTGCTGGGCCATATGGTAACTTTATGTTTAACATTGACAAACTGCCAAACTATTTTCTAAAGTGGCTACACCATTTTACATTCCCAGCAAATGTAAGAGTTTTAATTTTTTCATATGCTAATCAATACTTGCTTTCATCTGTACTTATTATTACTGCCATTTTACTGGCTATAAAGAGGTATTTCATTATGGTTTTGATGTGCATTTCCCTAATGTCTAATGATGATGAATAACTAGTGTGCATATTGAATATTCTTTTATCTTCTTTGAAGAAATATCTATTTCAAATAGTCTATTTTTAATTGGATTATTTGCTTTCCAGTTATTCAGTTATAGGAATTATGTATTCCAGATACAAATTCCATATTAGATACATGATTTCCAAGTATTTTATCCTAGTCTGTAAGTTGTCTTTTCACTTCATGTAGATGGTGTTGTCTGAAGCAAAAATTTTTAATTGTAATGAAGTTCAACTTATTTTTCTTTTATCATTTGTGGTTTTGGTTTCATATATAAGACGTCCTTAGCTAATCCAAGGTCATGAAGATTTGTTCCTATGTTTTGTTTTTTTTCCCTAGGAGTTTTGTTTTGACTCTTACATTTTGTTCCTTTTGAGTACATTTTTGTGTATAAGGCTCCAAATTCATTCTTCTGAATGTGGATATCTAGTTGTCCCAACACCATTTGTGGAAAAGAATATTTCCCCCATTGAAGTGCTTTATTATCTTGATGAAAATCAATTGACTACTAAAATAACGATTTCTGGACCCTATGTTGATCTACATGTCTATATTTTTGCCATCACCACACTGTCTAGTTTATTAGAGCTTTGTAGTAAGTTTTAAAATTAAATGGCAGGGTGCAGTGGCTCATGCCTGTAATCCTAGCACTTTGGGAGGCTGAGGCAGGTGGATCACCTGAGGTCAGCAGCTCAAGACCACCCTGGCTAACAGGACAAAACACCCATCTCTACTAAATATACCAAAAAAAATTAAGCAGGTGTGGTGGCACGTGCCTGTAATCCCAGCTTCTTGGGAGGCTGAGGCAGGAGAATCTCTTGAGCCTGGAAGTTGGAGGTTGCAGTGAGCTGAGATGGTGTCACTGCACTCCAGCCTGGGTAACAGAGCGAGACTCTGTCTCAAAAAAATAAAATAAAATAAGAAAGTGTGAGTTCTCCAATTTTATTTCAATTTTCAACAATTTTTTGGATATTCTGGGTCCCTTACATTTCCGTATGAATTTTAGGATCAGCTTGTCAATTTCTGGGAAGAAGCCAAGTGGTATTTTGATAGGGATTGTATTGAATCTACAGATCAATTTGAAAAATGTTGCTATTTCAACAATATTAAGTCTTCTGACCTGATTCATGAACTTGAAATGCTTTTATTTAGCTTTTCCATTTATTTAGATCTTCTTCAACTTTTTCAACTGTGTTTTGTAGTTTTTATGGTATAAGTCTTGAAGTTTTATTGGTAAATTTATTCCCTAGTATGTTTATTCTTTTTGATGCTATTGTGAATGAAATTACTGTGGTAATTTTATTTTCAGATTGTTAGTTGTGACTGTATAAAAATGTGATTAATTTTTTATTAATTTTGTGTCCTGCAATGCTGCTCAATTCATTATGTCTAGAATTTCTTAATTAATATATATTTTCAAAATTCCTTTTTTTCACTTCACAATATTTGGATATGTCTATCTCTACAAGTTCATATATGCCTTTTTAATTTCCATTTTAATAGTTGTTTGGTATTTCACATTATAACAAAATATATTTATCCATTCTTCTATTGATAAGCCTTTACACTGATTTGTCTCATATTTTATTTTGCTATCACAAAAATACTAAAATAAACATTTTTAATTATACCTGTAACTACTCACTTGTCTTACCGTTTTATAGGTCAGACTCCTGAAAAAAGAATTGACTGGTCGTAGTATACGTTTATCTAAAATTTTAGCAATTATTCCAAAATTGTTCCTCGAAAGAATCCAGATTTTTCTCTCATCAAAAGACAAGATAGATTCATTAAGAATGAACATCAAGGCTGGGCGCGGTGGCTCATGCCTGTAATCCCAGCACTTTGGGAAGCCGAGGCAGGCGGATCACAAGGTCAGGAGATTGAGAACATCCTGGCCAACATGGAGAAACCCCGTCTCTACTTAAAAAAAAAAAAAAAAAAAATTAGCCAGGCATGGTGGCAGGCACCTGTAGTCCCAGCTACTTGGGAGGTTGAGGCAGGAGAATGGCATGAACCCGGGAGGCGGAGCTTGCAGTGAGCCGAGATTGCGCCACTGCACTCCAGCCTGGGCAACCAAGCGAGACTCCATCTCAAAACAAAAGAATGACCATCAAAACAGTGAGCAATTCCTCATAATTGTCCTTTAACTGGGTTTAAATGGTCCTCTCCAAAAAAGCAGCAAGATCTCTCCTGTGATAGTCACATTAGAGTGTAAGTATAGATATTCAGTATTGCTGATGAAGGCATCTTTCTTTTCAGACACTTTTAACTAGAAATAACAGAGAGGAACTAACACGCTGAGAAACTTTCGGACACTTTTGCTAGCAGATTCTTAGGGGAATGTGGCTCACTAGGTCTCAAAATATAAAGTACATATCTGGAATTCAGAAACACTTGCAAACTGGGTATAGCTGTATACTCAACAAGGACTTCTCAAAATAAATGATTACTCAAATTTGTATATACCTACAAACAGATACATATGTCATGTATGTGAATTCTGGCGTAAAATGGTTAAATCCTCATGCTGCTGCCATATTCCAAATTCCAATATTTTATTTGGAATTCCATATTCCAAATTCCAATATTTTAACCATATTCCAAAGAAAGTATGATGGTGTCACCCACCAGGAAATGCCTGTTAGTTTACACCCCTGCCTCCAAAAAGAGTTTTGAAGTACTTCTCCACTGCCTCACCAAATTCCCATACTTTAGAGAATTGTGCAGAAAAAAATAAACAAGAATGGGAACAAAATGTTTGATAGGAGTTACTTAACAAAGACTATATGCTGAGTAAGTATATTAGCAAAAACTAAGATCTTTCTGCCTTATTAGTACGAAGCAAGAAGTGAACTAAACCCCACGTAAGACGACACTGGAAAATGAGAAATGCAGACCATCCCAGCTCAGAACTTAGAACCTTCGCCACCAGATTCAGGTTTATCAGTGATTTTGTTTTTATTGAGAAATAACTAACTAAAAGTAGAATTCAACGTACAGGATTTCTAGTTGAAACGTATGTATTTGGGGCTAAATTAACACTAGAGTAAAATCTGAATTGCTTACAATTTGTCAAGATTTCTTTGTTCTTAATCCAAAACGTGTTTTTAGCTTTCATCTCAGCTCCAAAGCACGTAACTGCTAAACGATTTCCATATGGAAGCCATTGCATTATGAGTTCTGGACAAAACATTGATACATGGTTGCCTTAAAGGAGTTTACCATACAGTTGGAGAGATAGGCATACAGATACATAGATACAACACAAGATCCTATAAAAGTCTATAAATCATTGTTTACAGAGATTTTTCATGCATTATACATTTAATAGAATATCTATAAACAATATAAAGCTGTAATTAACCCTTTAAAGCTATTTGCCAAAGTAAGTGTAAGTAATTACACTGCTTTATTTAATTTTTAAAGTAGTAAAGTCTTCCAACTGAGCTTAAGTGGATCCATCTTGTTCACTGTACCTCCAGCATTTATCACAACGCTTATTATAGTAAGTATTCACTGTTCCTCATAAATATATAAATATATACAGTAATGTACCACATAACAATGTTTTGGTCAACAATGAACCACATATGCAACAGTGGTCTCATGACATTATAATGAGGCTGAAAAATTACTATCACCTAGTGGGCTAGTTATTATAACATCATAGAGCATGACCTTTACTAAGTTTAGATATGTGTAGGTACACAAATTGTGTAGTAATTGCCTACAGTATTCAGTAACATACTGAACAGGTTTGTAGCCTAGAAGTAACATAATCCAGTTGTGTCTATGCCATCTAGGTTTATAAAGTAGTTACATAAAGCCTAGATGACATAGCCTACTACATAGTACCTTAAAGTTTACGTAAATACACTGTACTTACATAGCCTACTACACAGTGTACTTATAGTTTACAGTACTTAGTACACTGTACTTACTTACATACTATGCCTAAAGATACATAACCGCCTAAGGTTACATTTCTTAGAAGAAATCCCTGTCATTAGGTGACACATGACTAAAATTATTATTTGTCAATTCAATGAAAATTTTAAAAGATTAGTGGAAATAATTTCTAAAATTCAGACTAATGCATGAAAAAATAGAAAATAAAGACACAAAATTCCACCAGCTTTGTAAACAATCTGAAAGTACATAGTTTTGCTCAGATTTGTGATGGCATTCTTAGAAAATTATTGTAATTGGAATTGCTACGTTTGAAGTATATTTACATGTTGCATTTCAATACTACTGTCAAAAAAGCTGACATTGCTTTATACATCATTCAAAAGTATATGAAATTCCTATTTCCCCAAAATGACCCAGAACTTTGTCAATGCTTCCTTTTAGGCCAACCTGATATGTGACAAATAATCTTGCATTGCTGTTTTCACTTGCATTCCTGTGATTACAAAAGAAAGCACTTTCTGTTCATTTTCCTTTAATACTTCTTTATGAATTGGCTCTTCTTGAACCTTCTCTCATGAATATGTAAGTTCTTTATACAGCACTATTATAGAGTACCTTTTCCATCATATATTGCAATGTTTTCTGTTTTGTACATCTGCTTTTAATGCCATACACTATGTTACTTATTATCAATATATTTTATTATTTATGTAACAAACTAACAAAAATTTTCCTCTTAGTTTGTGACTCTGATGTCATTTCAAAGGCCATTAACAATCCAAAATAACAATTGTTTCTCCATAATATTCCTAGTTTTATTTTTTTCTTCAAACTTCAACATTTCAAGTGTTTTAATATAAGCTTGGATTATCAATTCAAATTTGTTTCCAAGCAGCACAGTTATTCCAATGTCATTTGATAAATAGGCTAATAGCCTTGAAATGCTACATTTGTAAGACAAAAAAAAAAAATTGTAGTTTTTTTAGTTCTATGTTACTTATCATTATGTCTATTTTGACAATAGTACCACATTTTTCAGATTACGGTATCTTTATAATATCTTTTGTATTACAATACCTTTTATATTTGTATTTTGTTGAAAGCCTCCTCTTTTTCAGGTGAGCATTCCAGAGTTTCCGGACCATTCTTTCATGTTTATTTATTCTGATAAATCTTAAAATTTTTTAACAAGGTATTTCTCTCCAAATCTTAATAGAATTGTTTCTGCAATTCTCAGAATATTGTTTAAAATTCTCCATGAGGTAGTTATTTTGTTCAATTTTAACGTAATTTGAATAAGTATGGAAGTCTTTGCAAGAAAAAAAGGAATAAGTAGAAAAACAAATCTGAATGAGAAAATTCACAATGTCAACAATCTTGTCAACAAAGACCCCTAGATCTTTTCTTTCTAGGGAGCCTTGGGGAAAACTAACAAAAATGAAAACAGTGCTTTTTAAACCACCAGAGGGCAGTGCGCTCAAAATAATGGATATCGGCTATCATGAGCTAAAGCCTAAAGTTTCCCTTCTCTTGAAGATAAAATTTACGTTAACAATAGACTCTAAGTTCATTTTAAACTCTGAAATAATTACAATCCTTAAATCTGATATTAGCAATATGACATTTATAATACTTAGAGAATATACACAGAAATATAGTCACCACTGAATTTTTCCATATTAATATTATAGTCTCTGCCTGCCCAACCACATTGCTAAAGATCTACATAAAACCTTAAGGTGTTCTGTATGAATGAGAACTCCTTGAAAACAGGAATTGTGCTTTCTCACCAGTTGTTTCTTCTGTACATAGACAGAACTCAGTTTATTGTAAAAACTCAATATCTAATGAATAAAAAACAAAATAAATGATTTGTAGTCTCAGCCCTACTCAATTTCTGCATTAATTCAAATGAAACCTGCATTGCACTATGAGCTATTGCTACCCTTAGGCAAGTGGGTTCTCTGCCCTGAGCCCTGCACTTCATCTGGGCCTCTTCCAGTAACAACCATTCTCCCTCTGGCCAGGATTACTCTCCTTCTCCTGGACAGTGCAATAGGGCTACCTTTCCCATCATACTCTGGGTGTCTCAGACACAGATTCACTGAAGCCCCTGTGTAGTTCTACTTCTCTAGGCCCATCTTACCCAGAGCAGATTATGTAATGGGTGTGCAAGACCCAAAGAGTGACTGAAGGGGTGCTATTTCTTTGGACTATGGACAGAATTTTATTGTGCAGTCTGGGATTTATGGACCAGATAGATTCAAGGAGAATTTTTTTCTCTTTCTTCCTTATGTTTCTGGGTTGTATAATTTTTTAACAATAATTACATATTACTTGTATTGTTTTTAAAACACAGAGAGAAAGATATGGAAGTAAAACCCACTTCACTTGGGGACAGATTGGATCTACAGAATAATGGGACAACTGACCTTGTATATCTTTCTGGCATGAGGACTGGTTAAACAGCACTATCATCAAATGAAATTTGGAATTCTAGAAAAGGAATGGGTTTATGCATATGGCATAAGAATGCTAAATTCTGTGAAGAACAAGTTGTATTGAAGACCTGTGTAATATCTATGTGCAACTATCTAGAAAGCAGTCAGAAATTTGTGTGGAGATCTCAAGAGGAAGGTTTTGACTAGATCATGCATTTTTGAGAGGTGTCTAAGCATAGCTAACAATACAAGCAAAGAGTCTACTGAGGAAAAGTATAGAACATACAAAAAGAATAAGACCAAAGTCAGTACCATTTTACAGAGAGAAGAAAATGACATGTTAGAATAAGAGAGAAGAAAATGACAAAGAGTCATTACTCAGGAGAAGGATCAGAAAAGCAGAAACCAAGGAAAAGTTTCAACAAAAATAAAGACTTCTTGATGTCAAATGGAACAGAAAACTCATACACAATACATTCTTTCAAGCACTGTCTGGATTTGATCATCAGGAGGCCACATGTGACCTTGGAGACAGTCATGTTGGTAAGCTGTCAGAGTGAGGTCAGAGAGCTGCAGGCAGAAAAAGGAAAGAGAGATAAAGAAATAAAGCTAATGGCAGTGTCTACCTTTTCAAGACTTCTTCCCTGGAGATGATAAGGAGAGAAAGAGCGCAATACCTTCCAGCTTGATGGGAGAGGCTACTTTCAGAAGAAGCTGTAGGTTAATAATAAGCAAATCTGAAAAAATTGTCAACCGAAAAACTGCTCACATTGGAAACACAAATGCAACCTCTATCTCTGCTCTTTTTCTGTTCCTTCTTGACTCCCACCCACCAACATCCATCATCAAGTGGTATCAATTAGAAATCAAACATTAAATCAAAGAACTACTTCCCGTCAACAAGGTAGAGTTTCTCTTCCATGAAGATTAACAATAACGTTGGGCTTTTATTCATCATCTTTTGATCATTTTCTTGGAAGGTAACTCTGATAACTGAAATCTCTATTAACAAGACAATAGACAACAGGGTTCTAAGCAGTAAGGAGTAAATTGATAGGCAAATTTGCTAATGCAGAATCAGAAACTAGCATAAGAATCCTTAAGGAAGTCAAAAAAACATTTAGGCTGACCAAAGTGTTTTAGTTTCCTTTGGCATTTTCATCTTGGCTTTAACTTCTCTTCTTACAACAAAATTTGTAAGTAATGAAGATTTAGTATTGATTTGTGCCAGCATGGCTTTTCATGGATTTATTATTGGTCTAATTCATACACCACTTCTTACCTCTTACCAGAGTCACTTTCCTCTGGCATATACTGCAAACTTCACCTGCCCTGCTCCTCATTGCTCTCCTCTCACAGCCAGCTTGAACTATCAGCCGTTACTAATTGAGCAGTCTACATCCTGCCACTGAGCGGACACTGCTGTCTTTATGTAGATGAGCACAGGAAACAAGGCTGTGAACTAAATCTGATACATTTTAGAGCCCAAGAAAGGAACCCTAAGAAATTGAATCCCATTCCCTCCTTAAGTGTTTCAAGCACTCTCCAAAACAATGCCTTCTGAGCTCTTCTGTGAGACTCTCCATCCTACTTTTTGAAACTCCATGTGCTTCTCATGATATTCAACCACCCTCTCTACCCACTCCCATCCTTCTAGCACAGTGCCCTAAATCCGATTCATTCCATCCATTTAATACTCTGGGACTGGGGACCACAGGACAGTCAGCAATATGACTAATGAGGAACATGACCCTCCTTTCCCAAAAGAAATACTATGTGAGTTGGGGAAGAGGCAAGTGGGTACTACAAGCCTCACAGGGCCCTTAGAAGGCTTTGGGTGCCCAGCTGCAGGAAGACCTCAAAGGACACACCTCTAGAGGACAAATAAAAATGGTCAGACAGTATAGCTCGAACCCATAAGGAAACATGAAATAGTTTCCCAGCTGCCTCCAAGCTGCTTCATAATTTGGGAGGCACCTCTGCTTCCTCTGACACAGTGAGTCACAAGATTAAATAGAGCAGTAATTCTACTTCTCAAGGGTGGATCCCTTAAGAAAAAAGAAGTTTGGAGATAATTGTTCTACCAAGTCCTTAATAAACTTCTTTGCCAAATGCCCTTGTTCTCAATTTCCATCGGTGGGGGGTGGGGCAGAAGGGGGTGGTTTATGCTCCACTGACTTCTGCTTATTTCATTTAGGAAGAAAATCCAAAATTCATTGTCATGTGATGCCCAGGATACCAAATGACCCATTTGACAGTCTTGATGAGCCATCTGTTTTAGTTGTAGCCAAAATCTTCTCATCACAGCATCCTATGGTGAGCAAGTTTTTAGATGTTATCCTTGTGCATTTATACAGCACCTGTGAAATGATTCAAGGTATCCTAAAGGGATTACCAACACTTGTTCAGTTATTCATTTAACCAAACTATTTGACTGTCTTGCTGTAGTTGTGGGAATTGTGACTGATATTGGGAATATCACTTTGAATAAGACATGGGTTCCTGCCTAGGAGCTTACAGAAAGTAAACCATTAGCCCCAAAATAGTGTGACTAGTGCTGTGATGGAATGAGGCAAAAGGATCGATGGGGAAAGAAAGGAAACACACTTGAAGAAATCAGAGGTAGCTTCTAGGAGGAATGATCACTAAAGCTGGGCAGGCATAACAAAAAGGAGTAAGCATTATTGTAGCCCAGAAAAATCAAAAGTATATTCTGGTAGTGGGATCAGCCATATAAGATAAAAGCCTCAGATAACCCGGTTAGAGAATTTTAAAAGGCTTATAATGACTAGAATGCAAGGTTTAACGTAAGCAATTTTACTTTCATCAAACAAATTCAGAATGTGTGGTAGAGATGTTTATTTTGTTCAAAGAAGAAAGTCAGTGATGGAATCTTCAATAGAATTATTGTATTTGATCTGTTAAGTTCAGAAATTTTAGCATATATAGTGTATTTGTTTTCACACTGCTATAAAGACACTACCCAAGACTGGGTAATTTATAAAGAGAAGAGGTTCAGTTGACTCCCAGTTCCACATGGCTGGTGAGGCCTCAGGAAACTTACAATCATGGAGGAAGGGAAGGCAGGCACATCTTACATGGCAGCAGGCAAGAGAGAATGTCAAGGAGGAACTGTCAAACACTTATAAAACCATCAGATCTCATGAGAACTCACTATCATGAGAACAGCAGGGGGAAAACCGCTCCTATGATCCAATCATTTCCCACCAGGTCCTTCCCTGAACACATGGGGATTATGGAGATTACAATTCAAGATGAGATTTGGGTGGGGACACAGAACCAAACCGTATCATACAGTCTGGGGATTTTGGCTACTGGCACTCAGAAACCCTCAAAATACATTTTCTGAATTATGAAAACTTTTCTTTATAAACTTTTTTAGAATAGTTGTAGATTTACAGAAAAGCGCAAGATTGTAGAGAGTTCTCACATATGCTACACTCAGTTTTCCCTATCAACACCTTGCAGTAGTATCATACATTTATTACAATTAAAGATCCCAAATTGATACTAAGTAAACTCCATACTTTATTCAGATTTCCTTAGTTTTTATCTGAGGTCCTTTTTCTGTTCCAGGATCTTGTCCAGGATACAACATTACATTTATTTGTCATGTGCTTCTGGTCTCTTGTCTCAGATTTTGCATGGTTTTGATGACGTCGACAGTTTTGAGAAGTAGTTGTCAGTTACTTTGTAAAATCTGCCACAGTTTGGGTTTGTCTGATGTTTTTCTCATGATTAGACTGAGGTGATGGGCTTGTGCGAGGATATATAAACTCTTAAGCAGAAAACTGCATGGGTGTAAGGGAAGAATGTCCTTAGGCAAAACTGAAAAGTGGGTACAGTTCCCACTAGACAACCATTTCCCCACTACATCCATGCACATTTTCTCTCCACTTCCCCAGCCCCCAACACGCGGTGCTGTCTCTTGTCCATTTCTCCACGCCGCTCAGGTTCTTCCCCAAAGAATGCTTCCTCTACCTTTCCCTCACTGTCTGCACTAGGGCTCACTAGCTCACTTAAGAGCCTATATTATGCCTTCCACAATCCCCAGAGCACATGCTACTCTCTACCCAGAAATTTCTCCAGAATATTACCTACACCTCTAAATGGCCACCCCATTCCATTCTACACCCCATTGACCTCCCTTTCATACTTCCTGTCTCAGACAAATATCACCTTCTTGAGGAAGACCATCTATCCCTTGGCCACACCTTGCCTCTTGGAAAGTCAGATCCTTCTACTTCTAGGGAAGCTTGAGCTGTATTTTCATAGTATTTGTCTCAGGTTGTGATCAGATGCCCATGTGATTCTGTGATTAATGCCTACTTTCTCCTATTATTTGTAAGCTGAATGAGAGCAGAAAATATTTCTCTTTTCTCCAACACAATATTGTCGGTGCCTTGCACAAGGCCTGACAGCCATTAGACATGCACTGCATATCTGTTAGAGGGAGGAAAGGAGAGATGAAGACAATAGAAAACACCAGCTTGGTTCTCTGACTTGATTAATCTGTGTTCTGGGATCTTGAAGACTGTAGCAGTGTAACTTCAGTTTTCTGTGAGCATGGTAAGAAGCATTCCAAGGTAAAGTATGAAGGGAATGCTTTACAAGCACAAAGTTACCACCCTATGAAACAAAATATGGGGTGATAACACCTGTAGTAATTAGAAAATGTTTTTGCATTAGCGCATGCCATTCCACTTTATGAGACACAGGACATCCTCAGACTAACATCAGCTCTATATCTTAAACTATCTCAAACACTAGGAGTTACCTCTCAGGATTCATGGAAATTGAAACACATTAAAGATGTCCATTGTGGTGAGTAACATGTTCTGATTATCAGAGGCCATTAGAACAACTCTGCCTATAGCCAGTAACTTCCAAATTGACCTTCCACTAAAAATCACAAATTTACACACACACATACACACACACACACACATATATATATAAAGCAGCAGAGGAACCAGCATTAAATCCTTTTTTGGAATCTTAAAGGATATAAGTAAATATTTAAATAGTGGGGAATATAAGTCATTTTTATGTATTAAAATGCTCAACAAGTAATAAAACATAAACAATGCTACCCAGAAAGAAATGAATAACATCCAAAATGGTTTTTGTTTTTAATTTTGTGGGTACTTAAGAGGTATATATATTTATGAGGTATATGGGAAATTTTGACACAGGAATACCTTGTCTGATAATCACATCAAGGTAATTAGGGTATCCATCACCTCAAACATTTATCATTTCTTTGTGTTAGAAACATTCCAAATATACTCTATTTTTAAATGTATATTTTTATTATTGACTATAGTCACCCTGTTATCAAATACTAGGCCTTAGTCATTCATATTTTTGTACCCGTTGATCATCCCCACTTCCCCCAAACCCCAAGTCATCTTTTCCAGCCTCTGGTAACTATCATTCTACTTTCTATCTCCATGAACTCAGTTGTTTGAATTTTTAGCTCCCATAACTGAGTGAGAAGATGCAATGTTTGTTTTTCTGTGCCTGGCTTATTTCACTTCACATAATGACCTCCAGTTCCTTCCATGTTGTTGCAAATAACAGGATTGCATTCTCTTTATGGCTGAATAGTACTCCCTTGTGTGTATGTACCACATTTTCTTTATCCATTTTTCTGCTAATGGACATTTAGCTTGCTTCCAAATCTTAGTTATTGTGAATAGCAAAACAGTAAATATGGAAGTACAGTTAGGTCTTCAATATACTGATGTGCTTAGTTTTGGATATATACCTAGCAGTGGGATTGGTGGATCATATGGCAGTTACACTTTTAGTTTTTTTGAGAAACATCCAAGCTATTCTCTATAGTGGTTATACTAATTTACTTTCCCCTCAACAGTGTACAAAGGTCCCCTTTTCTCCACATCTCACCAGTATTTGTCATTGCCCGTCTTTGGATAAAAGCCATTTTCACTGGGGTGAGATGATGTATCATTGTAGTTGTTATTTACATTTCTCTGATGATCAATGATGTTTAGCACCTTTTCATATACCTGTTTGCCATTTGTATGTCTTCTTTTGAGAAATGTCTATTCAAACATTTTGCCCGTTTTTTAAATTGGATTGGATTTGGTTAATTGAGTTGTTTGAGCTTCTTACATATCTGGTTATTAATCTCTTGTCAGCTGGACAGTCTGCAAATATTATCTCCCATTCCATGGGTTGTCTCTTAACTTTGTTGATTGTTTCCTTTGCTGTGCAGAAGATTTTAAGCTTTACCTGATCCCATTTGTCTATTTTCTCTTTGAGTGCCTATGCTTGTGGGATATTACTCAAGAAATCTTTGCCCACTCCAATGGCCTGGAGAGTTCCCGCCCCCGCACCCCGCAAAATCTTCTAGTACTTTCATAGTTTGAGGACTTAGATTTAAGTCCTTAGTCCATTTAGTTTCAATTCTTGTATATGGCAAGAGACAGGGGTCTAGTTTCATTCCTCTGGATATGGATATCCGGTTTTCCCAGCACCATTTCTTGAAGAGATTGTTCTTTCCCCGATGTATGTTATTGGCACCATTCTTGAAAATGAGGTCATTGTAGATGTATGGATTTGTTTCTAGGTTCTCTGTTCTGGTTTTTTAGTCCATGTGTCTGCTTCTATGCCAGTATCATGCAGTTTTGGTTACTTTCACTCTACAGCATAACTTGCAGTCAGTCAATGTGATTTCTCCACTTTCGATCTTTTTGCTCAGGATAGCTTTGGCTATTCTGGGCCTTTTGTGGTTCCATAGAAATTTGGGGATAGCTTTTTTTCTATTTCTGTAAAGAAGGTCATTGGTATTTTTGATAGAGATTGCACTGAATCTGTAGATCGTCTGGGATAGTACGAACATTTTAACAATATTTATTCTTCTAACCCATGAACACGGAATATCTTTTTTTTTTTTTTTTTTTTTTTTTTTGCATGTGCTCTTCACTTTCTTTAATCAATGTTTCATAATATTCACTGTAGAGATCCTTTACTTATTTGGTTAATTTTGGTTAATTTCTAGGTATTTAATTTTATTTGTAGCTGTTGTAAAAGCAATTATGTTCTTGATTTCTTTTTCAGATTGCTGTTGGCATTTAGAAATGTTATGGATTTTTGTATGTTGATTTTGTATCCGACAATTTTACTGAATTTGTTTATCGATTCTAATAGTTTTTTCATGGAGTCTTTAGGTTTTTCCAAATATAAGATTATATCATCTACAAAGGTGATTTGAATTATTCCTTTCCAATTTGGATGCCCTTTATTTCTTTCTCTTGACTGCTCTAGCTAGCACTTCAGTACTGTGTTGAATAATATTGCTAAAAGTGGGCATCCCTCCCATATTTCAAATCTTAGAGGAAAGGCTTTCCATTTTCCCCTGTCCACTATGATACTAGCCGTTGGTCTGTCATATGTGGCTTTTATTATGCTGAGGCATGTTCCTTCTATACCCAGTTTTGTGTTTTTTTTGAGGGTTTTATCACAAAGGAATGTTGAATTTTAGCAAATAGTTTTCAGCATCAATTGGATCACATGGATTTTGTCCTTCATTACGTTGATAGGATGTGTTGCATTATTTGATTTGCATATGTCCAGTCATGCTTGAATACCTGGGATAAAGCCTACTTGGTCATGATGAATGTTCTTTTTAATGTGTTGTTGAATTTGGTTTGCCAATGTTTTGTTGAGGGTTGTTACATCAATGTTCATCAGAGAACACTAGATTTGTTTTTGTTTTTGTTTTTGATATGTCTTTGTCTGGTTTTGGCATCAGGATAATACTGACCTCATAGAAAGAGTTTAAAAGTAGTCCCTCCTCTATTTTTCAGAAGAGTTTGAGTAGGATTGGTATTAGTTCTTCTTCAAATGTTTGGTAGAATTTAGCAGTGAAGACATCAGGTCTTGGGCTTCGCCCCCACTCTCCAGGGAGACTTTTTATTATCGCTTTAATCTCATTATGTATTATTTGTTCAGCTTCTGGATTTCTTCATGATTCAATTGTGGCAGGTTGTATGTATCCAGGAATTTTTCTATTTGTTCTAGATTTCCCAATTGTCATATAGTTGCTCATACTAGCCTCTAACGATCCTTTGCATTCCTGTGGCATGAGTTGTCATGTCTTCTTTTTCATCTCTGATTTTATTTATTTAGGTATTCTCTTTTTGTCTTAGTCTAGCTAAATTTTGTCAGCTTTGTTTAGTTTTTCAAAAACTTTTTATTTCATTGATGATTTGTATTGTTTTCCTCAATTTCATTTATTTCTGCTCTGATCTTTATTATTTCTTTTCTTCTACTAATTTGAGGCTCAGTTTGCTCTCGATTTTCTATTCCTTTAAGAATAGAAGTTTTTGAAGTTTTTCTTCAAAACTTCAAAACTATTTTTTGAAGTATTTGAAGTTTTTCTACTCTTGCTGTAGGTGCTGATAGCTATAAAATTTCCTTTGGTAATACTTTTGATGTTTCCCATAGGTTTTGGTATGTTGTGTTTCCATTATCATTTGTTTCAGAAAATTTGTAAAGTTCCTTCTTAACATCTTCATTGACCCACTGATCATTCAGGAGGATACTGTTTAATTTCCATGTTTGTATAGTTTCTAAAATTCTTCTTTCATCGATTTCTAGTTGTATTCTGCTGTTGTCAGAGAAGATACTTGATATAATTTCAATTTTTTAAAATGTTTTAAGATTTGTTTTATGGCCTAATATATAGTCTACCTTGAGAATGATCAGCATGCTGGGGAGAAGAAGGTGTATTCTGCAGGCATTGGATGAATGTACTGTAAATATGTCTTAGGTCCATTTGGTCTATAGTGCAGGTTAAGTCTGATGTTTCTTTGTTGATTTTACATCCAGACGATCTAACACTGAAAATGCATCTTGAGGTTTCTAACTATGATTGTATTAGAGTCCATCTCTCTCATTAGCTCTAATAATATTTACTTTATATATCACGATGTCCTAGTGTTGGGCACATATCTATTTTAAAATTGTTATATTCTGTTGATGAATTGACCCTTTTTCACTATATAATGACCTTCTTTGTTTCTTCTTATAGTTTTTTTCCTTGAAATCTATTTTGTCTGATATAAGCATACCTGTTCCTTCTCTTTTTTGGTTTCCATTGACATGACATATCTTTTTTTATCCTTTTATTTTCAGCCTAGGTGTACCTACAAAGATACACCTAGGCTGAAAATAAAAGGAAAGTGTGATTTTTGTAGGCAACAGATCACTAGGTCTTGTTTATTCAGTCAGCCACTCTTTTTCTTTTGATGGGAGAGTTTAGTCCATTTATATTCAATGTTATTATTGGTAAGTAAAGACTTGCTCCCATCACTTTGTGGGTTTTTTTCTGGCGGGGAGGTTGTTTCGTGGTCTTTTCTCTCTTATTTCTTTCCTTCATGTCTACTTTCTAGTGAAGGTGTTTTCCTCTGGTGGCATGTTTTCTTTCTATTTTTTGTGTATCGATTGAGGCTTGCAAACAACAGCAATTATTATGGCCAATTATTTTAAGCTGAGGACAACTTAATATTGATGGCATAAACAAACTATCAAGGAGAAAGGTAATAAAAACTACACTTTAACTTTGTCCCCCTGCTTTTCAGCTTTTTATTGTTTCTATTTGTATCTTGTACTGACTTGAAAAGTTGTAGTAGTTATTTTTGAACTTATCTTTTAGTTTTTCTACTCAAGATATGAGTACTTTACACACCATAACTACAGGGTTATAATATTCTGTTTATCTGTGTACGCATTATTAACTGAGTTTCTCATATGATTTCTTTTTGTTTGTTAACATCCTTTCTGTTCAGATTGAAGAAATCCATTTAGCATTTCTTGTAGGACTGGTCTAGTGTTCATGAAATCCCTTAGTTTTTGCTTGTCTGGGAAAGTCTTTATTTTTCCTTCACATTTGAAGGATATCGTCCCTGGATATACTCTTCTAGGATTAAAGGGGCTTTTTTAATCAGCACTTTGAATATGACATGCCACTCTCTCCTGGCCTTTGAGGTTTCCACTGAAAAGTCTGCTGCCAGGTGTGTTGAAGCTCCATTTTATGTTATTTACTTCTTTTATCTCGCTGCTTTTAGGATGCTTTCCTTATCTTGACCTTTGGCAGTTTGATTATTAAATGTCTTGAGGTATTCTTCTTTGGGTTAAATATGCTTGCTGTTTTTATTAGTCCATTATCATATTGCTATAAATAACTACCATAGACTGGGTAATTTGTGAGAAAAAGATGTTTAATTGACTTATAGTTCTGCAGGCTATACAGAAAGCCTGGCTGGGAGGCCTCAGGAGACATAATCATGGTGGAAAGTGAGAGGGAAGCAATCACATCTTACCATGGCAGAGCCAGAAAGAGAGAGAGTGAAGAGGGAAGTGCCACACACTTTTAAACCATCAGATCTCATGAGAACTCACTATCATAAGAACAGCAAAGGGGAAATTCACCCCCATGATCCAACCATCTCCCACCAGGTCCCTCCCCCAACATTTGGAATTACAATTCAACATGAGATTTGGGTGGGGACACAGAGACAAACCATGTCATTTCTCCCCGGCCCCTCCCAAATCTCATGTTTTTCTCACATTTCAAAACACAATCATGCTTTCCCAACAGTCTCTCAAAGTCTTAACTCATTCCAGCATTAACCCAAAAGTCCAAGTCCAAAGTCTCATCTGAAACAAGGCAAGTCCCTTCTGCCTAAAAGCCTGTGAAATAAAAAATAAGCTCATTACTTCCAAGACACAATGGAGGTACAGGCATCAGGTAAACACCCCCATTCCAAAAGGGAGAAATTGGCCAAAACAAAGGGGTCGCAGGCCCCATGTAAGTCTGAAATCCAGCTGGGCAGTCATTAAATCTTAAAGCTCTGAAATCTCCTTTGACCCCATATCTCACATCCAGGGCACACCAATGTAAAAGGTGGGCTCCCAAGGCCTTGGGTAGTTCTGCCTCACAGAGTACAGCCCCCATGGTGACTTCCAGAGGCTGGCATTGAGTGCCTGTGGCTTTTCCAGGTACATGGTGCAAGCTGTCAGTGGATCTACCATTCTGGAATCTGGAGCACAATGGGGCTCTTCTCACAGCCCCACTAGGTAGTGCCCCAGCAGAGACCTTGTGTGTAGGCTCCAGCCCCACATTTTTTCCTCTACACTGCCCTAGGAGAGGGACACCATGAGGGCTCCACTCCTGCAGCAGACTTCTGCCTAAACATCCACACATTTCCATACATCCTGTGAAATCGAGGCCAAGGTTCCAAAGTCTCAACTCTTCCCTTCTATGCACCCGCAGACCCAACACTACATGGAAGCCAATGACACTTGCAGTTTGCACCATCTGAAGTCACAACCTGAGTTGTATCTTGGCCCCTTTTAGCCACAGCTGGAGCTGGAGAGACTAGGACACAGTGTACCATGTCCCAAGGCTGAAAAGAACAGATAAAAACTGGCATGGCCTATAAAATCATTTTTCCCTCCAAGGCATCTGGGCGTGTGATAGGAGGAGCTGCTGTGAAGGTCTCTGAAATGCCCTAGAGACATTTTCCCCTTCGCCTGGGCTATTAACAGTTGGCTCCTCTTTACTTATGCAAATTTCTGCAGCTGGTTTGAATTTCTCCTCAGAAAATGGGGTTTTCTTTTCTATTACACCATCAGGCTACAAATTTTCCGAACTTTTATGCTCCGCTTCCCTTTTAGATGTGTTTCACTTTTGGATAATCTCTTTTTCATGCATATGAGTATACACTTTTAGAAACAGCCAGGTTAAATCTTGAATGCTTTGCTGCTTAAAAATATCTTCTGCAAGATACCCTAAATCATATCCCTCAAATTAACAGTTCCACAGATCTCTAGGGCAGGGGGAAAATGCCACGAGTCTCTTTGCTAAAGCATAACAAGAGTGATCTTTACTCTAGTTCCCAATAAGTTCCTCGTTTCCATCTGAGACCCTCCCTCTGCCTTGACTTCATTGTCCATAGTACGATCAGTATTTAGGTCAAAACAGTTCAATAATTCTCTAGGATTTTCTAAACTTTTCCTCATCTTCCTGTTTTCTTCAGAGCCCTCCAAACTGTTCCAACCTCACCCATTACGCAGTTCCAAATCTGCTTTCACATTTTTCAGGTAACTTTATATCAATTCCTCACTCCTGGTACCAATTTTCGGTATTATTTAATTCTTACACTGCTATAAAGAACTACTTGGGACTGGGTGATTTATGAAGAAAAGAGGTTTAAATTGGCTCCCAGTTCTGCAGGCTGTACAGGAAGTATGGCTGGGAGGCCACAGGAAACCTACAATTATGGCAGAAGGTGAAGGGGAAGCTATCACATCTTACCATGTTACAGCAGGAGAGAGAAAAAGAGCTAAAGGGGAAGTGTCACACACTTTTAAACCATCAGATCTCATGAGAACTCACTATCATAAGAACAGCAAGGGGGAGACATCTGCCTCCATGATCCAATCACCTCACACCAGATCCCTTCCCCACAACATTGGGAATTACAATTCAACATGAGATTTGGGTGGAGATACAGAGACAAACTATGTCACTGTTCTTTAACCTTCTTGTATTTGAAAATGTATATGTTCCTCTAGATTTGGGAAGTTCTGTTATTTTTCCTTTGAATAAACATCCTACCCCCTATCTCTCTCTCTCGACCTCCTCTTCAAAGCTAGTAACTCTTCAGTTTGCCCTTTTGAGACATTGTTTTCTACATCCTGTAGGTGTGTTTCATTCTTTTCCATTTTCTTCTTTTCTCTCCTCTGCATATTTTCAAATAGCTTACTTCAAAGCTCACTAATTCTTTTTTCTGTTTGATTCATTCTGCTCTTAAGACATTCCTGGGCATTCTTCAGTATATTAATTGCATTTATTAACTCCAGAATTTCTGCTTGATTCTTTTTAATTATTTGAATCTCTTTGTCAAATGTATCTCATAGGATTCTGAATACCTTATGGAATTTTATTGAGTTTCTTCAAAACAGTCTTTTTTTTTTTTAATTCTGTGTCTAAAAGGTCACATATATCTGTCTCTCCAGCAGTGGATCCTGATGCTTTATTTAGTGTGTTTAGTGAGGTCATGTTTTTTCTGGATGGTCTTGATGATTGTGGACATTCTGGAGGTCTGGGCATAGAAAAGTTAGGCATTTATTATCATCTGTCACAGTCTAGGTTAGTTTTCACTTGTCCTTCTTGGGCAGGCTTTCCAGGTATTCAAAGACACTTAAGTGTTGTGCTCCATGTTTTTGGTCACTGCAGTTGTTATCTGCAGTATGAGACACTTCACTCTAGTAATACTGTGGGTCTTGCAGACTCATAGAGGTACTGCCTTGGTGGTCTTAGATAAGATCCAAAAGAATTATCTGTATTACTTGGCAGACTCTTGTTCTCTTCCCTTACTTTCTCCTCAAAATAATGGAGTCTCTCTCTCTGTGCTGAGCTGCCTGGAGCTGGGAGAGGGGTGACATATGGACTCCTGTGGCCACCAGCACTGGGACTCTGCTGTGTCAGACCTGGACCTTACAGAAGGCCCATGATAACCACTGCCTGGCTACTGCCTATGTTCACAGAAGGCCCTAGGACTCTACAATCAGCAGGTGGCAAAGCCAGCCAGGCTTATGTCCTTCACTTCAGGGTGACAAGCTCCCCTCAATGCCAGGGAGGTGCAGAGATGCATCTGGAAGCCAGAGTGCAGAGTCAGAAACCTTAGGAATCTCCATGGTGCTCTCTTCTACTGCAGCTGAGTTGGCACCCAAGCCACAAGTTTTTCTTACTCTTCCCTGCCCTTTTTACAAAGAGAGGCATCTCTTCCCTGTGGACCCCACCAGCCCAGGCCCATAATGAGCACTGCCTGGTTACTACCAATGTTCATTCAACGTCTAAAGGCTCTTAAATCAGCTTGTGGTGAATGCCCCCAGGCCTTGGACTCTCCTTTAAGGAAAGTGAGCTCCCCTTTGGCCCAGAAAAGGTCCAGAAATGCCATTTAAGAGCCAAGGCCTGGAATCAGGAACCCCAAGAGCCCGCTTGCTGCTCTACCCTACTGCGGCCAAGCTGGTACCTAAGCTGCAAGACAAGGCTCCCTTTATTCTTTCATCTCCTTTCCTGAAGCATAAGGAGTCCCTCCCTGTAGCCACCAGAACTTGGAATGTGCTGGGTCACACTTGAAGCCAGCATGTCTCAGAGCCTCAAAGGCCCACTATATAAGTATTGCATGGATATGCTGCTGATTATTCAGGGCCCAAGGGCTCTTTTGTCAGGAGATGATGAATCCTCCTAAGACTGGGTCCTTCCCTTTAAGACAGCATGTTTCCTTCTGGCCCATGGTGTATCTAGAAATGTCATCCAGTAGCTAGAGCCTAGAATGGGAGTCTCACGACTCTGCCTGGTACCCTATCCTATTGTGACTAAGCTAGTATACAAGTTGCAAAACAAAACTCTTTTCTTTTTTTTCCTTTTTTTTTTTTTTTTTTGAGACGGAGATTTACTCTGTTGCCCAGGCTGGAGTGCAGTGGCACAATCTTGGCTCACTGCAACCTCCACCTCCCAGGTTCCAGCAATCCTCCACCTCAGCCTCCCAAGTAGCTGGGATTACAGGTGAGTGCCACCACACCCAGCTAATTTTTGTATTTTTAGTACAGATGAGGTTTCACCACGTTGGCCAGGCTGGTCTCGAACTCCTGACCTCAAATGATCTGCCCGCCTTGGCCTCCCTAAGTGCTGGGAATACAGGCATGAGCCACCGCCTGTAGAAACAGCCAGGTTATATCTTGAATGCTTTGCTGCTTAAAAGTATCTTCTGCCAGACACCCTAATCATCTCCTGCAAATTAAAAGTTCCACAGATCTGGGCAGGGGAAAAATGCCACCAGTGTCTGCGCCCAACCGACAAAGCTGTCCTTTATCTTCCCTCTCTTCTTTTCAAGCAGAAAGAGGAAATCTCTCCTGGAGCTATGAGTGGTGCTGACTGGGGTTAGGTGGGTGGGGTGGTGTAGGCACTACCTTGGCAACCCTGGCTGGTGTTTGACTAGGTTGCATGCCCCCAGGGTTCACTGGCTCTGAGCCCAGAACAGGACCAGGACTTGCCCAGGAACTTCAGTCATTGTGACCTACATTACCTTTCAAGTTTATTTAGGACCCCAGAGCACTTTGACCCATGGTGGCAGAGGTAGCTGAAACTCAAGTTGCAACTACTAGAATGGACGATTCCTCTCTGGCTAGAGCTGGTCTAAATGCTCCGTCTATGGGCACCAGCTGAGTTCTGTCCACTGTTACTTTCTGCCTTGTCAAGGAAGCACTGAGTTCAATATAAAGTTCCACAAATGCTGCATTCTCCCTCCCCTAAGCATACAGATTCTTTCTCCATGCCATGCAGCTGCTGCCAGGGGGTGCAGGAGGGGTGGTATTGGCAATTCAAGACCATCTTTCCTACTCTCTGCAAAGTTCTTACTCTTCCGTCCCCTTTTGTGCAAACAGAGGTGTTTCCTCCTATGGCCACCACTGCCTCAGACCCACACAGGCACTGCCTGGCTAGTTAAAACCAAGTTCTGCGATGGCTCACCTTATTTTTTGGCTCTTATGAAGGTACTTTTCTGTGTGGACAGTTGATCATTTTGGTGTTCCTGCAAGGAGGCTGATTGGTGAAGTCTTCTGTTAGGCCATCTTGCTCTACTGGAATCCTCCAAAATATATTATAGATGAAACACTATAACCATACATTCCATTATGATTTCTGCCTAGAATAAATGCTAATGTAAGGACTACATATTCTAATTATATTTTTGAAACACTGGACCTAATTCCAGTAGCCTGAGTTAACCAAAAATCCACTGCCTCAAAAGCATGCAATGTTTCCTACACATACACACCTCCCTAATCCCAGAAAAACAAAGAGTGGTTTCTGGAACTGAATCACTTAGCCATTGCTTTTTTGTCTACAGCTGATAATCTTGGAAAATGTGATTCTACCTATAGAATGGAAGCCCATAAATTAGCCATAAGGTAACAATTCCGATAATTTCAGATTTGTCATGAAAAATTCACAAAGCAGTTCTCTTTTCTACTCATTAATAAAAGTTCTATTTTCTTTGTTCTCCAGTTCACCAGAATTGTTCTCAATTAGCTAAACTGACATTATTTTATCTTTTATCCCTCAGTCAGTCAACAAACATTGACTGAATGCCTGTTATGTCCTGCTCACATACCAGCACCAAGGACAGTCACATTTCTTGCTCTCATGGAATTACAGAGGCAGAAGACAAATAAATACACAAGTATACATCAGTTAGAGTTTAAATGAGAAAGGCCTCACTAAGTTGAACATGAGTTTTAAACAACAAGGAAAAATTCAGCCTTGAGACATTGTAAAGAAAATGTATTCCAGGTGGAGAGATTTGCAAGGGCAAGGCCCCAAGACTGCAGCAAGCTGAGTATGTTTGAGAAACAAACCAAAACCCAGTGTAGATGGAGCATCCTGAGTGAAAACGACAATAAAAGATCAAGCTAGGAGGTAGTCAGGACCCAGAACTTGTAGCAGTTTTCAGGCAGCAATAAAGATGATGATCAGGTTTTACTCCAATGAAAATGAAAAACTATTGGAGATTTTTAAGCCAGAAAGTGGAATTAAGCCATAATTTACATTTTTGAAATAGTATTCCAGCTACAATGTGGTTAATGGATTATACTGTTCAAAGTAGACACAGAGAGGAAAATTAGGAAGTTATTACAGTAATCTAAATAAGAGGTTATTATGGCCTGATCGAGGATTCTAACAGTTGAAGAGGAATTAAATTTAATTTGGGAAGTCAGCTGAGAGGACCTGTGGATGGATTCAATGCAGGGGATGAGGAAGAGACAAATGAGGGGTAACAACAATGTTTTACACCACACTTCCAATAGGGTGGAAGATGATAATACCTATTAAGAAAGGGGGAAAACAGTTCGGAGCACAGGGAGGAGGGAGGAAGAAGCAATCAAGTGTTCCTTGTTAAGCATATTAAATTTGGAATGCCTAGTAAAGTGATAATTTACAGACAAGGAACCCAAAAACAATTACATGTTCTAGCATTTAAAGTTCAGTCCTTATTCCAAAGTGAATCCAACTTTAGAAAGGACCACAGAAATTATCTTATTCATCTTGCATTCACAGCACAGAACTAGTCTACTTACTTATCAGAGTTAACCTTGTATGTATGTATCATTCTGCATCCTTGCTGAGCATTATTATACAGTAATAACAAAAATAATGAAAGTGTTACCATACAGAGATCTTCCTCCAGTTTGCTTAATGTTAAGAATCACTTTGCACTTTTTATGTTCATGGGTGATTTAGTTAGGTGAAACTTGATTCTAAGAGTTTGTCTTCCGAGAGGAGTTAACAAGGATAAATGTTCTAAATATAATTGAATTGGCTTCCAGTACATAAAAAGGACATTACTGAAAATCTGTTGAAATCCAAATAGAGTCTATAGTTTAGTTAGTAGTATTTATTGTACCAATGTTCATTTCTTAGTTTGGATGACTGTATTATGGTTATGCGGGATGTTAATATTAAGGAAAGGAGAGTAAAGATATACATGAACTCTCTGTAATATATCTTTGCAACTTTTGTGCAAATCTAAAATTCTTCCAAAATAAGAGGTTATATAAAAACAACCAAAGGATACTGATATATGTCATGTAACCAAAATGGTTGAAGTACCTCACAAGGAACTAGAACCAAGAAAGAAGAATTAAATAGTGCTGATAATCATATGCAGAATATTCGCCTTTGAAAGCAACGGAAGAAACACAAATCAACATGAGATAGAATGTGCTGCTTATAAAATCACCCAATATATAATGATAACCAACACTGAGTAGAGTTTGGGAAAAAGATCCCTTTATACATTGCAGGGGATATTTATCATGTCAGTATCTTCATATTTAAACTAATAGAAAACTTGCCCCACATTGGAATAGGAAGGAATTCTTTGGCTCAAGAATCTGAAAAGTTTAAAGTTAAGTAAAGTTTCAAGTAAGAACTGGCCCGGTATATAAAAATTGGGGTTCTTTTTGTCTCTCCTGACTGCTTGACCCTAATGTTATCTCCACATGTGCATGGGACTGTAGCAATTCCCACAGCTGTATTTTTCCTCTTTGCACCAGGAAGCCAAGAGAATGATTTTTCTAACAGTTCTGAAAAAGAAAACATTTCTCACCTCAATGGCTTAAGTTATGGGTCCATATCCCTGAGCCATTCACTCTGGCCTGAAGGGTAACTTCACAGGGGTCAATCCTTCTAACACCCTCTAGATGATACTGTGAGAGGGAAGGTCCATTGAAGGATAAAGGAGGTGGAGAACACTATTAATAGTTCCTTGAAGGAATGCTATAATATAATGTAACTTTTATGGAAGCCTTTTAAAAATCATGAATTTCAAACATTTCCAGCATTTGCATTTATCTCAAGTAATCAAAGCTGTACAAAGAAAGAAAACATGCACAGGAGATGTTCTGGTAATTTTATACATGTAAATTCTGAAATAAACTAAATGGTCAGCTATAGTAAGTTTGTTACTTGAGTTATAATGCATTGCTCAATGGACTATCATGCATCTGGTAAATGTGATGTTTTAAGAGACTATTTACTAGTAAATAAAGATCATTCTGTACTAGTAAGTTCAACAAGTGAGTACTGATCGTCTACTGGGATAGATCAATGAACACAAGAGAAAAAGATGTCTTCTCTCTTGGATTTAAATAAAAAATTAATATCACAAAGAACATGACAAGTTTTTTAAAAAACAAGATTCTCAGTCGCATGCACACATGAATATCTGCAAAACATGCTTTCACACACAAATATTTACAAAGTTGTACATCAATGTTAGGAGTAGCTTTCTCTGGCTTGTGCTTTAAATGAGATTTGTTTTTTCTGTTTGGTTCTTTATTTTCCAAATTATCTAACATAAAAATGTACAGTACTTCCTTTTAAATCAGAAAATAAGTAACAAGTGTTTTGGGGGTTTTTTTGTTTTGTTTTGTTTTGAGACAGAGTCTCACTCCATTGCCCAGGCTGGAGAGTGCAGTGGCGCTATCTCTGCTCACTGCAAGCTCCGTCTCCCAGGTTCATGCCATTCTCCTGTCTCAGTCTCCAGAGTAGCTGGGACTACAAGTGCCCGCCACCACGTCCAGCTAATTTTTTGTATTTTTAGTACAGAAGGGGTTTCATCCTGTTAGGATGGTCTCGATCTCCTGACCTCGTGATCCACCTGCCTTGGCCTCCCAAAGTGCTGGGATTACAGGCATGAGCCACCGCGTCCAGCCAAGTATGTTATTTTTTTAAAGAGTACATATTAACTTCTGCTGATAACTTGCCATTTGTAGAACACCTGCTACGTGCTTATTTTTTTTCTTTTCATTCTTACATACTTTGGGGTTAGGTGAGGAAAATGGGAGAAGAGAGGATGTTGAATCCTATTATTCTATACTGAGAACTAATTCTACCTAATTTGCTCAAATCAAACACTTCTTATATCAAACCTCATTCATTTTAGTAAATGATAAATTTATATTCTGAGAGATTTGCTATTTTTAGATCTGAGAGAAACTAAAATTGGATGCAAGGAATGGACATTAACTATTTTTATTATCTAAGACATGATTGCAGAATTACAATTTCACTATTACAGAATTCCCACAGCATGACTTCTGTCATAGATTAAAAATGATTCTCATACTGTCCAAGACATTTTGTATTAACCTTGGTGTGTAAATTCCAAAGCCATTCCCAGAGTAGAGATTTTTTAAAGAAATTTCCCATGAGAAAACAAAGCATCTGACTTTTAATAATATGAAAAAATGAGACATTCACTCAAATGACCAAACTTTTCTGAGTTAAACACTCACTACCATCATCAATGGTAAAATCTTCCTTTGCATGTATGGGCTAAAGTTTTTAAAGAAAGCTTGTCCTGTGGAATTAATTCCTATACACAGATCATATTATATATTAAACTGAATTTGATGAACTTTGAGCTCTTGGGGTTGAACAATCGGTCAAATAAGACCATAAAGATTCTTGGAATTTGTTGAATGAGTGATGAGTGACTCCATACTTATTCCCAGGAGCATTACGACTAAGTTTCTATTCCATCACGTATTGAACAAAAATCTCTGAAAGCCCTTTATAATCTGGAAAATTTAGAAAGGTCTTATGCATGTGAGGTGTTTTCTGAACATTCTGACATCCTAGTTTGAAAGATTAATGACTCCCTCCTAATTCCCAGAAGATTCTGTTGCAAAGCTGGCCTCAGATTTATCCCAGGAAGAAACAAGAATAGGCTCACTTGATCTTTTGACACTTTTTTGGTTATTTTTTGGACACCATCTAAAGAATCTTGATTCATCAGTAATAAATATCAGGTGCCTCAGTTATTTTCATGAACAGGATGCCCATTGAAGTTATACAAGTATTAATTCAAAATGTGTTTGCAGATATTGGGTAATAACAGATTTCCACTATATAACAGATCCATAATCATTTAGTATGGGGGACTGTGTTCAAAATATGTGGAATGAAACAATCGTTTCCAGAGTAGTGAAGCACCCATTTACAAAACAAATGAAGGCAGTCTAGGCTTTCCATAAGATATTTAACTTCCTCTGAAATAAGAAACTATGAAGTAACAAAGGCCAATGACAAGCCCATATCTACTTAATAGATCTTTTCTGCAAAAAAGTTATTAGAAATAAGATCAGGGATAAGTAGATTAAAATAATTTATTAACTAGATTGTTTATAAATTTTATTATCAATATTTTTATGAATTTCTCGGACATGTGAAACTTTTTTTTTTTTAAATTGAGGCAGAGTCTCACTCTGTTGCCCCAGCTAGAGTACACTGGCAGGATCTCGGCTCACCACAACCTCCACCTCCCGGGTTCAAGCGATTCTCCTGCCTCAGCCTCCCAAATAGCTGGGATTACAGGCATGCACCATCACACTCAGCTAATTTTGTATTTTTAGTAGAGGCGGGGTTTCTTCATGTTGGCCAGGCTGCTCTTGAACTCCAGACCTCAGGTGATCCGCCCACCTTGGTCTCCCAAAGCGCTAGGATTACAGTCATGAGCCACCATGCCCAATCAATGTGAAACTTTTAATAATCTATAATCTCAAGAATTGGAGAACACATAGCCTTTTTTAAAAAATTTTTTAAAGACTCAAACACAGTCCAGAATCAAGGTCTACAGAACAATAGCAGTCAAAAAGTCTTAAGTGTAATTTTTAAATTTTTCTGCAAAACATTCTAACAATAACATCCAACCATTTAATCCAGTGGTTAAACATAGAAATACTCAGCTGACATTCATGATTCAATATTAAGAAACCCACTCAGCAGAAGTCCAAGAAGATGTTCTGATGCCTAATACAAATGACAGTGTACAAATGGTAATTAAAACTGAAAAAAAGTCTATTCTGGCAGTCAGAAATCACATATTGTCCTTCTACTGCTGTAACAGAATATGCTATTAGACAAAATGTATGGTGTATAATTGAGTGACTTTATAAATATAAATTATTTAAGATTAAAATGTAGAAGGAACTAATTAACAATCAAGTAATTAACTGCTTAGTATCCACAAAGATGAGTATCATTCCTGGCACTGTGAAAAACACATTAAATTGTCCTGGCCTTGCTCTTCAGGAGCTTACACTCTGGGCAGTTCAGGTTAATTTGGATTTTGCAACTGCAATCATCAAATTCTATTGTCTTCTACCCAAATTATATTTACTGTAACACTAGCAAAACTTGAACTTCGGAATCTTTCATGGGTATGGATTTCGTTCAAGGCCCTCGAAGGGGCCCCTAGCAGTGTATTTACATGGTGATATGTTTTTTATCATTTAACTGCAACCAGGTGAAACTCCCGTTTCTTTCCACAAGGATCTTTTTTCCATCATACTTTTCCTCATGTTGGGTAGTGCTGAAGTGACCATGAGCATTCAGGGGATCTGGCTAAGGGTATTTTCAGTTGGTGAATTCCTTTAGTTTTGATTTGGTGGGATATATTCATGCAGTTCGAAGTCATTCTCAGGTATTGTTAACTACTCGTTAACCACCTCTGTGTTCACATGATGTTCAGGAACTATCATACTACGCCAACTTATCCAGCATCAAGGCACGATGATGCAAGACATAAAAGTCGTGATTCAAAAATGTTCTGTGGCATCTGGCACTGGAAATGTGTGGGTAATAAATGAGAAACAAAAGTATTCAGTTTACTTGTGACGACATGAATATCTTAGATGAATTCATGCATAATTGAATAAAATGGCAATGTGGCTTTAAACTGTTCCAAAATTTTAAATGTATTATCTTAATAACATCCATTAGATGTTTATAAAGTACATTGTGTGTTAATATTTGTAGCTAACATTTTCACTATACCATAGTTCTAACCACTTTGCATTTGCTTGACTCTCAAACAGAGGAGATATTATCCCATTTTACAAAAGTAGAAACTGAGTGACTTAGCCTGCCTAAAATCACATTTTTCTAATACAAAATGGAACTAAATTTGAACACAACTTTCTTACTAATATTCATTTACTAGTAACATTTGCTTTTCTCTTTTTCTTTCTGCCCTTTGCTACCATAGCACTTCTCACCTCCTGTAATAGCAAACAGGGGTAATAAATATAAGTGATAAAATCAGTAGAAAGTCTTCAAACATTCAAAAGGAAGCTATTTTTTAAATTAGATACCTAGAATTTAGACCAATGTAGAAAAACTTCTTTATCATCTTCCTTTCCCAGCAGGTGCATTTCTTTTAGCCTTCCAAAGGATTTGACTTTATACTGAGACTTCAGTTTCAACTCCATAATCTACATGGACCCAATCTCCTACCACCACATAGATATAACAACCCAAGTCCCTGGAATATTAAGACAGCACACCACTACCCATGGCCAGAGTACTTGGAGCATTCCATGCAGACCATCAAAACTTCATTTTCTTGCTGCTAAGTATTTCCCTAACTTTCTTTTGAGCTCTTCTGTCTATTTTAAGGAATACTGTGTCTCTAGCATTTCCGTGTTTTACCAGAAGGATTATCAGGGTTTTTAAATTTAGAAACTTGTAAGAAACCCCCTTCTCATTTCTGTTTTCCTTTTTCCTATCATCCACTGAGTCCCTGCAAACACATTACTACTTCCTCTTTTTATTTGTTCAGAGCATTTCTCATGTCTTATTCACTTTTACTCAGGCCATAGTTTTGTTTTTCCTTGCCTGGAGAAGGGCAGAATGGTTGGTGGGAAACATGAATTTGGAGAGAGAAGAATGAAAACATATTGATGAAAAATGTTAACATTTTTTCCTTGTAACAGAGACTGACTAGATCTTCCAATCGGGTTTCCTTTTCCTGGGCAGTCAGGAAAATGGTATTTCCCAGCCATCCTTTCCATCAGGCTGAAGCCATCAGAGTTGATTCCAACCAATGGGGTGTGAAAGGAGGAGGATGCTGCACTTTCAGGTCTGGCCCAAAAACCTCCAGTGATATCCTCCATACACTCTCTCTCCTTTTTCTCAAATGTGACAGCCACCATACTCTTTCTTTGGAAGAAGCTTTGACCCCTGAATTACTGACCAAGGGCAGCCAACAAAGGAGCTGCCTGACCGATACGGTTTGGCTCTGCATAGTCACCCCAATCGCATGTTAAATTGTAATCTCCAGTGTTAGAGGTGGGGCCTGGTGAAAGGTGATTGGATCATGGGGGTGGTTTCTCATGACTTAGCACCATCGCCCTAGCACTGTCTCATGATAGAATTCTCACGAGATCTGGTTTTTTAAACGTATGCAGCACCTCCCCCTTCACTCTCTCTTTCTTCTGCTCCTGCCATGTTGGACATGCTGACTTCCCCTTCACCCTCCACCATGATTGTAAGTTTCCTGAGGCCTCCCCAGCGGTACTTCCTACACAGGCTGTGGAATCATGTGCCAATTAATCTCTTCTCTTTATAATTACTCAGTCTCAGGTAGTTCTTTATAGCATTGTGAGAATGGACTAATACATTGACCCATTCTACAACTGGATATGATGTCATTGATGAATTCTTATTGTGCTTAGCCACTGAATTTTCGGAGTTGCTGGCATTAATTATCCAGATGAAAATATTCCTACTACAGCTATATGAAAATCATAGTTTAAAGCTGAGATGCTCAAATATATGGTAAATAAAATAAGTGACCCCATCTGGAGTCAGATATGTTCATAATTTTACTTAAAAATGCATATGTAGAATCTCATTTGTAAATTTATGTATCAATAATTGTCTATTGAATGTGTATTCCAAGTAAGACATCAAAATTTCAAGTGCCCTTAACTTTTAGACATTATCCATTTATTTTTGCCTTAAGTATTGATTACAACATTTCTAGCAGCTGTATATTTGTGCAGTAGCAATCCAAAATATCTTCACTGATTTAAAATAAAATTGATGACTTCTTGGAATGTGAAGTAAATGACAAAAATCTTGAGTTGATGTCAGAAAAAGCATAGAAGTAAATCCTCACCCATTCCCAGCACCAAGCTAGATTACAAACTGGCCAAGATACACAGATGTGTGGATACCTCTCTGTGTATTCTCTAGAGAAGAAAGAACACAAATACCATCAAATGCATACAGATTAATTCTTTATCCAACTAATGTTTCTAACTAATGTTTATTGTCTGTGCATGTATGTCTATATATTTTTAATAAAAAGCAAAATGTTTAAAACTGAACTTAGTAGCATTTTCATATATTACAATAGCTTAAATTGACTAGCTCCAGAAAAATCTGTTCCTGGATAAGAGTTTGAATTCAAAATGAAAACTACAGATTTATTTTGTTTTTCTCACATTTCACTGTATCATGGCAATTGTTTGAAAGCTTTGTAACATTTTGAAATTGATGGCAGCTGTATTTTATTTCTTTGGAAAGCTATCTTTTGTTTCATAACATTAGAGAATTTTATAGTGGGGCAAGACTTCCAAAATTTTCACTTTAAGAATGGGGAAACAACAAGGAGATACCATCTCACACCAATCAGAATGGTTACTAAATCAAAAAATAACAGATGCTGGCAAGGTTGAGGAGAAAACAGAATGCTTATACACTGCTGGTGGGACTGTAAATTAGGTCAGCCATTGTGGAAAGCAATGTGGCAATTCCTCAAAGAACGTAAAGCAGAATTACCGTTAGACCCAGCAGTCCCATTATTGAGTATACACCCAGAGTATAAATTGTTCTACCACAAAAATACGTGCACGCGTAAGTTTATTGCAGCACTATTCACAATATCAAAGACATGGAATCAACCTAAATGCCCATCAATAGAAAACTAGATAAAGAAAATGTGGTACACATACACCCTTAGAATACCACGCACGCAGCCATAAAAATGAATGAGATTATGTCCTTTCCAACAACATGGATGGAGCTAGAAGCTATTGTCCTATGCAAACTAATATAGGAACAGAAAAATCAAATAACACATGTTTTTACTTATAAGTGACAGCTAAGCAATAAGAACACAAGAACACAAAAAGGGGAACAGACACTGGGGCCTACTTGAGGGAAGAGCGTGAGAGGGAGGGGATCAAAGAAAATACCCATTGGAAGCCAGGTGTGGTGGCTCACACCTATAATCCCAGCACTTTGGGAGGCCAAGGCGGGTGGATCATGAGGTCAGGAGATTGAGACCATCCTGGCTAACACGGTGAAACCCAGTCTCAATTAATAAACCCAAACAATTAGCTGGGTGTGATGGCAGGCGCCTGTAGTCCCAGCTACTCGGGAGGCTGAGGCAGGAGAATGGCATTAACCTGGGAAGCAGAGTTTGCAGTGAGCCAAGATCGCGCCACTGCACTCCAGCCTGGGTGACAGAGTGAGACTGCGTCTCAAAAAAAAAAAATTCCTATTCAATACTATGCTTATACCTGGGTGATGAAATAACCTGTAAACCAAACCTTAATGACACACAGTTTACCTATTTAAGAAACCTGCACATGTACCCTTGAACCTAAAACTTAAAAAAAAAAAATGAAGAAAGAGGCAAAGCTTAATTACCTTGCTCGAAGTCCTAGAGACAGCTGCTAGTGTCAGATCTGCCTATAAAACCTCGTGTCTTGCTTCCCATTTCCCTCCTGCTTTATGTCTTATTAGAGAGATCCTCCTATTCCAAAATAAATCTCAAAAGCTTCAAAATCATCTTACATTCTACTTTTTAAAACTTTCATATACATAACATTAATATTCGAGAGCAACTTTCCACATTCACAATGTCATGTATTTTCTACTTTTGTGATTTTTCTAAATAAAATTACCAACTAAAAATTTCCTCAAACGTATGCCTACAGAAAGCTATGACTATTATTTCCTAATGGAATCCCAGGGTCATAAAATCTTTAATTTCAATGAAGAGATTTTCAATTGTTCTTAATCTTTTATAGCAAAAGTGTCATACTTTAACATTAGGATGAAATTTGAATTTCCAAAAGCAAGAAGAAACAAGCTGAATTTTGTAAGCCAACTCATGTGGAAGTTCTTTTAGATAAGACAGTCTCGAGTTTTTAAACATATTTTTAAATTTTAATTGACAAATAATAACGATGTATATTCATGGGGTACAATGTCATGTTTTGATCTATGTATACATTATACAAAGACTCAATTAAGCTAATTAACATATCCATCACTTCACCAATTTATCATTTTTTTTAATGGTAAGAATGTTAAAAATCTGTCTCAGCAATTTTGAAATAAGCAATGCATTATTAACAGTAGTCACCATGCAGTGCAATACACCACTAAAACCTATTCCTCAGTAGTCTAACTTAAACGTTGCACCTTTTATCAACATTTTCCCTTTCCCAACCCTTACCCTTTCCCTCATCCTCTAGTAATGACCTTCCTACTCTGTTTCCATGTGATCAACTTTTTAGATTACACACATAAGTGACATCATACAGTATTTGTCTTTCTATGCCTAGTTTATTTTTCTTAGTATAACGTTCTCCAGTTCCATCCATGTCCCACATGACAACATTTCTCCCTTTTTTAAGGCTGCATAGTATTCCATTGTGTATTTATATTCAATTTTATCTATCCATTCATCTACTGATGGACACTTAGGTGGCTGCATAGTATTTTTTAAGGCTTTTTTAAGGCTGCATAGTATTCCATTGTGTATTTATATTCAATTTTATCTATCCATTCATCTACTGATGGACACTTAGGTGGCTTTCATATCTGGGCTATTGTGAATAAAGCTAAAATGAAAATGGGAGTGCAGATATCTCTTCAAAATACTAATTTAAAATCCTTTCAATAAACAGTCGTGCATCACTTAACAATGGGGATACGTTCTGAGAAACATTTTGTTAGGCCATTTCACCATTGTGCAACCATAGACTGTACTTACACAAACCTAGATGGCATAGCCTACTACACACCTAGGTTATATAGTATAACCTATGGTCCTAGGTTACAAACTTTTATAGCAGTTACTATACTGAATACTGTAAGCAATTATAAGACAAAGGTAAGTATTGCATATCTAAACATATTTAAACATAGGAAAAGTACAGTAAAAATATGATATTATAATCTTAGGAGACCACCATCATATATGTAACTCCACTGTTAACCAAACATTGTTATGTGGTGCATTACTGTATATCCAGGAGTGGGACTGCTGGATCATATGGCAATTCTATTTATAGTTTTTTAAAACCCTCAAAGAGAACTCACACTCAGAAGCTGTTTAATTGTCATCTGACTATAATTTTTCCTACAGTTTAATAAACCACAAATTGTTTGGCTGCAGAATAGATGACTTCAGCTATTTTAGCATTAAATCTACATATGTCTAAATGGCATTCTTGTTTCTGTTGGTGACGCTAGCCAAGCAATGAAAATACCTTCAATATTAAAGAAAAAAAAATGTTTCTGGATTTAAACTTACTATTTAATGGGCTACACTAATTTTCAACTTTAAATATTAGTAGGTTAATAAATCAGTTGAAGGATTTTTGTTAGGTAGGATTCACATCATTTGTTTCTTGTCTCTCAGGGCCCACTCTCCTTTGTCCAGTATCTTGAAAACATTTGTTTCATAAATTTTGTCTGTATTTTTCTTTTTCTTGCTATTGTTCCAGGAGGGGAAGTAGTTTCAGACTCTGTTACAACTTCTAGGTCGGAAGATGAAGTATTTAAACACATTTTAACAAGAAGCGATTCATGAAAAGTTTTTGAAAGAGGGAAAGCGTTGAGACGAAATTATGCATGATGACGTACTAGTCATTATGATATAGCACAGAAAATAAGAATGAAAATTTAACTGATTTATTATTTAACCCAGACACAAGGAGACTGGTTTAACCTACTTAGAAAATATGTGGAAATTGACCACCTTACCTATCAGTAAGCTTAGGGTAATTTTTTGCTGCAGACACAAAGCAATCCCTCAAAAGTTTATTTATTGCTCCATCATAGGACCCAGGATGATGGAGCAGCCTCTCTCTGGAATATAACTAGTTTGATGGCAGAGATAAATCAGAAAGTGCTGAAACTACAAAATGTCTTACAGCTTCTGCTCAAACAGGAAACAAATCGTGTTCACCCATCTTTTATTAACCGAAACTAATGACATACTTATCGTCATCTGGGGAGGATTCTGCAAGGAGGGCCCCATACGTAAGGTTTCTGAATATTGAGAACAATAATGAAATCTACCATGCTCAGTAAATATTAAACTAGTGTTTCTTACCCTCTTTTGGATTCTTAGGGAGGTTTGGACTCCCTTTTCAGAAAAGTCCAAATACATAACAAATGTAAATATTTCACACATAATATCCTGGGCTTTGTGAAACCCCTGTAATCTACCCAAGAACCAAAGGCAATTGGCTCTAGGTTAAGAACCCCTGATTAAATAGTTTTGATGTTTTATAGTTTCGGACCTGGAGAAATTTTAGACAAGTGTTAATAATATTTTGTGAAATTGAAAGGTGGTATTTTGAGAAAGCCAGAATATAATCCTGCTGACTATAAATCATAATCTGTTTGTACACACATCAAAATATTCCATGGACTAAATATAAAGGAATATATTAAACATTTGTGATACATAATAATTAAAAAGTTTTTTAATCTACCATTATTCTTCACTTTCAGAAATATTCATTGAGTCATCTTAACCAAAAAAAAATGTTCTTTTGTCTAAAGCAAGTTTGCTAAACTTCATTTGAACTTTTAAGTCAGTCACTTGATTGAGCCTCTGAGAATAACAGAACACCTGTTGATCAAGCAATGTTACTTCTGCTTCTTTTAAGGAATCTTGCCAAATTTGTCGTGCTGTGAGACTACACATGCTCCATTAAAAGAGAAGACCATGATAATAACGAAATAAAAAAATAAAAGTATTTCATTTCTGTTTTGATGAATGGCAAAAAAAAAAAAAAAAAAAAAAACCAAACCAAACCAAGAACAAGAAGTACCAAAGAAGCTAAAGAGTAAATTATTTCTACTCAGGACACAATTTTATTAATCCCATTTTGATCTGTATTTTTGCAATTTATACTGATAATCATCATAAAGCATATGAAAACAGGTGAGAAAATATCTACTGGTTTAAGAAAAAATATTTTCTGGTTTTTAAATATTTAATTAGATTTATATAGTTTAAAATTAAAAATTTATATTTAATAACAAAAATATACTACATGAATTTTCTTAGATCTTTTCAGGACAAGTCAGAAAGCAAATAAATGAATAGAACATGATACCATAACTGAAAGGACATTGCAATAATCAGGTTCCCAAAATTCAAAATAGAAACAGTCTAGGAGAATTTTATTTACAAATATGGAGGAAGGGATCAATACCCTGACCTTACTCTCCAGCCTCCATCTAATCTACTAGGGCTTCTCATTGGTAAAACCCAGCTTGAAGAAGCCAGAAGTCAAGAACACCATTTGATGTGAGGACTGGATTTGGAAGGACAAATGGGAGGTATACAACCCAAATTAATAAATACGGAATTAGATGATTTTGAGAATATTAACTAATATGATCATATGAGTGTATCATACTCTAGATATATATCTTTTAATTTCAAAATAGCATTAATTCCTATTTCATCATTATTTTCCTCTACTACTCCTATGAAGTAAAAGGAGGGGTGAAGAGAGGGAGCAGCTCCTCAAAGACTGTCTCAATGGTCTATAAATTCCTTGCAGCAGGATGGTACAATTTATGTATCTTTTGATCCTAAACTTAGCATGTATTTATCACACAACAAATATTTATTGAATCAATTGAATGGATAAGTGAACGAATTACATTTAAATGGGATGGGATGAATGTAAATAAATCCTAACAGCAAAAATGAAAATCAATGTAACACAGATTGTTAATCCTAAATGTAACTTCTTTGGTGGTTTCTCATAAATGTATGTGGAAGAGAAATACTTTAATTCTTTAGTACCTTGCCCTAGGTTTCAAAATTATTATCCCTTTAGGCAATCTCCTACAATTTTCTACATATCTAAATATACAACATACCCTATGTTTTCAATTTGTTTCATGGTAAGAAGGTTCTCAAAATATATCATTACTAATTCCTCCAGTTTTCTCTGGGTATTATAACATATGAATCTGTAAATGAAAACAGGGTGATTTGTTGGAATGAATGAGTACTCACTTAGGCCACCTAGAGAAATAAATCTCAACACATTCATGAGAGCCATGGGAGCCTTGTTCTCTTGGCCGCAACTTGGCTCACCCAGAGAGCAATCATCTTTAAATAATGTAAATAAAAGTCAAGGTCCCTCAGACACCTAAAACGTGTAGCTAAACCCATTTGTAAGTAAGTTTTCACTTGACTGAAAACACTACTCCATATGTAATTTACACTGTGAAAGTGTGTATCCTCAGGCTAATTATGAAATCATTCTTCTCTGTCCTTTCCTTTTTTTCTCTCTTTTCTTCTATTCCAGGCAACACCAATAAAATATTCTCAAATAACATAGTCACTTATATGGAAAAGTAAGGAAGGCCACAAGTATATGTATAATTTGCCAGCTCTATAGACTTTATCATGGAACCTGAGAATTTCTGGTTTCTGTGTGTGTGTGTGTGTGTGTGTGTGTGTGTGTGTGTGTGTGTGTGTTTTGTTTTTGTTGTTGTTGTTCGAAGTTTACGTATTCTACCTTAAGCATAGGTATGACAAAAATATCATGTATAGGATGAATGGTGAAGGGAGAAATTGAAGAAAGCTAAGAAGTGCAAGAGAAAAGAAAGAAGGGGGGAAATGTAGAGAATTTTCTTCTATCTTCTTATTCATTCATAATTCTTGGATCAGATTTTTTTATATTAAAGTAACAAGTGAAGAAAACATGCAAGGGAACTAATACATGTCACCCCAAATCTTCCAGAATCTTAAATAGATCATGGTTGTAGTTTGATGGACTCCAAACTAAAAATGAAAAGGAGCTTTTATAATGCAGGCATTTCTTATTAATGTTTCTAAAGCAGAAACAAGGATTTAGGGGAAAATATGTAAACTCCACAGGAAAGAAAGACCGTGGACTTTGGAGTCAGATTATGTAAGTTTGAATTGTAGCTGTGACTTCAAAGAGGTCTTCTGACAAAGAAACAGAATTCTGATCAGTTTCACAATTCGTATCTGCAAGATGAGGTAAAGACAATGACTAAATAGAAGATTTTCTATTTAGAGAGTTTCTTCTGAGTTTCTCAGTAAGAAGATATTTGGTGATGCAGGAAGAAACAAAACAAACAAAATATTATTGGTGTATGTGACCTGTAAGAATACTTTCAACACTTCCACAGTGTTCCAAACATTTGAGGGCTAGTTACTTCTTTAAATCAAAACATTCATCTTTGGATGGTTGCTTTCAACAATCAACCAATGTAACTAACAATCTTAGAAAGCAATTCAATGCAGTTTATTACCAAACGGTATATTTTGATGACTAGTTTAAGAGATTAGAGTATGAAATTATATTGTTTAAAGCTAGGCATTCTTTGGGTGACTGAGTTCTTAATGGTAGGAATTCAATTACATCACTTTGCTTTAAAACTTAAAAAAAAAGTTTTCAAACATACACATATCCTAGGATATGAGAAGCTAATGTGGGTTGAGCATAGTAGAATATTGGGGAAAACACAAGATGAAAATGTCAAAGTAGGAAGGTATAAGATAACACAGAACCTGCTTAGCCATGGTAAGAAATTTTATAATCTCAGAGCAACACAAAGCAGTTGAAAGGTTTTAAATAGAGAAATATATTTCTACATTAAATTTATGTTAAAATCTTATGCGCTAGACTACAATTTTATAAGGGCAAGGGAAGGAATCTTGTCTATTTATTTGATCCTTAAGCATCTAACTAGTGCCTGATATTTGGTACTTGTCAAGCTAATTTATAAAGGCCTTTACAGTTGATTAACAGTGCTTGTGGGGGATGTGGCAAGTATCACTCTTCAACTATCCTTGCCCCCTGGTATTCATTATCTTGTGTAATCTTCTCTCTGAGTGTAGACAGAAACCATGACTTGTTCTAACCAATAAAAGATGTCAAATGTGATAAAATATCATTTTCACGATTAGTTTAAATAATATTGTAACTTTCATCTTCCTAGCTGACTCTCTCAGTTGCTTTCTTTGCTTGTATGCTTTGATGAAGCAGGGTGCAATGTTGAAGAGAGCTACATAATAAAATATAGCCAACAGCCAGCTAAGAAATGATATTTTCAATCTATCGACCCTTGAAAAACTGAATTCTGGCCAATTTATCCAGTTAGAAGTAGATCTTTCTGCAGTAGAGCCTTCAGATGAGACCCCAGACCTGGTGAAAATCTTGAGGAATGCATCATAAAAGACCCTGAAGCAGAAGACCCAGTGAAGTCATACCCAGATTCTTGACGTAACCAAAGTATACTATAATAAATGTATGTTGTTTGAAGCCACTACGTTTATACTAATACGTTATATAGTAATGGATAACTAGTAAGGAAGGGGTGAAGCTCAATTCATAGCAACTCATTCTTTTCTGGGAATGTCTTTAACATACAGATGTGGGTGTTCTGAAACCATTTTTGGGCTAAGAGACCAGACACCGTGACCATATTATCAATTCACAGGTAGTCTTCTGACCTGAACTGGGCCATTCAGAACCTGTCTTCCAAGAATTTAATGCTTGAGAGAGACAGATAATGGGGTAAAGGTAAGTCACATCACTAGGGTCACTCCAGAAAAAAAGGCTGAAGAACTTCTATTTCTGAGGGTATAATTTAGAAAGTAACATTTCTGCCACTGGCAGTGTAGGTGAATTTCAAAAAAAAAACCCTACAGATTTAGACAAAAGAAAAAGAAAAACCTAGAATCTATCCATAAAATCTTTTCAACCATAATTCAGGTATAAGATAATGATTGCAGAAATTTATGCCCCCATAATCAAATTTCTCTAACTCAAGGAATATGCCAGTTCTGGCTGAGCACAGTGGCTCATGCCTGTAATCCTAGCACTTTTATGACTCTACAAAGAACTCACAAGAAGAAAAAAGAAAACAAAAGTGAGAAAACACCATTATCTATGGTGCTGCCACTTGATTCTTCCACAGAAGAGGGCAGCACTAAGGAATAGGGATGGAAGACAGACACAATAAGCCTTTTAAGTTCCTGAAGACCCAGTTACACGAATATTGTAATTAAGCCAAGTTAAAAGAGATATTGGATCCAAGAAAACCTCAGATAAAACATTTAGAAATCTACTTTTTGACACAATACAGGGGGATAAACCTGGATTATAATTTACTATGACTTTTCATGAATCTTGAATCATCTATCAATACAGTTACTCATACACAAAAATCACCAACAGTCTAATAGAGAATGTGAAAGCTTCCTTTCTAGTTAAAAGAAGCAATAATTTTAGTTCATAGTTAGGCACTAAATGATACTCAAAACTTCAGTTTCTATCCAGGGCGCCAGAAGGCAGCAGTTACCCTGAACAGAGAGACTGTAATCTAATTAGCATGGCATTCTTTGCTGAATGGTGAGACCATGGAAATTTGAATAGCCACTTTCCTTCTCTTAAATGTGTATTCATTATCACAAGAAATGGAGAAACTGACTTGTAAAGCTGGAATGAGATGAAAGATTGGTTTTCTGTGTGGTCTTTCTTCTTGGAGTCTAATTCAAACTATTTACAAAGTCTACCAAAAGCATAACAAAGAACAATGGCCAGAACTCTGAATTATTTCAACCCCCTTCTTTTTTTATCCTTCAAGTTGTACACAGATACAACTATCAAAATCTAAATCTCCCCCTTCATTTTGGAGAGAATGTCTTACTGAAAATCTCGTGTGCACATTTATGATAGAATTTGGCCCAACATCCTGTCTTAAGGGCATTCTGTTTTGTCATATTTTTCTGGTTCAGCAGCCATTACTTTACCTGCTGTCTGTTAATGTATCTGTTAGTATATTCTGGAGAAGACTAAAATTATAGAATTTTAAGAATAGGAGAAATAATTTCATTTTTAACGAAATAATGTGCTTTGGAAAAATATGAATAATTGGCTGTTTAGACACCACAGAAGTTGTGAGATTTACATAAAATGTTGATAGAGTCCGGATGGAAATAAAACATCTAAATTATCTGTTTAACGGTGAAAATTATGCTATAATAAATATTAAAATGCTGAACTGGAATTCAAGAGACAAAGATCTAGACTAGAGATAACAAATAGCTTCAACTCAAGTATGAATTCCAAATAACAAGGCGTATCTGGAACACTTTGTTGAGAATGAGTTAGGTGCCACATCATGTTCAGCAAGAAAAACACTGATTAGCAATTTTTGCCATGGATAGGTATGGAAAGCAGTGTGCACTGGGTAGAGGGAGGAAGTGGTGAATGTGTGGCATCCCTGTCCTAACCAACATTGCCCACAACTAACCAGCTGTGTGATTTTTTCCAAGTCCTTTTTCAGCTTTGTTATTTGTAAAACAACAGGGTTGGATTTTGTCATATCTAAGATTGTTTTCAGTTCTATAATTATAAATGTGTGCAAATTACACTCATGCATTTTAGGAATAAGTACTTAAGATTACTGATTACCATATACATTGTAAATATATAACTCATCTTGGAAGTTTTTTCAGAAAAATTTAATGAAAAGAACTAATTCAGGATTGTCACAAAATCTGATTCAAAAGCTTGTTAAGAGTTGTGTTTACTGGATAATATTACAATTATATGCCACACATGGTTTTACTAAAACAAAATGTCAAAGTGTTTCAAGAAGAAATCATTGTTTCTTTTCACACCAGTAGCTAAAATAATCCCATAAAGAAATCTCATGACATTAACATAAAACATCAAACACAGTTACGAGGTCTAAGAAGATTCTGTCTATTCCCTTCCCTATTAAGGATTATATGCCATGTGTAATAATTGGAAGGCACTTAATACATCATTTTTTAAAATCCAAATCTATCAATTTTTTGTTATATCCAATCTTACAAAGGAGAAAAAAGATGTAGTCTATTTAAGGAAGGGATATCAACATAAAATAGGAAAGAAAAACTATTGTGACTATAGCAAGGCAAGGCATCTTAACGGAGAGTGTTTTAAACCAAAACTGTGTTACATTCAACTAAATGTGGCCTGAGGATGCCTCTGTAGTTGCAGTCCTAAAAATCTACTTTAGGAGGTTACTTTTGTAACAAATAGCTGAGTCTCAGCCAATCAAGCAGCCAAGCTTTAGTTGATCACAGGTTTCCTACTGATTGGATCATGTTCAAACAAGGCAAATGCCTGGCTGTAACCAATCAAGCTGTAACCAGTCAGACTGTTTCTGTACCTCACTTCTGTTCTCCATCCATTAAAGCTGCCTTCTCACATTGCTGAGGGGAGCTCTCTGAGCCTCTTCTAGTTCTAAGGACTGCCTATTCTTGAACTGTTCTTTGCTCAATTGAACACTGTTACATTTAATTCATCTGAAGTTTTATTTTTGTTTTTAACACCAATTGAATTCACAGTATCTAGTCATCTGTGTTAACCCAAAACTAAAATTATGACTCCAACTAAAGTCTCAAACCTACTGAAGCCCTGGCAGTGGAATGAGAGGGGAGTGCCTGTCACTTCGACCTCCTTTTATCTGGTATTTTTACAGCTGAAAAGAGTAGAATATTTTTTAAAAACATTTTTCTACCTAACAATTGTTTTATTTCAAGATGATTAAAAATATTCAAAAATAAAAAATATTCAGAGAAAATTTGTGCTGAATATACAAACTAATTAACAGAGCAGCTGAAATTCTGCTCAGAAAACCAGGGCTAAAAATTTCAGAATGAACAGGAATCAGGATTAGTGAGTTGGAGGGAATAATTTAGAAACACTGCTGCCAAGGTAACCTTTTCCTAATTTGAGGAAGATCATCACAAGTTCGAACACATACAAAGAAAATCATTCTCTTCTCTTTATTCCTTGTTATGAGAAAACAACCAAGAATGTACAATTAAAAGGGGAGTTTAAAACTAAGCCAAGTAGAACAGAGAAAGATCTGTGTAGCAAACAACTAAGTTTCCTCATATGTGGCGTTGATAAATAGTGGCAAGAGATGGAGTGAGGCGGGTTATGAAAGTTCTTAGTTATTTTCCTCTGAAGTCTTAAGTAGGTTGTTACATGAAGTCCTTGATCCCTCTATGAGGTAGATAGACAAGGTATTTTCTCTAGAGTTATTCTGACTCTAAGATATAGAATTTTCCCTCTGAAGTGAAATTAAAGGGTGACTGATAATATTAGATTTGTGAGCAGAGAAGAAAGTTGTACTCAGATTTTTTTATATCTTATTAAATCATTTTTGAATACAGCTTTCATAAAATCCCTTTGGAAGAAACTGCTGGTTTTCATCAAAATCCGCTTTTCCTTTCCTCCATGACAAAATGTTGTCGCTGGGCACATTGTCTAGCTGGGAAGACATTTCCCAGACTCTTTTGCAGCCCAGTTTGATCATGTACATAGAGTTCTCTCCACTGCAATGTAAACAGAGATGTGAGCCATTTCCTTGTCTTTAACACTGCTATTTATTATTTTTTCTCCCTTCCTGTGCACTGGAATGCACATACCTGTTGAAAGACAGGACTAGCTGGATTTCCTAGGCCGACTAAGAATCCCTAAGCCTAGCTGGGAAGGTGACCACTTCCACCTTCAAACACGAGGCTTGCAATTAGCTCACATCTGACCAGATAGTAAAGAGAGCTCACTAAAATGCTAATTAGGCAAAAACAGGAGGTTAAGAAATAGCCAATCATCTATTGCCTGAGAGCATACCGGGAGGGACAATGATCGGGACATAAACCCAGGCATTCGAGCCAGCAACGGCAACCACCTTTGGGTACCCTCCCTTTGTATGGGAGCTCTGTTTTCACTCTATTAAGTCTTGCAACTGCACTCTTCTGCTCCATGTTTGTTACGGCTTGAACTGGGCTTTTGCTCACCATCTACCACTGCAGCCAGCCACCGTCACAGACCCGCTGCTGACTTCTATCCCTCCAGATCTGGCAGGGTGTCCACCGTGCTCCTGATCCAGCAAGGCGCCCATTGCTGCTCCCAATCGGGCTAAAGGCTTGCCATTGTTACTGCACGGCTAAGTGCCCAGGTTGGTCCTAATCGAGCTGAACACTAGTCACTGGGTTCCATGGTTCTATTCTGTGACCCACAGCTTCGAATAGAACTATAACACTCACCGCATGGCCCAAGATTCCATTCCTTGGAATCTGTGAGGCCAAGGGCCCCAGGTCAGAGAACAAGAGGTTTGCCACCATCTTGGAAGCAGCCTGCTGCCATCTTGGAAGTGGCTGCCACCATCTTGGGAGCTCTGGGAGTAAGGACCCCCAGTAAAACTGTGACCCAGTTTTTAGCATACAGATGAGGACAATGCCCTGGGGGAAGACAGAATAATAAGGTAAAAGAGACCTGGGTCCCTGAATCACTGTGTGGATCTGAGATTTCTCAACAGTCCGGTTTATCTAAGGATCATTATGTGAGGGAAGAATAAATTAATTTTTTCTTTAATTCAAAATATTTGGGAGCTTCTTTGTTGTAGCAGCTTTTATGCTGAAAGATTTTCTGCAGATATTTTTAAATTATTATAAAGTACATGTGTGTATGTTTAAGTTAGATGTATAGATATAAATGAAAAAACAGTGACTATCCCTGTTCCCTTCACTTATAATAAAACATTACCAACATGGCTATATCTGTTGCCTACTCTATATTCGTCCAAATTTTCCCTTCCCCCAACTTCCAAAGTTACCATCAAGTAATCCTGAATTCACTGTTTATTATTACCACACATATTTTCATAGTTTTACTAAATATGTACATTTCCAATATGTAATGTGTAGCTTTATTTGCATGTTTTAGAGTATTATTCAAATGTTATCTTTATCTGCTTGGGATCTTAGTTGCAAACACAAAAGAATCGACTTTAGCTACTTTAACTACAAAAGTAATTTATCATAGAATATTATGTAGTTCAGAGACTCCCTAAGATCCTAAGAAAGTTAGCATCTGAAAATACACAGTCCGACATATCACAAAATCTTATCTAATAAAAACACTCATGCTTCTAATCAGCAACCATGAAGCTATGGGATGTAGAGGAAATATTTTTGTTTCTGCACTGTCTGGGCTTTCTGAATAAATTTCCTGAAAACTCAGCATTTTGGGATAAGAGCCAGGCTTGGGAAGTTAATTTACAGTGGAGTAGATGGTAAGAGAAGTCCAGAGAGATTTAGCTAACTCTGGATAGTTTAAACATTTTAAGAGAAAATGAGTCCCAGGACCTTGGAGATATCCATAGCTTACAAAAAGCCAGAGAGATATGCAAGGCTTATGCAGCCTCTGGAAAGATGTATGTGCATTCCAGAAGGTGTGAGTGAGAACTCAGGATCCTTTGCACTCCATCTCTGCAGGGCAAAGGTTTTCCTCCCTTTTTAAAGGGGGAAACAGCTGTCTCTTTCTCCTGTGTGTAAGAGAATTCATTTTTCTCTGCTCCTCACTGAGCAAGTATCTAGCTACTCATATACAAGATTTTTCCAACTGGTTTTCATCATATCACCCCAAAGGTAAGGACTGAAGTAAGGGAGAATTACATGTGTATTTATTGTAAGGTAATAAATAAATTAAAAAATCTCTCTGATCCAGAACACTTCAGGTGAACATTCAGAATAAAATTAATAAAGATGAATAAAACAAGCCCAACAATATCTGGGACCAGATGCTAGAAATTCTCACACTGCTTGTCCCTAAAAGCACTATATGTCACCTCTCTGCTAGTCAGATGTTTACGTCAGATTACTGGGGAAACCGGCTCTGAGGTAGAGATTTCTGTGCAAGGAGTTTATCAGGGAACACTCTTAGGAACAACACCTATAAGAGAATGAAGGAAGTAACACTGGGTAGAGAGAGAAAACTGTACCAGAGGCTGTAGTAAAGCCCTTAGGGAGCTTTGGACATTGAGTTATCCCCAATTTAGACCAAAAGGTTGGACCCCCAGAATTTACCAGTCATTAGATACAAGCTGTCTGGAGAGGAGACAGAGGCCGTTTCCTTTGGCTGCCCTCCAGGAACAAGGCTCAGAGACAGACTAAGCTGAGTGCTATCAGCAGCAACCCTCACGGCAACTGCAAGATGAGTGCCTTAATCTTGAAAAGGGAATCTTGGCAGTCCCCTATGACATCAACCACAACAAATCACATCTTCCAAATGCAGCTATCTCCTCACACTGCTCACTTCTAAATCTAAGACCTGCATGGATGTATCTGATGGAAGGACTTTCAGAAGCATGGTAGTCAGAAAAGGTGTATCTAAATCCATGTGTGTATTCCAGTGAGAGCAAAGGGCTTTCCTGTCTACAATAGAAAGTGTCCATCATATTAATACGTTATCAATTGGCTGCCAATCCTCCAGAGTATCCAACTGTATTTTGAAAGATCAGGAAATGGGAAGTGGGGAGGGAGGTGGTGTCAGCACTGGATACTACCCCTAAAAACTTAGGTACTTAGCAGTGTCAGTAACCTTGTGAGCTCTTACGAAGGAACATCCATGTTGAGCTGGAAAGCCTTCATATTAGAAAAGATTTACAGTCATTTCAGACTCTCGGTTAGAGTAGACATAGACATAAGTAAAATAAGGTTTACTTATCTAAGTAAGACTTTCTTATCCTACTATAGAAAAAAGTGCAATCAGAATATTGCAAAGGGATCAGGACAATTATCCTTTAATAAACGCTGTTAAAAATGTCCATGTTCCCCTAAAAAAGAGAATAACTGCAGGTGAAAAATCTGACTAAAACTTATGTCAAGGTTTCTGGAAGCCCAAATGTTCCTCTTCCACCCCAATGGAATATATTTAAACCTTGAGAAGTTCGTCACACAGACTAATCTGGATAAGCGCCAGTGACTATACTACCCAAACCAGATAGATTATATTAATCTTGATGCTATATAACATAAAATGTAAGACTACAGTATAGTTCAATCTGCGATTCCACTATCAAGGATTCATTGATCACCCTTGGCATCTCTAGTTTTAGTGCCTTCCTGAAATCAGGGCTAAGAAACTGGAGCAATGATTGTATCTATTGAAGCTATTCCTGTTGACCCTGAAAGTGTACTGCTGTCTCTGCTGGTTGGAAGCAACTCTTTCAGAACCAGTTATTGAAATGAGGAGTGGGGATGGGAATGGTGAGATCAGCATTTTTCAGATCAATAACTCTCAATCAAGTATGAAGGATTGTGTTAATTTGATCTAGTAAAGACTGATTAGTCTGGTCTCATGTTGCTATAAATAAATGCATGAGACTGGGTAATTTATAAAGAAAAGAGGTTTGGCTCACAATTCCACAGGCTGTATAGGAATCATCGCTGGGGATGCTTCAGGGAGCTTTCACTCATGGCAGAAGGCAAAGCAAGAGCAGACATCTTCACATGGCTGAAGCAGAAGGAAGGGGAGGTGGTGTGGAGGTGCCACATACTTTTAAACAAACAGATCTCATGCAAACTATCACAAGACAACTAGACTATCACGAGACTAGAGGGATGGTGCTAAACGTTTAGAGACTACCTCCATGATTCAATCACCTCCCAGCAGGATCCACCTTTAATATCGGGGATTACAATTTTGGCATGAGATTTGGGCAGGAACACAGGTCCAAGCCATCTCAGAGACCACATCTACAATGGAGGTACCACTTTACTAAGCCTACATACATAACCCTTATTCTCCAAGACCCAAGTAAAACAGGTGAGCTAAATGAGCGTGTAATAAAGATAGCCACATCTGCATCTTACAGTTTTTGATAGTAGAATGAGTCTCTATAGTTCCCTGGAGTTGTAGTACTTCTTACATTTTGGTAGGGAATTAGTATTGCAGAATCTACTGCTTGACTCTTCTTCCATAATAATCTTCATGTCATTTTGGAAATGTGCTGAGTATATCTAATCTAACAATAATTCTTAAATAGAAGATAAATTGTGGGAGGCTAAGTTTTCACACCTGATAACTTAGGCCCACTGTGACATGGTCTTGAGCCAAAAGTCCATTTATTTCCATTTACTAAACCCCAGATGTAGTTTTATTTTTATTTAATCTTAACAACTAGAAGTAGGCCCATATTGACTTGTCTGAAGTCAGAAAGTTGGAAAACCAGGGCCATAATTGAAGTTTCCTTATGCTTAGTTCTTTTCTCTTTCACTTTATCAAGCATTAGTGATGACTATTATGACTTTTGACCCTAGAGAAGAAAGGCCATTTACATGTAATATGATGTAGTCTTAAGTACCAGGAAAGCCAAAATAAGATTTACATCTTTTCTAACAAGTGCTTCAGTCAGAACACCATTTAGATGTCTTTATCGTCTTCCATTGAGGAGAGTAATAAGAATGGGAGACCTCCTGATCCATAAATGATGTTCAGCCTGAAGATTTTTCTGACTACAATTTCAAATGTGAGAATGAGTATCTCTAACTTTCATGGCAAGATGTTGACTTGGTGATGCCAACTGCAATTGTGTCTTTTTAGCCTGACCGGCAGCCTCTATCCAGTGCAAGTTCCTATAGCACAACTGGGATCTAAACAAGCCCCGTGCCAGAAATATTTACCCCAAAGGTTTCTCCATTGAGTGCAAAATAAGCTTGCATTTAAGCAGCTCTATTTCAGTTGCTGGCTAATGAAACATTTAACAACAACAAAATGCTTTCTTAGCAAATATGTCATAATATAGAAAGAACTATGGTACAGAAAGATACATCATTTATGAGAAGCATGGTGCAGATCAGGAGGTAAATGGGGCAGTGCTGAGAGCTTATAAAAATTATAAAGAACGTTAAATATCTTTAAAAAATACTTGAGCAACAGGAGTTTGCTAAGTTTGTATCTTTTATGAGAACAGAAAACTTAGTCAAATTTTAAGAGTGAAACACTCACCCAGGAAAATCTAGTAGAAGAGAAATGGAAAACTCATGTCTTTGAGTAAGAAAACTGATGTTACGAACATATTCAAAAGCAAACTATCCTGGTAACAGAGCTTTATCATTTTGTATGCCTTTGAATATAGATATGATTCCATATTTCAGACTGGCCCATTCTCCACTTTGAAAAGGAAAGAAAAAAGGAACGGCAAACTGCTAGGTTGGCTGGGACAAATTACTTCTCAATAAAGAAGCTGCACTTTGGTGGCCTTTAACTCATGGCCTAAGGGAACATAATGAGAAATAAAGAAAAAAATTATCCTTCTTTAGCTGCTCCCTACTCCATTTCAAGAGACCACCACCCTCTTTTACAACAATGTGTCCATGAGTAGAAATTATCAAAAATGTCCAAAAGAGTTAAAAATCAATCCAAGGACAAAAAGGGCTTGCTTTCCTACAAAAGCTGCACTTCTCCTTGCTGCTGATGTGAAGGACATACTTGCTTCCCCTTCCACCATGATCATAAGTTTCCTGACACCTCCCTGCCATGCTGAACTGTGAGTCCTTTAAATCTATTTCCTTTATAAATAACCCAGTCTCAGCTATGTCTTTATTGGCAGCATGAGGATGGACTAATACACATGGTATGCCTTTTTTCTATCCATCTACTTTCAATCTATATGTGTGTTTATATTTCAAGTGGGTTTCCGGTAGACAACATATATTTGGGTCTTTTTTTAAATCCACTTTGATTATTTGTGTCTTTTAATTTAAAATCCAATTACTTTTTAAAAATGATTGAATTAGGCCAGGCACAGTGGCTCATGCCTGTAATCCCAGCACTGTGGGAGGCCGAGGCAGGCGGATCACCACGTCAGGAGATCAAGACCATCATGGCTAACCCGGTGAAACCCCGTCTCTACCAAAAACACAAAAAATTTGCCAGGTGTGGTGGCCGGTGCCTGTAGTCCCAGCTACTTGGGAGGCTGAGGCAGGAGAATGGTGTGAACCCAGGAGGCGGAGGTTGCAGTGAACCGAGATTGTGCCACTGCACACCAGCCTGGGCAGCAGAGCAAGACTCTGTCTCAAAAACAAAAACAAAAAATGATTAAATTAATATCTACCATATATGTTATTGTTTTCTATTTATTGCACTTGATCTTTATTCCTGTTTTTGTCTTCTTTATGCCTTTGTGGTTTCCACTGAGCATTTTTTAATGACTAAATTGCCCTAAAGTTTGCATTACACATTTATAACTAATCCAAGTCCATATTCAAATAACACTGTATCACTTCACAAGTACAGTGAGTACTTAACATTAACAAAATGGTCCAACTCCTCCCTTTTTTTCCCTTTATATTACTGCTGATCCTGTCATTTATTTTTACATTAAAAATGCATAAGAAAACATACTATACGTAAGTATAATCAAATACATTATTGCTATTATTTTGAACAAATTGTTATCTGTTAGATCAATTCAGAAGAAGAAAAATAAATGCTTTTATTTTACCTCCACCTCTTCCTTCTCTGCTATTCTCTGTGTAGATCTAAGTTTGTGACCTACATTATTTTTATTTTTTCTAAGGAACTTATTTTAACATAATTACAAAGCAGGTAATTTCCTAATAAGTTCCCTCAATTTTTGTTTGAGTCTTTGACTTCATTTTGAAGGATAATTTTTCAGCGTGAAAAATTCTAAGTTGGTGTTTCTTTCAACAACTTAATTATTTCACCCTACTCTTACTTGTACGTTTTCTGAGAAGTCAGATGGATTTTTTATCTTTGCTCTGTATACTTAAGGTGTTGTTTTATTCCCCCTCTGGCTTCTTTCAAGACTATTTCTTCATATTTGACATTTTCTAGTTTGAAAATAATATGCCTCGGTGTAGTCTGGGGTTTGTTTTTGATGTTGCTATTTTATTATTTATCCTGCTTGGTGTTCTGAGCTTTGTGGATCTTTGGTTTCTGACATTAATTTGTAAAAATTTTCTATTAATATTGCCTTAAATATTTCTTCTTTCTCCTTTTCCTTTGGTATTCCAATTATGCCTGTGTTAACTTTGCAGTTGTCCCACAGTTCTTTGAAATTTTGTTCTGTTTTCCCTCTATGCTATTCATTTTTAGAGATTTTTATTAAAATATACTCAAAGTCAGAGATTCTTTTCTCAGCCATGACCAGTCTATTAATAAGCTCATCAAAGGCATTCTTTGGTCTGTGTTTTTAAAGTATCTTTATTACTTCTTTTTAGCTCTTAGAACTTCATCTCTGCCTACATTATCCATGTCTTCCTGTATGCTGCCTACTTTATTCATTAGCTCCCTTAGTATCTTAATTGTTTTGAAATTTTTGATGTGATAATTCCAACATAACTGTCATATCTGAGTCTAATTCTGCTGCTTGTCTCTTCAAATTCTGTTGTCTGAATTTTAGTGTGGCTTATAATGCTCTTGATAGCCAAACACGGTATACTACTGGGTAGAAGAACCTAGTGTCAGCAGGCCTTTAGTAATGGGCTGGTAAGGTGTCAGTGAAGGAACGTTTTCTGTAGTCCTATGATTAGGTCCTAGTCTTTTAGTGAGCATATTCCCCTGGACTGGGAACTTCACAAGTGGCTGTCAGTCCCCGACTCCTCATCCCTTTAGGTGGAACTGGTTGGCTAGAGCTAGAGTTGGATATTGCCATCTCCCAGGTCAGTTAGACTCTGATAAAATCCCAGAAAATTAGGCCCCAGTTAAATACTTTCTTTTTTCAAGCAGATTTTGTTAAGGAGGACAGAATGTATGGTGGTTTTTAAATGGTTCCATTGCCCCTCCCTCTGCTGGAAGCATAAGAGGATTTTTCTGATACTCACTGTGAGAACCTTATAGAGCCTCAGGTGATCAAAATCACGTAAGTGTGGAGGCCTTTTAACGACACGGTCCCCTTAAGAGTTCTTATCTCTGACTTGTCCACACTGAGCCTCCAGCAATTCATCAGTTATAATAGTCCAAGTTTCTCCTGGCACTGGTTCCCACAGAGGTTTCTATTAGCAGGCTCTCAAATAAGCTGTGATTCTCTGTATTCTCCTGTCATTTTCTCCAATTTGGGGAGCAGTGGTATGCCCTGTTACCTCCTTTCTCTTATGGATCTAAAAACAGTTGTTGATTTTTCACTTTGCTTAGCTTTTTACTTATTGTTAGAATAGAGTGGTGACTTCTAAGCTTCTTACAAGCCAGACTGGAAATCAAAAGTTCCAATAGTATTTTTTAAGAGGAAAAACATAGTAAATCATTTTGTTATGAGCAGAGCATACATTGTGCATTTAGATGCACAATGGCTACTCAAGATCCTTGTGTATTGTGGTTTTACATTTTGAATTTAAATGTAAACTCAGAACTCATCAGAAGACTGATATCATCTTCATCCTTTACTTCTCTAAGCCAAAGTTTCTTCAGTGGTAGAAGTGGCGTGGCAGAAGAAGTGGCGTGGCAGAAGAAGTGGCGTGGCAGAAGTGGCGTGGCAGAAGAAGTGGCGTGGCAGAAGAAGTGGCGTGGCAGAAGAAGTGGCGTGGCAGAAGAAGTGGCGTGGCAGAAGAAGTGGCGTGGCAGAAGAAGTGGCGTGGCAGAAGAAGTGGCGTGGCAGAAGAAGTGGCGTGGCAGAAGAAGTGGCGTGGCAGAAGAAGTGGCGTGGCAGAAGAAGTGGCGTGGCAGAAGAAGTGGCATGGCAGAAGAAGTGGCGTGGCAGAAGTGTTCTGTAGAAGGCAGCTACTGTGCTGTCATTAAGATGTTTTTTACACCAGTGCCCCTTTCTTCTGAGAAAATTGGGGACCCACTTCTCTGACAAGAGCTAGATGAAATTTTTTGTCCTAAAGAACTGTCTCCCCTCCTGGACAAAGAAGAAAAAAGAGGGAGAAAGACAGGAAAGGAGAAGTGCCTCAAATGAAATACACTAGCGCAGTCACTGCTGTTTATCCTCCACTGCATAAAATCCTCTTGGCACACCACACCATGCATGCACAGCTGCACGTATTTGTTTCAGCTTGCACCAGCAGCTGTTTTCTTCCTGCATCTTGCTAATCAGGATGTATCTTCTTGGGCTCCAGGAGAAGCTCAAGATCTTTATACTACCAGTATGTACATCTTACCTCTAGAAATTCTTTCTGTTGAGTCTGGTCAATGAACTTTTTATTTCAATTACTTTTTTCTTAGATCTTGAGACCCAGCACATCCTGGCTAGGAAAAACGTAATTGAAAGACCTTGGCCATGGTCTTGAGAAACTGGTAGCTGCCAATATGGGTCTCCTCCTTGGCAGAGCTGGCTGGCAAACAGGCTTTGCAGCATATTGGCCTTACTCCTGGCTTAGAGTTAAGCTGTCCCAGGATTAGCTTAAGATTGAGAAAAGGGGGTGAGAAACTTGGTCCAAATCACCTCAAAAGAAAGTCACTTCCAAAGTCCACCTGACAAACCAATCTTTATAATGGAATCAAAACATAATGCCTCCTAGCACTTTGGGAGGCTGAGGTGGGTGGATCATGAGGCAAGGAGATCAAGACCATCCTGGTCAACATGGTGAAACCCTGTCTCTATTAAAAATACAAAAATTAGCTGAGTGTAGTGGCACATGCCTGTAGTCCCAGCTACTCAGGAGGCTGAGGCAGGAGAATTGCTTGAACCTGGGAGGCAGAGGTTGCAGTGAGCTGAGGTCACGCCACTGCACTCCAGCCTGGGACAGAACAAGACTCCATTCTGGAAAGAAAGAAAAAAAAAAAAAAAAAAAAAAACCCTCTACAATGCCAGACAAAAAATTCAAAATTTTAAAATGAGAAAAAGGGAAAAAATAACAGAAAAACAGAGAAAATATTAAATAAAAAATGAAGAGAAAAAAAAAATAGTAAAATTACAAGTTTAAAAAGAAATAATATCCCGGCAAGGTGGTTCATGCCTATAATTCCAGCACTTTGGGAGGCCAAAGCAGGTGGATTGCTCGAGCCCAGGAGTTCAAGACTAACGTGGGCAACATGGCAAAACCCTGTCTCTACCCAAAACACAAAAATTAGCCAGTCTTATAACCTAGTCTCAAAATAGATTTAACATTTTTTAAAAAAAGAAATAATAAACAAAACCTCCACAATGCCAAGAAAAAAATAAGCCAACTTTCCTCCTGAGGGTCAAACCTATTCCAGTCACTGAAAACCAGCTTCTTAAGCCATGGAAAGATTTGAATGGCAGGGTGGAATTTCACAACAATGGCACAACAATAAGCATGGATCCATCAAGTCTTGGGATAATCCACAGTGATGTCCTTGCATTTTAGTCCCAAGAACACTTTACTGTTTAAAAAAAAACTGTTATCACGTACCATGCTCATTACCTGGGTAACAAAATGATCTGTACACAAAACCCCCATGACACGCAAACTACCCATGGAACAAACCTGCTTATGTTCCCCCTGAACCTAAAATAAAAGTTGGAAAAAAAACCCCAAAAACTAAAGACTAAATAAAAACAAAATAAATTTATTGAAGACCCCAAGGAGCATTTTGTTTATATGGGTTATAGCTATCAATATTTACTTTATTGGAAATTAAAACCTGTAGGATGTTTTGGTGACATCTTCATTTCCAGTTTGAAAAGCTACTATAATTTTCTGGCTTTTAAAGAGCTCATAATGTCTATACTTAAAATATTCTATTTCTATTTAAACTGTTCCAAAACAATGCCAATGTTTAATTGACATTATAAAATTATATAAAAATGTTCTGTTGTGTAACACACAAGGTATATTACATCGAGGAAGCTGAGGGGAAGCTGGGTTTCATCATATTTTCATTTCTTATTAACTGTTTTCCTCAGTTTCTTTGGAGATTTCTCCTTCCCACAAGTCACTGAACTATCTACCTTTCAGCATCTTGAAATGCAGAGATAACAGCTGTAGGTTGACAAAGCAAGTCTTCTCCTCTTTCCTTTTGAAAACCAACAAAGTATTAAGCTGCATGCAGCCTGGGTAGCACAGTCTGGGTGCTAGATACGGTACTTCTACCTCAGAATATGGAAATAAAGATGCTCCCACAGGATTTTTTTAATTCTTCACAGAAGTAGTATAGGAAATATAGGAAAGTGCACAAATAATCAATGGACAGGTTGGTACATGTGGTGTTTGGTTTTCTGTCCTGGCATTAGTTTGCTGAGGATAACAGCTTCCAGCTCCATCCATGTCCCTGCAAAGGACATGATCTCATTCCTTTTTATGGCTAGTTTTCCATGATATATATGCACCACATTTTCTTCATCTAGTCTGTCATTGATACACATGCTTTTCTTTCGGATATATACCTAGATGTTACTTGCTGGCTTGTAAGATATGCGTATTTTTAATTTTAGTAGATATCACAGTTTATACTGGCTTATATACTAATTGTTTCCCTTCTAATACCCAGTACTGCTTGCCTTTAAAATTTCAACCTTTCTGTGTAGGGGTAGAGTATTGTAGTTTTAATTTGTATCTCTCTGGTATCTAATGAACTAGAGCAGTTTCAAGTTTTTACTGGTCATTCATTTTATTTCTATGAAGCACTTTTTCAAGTATTTTGCCCATTTTTCTATTGGGTTGCCTGCTTTTCTTTCCAGCTTGGAGGTATGCTATTCTCTTTATTTTGCATATAAATTTATTGTCACATACGGTTCTGAATGCATTCCCTCTCTTCCCTACTCATCCATGTTAACTCTGCCTCCTATTATTTTACCTATTTCTCATTCTTCCCAGTGGTCAGTCTTCACATCCTTTGAACATGGTAGGTATACTCACACCTCAGGGCACTGCATTAGCTTCTACTTCTGCTTGGAATGTTCTTCCACAGAGATTCACATAGCTCTCTCTTATACGTACTTCAAATCTTTGCTGTAAAGTCATCTTTTTAGTGGGGCCATCTCTAATATCCCTACTTAGTCTTACAAAAACATCTTTTACACATTCCATCTGCCACCCCGATTCATTGCTTTTTATTTTTTAAGAGTTTTGTATTTGGATATTTTCAAACATACACAAAGTTAGAAATAATAGTATAAAGACTTCCTCATCTATCATCCAAACAATAATTAATATTGTTACAATCTTATTATCTTATAAATACTTCAGTCTACACCTTTAAATCTGTAATTTTATGAAACACACACACCATGCTGTCAAATTTAACAAATTAACAGTACATCAGCTCATATTCAGATTTCCCAGCTGTCCCAAAAATATCTTGTTACAGCTGGTATGTTTGAATAAAGGTCCAAAGTTGTTTTTTTTTTTTTTTTTAAGTGATAAAGAATTAACTTTTTACTTTTTATTCTAACCTTCAAGGTGTATTTATGGTATCTTTCAATTTTGTTTCAAAGACCCGAAGAATTATATACATTTCAGAGGAATTGTAAATGCATGTTCTGAAAAGCAGTAGCTAAAGTAAAATTAGTTCCAAATATGATCTTCCTTCAATGTCATGGTTATTCACTGTTTATTGGAAGACAGAGCTACAGCTGTGCCAAGACTCTCATATCTTGAAAAATCCAAGTAAAAAATGACTTGTAATCCCCTGAGTGAACAGCTTCAAAGTTCATACAAATGTGCTACATTGTCTAAAATATACCAATAAAAAAAATCAAATGTGTTCCAATCCTGGTATTTTTAAAAATTATATAGTGAAGTTCACAATTGGAAAAACTGTTTACTTCAAGAAGTCAGCAGGCATACCAGTCTATTAAAATAAATGTCAAATTCTTATTGTTCAAATGCAGGGTCTATAATATGTGCTGTACCTATTCAAAGGCTAGCAAAACTATGTTGTTTATTAATCTTAAGTTAAACTCCATGATTTCACTAGAATTTTTAAGAGCTATTTTGATATGAGCACAGAGTGAGGCAGTAGAGTTGACAAGAAAATATATTGCACTGGGAATTAGGAGATGAAAGTTACAGCATATTTTGTACTACTAACTGGGTACTTAACGTTAGGAAAGTCAATGATTCTATGCCTATGCATCCTTCTCTAAAATGAGATAAGTATCTTAGTTCACAAATCCGTGAACATTCTAAACTGAGATTTCTCTAATGATACCAATAACATTTTTCTTCCAAGCATACCATTGCTTTCACAGGCTGTTTTCAAGAAATACAAGTGTTTTATAACTTACTTGTTTTCCTTTCCTTCCTTTCTTTGCAAAAACTATAGACATACACAATTTCAAACTCAAACAATTCTATCTAAAGTTCTACATGATGTGTTTTCAATACATGTGTTTGGTGGCTATAAACATTGAGGGAGCTGTGGCCTTCTACAATGGGCTAAGGTCATTCTTTCCAGTCATAGCCACATCCAAGAGGATTTCACCACTCTCTCCACACACAGATTGAAATACAGTGTTGTGGTGCTTACAGCATTAGAGACACCCATTGTCCTCATTTCAAAGTTCAGCCAACTCCTGTACTCTTTACAGAAGTCCACAAAAAGTGTGGGACTTCATCAACTTTTGAAAGTACTCTTGTATATACGTTACTCTCTTCCCCTTTTTCTCGTAATCAACATAGTCTTTCTCTCTCTCCATCTCTCCCTACTCCCTCATTTATCTACTCCTCTACTTTGTTAATAGTTGTCAGGAAACATTGGCTTTTCTACAGTTGTCTCAGAAGTGGTCCTCAGGGACACTATTGGAGATGATTGCATCTGAATATTCTAGTATCTCTTTACAACTTGATATGGTTTGGATCTGTGTCCTCACCCAATCATGTGTTGAACTGCGATCCCCAGTATTGGAGGTAGGGCCTGGTAGGAGGTAATTGGATTATAGGGTGGCGTTCTCATGAATGATTTAGCACCATCCCGCCTTGGTACTATATGGTGAGTTCTCACAAGATCTGGTTATTTAAAAGCGTGTAGCACCTCCCCTCTCTATTTCTTGCTCCTGCTTCCCCCATATACAATGACTCACTCCAACTTCACCTTCCACCATGACTCTAAGTTCCCAGAGGCCTCCCCAGAAGCTGACGCCACCAGGCTTCACATACAGCCCGCAGAACCATGAGCCAGTTAAACCTCTTCTTTACAAATTACCCAGTGTTAGGTATTTCTTCATAGCATTGTGAGAATGGACTAAATACACAACTTATTCTGAACTTAAAGTCCCTCAAAGCTTTCTCTCAGATTTTGTTTACGCACTGTCATGTGGGATAATGAATCCTATAAGTTTATAACTTGCTATGTAACATGGTACTATATTTGCTTTCATCCAGCTTAAAACCACAGGAGGAGATAAGCTTTGCTGGAAGTAGACACAGATACCATCAGAGTATAGCTAGGCTGTGATTCAGGGAAGCTGAATTAGAAGCTGAGTTGGCATAGAATGCAAATTTAAAGGAGGACATTTAAATGTTCATATGCCAAGACTGGCTAATTTTGTAGGCGGCTGCCACGTGCTTTTACAACAAATCCAGGGTTCATTGAGTAAGAAAATTTCAGAGTTTTCCTTCATATCTTTCAAAAAAAATCAGACACAAAGGATAAATTGAGTCTTTAATTCTAACCGCCCATTTTACAAACATGATCAAAGAGACATACTGAGGTTTAGTATCAAATTTCACATTTTGATACATGTAAGGAAAGTTCTCATCATCCTTACACAATCTCTCAAACTTGTATTTGTTTATTTAAGATGGCAGTAGCCCTATGCATTGTGAGCCCCCTTCTCTTTCTTATGAATGTATTTGGTTAATCCTTTAAACAATACTTTAATTGCTTTTTTATTGTTGCTGTGCTATAGGTTTCACTTAACTGTTTGCTCAATATTCAGTAATATCTTCAAACTGTATGTAAATTTGTTACTGGTTTTCTAATATCTACTTTTTATGCTTCCAAAGTCAAATTACTATATATGAGTGAGTTCACATGATACACCTTGTTTAAAATTAGCATTTCATGGAATACACTTTGGGAAATGGTAAACTAGTATCATTATCCCTAACAGCAAGGAAAACTTGAAAATACATTTTTCTCAGCTGCAGTTAGACTGTATATTGTAGAGCCAATTGTTTGTATACATAATTTACCCACTGATTTAGAAACAAGGTTAAAGGAGTGGAAGTTTCATCAGAAAGATGACTCATGATAAGTCTTCAAACTCCTTCCCACAAGTTGTATCAGTATCATTTAGCCCATATTTGAATATAATATAAACTAACAGTGGCTTAAAACCTTGCAAAAGGACATCTGCCATCAAGTTAACAAGAAGTGTAGCAATAGGAAGTCCTAGAGATAGTTTAGTAGCTCAATAATGTTTATGGTTCTATCTTCCTAATCTTCCATCCTCACAGTGTTTCAGAAACACTTTCCCCTAGTGTATGTGGTTCTATCTTCCTAATCTTCCATCCTCAGTGTTTCAGAAACACTTTCCCCCAGTGTATGTAAGACGGCAGCTCCAGGTATTGTAGCACCATATGACAAAATTATAGCAGAAAAAAAGGAAGGAGCAATAAGAATTCCCCTGTGCTGCATTCTTTTCAGAGCAGAAAATTTTGATCAGAGACTCCCAGGAGTTTTTCCAGAGATAGCAAAATGGATTAGGACTGCAATGATCTACTTCTCATCCAAAACATTTCTCTTGGCTTAAATGCATTGCTGCCTGAACAAACTAGCAGCTGTCTTAGAAAGGAAAGAAATAGAATGTCTTCCGGGGAGGAAATCAAGAGTGTCTGCCACATTCCTTCTTAAAAATTGTACATGTTCCAAATACTTATCTGTGGATACAAAGTTGCAATGCCAAGAAACCAAAGTTTGTGGTTTTGCCTCTACACATATTTTCAGAACTTGTCACATGTTACAAATGTTTCTGGTAACACTCATAGGAGTCATAATTAGCTGGCCAGTTATAGACAATATCTGGCATTCACATATTCTTCTACTTTTGCTCATGTTCCCTTGGGGCACAAAATATCTGATGTCTACAAATCTACTTGATCAGTTCTGGTCATTCCCATTTCTGAATGTGACATCATGAGCACACCAATGTCTGTGCCAAGGCTAAAGTCTCACAATACCATTAACAAACCCAGTCACCAATATGCTAAGGCACTGAGGGTTCTGCAAAAGTCAGGGAGAATGACCCTCCTCATTCTGAACCCCCTTGTGTCCCTGTGAAGAGTCAATAAAGCAATGAAACGGAAATTGCATAGGTTATGAGTTCACCACTCAAGCATATTAAAATAGCTGTTGTGACTATGTTCAACTATATAAACGGAAGCATGTACCTAAAGCAGATCAAAAGATATAAAAAATACAATTCCTAGAGATGAAAAATACAGAAAAATACTGAAATAAAAATTTATTAGATGGAAATACCAGTGGATTAGATATTTCAGAAAGAAACACTGAACTTGAGAACATAATAATAGGATCTATACAAAGTGAAGCATAGAGGGAGAAAAAAAAAATGCTGAGCATCATGATTAGCAGAACAAGATTACTTGTTCTAAGATAAGCCAAACTGGAGTCAACAAGGGGGAGACAATTGAAGTAAAGGTGAAAAATCATCCGAATTTAGTGAAAACTATAACATCACAAATCCAAGAATCTCTACAAATCCCGTGGAAGATAAACATAAAATGCATGCACTCACACACGTATGTAGACAAACAAGCAGCATAAAATTTCTTGAAACGATTGATAAAGGCATGCTTTTGAAAGCAGTCACAAAAGAGACACCTTATAAACAAAAGATCAAAGATAGAAATAACTGCGGACTTCTTTCCATAAATATGCAAGCCAAAATAGTCTCACCAGCAGAACAAATGTTAAAGGAAGCTCTCCTGAGAGAAAGAAAATGGTAACAGATGGAAATTTGAATCTATGCAACAGAATGAAGAGTTCCAGAAGTAGTAAATAGAAGGCTAAATACTCTTATCTCATTTTTAAGTTACTTAAAATAATACTGATCATATAAAGCAAAAACAATAAAAATGCACTGTGGGATTTATAGAACAGGTAGAAGCAAAATGTATGTCAATAGCATGTAGGATGAGCGGAGAAAGTATACTCATATCGTAAATGACATAATATTTTAATGTAGACGATAGCAAATTAAAAATGTATGCTACAAATGCTAGAGGTACTGCTACAAAAATAAAATGCATAAGTGTAGCTAATAATCCAATAATGGTGATAAAAAGGAATACTAAAATATACCCATTGTATCAGAGGCACAAATAAGGGGGGAAAGATATAAAGAACAGATGAAACAAAAAAAATGGAAAGATGATAGCTATACACCTAACTAGATTAAAAATTACTTTAAATTTAAGTGGTCCAACCCCTAGTTGGTAAGCTTCAACATATGGGACAAATCCAGCCTGCCAACTGTTTTTGTAAATAGTGTTTTATTGGAACACAGCCATCCTTGTTTGTTTACCCATTGCCTATGACTGCTTTCACACTACAATGTTAAAGCTGAGTAGATTCAAGGAGAGACCATATGGCCTGCAAGGCTTAAGCTATTTACTATCTGGCTCTTTACAGAAAAGGTTTGCTGGCTCCTGGTCTAAACACTCCAAGTAAAAACAGAAATTACCAGACTGGATTAAAGGAAAGATCCAATGACTGCCTACAAGAAATATATCCTGGATATAAAGATACAGATAAGATAAAGTCAAAGGATGAAAAAAATTACTATGCAAACTCTTTTCAAAAGAATGCTGAGGTGTCTGTATTAATGTCAGATAGTATACTCCAGAAGGAGGACTTTATCCAGGATAAAAAGGGGGCATTTATAATGAAAATAGGTCAATTCATCAAAAAGACATAACATTCCTAAATGTGTGTGTGCATGCTGTAAAAGATCTAAAAAATGCAGGAAGCAAAAAACTGACAGAATTAAAAGGAACACAAATCCACAATTACAGGAGATTTCTGTACTCTTCTCTCAGGAACTGAGAACAAGTAGATACAAGATTATTAAGAACAGAGAAAGTATGAACAATACTATTAACCAATATGGCTTTATTTATAGAACTATCAATCTGATGACAGCAGAATACCCATCCTTTCCAAGTGCAAATGATATTTCCAAGGCAGACTATTTTATGCTTCATAAAACATCTCATTAAAAGTAGTGAGGGCCGGGCGTGGTGGCTGAAGCCTGTAATCCCAGCACTTTGGGAGGCCGAGAAGGGCGGATCATGAGGTCAGGAGATCGAGACCAGCCTGGCTAACACAGTGAAACCCCATCTCTACTAAAAAAATACAAAAAACTAGCCGGGCGTGGTGGCGGGCGCCTGTAGTCCCAGCTACTCGGGAGGCTGAGGCAGGAGAATGGCGTGAACCCGGGAGGCGGAGCTTGCAGTGTGAGCTGAGATCCGGCCACAGCACTCCAGCCTGGGTGACAGAGTGAGACTGTCTCCAAAAAAAAAAAAAAAAAAAAAGTAGTGATAGTTTGTTTTCTGACAACAAAATTAAAATAGAAATCAGTAGCAAAATACATCTAAAACATATCGAAATATATGAAAATCAAATACCACAGTTTTAAATAACCATCTGTTATGGTTGGTATGTGTCCTTCAAATATCATGTATTGGAAACTAAATGCCCAATGTGGCAGTACTGAAAAGTGGGGACTTTAAGAGGTGACTGGATGATGAAGGCACTGCTCTCATGAATGGATTAATCTATTCATGGACTAATGAATTAACAAGTTAATGAATTAAAGGGCTACCACGGGAGTACTGGTGGCTTTATAGGGAGAAAAAAACCTGACCAACCATGTTAGCACTCCCAGCCCGCTTGCTGTGCCATACCCTGTACCGCCTTGGGTCTGTGCAGAGTTCCCACCAGAAAGAATGCCCTCACCAGATGTACCCCTCAACCTTGGACTTTCCAGCCTCCATAACTGAGAAATAAATTATAAATTTTATAAATTTCCCAGTTTCACATATTGTTACAAGCAACAGGAAACTGACTAAGGCACCATCTGTCAAAGAAGGAATCACAAGAGGAATTAGAAAATATTTTGAGCTTTGTGAAAATAAAAAAACAGTATTATCAAAATTTTAAAATTTCACTAAAATGATGCTTACAGTAAAACTGATTTTCTTATTTCTTAAAATAAGAAAGATCTAAAGAAATTCAATTAAACAGTATCTACCTTAAGCAGCTAGAATAAAAGAGCAAATTAAATCCAAAGTCAGAGAGTAAAGCAATAAATACAAGAGCTGAAAGTAATGAAAGAAACTGTAGGAAAATGTAGAAAATTTATATAACTAATATCTTATCTGATTCTTTGAAATTCTACAAGAAGCTACCTGAACTAGTAATAACAAGTGCATTTATTAGCAAGGCCCAAGGATAAAAGTCAATATACAAAAGATCAACAGTATTTTGATAAACTAGCAAAGAACAAATGGAAACTGATGTCTAAAACACGGCATTTGTAATGGCATCCACAAACTATTTACAGATAAATTTTGTTAAATAATGTACTTGAACCTATACAATGAAAATTATAAAACATTTCTGAGAGAAATAAAATGGAGAGATAAGTAAATGAAGAGATATACCATGCTCAAGGAAGGAAAGACTAAATATTTTTTAAATGTTAATTCTCCTTAAAATGACCAATATATTTATTATATTCCCAATCAAAATTCCATTGGATAAGTTTCCATTGGACAATGCTATTCTAGCAGAAAACAAAGTAAATAATATTTACAATCTCTGGATAGGTAAAGATTTCTTAAGTAGAACATAAAGTACAAATTATAAAAGAAAAAATTGATAAAATTATACTTTATAAAAATCTTGTAACTTCTACTCTTTGAAGGACTACATTAATACAAAAGCCAGCCACAGACTTGAAAAAAAATATTTGCAATAAGTAACAGAGGACTTGTATCCAGAAAATACAGTTGCTGACAAAGTTTAGAATATACTTAGAATATATCCCAATAACTCCACTTAAGAAGAATGAAAACATATTTCCACACGAAGACTTGTAAATGAATGTTCACAACAGTGTTATCTGGAGTAGCCCCACACTGGACATAACCTGATTGTCCATAAACAGGTGAATAAATAATCAGATGGAAATACAGTCATACAAAGGAATATTACCAAGAAACAAAAGAGGAATAAACTATCGATACCACATCATAGATGAATCTCAAAAACATTATACTGAATGAAAGATGCCAACAAAACATTACATAAAGGGTAATTCCATTTTTATGTAACTCTAGGAGAGAAAATTATCTATGTGAAAAAGCAGACCAGGGATTGCCTGGACCTGGAGGAGGGGTAAATGACCTGGGGAAAGGCACAAGGAAATTTTTTAAGGGTGATGGAAATGTTTTGTATCTTAATTGTGGCGATGCTTTCATGGGTGCATGTGTTTGTCAAACCCCATCAAAATACAGACTTAAAAATGGATGCATTTTATTGTATGTAAATTTTATACCCCAATAAAAATTTTTAAGTTCCCTATTTATTAAATACACACAGTAAACAAAATTTTCAGTTTCTATTTGAAGCTTTTTATAAGCAAAAAGAAAAAAACGAGAAAAAAGAAAGGCAAGAGGCAGAAAAAATAGAATATAGGTCAATTTCAGGTTCTTTCAAAACTGTAAAATGGGGAGGTAGAATAGTTATTTGATTTATTTGGGTTGATCTATTTATTTTTATTTGACGTGTGTTTTGTGTAATCAAAACTACAAAACCATTGCAATTAGTTTTGCTCTCAGAATTTTCTTTCCTCTGAGTAACATTACGTACAAATTTCATTACACTGGTATTTGGATAGATTTTCATATAAATACATATTTGGGGAAGAGTTTCTTTGCCAATTTCCAATGTATAAATTAGATAAATACTAGGCATAAAAAGTTATGTAGTTGAATGCTTTTAATTTCCATGCCAGAAAGACCAGAATCTCTAATATTCAACAAACTCTTAATTTTATTAGCAGTTACTCTTGTGGAATACAGAATTTGGTGCCAGAAAATCACATTATTCCACTGACAATTAGATAACATGGCCATGTCTTTAGAGCGTCAATGTTAAATTACTGGAACATCAGGAAAAAAATGCAACTGAATTATAATTTTCCTTAGCAATATATGTATTATTTTTCCTGTTTCCCACTTTTTCCCAAACTGGCTAATTTTCTATCTGATGTTCAATGTTTTTAGGGCATTAAATTAGCCCAAGTGCTTAAAATTTAAAGCCTTATTTTCCCATTTCCTATAAAGCAATATAGGGTTTTGCAATATTAACAGAAGGGACACCACATTGCTTATTGTTTTGCACAGATTTTAAAATGGAAAAAAGTTTGAATACGCCCTTTTTATATAGATGTAGTTTCATTGAAGTAATACAAATCTTTTTTTTCTCCAAAATCACAGAAGCAGCAAATACTTTCATTTTTCTCTATGAAGTTATTTAATGAGTTAATGAGTTACTACACAAAACAGGAATAGTAACTTACAAAGTATTCCCCAAAATGTCCTAAAAATTTGCAGTTAGCTGCAATTCTCAGCAACAGTGAGGCCTGATTCTAAACAATCCTGATCAAGTTGGATAGATTTATTCAGAAAAAAAAAAAAAAAAGTTATCACATATTTCAGGAAGCACAGGAACAGAGCAACAAGTTGTGGCAGTCAGGAAGCAGAGAAACAGAGCAACTAGTTGTGGCCCTGCCAACAGTGACCACAGAAGCCACAGCTAGACGGCAGGCAGCCTGTTAAGTCACTGTATAAAGAAAGCAGTGGGCCGGGCGCGGTGGCTCATGCCTGTAATCCCAGAACTTTGGGAGCCTGAGGTGAGTGGATCACCTGAGGTCAGGAGTTCGAGACCAGCCTGGCCAGCATGGTGAAAAACCGTCTCTACTAAAAATACAAAAAATAAGCCGTGTGTGGTGCTGCGTACCTGTAATTCCAGCTACTCGGGAGGCTGAGGCAGGAAAATCACTTGAACCTGGGAGGCGGAGGTTGCCTTCATCGCACCATTGCACTCCAGCCTGGGAAAAAAGAAACTCCATCACAAAAAAAAAAAAAAAAAAAAAGCAGTTCCCTGGCTAATCTAGGGTAATAGTGGTGCCATCAACAGTGACAACAGCATTTAAGTAGCAAGGGTGAAAATATTGAATTCTGCTTTCTACATTCACAGTTAAGTGATGGTAGGACATTCTGTGAGGAGACTGCATTAATTCTGTTATATGGAGGACTAGAGAGACGTTTAGGACCGAAGAGATGAGATCTGAAAACTGTGTGGCTCAAATTTGTTTCAATATGTATGCAATTAGCCACAAAGGACAATATAGAGGCTAATGTAAAACCGCTGTCTCCACTGGTAATCATGTAACAGCCTACTACTGTGTGTTGAACACCTGTTACGTATTTTTAGTTATCACATTTGAAAACAATCCCGAGATATTATTGCTATTCCCTTTCAAACATGAGGCTTATCACAACCAGTTTGGTTTATCACAACTATTCCCTTTCAAACACTGATGCTTATCGCAACTAATTTCAAGGCCACACAGCTAGGAAATGTTAGGTCTGTCCCAAACCTGGGATGTTAAATAACTTCTGGTTCCCATTTTGTGTTCTTCACATTACTGGGAGAACCTAATAGAATAAGCCAATCATCAGAAAGTTGTAGTAATAGGTAACAATAACAGCTAAACATTATTAGGTACTTATGTTCCAGCTACTCGTCTAAGAATTTTACTCTATTCACCCACATCCTAGCACTACAGGCACCATCATAATTCTCCTTTATGTGATCTTTACACTAAAATATGGTTCAAAAAGAATTTCAAATCAACCTTGGCAAAAGGTGTACTTCAAAACATATTTTTAAACACTGCATGAGGCTTGCCCTTAAGCTCACTGTCTCATAGGGATGGGCGACGAATAACAATTGCAATATAGGATTAAAAACAAATGTTATCATGGGGCATTATATAGGATATTAGTAAGAACACCTGGGAGAGTTCCAAAAAATGACCTGGAATAGTCACTCGGAATGAAACCTGCAAATAACATTCCAAAAGATAGAAAAAAATTCAGTGCAGTGAAAAATTCTGCTCAACACAGTGATGGATTAATTAATTGGCCTCCAATTGCCAACTAAGTATTGTATTGCAACAGGAACTAGAGAGAGAACACACTTTAGTTATAGTAAAACTGCAAACAGGAGCTTTGGAGCCTGGCAGATCTGAGTTTGCGTTCTAGATTCATCACTGCTTATTAGTGTGAAGCTCAGTGTTTTCCTTTATGAAATGAAAACATTACCTACTCCTAAGCAAGCTGTGAAGACTGAAGGTGGAATGTTTTTGAAATCACTGAATCAACAGCAGCTGCTGTGTCTGGGTTGTGGTTTCCTAATGTAACTGTTCTCCTTTAGAGAGCTCAGCACTAATTTCTTTTCCTCCAGGCTCTCAGGACTCTTAAAACCTGCAAGCGCCCATTAACATTTCATGGGGACAGGCAATAACATTCATCTCTTTTACTCTCGGTTTTATTGGAGATAGTGATCATTTCCTATGTGAGTTTATGCCTCTAAAATTTTACTAGTTTGCCTTAAAATGAACAACAGAATCATGGTATAATATGGCGTAAAACTAATCAGCGCCAGCTATCTTTTTCCCCTTTTTCCTACGTGGGTGCTACTTATTCCTATAATGAGATCTTCCCCACTTCCCAAGTCTGCACAAGGTGTGAGAGAGTCCTTGTCAGTTAAATGAAAGCCAGAATAGCTGCTGTCACTTAAATTTAGAGAAGCTGAAAAGTTGGTTGTCTTAAGTGGAATTAAATATGTTATTATCAAAAGAACTCAGCACCCTCCTAGGATTACAGGCATCCTGATAATCCTGGTAAATGGGGAATAATTTTAGATGTTTCTAAACTTTTAAAGAAAAATTTTAGAAAATGTTTGCTTGGTTAACATTCTTCCACATTACTCTTTGGTAGAAACAAAATACTAATTAACCTTAAAATTCTGCAGCTAAAAATGAAAAAACTCACAAGATCTGTGATAAAAGTCATCTTCAGCCATTACACCCTGCTCTTTACTCTCCACTATTCTCTCAATTGTTTTTTTAACTAGGCCCTTTGTTTCCTTGGACTCATCGTCATAGAAATAAAACATAGGGAAATATGGACCTCTATTTGTCTTTCATTATGTTAGCATAAGGAAATTCATCTTTGAATACATGTAAGTTCACTGCTGTCATGAAAACCATACAAGCACCAATCACTATGTTCCTACTCATTTGTTTCTAAATAATATCTGAAGTCTATTAACTAGGGTTAAGCCTCTCCAAGTTAACCTAGAGGATGTTCTTTCTAGTGAGTCACTTCATACCAAACAAGCTTCCCCCTTCTCCTTTATACCCCCCAATTGTGAAAAAAAATCCTTTTCTTTTTCAAAACACTGAGCAATCCTCAAAGCTCAATTGTCCAGTGAATTCTTTCTAATACAAAAGTTTAATGAACCTTGAGACAATAAATCTTTGACAGCATTTCTGTAATTACATCTAATACTTCTGATTTTCTTAGTTTCTATCACTTCTTCACTTCTCATTTAGGATGAGTTATTAAATGTATTAATCTCTGGATCTAAAAATATTTTTGTTTTAGCTATTGCCAGACAGACATTTCCACTAAGACCCTTATAGAGCGACCACAAATGACTGACAAATGATCTGGACACTGTTGCACAAATTCTCCCCTTTTTAGTAATTTTTAAGGTGAGCTCAGCTTTAAGAATTTTTAAAAATCACTAAATTCACCATGAGAAGTAGGTGAAAACCGCTTAAGTAGAGATACAAAGCGTTTATGTTCTGGGGGAGACCAAAGTGTATCCTTTTATCAAACAGCTAATTGGACTAACAGAGAATTTCCATCCAAAATGACACTCATTACATAGACTTTCATTTCCTCATCCAATATAGTTCATTTTACTGTAGTGTTACGTCATAAAAAACAAAGCTCATTCATCACATTCTTACACCTGTGGTTTTGACACAGGCCACTGCACTTTAGCCATCAGATGTTCCAGAAAGATCCCAGCACCAGCAAAATACTCTCCTGAATCCTTAGGCATCAAAGAAAAACAGATAAATTTCACTGTTGTAATCAGTAAAACCTTGTTGTGTGTAAGATTTGGAAGTGGAGACTTCTGGTCACTATCAGAGGTAGAGTAAAAAAAACAGACTGGTGCATTTCGTCCCAGCTGAAATTGTAAGGAGTATTTCCGCATTCACATTTCAGACCACAGCCCTCACATTCTGACGCTGCCAACATTTCGAGAGGCCCCCAAGTTGAGGCCTTTATCCCTGCAAACAAGCTTATTCTATGTCCGACAAGATCCGAAGCCTAAAACATTTGTTCAGGCATTTATTTCACACTATTGAATGGTAAAGCCTCCAACTTCCTCAAGTCACTGAGGGTGCTGTGTGCCTGTCACATCTCCTCCTGTTGTGTGTCCCTGGCCACCCTCCTGCAGCCAAGGTCGGGCGCTGGGCTGACCCTGTGTTTTGTCTCCTGAAAGCAGTGTGCCCTGGCAGCCCTCCGTGACACCATGATTATAGTAGAACTAATAAATTGATGTTTTTTTCCCTAAACCCTCTGCTTCTGTCTCATACTCTTATGTTCACCATCATCCTCAATATCCCTGATATAACTTTTAATTAGCTTCTTGCACTCTTGCTCAGTTTCACCAGCAGTCATCCCCTTACATCCAGTTTCAGTAGTCAAACTTTCAGTTACCCACCACCAACCTTGTGTGTCCAGAATTGGTGGGTTCTTGGTCTCGCTGACTACAAGAATGAAGCCGCAGACCCTCACGGTATTACAGTTCTTAAAGATGGTGGGTCCAGTTTCTTCCTTCTAGTGGGTTTGCGGTCTGGCTGACTTCAGGAATGAAGCTACAGATTACAGTTCATAAAGACAATGCGTCCGGAGTTGTTCATTCCTCCCCTCTCAAGTTGTTCACCCCTCCGGGTGGGTTCTGTGGTCTCGCTGGCCTCAGGAGCGAACCCTCGCTGCCAGTGTTACAGCTCATAAAGCAGCTGACACCCAAAAAGTGAACAGCATCAACACTTTCATGATAAGACAAAAACAACAAATCTTCCACTGCACCTGAAAAGACCACAAGCCAGTTGCCCCGACTAGGTTGGGTGACCTACTTTTATTCCCTTATTTGGCCCCACCCACATCCTGCTGATTGGTCCATTTTACAGACAGCTGATTGGCCCATTTTACAGAGGGCTGATTGGTCCGTTCTGACAGAGTGCTAATTGGTGCATTTACAAACCTTTAGCCAGACACAGAGCACTGATTGGTACATTTACAATCCTTTAGCTAGACAGAAAAGTTTTCCAAGTCCCCACCAGATTAGCTAGACACAGAGCACTGATTGGTTTGTTTACAAACCTTTAACTAGACACAGAATGCTGATTGGTGCATTTACAATCCTTTCCCTAGACAGAAAAATTCTCCAAGTCCCCACCCCTCCCAGAAGCCCGACCAGCTTCACCTCTCACTGGCACTCCACGCTGCACTTTGCTGCACTTAGCCCAGGCACTCAGGCAGCCCAGAGGGAGCTCATTCCAGACAATCAAGAGGAAAAGAGGGGAAGTGAGAAAGAGACAGAGACTTGCTATCATGACCAGCGATTCCGCGAAGAGGGAACGGTGGTCCACGCACAGTATTCAGCCTCTCATCAAGCCCAGCAGGTGTCGGTGGGCCGCGCGGAGTGTGAGGCTTGCCAAGCCCGTGCTCGCCTGGAACGCGCGCAGCAGCCCCGGCTCGCGCCCACGCTTCTCGCTTCATACTTCCGCGTGAGCAAAGGGAGCCGGCTGCGGCCTCGGCCCTCCCCAGAGGGGCCGTCATAGCGCAGCGGCGGACTGAAGGGCTCCTCTGGCACGGCCAGAGCAGACGCCAAGGCCGAGGAGGAGCGGACGCCGAGGCCTAGGAGGCGCCAAGAGTGAGCGAGGGCTGCTAGCAAGTTGTCACCTCTCACTTGGATGGAAAATTTTACATACAATACAATATTATGTGTGTGTGTGTTTGTAAGAGAGATACCACAGTCACATAACTTTTATTAGAGTATATTGTTATAAGTGTTCTATTTTATTATGGGCTATTGTTAATCTCTTACGGTGCCTAATTTATAAATTAAATTTTATCTTAGGTATGTACTTACAGGAAAAAAACAGTGTATATAGGATTTAGTGCTGTATGTGGTTTCAGGCATCCACTGGGGGTCTTGGAACATAACCCAGTCAAATAAGGGGGAACTACTGTATTTTTTCTGCGACCAGAGTGATCTATTTCAAATGCAAATCTCTTCATGCTACTTCCTCCTCAAAATTTGCAACATTTTTGATATCTCTTCCTTCCCTCTTCGTCCCTTTTCCTACTCCCAGTATCTCTACCCTTATCTTTTACCTCTCTCCACCATCAGTTTCCTGAAATCCCAAAATGTAGAATTACTTTCCCTCCCATTGAGCTATCTTCTCAGGCTCAAGGCCTTTATACAAGCTGTTTCCCCGCCTGGAAGCCAATCCAGTTACACTAGAACTTCTGGGTGGGGCACAAGCAAGGGTATTTTTTCGAAGCTCCCTAGGCGCTTCTAATGTACAGCCAGTATTGGAAAACATAGTAATTTAAACCCTTGCTTAATTAAAAAAAACAAATTCAGGGAAGTTATCAAGTTTATCCAAGATCACATGTCACAGGATTCTTTTTGCCTTTGTTTCCCCAAAATAATGTATGTCTTAATGATTCTTTGAATGTCAATCACAGCAATAGACACGTTCTAAATTTGATTTTTAAATATTTTGAAGTAGCAACTGAACAGGGAACCCAATGGAAAAACACGTGTGCTGCATGTCAGTTCTTGCCTTCTTCAAAATGATCCTACAGTCAGCTATTTCGGGTTATCATTTTTAGTTAAGATATCAGTATGGCTGCATAGTATTCCATGGTGTATATGCACCACATTTTCTTCATCCAGTCTATCATTGATGGACATTTAGGTTGATCCGATGTATTTGTTATTGTGAATAGTGCTGTAATGAACATAATGTGTGCATGCATCTTTATAATAGAAGAGTTTATATTTCTTTAGGTATATACCAAGTAATGGGATTGCTAGGTCAAATGGTATTTCTGGTTTTAGGTCTTTGAGAAATCATCATATTGTCTTCCACACTGAACTAATTTATATTCTCAGCAACAGTGTATAAACATTCGTTTTTCTTCACAATCTCACCAGCGAAATCATGTTCTTCACAGGGATGGATGGAGCTGGAGGCCATTATCCTTAGCAAACTAACCCAGGAACAGAAAATCAAATACTGCATGTTCTCACTTATAATGAGAGGGAGCTAAATGATGAGAACGCATAGACACATGGAGGGGAACAATACACACTGGGGCTTATTGGAAGGTGGAGGGTGGAAGGTGGAGGGTGGAGGTTGGGAGGAGGGAGAAGATCAGGAAAAATAACTAATGGGTACTAGACTTAATACCTGGGTGATGAAATGATCTGTACGACAAACCCGCATGACACAAGTTTATCTACGTAACAAACCGGTACAGGCACCCCTGAATTTAAAGTAAGTTAAAACAGATATTAATATGAGAATTTTGGAATCTTTAAAATTTCTCTGTGTAAACCTACTTTTGAGAAGACATAACCCAGGAATAACACAGTGGGTTATTATTTATGTTCCTTATTTCAAATGTGTTATTAGGGGCAAAATAAAACTTTGGTTAACATATTCCAAAGATAAATCTTTGCAGCTAAATGTAAACTATGAGTTGATTTCTGGTGTTTCGCCTTAAAACTACAAAAGTGACTCTGAATCTGAGGTGTCGCTCTGTACTCCCCATTCTGCTTCCCAGTCCTCAAAGATGAGGCTCTCGGTGCTTTAGGCACAGAGGTGCTAACTTTTTGTGTTATTTCATACAACCTATTGTGCCTGGGTTATGGTGACATGTCCTTTGACTATTAATTGCAATCTCTAGATAAAAAGAGCAAGTTTCTGCTTCCCCAAGGTAAGGCACAGCCAATAGGCCAGATCTATAATTTAAGACTACCAGGAGTGAGCTTCAAACCTTGCCTTTGGTGATAATGTTATCAATCAGAAGAATTAACCAGACCTCCTAGCTGAGGACTTTAACAGATGGAACTATACAAAGGTAAAGCAGATAGGCAACACATTAAAATATAAATGGCTTCATTAATTGTGATTTAGATATTCAACTTATGAAAACTTTTTCTTCTTCTTTGGAATAATTAAGTTGTAAGAAAATAAATCTAGCCATACTTTAAAAAATGAGAAAATGTTCAGGCTAAAGATATATAGTGGTAACTTATAAGACTTATAAGATTAATATAATGAAGAAAAGATTATCCGCCGGGCGCGGTGGCTCAAGCCTGTAATCCCAGCACTTTGGGAGGCCGAGAAGGGCGGATTACGAGGTCAGGAGATCGAGACCATCCTGGCTAACACGGTGAAACCCCGTCTCTACTAAAAAATACAAAAAACTAGCCAGGCGAGGTGGCGGGCGCCTGTAGTCCCAGCTGCTCGGGAGGCTGAGGCAGGAGAATGGCGTGAACTCGGGAGGCAGAGCTTGCAGTGAGCTGAGATCCAGCCACTGCACTCCAGCCTGGGCGACAGAGCGAGACTCAGTCTCAAAAAAAAAAAAAAGATTATCATAGTCTGTGGGTGTGGGGACATGTGTGTGTGTGTGTGTGTGTGTGTGTGTGTGTGTGTTGCTGCCCTCTACTGGGGATCAAAGGACGAGTTCTCATTAAGTTCTTACCAGCTCAATTCCAATTGAAAATCTCTTCATGATAAAAATTAAATCAAGCACCTAGCAAAGTTCTAAGTACCAGAAACAAAGTATAGTACCACAAGACTATAAACCCTAGGGTTTTTTTTTTTTTCCCCCTCAATTGTCCGTACTTTACATTTTAGAGGAAAATCGTTGAAATCATGCAAAGACAGCCTTTACTGAGAATGATTTTTACCTCTAAGACTGAGAGTTTCATTCAGAATTGACATTCAGGATGAATCCAATCGGCTTTATTCAGTATCAGTTACACGCATATAAAATGATTTTAGTACCCTTAAAAAATTTTTGGTAACCTTGGCTGGGTGCGGTGACTCATGCCTATAATCCCAACGCTCTGGCAGGCCAGGGTCAGACGGATCACTTGAGGCCAACATGGTGAAACCCCGTCTCTACTAAAAATACAAAACTCAGCCAGGCATGGTGGTGGGTGTCTGTAATCCCAGCTACTAGGGAGGCTGAGGCAGGAGAGTCCCTTGAACCCGGAAAGCGGAGGTTGCAGTGAGCCGAGATCGCGCCACTGCACTCCAGCCTGGGCGACAGAGCAAGATTTTATCTCAAAAAAAAAAAAAAAAAAAAAGCTGGGCGTGATGGCTCACGTCTGTAATCCCAGCACTTTGGGAGGCCGAGGCGAGCAGATCACCCGAGGTTGTGAATTCAAGACCAGCCTGACCAACATGGAGAAACCCATCTCTACTAAAAAAACAAAATCAGCCGGGCATGGTGGCACATGTCTGTAATCCCAGCTACTCCACAGGCTGAGGCAGGAGAATCACTTAAACCCGGAGGCAGAGGTTGCAGTGAGCCGAGATCGCGCCATTGCACTCCAGCCTGGGCAACAAGAGTGAAATTCTGTCTCAAAAAAGAAAAAAAAAAAAAAAAAAGATTTGGTAACCCCATATTTTCTGTAGAGTTCTGGTAAATTGTATGACTTGATTTCACTGATGAATTTCTTTTGTTTTGTCTCATTTAATCTTCTTACTACTATGAGGCAAGTATTATTAATATCCCCAACTTATCATATGAGAGAATTTAAGCACAAAGATGTAAATAAATATTCTGAAGCCTCACAGCTGGAAACAAAACGTAGGACTTTGAATGCAGGAAATCTCAGGACAGAAGCCATGCTCTCAGCAAACACACTAAAAGGCCTTGCATATAACATGGTGCTGAGCACATAACATGGTTATGCTGCAAAAAATGTACTTGCAGAGCGAGATTATTCACCTATTAAGTCTTGAAAATCAATGTGTTATGAGTTAGTCTTAAGTTTCTCCAAGGCAAAACTATGACACAACATATGCCATGCTAAATTATGGAAATATTTCATCTTGAGATGCCAAATTTTAAAGCAGAAATACTGAAAGTAAATATAGTTTATATTCCATAGATTTTGTTGTTCCTGGAATTCTTCATGCTTTTTCTAACCCTCCACCCTTTGCTCATTTTCATTATCTTTACATGACTTAGTTATGCCAATGCCTCCTAGCCTACTATAATCTGCATTAGTCTGCTTGAAATGCCATAACAAAATATCATTGACTTGCTGGCTTAAGCAACAGAAATTTTTGTTCATACAGTTCTGAAGGCTGGAAGTTCGAAATTAGGGTGCCAGTATAGTCGGGTTCTGGTGAGGTCCCCCTTCCAGGTTGCAGAGAGTCACCTTTCACAATGTACTCACATAGTCTTCCCTGGCTGTGAGAGCTGGAAGGCCATAAGGTAGATGAAGGAGATGACGGGAGGGAGGGTAGTAGGGGAGAGCAACATCTTCCTCTTCTTATAAAGTCACCAATTCTATGGGATTTGGACTCCACCCTTATGACCTCATTTATCTTGGTTACCTCCTGAGAGCTCTGTATTCAAATATAGTCACACTGGGGGTAAGGGCTTCCATATATGAATTGGGGGCATACAATTCAGTCCATAACATCATCTTTTACATTTCAATTGCCCATTTTCTCCTTTCTTAGAATTAAATGTCTTGCAATCACCTGTTTACTTACCTGTGTCTCGTTATACACGTGTTCCCTCAGGCCAAATTCTAACTATATTGCCACTGTATCCCAGGCATAGAACATATTCATGTGGTGAGTACTGTTGGATGAATAAATCAATGATACCAATGGCTTTATTCTGCTTCTTTACCAGCTTTTAGAAGCAAATGTCATCATTAAAGCAGGGGTAATAGGTTTGTTGGCTTAAGCAGATACCTGGGGCTTTACTGGAGATAAAACATCAAAACAAGCCTTATGCTCATTCAGCCACTAAACATCATGAATTTTAGTCTCCTCCAAAGTCCTCATCAAAATAGTAGAATTTGCATGACAATAAAGTTAAACTTTGGGCAACAGCCATGACTGTGCTAGGAAGTAAGTGTTGCAACTGTTCAGGTGTGCAGCACACCAATTCAATTTGTAATTTCTTATTTCAGGTGAACACATTTTTTAAGAATAGAGTGAATGATTTAATAAATTATATCCATTGAATAAGTGACGATATAATATACATACCATACTCAACAATTAGTTAAAATTAGTTATAAAAAAAGACATTGTAATCAGGCCTGTACACATTTTATTATACTCTGAATAACAAGCATGTAACAAAATTTTGAGCATGACAAGGAAGAAATATTTCAAATTCTGTTTCTTACAAAAGCATTAAGAACAATACACAAAGACTGTTCATAATATTTTACAGTCAGCTAAAAATAACAAGACATTCTAGGACTTTAGGAGTTTTCCTTTTCTTTCAACTAGAGCGTTTATTTCCATTAGCTTTGCTACAGTGAAAATTAACATATATGGACATACACATAGCAGTGAAATGGAAAATGAAGGCATACAACAAACATTCTGATTAATCAACAAGTATAAAATACAGCCTTTTAGTACTTCTGAACTTACATTTTCTTTGAATGTACAATGAAACTTTTTGTGTAAAATGTTTTTAATGTTAATTTTGACAGTTCCCAAAGTAATTAATACTTTTTCTTAGCACCACCATTAATCTAATTTTAGAATTTGAAATGAATTAAGAAACACACTAAGCTCATTCAGAGGTGCTATTCACAACACTGAACAACAGGCAATTCACTGCCCCTTATCAAGGCAGAGACACTGTAGTAAATGAGTAGTTCACCAATACTGTCTATCCCAGGTGAATATCAGCCCTGATCTTACTTCCAATGACCAGATACATGTTTTGGCTTATTTGTAGTAGCATGAGCTATGAGATATGAAACATGAAAGTCACATAGACATGAAATTAAACTCAAATCTCTACTGCATGGAGGCTGAATGTGAAATATTTCACAGTGACTAAAACTGACTGGCTAACAGGCAATGGTGGATTTTTATATTCAACTTTGATTAACATAAATGGACTTTACAAGAAACCCTTGAGATTTAATTAATGCTGATAATCCAAGGGCTCCAAATGACTGAGGAGCCTTTAAAATCAGTATATGTGACCTTTTATATTTTTTTCCATAAGAAAAAAAAATAAAAACACCGAGGTACTTAAGTTTCTTTTCAAGGGATTACTGTTGGTTATCTTCCTGAGATGCAAAAGACCACAGAAAAAGCACCATGCCTAGGCTGCTGAATGAGGCATCAGACACTAATAGTTTGGTCCTTTCCTGAATGGATCTCTTCCAGCAATTACACTAAAACATAGTGATGGGTCACAGATGCCTGGGGGGCCTGGTTGCCCTTGGATTCCAGGTTTTCCATGATCTCCGTCTTTGCCAGGGAGACCTGGGTCTCCTGGAGGACCTTCTTTGCTTATTCCAGGAGGGCCCTCTGGACCTAAAATGGGACATTGGCAAGATGTAAACAGAGAACTTTAGTTTTTTATAGTGAAATAGCTGATTCTGCAAGAAACTTAAACTAAAAAAGAAAAAACCTCTTGAATATTTTATATATTTGCACTAATTATAAAGTAGAGGCGGCCGGGCGCGGTGGCTCAAGCCTGTAATCCCAGCACTTTGGGAGGCCGAGACGGGCGGATCACGAGTTCAGGAGATCGAGACCATCCTGGCTAACACGGTGAAACCCCGTCTCTACTAAAATACAAAATAAATTAGCCGGGCGAGGTGGCGGGCGCCTGTACTCCCAGCTACTCGGGAGGCTGAGGCAGGAGAATGGCGTGAACCCGGGAGGCGGGGCTTGCAGTGAGCTGAGATCCGGCCACTGCACTCCAGCCTGGGCAACAGAGCTAGACTCCGTCTCAAAAAAAAAATAATAATAAAATAAAATAAAATAAAGTAGAGGCATTTTCATAATTCTACATATCTTCTGCTTTGAAAAGAGCCATCCAAAAGTTATCAGTACTTTTTGAAAACTAGCTATATTAACATAGCAACCATGCTACTGATTAAAACATTTAGCTAACATTATAATATTCCATTTTGTGTACTGTCCAATCTTATTTCTTCCTTTCAGCCTATCTTTTACCGATATTATTATAAATTGACAGGTGATATATAAGCCAAAGCTGAGTCATTTTTGTGCCATATTTATGACAAATAAATGACTGTTTCTATTATACATATTTTTAGTTTCCATATCTAAATGCATTATTCTTATTTTAGTATAATAGTCATCAATACACATAGGTATGAAAGCCCTAATTTGTCCAACATAGCCTGATTAGTTCAATTAGCATGCTCGAGGAAACAAAAGCTAGCTTAGGATATTGGCCTTTTAAAGTGGATTCAAAATAACAAAAACAAAATATTCAGATTTTGGGAAGGAGCACAGTGGTTTCGGTCTCTTCTTACTCCTCTATTCCCTGCTACTACTACTAATAAACATCTGTTTAGCACTTAACTGCAACTGTAAGTATTGTTCAAAGTATTTTACATAAACAAGTTTTAAGTCATTTGATCAACTCCAAAGCCTCTTAATAACATCTAATCATAGCAAACATTTATTGAAAACATAACTGTGATTGTCCTGCATTGTTCTGAAAGCTACATATGGAAACTATTTAATCTCCCAATAATGTCATGATGGAGATAACATTATCATCACCATCTTACCAGTGAGGAAACTGAGACATGACAGAGTTAAATAGCACAGCTAGCAGAGATTACTTAACCACTTCAGCATTTCTCTGCTTCTCAGAGGGTCATAAAGACTAAACAGTGTTATACACCAGATAAGCAGGGGTGCCAAACGATTCTAGAACTCTTCTAAGGAATAGATATTAAACTAAATGATAAGCAAGAGATAATATTGAAGGATTCATACATTGAGGATAATATATGAAAAATATTCTAGAAGTTGTACTTCAGTGTGTTAGATGTGAATCACTCAAAAAAGAAAACGGATGTCTTGGTTTCAATTTATTTCACATAGATCTATGATGACTTTTCTTAAAGCAAAATGAGCAGCAACACTTATGACCAGGCAGCAATTCTCACCCGGGGGACCAGGAGGACCTTGTTCTCCAGGATGCCCAAACCCTTGGCTCCCTTTTTCCCCATTTCTTCCTGGTAGGCCTGCAGGGTGTCAAACATCTGAGTAAGTTTACTTAAAATCACTGCCTTTTAGATTGTTTCTTTCAAAGCTGTTAATATACACATGAAATAAAAATGTCTTTTAAAAACCAGCTTGCCATCTATTTTTTCTTACTAATGGAAAACAATTTTTGAAGCAATCATTTCTAAAATGATCAGTGGTTTAGTTGCAAGACTTAATGGGAATCAAACATTTAGAAAAGAAAATGGTTTGGAATTATTAGCCCTTTGTGTTAATCATAGTTTTTTAAAAATTACTTTATGAAACATCTAAATTGTTTATATCTTATTAAACAAAAACGAAAGAATTATCAATCAACATTTCACATAAACTTTCAAAGGCAAGGAGAAATTCTGGGCTATTAGGAAGTTTTATTGCAAAACTTATTTTTCCTATAATAGAAAAAAAAATGAATAAGGTAACAGTGCAGAAAGTTACCAAAGTCAAAACAAAGGAAATGGCATCCATGATTTTCCATTTAAAAACTTTTCTAGACTCAAGCAAAATTTCTCAGTACATTGACAACATTTTCTAATTTGTAACTTCATGTGTTCATAAATTTGACTTCTCTATTTGATAATATTGCATTAAAAAAATAATTTCTCTTTAATTCAGTTGGCAAATTATGTAAAGACTTGAGCATTTACAGATTTTTTTTATCATGAAAACAAAGTTAATTCTTGACTATTAAATGGATATAGGATATGAATTTTTTTTAAAAACAACTTTTTAAAATTCATTTTCTTGTTCAAACTAACTGCATACCTTTTAATCCTCTGATACCTGGACGTCCAGGGACACCCATTAATCCAGGAACACCATCTCTTCCTGGCAAACCAGGTAATCCTCGGGGACCCTCTGGTCCTACAGGACCAGGTGGCCCAGGAATACCCGGGGAGCCATGTTGGGACTGGCAATGATCACAATTTCTAATTCTTCCACTCTGAAGTAAGACTGGTAGCTGGGCTTTTAAAAACAAAGAAACCCCATCCCTTATGTTTAAATGGTGAGTTGGTGTTAATTATATTTCTATTTTATTTTTTTCAGTTTACAGAGAAAACAACTATGAGCACTGAATATGTACATATTTCTTGGTCAATAATTTGACTTCTAGGAATGTGACTATGGAAATATTCACTGCTCTATGCAGTCATTTAATTACAGAAATTGCTTAAAATAGGGGAAAAAGTAAAAGTGCCCCCAAAAGAAATTGGTGGAATTATAGATATTCATATTGATGAACTAAATTATCAAAAAATATGCTACAAAAGAAAATTATAATAATGACAAATAATAAATTTCTTTAATAAAAAGATTATAAAAGAGTATGTATGATACATCTTTATAAAAATACTAGTTGAAGAAAAGTAGATGAGGCTTATAAATGTTATCTGTTTTATTCTTCACCTCACTTATATCCTCTACAATTTGTCCTAAGAATTTGTATTACTTTTGTAATTTGAAAAAAGTGATTAAAATGCTGTATTTGATACTTACCTCTTATTACATCCGTGCAAACTTGTCGAATAAATTGTTCTGAAAACTCTCTTCCCTATATCAAAGTATTAGGGGTTATGACATGCACATAAAGAACATGAGCAAAAATCAATGAAAATATAATAACTCTGGAAGAAGCAGAATACATACGGGCTTCCCATCCAAACCTGGGGGTCCCTGAGGACCTGGGTCCCCAGGTTGCCCCTTAGGACCTGCAGGCCCCATCAAGCCATCCACCCCAGATTCTCCTTTTGATCCAATGGCACCTCGGACACCAGGATCCCCCTTTTCACCTCTCTAAAAGCAAAAGAAATGTTTACAAGTTCTACTTAAATATTTCGGAAGGTGTAATTCCATTATGAAACTCCTTAAGGATGATGAATGTATACATATGTAAGCTACGTAAGGACTAGCTGGAAATACTATCATTGACCAGAAGGGAAATTTCATATCATATTAAACTGTCATTTATCCATCCATCCAATCAGCCAGACCTACAAACATCCACTACTGATTGAGTATATTGCGTAGGTAATATGCACACTGCCAGAGATATCACAATGGGCATAACACAGTCCTATTCACAAGGAGCTTGCATTTTAGTGGGTCCAACAGATACAGAAATGCACAATATTCTTATTCAAAAATATGGAGAAAAAATTCAGCTCCAAGTCTGGCAGAAAAACCAATAATAGTGACAATTCACATTTCATATCAAATTCAGTATAAATGTACATATTCTGAAAACTGCTAATTGGGAACTTCCACTGAAGAAGATGAAAAACGTTTCATTTTCTGGTTTTTACTCAAAAGCTAGATTTATATAGTATTGAAACCCAAGCAAAAAGGACTGAAGAACGAGAGCAAGAGAGCATAATACATGAAGAAACATACCTCTCCTTTTGCGCCATGATGGCCTTGAATTCCCTTTGAAAATCAATAGGAAAAAAACTATAATAAATGTGCAAGCTACAGTACTGTAACGTGGCATCCACCTTTTACCACATACTTAATCAAATTTAAAATTTCAATTTGGAAAATATTGATAGCATTAGTGACAAAATTACACATAAAAGAGACCCTTTTTGCCTTTTAGAGAAGGCTAATGACTAGGAAATATGTGAACCGAATAATATAAAAATTTTAATTTGCTTAACTGTTTCCTTCTTAGATATGAATATTTTCGAATGCTGCAGGTTGAACCACGTGGGTAAGAATGGGATTCTACTGAATTTAAAATATATCACTATTTTAATAAAAATCAAAACTCAAATCAGATTAAATATTAGGTATATTTATTGTTGTATTCAGTAATTAAGATAAATCATCTATTTTTCCAAGTTTATGTTCTTAAAATTAAATTTTGATTGGGTGCTATTGACAAAGGATGGGTTAAAACAAAGATACCATTAAAAGTGACTAGTAAGAGAGAAAACCCCCAGCTGTCCTGTGCTTAAACCATTCACTGCCAGTAATTAAGAGACCAGAGAAGCAATGTCATGTAAAAGATGGTATTTTTTCACAATGATATAAACACTGGGGAGCCCATGCATGAAGCCCATTCAACTATAATTACCAGCTACATCTGGATGGCTCCATTAAAGTCTTTCCCATTCCTCTTTTCCATATTTATTTCAGTGGTATATTATACAGGAAAAAACTCTCAGGAAAGGTATTAACATTTTCCATTTTTGAAATTCAATGTACACCTGGGCTCAAAAATCTCCTAATATTCACTCAGGTAAAAAGATAAAACTTTCATAACAGGTAGGTTTTCATTATTCAACTTTAAAATAAAAAATCAGTGTTCTGAAATTTAATATGAAATTTAATGTATAATGTTGCACACAATAAAGTCTGAGTTGGGGTATATCTTTTGATTCATTTTCAGGCTCCTCAAATATGGCGTCCAAATTTGACAAAGGAAAGAATTAGATAAAACTCATAAAACACCAAATATTTAGTTTTTGTATATAAATCTTTTAGTAAGTAAAACGAACTTTGTATGGCATACTTGAATTTTGTTTCTGAAGAAATGCAGGAGTGATCCTTACAAGATACAATCCAACAACTAGTCCCAACATAAGAAGGGAGACGAAATAGTTAAGTTCTCAATATGGGAACTGAATTAGAGCTAAAACTAAAAACAGCTGTCACCTGAGAACTCATTAAGACAATTCCGTGAGAGAAATATCCACTTTGATTCCATTCACAAAACCAGGGCCAAAAAAATAACATGTGCTGTGCTTGGTAGAGTGACAGGTAATTAAGACTGTTTACATGAAGAGTTTGGGATGACTCTTCAGCCGCTGAAAAGCAACAGCTGCTCTGGCCCTGGGTACTCCATGCAGGTTAACCTCCTGGTGGTGAGAAATGTGGCTTCCAATCAATCGAGGGCAGAGGCTTTCTAGAGAACCCAAATCCTGCCTTAGGAGAGCAGACACACTCTTTTCCTTGAGAAGTGAAAAAGTTAGTGAAACCTTAGAGAAAGAGTGATCCATACGCCAGTAAGCTAGCTAAGTTGTGAGTTCAAATTCTAAAGGAAATATCCTTTTCTGAGAGTTATTGTGAGTAACCTTTATTGATAAAAGGTCTGGGCTGTGGAGGTTAAATGGATGAAGGGGCGAAGGTCCTATGGGAACAGCGGTTTATAGATATTTTGTGATTAACTTAAGGAAACTCAGAGAGTTGATCTGTGTTGCCACGTTGGGGAATAGGGATGGAGTTGTTTGTGTCATCAGGTGGGTCTGAGTCAAGTGGAGGATCATAAAAACTGAAAGACATTTTATTGAATATAATTGTACTGAGGTGATTCCAATCATTCCTCCTCTTGGTTACTTTTGCTTTTACTTTTATTGTTACCTTCTAAATTCTCAATTCTTCTTAATACTGGCACTCACCTTCCATCCCATATTGCAGATAACCTTGGGGCCCTATGCTTACACTCTTCCCAATGGTCTCTCAGACTCCTCCAACTAAGGGACAGAGAGACCCCTGTCCTTGGAAACATCACCACCCAGTTTTATCCCACTCTCTCCAGAGCTGGTATAATTGCAGAATCTTTCTCCCACTCACCCTCAGAGAAAGAGGTCCACCCCATGGGAGGACTCACATATCCAGCTTGCCCTTTCAGACCTGACGAAGTTGGAACCATGTCCAGCATTCTGCAGCTAGAAGCAAGACAGCAGCAAACATGCTACCCTAAGGACCAATCTCCTTTATGCCTTTGTCCATCCACTTTGGCTCTGACTGAACTTACAGTCACATGGCAATCTCACTGAAATACCACCTAACGAGAAGGGTTTAGTCAAGAGACAAGCAAAGCCATCTTACTGTGTGTGTCTGTTCTACAACACTGTCTCTCAGGATAGCATTTTAATATATCTCCAGAGCAGTAAATTGTCTCTCTGAACAAACTAAAGGGAAAAAAGTACATTTATCCACCACACGTGGCCCCAACTGATTTTCAAGAAGAAAAGCAAGACAAACCAGCAGGTATGAACAAGCTGTCATTGTGTGACTGACTCTCTCTAGCCAATAACTACCCCTAAGAAATGAGTGGAATTTTCTACCTTCAGTCATTTGCTAAGATACATTAAAAAACAAAATTCAGAGCCACCAATGCTATCATTATGAGAAAGTGAAAATATAAAACAAACAATTAAAGAAACTCATTATCACCACACTACCTACACGTTCAACCTTATACACTTAGAATGTATGTTATACTTATCCTTCTCCCCACCCATTTTTATTTGCAAGTAATCCTCTCTCAACATTGTCCAGTTATGTGACTTGTTATTTCATTTTTTATCAGAAGAAAACCAAAAAATACCTGTTGCCCTGGAATTCCCTGTCTTCCATTATCTCCCTTTTGACCCTTTAACATAAATAAACATTATTGATTAGTTTGCACACTTATGATGCAATCACATATACAATACAAACTATGTATTACCTTGAGTTCCAGAAGAAATGTAACAAAAGCAGTGATACAAATATATAAATTATGTGAGAGATGGGAAAGTCAGTCACTCAGAGGAAAAGAAGAAAAGTCATCCTAATCTTATAGTTAAAATGGCCAGAGATAAGGAACAAATTACTGATTTGGGCGAAACATGTAAATAATTCTAGACAATAAGGATGTTCTTCTAAGTCCATATTAACAGTGGGAAAATAGTTTAAAAATTCAATGGATATGGACATTTTGTTAATTTCAGTGGCAATTATGTTCATTGTTGACTATGGACATGTGAGGACAAGAAGACCTGTTGAAAATTTTATTTTTAAAAATTAAAATATACTGTCACATTTTAGTAAATAAGTCATTTAAATGAAGAGCTTTAAATCAGCATAAGAGAACAGAAAAATTAATAAAGGTATAAACACATTTATCTGTTCAATAAATATTTTTGGGTATCTACCATTCATGGGACATTGTGCTAGACTCTGAAGCACTACTTCATCCTTACATTTATTGTGCAAATTAATTAGCAGTTTCTAGGAAGACATATACCTAGATAAGGCAATCAATAAAAGATCTAGTGACTACAATTTTACATCACCCTTGCCTAGTAATGAATTCATCAATTTACATAAGTGAATTCCTAATATTTATTAAGCAGCGCCTATTTCCTGGCACTTAGGGACTGAAACAAAGATATCACTGTAGACTTTGAGTCACTTACTGTGTGGTAAGAGAGATAAATCTAGAATGATGAAAATACTGCTGATAAGTCTATAATGTATAAACATCTGGGTTGGATATTATTGGAACTTAGGAAGGGGCATCTGACAGAAAGAGTAGGGAATGTGACTCACCCTTTGTGTAGCCTTGAGGGATGAGTAAGAGGTAGCCAATTGGAGAAAGGATAGGAGGGTGTATCAGGGAGAGAAGACACAGGTGAAAGGCAGGTAGGTAGTTTCTTTTGGCTAAAGCAGCAGAGCAGGATTGGATAAGAATGGGTGGAGTGGCAAGAGAAAACACTAAAGAAGATTCAGTCAGCCCAGAAGGCACTTGATGGGACAGGCTTTATCTTAACATGTGTGGGGCACCATTAAAGGCTTGCTAAGCAGATACATAGCTTAGCTATTTTATGTATATAAAAGTGTGGAAGAAGGAAGTAGACTGGACTCAAGGAGACTGGTCAGGAAGATACTGCAGTAGCCCAGGACCCCGACAAGAAATAACTAGTACAGTTGGGAAAGGTAGAAGATGTCAAGTTCAAGAGATATTCAGCATTGATTATCATGACAGGAAATCTGTGAATACGAAGTGGTTTATGGAGAAAGATGACAAGTTCGGTTTTGGACATATTGAACCTGAGGTACCCATGAGTCATCTAAATGCAGTACCAAGAAGAAAATTAGAATATATGGGTCTAGAGCTCACAGACACGTCCTTAACATTTACCTCACTCCCAACTTCAATATTAACTTAAAGGAAGCCTATTATCATAGTACTTGAAGATCTTCAATAAAAATTGTCTGAAAAACAACTGAATTTTGTCATACCACTCTAAAACATCTTATGTATGTTATTAAGAATAAGTTCATTAATATGAACTGTTATAACTGTGGATATAGCAAATATTGCCTATGACTATTTCAATCTGAAATTTTCTCTTACAATTCCAGAAATTCTAGAGCATTCAGAATTCTACATTTGTGAAAATGTTCAGAGTATTTTTCTTTATATTTTCAGCTTATTCTGCATAGCAAAGCTCAGACACTATAACTGAGACTTACAAACTTAAAAAACATCATTAAAATACTGTCTGAACACTTGATTGGTAATTTATGGTTGGAAAAGTTTTATATTTCTAAAACTTAAAAGGTTGAAAGACCATCGGATATAATTTATTCCAGATAACTATTTCATTGACTCAGTTAGTGGCATCCTATTCAAGGGTCAGTCTTCAGTGAATAAAAAAACCCATTCCATAGACACTTTAATTGAGGTGAAACTATCCTTGTCTCCTAAGGTAGTAACATAGTTCTCCTCTTTGCCTTTGCTGCTAAGACACCCAAAACTAAATGTCTCTAAATCACCCTAGATTTCCCTAGCCTTTATAATTTTCTGGTTTAATTTTCCTTTTACATATTGATTTGAATATGTTTTATATTTAGGGTTAAAGGTTTTTTATCAAATTTTTGCCATAAAACAATTTCAAATCATGTTTGGAAACTCTGTGTGTGTGTGTGTGTGTGTGTGTATACATATATGTGTGTGTGTGTATATGGTATATATATGTATATATGTACATAAATACATATTAGAAGTATATAATAAAATCTATGTTTTTATTTTGTTGAATCATTTTGTTTCTAAGTTTTCTACAACAGAAAAGTGGTGAGGAATTTTAAAGTCAGATCTGGTCTTGTCTGAGAAGCTCAATAGCAAAAGGAGAAAATAGGATTCAACAACTTTATATTAATGTTGAAACAAAGGAATTTAAAAGTAAAATAAGAATTTTTTAAAAGCTCTGATTTTATTGCTTAGCCTACTAAAAAAAAGCAAACAACATACCTGAATACCTTTTTCACCTTGATTTCCTTTGTCCCCCTACAAAAAGGCAGTTTGATCTGTATCATAATCTAGTATATTCTGTACAGTTTCAAATAAACATATATTTTTCTCTGCTGAAGAAAAATAACATCTCATGCAAATTCCACAAGCGCCTATATACACAGAAGTTGACTCCTAAGACAATATTTGGGAAGAGAGAAGAACCACATTATGTCAAAATTATATTGTAAAAGAACACTTTTGTATGCTCCTACATTTGAAAGAAAATTCACCACAATCTTTAATTTCCCAGAAAGGAGAAAAGTTCTACATGGGTCACAGTTTTAGGTTAGACAAACTAACAAGAGAGGACTTATTTTGACAAATGCTGTTTTATGAAATCAAACTGAAAATCTTTCATTAAGCTATTAGTAACCACAAGTTTATAGGAAACAATGACAAAGTAAAGCATAATATTTAAGTGATATTTTAGAAAACACACATTTCAAAAGTGAGCTTTTGAAAGAAAAATTATATTCCATAAAAATAAGTTTTATAGATTATCAGCTAGAAGGGTAATTAGAAACCAACTTATACAATGCCCTTGTTTTTATAGATCACGAAACAGACAGTTAAGCACCTGCCCAAAGTTAAACTTGGATACGGTTTCTGAATTTCCTTTCTATTAATACCTCACCGTGCTATCTAGAGTACAGTTTTGCATTTTCAACAAAATAACACACAGATTTTCTTTTAAGTGACAAGTTTTGAACAAGAAAATTCTCTTCATCCCAAACACATATTCATAGTAGATTTACTTAACATTTACTAAGAGTCACTTGATTGCTGCTCTGTGGGGACATTTCTGTCTCAGCTAGTGCTGCCTACCTATCATCAGAACAAAAAGCCCAAGGATCATACTGTGTATGATCTAGGCACCCTGTAGACAACACATGAGGGATAGAAAATAAGATGTTGAAAAATAAATAGCAGGGGACATGAAGATGGATATGGAGTTTGTGTCTTTTCCAGAATAAAAACCAATAGATTTACTTTTAACCTGAAATGTTTGTATTTGCGGTAGCTTGGATTTCTTAGGCACACAGGCATCAATTGTTGCTTAAAACCTCCAAACAAATAAAAGCATTTATTATTTATATACATACAAGTCAAGGTTCCCTTACTTGACCAAAATGAGAGAGAACCTAGTTTTGCTGTCTTTCCTTGCCAAAATACTTTAAATTAGTACATTTGACTTGTATTTCAAACTCCTTAAATTAATTTTAAATAAACTTCTATGTAACATAATTGTTTCATAGACAGGAACTTCATGGTCAAACATTTTGGGTATAAGTTTTATCCTTCCAGAATTTGATCCGGTTTTGGCAAGAGGGGTATTCATATTTTGATAGGAATGCCTGACATTGGATAATTTTCCTCAAAAAATTCTTAGCTCACCTGGACTGTGAAAAAACCTGAATTTACAGGATATTACTTAATTGTACATTCATATTTTCTGATTTGCATGCCTTCTCTAAGGTCTTCGTCTAGGAGACAATACCCATGCGGGTATATAAAAGATGCCACAGTTATTAGCATGGGGCTGAACACATTATATATACATGGAATATATAGGGTACCTTATTAAAAATATATTAATAAGAAGTCTTACTTTAAGAATGTCACAAAAGAAAAACTTGTATGCAAGTAACTGGTTAAAAGTGAACTGTAAATCTTAACCAATGTATACCTTTTTTCCTTGAATCCCTGGTAAACCCATGTATCCTGGTTCTCCTGGGGAACCCACTGCTCCTGGTTCTCCCTACATAACACAGAAATTCCACAAAGGTCACAGATCTACTGCTTATGGAAAAACACCACTGTTTTTAACTCTACATATCTCAATTTTAAAATGAATGGTTAAAAAAATTTATTGACAGTTATTACTACAGAAATAGTAAAGAATAAAATGTTTACTAGAATCCCAGTAAAATTTCTTGTATTTTTCTCTATCTTTTCCAGGTGAAAAATTCTCACAGCATTTCATATTTTAAAATTCTGTAAATATTTGTTATTTTTTATCATACTTTATAATTTCAATAAACTAAATTAAAAAGTTGTAAAAACAATAAACACAAGTATCTCTTTTTTGTTTACCTATTTACTAACACTTTTTCTCCTTGAAACTGCTTTTTCTCAAATTGCTACTTTTAAAAAAGCTTAGTTTCTTGTTACAAAATGATAATAGATAATAAAAATTATTAAAAATCTTATAACCCAATGTTTTTATTTTGTTACATATTTTTTCTCTAATTCATAAACATACATAGTTACTAAAATATGCTCATATATATGCATACTTTTATATCTTTTAACCTCTAAATATATTAATATTATAAAGTTCTCATGCTATCATTTTTCATAGCATAATTTTTAATTATGGAAGAGCATTCATATTTATCAACTATATTTTATTTAATAAAATTCTTACTGTTAAACATTACAGTTTTCACAATTTTTATTTTTATAAACAATGTTGGAATGAACACCCTGGTAGTTAAATTTAATTATTTATATATATTTATTTATATATATGGAATATTATTTTGTTCGTCATAAATTCTGGAGCTATTTTTCAGTACAGGGTGTACCACATGAGCTATCTTAATTCCATTTCTCCACTCTCCATCATCCTATAGGAATTGTCCTTTCTGAAATAAAGTTTTTTGTTTTAAAGTCTTAAATAAATTATTTGCAAGCACATATTAATAATGCATTGACAATATTTGTAAGTGATGGAACATAATCCTGAACGTGCTTCATGGTTCTGTTTTGTTTTGTGTTTTACCATTAGTCCAAAACTCTATAACATCAACTAAAGAGCACTCTCTTTTTTAAAAGAAAATGAGGCTTTGTTCTTTTTGCTTACTGTAGTTCCTCCCTAGCCATCTAATCATTCTCTAGATTTTTGAAGGTTGGAAGTGAATTAAAATACCCATTGAAATAAACATCAACCCATGTGGTTTGGAGGAAACTTGTAAAGGCCATTTTGAGTTCTATATTAAAGATGAAACTGCCATAAGCAAACAAAGAACAGTATCATTCGTGAGAACTACATACTCTTGTTTTCAACTGTTTAAGAAAAGTCTATTCTCTGGACCAGAAAGTAAGTTTATGTTTGCATACAATTTTATCATTTTTAGAAAAATTAAGCCAAAGTTTATGTCTTTATTATCCAATGACAAAGTATCTAAAAAACAGAAATGAAACTCTGTATTGACAATTTCATTTCATGATAAAGGTAATCCTTAATTTCATGTATCTCTTAAGGGATATAAAATGCTAATTTTCTTAAATGATGAGAAGAATTTACATTATAATTTCTTTGAAAATATTTTCAAATGCATCAAAATTACCTTGAGCCCAGAAGCCCCAGGCATCCCTTGAATTCCAGGTTCACCTTTGCTTCCCTGTCAACACATCAAAAACATTGGCGTTTTTTAAAAACAATTCTGTCATAATATATCTGATATAGACACTAAAGGGAATATATTTAAAATAATTTTTACATTTTTAACTTTCCAATTGTTTGATAGACTCTGTACATTAGACCTATTTATTAAGAAAAATTCTTTTAGGCAAGGAAGTGGTTCCACACATTCATAAGCCTCTCTAAACACCTGTGTTAAAGCTGGTAGCATCAAGTACAAGGGAGGAAAGTCAAATCTGTAGTGGTCAGCACTAATAAGTCCGGCCACCACACTGCACAGGTGGGAGCCATGTATTTTAACAGCATCCTCCAGGCTGAGACCCTCATCATTATCCTGTTTCACTTTCTCAGTAGGACTCATCTTCAGTATGCAACTGAAGGAAAGAAAAGTAGCTTCAAATGCACAATGGCTTCTTTTGACGAAGTGTGAATCAGAAAATGTTTAGCTTGTGCTTTTTCAGAATTCCAGTGCAGTTCTTTCTAACAGATGGAAACTTGGAGTACAAGACTAAGTTGACAGGGTAAAGAATGTAATACAGAAAAGGAAAAGTGGATAGAGAAAGAGAAAACAAGTCTTCTGGCCAATAAGGAGAGATTGTCAGATGTAGTTCTGGTTTTCGAATACTTTGATATCTGAAATCACAACCCAATGTCTGGCAAAAGCCCATAATTAAACAGGTTGGTGTGACACCTAGAAGGCGAACACAATAATTACCCACAGTCAACTCGGGTTTACTAATCAGTGAGACAAACCAATGCCATTTTCAGCTTTTAAAAAAGTTTTGTAGGCTGCTCACGGTAAGAAACACGTGAAGATCATATTAGATTTAATTAAAGCATTTAGCACATAACAGTGTTATTGAACCACAGAATAATGATTCCTTAAAATTTCTAATTTTATAAGGGTTTAAATTGAAACTCACAGACATGAGATTTGTTGAAAGTTACCTGACTTGATAAAGCTAACATATCCTAGTATTATTTAGAGAATTATTATTATCTTTTAAAGTTCTGGGTTACATGTGCAGGATGTGCAGGTTTGTTACATAGGTAAATGTGTGCCATGGTGGTTTGCTGCATCTATCAACCCATCACCTAGGTATTAAGCCCAGCATGCATTAGCTATTTTTTATGATACTCCTCCACTCTCAACACCCCCTGACCACTAACAGGCCCCAGTGTATGTTATTCCACTCCCTGTGTCCATGTGTTCTCACTGTTCAGCTCCCACTTCTAAGTGAGAACATGTGGTGTTTGGTTTTCTGTTCCTGCATTAGATTGCTGAGGATAATGGCTTCCACCTCCATCCATGTCCCTGTAAAGGACATGATCTCATTCTTTTTTATGGATGCATAATATTCCATGGTTCTTTTGCCAGTCTGATGGGCATTTGGGTTCATTCCATGCCTTTTCTATTGTGAACAGTGCTGCAGTGAAAATATGTGTGCTTGTATCTTTGTAACAGAATGATTTATATTCCTTTGGGTACATACCCAGTAAAGGGCAGATAATGTTTTTTAAAACCAAAACATAGTATAGTTAAATAGACTTATCAATGTTTCCACAGCGATTTTTAAGTATTATAATATACATTAGAGGTTTTCCAAAGATCTGCCTCAGTTTCAGCCTCATCTCTGCGCTACAGAATACGTTTTTGTCTCACCCTAGAACTTCTATCAGTCATATTGACAGCACAAGCCACAAACATAAGCTGACAAAACTAGCAGAAAGAAACTAATATAGAGGTCAGTAAACTATGACCCATGGGTTAAATCCAGTCCAATGCAAGTTCTTAAAGTTTAACCAGAACACAGCCGCACCCCATACCCATTTGATTAGGTATTGCCTGTGGCCACTTTTGCACTATAATGGCAAAACTGAGTAGTTACAACAAAGACTGTATGGCTCTCAAAGCCTGAAATATTTACTTTCTGTCCCTTTTCAGAAAAAGTTTCCAACACCTAATATACTGCATGAAAAAAATTAAAATGTTTCACTGAGAAGATTATATTTAATATCTGCAACATTTTGGATCTATTTTTAACAAAGTAATTGTACAAGCACAAGAGGCAGAAAACCAACTTTAGAGTAAGTCATGTAAAAATAAACAAACTGTGATACTGGAAATGCTTACTGTCCTACCCAGCCAAATCAGCAGAATCTGCTTAAGTGGCAGACAGCACAAACACATTGTTCTAAAACCTTTTACGGAAAGTCCAACAGATACAATTGACCTTCAGCTCAGTGTGAGTCAACAGTGTGGTGTATCTAATAATAATTTTTTTAAAAAGCTGATGAAATTTTAGGCTTCATTCTTAAGAATTAGAGAATCCAAAAGACAATGAGAGAGCCCATTGTGCACCAGCTAATAAAGGGTATTTTCTTATGAAATGACCTTGAGAAACTGTGGAGACCTTCTGCTTAGCAAGCTCAGTCTTTCCAGTGTATTAGACCAACTCTGTGTTTACCTATAGTTACTCCACAAGGGTCTACCACTGATGAAGAGCAGCTAATTTTTCTCATTATTGGGCTCCCATGTCTTTTTTTTTTTCCCCCCCTCTCTCTCTTTTCTAAATACTTTAGAAATTAAAAGTAAAATAGATTAAGTCATCTACTCATCTATACGCCAGGGTCTAGTCCCCTGAGGCAACGCCTAGTCAAAGGTTGAACGCTTCCAAAATAGCAATCCCATCACTTCCTTTTGGAAGGTTGTCCTAGAATCTATTTGCAAAATAGTTGGGAACAGTTTTCCGAGCGTTTTGTCTGATCCTCTGGTTAACCAAGGAAACAAAATAGTTCTCTCACCTCGGGATTATATATACCTAGAAAATGGTCAAATAATGACATTCAAAGAGTTTCAGTTCTACCTTGAGAATAACCTCATATCCTAAATATATTTGTCAAGCTTGCCTTACTTATTTAAAATATAAAAGTAAAGATAATATGCTCTTACTCACAGTACTAGTACAATCTACCACAAGGCACTTTATATTATATACATTTCACTAAATAAAAATACCAAAAAGAAGACTGTAAAATGGGTATTGTAAGAGATATTCTTATTCATAACTATGAATGCTCTAGACTGGTGGTTTTGGCACTGAGTTCCACAGAGCTCTAGTATTCCTGAATACTAGACACCAAGACACCAAAAAGGGAGAAGGGGGCTGAGTAGCAGAAGATTCTGGACCCTTTCCAACATAACAGGATGAGCTTTACTTTAGCCTGTTTCTTATGCTGAGCTTTTGCAGACTTAATTCTTACAAGTGATTTTTTTCATAGAATAAAAACCACATTTAAAATACAATCAAGGTAGTGGTTAAAATTTTCATCAAAGTTATAAATGTCAACTGTGATTACACAAAGTTCCCAATCTTGTTAATTTTATCATATTTACCTTAGATCCTGGTGTTCCAGGCTGACCTGGTGAGCCATTGCTTCCCATTAAACCCTACAATTTTAAAAAGGAATTTCAAGAGTAACTTAGACAAGATTATTAAAAAATATTAAATCAATTTCCAAGTTACACGTTCTCATTATGAGATCTGAAAATATAATACAGTATTTAGAAAATTACTCCCCCATATATTCATAAAGGATAATAAAAGTAAAAAATCAAACCATGTAAGACAGCATAAAGGCTAGCAGAGCACTTATAATTCTATTGCTTACAAAAACTACAAATAGAGAAAATGGAGAGCTAATAAAAGAAAATATAAAGAAAAATTTATTTTTTCTATACTTTTTCTTTTGTTATGATGGCTAAGAATTAGGTGTCTTCATAGATGTTACCCTGATTTACATTATTTAGAATTCTATTATCTTGAACAATATTTTAAAAGAGTTACATTCTAATAAACTTTCTGTATAATCTTTCTTCAAGGTACAAAATGGCTGTATCTTTAATCATATGATTCAAAATAAAAAAAAATGATGACTACTCTTTTAGTTAGGACTTGATTTCATTTATATTCTACTTTAAATACTATTATACATATTTAACACACTTGGCAAATGAAAAGGGATTAAAAAATCATTATATCATCAGAAAATATAATCGCAATATGAACCTATAACAGACAATTTGATTATAGGTGAAAATCAATATCACTTCTAGCAATAAACTTAAAATTTAGGGGGGAATTCTTGCACATATGATAGAACTTTCATAATTTTGAGTCAGTTTCATATGCCATCTTCACTCTCGAAAACCATAAAATAATTTACTCTGTTTTAGGATCTTCCCATACTATGTCTTCTGTACATATTCTTTCCCATTAGTGTAATATGTTTGTAAATGTAATTTAAAATAAAATTCACTGAGATTTAGACTTAGCCATACTTAGTATTTTTAAATTAATAGCTAGAATATATGTTTTCTAATTTATCTACAGTTAGGGTCCCTGATGTTTATTTGGGTGGCCGACTTTTTGAAAAACTGAAGAAATTTTTACTGTTTTAGAAAAATGCACATAGACATAATATTTTTCATACAACTGAATGGAATTCATGGACCTCAAGTATTTTATTGTTGTATCCCCTACATTTTTATGAACTCTTGAATATGAACTCCTAGTAGGTAAGTAGCAACATTGCAAACATTTTGATAATAATGACATCAACATACAGGCATCCCTGGGGCTCCTTTTTTTCCTTGTTGTCCTGGAGGCCCAATTTCTCCCTAAAAAATCAAACATTAAAAAAAATTGTAAATTGTAAATTATCAATTTAGTTCAAGAAAGTTTCTGCCAAAGCACAATGGAATGACAATTGAATATCAATCAGCTCAACTTTTTCTTTCTCTTCCACTACTGTAAGGAAGAAGCAAGGCAAGGCAAAAATTGGAACCTAACACCTTAAAGACCTTGGCATAGAGTCTGAGGATTTACTGTCAATATTTTTATTATGACATTTATAGTGACATTTGCCATTCTTTCAAAGGAAGACTTAGCAGCTTAGATGGAGTTGGTAAGGTAAATAACAGAAATAAAAATCAGGTGAAAAATTTTCCTATTTATCATAGAGTTTAAGAAATATGACAGTGAACATAAATTAATAAAGAAAAATAGAGTAAAAACATAACAGCATTAGACTTCAACTTCTGGGGTTGCAGCATTAGACTTCAACTTCTGGGGTTGCAGCTGACTAGGTTCTCTAAAGGGACCCTCTAAGTCCAGAATAAAAATCCTAGAAGGAACATCCTCTCTGAGAGAGCGTTGGTCTTCCAAGAAGTAGGAGATGTATTCAAAGATCTTTCATTTTAATGAAGTATACTTTGAGTTGGGGCTATAATTATGAGGATTTGAACTATACAGAACCCATGCCAGAGACAGAATTGTAGGAGCCAAGTAAAGTGGGAGTATCTGAGGGTGGATCTTCAGCTCTCGGGAAACTGAATGCTGGCCAGCCATGGAAAGGAAGCAGGAATCTTCAATACCTATGATGACTCGGGACTTTCAAAGGGGACTGAAATGGTATCCATGGTGACCAGCAGAAGGCAGGTCTTCATTTCCCCGTTAGGCTGACAGGGCACCCTCTAAATTAAGATGAAGCAATAAGCTCATGATAAACAATATAGATACAAGAGACAGAAAGCTACAGGAATGAGAATAATAAATAATAAACTGCAGATGTTAGAATTGTTAGAATTTAGAACTAGATATGAGATTTTTTTTTAATAAAAAAACAGAATCATGAAAGACTATTAGTACTGAAAACATAACAAGAGACTTCAAGAACAAAAAGTTGTGGTTTAAAAAATTATAAACTCTAAAAGTGAAAATTATGAGTATTTACAATTTAAAAAAAAAATCAATTGATCATTCTAACAGATTAGACACAATAAAGAAAGAAAAAGTCAACTATGAGGCATATCTAAAACATTTAACCAGAATGTATGACAACCAAAAATATGGAAATATAGTAGGTAATGCTAAAAAGAGATGTGGAGTATACAATTAGAAGAAATTAAAAAATGTCTAACCAGAATTCCAGAAACAGAGAATGGAGCAGAGGTTATATGGAGATAATGGCTGATTCTTTCCAGAACTACTGGAAATAATTCCACAGAGCCAGGAAGCAAACCAAAGTCCCAGCAAGATGAATAAAGAGATATCCATATCAAGATATATTGTAGTGAATTTGAAGAACACTAAAAACAAATAAAATACCTTAAAAGGTTCCAAAAGGAAGAGACAGATCACTTACAAAAGAATGATAATTAGAATGACAGCAGATTTTTCACAGTTAACAATGAAAGCCAAAAAACCATAGAAGAAAATCTTCAATTTACTAAGAGAAAATAATTGTCAACCTTGAGTTGTATAGTCTACAAAATTGTCCTTCAAAACAAGAGCAAAATAAAGAAGTTTGTAATTAAACAAAAACTGAAAGCTTATTTACCAAGATACATATACTAAAAAGACATTCAAAAACATAGTTAAGTAAATTAACTTTAAAGAAGTAAATTATACCATGATTATCTTAGAGAACAAAGTTGAAAAGTAGCAAAGTAAAGGAGGAAGCATATAATGTAAATCTAAATTAAAATTATCTACATAAAACAACCATAAAACAATATATACAAATTTGTAAAGCCAGAACACCAGCTTCTAAAATTATATAATATTTGAAAAATTAACTGTTACCACAAATGTAAAAATGTATTTTTTCATAGACAACAATGCATTAAATGAGCAGATCCAGGCCCAAAGCTAACTCTCATGAATACTTACCTTTTGGCCCATTAATCCTCGGTTTCCAGGAAACCCTGGGATTCCCTAAAAACAAATAAAATAGATTTTTGACTTATAAAAAATTGAAGACTTTATCATTAAAGAAGAATCAGTCACAACTGGAATTTTAACTGGTAAATAACACATATTTTCAAATGTATACATATTATAATATTGCTATTTATAATAATCTAATATGGAAAAGACGATTTATGAGATATAGTATTATATGACTACTACTGATATTTAGAGCTTTAAATAAAGGTTTTTTGAAAAAGAAACTATGAGGAAATTAATCTCAGTTCTTGCACCCCAACACGAGTGATAAAATTAAAACAATGTTTCATTTGAACATAGTCTTGTATTACTTGTAATGAATCATGCAAGAAAATCTGTTAAATGATATAAGTTCTGATTTAGCGCAACAGTTCCTTTCCACAAGCCCTCAGTCTCACCACCTTAGTTAAAAATTAATTTAACTAAATGATTTCCTCCAACCTGAGCCTTGAAATACCCAAGAACCTAAATATTCATATAAAAAATGGCAATCTTTTCTCTTAATAACTCCCTTACTGATGCAATCATGAAGAATATGAAGACCACAGTTTGTGAAGAGACATAAAGAAGTACAAGTCACTCTTTCACATGGCTGAACCGATATGTACATGTCTCTGGCAGCATTCAGAAAAAATTAATGTTAATTCTATCAAATGAAGAATAAATTTAGCATATTCATTACTTGCAGAACAGTTCTATTTTCTGCCTTTTGATGCATTTACCCAAAATGATCATTTATCATGCAAAACACTGATTGTCCTAATCAATTTTTGCTTTTTATTCCATTTTCTTAGCACCTATTTTGGTGACATTTTAGCTGAAATTGTTAACAACATTTATATTTTTATATATATGTATTGAAACTGAAAGACAAGGAAATTGGGTCACATCTATATGACTTTGAAAACCCTCTGCACTAGCAGGCCTTCCAAAGGAAAGCAGTACTCTTCAGTAAATCACAGCAGGTGCTAGAGCTGCCATTGCCAATGAGATCAAGTATCTTCTTCTATTACAGGCAGAATCTGCCATTATATTTATTTTCACACCTGAAGTTTATAAATACAACCTTTATTGATCAATGTGCTAATCACAATTACAGGGCAAGACATAAGCACATAGTTCTAGTTTTAAAATCTGAACTTAAATCATACATTGGAATTCAGTTTGATTCTATGCAGCTCAATTCAGTTTGCCACTTCACTATACTCTTTGCAGGGAACAAAAGTGGTATGTGAGCAATGACTATCAACAAGGGACTCAATCTACTTGAAAAGACAAGCCTTTATAAACATAAGTAGAGAATAATATGAAAACAATAAAAAATACCTTAAAGTAACAATATAAAACACAATCACAGTACACCTAATAAGCACTCTAAAACATAAAGTAAAAATAAAGTCACTGAGTTACGAATATAAAATGAATTGTATCTTCTTAGGCAGAAAATGCATATTCTCAATGCAATCAATTAAGGTAAACATTATTCAAAATAAGAGCCTCCATTTCAATGAACCATAATTTGCTGTGAAACCACTCTGTGACTTCCTCCCGTTCAAATACCCACACACACATGAAAATTCACTAGAAGTTGAGATCAAGTTCTGAATTTAACTAAGACGTGTGTCAATTCTTCTCAGAAGCAAGGTGGCTATACATTGTTCTATGCTGGAAAACTGGTACAGTTCTGTCAATGTAATAATGTTGGCCCCGAGAATTCCTAACGGCCACATGAGATTACCAATGACAATGTCAGACCTGAGAAGCTGAATTTCTTACTAGTCTTTTATCATTTAAAGTTTTCATCACTATTCAAGCCTCTGTGCCCTTACACAGTCTGTGATGTTAGCAGAATTAGTTACAGATATCCCGAAGACAATCCCAGTGTTAGCAAGTTCACATCCTTTCCCTGGAGAAAACAGTTATACTTCCATGAATAGCACCTTGGCTTCCACCTCCTCAAAGCCCTTGAGAGTCCATTTCCCCACTGTTTACTCCATGGAGTTGATTTGACACCCTTTTGTTTTGTTTTGTTTTGTTTTTTGTTTTGTTTTTTGAGACGGAGTCTCGCTCTGTAGCCCAGGCTGGAGTGCAGTGGCGCGATCTGGGCTCACTGTAAGCTCCGCCTCCCGGTTCACGCCATTCTCCTGCTTCAGCCTCCCTAGAAGCTGGGACTACAGGCGCCCACCACCACGCCCGGCTAATTTTTTTGTATTTTTAGTAGAGACAGGGTTTCACCGTGTTCGCCAGGATGGTGTCGATCTCCTGACCTCGTGATCCGCCCGTCTCGGCCTCCCAAAGTGCTGGGATTACAGGCGTGAGCCACCGTGCCCGGCTGACACCCTTTTTTTCTGAGACATTCTAATACTGAACTTGGCCTGTAGAAGAACATAGCCACAAATCTTACATTATTTCAACATATCTGATATTAAGATTATTTTCGGGAGATTCCAGATTATAAAAAAATAGTCCTTTTCTTTTTGTTCATCCTCTCAAACTGGCCAAAAATTTACATACGTTTCATAGATATGTATATCCATGAAGTCCTAATAGATCTTCTATGTCCGATTATGCTAAGAATTATTACTTCTTCTACAAATACCAAATAAAAATATAAAAACTATACGATGTCAAAAACAAAATGTAGGCCTGATTTAGCTAAGGAATTCTTGGCAAAACTAATATAATACCACAAGCATGCATAGAATACCAGCTTATTGAGGGCGAGGTTAACCAGGGAAACTGAAATCATTGAGCTATATTAGTTAATAAAATTCTCCAAGGTAATCTTTTCCTAGGCTCCCAATATGTGTATTGAAATTGACTAATGTTATCCATTAGCATTTGAAAGTTAACAGTTTGTTGATCGCAAAGTATTCAGTGACAATTATTTTATAGAGTAAATGTGTTTCCAAGGAGACTATTTTCTATTTCGCTGTGGTTTTGGGTTCAGGCAACAGTGACAATGTCCAAGTAAAGACAGAAACAAGTAAGAGTAAGTGGACATATTTCCTCTACTTCTGTGATTTCAGTTTGGGTTTGAGGAAGAGCAGAAAGTCAACCAGAAAATCCTGCATAATGTTGTGGTTAAAGAATGTTGACATAAAAAATGTTCTAGAAGCTTCTCTGTAACCATTTAAACCACTGCTGTACAACAAACAAGTTGCTAAGAATAGAAATACATACTTTAGAATAAAGGGTTTGACTTCCATTTCCTAGAGAATACTTTGTAATGAAGGGAGTGTGTCTATGACAATATTACTTAGAAAAGACGAAATATCACATTATACTCCCCATATGTAATGAATGTATTCACTTATCTATGAAATTGGACCATCTTAGATCAAATTTGCTTTTAAGTAATGCAATATGTTCAATTCACTTAAAAAGATCTAAACTATTAATGGTACTTTTGTATCAAATTATCTACTTTCTACACAATGGTAGAGCTATTTAATATCATCCAGTTATCAAAATATCAGAAGTATATTACATGTTTTCTTCATTATATCAAGAAGTGATTTACTCATTCTTAAAGATTCAATGAAGGAAAAATTCACATGTTGAAAGTATCATTCTCATTAACTAAAAAGATTCCAATATAATTATCAGTAAAGTGCATAGTAGAAGTCATATGAAGCAGCTAAAAATATAGATGCTGGAGTCAGCCAGCCCATGTCCGGATCCACTCCAGACCAGTTATTTAAATTGTAAAATCTCTGAATCCGTTTTCTTTGTGGGAAAAATAATAAAACCTATCTCATAGAGTTGGTACATTCTATCAATTAAGCTTTCACAAATATTTAGCTCAGTAATATTGAATAAATTTTTATAACTGTCTCTTCACAGCTCCTCCCTGACCTTTGAAAGTTGTGAAATACTTGAAGTCATTTTTTTTCCATGTCTCTAAGTTTTCTCCTCTTTCTCCATTGTGAGGCTTTTTCTTTTTGCCTTTCTACCTTGCCTTTCCCTACTTTACTTTCCAAAAATGTCCATTATATGTAGGATGATGCTAGCAATCTAAAGTTCCCCACTCGGGGACGCCAAAAGTCAGCATTGCCCCCCCTATTCCGTACCTTTCCTTTTCATGTTTGGTTGATCTTGATTACAGAATAGTACTATCATGACTTTTGCTTTTTAAATATTTTAAATAATTCATCACTGCTCAGAAAAAGATGACCAAGAGTATTAAATATATTTATATTTATATATAGTTGAACCCTGCAATGTTTTTCAATTTTTTTTTCCACAGTAACTGGCAGGCCATTATGAATGATTTACAACAGATTATTCTGTGGTAAGGTAACTATAGGGAGAAGTAAGTTACAACCGCAGTTGCCAGACCTAAAAGAAACCAATATACAAGTACTTGCAATAAACCCTTGATAAGGAAATGACCAATTTTCTATTCCCACATTATGCTGTCATTAATCTTCAAGGAAAAAAAAAATCTAAGAATGTTGGATGAACTTATTCACCCTGGCCTGTAGACAATGGCCCACTTGGGACTGGACCCAAGTTACCCAAAGATAAACAATTTAAGTAGAAAATACTTTAGCCAATGATTATAGGCTACTCATGTTTATAATAAAGCAGAAAGTGTCACGAGTTTCACCTTATAGGCTACAAAAAAAGAGAACAAAGATATCATAGGAAGGAAAAGCCATTTGGAGGCCATTTTCAAGGCTACTCCAGTAATTGGCATTTCTTTTCCACACCAAAAGGCATTTCTACATTTTTATAAACCAATAAAATAGTCTGAACAATGTTACTGTTGCAAAAGCATCCTTTTCCAGGACAAGACAAAAATCACAAATTCTTAGCAAATAACAAACCTGAAAACTCAGACAAGGAGGAAGACTATCTGGAGAGGAAGGGAAAGGATTAAGAGATCTGGTACCCCTGTCACGTGGTGGGAAATTCATGTAGCCACCAGAGCCCAACAGGTCCAGAAAAACCACCTGCCCCTTTGTATCAGTTAAGTGAAATGCATATGAAATACATGGATGTGTTAAAAAACAAACAAACAAGCACTTATGTATAGACATATGTAAAACTTAAAATCAATTCCATTTTGAAAGAGAAAGTTACAAAACAATACTAGAGTTGTTCTAAAATGGGCTCTGATCCTCTGAAAGCCTGAAAAGTACCTACCACATTTTTCGGGTACAATTTTTTTTGTTACTACATAACTCAAAACAAATTATAGTCAATTTCTCATTAAGGAAAAAACTAAAAGTGAATTTTTCAAAGACCCCATTTAACTTTAAAAACTTTAACTTGGTGCCGAATCGAAGTTAAAATAGAAGTTAAATCTTTTCAAGAGAAACTTGAAAATTTTACTATTTTTTTGAAATTTTATATATAATAGAGGTAATCATACCAAAATATTTTAAAGCACCATTAACCATCCCCACCAAATAAAAAATGAAATTAGTTTGATAAAGAAAACACACTAATAAGTGAATTTTTAAACTTAGTTAATTTATATGATAAAAATAACTAGGTATTTAAAATTGTATCTAATCTAATATCTTCTATATCTCTTATTTATAACCTCATATTTTTGAAATATATATGCTATTCCATCTAAATCTCTATACTAGTTATTGCATAATACAGCCCATTGTAAATTTTATGTTTATATAATGTAAATCTCATTTTCTTATAAAAATAATCAAAAAATTGATAGACAAATAAGCATTGATTAAAGTAAAAAATTTAAATTTGTTTTCTATTGATCCATAACCAATTACTACACATTTAATGCATTAAAACAACATGAATTTATTATCTTAACAGTTCTGTGGGTCAGAAGTCCAGCATGGGTCTCACAGGGCTAAATTCCAAGAGTCATCAATGCTGCACTCCTTTCTGGAGTCTCTCGGGAAGAATCTGCTTCCTGTGCATTTAGGTTAATGGGAGAATTCCGTTTCTTGCAGCTGTAGGACCAAGGTAGCCATTTTCTTACTGGCTGTAAACTGAGGTCCATTTCCAGCTTCCAGGGGTGACTACATTCCTTGGTTTACAGCCCTAAGGAACCTATCATTCATTTTCTCTATCTTCAAATGGCTCAGTTCCTTCTCTAGTCACATCTTTTTGCCCCATTCCTGTTCTGTATTTTTCCATTTTCAATTATCATGATTACATTGGGCCTCCTTAGATAATCTGGAATAAAATTTCCATCTCAAGGTCATTAACTTTAATCACATATGCAAAATCCCTTTGCTGTGGAAAGTATCAGTTTCCAGGGATTCAAATATGGCTATCTTCGGGGAGAGGAGGGAGTTGTCATATTTTGTCTACCACAGAAATATTATCTAATATCTAAGGACCAGATCGTTTCTATGTAATTTAAATTCCTCCAAGGCATTAAAAGGATGATCATCTAAATTCAAATTATGAAGCCACTAATATTGTCAATAATAATACCTAAAAAAGAAATCTACAAGCTGATGTAATTTGTTAAAATAAATGCAAATGGACTTACTATAAGGCTACTAAGATAAATATAGCAGTGTGTCAGAACAAAAGTAGAGCATGGCTAAGTAGGGTTTGTCTCAGCACGCAAGAAATGTCTAATATAAAGAAATATATCTGTATAATATACTATACTAATGACATTCCCACATTAACAATTTAGAAGAAAAACACACAAAAACATCTCAAAATATATCAAAAATTCATTATTAAAAATTTATCATTCAATATTTGTGAAAACTCCCAATAATCTAGGAATAGAACTAATATTTGAAACCAAAGTCTGAATCAATCAGAAACCCATTTTAAACATCAAACTTGGGGAAACACTAGACATTTCTACTTAAATTCAGGAATAAACCATAGTCTATATTTTAAACCAGTAGTCACACTTATAGGGATATATCCCGCAGGAAAAATATTGCCTAAGTAGGCAGAAAAATACATATATATATATATATATATATATGTATATATAACATTAATAAGAGAGATTAGATTGATTTATAGCTATGCTATAAATGAAATGAGATAGATTTTATATTCTGTCTTATAATCTTATATGGTAAATGTTCATATTATAAAGTTAAATAAAAGTTTCAGTGGATCCAATTTGTTGTTTAAAAAAATTGTGTAGGCTCTTATGCATTTGTATTTGCAAAGAAAAAAACCAGACATAATCTCATTAAATGAGTAACAACTGTTACTGCTGGGAATGGGAATGGAATTTGGGTAAGTGAAAGCATACTCAAATTTACAACACAACTTCTATACTTTTTGAGTACTTAAGATAAACTAAGTAAATAAATATATATAAGAAGTGATAAATAATGAATAAAAGGATTAGATACAACTAAAAAAATGTAATCAAATATACAATGCATAATAACAAACAAATGAAAAGTTGGCCCATACAAATTTCTTATCTTAAAAAATTCTCAAAACATGTCTAAGACGTTTTTTCCTCACATTTAAATCATTCAATAAATTACTGTCAAACATTGGTCTTTCAAAATAAAAAAGTAAAGATATTAAAGGTTGTGGCTATCATTTGGTAAGAGAACTAGAACAACCGGAAAGAATTATGTTGCAGACTCAGAAATCAATGCTGGGGGGATCTTAACACACCTCCCTGCTGTGACCTTCCTGTGTAATGCATTTGCTAAGTTTTCTTGCCTTGGGAAGTTATTCTTGCAGATAATTTTCACATATTGCTCAGTACACTGTGTTGGACACAGGCATTCATGTTGCTCAGGGAAGGATAATGCTGTGTTTAAAGAGCGCTTTCTTTCACAGAAGAGCTAGGAATTCGACATTTGGCAAAATCGGCTTTCCCAGGCAGCATTTGCCCCATTTTCCCACAGTCATAGAACTTTTCTAAAACAAAAAATGATAATATATCAGGTTTATAACTTTAGATTGTTATTTTTGACTATTACATACAATTTCTTAAATCTGGAAAAATTAATAACCAAAAAATTTCATTAAAATTCAAGGTATAATAAAACTCATAAATTTAAATTATCTAATTTCTATCTTTGTGAGGATTTACCTCTCTTTCATATACGCAAGTTTAGTCCTCTTCAATTGCATATAGATGTGTTTTTGCTTTACAAAATAGATTTGTTTTTGTTATTTTTGTCAATAAATAAAACACAAAATATTTTAAATAAGCAAAGGAAACTGAACCCATTTGGAAACATAATTTCATATTATCATTTATGACAACATAAAAGCTTATTTAACCAGAGAAATACATATTAAAGCATGTGTGGTCTAAAAAATATTAAAATGTCAGAATTACTTTCTTGTACCAGTATCATTAAAACTAATTGTTCTCCTCCAGTAGGTAACTTCTGTCTTCCTACCACGTTCATAGTCCTCTTTTTGATCTACCTGTCTCAAAGTGTATCAGTTTTTATATACAGTTGACCCTTGAACTGATATAATATCAGTAGTTATTAAATTTTACATCAGACTCACATGCAGTTGCCACTAAAAATGTAGTTTCCTGGGCTTTGACCCCAAATTTTGATTCATTAGGAGCAGAATGGCCCCCAGAAAACTGAATTTTAATAGGCATTTCTGGTAATTTTGAGGTACTCTGTGAATCAGAGCTTGAGAAATAGTGTTCTTTATATAGTTTTTCAAGAGATAAATGTACAGATCATTTTCAAGAGAGTATCATTTGTATATATATTTATATTCATAATACAGATAATTTTCAAGACTTCAATTTACATAGTCTCACTTATATAGTCTACTATATATTACATATAAAAATATTTAAATTATTTATATATAAATGAGACTCTTGAAAACTATCTGTATTATAGGTGTTAAGCTTGGATCAATCAGGGTTTTAAATTTGATTACCAATTAAATTTTAAAATAATCCATTTTATGCCTCTCTGCTTAAAAACCATTACATATAGATTATTTTTCCACCAATCTATAACCCTTGAACAAAATCTTAACACTCTGCCTGTCACAATTACATTTGCTTATCTTTAATGGATTTTAGGAGTTTTAACCCACCACACAATTTTTATATACAGTTGACCCTTGAACTACACAGGGGTGAGTGGTGCCAAACCGTTGCACAGTTGAAAATCCACGGTTAAATTTTGACTCCCCCAAAATGTAACTACTAATAGCCTAGTTTTGGCTGAAAGCATTACTAATAACATAACAGTCAATTAACACATATTTTGCATGTTATATGTATTTTATACTATATTATTACAATAAATAAACTAGAGAAAAGCAAATGTTATTAAGATAATACGGAAGAGAAAATGTATCTACTATTCATTAAGTGGAAGTGGATCGTCATAAAGGTCTTCACCCTTATCATCTTCATGTTAAGTAGGCTGAGGAGGAAGAAGAGGAGGGGTTGGTCTTGCTGTCTCGGGGGTGACAGAGACAGATGTGGAAGAGGTAACAGGGAAGCAGGAAAGGCCGGCACGCTGGGTGTAATTTTGTGGAAGCACACTGTAATTTCTGCCTGGCTTTTTGCTTTTCGTTTATCTAAAAACGTTTCTATAAGGCACCAATCCTTCTTCCACCATTTGCTTCAGTGTCAGTACCCATATCATAGAAGTGTCCGTGCTGTAAAAGAAGTCAAAAGCAGTCTCGAATAATCCGAACCATTCTGCCAGCTTGTCTAATGTCAATTTGTTTTCTGGCACTGCTTCTTCTCCATCTTCTTCCTATAGTCTAGCACTGGTTTGGAGGCACTCATCACCATCAAGTTGTCCTCTGTTAATTCCTCTGATTTGGTGTCTGTCACCTCTTGAATCTCTCCACGATCCGTATCTTGGGACCCTTGCCCTTCACCTTTTTTGTTTTGTTTTGCCGTATCCACAGTCTCTTTTGTGATTTCCTTGATTGGTTGTGTCATAAGATCATGTACAACATTTGGACACAGTTTTCTCCAGTAGAATTTTATGTTTCAGGCTTCGTGGCTTTTTCTACAACAATGATAGCATTTTCAGTGGTGTAATTCCAGACTTTCATGACATTCTCTCCCCTGGGGTTCTCTTCCATAGCATGGACAACCTTTCCATACAGTACCATGTGTAATGAGCTTTAAAGGTCCTCCTTATGATACAGTCTAGAGGCTGAATTAGATACATTGTCTTAGGGGGCAAGTACACCATTCAGATGTCTTTAGTGTTGAACTCATGGGGTTCTGGGTGGCTGGAGGCATTGTCTAATATCAAAAGAACTTTAAAATGCAGTCCCTTACTAGCAACGTACTTCCTGATTTCAGGGACAAAGCATTGATGGAACCAATCCAGAAACAGCATTCTCTCATCCAGGCTTTCTTGCTATACAACCAAAAGACTACCAGCTGGTGTTTACAGTTTCCCTTCAAGGCTTGGGAGTTAACAGCTCTATAGATAAAGGAAGTCCTGATTATAAACCCTACTGCATTTGTACAAAACAGTAAAGTTAGCCTATCCTTTCCTGCCTTAAATCCTGGGGTTTGTTTCTCTTCCTAACAAGTGTCTTTTGTGGCATTTCTTTCTTCCAGAATAGGACAATTCTAACTGCATTAAAAATCTGTTCAGGAAGATATCCATTTCTCCTCAATGAGATTCTTAGTGGCATCTGGAAATGCTTGTGGTGCTGCTTTGTTGGCAGACGCTGCTTCTCCTGTGTTTGACAATTTTTAAGCCAAATCTGTTTTTAAAATTATCAAACCATCCTTTGCTGACATTAAATTCTCCAGCTTTTGGATTCTTCATCTTTGTTTTGCTTTAATTTGTCATAGAATAATTTTGCTTTTTAGGCCGGGCACGGTGGCTCACACCTGTAATCCTAGCACTTTGGGAGACCAAAGTGGGTGGAGCACCTGAGGTCAGGACTTCAAGACCAGCCTGGCCAACATGGTGAAACCCCATCTCTACTAAAAATACAAAAATTAGCCAGGCATGGTGGCACATGCCTATAATCTCAGCTACTCAGGAGGCTGAGGCAGGAGAATTGCTTGAACCCGGGAGGCGGAGGTTGCAGTGAGCTGAGATTGAGCCACTGCACTCCAGCCTGGGAAACAGATCGAGACTCCATCTCAAAAGGAAAAATAATTTTGCTTTTTAAAAACCATATTTGTGTCTATTAGTATGCCTTTCTTATAGCGATCCTGCATTCACCTAAAAGCTGAATTTTCAATATGAGACAAAAAGGAATTTTGCAAAAAGTGCAAGGTTTTGCACCTGCCGGCATAGCTGCAGCAACAGTTTCACAAATTTCCTTTTCTTTTTTTTGTTTTACAATGGTCCTTACACTGTATTATCTCAACATGGTGGGCAATAGCAGCAGCAGACCTCAATCTATGGTTACATATCAAGCAATAAGACCTTTTCTTAAAATGTCACAACTTTTTTTCTGCTTTTTGGGAGCACTTCCAGAATCAGTAGTGGTACTTTCTATGTACTATTTTTTCATAATGTTATTCAAAGTTTACAGTGTTGCACTAAACAATGAAAAATATGCAAAACCACGAGAGATCTTTTTCTTTGAGACAGAGTCTCACTCTATCACCCAGGCTGGAGTATAATGATGTGATCTCTGCTCAATGGGGCCTCGACCTCCCAGGCTCAAGTGATCCCTCCCACCTCAGCCTCCTGAGTAGCTGGGACTAGGCACACACACATCACCACATCTGGCTAATTTTTTGTATGTTTTGTAGAGATGGGGTTTTGCCATGCTACCAGGCTAGTGTCAAACTCCTGGGCTTGGTCAAGTGGTCCGCCCACCCTGAACTCCCAAAATGCTGGGATTACAGCATGAGCCACCACACCCAGCTGAGATCACTTTCTACTGTAATACACAATTTATTTGAAAGATAAACTGCTCCCGTGGAGATGATTAGCATCACATGGCATTTTAAGCTGATACCTGCAACAGTTGAGCTCACCACAATAGCAACAGGAGGTGGTTATGAAATTATTACAGTAATACAATATGCACTACAGTTAATTTTAGGCAATTATGATTTAATATTACATCTTTACATTGGTTTACATTTATCTCAACTGCAAATGGCACTATGTATGCTCTGTAAATGTTTGTATATGTACGTTTTGAAATTTTCATTATAGTAAATAATACAGAGTAATATCTATATATATTTTTTGCACTTGTGGCATAACTTTTTATTTTAAAAAATATTTCTATGTGACATGGTTCATCCACAAGTTTTTAAAATTGTCAAAACTCTCCAAAAAAATTTTCACTATATGTATTGAAAAAAAGCACAGATAAGTGGACCCATACAGTTCAAATCCATATTGTTAAAGTCAAAGTCTGTTTACATGATATCAACCCATAAAATCTAGACTTGATATCCTATATACATGGTAAGTTTCCTTTCACCCATTCTCTTCAAATCAGAGATCAATTTAATCAGTCCCCATACCAGTGAGACTACTGAGCCTACATAAGCAACAATGAGATTCTATTTACTTAGAGGATATGTTATCCATTCTAAGAATTAATCATACATCATCTCATATTTGCAATAGCATTTATTCCTCTTGAAATTTCAGGGCTCAATAAAGCCTCTTTCAAATTATAAAGAGATGGATAGAAAAGGGGAAAAAAATCAAATAAAATACTTTAATACTTATCGGTGGTTCTTACAATAACAATAATTTAAAAGACTTCTTGCCGGGCACAGTGGCTAACACCTGTAATCCCAGCACTTTGGGAGGCTGAGGAGGGCGGATTACGAGGTCAAGAGATCGAGACCATCCTGGTCAACATAGTGAAACCCCGTCGCTACTAAAAATACAAAAATTAGCTCGGCGTGGTGGCATGTGCCTGGAGTCCCAGCTACTCAGAAGGCTGAGGCAGGAGAATCGCTTGAACTCGGAAGGCAGGGCTTGCAGTGAGCTGAGATCGCTCCACTGCACTCCAGCCTGGCAACAGAGCGAGACTCCATCAAAAAAAAAAAAAAAAAAAAAAAAAGAAGATGAAGATTTCTTAGAAAACCACAAAAAAATGATCAGTGCCATAGACACAGAGCTTCTAAATTTAAAATCAACAATGTTACTTTATGTTGTTGTTTGATGGTAGTCCAGTTTTACTATGTCAATGATATTTATGTCATTTATAATAGGAAAGAATAAAACAGATCTGTGATTAAACCTGGTGGGACTTTATTAACTAACTTATACAGATAATGAGCCAACATTTGCTTTGTGAGGTCAAAATAAACGACACAATATTTTCACAGTCACTACATTGCCAAATGTCATATTGTAGAAGACCAAACAGCTACAGATATTGCTTACAAATTTAGTCAATCCTATAGATAAACTGAGCATTTACATTATTTTAGATAAAGCCTATTTCAAAATGCATTGTAAGAGTTATTCTCAATCATATTTTAAAGCATAATTACTATGACAATATATTATTGTAATAGTGTTTTATACAGTAATATTGTTTTATAATTATATACATAACTACATTATTACAAAAATAAATACAATTGAATTTTCAAATTGTGCTATCCAAATTGTTACATGTGGATTGCCTTCACACTAAGAACTGCTGTGTGAAATTTGTAACAGCAGATATATGAGTTTAAAGTTAAAGTTGGTTTATTTGGCACATACTTGGTATGTGCCACTCCTGGAGCCTGAAAAAGGGGTGAGAAAAAGTATTACAAACCTGTACAAAAGACTGAAACATCTTACCATATGATTGCAAACCAAGTAAAAACAATAATAGAACTAGTTGGTTTTTCTCTTCTTTCTTTTCAATCTAAATAAAAACATACCATCAAGCAGGCAAATAAAGATACCTCCACTTTACTAGCATCACAAAGTAGATTGGTAATTCCACATGGGAAATTATCACAGCAATTCATCATTAATATTCCCCAATAATTTTATGTATGTCTTCTGTGTACATGCATAAAACTGATATGCCAAATAATCACAGTGCAGAAAAGATGATTAAACAAAAGATCTACTTGTCTCTTAAGTACATGGTAACTTGGACTGGCTCAGCAGTAAACATTACATCATAAAGACAAGCATAACATGTGGTTAAGCAAGAATTCGAAAGGCATGAGGAAAGGAAACAATAAAAGCCTCTATGAGCCAGTGTTTCAACCACACTACTGTGATCTCCATGTCTTTATTCCTGGAAAAATGAGACAGCAAACATTTCCAAAATAAAACTGCTAAGGCCATCCTTCATTAAGAAACATGCGCTCACCTCCATAGATCCAGGAAACATGGCATTCTTTTTCTCCTTTTCATGGAGCTCCAGGGATCTCAGCTCACAGCAGAACCCAGTCCCTGCCTACAAATTTTCACTGTGAGCCATAAGGCTCCCTGTACACAGTGGACCTGGCCGGTGAGCAGAGAACTAGAAAGCAAATGATTTAGATTGCCTGATGAAAACGTTAACATCAAAAACAACATGCCATCAGGATTGAGCACCAGGACAAAAATAGCTATGACAAAGCAGCAGTGGAAACAATTCTGCAGGTAACTTGGTTGGCAAGAATTGGCCAAAGAAGACTAACTGGTCAACATGATAACTTGGGTCTAAAAGTGAATTCAATTGAAAATGAATATTTTCTGTTACTGTTTTTTCAACTACTAGTAAATTTAGTCTACTGTTGCCCTCATATTGCTCTGTCCTCACCATCCACCTAGCTGTCCAAGATAAAATCAGAGTGATTTTCGGAAAAGAAAATTCCAAAATATTAAGTTAGGAAAAGAAATTTCCAAAACATTAAGGATTCTTTGAAACAATCTTGTCCTTTAGTCTTAGCATAAAAACTAAAATGTAGTCTAGCAAAGTTGGCATCTTTTAAAAGAAAAAAACACTAAAAAGCACTCAAAATCTAGGCCTCAATTTTTGTTATAGTACAAAAACAATATATGCTCATGGGAGAAAATAAAATAATGGCAAGAAAAATGCAACATAACAGACATCAAAAACACATCTGGGGAAAAATAAGCAAAGTAATTGAAACATAATTAAACCATATGATTTGTATCCATGCAGATCCTTTTTTACGCATATATATTTATATATTTTTTAACTATTATATATAGCACATTAAATATCATCCATTTAATTGTTTCAAATTTACAATACAATAATACAGAGAAGAAATATGGGCTAAAAGTTACTAATACAATAATGAAAAATGTAGGAAAATGAGAAATTAGACAAATTAAATTTTTAAAAATACATGAGAATTTAACAAAATTGATAGTACAGAAAATATTGACTGAAGAGTCTTGCTTTCAAATTCTCATTGAAACCAACTTGTTTATTGACTTGCTGAAAGCCCAAATATTTTTGATCAACACATATGCTACCAACAGTTTGCAATATACACCAATATGTACTCACATACATTTTTATATAGGTTCATTACATAAAATGATTAAGAATTAGACTAAACGAAAAGTCTAGTGTACTAGTTTCCAATAGCTACTGTAACAAATTACCACAAACTTGGTTTACACAACAGAATTTTATTCCCTCACGGTTCTGGAATGCAGAAGTCTGAAGGCGAAGTCTTTTCAGGGCTGTGTGTCCTCCAGAAACTCAAGGGAGATTCCATTGCTTGCCTCTCTCAATTTTTGGTGGGTGCCAGCATTCTTTGGCTTGTGGATACATCACTCCAATCTTAGTCACCATGGTCTCATTACTCCCTCCTCTTCTCTGTATGAAATTTTCCTCTGCTTCTGTCTCTTCTGTCTTACAAGGGCACTAGTGTGACATTTAGGATCCACTGGGATAAACCAAGATAATCTCCCTGTGACAAGATACTCATTCATATGTACAGAAGACCTTTTTTTCAAATAAGGTAATATTTACAGATTTCGGGGATTAAGAGGTGATGTCTCAGAGGAGGGTAATTTTCAACCTAACACAGTCTACCCTCTGGACTTCAAGATTCACATTCATCCCACATAAAGTATACATCCACCCCAACCCAATGTCCACAAAAGTCTCAACTTATTACAGTGAAGTTCAAATTCTTATCTAAATAATAAATCGCTCAAAAGTCCCAAATCTTGTTATCTAAATCAGCTATGGGTGTGATCCATCCTGGGACAAAATCCCTTTCCATCTATCAACCTGTAGACTACAGAGCAAGTTATCTATTTCCCAATTATGATGTTAAGACAGGCAAAGGATAAGTTATCAACATACCTATTCAAAGAGAAGAAAAGAGTCACTGATCCCCTGCAATATTGAATCCAGCAGAAAAAAATTCCATCAGGTTTCATGACCTAGGAATACCCTCTGGACTTGGGACCCTGCCCTCTGGGTGAGAAGCTCCGGCCTCTGTGCCCACGATTCCAGCCTTGGAATCACTATTCCTTTTTACTTGAAAGATAGTACATAATTGAAGTTGAGTAGTTTTATCAGCCTGCTTCCTACCTATAAAATTTTGAGTGTCCAACAGCCTTCCCTCACTTTGTCTTGTCTCTGTACCTTTCGTTCCAAACTGGCAGAGTTTCTGCTGATATAACATTATCGAAACCTTGTAAGTTTCCTGTATATATAATGAGGATTTACACAATTATACAAGAGGCTCCTCCCCAGGTTTCTCCTGGATAATCTCATATCTTTATTTGTGGCGTCCACTGGGCTGGTTGAATGGATTCATGAGTCCCATATCTAATCTCTTTTGCACTAGCAAACTTTGTCTAGCCACAACCTTAACCTTGTTTCCAGCATGCATGTGTAACAGTGAAGCTGCTAATTTTAACATCTTTTGCAATCTGTATAAGCAGGATATTTCCCAAATCATCAAATGCTGGTTCCTTTTTGCTTAACAGTTCTTTCCTCAAATACCTTTTTCTCCTCACACTTTACTATAAGCAGTTAAAAAAAAAAAAAATCATGCTCTATCTTTAGCACTTTGCTTGGCAATCTTGTCAGCTAAATATACAAGTTCATCACTTAGAAGTCTTACTTTCCGCATAACTACAGGATATCATTTAGCTAAATTTTCTGCCACTTTATGACAAGGTGTCACCATTCTTCCAGTTTCCTATAGCATGTTCCTCTTTCCTCCTTTATCAACAGTGCCTTTAATGGCCATTCATCTAGCAACAGTGTCTTGATGATGCTATACATATTTTCTGAGATGAGAAAGGCTTTCTCCACATGACTTCCACTTCTTCACTGAGCCCTCACTATCAATCTTTAACATTCATTTTTCTACCAATAGTCTGTTCAAGGCAATATAGACTACTTCTACCATGTGCCTCAAAATTCTTACAGCCTCTAAACATTACCCAGTTCCCAAGTCACTCTACATTTTAGGTACTTAGGTAGTTTACTCCCGGAAACAAAATCTGCATCAGTCAGGGTTCCACCAGAGAAACAGAACCAGCTGAGATATATCAATGTATGTATACACACATATACACGGCAGAGACTTGTTGCAAAATATTGGTTTATGCAAGAGTGGGGACTGGTTAGGCAAACGCCAATCCATAAGACAGACAATTAGGAGGTGTAAGCTGGAAACTCTCATGCAGGAGCTGACACTGTAATCCATGGGAAGAATTTCTTTTTTCTCTAGGAAACTTCAGTTTTGCTCTGAACTTTCAACTGACTGGTTCATGCCCACCAGAAAATCCAAGATCTCCCCATCAGAAGATCTTTAACTTAATCATTTCTGCACAGACCTTTTTATCCAAATAAAACCACATTTACAGGTTTCAGAAGTTAAGATCTGATGTTTTTTAGGGGGAGGCATTTTTTAACCTACTACCACTAGTATTTAAAGAAATTCATCTAAAATTTCCTTGGATCTGACCCACAATTTTTTATTGCAATTTTATTAATTTCTATTTTTTCAAGCCTATTATTTTCTAATTATCCCAAAATACAGACCTTCTCTTTAAATACCTTTGTTATTATTTCGATACGTTCCATTTAAAAATATTTTAGGATCACTTGCACTAGCCCAAACTGGTTCTTTGTGTTCTGTTCCCTGCTTACTGTTTGGTGTTCCTCTGTATCCATCCATGCAGTAAGACTTTGGAGAGTCATCTCTTATCTTACCCACATCCAGTGGATCCTCGAGCCCTGCTAGTACCTGTTTAGTTCATTTCAAATCCATCCCACTCTCCTCCTCCCAACTCTGACCATTCTTGCTTTAGTTGTTACTAGAGGTGACAGAGCTCACTAACTGCTTCCAGTCAAAGGTTTTAAGTAGGGAAGCAGGGCTCCCATTACTCTCAGAATTAAGTGCAAACAGCACAGACATCTAAAGTCCTTCCTGGTTTGGCCACTATCTATCCCTAAAACCTTACCTACTGTTTCTATCACTTTCCTTTCATGTACCACATGGCAGCCTGAACTACTGTCAGTTCTTCTCAGAATATGTTTTCTTCTGCTTCTATATTTTGGAACATGCATGCTGCACACTCCTGCCTTGCCAGGCCAAACAACTTTGATGAGCCCACTCATATTTATCATCCAGAATTTGGCCAAGAGAGTTGTGTTTATAAGAAGGCATCCCTATACATTTTAAATAGGTAAACTGTATGTGAATTCTATCTCATAATATCGGGTTTTTTTGTTTTTGTTTCTTTTGAGACAGAGTCTCCCTCTGTCACCCAGGCTGGAGTGCAGTGGCATGATCTTGGCTCACTGCAGCCTCCACCTTCCAGGTTTAAGCGATTCTCCTGCCACAGCCTCCCGAGTAGCTGGGATTACAGGCGCCCACCACCACACCTGGCTAATTTTTGTATTTTCAGTAGAGGTGGGATTTCACCATGTTTGCCAGGCTGGTCTAAAACTCCTGACCTCAAGTAATCCACCTGCCTTGGCCTCCCAAAATGCTGGGATTACACACATGGGCCACCACGTCCGGCATGCAATTTTTTTTTTAAAAGAACGCATAACTTTTGGCAACGCCTGTAGACTCATGTAAGGTTATACACATCTTCCACGGCCTTTCAGGCTCCCTACATACCTACATTCATAACATTCATACTGTGTTGCCATCTATTGGCTCATCTGACTCCTTGATGGCCAGACCACGATTCATTAATCTTCACATTCTCCTCAATTAGTATGATGCCTGGCACAAAGTAGATACTCAGTAAATACTGTTGAATAAATAATTGAAAGAATATAATCTTTAAACACAGCAATTCGTGGTTGAAACAAGTTATAATAAATCTATCCATTGTTAGACCTGAGTTTACAGTTTCCTGAATTGAAGTTAATTAGGTATAATTTACCACTTAGAAAGTAAATTACTTTTAGGATTGGATTACTTTTAGGATTGACACATACTAGCTTTCAAATTCAAAGTATTGACAGGTGAATGTACTTGTACTTTGAAGCAATATAATCATTTCCTAATAAATTATAGCGCTAGCCATTAATTTTAATTCTGGGAGTTAGTGTTCATATGTATCAATCTGCTTACAGGGATGAATCACCATTAGACTGACATAAGCTGTGTTCAATTAGCTTTAAAGCATTTTTCCAAGAGCTTCTGTCCTTCCATCTGAAGCTCCATTAATTTTCTTGGCTGCCACATTATAGAATAAAGTGAATATGCCCTTTATAGTAGAGCCAAGTCATTTATTACAACTACTTAAAACCATTATTCCCACACAATGGAAGAATGTTTATTTCTTTGTGTCACAAAATATATAAACTTTATGGATTTTTTTCTATTTTCAAAGCTTTTCCACAAATGATAAGAATCCATTTGCAGAGCATAATAAAAACCAAATTTTCATTAATTGTAAAAATAAAAAAAAATAGCTTGTAACGCTATCTGTTCTTATTTGGAAGAAAATACAGACCAGAAGAATTGTTTCCAGACATCAGCAAATTTGAGACACTTAACCTATGAATTGCTTTCCTAACAGGGTGCATTTCCTGGCATAGGAAACTTGGCTTCCTCTTCGCCATTCAACAAGAAAGAGAGGGGAATGGAGGAAAAGAAGTAAAGGGGCCCCTCCTGTCTTCTCCAGTCTATTGGGCTGGAGTAGGAGAGTCTCACTCAGTAACTCCCAGTTTTCTACCCACTAGATTTAGGAGGAAAAATTTCATCTCAATAAGCTCTACTGCCCTATTTACATTAATCTTTGCCTCAGCACCTTGTTTGTCTATCTTTTCGAACTTGGTAATTTAGTTTTTGCTTGTTTATCCTTTTACCATCTATCTCCCCAACTAGGCTGTAAGCCTCCATGAGGCAGCCACTGCGTTTCCCTCACCACTGAAGCTAAACGTTACAGGGATGTAAGGAGTATTGGGAGGAAAGAAGGAAACGGTTAAAATCTAAAGGACCACACTTCCTGGAATGGTAAATTATTCTAGTGCAACAACTCTAGACAGGAATAAGTCTTGAACAAAGTGGGAGCAGGCAGGGCAAAAACAAACCCAAACCAGTGTCTTTTCGGGGATAAAAGTGAGAAACAAGCAGCCTTGGGAAAGGAAAGCATCTTCTAAGCACTCCTCATTTTGTATTTAATATTTCTTTTCTTTTTCTTTTTCTTTTTTTTTTGAGATGGGGTCTTGCTCCGTCACCCAGGCTGGAGTACAGTAGTTCAATCTCGGCTCACTGCAACCCCTACCTCCCAGGTTCAAGTGATTCTCCTGCCTCAGCCTCCCGAGTAGCTGGGATTACAGGCACGTGCTACCATCCCGGCTAAATTTTTTTATTTTTAGTAGAGACAGGGTTTCATCATGTTAGCCAGGATGGTCTCGATCTCCTGCCCTCGTGATCCACCCTCCTTGGCCTCCCAAAATGTTGGGATTACAGGCGTGAGCCACCACATCAGCCTATGTTTAATATTTCTTTTCTCTTTTTAGGTTTTATTAAGAGATTTCAATAGCATCATGTTCAAAGTAAATATGTGCTCCTCACATTGAATTATGGTCTACACAGACCTGCCAGTCAGTCTGCCCTTTCTAACATTGTTTCTACAGGAGAATGAGTTACAGATTCCAAATAACTGACTCACAAACATTTAGAACACAGTCACATCCTAAATTATACCCAAGCTCTCACGTCTGTTGCCTCTTATTTCCCTCTTCCTCTTTTTCCTTCTCTTCTACCCATTCACCTTTCTTTCTCTCACCTCTCTTTGTGTTTCTTATTCTCTCTCCCTCATACACACACACCCACACACACATACACTTTATACTCTGAAACAATACCATAAACAAATAATCACACTAAGTCTTACATCCAGCTACCAATGCTCACAATTTTTCTTAAATAGCATCAATTATGGCTCAGATATGTTGAGCTGATGCTACCCTATTGAACTCGCTCCATGCTTATTAATGCCCTAGTCGAGGCCTTCTACTTCATGCCTGGTCTGTCAAAACAGCCTGCTAACTAGTGCCCTGTTTCCAGTTTCTTCTCCTTTCCAATCATTCCACACACACCAGAAGCTCATACACTGCCTCTAAAACCGTTCTTTTTACTATGTTATCTTTTTTTCTCACAAAAGTTCAATGACAAATGAGTAAGGTTTACTTTTCAAGCTTGCAGTCAAGGCTCTCCATTTCATGGCCCTAGCCAAGTTTCAACCTTTACTTTCTAACACCCAAGAGAGACCATTCTGTGCAGATTCAGGAACTTATTAAGATCATTTCATTATTTCCTGGGCACACTTTTAACCATCTCACATATGTGTCTTCATTCAGATGAGTTCTCTCTCTCCCATCTTCCTTTAATTCCCAGTCATCCTTTCATGAACAAAACCTGGCCCAAACCCTTGGTAAAAATTTTTTCAAGCACCTCAATAACAGGATTACCTTCCTATACTCTTCCAGCACTTAGAATAGCCCCATGCATTTGTGCAATGTTCTTACAATTTTTAAAAATTTCCTACGTAAGCTTCACAACAACCCTATGTAGTAAGCATTATAAGCATCTGCACTATTCATACTTAGAGAAAGATATTCAGGGATTTGAGGTGACTTCTCCAAGCTCACACTGATGAAATGTAGCAGTAATCATCTCCAAACCCTGGCTTTCTGACTCCATATCAGATTCATATTTGGCCCATACTATAAACAGTTGGTAATTATTTGCATCAATTTTTTCAGTCTTCCAAATTAAATTATAAGCTTCTGGAAGGCAATAGCATTATATAGAACTTGCCCCAGTACATAATCATACACAAGATGAAATTCAATGAAAATTTTATTAAGTAACTTTAAGAGCAGTTTAATCCCTCTACCCTATTTAAGAAGCTTTGGTGGTACCTCTCTCCCTCTTACGTACACTATTTAAATTCTGAAATCTCAACTGAACACTTTGTGCTAAATGTGATAAAAAATACATCTCAACTATTACTTCACTTCTTAACCTAGCTCCCCACAAAGCAAATTTCAAATTTCTTGAGGGTAGGTACCTTTGATGAATAAAATAAGATCTGCTGGTATTTAAATGTTGGCCATGAGCTGTAGGAATAAAACGTGGGGGCAAACTATATTTTTAAAACTCACCTGAAGTTCAGAATCACCTGGGACACTTGCTAAAAATGTAGATATCTAGATTTCAGATTCAGTACTTTCTTAGTCATGTTTCTCTACCCCTGATTTTTATTGAACACAAGATCCCAAAGACCATACTATGAAACAATAGATGAGTGGTAAAGTGACATTGACTAAAGGCTCAGCAACAGACCATGATGTTTGTGTTAACCATGCATTTGTTTGGGCATGAGTGCTTGTGGTTTGTGACTCACCCTGTTTGCAAAATTCTTCCTGGTTTCTAAAAGAGGATTCAACATTTCAATATTTTATGGTGTTTCACAAGGAGCTTCTACAACATCTAAAATCTGGAAGTCACTGAACAAATAATAGGGCATCTGAGAGAAGAATTTAAATAACCGAAAGGATTTCAAAACAGGAAAAGAACTTCATCTTTTAGAACTGAAATGAGAAGGTACTCACAGGCTCTCCCCGTGTTCCATCCTGCCCTGGAGCTCCAGGGGATCCTGCTTCTCCCTTTTAATGATTTGATAAAAAGAAATAGAGAATTCAGTTTTGAGGTCTGCTTACCAAAATAACAACATATAACATTACATATTAAAGAACATTAGATACAAATAGACAAATTAAAATTACTTCTGGACTATTGATATTAACTTTTCCCAACATCAAATAACTTTTTCAGAAATTCATAAAGTGACTATATAAACAACAAAAATGTGTACATAATGGCAGATAATTGAGTTAAGTTATAAAATAACTGTGGTACCGTATAGTCATTCTTATGAGAATAGACCATCTTATCTCCGAGGTAAATGTGACCAATATTCTATATCAGTCCTATTCATATTCACTTTTTCATTTTTACTTTAAAACTGATCATTTTGTTGGACCTAATTTGACCTTGCCTTCAAAGAGTTACATTTTAAAGTAAAAACAAAACTTGCATTAGGAATGGAGCTATTTATAGGTTATTAGTTGAAATTATCTGGCACGTTAGTATACACCTATTTAAAATAAACATCTAAAATGCATATTTTAGGTAGCTGTTAAAATTATAATTGTTTTTAGTTATATATATCTTTACATTACTATGTTCAAGTTAAGCATCTTATTTTACATCTACCTTTTGGAAGCTAACTTTTTTTTCCCAAATGAATCAATTGCTAGTGAATACAAATGTATCTGACACTTTATCTACTAAAACAATAAATATTAGCGGAAAATAATCCTAAAATGTATAATATCTGCAGATTAGTACAACTATTAAACTGTCCGAACAAAATAAAGGATAGCAAGGAAGAGCCTGTTGACACATATACACACATGTACACACCCCAGACTTTTTGAAATCTAACAGTCATTATGAGCCATGCGTTTGTTTCTGTCCAGCAAAATGCTACATCACAACAAGCAAAGTTCTCTGCAAGCAATTTACCACACTTGATTCATACCAGAAAGAACATTTTATCCTAGATGAAAGCAAGATAGGAAGTAAAACAAAAGCATTTTTTCCTGTAAATGTCTCAAATACCTGAGTTGAAATAAGTTTAAGGGAGAAAGAGTCTCAGAATGCAATGCACTGAAGCATCTTACAACACTGTCATCCATAATTTCATATTCTAATAAATTTCCCAAAATTATAGAAAATAAAGCACAGAAGAGCCTCTAAAATTTGGCAAACATAATCAGCACTTAGAAAAAATTCAACCATATTACATTATCTAAACAACAATTCTCCCACTTGTGTGAATTCCTGCATTTTATTAGACTGTGAAATGCCGACTAAAGCCAAATATTTCATCTATAACAGTTTTATTTACAAACACTAGATGACAATTGAGGATAAAAGGAGCAAAGATTAATGCTTTCCTAAAAATTAGCCAAATTAGAGGGAGAGAAGTTATTGCTAATCCAGTAGTTCTACAGAAAAGCATATAAAAATATTGGAGGAAAAAATGTTGGATCTACTTAGTTTGAAAGCTACAGTTTAAAAAGCCTAAAAAATTCAAGACAAGGATATGTTGGATCCTAATACTATGGAGAAACAATGCAATATTTTTATCTGAACTCAATACTTGTTATCAATAGTCAGAAGGAATCTCTCATATTAGTAGTTCTCAAATATGGTCCTCAGACCAGGCAAGATCAACTTCTTCATTTAACATGGCAACTTCTTCAGAATGTAAAATTTCAGGCCATACTGCAGCATACTAAGCCAGAATCTCTGGGTGGGGGTCAGCAGTCTGTGTTAATAATTTTTCCAGGTGATTCTAATGCAGCCATTTGAGAACCCGCACTGCTGTAAGTCATTAGATCATTTAACTTCTCCTACTTCCAGGTACTGTCATATGTGACTTATAAAACAATCTGTAGTTTATATCTTCTGCATATAAAATAAAGAGGGTAAGGCAGTTGCCAAATAGTAGAAACAATTAATTTGAAATTATTAGGTTGGTGTAAAAGTAATTGCAGTTTTTGCCATTAAAAGTAATGGTAAAATACATGATTAGATGACTACTTTGATTTATAACATCATGACTACTTTGATTTATAAAATCTCTACTTTTTTCTACCTGTCTAATGACCTAATATCATTTTATTTTAATTACTAGGAGTTTAAAAAACATAAGTAGCCATCAGCAAAGTTCATCAATAATGAAGTTCCACAATTATTTGAAGATTTAACTGACTGTGTTCTTCCTACTTTATATTAGACACTTAACATATTAACTGAATAAAATATCACATTCTTTATTATCTATAGCAGTGATTCTCAAAATTTAGCTTCATCTGAATCACCTGGAAGGTTTGTTAAACTGCAGATTGTGGGTCCCAACCCAGAGTTCCTGATATGGTAGGTCTGGGGCAAACCCCTGAAAACTGCATTTCTAATAAGTTTACAGAAGGTGCTGAGACCGCTAGTCTTAGGACAACACTTTGAGAAACATTACTCTAGCCCAGATCTCAAAATAGACTTACAGACTCTTTCTGCATTTATGAATCCCTCTTTTCTATGAACTTCTATAGCATTGTATAGCTTTTGACTTAGTACTGAATTTTATTATGCTAAGTTGTTTAGCAGGTGTCTTGTTTATATGTGTTATTTGTTTGACTTAAGCATTCTTTTAAAGGTAGAAAACATAACTTATATGAGTTTTTTAAATCACCTACAATACTTAGACTAGTGCCAAACATAATATAAAACTACAGGTACCCTTCTTTACAATCATTGGGGTATATCAAGGAAGGAGGAACAGACTACTTATTCTTCAATGTTCAGTTTCAAGGGGATAAAGGAAAAGAGAACAGCATTTGTGGATAAAGCTCTAGCATTTACTGTTGGACAATTATGCAGTTAGTTATTACAAGATAATGGCCAGTCATCTTTACCTAAGAACACTCTCTTCATTTTTAAATAATGGATTTTAATAATGTTTCATCAAGAAATGAAAGGATAATTTCTACTTGGCATTTCCTCAAAATAATCAAATGCAAGACACAACCAGCTTGTGAACTTTAGTATTGTTACCAGAACTTAACCTGATCACTTGATTACTTTTACAACCTGGATAACCCGGTGCAGACCAGTTTGTTTGGCATTTGAAAAAGTATAAAACACAGCCCCATCTCCAATTTATTGTTTTTCTATTCTGTTATTAACTCCCTTCTTGATATAACATAATTGAGAAAATGTCATGCTTAACATTATTCCTCCATCTAATTTCTGCAGCTAACGTCAAAAATGATTTATTCCACAACAAAACAGTTATTTTAAAAAAGGAAATTTAACTAAAACCAGGCATGTGAAACTTGCACTCCATGTGTATTTCCTTTCATGCTGTGACCCACAAAAAATAAAAGGATGGAAAGTAATTTAGTTTGCTTATAGCAATCTTCAAAATCAAGTGGAAGGTATGGTTTACTGATCATGAAAATATAGTTTAATTTTAAGGAAGATCCTTGCTTTGTTAAGGAAACACTTTATTTTGACTTTGATCTTATGGCATAGTTTATTCTTCGTTTGTAAACAAATCTCTAGCATGCCTGCGGATGTACTGAAGATGCAAGGCTGAGGAAGCTTCTCCTGGCTGACCGAGTAGACAAACATTTGGAAGGTATCATGCACAGCAGTGAGCATACAAACTAGACCCAGAACCCTCACTCTGCCATGGAACTAGCTGTGCATGTTTAACTAAATCCCTTCATCTCTTTGAACCTGATGTTATGCATAAAATGACATTAATACTCCAAACTTCATATATTTTGTTTTTTAAGAAAACAAGAGCCTTTGTGAAAATGCCTTATGCAACTCTTGGCACAGAAAGGGAGATCCACTGCCACCAAAAAGTTGCGGTTTTAACAATCCTTTATTCATGATGTATTTTTGGCTATATTATTTTCATACTTGAATTGCTATAGTTTGTCATTATAATTTTTGCAAAATGAGTATTTTTAAATGTAAAGCCAATCCTTCTTTATTCTAGTTAAGATATCATTAAAAGGCCGGGCACGGTGGCTCATGCCCGTAATCCCAGCACTTTGGGAGGCTGAGACAGGTGGATCACAAGGTCAGGAGATCAAGAGCATCCTGACTAAAAAGGTGAAACCCCGTCTCTACAAAAAATACAAAAAGTTAGCCGGGCATGGTGGCGGGCACCTGTAGTCCCAGCTGCTTGGGAGGCTGAAACAGGAGAATGGCTTGAACCCAGGAGGTGGAGCTTGCACTGATCCGAGATCGTGCCACTGCACTCCAGCCTGGGTGACAGAGCGAGACTCCATCTCAAAAAGAAAAACAATATATAGATAGATAGATATAGATAGATAGATATTATTAAAAGCAGTAGGTTCAACAGTTTCATCATTATTTTCCATAACTACGAGAGAATATTTGGGTATAACATGATTTCTAACCAGTTGGTGAGCAGAATTTTCATTGGTTGTTAAGTTATGGCTATGTCACCTTGGACAAGTTATTTACTCTAGTTCTTTGTTTCTTCATCTGTGAAAGGGTAAATTTTTTCCACTTACAACTCATAATGATTTATGAGATTAATGAGAAAATGCATGTACAGTACTGTAAAAAGAGCCAAGCTCTTGGAAAATATCCAATGAGTTACGCCTTTTGTTATAATTTGTCCTTTTCTGTCTTTGGTTCTTTGCATATCCAGCTTAAATGCTACATTTAATTATTTCAACCACTTTCTAACTAAAATTCTTCCCCTTTACCTCACTCTGCATCCACCATACTGGCTTATGCAAATTCCAATGCTGAGTAAACCAAACTGAAAACAGCCTCAGCCTATGCTTATGTTCTAAGTATGGCCATGGAGGAAAAATACTATAGTAATCATACAGATTATAACTTCCAGCTTCAACTGGACTTCAATGCAACTTCTATATTTCCTGTATCTCCTCTCTACCACATTTTTCATGTATATAGAAAGTTTCTGCTATATAAAATATCTTCCAAACAACAAACGCTTTTTTCTCCTTGTCCCAACATTCTAAGAAAAAATGGGATACAAACATTCTGCCACCAAACCAACACACTTACCTGCATTTGCACCCATCCATTCCTCTTTCATTTTATTACAGTAAACAGGGGTCTTTCATTCAATCTAAGATAATTCCTTATAACTCTGTTCTATATCCCATTCTTTCTCCTTCTCTAAATAAGATGGAGCTTCTTCTCTGTGTATAACTGCTTACTCAACATCTTCCCGTGGATGTGCCACAAGAATCTAAAATCAACACATTATGTTTCTCACTCCTCCACATCCCCAGCAGTAAACACACCAAGTCCTACCCAGTAATCTCATTAGCTAAAGAAACTTCTAACTTCATTATATATAAAAGAAGAGACAATCTGCAACTAAGAAGTCCAGCAAGCTACCCAAACATGTACAACCCTGCTTATTATTGCAGGTCAAAATACATGCAGGATATTTCAAATTTGAAAAGAATTGTCAGATAGCGTCCAAAAAAAAAAAAAAAGAATAAAAAGAAAAACATAATAAAAACTTTTCATATTTTCCTCACACAAAAATAAACATAAAGAAAACTGAAACAAAATGCTGTAACCTGGATTAACAAACATTATACAAGTATTTTTATTAGTTAAAAAATTCAGACAGATGATGTATAAAAGGAATACATGAAATAAGAATTTACTCAGGAATCAAAAAGACAAAATCATCTCAGATGAGACCAATGATTAAATTACTAGAAACCCAGGGAGAATAGATTTAACTTAAAATTATAAACGACAATGAGGAGAAAACAAGCATAGCCAATAAAAATAGACTTTTCAAACACATTAAAAGGATCAGAAATGATAGAAGACAAATAAATTTCAACATATCTGTAATTGGAGTCCTTGAGCTATAAACCAAAAAAAATAAATAAATAACACAATTTATATTTAAAACTATAATTCAAAAGAACATTCCAGAAAAGAAAAAAAAAAAAAAAAAAAAAAACCCTGCATCTTCCTTTCTAAAGTTTTTTGGAGTAACTGGGATTTTAAATTCTGAAACATATGCTATTAGACTTTAAATGCAAAATTGTTTTAAACTCTCATCTTCATATGAAAAAGAGTCACAAAGGCAAGACAATTAGATTGACATCAGCAACATACATGTTGGCAGTGTAAGCAGTATTTCTAAGAAATTCAGAAAAAAAAAAAACAGTGAAGAACAGTGAGACAAGGGTTTTATAGTTAGGCAAGCTGTCATTCAAATAATAAAAGTGTAGAAAAACATACTAAAATATCAAGAATTCAGAGTACTGTATTCACAAGTCCTTCCAAAGGAGGAAAACCTTTATTAAACCCAAATGTGACTGTGGAATACTGGTAAAGGTGCTGGTGACAAACACCGAGTATATTTAATTGCAGATCTGAAACAAAGGTAAAATGTAAAGAGTATTTTATAAATATTATATAATCTGATAAGGTAGAAATAATATAATTAAACAAGAAGAAAAGCATAAGGAAAAGGAGAAAATAGAATAAATTCATTAATTTCCACATAGATAATAAGGTATAATTTAAATTTAACACAACAAAGAGTTGATGCTCAAGGTATGTAAAGGGAGGATAACAGAATTCTGAAATGGATATTTACAAGGAGTAGTAAATGTAGTATAAAGACCACTAAAATAAAAATATAAATTTCCCTAAATCCCAAAGAAATTAAAAGCAGACTAGGAAAAGGCAACAAATCACACTGAGAAAGAAACATAATCAGTAGAGCAGAATTTACATAATAAGATAACAAAATTACAACAGGAGTATTTTGACAGAGATAAGACCAAACCTATCAGACAATGGGTGAAAATAGACTTAATCTATTAAAATAAAAATATTCAGATTGCTTTAAGAAGCAAAGAACAACTCTACACTTGATACAAGAGACACAACTACAACAAAATGGCTCAAAAAGCTAAAGCTAGACAATAGAAGGATGGGCGAAGGTACAGCAAGCAAACAAAAAGAATCAAAAAGAAAACGTGTAATCCTGGTACCCGGACAAGGTAGAATTCAAGTGAAAAATTATTAAAGGAAACAAAAAATGTATTTTATAATGCCAAAGCCACAATTCAAAATGAAGATGTAGTAGTGAAAATATCTATACAATGAATAACGTAGAAACTACATTCGTGAAACAGAAAGTGAAAGAAAAAATAGACAAAAATGCACAAATAATAGACACTAATACACCACTCTCTGTTCAAGACAGGCCAAACAAAGAATTAAGTTACAGAAGATCCAAATAAGATATTCAATAAGGTAGTTCTTATGAATGTATATGGAGTTTTACACTCTGAAAATAGAGATTTACCTTCTCATATGCACAGGGAACATTCCTGAAAATTAAACATACAATAAGTCAAAGAAAAAATTCACTAGAACTTATAAAGAAGATTATACAAACATTCTCTGATACAGTGCAATAATATCAGAAATTAGCAACAAAATCTAAATAAAATGATTTTCACCCTAAAAAGACTTTTAACTATTTAATCAACTCTTAGGAAATAGAGAAAAACTAGAATTACAAAATTTCTTTTTAAAAAAGTTAATGAAAACATTGCATATCAGAATCAAGAGGATACAACTGAAACAATGATGAGAAAAATATTCATAGTTTAACTACTTAGATAAAAAAATAACAAAAAATGAATGTAAATGAATTCAATTCTCAATTGTAAAAGCTAGAAAAAATGTAGGAAAAAAGAATAAAGAAATAGGATAAAAGTAAAAAACAAAAATTTAATGAAGTCAAAAAATAAATTACAATGTTAGATCTTCGAAAAAATCCAACACAGGAGGGAAACCAGAAACATATAAAAGTAAAAAAAATAAAAATAAAAATACAAAAAGAGAGTGAAAGCATAAATATTCAAAGTAAGAAATGATGACCAAGGGAGAATAATCATTAAAACAGAGAAAACTTTTTAAAAATCATGAGAGGAACTGGCACAATTTTATACAAGTCACTTGAAAAATACAAATGAAATATTAGTTTCCTAGGAGAGTGAAGCTTATTATTATTGACCCTATAAGAGAAAGAAAGCTTAAACAGACAAATCCCCATGGAAAAAATAAGAGAAAGTTATCCAAGAACAAAAAAGAACCAGGCTCAAATGACAGAGGGGAAGAGTAGGAAAAATTCTGCAGTGCTTGATTTCAATTGTAAAGTATCAATAAGAAATTATCGTTACAATACATATAATACCAGGAATGAAATAAAGGACATTACTACAAACCTACAGACATTAAAAGGACAAGAATAAGGCAATATTGTGAACAAAATATGCCAAGAAATTTGCAAGTTAAATGATATGGACAAATTCATTGAAATGTACAAATTGCTGAAGGTTGCTCAAGAAGAAAGATAAAATCTAAATAGGTGTATTATTGATGAAAATGTTCCTTAGACATACAACACACCTACAAAGCTCAGGCCCAGAGGGTTTCACTGGCAAATTCTACCAAACATATAAGGAAGAAATGACACCAATGCTATACAAATGCTTTCAGAAAATAAATGCCAGTATTGCTTTGATATTGAAGCCAGACAAAAATATCACAAAAAAGAAAACTGCTGATCAATATCATCCATGGACATAGACATAAATTATATGAAATAAAACTTTTGTTAATTGAATCCAGTAATATATAAAAAGAATATTATAAGATAATCAATTGTGGTTTATCCCAATAATGCAAAATTGGTGTAACATATAAAAATCAATGTTGTATATTAAGAAAATATGAGAGGAAAATTATATAATCAAGTCAGTGAAGGCAGAAAAAGCTTTTTTTTTTTTTTTTTTTTTTTTTTTTTTGCAAAATTCAACATGTAATCATGATATTTTACAAGAAAACTCTCAATAGACTAGGAATAAAAGGGAATTTTCTCATCCTGAGGCAGGGCTTCTATGTAAAACCAACTAACATTCAGTGTTAAAAGACTGATGGTTTCTACCTAAGATCAGAAGTAAGGCAAAAATGTGTGCTTTTACCCCTTTTATTCATTATTGTATTAAGGGCTTGTTTAGTGAATAAAAATATTAAAATAAATAAATTTCATATAAATTAGTATAGAAGAAGAAAACTGTCTTTATTTGTAATCAACATAATCATCTATGTAGAAAAACCTAAGAAATCAACAAAAAAGGCTGCAGGAACTAATAAGTGAATTTAACAAGATTGTAGGATAGACAATCAATATACTGAAACTAATAATATTTCCATATGTTAGCCACAAACAAACTGAAAATAAACTTTTCAAAGTCTACTTATGAGTATGAAGAAATATAATAAAATACTTAGATATGAACTTAACAGAAGACTTACAAGATCTGAAAATGACAAAACTTTGCTGAGTTAAAATAAACTCACATGAATGAAACAAAATACCATGTTCATGGATTGAAAAATTCAATATTGTTAAGAGAGCAACTCTCCTCAAATAAATTTAGAGACATGAAGATATTCTTCCCTCTAAGATTTGGAGCTTAAGTCTACACTCCACCTAGAGTAGGGCTTGAATTTGGTGACTTGCTTCCGAAGAACAGAATATGGGATGAAAAAGTAGCAAGAAAGCTTGTAAATACTATAAAACAGGTGATCATCATTAATGTCACCAGTGAATATTCATCTGGATAGCATGTACATTCTGATTTGATAAATAGGACATTTGAACCCTCTGTTATTCTTTTCCAAAACAGAAAAAAACCCAACCATAATCTGAATCTAATCATGAGGAAAGCATGAAACAAACTCAAACTGAGTGATATTCTACAAAATACCTGGTCAATATTCTTCAAAACCATCAATGTCATGACAGACAAGAAATGACTGATAAACTATCACAGATCAGTGCAAAATAGGAAGGCACAACAAATAAATGTAATGTGATATCATGGACTGGATCCTGGCACAGAAAAATTACATGAGTAGAAAAACTAATGAAACCCAAATAAAGTATGGAGTCCAGTTGACAGTAATGTGCCAATATTGGTTTCTTAGTTTTGACAAATATACCATAGTAATATAAAATGTTAACTTCAACAGAAGTCGGATAAAGGGTATGAGGAATTCTCTACTATATTTGCAACTTTTCTGTAAATTTACAATTATTTCACACTGAAAACTTTGGCGAGGCATGGTGGCTCATGCCTGTAATCCTAGCACTTTGGGAAGCTGAGGCGGGTGGATCACCTGAGGTCAGGAGTTCAAGACCAACCTGGCCAACATGATGAAACCCCGTCTCTACTAAAAATACAAAAAAAAAAAAATTAGCCAGGCATGGTGGTGGGTGCCTGTAATCCCAGCTACTCAGGAGGCTGAGGCAGGAGAATGGCTTGAACCTGGAAGGCAGAGGTTGCAGTGAGCCAAGATCATGCCATTGCACTTCAGCCTGGGTGACAAGGGTGAGACTTTGTCTCAGAAAAAAAGAAAAAGAGAAAGAAAAAACTTTAACACAACATCTCAGGCTCTCTTGGTAAAAATTTTTAAGCTGATACTAAAAATAATATGGAATTTATGTAAATCTATAATATCCATTACAATTTCAAAAAAAAAAATTAGAGTGTTTAACATCACATAATTTCAAGGTTTATTTTAAAGCTATAATAATTAAGACTGTGTTGTTGAGGAAAGAATATGGGTAGAAATTAGTGGAATGCACATATTGATCAATTCATATTTGGCAAAAGCGTTAATGCAATTCAAAGGGAAATGATCGTCTCCAATAAATGGTGCTAGAATAACTGAATCTCCATATGGGGAAAAAATGAGCCTTGATTTTTATCTCATACCATACATAGAAATTAATTCAAAATAAATCAGGAGGGAGACAAGCAAGATGGAGTAGAAAGCTCCACCCATTGTCACCCCGTCCCAGCAAGAACACTGAGTTAACAATTATCTACAAAGAAAAAACACCTTCAAAGAACCAAAAATCAGGTGAGCACTCACAGTACCTGGTTTTAATTCCATATTGCTGAAAGAGGCACTGAAGAGAGAGAAAAAACAATCCTGAATTACCGACGCCACCCCTTCCCCATCCCCAGCAGAGGCAGCATGGAGTGGAAAGGATTTCTGGGTGCTGACGAAGGTAGAACACAGCAAGTGTAAAGCACTGAAAGCAGTGCTGTCCTGTTAAAGCAGAAAGGAAAACCAGACCAAACTCAACTGATGCCTGCCCACAGAAGCAGCCTTTTTTTTTTTTTTTTTTTTTTTTTGAGACGGAGTCTCGCTCTGTCACCCAGGCTGGAGTGCAGTGGTATGATCTCGGCTCACCGCAACCTCCGCCTCCCAGGTTCAAGCGATTCTCCTTGCTTCAGCCTCCCGAGTAGCTGGGATTACAGACACGTGCCGCCACGCCCAGCTAATTTTGTATTTTTAGTAGAGACTGGGTTTCTCCATGTTGGTCAGGCTGGTCTCGAACTCCTGACCTCAGGTGATCTGCCCGCCTTGGCCTCCCAAAGTGCTGGGATTACAGGCGTGAGTCACAGCACCCAGCCCAGAGGAAGCATTTAAACCAGCCCCAACCAAAGGAGAATCACCCATCCCAGTGGTCTGAACTTGAGTGCCTGCAAACCTCACCACCAAGGGCCAAAGTGCTTCAGTCTCCAAGCAAACTTAAAAGGGAGCCTAGGCCATAATGTCTGTAACTCATAAGAGAGTCCTAAGGCTGAACTAGGCCCAGAGACAGTGGACTGGGGAGGCACACAACATACTGAGACACACACTGCAGCAGCCAAGAGAGTGTTGGCAGCATCCTTCTCCTGACCCCAGACTGCAAAGCTCATGGCTCCAAAAGAGACCCCTTCCTTCTATAATCCTTAAGGAGAGGAGAGGGAAAAGTGAGGAGGACTTTGTCTTGCATCTTGGATATCAGCTCAGCCACAGCAGGATAGGGCACTGGCTAGAGTCAAGAGGCCCCCTTTCCAGGCCCCAGCTCCCAGATGACATTTCTAGACACACCCTGGGCCAGAAGTAAACTTACTGCCTTGAAGGAAAGGATGCAGTCCTGCCAGCATTCATCACCTGTTAACTGAAGAGCCCTTGGGCCCTGAATAACTAGCAGCGATACCTAGGTACTACACCAAGGGCCTTGGTGAACCTCTGAGACTTGTTGGCTTCATGTGAGACTCAGCCTCAAGCTGTGGTGGCTATGGGGTAAAACTCCTTCTGCTTGAGAAAAGCAAAGGGAAAAGTAAAGGAAACTCTGTCTTTTATGCCTTAGGTACCAACACTGCCACGGGGAAGTAGAGCACCAAACAGAGTCTTGGGGTCTCCAATTCCAGCACCTGAGTCTTAGACAGCATTTCTGGACCTTTCCTGGGCCACGGGGGATCTCACTACCCTAAAGAGTGAGTCCCAGGTCAGGTAGCGTTCACCACAAGCTGACTTATGAGATCTTGGGGCTCAAGGAAACATCAGTGGTCATCTGGCAGTACTCCTCATGGCTGGGGTGGTGGAAGATACAAGGTGAGGCTCCTCTGCCTTTGAAAGGAGAGAAAAAAGTGAGAAGGACTACATCTTGTGGTTTGAGTGCCAGCTCAGCTGCAATACAACAGTATACCAGGTAGACATCTAAGGCTTTTGACTCTAGTCCCCGACTCCCAGATGGAACTTCTGGACCCATTTGGGGGTTGGTGGACCTCACCACCCTGAAGGGAAGGACACAGACCTGGCTGGCTTTGCCACCTGCTGATTGTAGGGTCCTAGGGCCTTGAACATAGGCAGTAGCCAGAGAGTGGTCAGAGTAGACGGTGGGTGAGACCCAGCGCTGTGCTGGCTTCAGATATGACCCAGAGCATAGTGGTGGTGGTTACAGGGGTGGTTGTATCACTCTATCCCCAGCTTTAGGTGTATCCAAACAGAGACAAAGACTCTATATGTTTGGGATAAAGTAAGGGAAGAGAACAAGCATCTCTGCCTGGTAATCCAGAGAATTCTCCCAGACCTTGTTCAAGACAGTCAAGGTGGTACCTCTACAAGTCTGCAAGAATCAGTGTTACTGGACTTGGGGTATACCCTAAAGCAGAAACAGCTTAGATCACAACACTGAAGTCCTTTCAAATAACTTGAAAAGCTTCCCAAGAAGGATGACTACAAATAAGCCCAGACGGTGAACACTACAGTAAAGAGCTAACTCTTCAATGCCCAGACACTGAAGAACATCTACTAGCATCAACACCATTCAGGAAAACACGACCTCACCAAATGAACTAAGTAAGGTACCAGGAATCAATTCTAGAGAAACAGAGATATGTGATCTTTAAGACAAAGAATTCAGAATAGGTGTGTTGAGAAAACTTTAACAAATTCAAGTTATGCAGAGAAGGAACTAGATAAATTTCACAAAGAAATTGAAATAATTACAAAGAATCAAGCAGAAATTCTGGAGCTGAAAAATGCAATTGGCATACTGAAGAATGTATCAGAGTCCCTCAATAGCAGAATGAATCAAGCAGAAGAAAGAATTGGTGAGCTTGAAGAGAGACTTTGGAGATAAAGTCAGAGGAGACAAAAGATAATAATAATAAATGATAGAGCATGCCTATAGGATCTAGAAAACAGTCTCAAAAGGGCAAATCTAAGAGTTATTGGCCTTAAAGATGAGGTAGAGAAAGAGATGGGGGGTAGAAACTTTATTCAAAGGGTTAACAGAGAACTTCCCAAACCTAGAGAAGATATTAATATCCAAATACTTAAAGGCTATAGAACACTGAGCAGATTTAACCCAAAGAGGACAACCTGAAGACGTTTAATAATCAAACGCTACAAGGTCAAGGATAAAGAAAGGATCCTAAAAGCAGAAGAGACAAAAATAAATAAATAACATACAATGGAGCTCCAATATGTCTGGTAGCAGACTTTCAGTAGAACGCTTACAGGTCAGGAGAGAGTAGCATGACATTTTTCAAGTGCTGAAGCTTAAAAAAAAAAAAAAACTTTACCCTAGTATAGTATATCCAGCAAAAAATATCCTTAAAACATGAAGGAGAAAGATGTTCCCAGAAAAACAACAGCCGAGTGATTTCATCAATACCAGACCCATCGTACAAGAAATGCTAAAGGGAATACTTCAAACAGAAAGAAAAGAACATTAATGAGCAATAAATAATCACCCGAAGGTACAAAACTTACTGGTAATAATAAGCACACAGAAAAATGCAGAATATTATACACTGTTACTGTGGTGTGTAAACTACTCTTATCCTAAATAGAAAGACTAAATAATGAACCAATCAAAAATAATAACCATAACAACTTTAAAAGACATAATCAGTACAATAAGATATAAATTGAAATAATAAAACGTTAAAAAGCAGGGTGACAAGGTTAAGGCAAATTTTTATTAGTTTTCTTTTTGCTTGTTTGTTTATGCAAATAGCATTAAGTTGTTATCAGTTTAAAATAATGGGTTATAAGATAGTATCTGTAAGCCTCATAAATACATGCAATGAATACATAAAAAATAAAAAGCAAGAAACTAAGTTATATATACCAGAGAAAATCATCTTCACTAGAGGACAATAGGAATGAAAGAAAGAAGGAAAGGAAGACAAAAATACAACCAGAAAACAAATAACAAAATGGCAGGAGTAGGTCCTTACTTATAAATAATAACATCTAATGTAAATGAACTGAACTCTCCAATCAAAAGACATAGACTGGCTGACTGGATGAACAAACAAGACCCGTTGATCTATTGTTTACAATAAATACACTTCACCTATAAAGACACACATAGACTAAAAATAAAGGGATGGAAAAAGGTACTTCATGCCAATAGAAACCAAAAAAAGAACAACAGTAGCTATAATTATATCAGACACAATGGATTTCAAGACAAAAACTATGAGAAGAGAAAGGGTCACTATACAATGATAAAGGGGTTAATTCAGCGGAGGATATAACAATTTTAAATGCACCTAACACCCGAGCATCCAGATATATAAAGGAAATATTATTAGAGCTAAAGAGAGTGATAGACCCCAATACAATAATAGCTGTAGACTTCATCATTCCATTTTCAGCATTGGACAGATTTTCCAGATAGAAAATGAACAAAGAAACATTAGACTTAATCTGCACTACATACCAAACAAATCAAATAGATATTGCAGAATACAAATTCTTTTCTTAGCATGTGGATTATTCTCAAAGACAGACCATAGATTAGGTCACAAAAAAGTCTTCAAACATTCCAAAAATGGAATAATATCAAGTATCTTCTCTGACGATAATATAATAAAGCTAGAAATCAATAACGAGGAATTTTGGAAACTATACAAATACATGGAAATTAAACAATATGCTCCTGAATGACCAGTGAGTCAATGAAGAAATTAAGAAGAAAATTGAAAAACTTCTTGAAGCAAGTAACAATGGAAACACAGCATACCAAAATCTATGGGATATGGCAAAAACAGTAGTAAGAGGGAGGTTTATTGCTGTAAGTACCTACATCAAAAAAGAGAAAAACTTCAAATACGCAATCTAACAATTCATCTTAAAGAACTAGAAAAGCAAGGGCAAACCAAACCCAAAATTAGTAGAAGAAAAGAAATAATGAAGATCAGAGCAGAAATCAATGAAATTGAAATTCAAAAACACAAAGATCAGGGCCAGGCGCAGTGGCTCACGCCTGTAATCCTAGCACTTTGGGAGGCCAAGGCGGGTGTATCATGAAGTCAGGAGATTGAGACCATCCTGGCTAACACGGTGAAACCCCATCTCTACTAAAAATACAAAAAATTAGCCGGGCAAGGTGTTGGGTGCCTGTAGTCCCAGCTACTCCAGCTACTCCGGAGGCTGAGGCAGGAGAATGGTGTGAACCAAGGAGGTGGAGCTTGAAGTGAGCTAAGACTACACTACTGCACTCCAGCCCGGGGCGACAGAGCGAGACTGTCACAAAACAAACAAACAAACAAACAAACAAATCCACAAAGATCAATGAAACAAAAAGTTGTTTTTTCTTTTTTTTTTTTGAAAAGACAAACAAAATTGACAAATTTTTAGCCAGTGTAACCAAGAAAGTAAGAAAGGATACCCAAATAAAATACAGTCAGAAAAGAGAAAGGAGACATTACAACTGACACTCAGAAATTCAAAGGATCATTAGTGGCTACTACAAGCAACTATATGCCAATAAATTGGAAAATACACATGAAATGGACAAACTCCTAGATACAAACAACCTACTGAGATTAAAGCAGGAAGAAATCCAAAACCTGAAAAGACCAATAACAAGTAATAAGATCCAAGCTGTCATAAAAGTCTTCCAGTAAAGAAAAGCCTGGGATCTAATGGCTTCGCTGCTGTATTTGACCAAACATTTAAAGAACTAATACCAATCCTACTCAAACTATTCTGAAAAATAGAGGAAGAAGGACTACTTCCAAACTCTTTCTATGAAGCCAGTATTACCCTAACACCAAACCAGACAAAAACATACCACAAAACAAAACTACAGGCCAATATCTCTGATGAATATTGATGCAAAAATCTTCAACAAAATACTAGCAAACCAAATTCAACAATACATTAGAAAGATCATTTATCACAACCAAGTGGGATTCATCGCTGGGATGAAAGAATGGCTAAATGTATGCAAATCAATCAATATGATACATCATATCAACAGAATGAAAGCTAACCATATGATCATTTCAATTGATCCTGACAAAGCATTTGATAAAATTAAATATCTGTTCATGATAAAAACTCTCAAACATGTAGATATAGAAGGAACATACCTCAACATAATAAAGGCCATCTATGACAAACCCACAGCTAATATAATACTGAATAGGGAAAAAAAAATAAAAGCCTTTCCTGTAAGATCTGAAACATGATACTACGTCCCCTGTCACCACTGTTATTCAACATAGTACTGGAAGTCCTAGCTAGAGCATTCAGACAAGAGAAAGTTATAAAGGGCATCCAAATTGGAAAGGGAGAAGTAAAATTATCCTTGTTTGCTGATGATATAATCTTATATTTAGAAAAACCTAGACTCCACCAACAAACTATTAAACTGATAAACAAATTTGGTAAAGTTGCAGGATAAAAGTCAACATACAAAAATCAGTAGCATTTCTATACGCCAATGGTGAACAATCTGGAAAAGAAATTTAAAAAGTAATCCCATTTACAACAGTCACAAATAAAATTAAATATCTAAGAATTAACCAAAGAATTGAAAGATCTCTACAATGAAAATTATAAAACACTAATGAAAGAAATTGAAGAGGACACCAAAAAATAAAAAAATTCATGTTCATGGGTTTGAAGAATCAATATTCTTTAAATGTCCATACTACCAAAGCAATTTACAGATTCAATGCATTTCCTATCAAAATACCAATGACATTCTTCAGAAACATACAAAAACCAATCCTATAATTTATATGGAATCACAAAAGACCCAGAATAGCCAAAGCTATCCTAAGCATAACGAATAAAAGTAGAGGAATTACATTACCTGACATCAAATTATAGTACAGAGCTATATTAACCAAAACAACATGGTACTGGCATACAAACAGATACATAGACTAATGGAACAAAACAGAGAACCCAGAAACGAATGTACACACCTACAGTGGACTCATTTTTGACAAAACTTCTAAGAACATACACTAGGGAAAAGACAGTTTCTTCAAGAAATAGTGCTAGGAACATTGGATGTTCCTATGTAGAATAATGAAACTAGGCCCCTATCTCTTGGCATACACAAAAATCAAATCAAAATTGACTAAAGACTTAAATCTAGGACCTCAAACTATGAAACTACTACAGAAAAACATTGGGGAAAATCTCCAGGACATTGACCTTGGAAAAGATTTCTTGAGCAATACCTTATAAACACAGGTAACCCAAGTAAACATGGACAAATCATGCTGAAAAGCTTCTGCACAGCAAAGTATACAATCAACCAAGTTAAGAGATAATCCACGAAATGGGAGAAAATATTTGCAAACTACCCATCTGATAAGAGATTAGGAACCAGAAAATATAAAAAGTAGAAAAAAAATCCAATAATCTTATCAAAAGATGGGCAAAATATTTGAATACACATTACTCAAAAGAAGAAATACAAATGGCAAATAGGCATATGAAAAGATGTTCGTCATTGATAATCAGATATGTGCAAATCAAAACTAAAATAAAATATCATCTTACTCCAGTTAAAATGGCTTTTATCCAAAAGGCAAACAATAACAAATGCTGGTGGGGAGGATGTGAAGAAAAGGGAACCCTTGTACACTGTTGGTGGGAATATAAATTAGTACAACTACTATGAAGGACAGTTTGAAGATTCCTCAAAAAACCTGAAAATGGGTTGGGCGCAGTGGCTCACGCCTGTAATCCCAGCACTTCAGGAGGCCAAGGAGGGTGGATCTCCTGAGGTCAGGAGTTCAAGACCAGCCTTGCCAACATGACGAGAGCCTGTCTCGACTAAAAATACAAAAATTAGTCAGGCATGGTGGCGGGTGCCTGTAATCCCAGCTACTTGGGAGGCTGAGGCAGGAGAATTGCTTGAACCCAGTAGGCAGAGGTTGCAGTGAGCCGAGATCATGCCATTGCACTGCAGCCTGGGCAACAAGAGCGAAACTCTATGTCAATTAAAAAAAAAAAAAAAAACCTAAAAATGGAGCTACCACATGATCCAGCAATCCCACTGCTGGGTGTGTACCCAAAAGAAGAAAGGAAATCAGCATATCAAAGGGATATCTGCACTTCTATGTTCCTTGCAGCACTTACAATGGCTAAGATTTGGAAGTCACCTAAGTAACCATCAACAGATGAATGGATAAAGAAAATGTGGCACATATACACAATGGAGTACCATTCAGCCATAAAAATCAATTAGATCCAGTCATTTGCAACAACATGGATCAAACTGGAGATCATTATGTTAAGTGAAATAAGCCAGAAACAGAAAGACAAACATCACATATTCTCATGTATTTGTGGGAACTAATAATCAAAACAATTGAACTCATGGCATAGAGGGTAGAAGGATGGTTACCAGATGCTGGGAAGGGTAGCCATCAAACAATGAAAAGACATGGGGGAACTTTAAATGCATATTATTAAGAGCAAGAAACCAATCTGAAAAGGTCACATAATGTATGATTCCAACTATATGATATCCTGAAAAAGGAAAAACTCTGGAGAGAGTAAAAAGATCAATGGTTGTGAGTGGTTAAAGAGAAGAAAGGATCAAAAGGTGGAGCTCACAGGATTTTTAGAGGAGCGAAACTATTCTCTATGATACTACAATGTTATTTTTGTCAAATATATGTATTTGTCAAGTGTACAATACCAAGAGTTAACTCTAACATAAACTATGAACCTTGGGTAATAGTGATGTGTCAATTGTAACAAACGTACTACTCTGGTGGAGATGTTGAACATGGGAGAGCCTGCACAGGGTTGGGAAGTGGCAGGGGGTGTGTGGGAATACACTGCACTTTCCATTCAATTTTGCTATAAACCTAAAACTGTTTTTATAAATAAAGTAATTTAAACAAAAAAAGTAAATAGCTTTTTTTTTTCAATTCGTGAATGATTTCTATAAAAAAATTACAAACAGACAAGACAGAAAAACTTCATTGTTTTTAGGAGACCCACACTATCAAAACAGGAGACATAACCAAGCTCAAATATGAAGGGTGGTATGAACCTATAAGGAAGGCAAATATCAAGAGTGAACTGAACTCAAAATGTTGAACATAGTGATATATCCCTACAGTAAAATACTATTAGCATTAAAAAGGAATGAAGTACTACCAATACAAGCCAAAACATAGATGACCCACAAAAATGTCATGGTAATTGAAAGAACAAAAGATCATATATTACATGTTTCCGTTTATATGAAATGTCCAGAATACACAAATCTGCAGAGACCGAAAACAGAGTAATGGTTGTCAAGGGTTTAATGTACGGGATAGTAGCTTGGTGAGAAATGGGGAGTGACCACTATACTACATGGGCATGGTGTTTCTTTTTAGGATAATGAAAATGTTCTAAAAGTGGACTCTAATGAGGTTTCATAACTCTGTAAATACACAAAAACTCTTGAATTTTACACATTAAATGGGTGAATTTTATGGTATTCAATTATATATCAATATAGATGCTAGAAAACAGTGACCTGATGTTTACATTTGCAGGTACATGAATGCACATACTACTCAGATTAAGACTAAAAAGCAATCTTAAAGCTATGTTCAAATCAGGAAATGAATAAAAGAACTAATTCCTTATTCGACACTTATTCTTTGCCAGGAACTGTGCTGGGTGCTTTGTCTTACTCAAGTCCCTTTCATACCATTCTAGATAGGTAACATTTACTCTATTTTTGAAATAGAAACTGTCAAAATATTTGCCAGAAAACATACAACTAGTTAGAGAAAGTCACTGCAAGCTGGAAATCCAACTCCATTCTATTCTCTAAGCTCTCCTGTCTCCCAAAAAGAACAGTCCCATTTCTTGAGGCATATGAATTTATGCTAGCAGAGGACAAAAATTAATTAAAATGAATGCTTAGGTTGTAGGCAAAGAAAAAAAATCCATATTCTCTCACATAGTCTAGATTATAAACCCTGTAAGAGGAGATGCCATGATGGCTTTATTCTCCTCTATATGTCTAGCTTCTAATAAATATCAATAAAATCTGTTCAATTAAATAAGTGAGAAAATACAAAACCACTGAAGCATAATTAACAAGAAGGGACCAAGGACTTTAAAATGGGTTCCCATATTTTACAGTCAGGTTACTACTGTCCTAGGAAGTGTTGTTTCAAAGTATACTCTGAAGAATCATGGATATTTGAAAACCCTTCATAGAACTTGAAGCAAATAAATGAATAATTTTTCCTTTGGAAAACACCCACAGACCAAGAAAATTTGGACTGAATTTCTGAGCAACTCTGGGATTCAAAGAACTGACCATTAGAAAACAAGATAACATCCCTATGTCCAATGCTTGACCAAATGGCCTCTTCAGCTCTGATGGCTTATACAAATCTTCTCCTTAGGTATCCTAATCAGCTAAATCCTAACTGTAAGAATATGATGGTGCTAACAGACCACCCCAAGAGCATGTCCCTTTGAGTTTTTTCCTAGATAGTGAATTATTGACACTTTGCAGTTCTCCACTTACTCTAATGCTTTCATGCCCATACCACACAACTGATAAAGAAGCCAGAGTTAAGAAGACAGTTTCCCAGCCCACTGAAACCTTAATCTTTGGGAGACAGAGCCAAGAACCTCTGCTTCTAATCTGCCAAATGAACCAATCTGAAGGGCTTATCGAAGAAGCTCAACCTTGTAATATCCTATGATTTCACTTCTGACACTTAAGAGTCCACAATAAAGTCAAAAGAAATTCAGTATCATTTTTAAATTACATGTAAAAACCCTTTTAGCTCATGAATTTTATCCCAATGCCACATATTAAAAAATTTTAATATTGGTACATTTTTTCTTATGTTTCCTCACAAGATACAAAAATCTTTTTGTTTCGTCCTTTGTTTTTTGTAAATACCTTGAAACCGGGACTACCCATTAATCCATCCTTTCCATGTCTTCCTGGTTCTCCCTAAAAAATAAATACATGTGCTTTAATGTACTTTTGCACTAATTTTTCTCTTTAAAGACAGATACTATAAGATAGTTTTTATTTAAAGCAAAATACTAAGAGCTTTTTTCTATCAAACTCACAGCAGGTCCAGGGAGGCCAGGGAAGCCAGCATTCCCCTTTTCACCTTTTGCACCCTGTATCGAAAACAAACACTTAAAACACAATCTTTACAATAATGTTTTCAAGTTCTAACCAAAACTTAAACAGAAAAGCTACTAAGTTAACAACATTATGTAGTAAAAATTCATGGGACTACAACTCATGTTGACTCTGCAAAGTACTATTTTACCAAACCAGTGGATACAATATCAAGACATTAAAAATGTTGATAGATGCACAATTATCATTACAAGCATCTAAACATAGAAATAACATCTTGGCAAAATTAAAAAGCAATGGGTATTTTAAATATTCTTCCCTCAGTGTGAGGAACTAGAAAGGCCCATAACATCAAATTTCAGTGGACATGTTTTTTTTGTTTGTTTTTGTTTTTTTGAGACGGGGTCGCGTTCTGTCACCCAGGTTGGAGTGCAGTGGTGCAATCTCGGCTCACTGCAACCTCCACCTCCTGGGTCCATGCCATTCTCCTGCCTCAGCCTCCCAAGTAGCTGGGACTGCAGGCACCCGCCACCATGCCTGGCTAATTTTTTTGTATTTTTAGTAGAGACGGGGTTTCACCGTGTTAGTCATGATGGTCTCGATCTCCCAACCTCATGATCTGCCCGTCTTGGCCTCCCAAAGTGCTGGGATTACAGGCGTGAGCCACCGTGCCCAGCCTTCAGTGGACACATTTTTAAGCAACTACTACTGCTCCCTAAGGAATGTCTCACTGTAAATCTTTTTTTTTTTTTTTTTTTTTTTTTTTTTTTTTATGAGACAGAGTCTTGTTCTGTCACCCAGGCTGGAGTGCAGTCGTGCGATCTCAGCTCACTGCAACCTCCGCCTCCCGGGTTCAAGTGATTCTCCCGCCTCAGCCTCCTGAGCAGCCGGGATTACAGGCGCCCGCCACTATGCCCAGTTACTTTTTGTATTTTTAGTAGAGACGGGGTTTCACCATGTTGGCCAGGCTGGTCTCGAACTGCTGACTTCATGATCCACCCACCTCAGCCTCCCAAAGTGCTGGGATTACATGCGTGAGCCACCGCGCCCAGCCTGTAAATCTTTTAAAAGCTCAGAATGGTCAACAATACAACATAGTCTTATAGGATACCATACGTAGCAGTCTGCAGTCACCAGTTCTTTTTTTTCCCCCCCATTGTTCTGAATTAATCCCCTAAGAAGGGTGAACAAAGCTAACTGCTCTAACATTGGGCTAGAACTGCAATTCAAGTTTTCTGTTTCCATTACATTAAAAGTTCAGTATGAATACTTTTTGTTGTATGATCTACACTTCCCTTTTTGCCATAAAATCCAGGTGATCCTTTGTCTCCTTTGGCACCCATTTCACCCTAAAAGACAAAATATAAATAGCAAATATTAAAGAAATATCAATATTGTTCTCATAAAGAAAAAATACAGATTATAAGCAACAGAGTTTAATATGCCAAAAGCAAAACAAAATAGAAAAAAAAAATAATTTAAAGTTTGCTTTAAAAAGCCCTCATTTCCAGGCTTTATAAAGAAACTTTTAAAAAATAACATTTAGTGTTATAACAGGGCTTATAGTTTAAGGCTTATATTTAAGAAAACGTGCATACAGTATAAGATCAATTTTTAAATACTATAAAATCATACATTTATAACGAGACTTTAAAGAGAATTTTGTAAAGTTTCGTATAAACTAATATAAATCTTAGCCCATTGTTTACTTTATCTTTAATTATACATGAGCATTTATTTATAACACATTTGTAATATAAAGGTACTTTACATTTGAATTTTTAAAATGGCATTGCTATATTTAAAAGAAACAGATTTCTTCAACCTTTGATCCTGGCATGCCATGAAGCCCAGGAAAACCAGGAAGTCCACGATCACCCTGAAAATAAAACTGAAATTAATTAAAGAAAAACATTCCAGCCTAAACAATATCATCATATATTCTTCAACCTCACCCTTGTCAAAATCCACTTCAAATATATCTGCAAACAGTTAAATTCATATCAGCATTAAATCCTATCTTTATGAAAAATTATCCTCACTTTTCAGGGTTTCATTTATAATCAGAGAAGAAAAGTATTTTGGAGTTAAGAAAATCTCACTAGCAATCCTGACTCCACCCTTAGTTAGCAACCATCTATTCTAAAAAAGTCTTAGGCTTTTACAGGGGAAAGACACATGAATTAATTGAAATGATCTAGACCCAACACACTCAGGAAACAGTTAACCTCTAAGGTCCTATTCAGCTCAGTAATGAAAGACCCTAAACATAAAGTCTCAACACAGACTAGGACTCTGTGGAATTTTTAAAATTGCTTATCTTACTAATTACTCACAGAAGGTATCTGTTCATATGTGTCTATAAACATGAAGGCCCTAAGTTTTCTCCAAAAGAGAAAAGATGAAGAAAAGTCATAACAACTTGATATTTAGTAGATATAGGTTTAGTATGTAGTTCAGCGGGATATGTTGGATGGTATTGCTTTAGTTTCAAAATCTTTATTGTGAAGACACAGTAAATAAAGAACCAATGACTTTCATGGCAAAATTTGGGTCAGATTCACTTTTATCTAGACAAATTAAGATATTACACACAAGCAATTAATTATACTCCTAGCTTGTCTGGCAGACATATTAAAGATTATATCATCTGTGACTGATGTAATTTTTATAAAAGTTATTCATTCACATGATTTAAAGAGTGATATATTTATTCAAGGCTTATAGAACCCTCCAAAGGCAACATTTTTTATTCCAAAGTTCCTCATCTCTTTGAGTTCAAATCACCAAACCATATGGTTATAGCTACATTTTCCGTTTTCTACATTATCTACTGACTTCCCACCATAAACGCAGAGGATTAATCTCTCATAGCATCCAACACCTCCTCCCTATCTCCACTTCTAGCAGACACGAATCCCCTTAACCCTCAATTACAGCTTTGGTTAAATCAGTAGTCAGGGTTTATTTTGTTAAGATTTGCAGATAAGCTATAAATATATTCTCATTCCTTGCCTTTTCTTGCCCAAGTGTTTCTATTTCTTGGAGTCAAATATTGCCATTTTAATCGTTTAGTTTCCTATAAACTTATTGTTATATTGAACTCCAAAATCTTTCCAACTTTCCAACAATCACTTCTGATTGTATTCATCTGCACTGAAAATTTCATTTTATTTAATAAATATCTCCTAGACCTGTCTCATTTCAGTATGAATTTGATGTTCTTTATCTCTGAGTTCATTATCTCGTTTAGGGGAATATACTATCCAATGGCTTCCTGAGAAGGAATACATGGGAGATTACTTTCTGATACTTTAAATCTCTGAAAATGTCCTTATTCTATTCATTTATATAATTGATTATAATTTCAAATTTTTAAATCAGACTTTTGAAGGCTCTGCTTCATTCAGTTCTTGAGTTCAATGTCACTAATGAGATGTGTGAAGCCTTTCTGATTCCTGATCATTTGTATGGAGCCTTTTGTTTCTTGTGTGGTTTTGGGGGCCAGGAGTGGGAGGGTAGGGGTGGTAGGACTGGCGCAGTTTTTTCCCTGAAGAAGCTTGCAGATCTTCCTCTTTTTTCCAGTGTCTTGAAGTATTATACTATTATACACTGGTGTGGTCTATAACCATCCATTATGCTAGGCACTCTATAGGTCTTTTCATCTATAGAGAACTAATGCCCATACACGTGGACATGCCGGACTACACTTCCAAGCTCCATCCCCATCCATACATCACATAAACAGGCTCCTCTCAGCCACCTGTAAGCATAGGGGTAGACATACAATTGTGCTGGAAGGTCTTTAGGAAGACAAAGGCAGGAAAGGGGACAGCAAATCCTGGAAATGGCATTGGGCTAGATTGTTCAGGGACTGCCAGAATCTAAGATCCAGAATATGTTTTTTGTTTGTTTGTTTTTGGTTAAAGTTCAATGGTGTGATGGAATGTGTTCTTCAGGTTCTGAAAACTCCTCACTCAACACTGAGGAACACAGCTGAAGCAGGGTCTAGCAGGGGTTCTGCCTCCCTGAGAGCATCAGCGACAGGGTTTTTTCAAGTCTTCCTCTCACTGTCTTGCATCAGTTTCTTCCAAGACTTTTTGTTTGTTGATCTTTAATGTTCCTGTGATATTTGGTGATTCTTTATTGTCAGCTCATATGGAAGTTGATAGGAGAATCTCTCAGTGGGTAGAGTTCAATTACTCTGAACTTCACTATAATGTGGCCTGGTTGTGCCATTTCATTGGATGCTGTTCTAGATGTCAGAAGATTTCCCATAGAAGGATCTTCTATGTCTCTAGTTTATAGGACTGGCTGACAGCATTCCGGAGGCCAGATAGAGGAAGAGGAGAAGGAGGTTGCCACATGAGTAACTATCGCCAACTCCCATTGTTTTAGTTTTGTTATGTATTGTTTTTCGAGATGGAGTTTTGCTCCTTTGCCCAGGCTGGAGTGAAGTGGCGTGATCTTGGCTCACTGCAACCTCTGCCCACCAGGTTCAAGTGATTCTCCCGCCTCAACCTCCTGAGTAGCTGGGATTACAGGTACCCACCACAATGCCTGGCTAATTTTTGTATTTCTAGTAGAGACAGGGTTTCACCATGTTGGCAAGTCTGGTCTCAAACTGCTGACCTCAGGTGATCTACCTGCCTCAGCCTCCTGAAGTGCTAGGATTACAGGCGTGAGCCACCATGCTCAGCCTACTCCCATTGTTTTAATTTTAGTATAACTCTCCCTCTTCTCCCCAGGCTAGAGACCTTCAGCTTTCTCTTCTCCAGAAAATAAACTTTTGTGTTTCTGCTACAGTGGAAGAGAGATTCACTTAGCTACACAGAGTTGAGGAAGGGATAGTGGGATTTAACTGTTCTTAAATGGACATTCAGTCATGTTTGCATTTTTAACTCTGCTTTCACCTCCATTTTAGAAACATTGATATTATCATTTCCTGAACCTGTGGAGTATCTGTGCATATGTGTACATATGAGTGTGTGTGTATACTGGCAAAAAGGGGAGCCTCTGTTATGTAAATCAGATCACTTCTAATTTTAGGATTCAGCTTCCCAGTATCCTAGAATGCAGATAATATAGTGACTGGTGATATAACCTTGACTTTATAAACGAGAGCAACACTCAGAGAGACTAGAACAACAAGAGGGAAAAACACAAGTCCCCGAATGAGTTTGTAGACAAGCAATTACACGAGAAAAATAAACTTCTTTCTCATTTAAACTACTGCATTTGGTCTATTTGTTATAGATCTTTGCCATCCACCTAACAAATACAAAGAATAACTATGTTTCCAGTCTAAAAGGAACCATATTTTTTAGCTTATACTAAATGCCTTTCTCAAGAATAACAGCTTCCTCTGTCTTGTGTGTGTGTATGTGAGAGAGAGAGAGACAGAAAGACTGAGAGAGAGGTAGGGAGAGAAAAGACTCAATAAAAGCCTATAACACCCTAGAACTAACTATTCCCCAAATTCGACAATTTATGCAAATAGGACAAAAGAAAAAATAAATTTTAGGGGAAGACCAAACAACACAAGAAAACTGGATGTTCTTTCCCCTACCATGTGAACTCCTAATACAAGAACCTAACCCAAAATACCTTTTGAATATATATATATTCAAAGTGTGTGTGTGTGTCATTCAAAGGGGGTGTGTGTGTGTGTATATATATATATGTATAATTTTAAATTATATATTTATAATCTAAGATTTGAAATTAAAATTTCAAATTTTATATGTGTATATTATATATATATATATATATTTTCCCTTCTGCTTGGAGCAGAAGGAGCAGGCAGAGTTCTGAGAGATAGAAAGAGGACTGAAGTTAAGAGAATAATCTGAGTTGGCTCTTTAGAAAACTCTAAATTGAGATAACCAGTTAAAGGCCGAGCTAGACTAAGATATACTATCAATAAGATGGAATTTAGCTGGGTAATGAATGCTTAATAAAACTACAGGAGAAACAGGTAAGCTGGGATTCCCTATTAAAGCTGAACAAAGTCCAAGCTATGACTTCCATTCTCTGGCTACAGGTTATAAAAGACATAATATCCAAACTTTCCTTTACTAGAGATGGCAAACAGATCTCAGATGAAGTAGGAAGACTAGGAACATCCACTTACGTTGGGACAGAAAAAATAGAAGGTCTGGACAAAGCTACTCTTACATACAGAAGGAAGGTTTTTAAGTATAGTAAAAAGGTATAGTATCCATGTTAACATAAATTAGTGTGAGAGAGAAAGAAATGAGGAGAGAGAGAGCAAGCAGCAGCAAGTTGTCAGCAAAAGTGTTGGGGAATATTGAAACAATATGTACAAAATATGGAACACAAAAAAGTATGGCTCAAACACATTATACTCAATCAAGTTATTTATAAGGTTTAATAGCAATAGATAGCAAAGAAGAGATAAAGTTGGGCCAAAGCCTATCCAGGATGGGCATATAACATAAAAGATAAATGTCTGCCGTGTTGGCCTCTGAGCCACTGGGTCATCTGTTACTATAATGCAGCTTAGCCTAAGTTAATTAGTACAGTTGGAATATTAAAAATAGGGGACTGCCAAAACAACAATATTAAAACGTATATCTGTCATTGGCTTTGGGGACAGGTAGTGACGAATGAAAAACAATTATTGAAGACTGAAAAAATGGTGTCTTATGTAAAATAGTGGTGAAATAATTGATAAAAAAGCCTGGCTTGTAATAACTTGCAAAGGCAAATAATGTATCAAATGAACTTACAGCTAGAGGTAAAGAACTGAGAAAACAGAATGTAAATATATATTATGAATTGACTGTTATTGGCAGTATTTGACAAGGTACTATTTTAAAAAATATATGAGCTCAGAAAATAATTGGCCCGGTTGCAAGTAGTAATTAAAAGAAATAGACCAAGTGTAAAAACACTGGGATTGAGAGACACAATTGTTTTTCTCATCTCTAATGTAATGGGGAATACTTTTAAAAAATAAAAGTCCAGTTAAAACTCAGCCTCTGGGAGGCATGAAATCAAAGATATGGCTATAAATGCTGCCCTTAAAATCTCTGATTCTATTAAGGGGAGGTTCAATAAATTCTGTCAAGCCAGACAGTATGGCTCATGAAAAGTAAACAAAGGGTGTAGTGGATGCCGGATTAATTTAGGTAACCTATTATTAAGTGTAGAGAAGGAGATGTGATTGAAACAAGATTGTGGATGCTGCTATTGGCTGGAATCAAAAGTCAAAAACATAAAATTGCAAATACACACACTCATATACATATACTATATGCTGTTGAGAGAGTTATTATATAATACCAAAGGAACCACCAACCTGAACTAAAAGAGACTCTGCCTGTTTGAGATTTAAAATGAAAACAAAGTTACCCTGTATTTGCACTATTTTTAATAGTGTTTCTGGACTACCAACAAATTTAGACAAATATAGAAATAAGGCTAAAAATAAAAGGAAGAAAAATTATTTTTAAGATTACACCTCTAATGTGTCAATAGATCTTATAACCTAAATGAGCAAAAGAAATGAATTCACTTGGTGCTTTAAAAATATAAAAAATAAATAGCTTTTTATATATAAAATATAGCCAATATAAAAAATATTTTTAAAGGGCTCCATTTATAATAAAAATGAAAAAGAGATAAAAAAAATTTTAGGTTAAAATAAAATTGGGTAATGCTCAGGACTAATACCAAAAAACTCAAGATTGAAGTAAAAAGAAAAATAAGCCATAATCTTGAATAGCAATTGGAGAGATGTCAGTGCTTCTAAAACTAATCCATATGTGCAAAGGAATCCTAATTGAAATGTGAATAGCAATTTCTAAAAAACTGAAGGAAAGATGCTGAGCTTTATCTGGAAAAATAAGTATTCAAAAATAGCCAGGAAAATTTTGATTATAAAGAATAATGAGGAAGGATTAGCCCTGCCAATATTAAGTCAGATCATGAAGTGACAATAATTAAAACAATTCTGCAGTGGAGAAGATGTAGACAGGTCAATGGAATAGAGTGAAAAGCCAAAACACCAGGCCCAAATGAAAATGGAAATTTAATGGAAATAAATGTAGAAAAAAGTGGTATTCCATGAATACTATGGCAACTGGCTATCTATTTAGGAAAATGATTTTATAAAATAAGCGTGCTGATATGGTTTTGGCTGTGTCCCCACCCAAATCTCATCTTGAATTGTACCTCCCACAATTCCCACTTGTCGTGGGAGGAACCCAGTGGGAGGTAATTGAATCATGGGGGCGCATCTTTCTTGTGCTGCTTTCATAATAGTGAATGTCTCACTAGATCTGATGGTTTTAAAACTGAGAGTTTCCCTCTACAAGCTGTCTCTTTGCCTGCTGCCATCCATGTAAGACTTGACTTGCTCCTCCTTGCCCCCCACCATGATTGTGAGGCCTCCCCAGCCACATTAAACTGTAAGTCCATTAAACCTCTTTCTTTTGTAAATTTCCCAGTCTCAGTTATGTCTTTACCAGCAGTGTGAAAATGAACTAATCCATTAATTGGTACCAGTAGAGTGGGGTGCTGCTGAAAAGATACCCAAAAATATGGAAGCAACTTTGGAACTGGGTAACCAGCAGAGGTTGGAACAGTTTGGAAGACTCAGAATAACACAGGAAAATGTGAGAAAGTTTTGAACTCCCTAGAGACTTGTTGAATGGCTTTGACCAAAATGCTGACAATGACATAAGACAATGAAACCCAGGTTCAGGTGATCTCAGATGGAGACGAGAAACTTGTTGGGAACTGGAGTAAAAGCAACTCTTGTTATGTTTTAGCAAAGAGGCTGGTGGCATTTTTCCCCTGCCCTAAAAATTCGTGGAATTTTGAATTTGAGAGAGATTATTTAGGGTATCTGGCGGAAGAAATTTCTAAGGAGCTAGGCATTCAAGAGGTAACTTGGGTGCTGTTAAAGGTATTCAGTTTTATAAATGAAGTAGAGTATAAAAGTTTGGAAAATTTGCAGCCTGATAATGTGATAGAAAGAAAATCTCATTTTCTGAGGAGAAATTTAAGCTGGCTGCAGGAATTTGCATAAGTAACAAGCAGCTGAATGTTAATCTCCAGGAAAATGGCAAAAATGTCTTCAGGTCATGTCGGAGGTCTTCATGGCAGCCCCTCCCATCACAGGCCTGGAGGCCTATGAGGAAAAAATGGTTTCATGGGCCAGGGTCAGGGCCTCCTTGCTCTGTGTAGCCTAGGGACTTGGTGCCCTGTGTTCCAGCCACTCCAGCCATGGCTAAAAGGGACCAAGGTACAGCATAAGCCATTGCTTCAGAAGGTGCAGGCTCCAAGCCTTGGCAGCTTCCACGTGGTGTTGACACTGCAGATGCACAGAAGTCAAGAATTGAGGTTTGGGAACCTCCACCTAGACTTCAGAGGATGTATGGAAATGCCTGAATGCCCATGCAGAAGTTTGCTGCAGGGGCAGGGTCCTGATGGAAAACCTCTGCTTGGGCAGTGAGGAAGAGAAATGTGGGGTTGGAGCCCCCATACAGAGTCCCTACTGGGGCACTGCCTAGTGGAGCTGTGAGAAGAAGGTCACCATCCTCCAAATCCCAGAATGGTATATCTACCGACAGCTTGCACCACACACCTGGAAAAGCCACAGACACTCAACGCCAGCCTGTGAAAGCAATTGGGAGGGAGGCTGTACCCTGCAAAGCTACAGAGGCAGAGCTGCCCGAGACCATGGGAACCCACTTCTTGCATCAGCGTGACCTGGATGTAAGACATGGAGCAAAGGAGAGCATTATTTTGGAGCTTTAAAATATGACTGCGCCACTGGATTTCAGACTTGCATAGGGCCTTTAGCCCCTTCGTTTTGGTCAATTTCTCCCATTTGGAATGGGAGTATTTATCCAATGCCTGTACCCCTATTTTATCTAGGAAGTAACTAACTTGCTTTTGATTTTACTGACTCATAGGTGGAAAGGACTTGCCTTGTCTCAAATGAGACTTTGGACTATGGACTTTTGAGATAATGCTGAAATGAGTTAAGACTTTGGGGTACTGTTGGGAAGGCATGACTGGTTTTGAAATATGAAGACATAAGATTTGGGAGGCAACAGGAGTGGAATGATATGGTTTGGCTATGTCCCCACCCAAATCTCATATTGAATTGTAACTTCCATAATTCCCACTTGTTGTGGGAGGAACCCAGCAGGAGGTAATTGAATCACGGGGGCAGGTCTTTCTTGTGCTGTTCTCGTGATAGTGAATAAGTCTCACGAGATCTGATCATTTAAAAAACAAGAGTTTCCCTGCATAAACTCTTTCTCTTTGCCTGCTGCCACCCATGTAAGATGTGACTCGCTCCTCCTTTCCTTCCACCATGACTATGAGGCCTCCCCAGTCACATGGAACTTTAAGTCCATTAAACCTCTTTCTTTTGTAAATTGCCCAGTCTCAGGTACGTCTTTATTAGCAGTGTGGAAACAGACTAATACAAATGCTCATCTGACTTTACTCCAAAAACCAAAAATTACATGGTTAAAAATAAAATAATAAAATTACAAAAATAAAATCATCGGTAATTATAATCAACATGCTAGAATGTGCAATCTTTCTATTTATATACAAAGATAGGAGAAAAAAAGAAGAAAAAACTACTTTACATGAAAATGAAAATTTTCTCTATGGTTAAAATTTCAAAAACCAAGTCAAAACACATAATACAACCCAGAAAAAATATTTTCACACACACAAACAACAACTTACGAAATGCATATAAAAATCAATTTTTAAAAGGATCACAGCCCAGTAGAAAAATAAAAGATATGAGAAAATCAGCAAATTACAGAGAAGTAACACAATGCCCCCAAAGTGCAGGTCAAGATATCTTACCCAACTCACTAATAAAGCAATGAAAATCAAGCCAGTATCATCTCTAAATTATACTGGTGAAAAATAAAATTAAAAAAAAAAAGCACGGCTGATAAGAATGTGAGGAAGGATATTTTCACACACTTGTTGAAAGAGAATCAACTTTCTGGGAACTCAATAAGCAATTTAAATCAAAGTTTAACTATGAAATTAACACTTTGATCCAATAATCAATTTCACTTCTGAGAATTTTTCCTGTTGATAAACTCATGAAAAACTACTGAGAAATATATTCAGAGATGTTTCTTACAGTCTTATTGGTAATACCAAAATAATAAAAATAAATAAAGAACAAAGGCAATCTTTCTTAGAGATTTCTTAAATTTTATAAAAACAGTCCCTACATTGTATAGCTAAGATTAACCTTTTCTTTACACTTTCTCTCATGAAGTCTTTCCAGTTTTTAACTTTCCTTTAAACTTCTAGAGAATTTTATTTGACTTTCTTCTTTGGCACTTAACATTAACCATCTTGAAATACAGTTACTTTATGTTATATCCTTTACCAGACTCCAACGTCTTTGAGGAAACAATTCATCCATAACTCATTCCTGTTTTTTTCTTGGTACAACTACTATTTACCAATATCCAGATTCCTCTCCACTGTCTGGCATATGGGAAGTCATACTTACCTAATCTGTTAAAATCCATGTGGTTTGCACAATTTGCTCTAGTTAATTAAACATGAATGGTAGTGATTTAAAAGCCAACGTTTGATTCTCTCTACACCTGCCACCATTAATTAGTCATGATCTAGATGGTGAAATTTATATTAATCTGAGTCTCCCTGTGAAGACATGGGAAGCTCCTCACTGCTGCTGATAAATATGTAGTTTGATGAGCAATAAATCTCTGATGCTTTAAGCTGCAAGCATTTGGGGTTTGATTGTTATTGTAGCATAAGCTACTGTAGCCTACCTATTGTCTTGCTTGTGATTAATAATAATTTGCTGAATATACAGAATGTTTTCATTTCCCAAAACACAGTCAACACTCCTGATTGCTCAAAGAAAATTTCAATAAAACAAATATTTGGGGTAGTCACACTTTTGGTCCTATCAGAGTTTACAAGTGATTAAACTCAAAGAGAATCCAAGATAGTAAGAAAATTCCACTTCCCAGAGGCTGCTTTCCAAACTTTTCATGCCTAATATAACTTTGATGAGCCTGTCTATCTTTTGAGTCAATCTAGAGTCATAGTCTTCAGTCAGGTTAAGATTATTTTGGGGGCCAGCAAAAGAACATGAGAACTACTATTTTTTAAATTCATTTAAAAAAGTCTTTGTGTGTGTGTGTTTCAAATTCACAGAATACTTTGCTCAGTAGCACAGATAAATAATTTTTATATATGAGGCTACATGTCTAAAAGTCTTTTACTGCAATACATTTTGCAATTTAAAGGTTTGATGACCTATGATATAAAATGAACTATCCCTCTTCCCTAGAGAGAAATGTAGACCATGAACACTCTCATGGCCCAGTCAGCATGACTGTGGGTACTCATCCATCTGCTCCCTCCCCTGCCTATCTTCTTGGCTCCTGACAGGCATTCGGGGATTCTTCTCACAGTGCAGGCAGTAGACTAAAAGAGGCACAAGTCACACAGTGAAAAACTACTCTGGCCAAAGCAGAAAAATACAGGAAAAAGAAAGCCAGATTGGGATCAAGGTATTTTATTTCAACCCCCTTGATTGTTGAGTAACTTTACACAAATGACTTAAGCTCTTCATTTTTCAGTTCTCCAAAATGTAAAATAAGGATAATTTACTTCACAATTAATATAAAACGAGCACAATATGACTTACTGTACTAACCCCACAGGACTTTTTATGAGGATTTAATGTGAAGGGGAATGCATATGGACAAAATTGATGCAAAACATATCCAGGAATAAAATAGAAAAAGGTACACACCACAGTAAAAACCCTGCAAGCACCCAATACACAAAGTTTTGTACAGATCTGCTGCTTCTTTTCCACTCAGGAAAAATAAAAGCAAAAACAACAACAACAAAAACACAAATCCTAAGTCTTACATAAGCTCAGGCAATAATGACTTATGGGAAACTATTTTACTCTACTAAAATAATTCCTCTCTTTAACACAGTGATGGGGATTCCATTTGGGGTTGGGATTACCATTGAACTACTCATGCCTACAAAAGAAATAGATTTCCGAACTTCTACTACTGAGTCTCTGCAGTAGTTTCTCAATGACCATACAACAGAAGATATCTAAAGAGAAGATAAAAATCGAGTTTAGAACCAACAAAATATAAAGCATTCTATAAAAGTTCCATAAAAGTTTTAAATTTCCTTAATAATACCAGTAGAAAAAAGAGAAAAAAGGACAGAAGAGGAATAACAGCCAATAAATAAGGCAAGACATGGAATTAATGGTTATCCATAATAAACTAAGATGTTAAATCCATTATATAGCTTTAAAAGAAAAAAGGTTGAAAGATCAGGAGATAATCAAGATTGCAAAAACAGTCACAGAATTAGTTAAAACCTGAGCACACATAAGTCAGCACCATGTGTACAGGAAGGACACTCAACAACGCCTAATATCAGAGAATACTTAGGGAGGGCAGAGCTACTGCTGCTTGGGGAGAAAATCCTCTGATGAAAGGATTTTTTTTAAAAGGAAATTGCAGTTTTTGCCATTGAAAGTAATGGCAAAAATCGCAATTACTTTTGCACCAACCTAATAGTACCACCACTTCTACAAAAAGTAGAGATACTTGTTTTCTGATTGTAACAACTCCAAGTTTCTCCAAATTCAGATGAAGCCAAATATTTTTTAGAAAAGAGATCGTGCATATGTGTATGTCTGTATTTAATATTCTTATTATTTACTATAGTAATTAATCATATCAATAATCATTACTGTAATTATAAAATATATGCATATATATTTTATATATACATTTATACCCATATATGTTTATACTTCTTAATATTACAATAATAAAATCTCTTAATGAGGAAGGGGAAGAGGACAGGGCTGAATCCTGGAGGCACCCAACATTTACAGAATATGTGGAAGAGGAAGAGAAAGAGCCAATGAGAAAACATGAAAAGGTAACTAGTGACGGCAAGGAAAAATCTAGGAGCATATAGTATCCCAGAAGCCAAGAGAAGAAATTGTCCCAAGGAAGGAAGGAATAGTCAACAATGTCAAATGCTATGGAGACATACAACAAGACAAGAAGAAATAATTGAAAAATACTGACTACTGGATTTCAAAGATGGAAGACTGGTGATCTAAATATGCAGCAGAAGGTTGGGATGGAAGTCCTATTAGAGTGGGTCAGAGAGAGAAATGGAAGTGAAAATGTGCAGGGAATAAAGGCAAACCTTTTGGAGCACTTGTACTACAATGAGAAACAGGGAAATGGCCTGGTAGCTAAAGGAAGCTGTGTGGTAGAGGAAGTGGGGGAGGTTTGGGTGTTTTCAAATGGATCATCCTTTAGGCTATGGGGAAAATTTAACTAGAAAAGAAAATGACTAATGACACAGAAGAGAAGGGCTAGTTAATAACACAGAGCAATGGAGAAAGATGGGATCCAGAGTGCAAAAGGAGGCCTGTGGATTCCACATGGACACTTCACCCACAATAAGAGAAGGAAAGGCAGAATATAGGTATATATATATGGGTAGGAGGGTAGACATAGTGGGAAGACATTTAGGGAATTTCTGTCTGATTGTTTCAGATGCAGCACTTCAACAGAGAGAGGGAGGATAAAGGATAACTCAAAGATATTTCCAAAAATTTTGCCTTAATTAATCAGCAGAATGGCAACCCTAATAACAAATCATGATCATCATCACTATCATCACCAATTTATAGCAGTTAATTTAGGCCAACCACATGCATGCCCTCATTTAATATTTACAAAAAGCCTATGCAGTAAGTAATACTATGACTTCCACTTTCTAGATGAAAACCAGATTTAAAGAGATTAAGAAGTGTGACTTGGGAGGCAAGCAGTCTGAATTCAGAACTAAGTCTATAATCTATGGTCTGTAACTGATTTAAGCCCCCAAATCTCATACACATGCACATGTGCACACGTGCACACGTGCACGCACACACACACACATGTTTGGGCATGGTGTTATCAGAAAATCATACGTGTAGACTCTCCCTGTTTTGGTAATTTTTGTTTGTTTGGTCTTCAGGAACACTGAAAGAAGTAACACCACTAACATACTAAGTTTTAACTTGTTATCTCTAACATTTTTGAGCTTTTTGACCCGTGTTCTCTCAAAATGCATATTGGAGTTCCTCGGTTATGACTGACTCTATAACAGAAATCACTGTAAAACCACTTAGTTTTTTGATGTTGGAGGCCCAGAAGTAAGGAACTTTATTCAGGTAGGGAAATCTTACCCATCATATGAGGCTCCAGTCTGGATGCTGAGGACAATGGGAAAGTGAGGCTTTGAAGGGACCACTTAAAAGTTGAATGTACTAACAAAGAAAATCCATAGTTTTTCCAGTAATACCCTAGATACAATTATGATATTTTATTTCTTAAGCCCAGAAAAGTCAAGTAATGAGTTTGTACAGAGCCTGGATAGGTTAAAAAATAAATTACTCATACTTCCTACATCTGTAAACTTGAATTTGCCATAGAAAAGTTTCATACTCAATTTGAAAATTCACAAATACATATCAATTAACCAGCATAGCCTAATGTGAGTTTTAACAAAAAATAGTTCTCCATTCAATTTAAATATATTAGTTTTTTAATATTGAGGAAGTATTGTAAAGCATTTAAAGTATTTTTTAGATTTCAAAGAATAGCTTTAAAGCATGTAATAAAATGAGTCACCAGCTGAAGACTATTTGCTGAGTAAGTATTCCTTTTGATTTTGTAAATTCAGGAAAAAACATCCTGCAAAATCTGTATATATTCTATTGTGTGATATGTGAAGAACAAATGTTAAAGTCAGCAAGAAAGCACATCTAATTTCAATTATCTTAAGTGGAAATTCCTACTGTAGGAGTCTTCGGAGAAAATCCACAAAATGGAAATTATTCTGGGAAAATCTCCTAATGGGGAACAGTATTGTGTGGAACAATCTTCCAAAGGCCACTGTGTGATGCCCAGAAAATTATCCTGCACTGCCACAAGTCAAAGTCACCTCAGGGATATGTTTTTTAACCCTTCATTTCCAAAAATCAAGGAACCATGTTATAAAGGAATAATCAAGGGAAAACCTTCAACTAACTTACTAAATTATTTTAGCTCTGGGCAAAAAACTCTCGGAAGCCACATGGAATGTGAGGTGGAAACTTGGAAGGTAGCACGTGGTGATTTTAGACCCACAATGACTATATCAAATCAGAGTTTAACCCCAACAGTTAACTTCAGAAAACAGTCAACTCTGAATAAAATCCATGACTGGTCTGAAAACAGAGATCTTGCATAAATATATGTCTTATTTATCTTATCCAGTAGAATGCATGACATTGTAAAATTTACAGACCTATATTTAAAAGATAACACAATGACCCAAAACAATAAAGCAGTTAGCATAAGATGCCACTAGTAGAATTATTGTTATTCTTTTATTTTAAAATAAGGAACATTTATTCCCACAAAAATTTAGTTCAATTATTTTAAGATGTACAAATGAAATCCCCCTTTTTATGTTAAGTGTGTAAAACTCAACTAAAGAATGAAATCAGTATGTTGGAGAGATACCTGCACTCCCATTTTATTGCAGCACTATTCACAGTAGCCTGGACATGGCCTCAACCTAAGTTCTGCCAATGGATGAATGGATAAAAGAAATTGTGGTATTTACACACAATGGAATACTATTCAGCTATAAGAAAAGAAGGAAATCCTGTCATTTTCAACAACATGAATGAACCTGGAAGACATTATTGTTAAGCAAAATAAGTCATGCACAGAAAGACAAATACCATAACATCTCACTTATATGTGGAATCTAAAAAACGTGATCTCATAGAAATAGAAAGTAGAGGGGTAATTACCAGAGGCTGGGGTGGATGGGAGGATGGGAACTAGGAAGACATTGATCAAAGGATACAAAATTGAAGTTTGATATGAGGAATAAGTTCAAGAGAACTTTTGTACAATATGGTGACTATGGTTAATTATTGTGTTATATATTATTTTATTATGATTACTGTATTATTGAAAAATGCTAAGAGAGTGGATGTAGAGTGTTCTCACCACCAAAATGATAACCACTATGTGAAGTTATATATATGTTAATTGGCTAGATTTAGTCATTCCACAATGTATATATACTTTAAAAAAGTGTTGTACATGGAAAATATATACTTTTTTTCTGTCAAATATAAATTAAAACACTCAACTAAAGGGGAAAATAATATATTATTCATTCATTCAAACATATATATTTCATACATTTTTCCCCAAATCAGGCTATTTCTGAGAAGATAGATAACCATGATCCAGTAGACCAGAAGGCAGGTGAGGTGGCTGGCACGTGGTCTCCTTAGAACATGTGTCCCCGCCCTGCCAGTGCAATCAATCTCCCTTCACCTGAAGAAGGTCAGACTGTTTCCTGTGATATTTCCAGAGCATGACTCTATAAGATACGTCCCATGCCTGTGGCCTGGCCTCCTCCCTACTCTTTCTATAGATTCCTCTATCATTTAAAACTGGCAGAGATTGTTTAGTGGCTAAAAGTCTCATAGAGGCCCAGGGCCACTTAGTAGAAAAGAGGATTTTACACTTCTTCTTTGGTATTTATACCAACTATTGCTTCTGCTTTACCTCCTCTAATTCTCCCTATAACTCTGCCTTTACCCATACCATTTTTTCTCTGCCTCTTTTCCAGTAACTAACTGTTCCATCTGCCCTGATGACTGCTCTCACCCATGACTTGCTCATGACCCAATGCCAGCCCAACCTATGCTACATCCCAACTACAACCATGCTAACTGATGAGTAAAACAGAACCACAAAAAGAACCACTTATTTAAGAGAAACCCTGTTCCAGAAACCATACTGTGTAGTTTTCATGTATTATCTCATTTAACCCGCACAATAAACCTATTAAAAATCCCCATTATGTAAATGAAGAAAATAAGATTCAGAGACATTAAGTAACTTGCTCCACATCAAACAGTTTGAAAGGAACAGATCCATCAGACTTGAGATGGTACTTTTAACAGCTATAATTTTATGTAACCAACATAAGCAGCCATGCGCTCATAAAATGGATACAGTCTAGATCACTGTTTCAGATGTGAACACTGTGCACATTATTAACACTTGTGTAAATTCTAACAAAGCAAGAATTTTGCAAGGATGACAGAAATCACTGTAGGTTTTTATCATGGGCAAACGGCAAACTGCCTTCAAAGACTTTGAAAATAAGATTGTACTTTAAGAATTAACCTAACAAATCAGCATGGGGATCTGAGCAAATACAACTGGGCATCTTGGTCATGGACCAGCCACCAGAACCAGTAGGTGCTGACTGGATCCATAGGAAAGTACTAGCATATTTAATCAACATATACTTCATAGGAAGGTTGGCGAATCTCAGAGTTGTAAAGAGTCAATAATAGAAATGTTATCTGTATTCACTGAAGCCTTAAGGATGAAGTCCATTAAGGCTGAGCCAATAGGCCACATGCCACATAGATACTTATTGTGGAGATGGTCCCTTGGGTATTGGGCTATCTGGAGTTAACATAGTAACACATTTCGTTCACATAACTCACTCTTCTAAGAAGGTAACTCCCTGTGGAGCTTAATCAGAGAGAGAACATGGCATAGGGCAATGCCAAGGTCTGTTTCATTTGATAGTAGTCAGTGATAACTTCTTTTATCCAGTGATAAAGCCTTCTCTAAGCTTTATTGGCTAATAGCCACTGACAAACTTCTGAGCCCACAAATCTTAGAATTCACCAAGATGAAGACTACTGAATGGAAACCGTCATAGCTAACATCCTTTATCTTTGAGGGACTAACACCGTTGACTTCATTTTTGTGTGTGTGTTTACCTTGTCACCATCTCGCCCTGGTTCTCCTTTATAACCCGGTAGTCCTCGAGCTCCCTAAATTAACCACAAAATAAAATTTTGTTAATTATTGGTTTTAGTTTACTAAAAATAAAATTTATAAGATGTATATAAGTGGATCACATACTTGTATTCCTGGAGATCCTGGAACACCTGGTGTCCCTGCAATTCCCTGATATCCCTAAATAAAAATTAAAAAAGAAAAAAATTAATATTTCATATTTACCAAGAGAAGTTCTTCATTTCAGAATTCACTCTTATCTCGTTTCTCATGCCTAAAACTTCGCTTACAGACAACTCCAAAATAATAAAGTGTTAAATGCTTAATAAGGAATTCATACCCTTCGATCTTTACGAAATCCTTTAAAAAGTATATAGGGTCCTAAATATTTATAAATTAATAAAAATATTTAGAAAATCTTAAATTAAGAGGAGAGTTAATGTTCACAATTTCTTAAGAAATGTACTGGATTTATTTGAAATATATTCAACATATCCAAGAGAGAAACACTTCAAGAGATTGGAGGATTAGACAAATGTGTATTTATAAACCACCTAATTAATGACCATCTCAGTTAATCCCTAAAATAAATTAACCCTTGATTAATATTATTCTTCAATCTTTACTCATTTTAGAAAGCTGCTGATGTTAAATGTAAGAAGGTGGTTATGACAAATCCCCCATGGTCCCCCAAGGCTGGGCTGTTTGCTTAGGGGAAGGGGATGAGAGAAATCATTCTCATCCCCACTGCTTCTTAGACATCCCTCCTCAAACACTGGAACTTTGGTAAAATAGCACATTTTTTTTTTTAGAAAGAGTTGAACTATTTATTGTTCATTTAGCACATGGCAGCTAAAGTCTCCAAATTAACTTGTAGGTCCTAAACATTTATCTAGGTTTCTTAGGGCTGATTGTCAGATTAATGGACCACCTGGCACCTACAAACATAATAACCACTATCAAATTGCATCTTTCTCATATTCTCTATTCAGATTCCATTTTTCTTAGATCTTATTGTTTGGGTACCACTCTCCATTGTCAACTATGTTAACACAGATCTCATTAATGTTTCCAATTACATCTTCATTCATAAATCTAAAAGCTTCATTTCTATGTGGCTATTCATGGGTGTCTGCACTGGTCTTTCATATTCATCCACTCACCTGTCAATACATTTTTAACTGTAATTTTAGAGACATCATAATTCCCTGTTTTTCTATTCACATTTTCGAATACCCTTTCTAATATTCTTTGCTACCTCTAGTAATGAGTTGTCTCTGAAAGATCAGTCTTATTTTTTTCTCCTTTTACATGCCTTTACATTTTCTATTGTGTAAATTGCCTTCTCAGTTACTTCCAGAATGACAATGACTATACAATTTTTTGTTTGTTTGTTTGTTTTTTGAGATGGAGTCTCACTCTATCACCCAGGCTAGAGTGCCGTGGCGCGATCTCGGCTCACTGCAAGCTCCGCCTCCCAGGTTCACGCCATTCTCCTGCCTCAGCCTCCCCTGTAGTTGGGACTACAGGCACCCGCCACCACACCCAGTTAATTTTTTGTATTTTTAGTAGAGATGGGGTTTCAACATGTTAGCCAGGATGGTGTCAATCTCCTGACCTCATGATCCACCCGCCTCAGCCTCCCAAAGTGCTGGGATTACAGGCCTGAGCCACCGCGCCCCGCTGACTATACAATTTTTTTTATCACCAACCATCATCTCTCCTTCATACTCTATTCAGTTCTTCATAGAATATATTGTTATGATTTCTCCATTACTTCTCAGATTCAAACTATTTTCTTGAGTCTCTTTGCCCAATCCTTAACCACTGCACTTCACCAGGAAACAATGAGTCTGATTATCAACCTCTCCATACTCCAGACAAAACAACGTGCATTTTTCCAACCCATCATCTACTCTCTAGACTAGCACTGTCTCCGTCACTGGATTATGAGCCCCCTTGAGATCAAAGACCGGGTTTAATTCATTTCTGTATTTTTGGCATTGAACACATTGTTTGGCACAATTCTGTTGAAAAAACATTGGAATAATTTAAAGTGACCAACTCTATACACGAATGTGTAAAAAAAAAAGACAAAAAAAACCTCCTTCTCCAAGGAATCATGTTATGTTTGTGCATCCTTCAGTAGAAAATGCAAACGTTTAGTAATCGCATGTTTCCTGTTCTCGAGATTACTCAAAAGAAAGAAGAAATTCAATCTACGTAGAATTTGCTCAGCCCTATATGTCTACTACTCTAGTTATCACTGAATCTCCTTCCCTCAGCCACTTTGGAATCAGATAGGCCTCGAATTCACTCTCAACTCTGTCACTGCTAGCAATTTACAAATCTAGAATTCACTTTCCTCCTTACAACCAGTCTTTAATGTAGGTTCTAAATTATCTTTTTTTCAGATGAGGAAACTAAGGCACGGAAGTTAAGTAATATGCCCAAAGTTACAAAGCTAGTAAGTTGACAGAGCCAGCGGGAACATTCTCTATTAGAAAGTGCTTCATGGTGGGTCAGATCTGATCCTTGTAGATTGACTCATCTGATTCAAAGAAATCCATTTTGCAAGACTATTTTTAAATTGCTTAGAATTCTGAGTGCCCAGAGGAAAGGAATGTTCATAAAATTCCTCAAAAGAAAGTTACCATGGAAACTGGCTATTGATAAAAATGGTTGATCATCTGCAAATTTCACATTTAACAAATTATTTTTCTTTTATAGTTTTTTGAAAGTTAAGCCAAATGTCATATCTGCCTTACTACTTTTTTAGGAAAATTAATCTTTCATAAAAGATCAAATGCTGCTGTGCTGCCTCTCCTCTATGAAGAAGTTGATGTGGTGTTTGTTATAGAGGACACATTGCACTTTAACAGATTAAAACAACATGGAGATGCCCTAACTGTGTTCCCAGCTTACCTCTGACTCATTATGTGACCTCAGGCAGAGTCATCAATCCCCAAATCCTGGGAGGCAACACAGTGAAGTGGAAAGACGATGAATTTGAAATTGGAAAAGAACTTGCGCTGAAATTTTGCTCTTCCTTTTACTTTCTATGAGATGTTGGCTAAGTCACTTTGCCTAGTAAAGGCTTAGTGTCTTACCATAAACTGGTATTATTATCCACTTCACTTTTGAAAAGAAACAAATAGAGTCACAGGTGAAAATTCTGGCAGGCATTAGGAACTCAATAAATGTGAGTTTCTTTCTTTTCTTCAGACTCAATGACAATTGTACAAAACCACAAGAACACTTCTGCAGAATGTTACCCGACAGCCTTATCAGCCACCATTAGTACATTGGGAATGGCAGGTCCAGTCATCATCTTTATGATTTGACTCTTTTCCATCATTAGACAGACTTAACGCTAAACATGTAAACAAGGCCTCAGTGTATTTTATAATGGCTCTCTTCGTTATTTCTTTGGAGGAATTACAATATAGGAATAATAAGTGCTTCTCACAATTTGAGAATGTTGTGACATGTATATTTTTAAGGTTACAATTAGACGCATTCTTAAAATACTACTTGCAGAAAGAACTTCAAATGTTGTTTTAGAAGCTACAGGAAACATGCTTAGTAACAAAATAAAGAAAACCAAATGACATCCAAACTGGGGGAATCCTAGGGCAAAACACCAGAAAAAATAGAATGAAATTCAGAAAAACAAATTTTGGACTAAAAACCAGGAAAATAAAGGTTAAAAGAGGGAATATTACAACACAGAACAATTTCCAAGAGGAAAAAGAAATAAAACATTGGTTGACTCATAGCAGCGTCAACCTTAAAGAAAGGAAAATGCCTTAAAACAGGAAAAAATAATCTTTTTATATACCTTACTGAGTTCTTATTTTTCAGAACACACATTTCATGTCTCATTTTAGAACTGTAACTTTCCTATGATCTTTGACTAGTTAATACTGTTCAACATGAATTTTGCCATTTTGCATTTATTAGCAGGTCCAAATATCCACCCTACCCCCATCTGCAAGATATCTGACAGTATTTAAGTCTTTTCCATGTTCACAGAAAACTTCTTTATAAATGAGTCATTTTTTTTTTAGGAAAAAAATATTCTCACTGCCAAATTGTAGGGTTGAAGAAAAGAATACAGAATCAATTTAATTTTCCTCCATGATTCATAGTTACAAAGCTCCAGGAAAGATGTATAGCATTGAAATGGAAATTAAGGAAATAAAATCACCAAATGTGCAAGGGTCACCAACTCTTCTGTGCCCCATTCTAATCATGTCATAAAATATTCTGCCAATCTAAATATATACATTTTTTCAAAGTAGTGAGGAGGGTAGAGATATTAGTTTTCTTGAAACACTCTAAACTTAAAAATAAGAATACATTCCAAAGAAATAATTTTGGATGTCACCCTCCTTTTAAAAATATAAGAATGTGATTTAAAGTTTATTCCATTAAATAATTTTCTTCAAAGATTTCCAAAATTCCAACAGATACTCTTGGGTACACAGCCAACGTAACTAGGTAACCAAAACCAAGTGTGTACTTTTAATGTCCACTGTGGAATCTTCTAGTTGTTGGCAAGCTCTATAGCTCTATGCAGTTAAATTTCAAGAAAATTCATAAATCTCTGCCATTCTACGTATAACTAATATATAAACTAGTTTGCTACCTAACCCAACTATTAGTCAAGTGGTTTACATACTTTTACTGATTGCTCGGATTACTTCATTAACACTTCCCATTAACATATGTAAAATTACACCTGAGCTAAGTGCTATGCAAGAACTACACTGCTATGGGAGGTGAAGGGCAAGCAGTTGGGAGTTTTTCTAAGAGACAAAGGTATACTAAAGAAAGCACAATGCCTGAGAGGAATTCTTCTATATGCCATGCATCAGGAAAAGAGGTACCATATCCACAGAGCCAAAAGAGAGAGAATAAGGGGAACCAGGCTGAAAAGCATATCAGAATGGTAGACTGGAGGTTATCTGCCCAGCTCATGGGTCTTACAAAGAACTCTGACCTTTATCCAAGCCACTAAAGTCATATAAACCAGGGAGTCACACAATTAGAGTGTACTCTGAAAAGATCACTTGCTGCCCTGTGGAGGATGGATTAGAAGAGGCAGGAGAAAACATGAAGACCAGGTGGGAGATTCCTGAAGGGGATAGAGAATGGTAGGTACAACCAACTCCACTCAAAGTATATTTAATCTAACCTAATGATGGGTTATGGGAGGTGAGTAATTAGGAGTTGTGGAATGATGCTGAGGTAGGTTTCTGGCTTGTGCAGTGAGTGTGGCTGATGATACCACTGACTAAGAGGGGACTCTAGAGGAAAGTAGAGTTTAATTGGTTGCAAAATGTTAAGTTGCACAAAAATAAAAAAACTAAATAAATAAAATTTAAAAATAAAAAATATTTAAAAATAAAAAAAATTATGGATTAACATAAGTAACTTCTACTGGACAATGAGAAGTTATATGCTACTGTGAAGTAAACAATATTTCTACTTCAAATTAAAGAAAACTACATTAACTATAAATGAGATTTAGCCTAAATCTAATCCTCCTTCATATAGAGAAAGGTAAGTAGGGGATAGATAAATATAGAGCAACATCATCCAGTTTCCGTTGAGCTAAGCACATAAATGAAAAACATTGCCTACCTTTGACAAATAATTTCTGCAGATAGAGCTAGGTCCTTAAATTCAAAGAATTTAATTAACTTTGGTAAACTGCCTCATTCCCTGAGTTAGGTTACACTTAAACTTATACTAAGTTTATTTCAAAAGGAGAATGTGCAACTTTTTAAGGTAACTTAAACCATGTTTATTAATTCTTACTTCCCAATATAAATCTCTAGTAATTGTGCTTTTCATACTCAAAAAGAGGCAATCAATAACTAACTTCATTTCCTCTCTTGCTGTCCTGCTACATTTTTTCCATAGTACTTAACACCATCTGATGTTGTGTGTGTGTATTTATTACCTATTTTTCCCCAATAGAATGTGAGCTTCAAAATGACAAGGTTGGGGGTTGTTTTTGCTTTTTTTTTTTTCTGTTCTGTTCATTGCTATATATCCTTAGCCTAGAAGAGTGCCAGGAATACAGTAAGCACCCAGCAAGTATAGGTATATGACTGAGTGGAGGACAGAATAAATAAGCAAACAAATCAATAATTACTGAGTTCAACAAGTCATCACTAACTGAGAACTCTAATAGTAGAAACAGCCCTACATTCACATGCACAAACCTGTCTTAAAAATCACAGATATTAGATGTGTCACTGATCAATTCTTTGAAGAATTTAGTATACCAATAACATTAGTGTATATATATATACATGTCTACACACATTATTGTATATACTACCTATAATATATATGTAATCTATTTAAGAGACATGTGAGATAAACATGGAATAATCTACATATGATTTTCACAAAGGAGAATGTTGAAGAAAAATGAATTAGCTAGTCAGGCTCATCTCATGGGTCCTACTTGTTTTACTAACCATTCACCCTCTGCCAAGCCTACCTCCCTGTCCTCTTTCTCTCTAGCATCATTCTTGAATATTTGAAAATAGTATCTCTTGTTTGTATTATACTCAAAGTTCAGTAAACCCTCCCTCATAGGCTGTCTTCTGAGTTTTAAATGCTCCCAGTTATACTTTTCTGAATGAATTTCAGTTTCTGCATGCCCCTCAAGTGTGGACTCCTAAACCAAATCCAACATCTCTTTCAATACAGATGTCATATATCTACTAACTACGCCAAAATTTTTATCAGCCTCTTAGGCAGCCACATTTCATACAGCAATGCCTTTTCACCAGGGTTAAAGCTTTCTCTTGGAAAGCCGTATGAAGGCATAGTTTTAAATAACTAAAAAAGCGATAAACTGCCCAAGTGTAGGATAGTTCATTTGTAGTAAATGGTTCATATTTTAGCTTATTAGTGAGACAAGAGACAGAGAGAGAGAGAAAGACAGAGAGAGAGAGAGAGAACACATAAAGTAAACAAATAAATCTATTTGCCAAGGAGTTCAAATTGAAGTGAGAGTTCAGGTAGACACCGTTCTATCTAGAATGTATTTCATACACTTTGTAACTAAGCCATCTCTTGTAATTCTCTCCTCCAAGCTAAATAATAGCCATTGCTTTGGCCTTTAACCAGCTGTATCCTATTTTCCAATTCTTTAATCTTCATGGCACTCAGCCCCAAATTCCCAACAGCTCTTAAACTGTTGAGTCCACAACTGGCACCATATTCAGTTAAGGGTCTGGAAAAAGGAAAGCATAACAAACAAGCTTATCTCATAGTTCTTACTTGTTTTTTTAATTATTCACCCTCAACAAGTGTACTCTGCAAACCTAAGGGCTGCTTGTCCACCCTGTCCTCCTATTCTCTATCATTATTCTTGAATATTTGAAAGTAGCATCTCTTGTTTGGATTATACCTGGAGTTCAGTGAACCTTCACTCACAGGCTGTCTTCTGAGTTCTTGCCCACTCCAAGTCATACTCTTCTGAATGAATTCCAGTTCCTTCATGTCCCTCATGTGTAGAATTCTAAACCAAATCTAACACTCCAGAGGCAGGGCTGTCATCTCTCTCAATGCAGATGTTATGCATTTACAAACTATGCCAAAAAATTGCATCAGCCTTTTAGGCAGCCCTATTAAATACATTAATCCCTTTTTCATCAAGCTTAAATAACATCTCAAAGACAAGTAAGACCCATACATTTACTCCAATTGAATTTCACTGTAAATAGTTCATTTTCTAAGTTCTCCAAATCTTTTTGGATCTTCATGTTACCTCAAATGCAAAAATAAATTCCCAATGAAATCAAGATTTAATAGACATTAAAAATCATAATAAGCTAAATTAACATACATAGGTATCTAAGGCTAAAGAAAAATAACACTGGAACTAATAAAAAGAAAACATTACATTCTGGGGAAATTTTACATTTCTAAAACTTAAAAACAGAATTATAAACCAAATTAGTAGTCAGAAGAAACATTTACACCATATATAGCAAAGAATTCTCTTAATGCATAAGATCTTATTTGTCCATATGAAATATACCCTCACTCCTATAGAAAATAGGCAAAGGACAAGAAAAGATACTTCACAAGAAGAGCATTCACCCTAAATGTCAGACTTCTATATTCAGCTGCCTACCTAAAATTTCTACTTGAATGTCTAATATATAAATTTAAACATTGCCAAAACCACACTCTTGATTTTACTCACCTAATACTATCTCCTCCATTCTCCCATGAATCCATAATCTCCTTTGGCTTCTCTCTTTCTCTCAAACCCATATCCAATAGATCAGCAAGTCCTGTTAGCTCTAATTTCAAAATACCCCCAAAATGTAAGCAGTTCTCTTCATCTCACCACTATCACTCTGGCCCTAGCTGCTATCTTCTCACCCCTGGATTATTACAAGAACCTCCTGACTTCTCCTTCTGTGTTTGCCCTCATCTCCCTAAAATCTACTCTCAACACAGAAGTCAAAGTAATTTCTTTTAAAAATAAGTTAGATCACATCAGTCTTCTATTCCAGCTACTCCATCGCTCATTCCAACTGAAAGCCAAACTCATAACAATGGCCTAAAGAACTCTATGCCATCTTCCCTTCCTTCTCCTTCCTCTATAACCAAATTCATTTCCTATTAACCTTCCCCCAACTAGTACTTTATATTTTTGTGGTTTGATCAATCATGTAACTTTGAAATTCCCCATCTGTGATGACTGTTATTTCTATCAGGTTTAATAGAAGGCTGGCCCCTGTTTGCATCTTTAGTTCACTCAGTGGCACATTAAAGAGTGGGGGGAACTGAATCACGAACTATGACCCAGTGACCAACCCACTCTTTTGTCTATTGGTAGCAGTGAGCTGTCAGTTTTCCCAACTCACTTCCTGAGCCTATTAATATAGAAAATCATCTCTAGAATTCTACAGCTTAGTCTACTTCTCTCTTAGCCAATATGATGGTCTTCACAGAATCCTAAAATATCAGATTAGAGAGAACCTGGGCCTCATCTGGAACCATCTTCTCATTTTCCAGACAAAGAAACTGAGGCCCATAGAAGCAAAGCAGCCTATGTTCAGCAAAGAGAAACAATCTCAGATCTCTCTAATGACCAGCTTGGGCTTTTGCTTTAGTAAAGTACTTTACTTCATAAAGAGTAACTAGGCTGGGTGCGGAGGCTCACGCCTGTAATCCCAACATTTTGGGAGGCCGAGGCAGGTGGATCACAAGGTCAGGAGATCGAGACCATCCTGGATAACATGGTGAAACCCCATCTCTACTAAAAATGCAAAAAAATTAGCCAGGTGTGGTGGTGGGCACCTGTAGTCCCAACTACTCGGGAGGCTGAGGCAGGAGAATGGCATGAACCCGGAACACAGAACTTGCAGTGAGCCAAGATTGTGCCAGGGCACTCTAGCCTGGGCGACAGTGAGACTCTGTCTCAAAAAAAAAAAAAAAAAAAGGAGTAACTAATGATAACAGAAAACAGAAATGAGCACTGTAAAAGTATAAACTTCTATAAACTCATAAGCTAGGGCTATTTCCACATATGGCCTTCTTTAACAAATCAATGCCATATCTCTATAATGCCTTCAGTAGTTGTACTCCTCTGAATTACCTGGCAGGATATATAAATATTTCCCCTACCTCTTTTGTAATGTTAAAATAGTAAAGCAATAACATGTTCAGACACTGTGATAATAGAACTTATTTAACTGACAGAGAACTGAGAAAGAAATAGAAGAATCCGAAACAGCTCTTTAATTTTGGTTGAAGGCACTTTTCTTATGAAAATTAGTATTTCTCCAGAGTGAAATAATTTCCTATTTAAAGTTTCAGTTGGCTTGGCCTGGTTTTAATGTGTGAAAGAGATTCAAATTGCTTATTGAGGGGGGTTGCACAGAAACAAGTCCAAACAAAGCAGAATTCCCTTCAAATTGTTCCATCCAAGTTTCCTTGGTCCAGATGGCTCCAATAGCCAGCCAGAGGCCCCACCCACACCTTTCCACTCCCACTGGGTACTGGCCTTGAACACATACTAATGACCCTCAGCTGTTTTGGCTCCCAGGCTTGCTTGTTCTTTCTGCCTGACCACCCAACCTCACATCCCCTGCAGAGGAAAAGAAATGTGGAGGAGGTAGGGAGACTGGGGGGAGGGGCTGGATATTTAAGAAAAAGTCATACCTTTGGGAAGACAGGATTTGGGCTGATGTGTAAGTTTCCTACTGCTGCTATAACAAATTACCCCAAACATAGTGGCTTAAAATAACACCAATTCATTACTTTACAGTTTCAGAGGTCAGAAACTGAAAGGAATCTTATATACAACTAAGGTGCCAGCCAGACTGCATTCCTTCTGGAGGCTCCAGGGGAGCTTCCATTTTCCAACTTCTAGAGGCTCCCATCGTTCCTGGGCTCACGGTTACCTCACTGTGCTCTCTGCTTCCATCATGGACTCTCTTTCTCTGACTCCGACACTCCTGCCTCCCTTTTATAAAGACTTTTGTGATTATATCTGGCTACCTAGATAATCCAGGACAATCTCCCATCTCAAGATCATTGAATTAATGGTATCTGCAAAGTCCCTTTTGCATGTAAAATAACACATTTACAGGAGTTAAAGATTAAGACATGGACATCTTTGAGGGACCATTATTCTTCCTACCACAGTTGTGTTTTTCTTTGAGACTACTATCAGATACTACCATAGTTACCTACACATAAAATCATACACACAGACACCAAAACACATACATGTACTAAATGAGATGAGACAATAAATAAGTCTATTATAACTTAGAGTCATAGAGTAATATCCATGAGTATTATATCAGGCTAACAATAATTCACCTCCAGTGCTTCATGCATGGGAAGAGTTTTTTTTAAACAAAGAAAACCAAGGGCTGATAGCCTGTGGAAGGCCTGCTCAGCACTCACTTCCAAACATTACCCAGGATTTTTCTGTCACTAAAAAGAAGACCTAACTCATTTAGCAGTGCGGTCTGAGAGCTCTGTGTCATTTTGAGGCATCAGCAGATGACATCAGTGTGTGAACTGCATTGGCTCTGGAGTCAGTACAGCACTTCAGCTGCCAGTCTCAGAAAAAAGTAGGTCCCAGGAAAAGGGTCTGCAGGCCAACGAGGCTCACATTTATAAAACTCAGCTCACTCAGTGTAATTAGGGCAAAACTCACATGGGACCTCAGGGAAGTATCTTCAGTGAGATTAAGGAATTGACGTGAGGAAATGCAGTAAAGTCATATGACCTCTTAAGTAAAAGTGAGAAACGAATGGGCTATAAGAGAAATTATAAGGCAAATGTTGGCATATAATGGGGGTTGAAGATAAATACAAAAGAGGAGAGGTTAGGTTTGGAGTCTATTCCCTCAATTCAATTTCGTTCAAAAAGAAGCTGTCTCATGATAATTCCCTCAATTTATTCCCCCAAAATAGCCCACATTTTAAAGTGCCATCAGCTTGACCTATGTCTTATATATTTAATTGCCCACACTCTCCATCCAGGCCAAGCTCTACTTTTGTAACTAGAATCAACGCCCTCCAACCTACCTATGGATTTTCCTCCTGAAAATATCCCCTATCTTCCAAACTTTGATTTTTTCCTTTGCCTCATTTTCATCATTATAAAAACATGCTACAATATCTCCCATTTTTTAAAAACCCTGCCTTTAAAACATTGTGCCAATTCTACTGCTCTGTGTCTCTGCTTCCTTTTATATCTCTCAGAAAAAAAAAGCATCTATATTCACTGTCACCCTTTTTCTTATCTCCCACTCTGTGCTTAATTCATTTCAATCTGTTGTTTGTACTATCCTCCCTGAAATCCTACTCATCAAGGTCCTCAAATACTCTCCTATAGCAAATCCATGGTCTAGTCATAGGCCTCATTCTTCTGGATCTCTTGACAGCAATAACACGCCTAATAGAACGACACTCCCCTGGTTTTCCTCCCATCTCACTGATCAGTCTTTCCCAAATTCCTGGGCTGGACCCACTTCCTCTTTTTCCCCTGTAAGAGAGCCCTGTAGTCAATCCCCTGCCACCTTCTCTTCTCTATTTATCTGTATTCATTTCTTAAGGGATCTCATCCACTCTCATGGTTTTGCATACATCTGCATGAAAATAAGTCCCAATTGGCCACCTCCAACCTGTCCAAAAATATAGTTCCAATTCCCACCTGCTATGGTTTGAATGTTTGCCCCTTCAAAAATTCACATTGAGATGTAATTGTTATTGTAACAGTAATAATATGTGGAGTCTTTAAGAGGTAGTTAGGTCATAGAGACATTTCCCTCATGAATAGATTAAGGTCATTATTGTGGGGAGTGGGTTAGTTACCAAGGGATTGAATTCTTGATAAAAAGGATGATTTTGACTGACTCCCTTGTTCTCCTGCTCTCTCCCACTCCACTACTTCTCACTCACACTCTCATCATGTGATGATTTCTGCCATGACCTTGCCAAATACTAGTGTCATGCTCTAGGACTTCCCAGCCTGCAGAATCATGAGCCAAATAAACCTTTCTCTATAAATTACTTAGTCTGTGGTATTCTGTTATAGCAACAGAAAACGGACTAAGACATGTCTATAAAACTTCTATCTCTCCGAGTCTCGCACAGCACAGTAAATGGCACCACAATTCACCCAGTTGCTCAAGCTATACTCCTTTGATTCTTCTTTGATTCCTCTCTGCCTTTCATACCCTATATCTAAATTTGCTAGCAACTGTAGTCAGCTTTCCATTAAGAATAACCCAGAATCTGACTTCTCCATTCTCCCATCATATCACCCTATTACAAACTACTCTTACCACTTACAATCATGAAACAACCTCCTGCGTAGTCTCCTTTCTTCTACTCTTGACCCCATATAATCTACTCTCCAAATAGCATTTATATTTATCCTTCTAAATCATAAAACAGATCAAATCACTGTCTTTATCAAAGTCTGTAACTCGATTGCCCTCACACTCTGAATCCCTGTGAGTCAGCTGAAAAAATGCTGCCCCAGCAACCACACAACATCACCTTAGCTCTCTGCATCTCCAGGTGGCTACCACTTTTGTTTACCCCTTCAGCCTCCCTACTTTTTAAGAAAAACAAATTTCCCCAAGTTTGCTTTCTTTTTTCTTTTTTGAGTTCAGGGGTACACGTGCAGGTTTGTTACACAGGTAAACTTGTGTTATGGGGATTTGTTGCACAGATAATTTCATCACGCAGGTATTAAGCCTAGTACCCATTAGTTATTATTCCTGATCCTCTCCCTCCTCTCACCCTCCACCTTCCAACAGGCTCCAGGGGGTGTTGTTCTCCTCTATGCGTCCATATGTTTTCATCATTTAGCTCCCACTTATAAGTGAGAAGATGCGGTATCTCGTTTTCTGTGTTAGTTTGCTAAGGATAATTACCTCCCTTTTTTGATAATCTTTCTCTGGAGAGGTTTACCTGTTTATCCATCCTCTTCCCATGCAACACTAGTATAAAAAGTCTTAGCACATTACTACTTCTTCAAAATCTGGCTAGTTGTTTTTTTTGTTTGTTTGTTTTGTTTTTTGTTTTTTAATTTCTTAGGAAATCTCTCAGGAACTTAAGCAACTCTTTCATCCTCATGGTTAAGGTATTGATGATTTTGCATTTTATCTATGGTTCTTTCATTCCTTGAACAATTTTGATTCACAATGCAAACATTCTCACTCTTTCATGGTAAGAATTAATGCCTCATGATAAAGAAAATCTCAGTAAATGCTTCATTTTGGTGACAATTATAATTTGACATTCAAACATTCAAAAGCTAATTCCTCTTCATTTTATTTTGAGACAGAGTCTTGTGCTGTCACTCAGACTGGCATGATCTCAGCTCATGCAGCCTCCGCCTCTCGTGTTCAAGTGATTCTTGTGCCTCAGCCTCTTAAGTAGCTGGGACTATAGGTGTGTGCCACCACACCCAGCTAATTTTTGTATTTTTTTTTTTTAATAGAGATGGGGTTTCACCAAGTTGGCCAGGCTGGTCTCAAACTCCTGGTCTCAAGTGACCCACCCACATAAGCCACGTGAATTGCTGGAATTATAGGCATGAGCCACAGTGCCCAGCCAAAAGCTAATTCTTAATGTTTACTCTTATATACATGCTGATAGTGACTTAACTGTAAATATTTGCCTAAAGTGCTTTAAAGTTTATTTATGTTCCCTTTACATCTCTAAAGTTTCCTTGAGCCTTAGAGGATATTGTATTTTTTAGTCAGACTATAAATATATTCCAGTGTATATATTATTAGGAAAATAACATTACCTTTAAAAGGGTTTTTAACTTGAAAGCTTCCACAGATGTGTAGAGAAAAGACAACAGAATTTCTAAAACCAGCCCTTCATGATACTGAGAATTCACTGGACAGTATTTTTTTTTTTTCTGTAGCAAAGATGTATGCAATTTTGAAGTAAGATAACTAAAAGCTAACTAGGACACTAACTCTATTCCCGAGCTGGCCTTAACATTCTCTTCAGCTTGACTAAACTTAGGCAGCTTTCTTCCTGACTGTGGATCCTGGACCTCCCTTTTCCTTAGAGCATTTGCTTTAGAGAACTTACAATTGTAAATTCCTTCTCTGCACCTTTGAAATGTAAATACTCTAAAAAGCTCTAAAAGCTACTTGTCAATTTTATAACCCAGAAATGTCTTTCTCAAGGACCTAAGAGCCACTCCTTTGAAATGTAATCATCAAGGAAGATAGTGTACCCACTATCTTCCAGTCTCTGAGGGAGGGTATGTATGTAACTTTGATGACCACCAATTAGCAAAGGGAGATGGCCTAATCACAGAGGAAAACATTTGCAAACTGTGGAATAACTCAATGTGCTTAAGTCTATTGATCAATCTCCCATCTAAAGTCCTCTACTACTTGTCCATTAACTTGTCCTAATGCTTACACACCCCAGCTCCTTTTGTTCCAACAAAGTTGAGTTCAGTCTCTCCTTCCTATGGCAGCAGTCGTGAATAAAGCTTTCCTTGTCTGTTTAACTTTGCTCAGCAAAACTTTTACTTTGACACTACAATCCCAGATATACCGGAGATGACTAAGCTTTCAGTACTCACAGGCTTACCATCTTGACCAGGTTGTCCAGGGTAGCCAGGGTTCCCAGGCAGTCCAGGGTCACCCTAAGCAGGAAGCAAACAAATTTTGAGTACAAAACAAACAGGCACATTGGTGCAGTCAGGATCAATAAAAGTTCAAAACCAATTCCATTATTTGAGGCTTTTTGTATGTTAAAAACAAAAGTAAAAAAAAAAAAAAAAAAAAAAAGTCCAAAAAGCCATATTTTAAATGCTTAGTAAAGTATTTTTCACTGATGCAAAATGTGCATATTTATGGTAGGATATATTTTTAGAATTCTGAACAAACTGTAAAGTATCATAGCAAATATGGTCTCCATGATAGCAATATTTGACTCATAAGACCTTTTTTTTTTTTTTTTTTTTTTTTTGAGATGGAGTCTTGCTCTGTCACCCAGGCTGCAGTTCAGTGTTGCGATCTCAGCTCACTGCAATCTCCACCTCTCAGGTTAAAGAGATTCTCCTGTCTCAGCCTCTCAAGTCGCTAGGACTACAGGCATGTGCCACCACATTTGGCTAATTTTTATATTTTTGGTAGAGATGGGGTTTCACCATGTTGGCCAGTCTGGTCTCAAACTCCTGACCTCAAGTGATCTGTCTGCCTCAGCTTCCCAAAGTGCTAGGTGAGCTACCGCGCCCAGCATATAGACTTCATTATATCCTATAGGTTCTATATATACGGATATTGATGTCCTACAATACAACTTAACTCATATTTATTTTAAAAAAGTCTGTAGACCATGTGATCTCTCATGTAGAATTCAAGTTTAAAGCTGCGTAACTATCATTTCTTTCAATCCTGTAAGTGTGTTGCTGTGTTACTTTGTCTATACTTGCAATCTCAAATTAATATAGTATTACTATGAGAGCAAGGCCCAGGCCAAACAACTCTATTCCAAGTCCCATAATCCTTGAATACATGTAATATTTGCATGAAGAAAAAAAACCTTTATCCTCAAAAACCTAAGATCTTTAAAGAACACTGTTTAATATCACATGGCAATGAGCTCAGTCACACTCTACGGAACTCTTCCATGTTGTCCAATGGCCAGTACTGACCATTCAGGTGGCCATGTAAAAACAACATGAAAGCAACACTTTTTGTGAGGTAAGGATGTTTTATAATTTAATTCTAAGAAACACCAAAAAATATCATAGGTATCTATCTATGAATTCGTGAAATCTAAATGGAGCATCCTGATGAAAAATAGGAAGTCGCTGCCATAAGTATCAGGGTGTCCCCTCTAGAGAGGCACATGATTTCTATTAATTCTTCACTTTTGGGGTTTTTTTGTTTTGTTTTGTTTTTTGAGATGGGGTCTTGCTTTGTCACCCAGACTGGAGTGCCGTGGTGTGATCACAGCTCACTGTAGCTTCAACCTCCCAGGCTCAAGTGATCCTTCCACCTCAGCCTCTCAAGTAGCTGAGGTTACGGTACAAGCCATCATGCCCAGCTAATTTTCATATTTTTTGTAGAGGTGAGGTCTCACTATGTTGCCCAGACTGGTCTTGAACGCCTGGGCTCAAGTGATCCTCCTGCCTCAGCCTCCCAAAGTGGTGGTATTACAGGTATGAACTACTGAGCCTGACCTCTTTACTATTTTTTATCAAGAAATCATTCACATAGAAATCAATCACCTACGCTGTGATTAAGGTATTATTATAGAGCCAAATTTCATGGAAATACTACTTCAGACTCCTGGCTAGGGAGATTTGTTCCTGAAACAACAGGAGAAAAAAAAAATGGAAAGAACTAAGTGAACTCTAATAAGGAACCAATAAAGCAGGGATGAGCTGTTCACTTAGCAGCTGCCCCCCAAGAGGCTTAGCTTGAGGAAAGGCTGAGAAGAAGGCAAATGTCATTTTTAAAAGACAGAAAGAAGAGTTGTAAATTCAAGGGGGGGAAATAATGCTGAACCATGTAATGTCTCGCTGAATAAATATAATTTGTATTTCTAATCCAAGGACTTGCAATGCTGGCTGGGCATTAGGAAACAACTTTGTCTCTAGGGAGTTAGAATTTCTCTCTTATTTTTGAGAAGGCGCACATTCATCTCCAGCCTCCCTGCCATCCCTCCTTATCCATGTGCTGACTGGACTGGCCACCTTTCAAGAAATTCCAACTTTTTCTTCTCCTTGGAATAAATTTTCTTCTCTTTTTCCACTCTAGAGCTAACACAAGAAAATTCTCCTCACTGTACCTTTCTTGTTACTCCATTTTTTCCTGGTGTCTTTTTCTACTGAAAATCTATGACAGCTCATAAATCACTTATTCATAACTAGTGTTTTCTCAAAGTTTTCTTTTAGTTAGTCTTCATTTATCATTTGGATTGAGACTGTAGCGAAGTCTGAATTACTTTTTTTTTTTTTTTTTTTTTTTGAGACGGAGTCTCGCTCTGTCACCCAGGTTGGAGTGCAATAGCATGATATTGGCTCACTGCAACTCCACCCCCCAGGTTCAAGTGATTCTCCTGCCTCACCTTCCCAATTAGCTGGGATTACAGGCATGCACCACCATGCTCAGCTAATTTTTGTAATTTTAGTAGAGACGGGGTTTCACCATGTTGGCCAGGCTGGTCTCAAACTCATACCCTCATGATCCGCCCACTTCCGCCTCCCAAAGTGTTGGGATTACAGGTGTAAGCCACCATGCCTGGCCTTACTTTTTTTTTTTCTTTTTTTTTTTTTGCTACAATGCTGGGTATCAAGTAGAGATTCAATAACTACTTTTTGTCTGATGTGCTTCAAATACAATCTGTCATTGACCCACTCATTTGTAGAATATTAATTATCAGCAAAACCTAAGATATCAAAAGGATTTGAGAGGGTTTAATCTCTATCATCATCAGGCTGAAATAAAAATTTGGCACAGAAAAAGGACTTGTGCTTTTTATGCTGCATAAAATTATGAAAAATATATTTAATAATAATGTTTCCAGTTAATCAAAATTAAGTTCCCAAATGAAAAAATTACCCACAAGATAAATCCAATGTGACTTCATAAAGACCATAACACTGGTCAACAGCCCCAAGAAGAAAATAATTTCTTGTAGGTTCTGCTATTGCTGTTAGATTTTACTGGTTATTTTGACTATTGCTGTCACTAAGTTATTTGCAAAAACTCAGGTAGGTTTGGTATTGTTCCTAAAAAACTGGAAGGATAAAGTAAAATCCTAATTAATATAGCTGACTGGAGAGAAGGCTAATTTTATTACTCTTAATAAAAGCTGACACTCAACTTTTATTGACTGTTATGCACTAAGCTCTGGTCCAACAGATTTGCATATATTGAGTTACCAAATTCTCATAATAATCCTATGAAGCAGATACTTTTATTATTCCCATTTTCTATGTAGGAAAACTGAGGGCCGGGAAAGTTAGGGAACTTGCCCAAGGTCACACAGCAGTGATAGAGATGGGATTCAAACCCAATCAGTTCAGCTCCAGGGTCCAAGCTCTTAAACACTACCATTCCTATCTACAATAATACACTGATCAGAACCAGACTGAGGAATGCTAGAAAATTTAATATGGAAAAAATTCCCCAATACATTAAATTAGACACATGACTTATTATTATAAAACTGTGACTAAGTTCCCAATCCACCTTATTCTAATTTAGTTGAAACATTTGTACATTTTGAGTTTTCAAAAATATGTACTCAGCTGAAAAGCAGTATCTATTTATGTTTATTTGAATTTGTGCCACTGGATTTTTAAGTTGTTGACAGGAGTGGAAATGCATGGACTAAACTAAAACATCGCTGAATATGGTCTCTTAAGTAATGTAAATATAAATAAAGTATGAAACAGTTGTGCTTATAAAAATAAGCTAATATTTTAAGTTGTTCATCCAAGGCAAAACTTTGGAATTCTTCATATAGGCCCAAATATGATGTTTATAAGCCTTCATTTCAAAAACCTTATGCCTTCATGCTACCCCTCTGGTCTCCACAAGAACATCTGACCTAAGACTTATTACATTCTCCAAAGCCAACCTCTTTCCTCCCTCAGAACCCAAGTACCACGCCCTGAATCTAGAAGGACTCTACTCAGTCTGAAAACTTTTAACATAAAAATGTAAATACCCTTGGCCCTTGAAATTTTCCAAAGGCTTTTGTGATTTAGACAGAGGGTACCTTGATAGTCCCAATGAATCTCTAATTGGCAAAATTATTAGGGTGTAACAAAGGGTATCAACAGAGATTGGCTATAGTAAAAGTGGTATCTCGGAGCAAAGAAGTTATTAAAAAATTGTCCTAACCTAAAAAAAACAAAAATGTCTTCTTTCCACTTCTGATATTTAAGACTAGAGCAAATGCAGGAGTTTGTTCCCACAAATGTTCCTCTGACTACTGAAGTAGGGGAAGAAGCTGTCATTTGCATACATGGGTCATTTGAAAGGAAGTTATTTGCAAGCTGGGATTGAGCTGGATTTTTCTTGCAGAACAGAAGCGCATTCCACATAGGTTAAATGGGGGGAGGGGTGGATCTTATTGTTTTGACAATTTCACAATTCCTTTAACAAAAATTATTCCTGTTAAGCACTGTGCCAGACTAGAGTGTCAAAGGAGAATTTTCTTTTTATTAACCTTTATTGTGAACAAAAGAAGGGCTTGCATATACAAATGATTCCAACGAATTCATTAATCATTCCCTATGTTTGTCATTAGGGATAAAAAATAAGCTATTCTTCCAGGGGCTCACAGTCTAGTGACAGATAATTTTTTGATGCCTGATAAAAAGTCAATGACATGATAAGTCTAAGTGTGGTGTACCTGGTCATTTTGAACTGGTTTTGCCACAGTGTTGTCACATTTTCCAGAAATCTAAAGAACTTTAAAAAAAAAAAAAAAAACTATCTTAGAATCAGCACTTCCCCATTTATCGATAAAAAAATTTCTGCTCTGTTTCAGTCTCGACCCCACACTTATCTCCTAAAAGTCTATTTCTGGCTAACAGAAAAGCTAGATCTGTTCTTTACAGGTCACTCTATTTGATGGACTTCTGCAAAACTTTCCAGAAAGCATATAGCAAAAATGGCCAATAAGCCTCAGTGGAACCTAAAGTAAACTTGTCTCATCTGTTTTAATTCAGGTTCTGTTGAACTAATTAAAACTCTATCAACTTTCAAAGCCAGGAAAGAAGTGCAACCTAAGAGGGTTGCTAGGGATTCTGTTTTTTACATACAGGTCCGTGTTCTGGGTAAGGAACCACTTCCAGAATAAAGAGCCCTAAATGGATGGAAGAGTGTGTGTGTGTTCCTGTCCTCCTGCCAGATTTTCTGAAGAAAATGGAAAGCAGATCAAAAAGGCACGCCAACTTGAAGATTGGTGGAAAACTGCAATTTTACTTAGAGTAGTAGGTGGCAATAGGGCTAGATTATGACTAAGAAACGAAAATGAAAATGAGAAACACATGAAACTTGAAAATATTAAACATTAGAGGCTTCATCAGATAAGACAATGGGTGTGCTAAAAATTTAGTGTAGAAAGTACATGAGTAAAAATAGGTGACACTACAAGACATCTATTGGACCACAAATGACAATCAGAAAACATCAGAGGCTTCAGGTGCCTCCCAAAAGTGAACAGCCTCTTGGAGACCCTGGATATGGTGGAGGTGGCTTGAATCTCACTGAGAGTCAGAAAAGCACTGTAGGCTTTGATAGGTCAGATAGCATGGGTCTCTGATTTCTACATTATATCTAATGCAGGTCAAATTATTTTTATGTATAATATTCCAAGGTGAATAAATTATATGAATATATATTTTTAAAAGAATCTACTGGTAGGACACACCAAGGTGTCTTCCAGGTTATAGTCTCCCAGGAGTATTTTATAGGTATTTCTCCTTTATGTCAAGATATCTTAAATAATAGGTGGTTACTTTAAAGATGATTTGGATTAACTTTTCTAAATGCTATCTAAAAATAATTTACAATAATACATTGATTATCATGTATTGCATTCAAATTTAAAGTCAGACAGAGATTTACTTTGAATGACAGATCAAATGTATACTTCTTAAATTCCATATCTTTCTTTATTTTAATGGTTAGGCCTGAAATGAATAGAGAAATATACATAAAAGAAAGAATTAAATTATCTTGGACCAGCAGTCCAAAAAATAAAACTTTTTCAGTTTTGACGATTGAAACACTAATTACAAACTGACTTTGGCAGCATATATACTAAAATTGAAACACTAATCAGAAAATTCAGTCTAAATGAACATTATAATTCATATTTAACAAAAATGATTATGGTTACTTCAAGCAAGAGGTGATCAATACACGTAAACATTATCTTTTTGCTTAGGGAAACATACCTGCTTTCAAGTTACACATTATTTTATTTAGGTGATATTTTAATATAATGTTAAGTAAACAAGATTTACCTATCATGGACAAACCACTACACTTCTGAGTGTCTTACTTAGGCTGTGTCTAAGTGATGCCACAAGTAACACAACTTACTTAAAAATTTAGCCATTAGGCCGGGCGCAGTGGCTCACACCTGTAATCCTAGAACTTTGGGAGGCAGAGGTGGGCGGATCACAAGGTCAGGAGATCGAGACCATCCTTGCCAACATGGTGAAACCCCATCTCCACTAAAATACAAAAAACTAGCCGGGCGCGGTGGTGCATGCCTGTAATCCCAGCTACTCGGGAGGCCGAGGCAGGGAAATAGCTTGAACCCACGAGGCGGAGCTTGTAGTGAACCAAGATTGTGCCACTGCACTCCAGCCTGGCAACAGAGCAAGATTCCATCTCAAAAAAAAAAAAAAAAAAAAAAAATTAGTCATTAATATTAAATTGCATAGAAAAATATTCAGAACATATTATGTATAAAACAACCAGTTATAAAGTAGTATGCACACAATGGCTCCAATCATATAAAAATGTATATGTACATTTGTAATATGTAAATGTAACTGGAACAAGTGCATATATGGAAATATGGAAATGACTAAAAGAATATAATCCCCAAAAGTACATGATTAAGTGAAATAAATGTACGTGGCTCTAACTTCAAATCAAACTTACAATAATAAAATCAATTTTAAATTTCTTACTTCATTTTTTCCATCCAAAAATTATTTTGACAAATTATGAATTCAGACATTTAAGAATTCAGACCATGTCTTAACAAATGCTCTTTCTTCATTTTTTACCAGATTCTAAGGAAGTATTGTTCTTGGGATCTAGCAGCAGTATTTGGAGAAAGAAAACAACCAAACAAATAATACTGTCTCAGTTTAATGTGGATGACAGATATCAGTTTTAGGTTCAAAAGTCTAATCTAGACTAGATTAGAATATACTTGTTTTTCTAGATTAAAAAAATGACTAAAACTGAGGTTTTAAACTATATAAGACATCAGATAGAAATTTCTCAACAGGATCAATGGTGATTAGGAATTGTATGGTTTACCCAGCTCTTGTTTGTGTGTCTTAACAAAAACAGCAAGTTAGGTGTTACTCACTTTGGGGCCTTGAAGTCCTGGTTTTCCCGGAGGACAAATACAGGGAGCTGGAGTTGAACCTACATCACTGGGACCATTAAGGCACTACAAGGACAAAAATGGAAACAGACAACAAGCATGGAAAGACATATAGGTGCATGCACACATATGTTTATGCATTTCGATATTTGTGTAAAATGGTAAAAATATCCTACATTTACTTTCAAATTTCATTTAGCCCAACCCAATAGGAAATTCCAAATCACAAAATCTATAAATATTAAATACATTGAAGTTACATAAAAATGGGTTCTATTTGTCTAATATTCATACTTACAGTTGTTGAAAAAGAGCTAAACGGTCCCACAATACAAATATTACCTTAAGGGGAACAATAGTATCCAAGCCTACCTCTCCATTCTGAAAGAAAAACAACAAATGTGTATTAAAATGTTTTCAATAAAATTTATAAATTATCAGCCTAATTTACAGATATTTCACCATCCACATTAGAGATATATGAAGTATGAAAACCAACAAGAACCAAAATATTTCCCTGTATTTATCCTAAAAAGTCACTTATCTATACATGCTACTACTCCATTCATATAGGAGAATACAGAAAGGATATATTTTTTTAAGGTGAGTAGAAGAAGAAAATTAAAACACCAGAGCTGCTTGATATAATAGCCGTGCAAGATAAAAAATATTTCCAGATGAGATTTATATGTTGTCTTGAAATTTCAGGAAATCATTTAAGAACCAGAAAAAAAAAATGTCAAAACACATCTTACCAAGTCACAAACTGCATGCATTAAAATCTTGCACTTTAGGAGAGCTTCTCCTAAAATAGTCTGTGTTTTATTAAATAACACACAATTTTAAAAGGACAATCATCTTTCCAAACAATAAAAATTAGTTCAAAAATGAGAAGGTTGGATTGAAGGTACAAAAGGCAAACAGGCCACAGAAAGTCACACCTGAGAGTAGGGAAGGAGACATTAAAACATAAAGTGGAAGTGAGCATTCAAAATCAGCTATCTAAAGCTGTGCTTCATCATATGGGAGGATAATGGTAATTATCATATGTCAATGCAGAGACATCAATAAATGAACTATGCACAGTGAATTCTCAAATGCCATGACTTATTAACACTTTTAAAAGAGGTTTATATTTCAAGTTATAAATATCTAAAACTATAGTGCTTAAACAGTTATTTATCTAGAAAACCCAGAATAAATCCTTTCTAGAAAATTCTGTTTGATTACAGAATTTTTCAATGTGCTGTTCTGTGCTTCAAGGTTTTAGAATATGTGGATCCATACATTATTCCATTTGATAGGAAAAAAGAAGATGATGACAACATAACTACACACATTTTAAAAACTATGGTTGACCCAAATATCCCTGGGAATTCACATTGTCAAAAAGTTGTACAACATTCTACCATATTTCCACTAGCAGTAATACACCAATTTTTGCCCAGGGGAAAGGGGATTGATTACACACACATGCACACACACACACACGCGCGCGCGCACACACACACACACACCATGAGATGCTATAACATTGTAGCTTATAATCTTTTTCCTCCTAACACATTAATGAAAATAGCTAAATAACTAGAAACACTGCTTATATTCTAGAACTATAATAAATTTTTACTTAGGTATCAACAAGAAAAGTATCTATTCATTATTTCACTAAGGAAAAATAATTATTTCTTGCTCTTCAGAACTGTGCTGTTTGGGGTGTTCTGTCCACATGTTTAATATACATTATTATATTGTCATATTATATTATACATGATTACATTAAGTATAATAATGCATTTCACACACTGGCATTCAGACAAAGAATCTTACATTTTTCTGGAGCAGGTCTCATCTTGCTTTACCTGAGCACTGGAATAGTCATAGTCATAGATGATGGGAAAAACATTACTGGCTGGGCACGGTGGCTCATGCTTGTAATCCCAGTACTTTAGAGGGCTGAGGCCAGCGAATCACCCGCGGTCAGGAGTTCGAGACCAGCCTGAACAACATGGTGAAACCCCGTCTCTACTAAAAATACAAAACTTAGCTGAGTGTGGTGGTGGGCATCTGTAATCCCAGCTACTCGGGAGGCTGAGGCAGGAGAATTGCTTGAACCCAGGAGGCGGAGGTTGCAGTGAGCCAAAATCGCGCCACTGCACTCCAGCCTGGGTGACAAGAGTGAGACTCCAACTCAAAACAAAACAAAACAAAACAAGAAAACATTTTCTTGTGGTCTTTCATTCACACTTGCACAATGACATATAACAACTTCATTTCAACTATAACCTCAAAATACGTTTTCTTCATGCAACTTCACTTCCACTAGCATTAAAAAATAAAATTAATTCTACATATTAAATTAATACTCAGATATTATCTGTTTTTTATTTATTGCTTTGAAAGTACTAAAGCAACATCTGGGAAAAAAACAATCCCTCCTACTTACAAATCCAGGAATCTCACATGCTGTCTCCCGGTTGTTCTGTTCTGGATCACAGTAGATTCGCAACTTTTGGACATCAAACTAAAAACATAAACCCAGTAGAATTAAAGTTGAGGCACAAGCAACTTGTTTTATAAGAGCAACTCAGATACATAGAAACATCCACTATGGTTAGTAATTGTGTAAGGTTTGCATCACAGCATTTAACTAAAACAATAAAAATACAAAATTTTAATACTTAACATACACTATGAAGATGTGTGATGCGACATAACCACTGAAGAAAAATTCCCTAGCACCGAGAGCAAATCTCCAATTTTCTCCCGGAATTCAGTGAGGCTCTTTTAGTACTCCTGTATTAAAAGCTAATCTAAAGAGCATTTTGTAGGACACTTAAAAGTTTTCCCAGTTTTCTGTGTTTATCCTAATCTCTACAACATTCCTGATGGTATAGGGTGGACTCAAGAAACCATCTTTGGTCTTCGCTATTTAGTTGCCGGCATGGAGTGTAGCGTTGTGTGATTAGTAGGCCCAGCACCTGTTAATGTTTAACTATTTACTACAATTTGACATGTAGGATTAATTCATAGAGACCACATGTGTAAACACACGTATGAAAATGACAGAGTCTTCCTTTAATAGAAACAGTGCAGGAGGGACATACCTTTTCAAATAAAGGATTTTTCTAGAAATGGCGTTTACAGACACATTTCTCCATCCAAAAACAGATACTCCAGTTTAAGAAGGTATCAAAAAGTCAAAACAAAACTTGTACGTATAATTTGAACATACCACAATTGCTTTATTTTTAAGGAACAGTTTTGTTTGTGAAGAACCCTGACATGAATTAATCTAATTTTATCCTTGCAGCTACAAAGACATTTTTACAGCCCCACTTACAGATGAAACTATATTCTCTTTTCCAAATTCATTACTTAAACTATGTTTCTCTTGGGAAACATGAAATTAATGTTTCCTAGAAATGTAGAATTCTATCCTGAACCCAGGGGAACATTTTTCTAAATATTCTTATAAAATAGATTAAGTCCAATTCTGCATTTTAATACATATACATACACAAAATTTCACTAACGAACTGACCACATTTTGGTGAACAACTTAAGGGAATTCATAATTAAGTTAAATATGATTAAATGTGGTGAAAACTATTACAAAAGAGAACAAAAGTTTCATTCTATATAATTCAAAGAGTGAATCATTATTTATCTACCTGAACAGTTTCTTCTTTTCCAGAATATTTTCCAATTTGAGTTTGCCCATTGATCAGGATCCCTAAAGCTGGATGTAAGGGCTTGTTTTCAATTTGCTGGTCATCAATATACAGAGTTACATCTTGCTCTGTTACTAAGAGACGAATTTGGTGCCAGCCTTCATCAAACAACGTCTACAAAAAGAAAGTGTGGAAGATTCATCAATAAAGCCCCTAACAATATTTTACTTTCTTTGTTCTTACTGCCTTGCTCCTAACCATTGCTGAGAAACTTCATCCCACAAAGACTGACTGTATTATACATTAATTCATCCTAACCCAAGCTGGACCTCATATGCTATCCACCAATTCTTTCATTAATCCTTATCTGAGTTCCTATTACATATTTCAAAGAAACTGTGTCAAATAACTTACTAAAGCAACTTCCTCAAAATCATAAATAGTTTAATAATCTCTGAATCCAAATGGCTTCTCTCCTGCCTCATCTTGTTTATTTCATTGCAACTTTGGGCCCCATAACTAATCAATCTTCTTTGATATTCTCACTCAACTTCTGGGATTCAAACCATCTTGATCATTTTCATTTCTTCCTCTCTAGTTGCTGATTCTCTCTCTCTGTCTCTAAGTGTTCTTCTCCCTCAACCTACCCTTTAATGAGGGCATTCCTCATAGGTCTGTTCTGGACATTTTTCACTCTCTCTTTTTGACTCAGTCATTCCTCCAGGCCAATTATCACTGCTATGTAATAACTCCCATGTCTACACTAACAGCCTGTACCTCTCCTACGCATGGGTCCTGTAATTCTAATACTAGGTGGAATAATTTTTCAGGATGTTTCACAATTAGCCCAACAAGGTATGTAACAAAATAAACTTGAACTACTCCCCAGAAATTTTATTCCTGACCCTATTTCCCTACATAATAGCATCCTCTAAACATAAGTTTCTTTCTTTGAGTTGCAGTAACTAACCAGATGCAGAGTTCTACCCAATATATTTCTTCAACATGACTCAAATTCATTTCTTCATTTTCATTGTCACCACCATAATTTAGGCTCATGGAACTCTTGTTTTACTTCAATAACTTTCAAATCTATCTCAATCTCTGACCCTTTCATTTCCAAGCCATCCTTCAGATCACCACTAGAATTAATCTCTCTCCCTACAGTTCTGTTAGGGGAGATGTTCCATCTTATTAATTTCTGTATCCCAAGGATCTGGCCTAATTTTAGGATAAAGTTGAAAGTATTATTTATGGACAAATGAAGAAAAATAAGTAGAGAAGATTGCCTTGACCCTGACACATTTATGGTCAAGACCTTTTGATGAAACATTCACTGAATAAAGTCCAAACCACATTATATGGCTTTCCAGGCCCCTCATAAATTGGGCTTGCATCTAGATAGCCTTTTCTTCCATGCATCTTATACTCTAAACACCAGAGAGTCACTTTGCATTCTCTAAATAAAAACCCTGCATTTTATTAGACACATGATGACTCAATACTGAATCATTTATTTAATGTGCTCTTATATCCATCTCCATCAAAATGCTATACATCCTGAATGGTCCAGTTCAAAAATTATTTCATTTGTGCAGATTTCCTCTTACTTTATGTTAGAACACATTTTCTCATCCACACTCCACTAACATTTTGTACTTCTATTTGATACCAGTTGCCTTGAATATCCTATTATAAATAAGCTCCTTGAAGGTAAAAAACATGCCTTATTTATTTGTCATTTCTTACAGAATCTGGCACATTGGCTTTAATGAAGATAGCAGACAACAAATATTTTTAATGTAATATACTTACTAAATGAAGAAATTGCATACTTTATGTTACCATATATATTTCCTAAACTGTGTAATATGCCTTTAGACTATCATAATTATAATAATGAGCAAAACTTAATTACTTTTATTATTGCATATGGATTCTGAAAACATGATTTTGAAAATAAACTTTTTAAAGTTTATATATTCTATTAAATATGTATTCCATTTGGGGAAATAAAATGTCCTCCTAAATTAAGGTAAATTTCATGTCTATTATCTACCCAGTATTTAATATCCTAATAGATATATCTTTATGTAAATATCCTGTAGAACATGGCAGTGTAAAACAGACCAATATGGACTTTGAAGTCATCTAGACCCAAAATTTAATTCCTGATGTCATCACTTATTAGCTGTTCTACTTTGAGGGAGAACTTAACATACTTGAATATTAGTTCGTCTGCAAAATGGGAGCAATGGTTTCTTTATTGGATGGCTATAATTAAATGTGCCTGGTACCTAGTAGCAGGCACTCAGAATATGTCAGTTCCCCTCAGCATTTGTCCCCATATTGATCAAGAAACAATTTTCCTTTGTTTGTTAGTTTTCCTCAATACAGAAACATTAAAATTTAAGGTAAAAATATTTCCAGTCATGTTAAAATTACAGCCCTCTTTTTCCCAACACACATAAACCCAATGGTGCTTCCCCATTAATATCATAATCATGGTATTATCCCAGGCATCTTTACCTTAACTTGAGGGCTAGCAAAGGTAACCACTTGTGAGCCATTAATTATGCTGGTTGTTGTAAATAGTAAGATTTTGTCCACACCATTTAAGGTAACTGCTATTTGCGGCCTTCCATCAATAGTTAATATTCTCCATAAATCCCATATTTTCTTGACCTTAAATCTTTGGGTAGACACAAATACATATGATGGAGGAAGACCTTCTGGGAAAACATTGCTACAAAAAGAAGAGCAAGTGTAAGCTTAAAGAATTCTTGACATGTCCATAGACATATGCCCCCCAAAAAGTTGTGTCAACATACAATATATACCTTGTGAGTTCTGATAAATCAACTTTTGATGTTACTTCATATCCTTTTATCTTTTTTGGTGAAAGCTGTATTCTTTTCTTAACCTTTTTATTTACATCTAAACCTAAAAGAATATCAAATCCCCTTTCATCACGAGCTGCCACTGGAATTCGTGTTGGACAGACAGATTCTATAAAGCAAAAGCAATAAAAGTTGATTAATCATGGACAACTCAAACAAGAAAAGAAAAATCAAGGGAGAAATACTAAACAATATAGTATTCTATAATTGGAATTATAAAATCTACATACGTATACAAATGTATAGTATATAAATGTACATGAATACATTTTCTGAGAAAATGTAGAAGTATTTTACACATTTAAGAGTGAGATCTTAATATGCTTTTTTTCTCTAAAAATGGGGAATCAATGTAAAACAAAAATATAAGATAAATATTTGTTAATGTATTGTCTTTAGCAAAAATTTGAGACAATAGCAATATGAGACAATCTAACACCTATGGAAAAGAAAAACAATGGAACGGGATTTGTGATTCTCATCCAGGATTTCCTATCAACTAGTCATACAACTTTGGATAATGCTCTTAATTTATTGAATTCAAAAATGAACACTGAAATTCTTTTCTTGCATTCTTAGCATTTCAGGGGTAAAAATTATTTTCTGTTCTTGATTTTCTTTCCAGTTCAAGCAGTTTATATTTCTACAGTTCAAATATCATTAGTCTATCTCTCTGGAAAAACTTAACCTGGGTCCCATCTAGTCATGAAAGTTCTTCAATTGGACATATTATCTCTTCTATAATTAATTATATATTAATCATACTTATAAAGAGTATTTTCTGAAGAACAATCGTTAGCATTACATAGTCAGCTATATAAGTAATAAGTATGATATATTTTAGCTGAAGAATACCATAACTGAAAAAATTTACTAAAGATGATTAATAGCAGACTTTAACAAGCAGAGGGAAAAGAATCAGCAAACTCAATAATTAGGCATTTGAAATTATCCAGTTAGAGAAACAAAAAGAAACAAAAAGAAAAAGGAATGAGAAAGAGTGAAGAAAGCCTAAGAGATTTATGCAACACCATCAAGCACACCAATATATGCATTTTGGGAGTTCCAGGGAAAAAAAAAAAAAGAAGAGGGTGAAAGGGGGACAAAAAGCTTATTTAAAGAAATGAGGCCGGCCGGGCGCGATGGCTCACGCCTGTAATCCCAGCACTTTGGGAGGCCGAGGCGGGCGGATCACAAGGTCAGGAGATCGAGACCATGGTGAAACCCCATCTCCACTAAAATTACAAAAAATTAGCCAGGCGCGGTGGCAGGCAACTGTAGTCCCAGCTACTCAGGAGGCTGAGGCAGGAGAATGGTGTGAACCTGGGAGGTGGAGCTTGCAGTGAGCCGAGATGGCACCACTGCACTCCAGCCTGGGCAACAGAGCGAGACTCTGTCTCAAAAAAAAAAAAAAAGAAGAAAGAAATGAGGCCAACAACTTCCCAAATCTGGAAAAGGATATGGACACTCGAATTCAAGAAGCCTAATATATGCTAAGTTAAACCCAAAGAAATCCACATTGAGACATATTATAATCCAACTGTCAAAAGTTAAAGGCGAAGATCACATTTTGAAAGCAGCAAGAAAAAAAAAGAGACTTTTTATGTACAAGGGAACCTTGATAAGACTATCAGCAGATTTCTCAATAGCACCATTGCAGGCCAGGAGTGGGATGACATATTCAAAGTGCTGAAAGGAAAAAAAGAAAAAAAAACCTGCCAACCAAGAATGCTATGATTGGCAAAACTGTTCTTCAAAAATGAAGGAGAAATAAAGACTTTTCTAGATAAATATAAGCTGAGGAAGTTCATCACCATCAGACCTGCCTTATAAGAAATTCTCAAGGAGTCCTTCAAGATCAAACAAAAGTATACTAAACAGCAACATAAAAGCATAAGATAGTATAAATTTTTCTGATAAAAGTAAATATATAGACAGAATACTGTAATACTGTAATAGTGGTACATAAATGACTTTTAATTCTGTTGTAAAAGTTAAAAGACAAAAGCATTTTTAAAAACTGTAACTTAAAAATATGTTAACAGATATAAAATATAAAAAGATGCAATTTGTGGCATCAGTAACAAAGGAGAGGTAGTAAAAATATAGAATATTTATATGTAATTTAATTTCACACCAACTTAAAATATAGTTGTTATAATTACATGTTTCATATAACCCCTATGATAACCTCAAAGAAAATATTTGTGGAAGATAAATAAAATGATAAAGGACATCACCATAAAAAAAGCAATAAAACACAAAGGAAGACAGTAAACAAAAAAAAAAAGGGACAAAAAGCTACAGGAAAGATAGAAAATAATTACCAAAATGACAATAATAATTTTTCCTATCAGTAATTACCTTAAATGTAAGTGATTATATTCCTTAATCAAAGTACATAGAGAGGCTGAATGGTTTAGAGCTATAAATCCAACTATGTACTATCTATAAAAGATTCTAGCCTGGGCAACATGGCAAAACTCCATCTCTACAAAAACAAAAACAAAAGTAAACAAACAAAAACAACAAAGTTAGCCAGGCATGTTGGCATGTGCCTGTAGTCCCAGCTACTCAGGAGGCTGAGGTGGGAGGATTGACTGAGTCTGGGAGGTTGAAGCTGCAGTGAGCTATCATCATGCCACTGCACTCCAGCCTGGGCAACAGAATGAGACAAAGGAAAGGAAAAGGAAAAGGGAAAGGGAAAGGGAAAGGGAAAGGGAAAGGGAAAGGGGAAGCAGAAGGGGAGGGAAGGGAAAGGAAGGGAAGGGAAGGGGGGAAGGGGAAAAGGGAAAGGAAAAGAAAAGAGAAAGAAAGAAAGGAGAAAAGAAATGAAAAGGAATCACTTTAAATTTAAGGACACACATAGGCTGTAAGTGAAAAAATGAAAAAAGATATTCCATGCAAATGGTAGCCAAAAGACATCAGAGATGTCTATACTTATATCACACAGTACAAAACAATAACAAGAGACAAAGAAAGATATCCTATTATGATAAAAGGGTCAATTCACCAGGAAGATATAATAATTATGATTGTATATGCAGCCAACACCATGGTAACAAAAATATAAGGCAGACATTTACAGAACTAAAGGGAGAAATAGACAGAAACACAATAATACTAAAGGATTTTGATAATGATTAGAACGTTCAAACAGAAGATCAATAAAGAAATAGAAGACTTGAACATAGACCAAATGAACCTAGCAGACACACACACAGAATATTTCACCAAACAGCAGCAGAATACATATTCCCTTCAACTGCACATGAAACATTCTCCAGGACAGACCATATGTTAAATCACAAAACATGTCTTATTTAAGAAGACTGAAATCAACACCAGTGTATTTTTCAACCACAGTGGAATAAAACTAAAAATTAACAACAGGAGGAAAATTGAAAAATTCACAAATATGTAAAAATTAAATAGCACACTTTTGAACAACCATTAGGTCAAAGAAGAAATCAGAGACAAAGTTAGAAAATATCTGATGAAAACAAAAACACAACATCCAAAATTTATGAGATGCAGGAAAACAGTACTAAGAGAGAAGTTTATAGCAATAAATGCCTACATTAAACAGAAAAAGGATATCAAATAAACAACTTTACACCTCAAGGACCTATTAAAAAAAAAAAAAAGACAAACTAAGCCCGAAGTTAGCAGAAAGAAAAAAATAATTTTGATTTAAGCAGAAATAAATAAAATAGAAAATAGAAAGAAATCAACAAAGCCAAGAGTTGCTTTTTTGGAAAAAAATCAACAAAATAACAAATCTTTAACTAGATTAAGTGAAAAGAGAGAAGACTCAAATAAAACAAGAAGTAAAAGAAGAGATGTTACAATTGATGCCACAGAAATAAAAAGGATTTTAAGTGACCACTATGAACAACTATATATCAACAATTTGGTAACCTAGAAGAAACGGATAAATTCCTAGAACACAAAACCTACCAAAATTGAAACATGAATAAATAGAATATATGAACAGACCTATAACTAGAGATTAAAGGAAATTTAAATCAGTAATCAAAACACCCCAACAATAAAAGCCTAGTACCAGGTGGCTTCAGTGGTGAATTCTACCAGACATTTAAAGAAGAATTAATACCTATCTTTCTTAAGATCTTTCTAAAAATTGAAGAGGAGTGAATAAGGCCAGCATTAACCTGATACTAAGGCCAGAAAAAGATACCATAATAAAATAAAACTACAAGCCAATATCACTGATGAATACAGATGTAAATATCCCCAATGAAATACTAACAAACTGAATTTAACAGCACATCAAAAACATTATACACCATGACCAAATGGAAATTATCCACAGGATGAAAGAGTTTGACATATAAAATCAATAAATGTGTCTTTGACAGAATGAAGGATAAAGACATATGATTATCTCAATGGAGGCAGAAAAAAATTGACAAAAATTAGCACTATTTTATGATTAAAGCACACAACAAGTAAGGAATAGAAGGAAACTACTTTAACATAATAAAGACCATATTTGAAAAGTTCACAGCCACCATCATACTCAATGGTAAAATGATAAAAGTTTTTCCTCTAAGACAAGGAACAAGATAAAGATGCCTAATTTCACCACTTCTATTCAACATTGTACTAGCCAGAGGAATTAGGCAAGAAAATAAATAAAAGGGATTCAAATCACGAAAGAAAATTATCTCTGTTCACAGATAGCATGAATAAATATAGAAAACCCTAATGATTATACATAAAAGATTCCATGCCAAAAAAAAATGGTTAGAATAAACCAATTAAGCAAAGTTGGAGAATACAAATTCAACATATAAAAATCAGTTGCGTTCCTATACAATAACAACAATTTAAAAAGCACATTAAGAAAATAATCCCATTTACAAAGCATAAAAATAATAAAATACTTAGAAATAAACTTAACCAAAGAATCAAAAAAACTTGTACATTGAAAACTACAAAACATTGATAAAAGAAACTGAAGAAGGAATAAATGGAGATATATCTTGTGTTCATGGATTGGCAGACAATATTACTTAAAAACTCCACACTGCCTAATGTGATCTACAGATTCAATGCAATCCCTATAAAAATCCCAATGACATTTTTTATAGAAATAGAAAAAGCATTCCTAAAATTTATATGAATCCTCAAAAGACCTAAAACAGTCAAAACAATCTTGTGAAACAAAAATTAAGTTGGAGGCCTCACACTTCCTGATTTCAAAATATATTGCAAAGCTGGAGTAATCAAAACAGTACGGTAAAGGCATAAAAACAAACATATAGACAAATGGAACACAATAGAGAGCCCAGAAAACACTCTTGCATGCATCAATGAACTTATCTTTGACAAGGGTGGTAAGGCTGCCTGATGGGGAAAGGATCTCTTCAATCAATGGTGCTGGGAAAACCAGATATCCACACGCAAAAGAATAATATTGGACCTTTATTTCACACCACATACAAAAAACAACTCAAAGATTTAAACATAAGACCTGAAACTATAACATTTCTAATAGAAAACTAGGGAAAAGCTTCATAACATCAGTCTGGTAATGATTTCTTGAATTTATTCCAAAGTTACCGGCAACAAAAAAAGCAAAAATAGACAACTGAGATTATAGCAAACTAAAAAGCTTCTGTGCAGCAAAGGAGAAAAAAACACTGTAAAAAGGCAATCTATGAAGTGGGATAAAGTATTTGCAAACCATATATCTGATAAGGGGTTAACATTCAAAATAAATAAAAAACTCCAACTCAGCAACAGAAAAAAACTGTTTAAGGAATGGACAGAGGACTTAAATAAACATTTCTCCAAAAATGATATGCAAATGGCCTCAGGTATACGAAAAAAATGTCCAACATCACTAATGATTAGAAAAATTCTAATCAATACTACAATGAAATGTTACCTCATACATGTTAGGCTGGCCATTATCAAAAAAAAAAAAAAAAGAAAGAGGAAGGAAAAGAGGGAGGAAGGGAGGGAGGGAGGGAGGGAGGGAGGGAGGGAGGAAGGAAGGAAGGAAGGAAGGAAGGAAGGAAGGAAGGAAGGAAGGAAGGACGGAAGGAAGGAAGGAAGGAAGGGAGAGAAGGAGGGAGGGAAGGAAGTATGGAGGTTGCAGTCAAGCAAGATGAAAAAGTTCCAAAGATATGCTGCACAACATTGTGCTTATAATTCACAATACTGTACATTAAAAAATGTTAGGAGACTAGGTTTCATGTTAATGTCTTTTATATGAGGGGGAAAGAGAAATGAAGAAGAAGGAAGGGGGAGGAAGGGGGAAAAGGAAGGAGGAGGAGGAAGGAAGGAGGCAGGAAGGAGAAGGAGGAAGAAAAAGAAGTAGCAGTAGTAGTAGTAGCAGTAGTAGTAAGAGTAGAAGTAGTAGTAGTAGCAGTAGTAGTAGTAGTAGTAGTAGTAGTAGTAGTAGTGGTAGTGGTAGCAGCAGCAGCAGCAGCAGAAGTCTTTCACACAGATAAAGGAATCATCACCCATCAGAGAAAGGAAAGTATTAGATACAACTCTTCCAGAGAAATCATAGGTCCACAAAGATGAAATAAACTGCGGTAAATATTACTTAACTCAATAATATTTTGTTCATTGTGATTTAACTACAGCAGAGTGTAAAAATAAACAGTATTAGGAAATGGTCATCCTACATGTTAACACTTCAAAGTAGAAGTTAAGTATGTATCAAAGAAAAAGCATTTGTGAATTTGTCAGATGATTCAAACACAGATTACATGGTTTGTGGCTGTTGTAATATAGCAATGTTTTAGTTTACTGCATTAATCATACTCTAATCAAGTATAAAAAGTCAAGTGCAGAACACCCATATAAATTCCATAAGTGCAATTTCAAAAACATTTTAAAAGATGGCTATTGTGCAGCAGATACGTGCTGATTAGTCACAGAAATTATTTACATCTTTTCGAGTGTGAATGAAAATATATTTGGCAAGATTGCAATTTTGATTGTTTATAGATGATACATCTTAGCTAAAAGAATGTTTAACTCTTTTAAGCACACCTACTCTTTCATGTGTAGTTAGAATCATTAAAATAGAATGCATCTACCAAAATACAGATCCACAGAAAAAGTCTCTGAAGCAAATATTGAACAAACATTGTATCAGTTACATTTACATTTAAAGATAAAAATGAATGATAAATGAAATTTCTCCAGGAAAAGTCTGTTTTAAGAATGAAAAAATACCTGGCTTCAAAACCAAAGAATTCTAACTAATATGACCACATATTAAAAATTTAAATCCTATTTGCCTGTTCAGGATGATAAACGTCAACAAAATCTTACCACTAGAGATTCATAAAAAGAACTGTAGTGGCGATTTGTAGTTATAGTACCTTTACTTAAAGTTTCATGGAAGAAGATGTTTAATTTTTTATAGTCTCTTAAATACGAAAATTTAAAAATGTTTTCCTCTACCATATCCCACAAGCAAATGTGAAGAAAACAGAGGAATGAATGATATAATTTGTTTCCTAACCCAGAAACACACAGGATTTTTTTGTCAACTGTGAAGCCACCCACTTTGGGAGCTTTTGTAGACAAACTAATATTCACTTTATATGAATATTACTTTAATACGGTACACTAAATACCTATATTATTAAAAAATAAGAGATATAAAAAATTACTCTCCCCTAAAATAATGTGAACATTAGCATGTCTATGCCTTAATAGGATTAATATTTACCAAAACTGGGACCTTCCCATACCATGCAATTATCATGAACATGAAGTTAGATTTTATGAAACAACATAAACATAATTAATAAACTGTTATTTTATTTTCAAATGTTGTGTGAAAGGGAAATTAAGCTTTTTTAAAGTGCAATTTTAACATGTTTCTCCCTAACTTTAAATATGTCAGTAATTTGAAGCTTTTTTTCTGAAGAAATAATGAAATTCTAGCTCAGAACTATGTACAAGAATATTCATTTTTGTCATTTATATTAGCAAAACAATAAACTAAATGTACAAAAACAGGAAAAATTTAAAATAAATTACAGTAGGAACTTGCCTGCTATCATGTGAATAGAGTATAAAAATTTTATACACAAGAGTATATACTACAAAAACAAAGTAGGAAACTATATATGCAATAGTATCTTGATTTAGGCAGAAGAGTAAAATAAAACATACCAGGGAAAAAAGGAAAAAAACTAGAATGTAAAATATAGAAAAACTCATTAATGGGGTGATACAATTATGTGTGATTTATATATATTTTTATTCTTTGTGACTTTTTTCTACAATCTCTACCATAGACATGTTATAATTGAAAGGAAAAATAATAAATGTTACAAAATATTGTATTTTCCATATGTAGATTTGTAAATTATTTTTTAAAACCAAAATTTATCCTAAATACATATAACACAAAAAATTTGTGCTCACAGTGTAAATATAACATTTATAACATTATAAATGTTGTAACATTATAATTGACATTAAATACAACAATCTACACCAGTGTTAATGCAGAGGTTATATCAAAATGTAAAAAGCACAATTATTAATTGTTTCCAAATTATATTAAGGCATTTTAAGGCTTACCTTCACAAAGTTTCTGCTTTATCACTTCCCTTATTTTGGATATTGCAATATAGTCTTCCACATAAAACACATAAGTAGACGAAGGCTTGTTGGCAATAGCTCTAAGTTCGGCATCTTCTGTTTCTGAACCAACACCAATGGCAAATAATGTTATCTTACTATCTCTTGCTGCTTCAGCTGCATCCTTGACGTCATCCTGGGATTTGCCATCCGTAAGTACCACTGCTATCTTAGTCAGAAATCGTGAGGACTTGGCAAAAAGGTAATCGAGGGCAAACTGGATAGCCTTCCCTGTCCTTGTGTTTCCTCCTAAGTAGAGTATGGATTCCACTGCTGCTGTTAAATGTTCTCCTGAATCATAGCTTCCAAGAGGAATCTCCAGCACAGGGTAGTCACTATATTGAACCACTCCAACTTGAATAAACTTTGGCCCTATGTCAAAGTTTTTTGTGATATTGACAAGCCACTTTTTCACTATTTCAAAGTTTTCTGGGCCAACACTATAAGAGCCATCTAAGATGAAAACTAAATCTGTCGGAGCAGTACGACAACCTAAGTGCAAAAGAAAACCATCATAGCACATCTTTTATATAAAAAGCAAAAAGGGAGAGATTTTAAATTTATGAGTTTCAGCTATACACTAACATCATTGCTTATTTTAAATTGTCAATGAAATATGGGTAGCTTAATGCTAACCTGAAATATTTACAAAAATATAAGCCAGTCAATAGGGAGAAAAAAATTAAAAACAGATTTTCTACCAACTTCAGGACTTAGCTAGCCAATAAAATTTCATCTTTGATATATTAATAGTTGATAAAAGTTAAATGAACCAAGATCACCCAATGAATCAACTCTTGCATTATATCCAAGATGAGTTTCTAAAGGTCTGATGTCTCATATTCAGTGAATGATATAGTCAGAGCATCAAATTGTCCTAACAATCTATGATTAAAGGTATAAAGCTATTCCTTGCTTAGTAGAGATAGAGATTCTTGTTTCGAGTTACCAGGAAACACATGTGGTCAGCACATCCTAAGGTCCTTTTTGGGGGAAAAAATACCATCTTTGGTGCAAGTTACATTTGAACAAGTTATAAGCAGTTGTGGAAAGAAAAAGACTTTCCCGGGGGGTGCGAGCAAGATGGCCAAATAGGAACAGCTCCAGCCTCCAGCTCCCAGTGTGGGCAACACAGAAGAGGGGTGATTTCTGCATTTTCAACTAAGGTACCAGGTTCATCTCAGTGGGGAGTGCCAGACAATCGGCGCTGGTCAGCTGATGCAGCCCAACCAGCGAGAGCTGAAGCAGGGCAAGGCATCACCTCACCTGGGAAGTGCAAGGGGGAAGGGAATCCCTTTAGAAACTGAGAAACACAACAACTGGAGAATCGGGTAACTCCCACCCTAATACTGTGCTTTACCAAGGGTCTTAGCAAATGGCACACTAAGAGATTATATCCCACACCTTGCTGGGAGGGTCCCACACCCACGGAGCCTCCCTCATTGCTAGCACAGCAGTCTGAGATCTAACTGCAAGGCAGCAGCGAGGCTGGGGGAGGGGCGCCTGCCATTGCTGAGACTTAAGTAGGTAAACAAAGCCTCCAGGAAGCTCGAACTGGGCAGAGCCCACCACAGCTCAAGGAGGCCTGCCTGTTTCTGTAGACTCCACCTCGTGGGACAGGGCATAGCAAAAAAAAAAAAAAAAAAAAAAAAGGGCAGCAGAAACCTCTGCAGATGTTAATGACCCTGTCTGACAGCTTTGAAGAGAGCAGTGGATCTCCCAGCATGGAGGCTGAGATCTGAGAACGGACAGTCTGCCTGCTCAAGTGGGTCCCTGACCCCTGAGTAGCCTAACTGGGGGACATCCCCCACTAGGTGCAGAACAACACCTCACATCTCACACAGCGGGGTACACCCCTGAGATGAAGCTTGCAGAGCAAGAATCAGAGAGCAGCACTCACTGTTCAGCAATATTTTATCTTCTGCAGCCTCCGCTGCTGATACCCAGGCAAACAGGGTCTGGAATGGACCTCAAGCAATCTCCAACAGACCTACAGCTGAAGGTCCTGACTGTCAGAAGGAAAACTAACAAACAGAAAGGACACCCACACCAAAACTCCATCAGTACGTCACCATCATCAAAGACCAAAGGCAGATAAAACCACAAAGATGGGGAAAAAGCAGGGCAGAAAAGCTGGAAATTCAAACAATTCAAAAAATCAGAGCGCATCTCCCCCTCCAAAGGAACGCAGCTCATCACCAGCAACGGATCAAAGCTGGACGGAGAATGACTTTGACGAGTAGAGAGAAGAAGGCTTCAGTCAATCAAACTTATCAGAGCCAAAGGAGGAACTACGTAACCAGTGCAAAGAAACCAAAAATCTTGAAAAAAGAATGGAAGAATGGATAACTAGAATAATCAATGCAGAGAAGGCCATAAACGAACTGACAAAGACCATGACATGAGAAATACGAGACAAATGCACAAGCTTCAGTAACCGACTCAATCTACTAGAAGAAAGAGTTTCAGGCCGGGCGCGGTGGCTCAAGCCTGTAATCCCAGCACTTTGGGAGGCCGAGACGGGCGGATCACGAGGTCAGGAGTTCGAGATCATCCTGGCTAACACGGTGAAACCCCGTCTCTACTAAAAAATACAAAAAAAAACTAGCCGGGCGAGGTGGCGGCACCTGTAATCCCAGCTACTCGGGAGGCTGAGGCAGGAGAATGGCGGGAACCCGGGAGGCAGAGCTTGCAGTGAACTGAGATCCGGCCACTGCGCTCCAGCCTGGGAGACAGAGCGAGACTCCGTCTCAAAAAAAAAAAAAAAAAAAAAAAAAAAAGAGTTTCAATGATTGAAGATCAAATGAATGAAATGAAGCGAGAAGAGAAGTCTAGAGTAAAAAAAAGGAAAAAGAAATGAACAAAGCCTCCAAGAAATATAGGATTATGTGAAAAGACCAAATCTACGTCTGACTGGTGTGCCTGAAAGTGAGGGGGAAAATGGAACCAAGTTGGAAAACATGCTTCAGGATATCATCCAGGAGAACTTCCCCAACCTAGTAAGGCAGGCCAACATTCAAATTCAGGAAATACAAAGAACGCCACAAAGATACTCCTCGAGAAGAGCAACTCTAAGACACATAATTGTCAGATTCACCAAAGTTGAAATGAAGGAAAAAATGTTAAGGGCAGCCAGAGAGAAAGGTCGGGTTACCCACAAAGGGAAGCCCATCAGACTAACAGCAGATCCCTCGGCAGAAACTCTACAAGCCAGAGAAGAGTGGGGGCCAATATTCAACATTCTTAAAGAAAAGAATTTTCAACCCAGAATTTCATATCCAGCCAAACTAAGTTTCATCAGCAAAGGAGAAATAAAGTCCTTTACAGACAAGCAAATGCTTAGAGATTTTGTCACCACCAGGCCTGCCCTACAAGAGACCCTGAAGGAAGCACTAAACATGGAAAGGAACAACCGGTACCAGCCATTGCAAAAACATGCCAAAATGTAAAGTCCATCGATGCTAGGAAGAAACTGCATCAACTAACGAGCAAAATAACCAGCTAATATCATAATGACAGGATCAAGTTCACACATAACAATATTAACCTTAAACGTAAATGGACTAAATGGTCCAATTAAAAGACACAGACTGGCAAATTGGATGAAGAGTCAAAACCCATCAGTTTGCTGTATTCAGGAGACCCATCTCACATGCAGAGATACATATAGGCTCAAAATAAAGGGATGGAGGAAGATCTACCAAGCAAATGGAGAACAAAAAAAAGCAGGGGTTGCAATCCTAGTCTCTGATAAAACAGACTTTAAACCATCAAAGATCAAAAGAGACAAAGAAGGCCATTACATAATGGTAAAGGGATCAATTCAACAGGAAGCGCTAACTATCCTAAATATATATGCACCCAATACAGGAGCACCCAGATTCATAAAGCAAGTCCTTAGAGACTTACAAAGAGACTTAGACTCCCATACAATAATAATGGGAGACATCAACACCCCACTGTCAACATTAGACAGATCAATGAGACAGAAAGTTCACAAGGATATCCAGGAATTGAACTCAACTCTGCAGATCTAATAGACATCTAAGCGGACCTAATAGACATCTACAGAACTCTCCACCCTAAATCGACAGAATACACATTCTTCTCAGTACCACATCTCACTTATTCAAAAATTGACCACATAGTTGGAAGTAAAGCACTCCTCAGCAAATGTACAAGAACAGAAATTATAACAAACTGTCTCTCAGACCACAGTGCAATCAAACTAGAACTCAGGACTAAGAAAATCAATCAAAATCACTCAACTACGTGGAAACTGAACAACCTGCTCCTGAATGACTACTGGGTACATAACGAAATGAAGGCAGAAATAAAGATGTTCTTTGAAACCAATGAGAACAAAGATACAACACACCAGAATCTCTCGGACACATTTAAAACATAGTGTAGAGTGAAATTTATAGCACTAAATGCCCACAAGAGAAAGCAGGAAAGATCTAAAATTGACACTCTAACATCACAATTAAAAGAACTAGAGAAGCAAGAGGAAACACATTCAAAAGCTAGCAGAAGGCAAGAAATAACTAAGATCAGAGCAGAACTGAAGGAGATAGAGACACAAAAAACCCTCCAAAAAAATCAATAAATCCAGGAGCTGGTTTTTTGAAAAGATCAACAAAATTGATAGACCGCTAGCAAGACTAATAAAGAAGAAAAGAGAGAAGAATCAAATAGACGCAATAAAAAATGATAAAGGGGATATCACCAACGACCCCACAGAAATACAAACTACCATCAGAGAATACTATAAACACCTCTATGCAAATAAACTAGAAAACCTAGAAGAAATGGATAATTTCCTGGACACTTACACTTTCCCAAGACTAAACTAGGAAGAAGTTGAATCCCTGAATAGACCAATAACAGGCTCTGAAATTGAGGCAATAATTAATAGCCTACCAACGAAAAAAAGTCCAGGACCAGATGGATTCACAGCCAATTTCTACCAGAGGTACAAGGAGGAGCGGGTACCATTCCTTCTGAAACTACTCCAATCAATAGAAAAAGAGGGAATCCTCCCTAACTCATTTTATGAGGCCAACATCATCCTGATGCCAAAGCCTGGCAGAGACACAACAAAAAAAGAGAATTTCAGACCAATATCCCTGATGAACATCAATGCAAAAATCCTCAATAAAATATTGGCAAACCGAATTCAACAGCACATCAAAAAGCTCATCCACCATGATCAAGTGGGCTTCATCCCTGGGATGCAACGCTGGTTCAACATATGCAAGTCAATAAACGTAATCCAGCATATAAACAGAACCAAAGACAAAAACCACATGATTATCTCAATAGATGCAGAAAAGGCCTTTGACAAAATTCAACAGCCCTTCATGCTAAAAACGCTCAATAAATTCGGTATTGATGGAACGTATCTCAAAATCATAAGAGCTATTTATGACAAACCCACAGCCAATATCATACTGAATGGGCAAAAACTAGAAGCATTCCCTTTGAAAACTGGCACAAGACAGGGATGTCCTCTCTCACCACTCCTATTCAACATAGTGTTGGAAGTTCTGGCTAGAGCAATCAGGCAAGAGAAAGAAATCAAGTGTATTCAGTTAGGAAAAGAAGAAGTCAAATTGTCCCTCTTTGCAGATGACATGATTGTATATTTAGAAAATCCCATCGTCTCAGCCCAAAATCTCCTTAAGCTGATAAGCAACTTCAGCAAAGTCTCAGGATACAAAATCGATGTGCAAAAATCACAAGCATTCTTATACACCAGTAACAAACAGAGAGCTAAATCACGAATGAACTTCCATTCACAATTGCTTCAAAGAGAATAAAATACCTAGGAATCCAACTTACAAGGGATGTAAAGGACCTCTTCAAGGAGAACTACAAACCACTGCTCAGTGAAATAAAAGAGGACACAAACAAATGGAAGAACATACCATGCTCATGGATAGGAAGAATCAAAATCGTGAAAATGGCCATACTGCTCAAGGTAATTTAGAGATTCAATGCCATCCCCATCAAGCTACCAATGAGTTTCTTCACAGAATTGGAAAAAACTGCTTTAAAGTTCATATGGAACCAAAAAAGAGCCCGCATTGCCAAGACAATCATAAGTCAAAAGAATAAAGCTGGAGGCATCATGCTACCTGACTTCAAACTGTACCACAAGTCTACAGTAACCAAAACAGCATGGTACTGGTACCAAAACAGAGATATAGACCAATGGAACAGAACAGAGCCCTCAGAAATAATACCATACATCTACAGCCATCTGATCTTTGACAAACCTGAGAAAAACAAGAAATGGGGAAAGGATTCCCTATTTAATAAATGGTGCTGGGAAAATTGTCTAGCCATCAGTAGAAAGCTGAAACTGGATCCTTTCCTTATTCCTTATACGAAAATTAATTCAAGATGGATTGGAGACTTAAATGTTAGACCTAAAACCATCAAAACCCTAGAAGAAAACCTAGGTAATACCATGCAGGACATACACATGGGCAAGGACTTCATGTCTAAAATACCAAAAGCAACGGCAACAAAAGCCAAAATTGACATATGGGATCTAATTAAACTAAAGAGCTGCTGCACAGCAAAAGAAACTACCATCAGAGTGAACAGGCAACCTCCAGAATGGGAGACAATTTTTGCAATCTACTCATCTGACAAAGGGCTAATATCCACAACCTACAAAGAACTCAAACAAATTTATGAGAAAAAAACAAACAACGCCATCATAAAGTGGGCAAAGGATATGAATAGACACTTCTCAAAAGAAGACATGCATACAGCCAACAGACACATGAAAAAATGCTCGTCATCACTGGCCATCAGAGAAATGCAAATCAAAACCACAATGAGATACCATCTCACACCAGTTAGAATGGCAATCATTAAAAAATCAGGAAACAACAGGTACTGGAGAGGATGAGGAGAAATAGGAACACTTTTACACTGTTGGTGGGATTGTAAACTAGTTCAACCATTGTGGAAAACAGTATGGCGATTCCTCAAGGATCTAGATCTAGAAATACCATATGACCCAGCCATCCCATTACTGGGTATATACCCAAAGGATTATAAATCATGGTGCTATAAAGACACATGCACATGTATGTTTATTGCGGCACTATTCACAATAGCAAAGACTTGGAATCAACCCAAATGTCCATCAGTGACAGACTGGATTAAGAAAATGGGGCACATATACACCATAGAATACTATGCAGTCATAAAAAAAGATGAGTTCGTGTCCTTTGTAGGGACATGGATGCAGCTGGAAACCATCATTCTCAGCAAACTATCACAAGAACAGAAAACCAAACACCGCATGTTCTGAATCGTAGGTGGGAACTGAACAATGAGATCACTTGGACTCTGGAAGGTGAACATCACACACTAGGGCCTATTTTGGGGGCGGGGGGGAGGGATGGCATTGGGAGATATACCTGATGCAAATGATGAGTTGATGGGTGCTGACGAGTTGATGGGTGCAGCACACCAACATGGCACAAGTATACATATGTAACAAACATGCACGTTGTGCACATGTACCCTAGAACTTAAAGTATAATTTTAAAAATTGTCAAAAAAAAAAAAAAGAAAAAGACTTTCCCTGTGATAAATGCTAGCATGCTAAATGTAAAACGAAGCATGAATATAAAATTATCTCATTATCATATGGGCTATAAATAATAGCTATTATTGCTGATTTGAGTACAGAAGTTACAGAAGAAGACAAATATAGCTGTTCTTTTCTGTGCATTTTGTTAGCCATTCCAAACTATCGGAATTGCCCCAACAAACCAGTTTATCTTTTAGTCTGTGTTAGTCTCCCAACTCTGGGCCTTTGCAGTTGCCCTTCCCTTTTATTAGAATGTCTTCCTCTTTACCTGACTAATACTCTTGTTTCAGATCCCTGATTGCCTGTCAGCTTTACCATAAAACCTTTTCTGACCTTCCACAGTTAGGTTGCCACCCCCTCCTAAATTTATAACAGTCAAGAAGTTCAAAAAATAAAAAGAATTGCCAAAATAGGGATTTGTCTCAAAAATGTATCTGTGATTATGACATTATTCCTAAAGTGCTCTACTACAGGTGGTAGTATCCTCAGAAGGTGTAAGGGACACAATTCCAACAAGCTCTGCCATGGTGGCCACTGCCAGAGGTCAAGGAAGGGACAGCAGAAATGGAGTTCTGCCCAGAGGCAAACTTGCTAACCCAAGGGAATGCAATTTTTCTGTTATTTTTGGAAGCTCGGAAGCTGGATGGACTGGGATTAAAGGTTTATGCTTTTATTGTTTTTTTTGTTTGTTTTTTTGTTTTTTGTGTGGGGAGACGAAAGGATAGAAGAGTTTGTTGGCAGAGCTTTTCAATGTTGGCCCTTCCTAAATACTGAGACTCATTGTTGTCTGAAGCTGCTAGTGTCTGTGTGCCACCTGATTCACTCTTAGAGGGTTATTCTTGGCCCTTCCTACCCTTCTCCCTGTCACAGAGCCACAGAACATGTATTTCATAACTGCAAAGTTAGTCAAGAGCATGGGCACACAAGCAAATAATGTCATTAATAAGCCCTAGACATAATATCCGTCCTGAGAACCTCTTCCTTAGAGAGATGAATGACATTATAGAAAAGGAAGGTGATTGAAGAGCGAAAACATGGTTCGAATACTACTTACTGCCCTCACAAGCTGTATTTTACTAGGTAAGCCCCTTAACTTTTTAAAATCCCTTTTCCCACCCAAGAAAAAAAAAAAACAAAGGAAAGGGTATACACATTATAGAGTGATTGCATGAATTAAACTATAAAAGTGTTAAGCAAGCTTTAAATATCATTGTATTAATAAATTTTAAGCCAAGTTGAATCAAATTATCAAACCATCTCATTTAACTTTTATAGAGACCATAGTTAAAGTAGAATGTTTATGAGTTTTAAAATGTGAATATAAGCAAACTTTTTTTTAAAAAAGTATGCTATCTCTAAACGATAGTCTGGGTAAGAGAACTATAATTACTATAGCTCTTTATCTCTATATGCAAGCTTTCTTACAAGCAATAACAACATTCATTGAGATGTACTGTGCTAAACCATTAACATGCATTATCTCATTCAGTCCTGATAACCAATCTACAAGGCTTTCTTTATCTTCCTATTATGCAGCTCAAAAGTGGCTGAACATGGACTCAATACCAGACTGTTTGTTCCAAAGCTTGATGTGTTAGTTGAATAAACTATTGCCATAGAGCCCTCTCAAAATTATCTCTGAGGGAAGCTTTTCTTCTCAGTTAATGAGTAACATAGCAATTCATTTATTTTAGGGAGTTACAGAATCAAAAACAGTAAGAATGAGACCCTTAAAACCATTACTTGAACTCCCCTAGTTTAATTTCCAGATTAATTTATTGATAACAAAAAAGGACAATGCTGATAGTTCTTACTTGATCTTACTTCCCCATCTTCAGCTAACACAGAATTCTGAAGAAGCAGCACCAAAACCGTGCAGAGAAATGCAATATAGTGAGCCATGTTTCTGTTTTCGTTCTAAAATTTTGGTTTTAGGATTCCTAGGGAGAAAAAAAAGGCAAGTTAAATATATTAATTAAAGTCAACATCTGGCCATTATACATTTACATTTTGAAATTACAAGACCCAGTTGAAATACAGTTAATTTTGTGACTATTAGAATTAACTTAAATCTGTTTAAAATAGCCAAATTTTAAATATATTATTGCAGGAGGACAATGAATAGTGGCTGAAGAGCATGATAAATCTTAATTCATAATTGTCTTATACACATTTTCTAAAATTTGAGCTTTTTGCAAAATATTTACTAGAATTTATCCTTTGGGCATAGCCTGTAGAACCTTATCTCATTCTTTTCACTATCTGAATATTAGCAAACATTTTTCTTTTAAATATGGCTTGCATTTAAGGGACACTCAAAGAGTATTTAGTGAAAATATTTCTAAGATACAGCTGATAGAATTTAATTTTTAAAATAAGATAAAATTGTAAACATTAAGACCTCTCTTATTTAATTCATAAACACTCAGTTTCATAGTTTTCATACACCATCTAAAATAAGTCCTAGAACTTCATTTCTGGTTAGAATGCAGAAAGTTGCAAGAGACTGTCATTCACAGCGAGGACATACCAGATAAAGTACAAATTCATATGCTTTTTAAGCTCAGCAGAAATGAAATAATTTAAAGAAACCCAAAAGAACTAAATTCCAGAAGTTATTAACCTTTCATCATATAGAAGTGATTCACAACTGCTTTAATCTCTGGCAGAAAGGGAATACTGATGAGAAGGAATTTGCCATAGCATGTAAAAAATCACTCAAAGCTGGTGTAACAGATTGGAAATCTGAGGAGTTTCTGCCACAAAACAAGCATTCCTTCATTCAGCAGTTTCTTCTGGTGAGCCTCAACTAAATACACAGAGTAGATAAGTAGTACATAGAAAGTTGGAAACAGTATAGAACAGCCTAGAGAGAGTCTGCCCCTCTTCCTATCCAGGTAGCCAGAGACTTTCTCAAATATAAAACGGTGGCCATGACTTGAAAAGAAGCAAGAAATTTTTATACCTGATCAGGAGAAAAACAGCATAAGCAGATTCAAAGATTACCTAAATCCTAAATATCAGAAGTAGCAAAAAGTGTTTGTAAAATGGCAATGATAAGTACGTTAAAGAATCTAGTAAATAAGATGGAAAACATGTACAATGATGTGGAAAATTTCAGAAGGAAGATGAAAACTATACATAAAGATACAAAGAAAAATTCTAGGAATTAAATATACATCAGAAAATGGTTTATACAATGGGTTTACCTGTATCCATTGGAGGAAAAGATAAGTAAACTTGAAGATAAGTGAATAGAAATTATCAAAAAATGAAACCCCAAGGCATAAAAACATGATAAAAGGAATAGAGCATCTAGAATTTATGGAACAATATCAAGTGATCTTGATTTAGCATATAAGTAAATTTTTCTCATGAAAAAGGAGAGAATGAAGAAATATTTGAAAAGACATGCCAAAAAATTTCCAAATTAATGAAAGCCGCCAATTCTCAGATCAAAGAACTTCAGCAAACCCCAAGTGAGACACAAAGTTAATCATACCTGCATACATCATGTACAATCAACTGAAATCAAAATAAAATATAAAATTCCTAAAACTGGGCTGGGCGCGGTGGCTCACGCCTGTAATACCAGCACTTTGGGAGGCTGAGGCGGGTGGATCACGAGGTCAGGATATCAAGACCATTCTGGCTAACAAGGTGAAACCCCGTCTCTACTAAAATTACAAAACAAATGAGCCGGGCGTGGTGGCGGGCGCCTATAGTCCCAGCTACTCGGGAGGCTGAGGCAGGAGAATGGCGTGAACCCGGGAGGCGGAGCTTGCAGTGAGCCGAGATCGGGCCACTGCACTCCAGCCTAGGCGACTGGGCAAGACTCCATCTCAAAAAAAAAAAAAATTCCTAAAACTGGCCATAGGAAAAATGATACATTACCTACAGAGGGAGCGCAGTAAGAATTTTAGACAGAAATTTTCTAGTAATAAACTGAGCACTCAATCAGAAAGAAATAAAAATCCTAAATGTGTGGACATCTAATATTAAAGCTTCTAAATATATGAAACAAAAAAATGAAAAAAAAATAAGCAGAGACACATTAAAAATAATGAGGTTTTAATATCTAGCACTCAGTATTATTTAATTAGACCAGAAAAAATTAGTGGAACAGAAGGTTTGGACAACACTATTATTAACCAACTTCACCTAGTTAATATTTACAAAACACTCCAACTAACAACAGAAGAAAACATATCATTTTGTAATGCATATGAAACAGTCACCAAAAAGACAATATGCTGGAGAGAAAACAAGTCTCAGACTTCAAAAAATTGAAACCATACTGATTGTGTTCCTTGACCAAAGGGCATCTGGATATGAAGTTTTCTTTGTTGAAAAGCGTTTTATTAAAAATGTAACTTATTAGTAGATAATTGGATGAGCTTCAATAAATAGTATTTTTCTAGGACTTTGGCTATTTCACCTCTCCACTCATCATCTTTCTGTTATCTATAGGATCTGTAGTTGTCCTACAGACTTTCAGAAGTGAAAGTCCTAAAATACTTTGAAATTAAGCAACATACTTCTAAATAATCCATGAGTTTTTAAAAGCCAAAGAAGTTTTTAAATATTTCAAACTCAATAATTTTTTAAATCAAATATTTTTTGATACAGCTAAAGCAGCACTTAGAGAGAAATTTTAGCTTTAAAAGCATATATTAAACAAAAATGAAACCAATATCTAAGCTTCCACCTTAAGAAGCTAGAAATAGTACAATAAATTAAACCCCAAAAGTAAAAAAGCTATGAAATATAAATTTGAAAGACAATTTAAAAAATAAATAATTAAAAAGTTAATTATTTGGACAAATAAATATACTGCTATGCCTTAGTAATTATAACCAAGAAAAAACAGAGAAAACATAAATAATTGCCTGAGTCAGTATTCAAATAGAAAGCACCACTTTAGATCCTACAAACATTAAAAGGGTAACTGGACAGGCGAAATGAACAAAGTCTTTGAAAAACACTATTTATTGAAATTGGTCCAATTATTTAATAAAGAAGTTAAATTATTAATCAAAAACATTCCCACAAAGAAAACTCCTGGTCCAGATAGCTTCAACAGTAATTTCTTCCAACAATTTCTACAAAACAGTCAAGGGAAAAAAATAAAATAAAACTATTTGTTTCAGTGGAATTAAATGAAAATAAAGAAGAAGTGAACTCCCCCCAATTTTTATTATGAGGCCAACACAACCCTAGTTAAAAAAAAAAAAAACCTAGACAAAGATATTACAAAAAATTATAGTCCATTGATTTAGCATATAAGTAAATTTTCCATTATTCTTTATGAACAAGGATATAAAAATCTATGACAAAATATTAGCTAATTAAATATAACAATATATTTTAAAATATCATGACCATGTGGGATTTATTAGAGAGATGCAAGATGGGTTTAACACTCAAAATTCAACTTATATAAAGTAAGAGACTAGAAAAAAAAAATCACATGAACATCTCAATTTATGCATCAAAAGTTCTTAACAAAATTTAACACTCATTTATGATAAAACTTTCAGCAAACTAAGAGTAGGACTTAACCCATGAATGTGAATGCTGTCTATAAAAAAATGTACATATAACATCACACTGAGTTGTAAAATACTAAATTCTTTCCTTCTCAAATCAGTAAGTAGCTAAGGATACATTCTCATACTACTTCTATTCAAAAATGTACAAGGAGTTCTAGCGACCGCCATGTGCACAAATGAGAAATAAAACATGAAAAGATTATAAAGGAAAAAAAAAACTGTCATTATTTATGGAAAACATAATAATCTACATAGAAAGTGGAATCTACAAAAACAATAGTGGAACAAAGTGAATTTAGCAAGGTCACAAGACACAAGATTAATGGTTTCTTTATTGGGAAAAAAATACCATTTTCAATAGTATCAAAAGTATTATAAATGTGGAAATAAAGCTAATGAAATACGGAAAGACCTCTGTACTGAAACATTGCAAAATTAAAGAAACCAAATAAATGGAGAGATCCATATTCAGAATTAAAAGACTCAATATTATTAACATCTCCACCCTTCCCAAATGGTCTATAGATTCAACAAAATCCCAATTTTTAAAATTAACAAATATTCTAAAGCATGAATAAAATGCAAATGATTTTGAATTGGAACAATCTTGAAAAAGAACTCTCTTAATAACAAAGTTGGAGAACTGATATTATTTGATACTGACTTATGTCAGTCTGCTTTCTGTTATTATAACTGAATACCCAAGATGCAGTGATTTATAAAGAAAATACATTTATTTCTTACAGTTCTGAAGGCTGGAAAGCCCAAGGTCTAAGGGTGAAATCTGGTGAGGGCCTTACAGCTGGTGGGGGTTTTCTGCAGAGTCTCTGTGTGGTACAGGGTACCACATGGTGAGGGGCCTCAGGAGAGAGAACCTACCCGGCTTTTTATAACAGAACTACTTTCCTGATAACTAACCCACTCCCATGGTAACCCATTAATCAACTAACCCGTGGAAAGGATGTATCTATCCATGACAACAGAACCCTCATGACCCAATCACCTCTTAAAGGACACACCTCCTAGTACCTTTGCACTGGAGATTAAGTTTCAACATGAGTTTCAGAGGCGGCAAACATTCAAACCATAGCAGCTTGCTACAGAAATCAAGAAAGTATGGTACTATATTGACATAAAGATAGGCATAGAACAGAACACAAAAGAGTTTTGGTAACAGACCCACACTTACATGGTCAACTGATTGATTGTCAACAAAAATGTCAAAGTAGTTGGATAGGAAAGGAAAGTCTTTTCAACAAACATTGCTGAATCAACTGAAAAAACACATGGAAAAAAATGAACCTGGACTCCTACCTCATTTCACATAAGAAAATTAAATGGAACATAGATCTAAATGTAAAAGCTAAAACTATAAGTCTTCAAAGAAAAAACATAAGAGAATATCTTCACCACTTTAGGATTAAGGTGAATATTTCTTAGGACACAAAAACCACTAGCAGTTTTAAAATAAGTACATCAGATTTAATCAAAATTAAACATTTCCATTCCTTAAAAGACACCATTTAAGAATGCAAGCCAATGTTCGCATTAAAATATTTCTGACAAATGACTCATATCAGAAAACATACATAATAAAAAGAAAAACAACACAATTTTTTAAATGAGTAAAAGGTCTTGAACAGACACATTACAAAAGAAGATACAGAAATGGCCAATAAGCACATGAAATAGTACTCATCATCACTAGTCATCAGGGAAATGCACAGTAAAACAACAGTAAGATATGATATGGTTTCTTTTTTTTTTTTTTCTGAGACGGAGTCTTGCTCTATCACCCAGGCTAGTGCAGTGGTGCGATCTCAGCTCATTGCAAGCTCCACCTCCCGGATTCATGCTATTCTCCTGCCTCAGCCTCCCGAGTAGCTGGGACTTCGGGCGTCCGCCACCACGCCCGGCTAATTTTTTGTATTTTTAGTAGAGACGGGGTATCCCCATGTTGTCCAGGATGGTCTTGATCTCCTGACCTCATGATCCACCCGCCTTGGCCTCTCAAAGTGCTGAGATTACAGGCGTGAGCCACCATGCCTGGCCAATATGATTTCACACCTACAAAAATAGCTAAAATTAAAAGACTGATAATATCAAATGTTTACAAGTATATGTGAAGAAACTGGAATTCATACATTGTTGGCGAGATTGAAAATGGATGTAATCACTTTTGAGAACTGTTAGGTAAAGTTTCTTATAAACTATGGCCAGTGATTTTTCTGCTAGGTATGTAGCCTAGAGAAATGAAATTGTGTGTCCATAGCAAAAGACTTTAGCAATGTTTACAGTAGTTTTATTCATAATAATTCCAAACTAAAAATAACCCAAGTGCTATCAACAGGACAATAAATATACAAGTCGTGTGATATAATTCAAACAATGAAATACTACTCAGCAGCTCTGGGCAGGGAATCTCTGAAAATAAGGAAGCAGCCCGAGTCAGGAACTTATAGATAAAACTTCCATCTCCCTGGACAGAGCACCTGGGGGAAGGGCGGCTGTGGGTATAGCTTCAGCAGACTTAAACATCCCTGCCTGATGGCTCTGAAGAGACCAGTGGACCTCCCAGCACAGCGTTCGAGCTCTGCTAAGGGTCGGACTGCCTCCTCAAGTGGGTCCCTGTATCCTGACTGGGAGATACCTACCAGTAGGGACCAACAGACATCTCGTACAGGAGAACTCTGGCTGGCATCTGGCAGGTGTCCCTCTGGGACAAAGCTTCCCTGGAAAGGGGAAAGAACAGGCAGCAATCTTTGCTGTTCTGCAGTCTCCACTGGTGATACCCAGGCAAACAGGATGTGGAATGGACCTCCAGCAAACTCCAGCAGACCTGCAGCAGACAGGCCTGACTGTTAGAATGAAAACAAACAAACAAAAAGGAATAGCACGTCCACTCAAGGACCCCATCTGAAAGTCACCAACATCAAAGACCATGTTGGTAGATAAATTCACAGAGATGGGGAGAAACCAGTGCAAAAATGTTGAAAATTCCAAAAACCAGAACACCTCTTGTCCTCCAAGGGATCACAACTCCTCACCAGCAAGGGAACAAAACTGGACAGAGAATGAGTTTGACGAATTGACAAAAGTAGGCTTCAGAAGGTGGATAATAACAAACTCCTCCAAGCTAAAGGACCATGTTCTAACCTGATGTAAGGAAGATAAGAACCTTGAAAAAAGATTAGATGAATTGATAACTAGAATAACCAGTTTAGAGAAGAACACAAATGACCTGATGGAGCTGAAAAACACAACAAGAGAACTTCGTGAAGCATACACAAGTATCAATAGCTGAATCAATGAAGCAGAAGAAAGGATATCAGAGATTGAAGATCAACTTAATGAAATAAAGTGAGAAGACAAGATTAGAGAAAAAAGAATAAAAAGGAATGAACAAAGCCTCCAAGAAATATGGGACTATGTGAAAAGATCAAATCTATATTTGACTGGTGTACCTGAAAGTGACGGGGAGAATGGAACCAAATTGGAAAACACTCTTCGGGATATTTTCCAGGAGAACTTCTCCAACCTGGAAAGACAGGCCAACATTCAAATTCAGGAAATACAGAGAATACCACAAAGATACTCCTCGAGAAGAGCAACCCCAAGACACATAATTGTCAGATTCACCAAGGTTGAAAGGAAGGAAAAAACATTAAGGGCACCAGAAAGAAAAGTTGGGTTACCCATAAATGGAAGCCCATCAGACTAATAGCAGATCTCTCAGCAGAAACCCTACAAGCCAGAAGAGAGTGGGGGCCAATATTCTACATTCTTAAATAAAAGAATTTTCAACCCAGAATTTCATATCCAGTTAACCTAAGCTTCATAAGCTAAGAAGAAATAAAATCCTCTAGAGACAAGCAAATGTTGAGAAATTTTATCTCACCACCAGGCCTGCCTTACAAGAGCTCCCGAAGGAAGCGCTAAACATGGCCAGGAAAAACTAGTAGCAGCCACTGCAAAAACATACCAAATTGTAAAGACAATCGACACTACAAAGAAACAAATTCAAAAGCTAGCAGAAGACAAGAAATAACTAAGATCAGAGCAGAAGTGAAAGAGATAGAAACACGAAAACCCTTCAAAAAAAATCATCAAATCCAGGAGTTGGTTTTCTGAAAAGATCAACAAAATAGATAGACTGCTATGAAGACTAATAAAGAAGAAAAGAGAGAAGAATCAAATAGACACAATAAAAAATGATATAGGGGATCCCACAGAAATACAAACTACCATCAAATAATACTATAAACATGTCTATGCAAATAAACTAGAAAACTAGAATAAATGGATAAATTCCTGGACACATACACCCTCCCACATCTAAATCAGGAAAAAGTCAAATCCCTGAATAGACCAATAACAAGTTCTGAAATTGAGGCAGTAATTAATAGCCTACCAACAAAAAAAGTCCAGGACCAGACGGATTCACAGCCGAATTCTACCAGAGGTACAAAGAGGAGCTGGTACCATTCCTTCTGAAACTATTCCAATCAATAGAAAAAGAGGGAATCCTCCCTAGCTCATTTTATGAGGCCAGCATCATCCTGATATCAAAACCTGGCAGAGACACAACAAAAAAAGAAAACTGCAGGCAAATATCCCTGATGAGCATCAATGCAAAAATCCTCAATAAAATACTGGCAAATCGAATCTGGTAGCACATCAAAAACTTTATCTACCACAATCAAGTCAGGTACATCCCTGGGATGCAAGGCTGGTTCAACATATGCAAATCAATAAATGTAATTCATCACATAAACAGCACCAATGTCAAAAACCACATGATTATCTCAATAGATGCAGAAAAGGCCTTCGACAAAATTCAACACCCCTTCATGCTAAAAACTCTCCATAAGCTAGGTATCGATGGAACATATCTCAAAATAATAAGAGCTATTTATGACAAACCCACAGACAGCCAATATCATACTGAATGGGCAAAAACTGGAAGCATTCCCTTTGAAAACCAGCACGAGACAAGGATGTCCTCTCTCACCATTCCTATTCAACATAGTATTGTAAGTTCTGGCCATGGCAGTCAGGCAAGAGAAAGAAATAATGGGTATTCAAATAGGAAGAGAGGAAGTCAAATTGTCTCAGTTTGCAGATGACAAGACTGTATATTTAGAAAACCCCATCATCTCAGCTCAAAATCTTCTTAAGCCGGTAAGCACTTCACCAAACTCTCAGGATACAAAATCAATATGCAAAAAGCACAAGCATTCCTATACATCAATAACAGACAAACAGACAGTCAATAATCCTAGCACTCTGGGAGGTGGAGGTGGGCAGATCACAAGGTCAGGAGCTCTAGACCAGCCTGAACAACATGGTGAAACCTCTCTCTAATAAAAATACAAAAAAAAACAACAAATAGTTGGTTGTGGTGGCAGTTGCCTGTAGTCTCAGCTACTGAGGAGGCTAAGGCAGGAGAGATGCCTGAACCAGGGAAGCAGAGGTTGCAGTGAGCTGAGATCACACCACTGCACTCCAGATTGGACAACAGGGCAAGACTCCATCTCAAAAAAAAAAAAAAAACTACCAGAGAGCCAAATCAAGAGTGAACTCCCATTTACTATTGCTACAAAGAGAATAAAATACCTAGGAATACAACTTACAAGGGAAGGACCTCTTTAAGAAGTACTACAAACCACTGCTCAAGGAAGTAAGAGAGGACACAAACAAGTGGAAAAACAGTCCATGCTTATGGAAAGGAAGAATCAATATCGTGAAAATGGCCATACTGCCCATTGCTTTTCTTCACAGAATTGGAAAAAACTACTTTAAAATTCATATAGAACCAAAAAAGAGCCCGCATAACCAAGACAATCCTAAGCAAAAAGAACAAAGCTGGAGGCATCATGCTACCTGACTTCAAACTATACTACAAGGCTACAGTAACCGAACCAGCATGGTACTGGTACCAAAACAGATATATAGACCAATGGAGGCCTTGGAAATAAAACCACACATCTACAAACATCTTATCTTTGACAAACCTGACACAAACAAGCAATGGGGAAAAGATTCCCTATTTAATAAATGGTGTTGGGAAAACTAGCTAGCCATAAGCAGAAAAGTGAAACTGGACCCCTTCCTTACACCTTATACAAAAATCAACTCAAGATAGATTAAAGACTTAAACAAAAGACCTTAAACCATAAAAATCCTAGAAGAAAACCTAGGCAATACCATTCAGGACATAGGCATGGGCAAAGACTTCATGTCTAAAATACCAAAAGCAATGACAACAAACGCTAAAATTGACAAATGGGATCGAATTAAACTAAAGAGCTTCTGCATAGCAAAATAAACTACCATGAGAATGGGAGAAAAATGTTGCAATCTATCTATGCAACTGACAAAGAGCTAATATCCAGAATCCACAAAGAACTTAAACAAATTTACAAGAAAAAACAACCCCATCAAAAAGTGGGCAAAGGATTAGAACAGACATTTCTCAAAAGAAGACATTTATGCAGCCGACAAGCATATGAAAAAAGCTCATCATCACTGATCGTTAGAGAAATGCAAACCAAAACCACAATGAGATACCATCTCATGCCAGTTAGAATGATGATCATTAAAAAGTCAGGAAACAACAGATGCTGGAGAGGATTAGGAGAAATAGGAATGCTTTTACACTGTTGGTGGGAGTGTAAATTAGTTCAACCACTGGGGAAGACAGTGTGGTGATTCCTCAAGGATCTAGAACTAGAAATATCATTTGACCCAGCAATCCCATTACTGGGTATATACCCAAAGGATTATAAATCATTCTAATATAGGGATATATGCACAGGTATGTTTATTGTGGCACTATTCACAATAGCAAAGACTTGGAACCAACCCAAATGTCCATCAATGATAGACTGGATTAAGAAAATGTGGCACATATATACCATGGAATACTATGCAGTCATAAAAAAGGATGAGTTCATGTCCTTTGCAGGGACATGGATGAAGCTGGGAATCATCATTCTCGGCAAACTATTCCAAGAACAGAAAACCAAACACCGCATGTTCTCACTCATAAGTGGGAGTTGAACAATGAGAACACATGGACACAGGGAGGGGAACATCACACACTGGGGCCTGTCGGGGGGTGGGGGCCTAGGGATAACATTAGGAGAAATTCCCAATGTAGGTGACAGATTGATGAGTGCAGCAAACCACCCTGGCATGTGTATACCTATGTAACAAAACTGTACATTCTGTTGATGTATCCCAGAACTTAAAGTATAGTAAAAAATAATAATTTAATAATTTAAAAAAAGAAATACTAACCAGCAGTCAAAAAACCATGAACTGTTACAGGAAACAACATGAATAAATTTAAAATACATTATATTTAATAAAAGAAGCCAGACACAAAAGAATACATACAGTATGTTTCTAGTTGTGGGAAGCCCCAAAACAGGCAAAACTAATCTATGGTGTTAGAAACCAGGAAACCTTTGCCTGAAAGTGGCACAAGTAAACTTCCCTGGTAACAGAAACAGGCTATGTTTGCAAAGTCAGTGTTCGGATATATGAACTCATCTAAGGCAATTAAACCAGATGTGTTATATCTGTATAATTTATTTTATATATAAATGAAAAAAATCAGTCCATTACTATCAATTTCCAAATTAGGCCAGCCCCTCTGCATAAAGAGTTATAAAGGACCAAAAAGAGGCTTTTTAATTTTTTTTGAGAAGGAGTCTCACTCTGTCACCAGGCTGGACTATAGTGGTGCTGTCTCAGCTCACTGCAGCCTCTACCTCCCAGGCTCAAGTGATTCTCCTCCCTCAGCCTCCTGATTAGCTGGGACTACAGGCACACGACACCATGCCCAGCTAACTTTTGTATTTTCAGTAGAGACTGGGTTTCACCATCTTGGCCAGGATGGTCTTGATTTCTTGACCTCATGATCCCAAAGTGCTGGGATTATAGGCGTGAGCCACCATGCCCAGCCGAGAGGCATTTTTGATGAGTCATCACCAGGATGTGCTGTTTTATGGTAACAACATGTCCTAAGAAATTATCACCAACTTCCTTCCCAAAAGCCTCGAAATTATTAAGTTCCTCTACCAAAAAATCTCAGTATTTCTATGTATATGTAATTCATTCAGATTTCTTGGGTAAAGTTAATTCCCTAATGTTATTATAATTTAAATTGACAATCATTAAAGTAGAAGATACAAAAGGACACTAAATGCATATTATTGCCATGTTATTTAATCATTAAAACTGGTGTGGTTCATAAATATTTAATTATACATGTTTATGTACTCTTCAAATGAAGTTAGGCTTATCAAGTTTTAACACTTAGTTGAATAGGGAATGTGTTAAACATATGGATGCCCTAAACCTAATCCAGTAGCTTCAGACTGTAGGGGAAGGGACCAACTACTCTTTAAAAATAAATAAATGAATCTCCTCATATGCTAACGTGCACCAAAGTTTTATAAATTCTAGTAGGGGGCAATGCAAAATGATAAATAAGAAAAAAAAGTCCCTATTTCCTTGGTAGAGAAGTACATTAGCAACCCTAAATAGGGTACTATAACTCAGAATTGCTACAAGCAAAAAATTGTAAAGCTTTGATACTCAGAGTAATCAGGTGACCGTTAGCATTCCCATTTCTCAAATGTTAAGGTATACAAAAATCATTTAGAGATCTTACTAAAATGTAGATACTGATTACACAGCTTTAGTTTGTAGATGAAGGGTCTTCATTTTGGCTGCGGTTTGAATGTTTGCCCCCTCCAAGTTTCATGTTAAAACTTAATCATTAATGCAGCAGTACTGAGAGGCAGGGCTTTTATAAGATGATTGGGTCATGAGGGCTCTGCCCTTTCGAATGGATTAACCCATTCACAGATTAGTGGATTAATAAATGAATAAATTAATGGACTAGCATAGGAATGGGACTGGTGGCTTTATGAAAAAAGGAAGAGAGACCTCAGCTAGCATGCTCAGTCCCCTCATCATGTTATGCCCTCTGCAGCCTTGTAACTCTGCAGAGAGTCACCACAAGCATGGAGGCCTCACCAGATGTGGCCTCTTGACCTTGGATTTCTCAGCCTTTATAAGAAATGATTTTTTTTCATTAAAATTATGCAGTTTTGAGTATTCTCTTACAAGCAATAGAAAAGGTACTAAAACAACTAGCAAGCTGCCAGGTGATGCTGATTCTTCTGGACCACAGACCACACTTTGTGTATTTTGGTGCTAAAGGCTTTTGTCTTTTGTTGTTCTTTTCCCAAAAGTAAAAATAGTGTTGAAATTTCTAAAATATCAGGAATAGTATCTCCCTGGTTTTAAGAATCTGAACCCCAGTCTGTCTGTCTTCCTGAAACAAATGTGGTGGGGGAGGAAAAGAGGGGCAGAACTGTGACCCCAGTAGCATGAACCAAGAGTATATTAGTATCTATTTCAGTTCACTTAGAATAGTAAGAAAAAAAAAAGAGTGACAACTCGAATAAATAAAATTATAAAGAGGAGCCATTACAAATGATACTTCAGAGACACAAAAATATTATGAGACTACTATAATAATTATATGCTAACAAACTGCATAACATAAATTTCTAGAAACTTAAAACTTACTAAAACTGAATGATGATGAAATACGAAATCGTAACAGATTTTGTATATATACAAATCTCTTTACTATATATAATATATATAATCTCTTTACTATAACTAGTAAAGAGATCAAATCAGTAAACAAAACTTCCCAACAAAGAAAGGTCCAGAACCAGACAGCTTCATGATGAATTCTATTAGACTTTAAAAGGAGAATTAATGCCAATTCTCCCCAAGCTCTTCCAAAATATTAAAGAAAAGAAAATACTTCAAACTCAATTTATGAGGCTGGCTTTACCCTAATAACAAAGTCAGACAAGAACACTACAAGAAAAAAAAAAAAATCACAGGCCAATATCCCTGATGAACATGGATGTAAAATTTCTCAATAACCTACTAGTAAACTAAATTCAACAGTACATTCAAAGTGTCATATGCATGACCTAGTGGGATTTATCCCTGAGATGCAAGGATGGTCCAATATAGGTAAATCAATAAACACGATATACCACATTAAAAACAAAGAATAAAATTATACGATCATCTAAATACACGCCAAAACAAAAGCATCTGACAAAATTCACCTTCATTTTATAATTTTAAAAAACTCAATAAATTAGGCATGGAACGAATGAACTTCAACATAATAAAGGCCGTATATGACAAATCCACAGCTAACATTATACTAATGGTTAAAAGCTGAAAGCTTTTCCTCTAAGATCAGGAAAAAAACAAGGGTGCCCAGTCTCACTACTTCTCTACAACATAGTACCAGAAGTCCTAGCCAAACCAATTAGGCAAGAAAAAGAAACAAAGGCATCCAAATTGGAAAGGAAGAACTAAGATTGTTTCTATTAGCATGTGGCATAATCTTATTATCTTAATATCTTATTATTTAATATCTTAATATCTCTTATTATCTATAAGCTTAAAGACTCTACCAAGAAAGTATTAAAACAAATAAATTCAATAAACTTGTGGGATACAAAATCAACATATAAAAGTCAGTTGCCATTTCTATGTCTTAATAATGAACAATCCTAAAACAAATTAGGAAAGCAATATAATTTACAATAGCATCAAAAGGAATAAAATACTCAGGAATATATTCGACCAAGGAGATGAGATATCTGTATATTGAACACTCTAAAACATTGATGAAAGAAATTGAAGAAGACACAAATACAATTCTTCACACTGATAAATGGAAAGATATCCACATTCATGAATTGGAGGAATTAATATTGTTCAAATGTCCATACCACCCAAAGGGATCCATAGATTTAGTTCAATCATTATCAATATCCCAATGGCATTTTTTACAAAAATCAAAAAATTAAGTCCTAAAATTTGTATGGAACCACAAAAAAACCAAATATCTAAAGCAATCTTGAACAAGAAGAACAAAGCTGGAGGCATCACACTTCCTGATTCAAGTTATATTATAAAGCTATAGTAATTAAAACAATATGGTACTGGCATAAAAACAGTTGCACAAACCACTGGAACAGAATAGAGGGCCAAGAAATAAATCCATGCATATATAGTTAACTAATTTTCCACAAAATGTCAAGAAAGGATAGTCTCTTCAACAAATAGTGCTGGGAAAACTAGATATCCATATGTAAAAGAACGAAATTGGACCATTATAGCATACACAAAAACTAACTCAAAATGGATTAAAGACAAACAAAAGACATGAAATCACAAAACTTCTAGAAGAAAACACAGGGGAAAAGCTTAATAACACTGGTCTTGGCAATGACTTTTTGGATTTGACAACAAAAGCACAGACAACAAAGATAAAAATAAACAAGTGGGACTACATCAAACTAATAAGTTTATGCACAGCAAAGGAAACAATTGATGAAATAAAAAGGCAATCTACAGAATGGAAGAAAATATCTGCAAACCATATATCTGATAAAGAATTAGTATCTAAAATACAAAAGAAACTCATACAATTCAATAGCAAATAAAAAAACTGATTAAAGAATGGGCAAACAACGTGAATAGACGATTTTCCAAAGAAGACATACAAATGGTCAACAAGTATATAAGATGTTCAACATCACTACATCACTAGTTATCAGGGAAATGCAAATCAAAATGGCACCACTTCATACCTGTTAGCAAGGCTATCATCAAAAAGCCAAAAGATAGCAAGCATGGGTGAAGATTGGAGAAAAGGGAATACTTGTACACTGTTGGTGGAACTTTAAATTGGTACAGCCATTATGAAAAATAGTATAGAGGTTCCTCAAAAAATTAAAAGTAGAACTACTATATGAACCAGTAATTTTACTACTGGATATGTTTCCAGTGGAAATAAAATCACTATCTCAAATAGGTATCTGCTGTCTCATATTCATTGCAGCATTAAGACGACCATATGAACCAGCAATCCTACTACTGGATATATTTCCAAAGGAAATAAAATCACTATCTCAAAGAGGTATCTACAGTCCCATATTCAATGCAGCATTATTTACAGTAGCCAAGCTACGGAAACAACCTAAGTGTTCATCAACTGAAGAATGAATAAAGAAACTGGGGTGTGTGTACACATACACACACTCTCACACAGAAGAGAATACTATCTAGACTTACAAAAAAAAGAAATCCTACCATTTGCAACAACATGGATGAACCTGGAGGACAGTGAGCTAAGTGAAATAAGCCATACACAGAAAGACAAATACTGCATGATCGCATGTTGAAATCTAAAAAATTAAAGTCAAACTCAGAAACAGAGAGTAGAATGTTGATTAACCCAGGCTGGGGAGGAGGCAGAGAGGAGATGTTGGTCAAAGGGTGCAAATTTTGAGATATATAATGAATACATTCTGGAGACCTAATGTACAGCATGGTAACTATAGTTAATAATTTATTTTATACTTAAAATTTGCTGAGGGAATAGATCTCAAGTTTCCTTACCACAAAAAAAAAAAAAAATGATAACTAATGAGGTAATTGATATGCTAGTTAGCTTGATTGTGGTAATCATTTCATAATGTATACTTATATCACATCATATTATCAACCTAAAATATATACAATTTTTATTTGTCAGTCATACCTCAAAAAGCTGGGGTAAAACTGTTTAACCTCACGTAAATAACAATTAAAATAAGAAAAAAGGAATACAGGCCAACAAGGCCTGCAGCACAATCTGTAGACCAATGAACGGCATACTAAGTAAACAAAGTCTTTTATGTTCAGAAACAAAAAGTGAAAGGCGGAGTAAGGAGGCCATGCTTTCAGGTCTATTTCACATGTCATTTGGAAATACTATATCTCCTTCCTTCTCAGTAAGAAATTAAATGGGTCATTAGACACTTTGCCTAAATTGTATTTTTCCAAAAGCTTTAGAATATGTATGCTTAATATTTGTCTTGATAGGAATTTGGAGTAACTATGGTGTCAGGAGTGAGCTAAGATGGAAAATAATGGTTTCCCTCAAGAATGAGACTACTAATGAAAACAGGAGTTTTCTTTTTTATTAACTGAAAGTGGCTCTACAGATGTAGAAGGACTGGGATGATATTTGGAGTCAGAGATCCTGGGCATAGATATTGAATCTTTCCCTTCCCAGATCTTCCCACGAAACCTTGTGAGAAATGCTACCACAGAGACAGAGGTACAGTGCTGCAATTCACCTGCAGAATTGGGTCTAACTTGTACCCAGAACTGCTTAAAGCCTGCTTGTGATGGTAACTATTACAGTTTCAGGGTCTCCACTACACGATGCTTACATCCTTAGCAGCAGAAAGTCCCTAGTTACTTGCCTCACTTCTAGTGAATTAGACTGTAAAGAATATTGATATATATGCTACCTTCTCAAACATGGAATTCTGTTTTTTTAAATCAACCTTTCAATGGTACATAAATCATTCTTAATGGGTGACAGAAAAAGAAGAAATTATTTTTACCAGAATGTAGGAATTTAAACTGAGCTCACCTGTTAATATGGAATATATAGAAGGCTAAATAGACATCAAGAAATCCAGGTTATAGAGTTAACACTGCCATTAACTAACTATAATTTAAAGAACATCCTTCTTAGTGGTTTTCTAATGCTTAGGAAAAAGAGAGGTAAACTTGGTCATCTGTATCTGCCTTTCAGCTATGAAAACAATGATTCATATTATCTGTCATCAAAGGATTGTTGTGATAATTAAAATTTATACTTTTATTTATTTATTTATTTATTTATTTATTTATTTTTTTTTTTATTTTTTATTTTTTTTTTTTTTTGAGACGGAGTCTCGCTCTGTCGCCCAGGCTGGAGTGCAGTGGCCAGATCTCAGCTCACTGCAAGCTCCGCCTCCCGGGTTCCCGCCATTCTCCTGCCTCAGCCTCCCGAGTAGCTGGGACCACAGGCGCCGCCACCTCGCCCGGCTAATTTTTTGTGTTTTTAGTAGAGACGGGGTTTCGCCGTGTTAGCCAGGATGGTCTCGATCTCCTGACCTTGTGATCCGCCCGTCTCGGCCTCCCAAAGTGCTGGGATTACAGGCTTGAGCCACCGCGCCCGGCCTAAAATTTATACTTTTAAAACTGCCTTGCAAAAACTTTGGTTTATTTAATCTTGAGAATGTTGAGAGAATAAGGCCTGATGGGGTCATATGGTTTGCCTCCTGCATGTACTCAAAAGCAACAGACTCAAAAACCAAGTTTGCTGACTCCAGAGTCCTTTCCATTACATTCATTCAACAACAAACATTTATTAAGTGCCAACTATGTGACAGATACTCTCTAGGTGCTGGGAATTCAGAGGTGATAAAACTAAATAAGGAATCTGCTTCCATGCAGTTTTTGCCACAGACTAAAAAAATACATAAGATAATTTCAGATACTGGTAAGTGTATAATGAAAACAGTAATGTTTTCACTTGAGGCCAGGAGGAGAGGAAGGGCTCCATTAGATTTGGAGATCAAAGAAGGCCTCTCTGAAAAGGTAACACTTGAGCTGACACTTAAGCAACATGAAGGAGCCACACTTGACTGTACTTCGGGACAAGCTTTCCATTCCTTTGATGGAATAAGCTTGGTTTGTTCCAGGAACAGAAAGGTCGGTGAGTCATGCGTGTGAGAGCAAGAGGAAGAATGACAGGGACTAAAGTAAAGTAGCACAATTCACAAGCATTATGTTCAGTTTAGAATTGTTTTTCCTAAATGCAAAGCTTGTCTATTAAAGGGTTTTAAGCATGGGTGCATCAAGATCTGTTTTTCATATTAAGTAGGTCATCTCACTTTGAAAACTAAAGTGCTCCATAAAAATGTAAGAATTATTTCATTTTGGCCGGGTGCGGTGGCTCACACCTGTCATCCCAGCATTTTGGGAGGCCGAGTTGGGCGGATCACCTGAGGTTGGGAGTTTGAGACCAGCCTGACCAACATGGAGAAACCCCGTCTCTACTAAAAATAGAAAAAATTAGCCAGGCGTGGTGGCGCATGCCTGTAATCCCAGCTACTCAGGACGCTGAGGCAGGAGAATCGCTTGAACCCTGGAGGTGGAGGTTGTGGTGAACCAAAATTGCGCCATTGCACTGCAGCCTGGGCAACAAGAATGAAACATGGTCTCAAAAAATAATTATTATTATTATTTCATTTTAAGATGTAGAAAATCAAGAGTGCAATTGATCTATTAATGTCCTCTTTTGCCTTTCACATCTCTTCCATTTTGTTATATGTTATATTCCAGTGTCATCATTGCTATATTATATTTATAAATAAATAAATATTTGTGAGCAAATTTCTCAGAATAGTGGACACAAATGAGAACAAGTTCCTTGTCCCCTCACAATGAATGTATCTTTCAATGGATCACCAGAGAGTCATGGGAATTAGCATGAGGAGCCACCAGGAATGTAATAAAAGCTTTCAAAATGAAGGACTGTCAGGAAAGATGCCCTCTCAAAATTTGCTTACTATGCTTGGTTATGAAACTTTCAATAAAAGTAAAGACTAAATACAGTCCACTCTTGAGATACTAACTCATGCTTATTTAAAGGTTCTGTCTTTGAACTAAATTGTAAAACAGGAAAAGGTGGAGAGGCTGAAATTCTGGTCCCTGCTCTTTTACACAGACCTCTATAGTGTTCTATATTCTGACATTAAGGTATTAGGAGGAAGTATCAATTGGAACAGAATAGAATTTAGAAGGGCAAAATGCTGGAAAACTTGTAAAAAATTTAAGAATTCATTTTTATGTGTCTTTATATGTATTAATTTCTCATAAGGCTATGACAAGTAAGTTAAAGTATGGAAACCACAAAGAAAGGGGTCTGACAATTAGTGAGCTCTTAATAAATAGAAACTATTATCATAATTATAGACAAAAATACATTTCAATTTTTTAAATGACAATAAATGCTTGAATAAGAAGCATAAAAACTTATAGCCAACCCACTATTTAATATAACTGTCACATTTTAGTCTACTAAAAATTAATGAGAAACTAAAGCATTCATTTTTAAACTTGTTTCATAAAAATGTTTACTCTTTCCTCAGTTACCGAATATTATTTAATATTACTTGAATACCTGGCTTGAAGGACAAGAACAGAATAATCCATTTCCAATTGAAAAAGTTCAGGATCAAAAGAAATCCCCTAAAAGACTGATTTTGATTAACCCTAATCAAGGATAGTACAGATGAAAGATTAAACTATCTTTCAATCGAGATGATCAAGACTAAAGTTTTCACTCTTTCCAAAGAAAGTTATATTTTTTTAAAAATGTGGTGTGAAAAGGTAACTAAAGAGTACACCCCCAAAAATGCAGGGAGAAAGGCATCATAGATGTGGCAATTAATTAATAAAACCGTGTATTGTTTTTCTGGAGAAAAAGGGGGAAATCAGCATTTCCTATCACTATAGTAATGACGTGGCTTCTAGCCATTTTTGAAGCCAAAAACCTAAGACCACACATCAATCTTCCTTATCTCCCCTATATTTAATGGATAACTCATAAGGAGGATCACTTTGCCATTCTCTTTCATCACTGCATGATTAGTGCCTCAAATCATACTTGGCAAATCACTGACCCTCAATAAATGTTGGTTTAATTAGATCTTTTTCTACCTCCAGCATCTCTTCTATCATCCCCTTATTTAATACCACTGATAATGCCGTCCTCATCTCACACTTAGTCTACAGTGGTATCCACCTAAGTGATCTCTTAACTACTATCACATCCCCATCTAATTTAAACTACTAGTTTCAGAGTTTGTTTTCACACTGCAGAGTGGGTGAATTATTTCTTGATTGGGTTGTACACTATATTACATAATATCCATCAAAACCACACAGGAAAGAGAGAATTGTAGTAACTTGCTTGTCTGGAGTTTGTAGGAATAGTTTAAAAATCTAATCTGGCCATAGCAACTTCTAAATATTCAAGCAACAATAGAATACACATGTCTATATAATGAGACCACTACAAGCCAAGAAATGGTGTACAGTGTATTTTATTTGCCTGTGCCAGCAAATGCACTGAAAACAGGCCACAGGATTCTATCAGTGATTTTAAACTGTGCTTATAAATGCTGCCTTTTTCTCTAGCTCTAAATCCCTCTTACATTATATTAATTAGCCTAATTTCTAACTTATTTTTCTTGACTCAGCTTTAATTTTGACAGTAAAATATTAGAAAAGTAAAGACACTGGTTTCCAAGTGGAAAACTAATAAAACTTTACATTTCTAACTCAGGTCGAAATTTTTCTCCAAATATCTAACCTTCCAATTCATTCATGATACACCAAAAAGAATTCTGGATAGCAAGTCAAGTGATGTGAGTTCCAGTCCTTGATGTGCCTGATTTGCCTACTTAGAAAATACAGTGTTGGCATATCCAAGGTTTAATAATACAGGATAGTAAATCATAATAAATGGCCTAGACAAAAGAGGAGTCAGTGAAAGGAAATGAATGGAAATGAGCACTTTTTGAGACATTAAGTGATATGAATAAAATCATCAATAAGTAACTCTAGTACCCCAATTGTGGTTTCTAAATATCATTTTCTATTAAAAGGAGCCAAAACTCTTTGGAAAAATAGCAGATTCCAGATCTGGGGCATGTGAGGCATAAGACAGATATCTTGTCTTTCTGAAAACAAGAAAACTCTCAAAATCTACTGGGATTAGATCAATGGGACCCAAGAGCCAATTTGAAAGGCTTCCATTGACTAAAGATGAAATCATTTGATTATTTAATTTGCTGGCAAGATGGCCGAATAGGAACAGCTCCAGTCTGCAGCTCCCAGCAAGATCCACACAGAAGGTGGGTGATTTCTGCATTTCCAACTGAGGTACCCAGTTCATCTCATTCGGACTGGTTAGACAGTGGGTACAGCCTACAGAGGGTGAGCTAAAGCAGGGTAGGGCATCACCTCACCTGGGAAGTACAAAGAGTTGGGGGATCTCCCTCCCCGAGCCAAGGGAAGTCGTGAGAGACTGTACTGGGAGGAACAGTGCACTCTGGCCCAGACACTGCACTTTTCCCACGGTCTTTGCAACCAGCAAACCATGAGATTCCCTCTGATGCCTATGCCACCAGGGCCCTGGGTTTCAAGCACAAAACTGGGTGGCCATTTGGGCAGACACCCAGCCAGCTGCGGAGTTTGTATTTTTTTTTAATACCCCAGTGGCACCTGGAACACCAGCGAGACAGAATCATTCACTCCCCCGGAAAGGGGGCGGAAACCAGGGAACCAAGAGGTCTGGTTCAGCGGGTTGCACCCTGGTGGAGCCCATCAAACTCAGATTCACTGACTTGAAATTCTTGCTGCTAGGACAGCAGTCTGAGGTTGACCTGAGACACTTGAGCTTGGTCGGGGGAGGGACGTGCAACATTGCTGAGACTTGAGTAGGCGGTTTAACACACACAGTGTAAACAAAGCCACAGGGAAGTTCAAACCCCACCGCAGCTCAGCAAGGCCATTGCTGCCAGACTGCCTCTCTAGATTCCTCTTCTCTGGGCAGGGCATCTCTGAAAAAAAAAAAGGCAGCAACCCCAGCCAGGGTCTGACAGATAAAACTCCCATCTCCCTGGGTACCATGGGGAAGGGGTGGCTGTGGGCGTAACTTCAACAGACATAAACGCCCCTACCTGACAGCTCTGAAGACAGCAGCAAATCTCCCAGCACAGCGTACAAGCTCTGATAAAGAACAGACTACCTCCACAGTGGGTCCCTGATCCCCGTATCTCCTGACTGGAAGATACCTCCCAGTAGGGGCCGACAGACACATCATATAGTAGAACTCTGGCTGGTATCTGGCAGATGCCGCTATGGGATGAAACTTCCAGAGGAAGGAACAGGCAGCAATTTTTGCTGTTCTGTAGCATCCACTGGTGATACCCAGGCAAACAGGGTCTGAGTGAACCTACAGCAAACTCCAGCAGACCTACAGCAGAGGGACCTGACTGTTAGAAGGAAAACTAACAAGCAGAAAGGAATAGTATCAACATCAACAAAAAGGATGCCCATTCAGGGATCTCCTCCAAACGTCACCAACATCAAAGACCAAAGGTAGATCAATCCATGAAGATGGGGAGAAACTAGTGCAAAAGGGCTGAAAATTCCAAAAACCAGAATGCTTCTTCTCCTCCAAAGGATCACAACTCCTCACCAGCCAGGGAACAAAACTAGACAGAGAATGAGTTTGACGAATTGCCAGAAGTAGGCTTCAGAAGGTGGGTAATAACCTCCTCAGAGCTAAAGGAGCATGTTCTAACCCAATGTGAGGAAGCTAAGAACCTTGAAAAAATGTTAGATGAATTGATAACTAGAATAACCAGTTTAGAGAAAAACATAAATGACTTGATGGACCTGAAAAACACAGGACAAGAACTTCGTGAAGCATACACAAGTATCGATAGCCAAATTCATCAAGAGGAAGAAAGGATATCAGAGACTGAAGATCAACTTAATGAAATGAAGCGAGAAGACAAGATTAGAGAAAAAAGAATGAAAAGAAATGAACAAAGCCTCCAAGAAATATGGGAATATGTGTAAAGACCAAATCTATGTTTGATTGGCATACCTGAAAGTGACAGGGAGAATGGAACCAAGTTGGAAAACACTCTTCAGGATATTTTCCAGGAGAACGTTCCCAACCTAGCAAAACAGGCCAACATTCAAATTCAGAAAATACAGAGAACACCACAGAGATACTCCTTGAGAAGAGCAACCCCAAGACACATAATCATCAGATTCACCAAGGTTGAAATGAAGGGAAAAATGTTAAGGGCAGTCGGAGAAAAAGGTCGGGTTACCCACAAATGGAAGCCCATCAGACTAACAGTGGATCTGTTGGCAGAAACCCCAAAAGCCAGAAGAGAGTAGGCGCCAATATTCTACATTCTAAAAGAAAAGAATTTTCAACCCAGAATTTCATATCCAGCCAAACTAAGCTTCATAAGTGAAGGAGAAATAAAATCCTTTACAGACAAGCAAATGCTGAGAGATTTTACCACCACCAGGCCTGCCTTACAAGAGCTCCAGAAGGAAACACTAAACATGGAGAGGAAAAACTGGTAGCAGCCACTGCAAAAACAAATCAAATTGTAAAGATGATCATCACTATGAAGAAACTGCATCAACTAAAAGGCAAAATAAGCAGCCAGCATTATAATGACCGGATCAAATTAACACATCAGAGTATGAACCTTCAATGTAAATGGGCTAAATGCCCCAATTAAAAGACACAGACTGGCAAATTGGATAAAGAGTCAAGACCCATCAGTGTGCTGTATTCAGGAGACCCAACTAATGTGCAAATACACACATAGGCTCAAAATAAAAGGATGGGGGAATATTTACCAAGCAAGTGGAAAGCAAAAAAAAAAAGCAGGGGTTGCAATCCTAGTCTTTGATGAAACAGACTTTAAACCAACAAAGATCAAAGAGATAAAGAAGGGCATTACATAATGATAAAGGAATCGATGCAACAAGAAGAGCTAACTACCCTAAATATATATGCACCTAATACAGGAGCACCCAGATTCATAAAGCAAGTTCTTGGAGACCTACCAAGAGACTTAGACTCCCACACAGTAATAATCAGAGACTTTAAAATCCCACTGTCAATATTAGACAGATCAACAAGACAGAAAATTAACAAGGATATTCAGGACTTGAACTCAGCTCTGAACCAAGTGGACCTAATAGACATCTACAGAAATCTCCACCCCAACTCAATAAAATACGTATATTTACAGACAAGCAAATGCTCAGAGATTTTACCACCACCAGGCCTGCCTTAAAAGAGCTCCTGAAGGAAGCACTAAACATGGAGAGGAAAAACTGGTAGCAGCCACTGCAAAAACAGTTCTAGAATAAGTGTGATGTGGTGTTGATTAGGATATATATGTATTCTATATATATATATATAATTCTATAGATCCTAATATATATATTAGATTTATATTCTATATATAGATTCTAATATATATATATTCTGATCAGCACCACATCACACTTATTCTAGAATTGACCACATAATCGAAAATAAAACACTCCTCAGCAAATGCAAAAGAACAAAAATCATAAAAACAGTCTCTCAGACCAGAGTGGAATCAAAATGGAACTCAGGATTAAGAAACTCACTCAAAACTGCACAACTACATGGAAACTGAACAACCTACTCCTGAATGACTACTGGGTAAATAACGAAATGAAGGCAGAAATAAAGACGTTCTTTGAAACCAATGACAACAAAGACACAACATAGCAAAATCTCTGGGACACATTTAAATCAGTGTGTAGAGGGAAATTTATAGCACTAAATGCCCACAAGAGAAAGCAGGAAAGATCTAAAACTGACACCCTAACATCAAAATTAAAAGAACTAGAGAAGCAACAGCAAACAAATTCAAAAGCTAGCAGAAGATAAGAAATAACTAAAATCAGAGCAAAACTGAAGGAGACAGAGATAGGAAAAACCCTTCAAAAAATGCATGAATCCAGGAGCTGTATTTTTGAAAAGATCAACAAAATAGATAGACTGCTAACCAGACTAATAAAGAAGAAAAGAGAGAAGAATCGAATAGATGCAATAAAATGTGATATAGGTTATATCACCACTGATCCCACAGAAATACAAACTACCATCAGAGAATACTATAAACACCTCTACACAAATAAACTAGAAAGTGTAGAATAAATGATAAATTCCTGGACACTAACACCTTCCCAATTCTAAACCAGGAAGAAGTCGAGTCCCCGAATAGACCAATAACAAGTTCTGAAATTGAGGCAATAATTAATAGCCTACCAACAAGAAAAGTCCAGGACCAGATGGATTCACAACTGAATTCTGCCAGAGGTACAAAGAGGAGCAGGTAGCATTCCTTCTGAAATTATTCCAATCAATAGAAAAAGAGGGATTCCTCCCTAACTCATTTTATGAGGCCAGCATCATCCTGATACCAAAACCTGGCAGAGACACAACAAAAAAAGAAAATTTCAGGCAAATATCCCTGATGACCATCGATGCAAAAATCCTCAATAAAATACTGGCAAATCGAATCCAACAGCACATCAAAAAGCTTGTCCACCATGTTCAAGTCGGGTTCATCCCTGGGATGCAAGGCTGGTTCAACATATGCAAATCAACAAACATAATCCATCACATAAATAGATAGCATTAATGACAAAAATCACATGATTATCTCAATAGATGCAGAAAAGCCCTTCGACAAAATTCAACACCCCTTCATGCTAAAAACTCTCCATAAGCTAGGTATCAATGGAACATATCTCAAAATAATAAGAGCTATTTATGACAAACCCACAGCCAATGTTATACTGAATGGGTAAAAACTGGAAGCATTCCCTCTGAAAACCGGCACAAGACAAGGATGCCCTCTCTCACCACTCGTATTCAACATAGTAATGGAAGTTCTGGTCAGGGCAATCAGGCAAGAGAAAAAAATAAAGGGTATTCAAATAGATGACATGATTGTATATTTAGAAAGATGACATGATTGTATATTTAGAAAACCCCATTGTCCCAGCCCAAAATCTCCTTAAGCTGATAAGCAACTTCAACAGTCTCAGGATACAAAATCTATGTGCAAAAACCACAAGCATTCCTGTACACCAATAATAGACAAACAGAGAGCCAAATCATGAGTGAATTCCCATTCACAATTGCTACAAAGAGAATAAAACACCTAGGAATACATCTTACAAGGGATGTGAAGGATTCTTCAAGGAGAACTACAAACCACTGCTCAAGGAAATAAAAGAGGACACAACAAATGGAAAAACATTCCCTGCTCATGGATAGGAAGAATCAATATCGTGAAAATGGCCATACTGCCCAAAGTAATTTATAGATTCAATGCTATCCCCACCAAGCTACCACTGACTTTCTTCACAGAATTAGAATCCATTTATTCTACACTTTCTAGTTTATTTGTGTAGAGGTGTTTATAGTATTCTCTGATGGTAGTTTGTATTTCTGTGGGATCAGTGGTGATATCCCCTATATCATATTTTATTGCACCTGTTTGATTCATCTCTCTTTCCTTCTTTATTAGTCTGGTTAGCAGTCTATCTATTTTGCTATTTTGTTGATCTTTTCAAAAAACCAGCTCCTGGATTCCATTTCTAATTGGAAAACACAATTTGGTTTCATATGGAAACCAAAAAACAGCCTGCATAGCCAAGACAATCCTAAGTAAAAAGAACAAAGCTGGAGGCATCATGCTACCTGACTTCAAATTACACTACAAGGCTACAGTAATCAAAACAGCATGGTACTGGTACCAAAACAGGTATGCAGACCAATGGAACAGAACAGAGGCCTCAGAAATAACACCACACATCTACAACCATCTTATCTTTGACAAACCTGACACAAACAAGCAATGGGGAAAGGATTCCTTGTTTAATAAATGGTGTTCAGAAAACTGGCTAGCCATATGCAGAAAGCTGAAACTGGATCCATTCCTTACACCTAATACAAAAATTAACCCAAGATGGATTAAAGACTTAAAAGTAAGACCTAAAACAATAAAAACCCTAGAAGAAAACCTTGGCAATACCATTCAGGACATAGGCATGGGCAAAGCCTTTATGACTAAAACACTAAAAGCAACGGCAACAATAGCCCAAATTGACAAATGGGATCTAATTAAACTAAAGAGCTTCTGCACAGCAGAAGAAACTATCATTAGAATGAACATGCAGCCTACAGAATGGGAGAAAATTTTTGCAATCTATCCATCTGACAAAGGGCTAATATCCAGAATCTACAAAGAACATAAACGAATTTACAAGAAAAAAACAAGCAACCCCATCAAAAAGTGGGCAAAGGATGTGACCAGACACTTCTCAAAAGAAGACACTTATGCAACCAACAACCATATGAAAAAAGCTCATCATCACATTATCATCTTTAGAGAAATGTAAATCAAAGCCACAACGTGATACCCTCACACTCCAGTTAGAATGACAATCATTAAAAAGTCAGGAAACAACAGATGCTGGAGAGGATGTAGAGAAATAGGAACACTTTTACACTGTTGGTGGGAGTGTAAATTAGTTCAACCATTGGGGAAGACAGTGTGGTGATTCCTCAAGGATCTAGAACTAGAAATACCATTTGACCCAGCAATCCCATTACTGGGTATATACCCAAAGGATTATAAATCATTCTACTATAAGGACTCATCCACACATATGTTTATTGTGGCACTGTTCACAACAGCAAAGACTTGGAATCAACCTAAATGTCCATCAATGATAGACTGGATTAAGCAAATGTGGCACATATACACCATGGAATACTATGCAGCCATAAAAAAGGATGAGTTCGTATCCTATGCAGGGACATGGATGAAGCTGGAAACCATCATTCTCAGCAAACTAACACAAGAACAGAAAATCAAACACCGCATGTTCTCACTTACAAGTAGGAGTTGAACAATGACAGCATGTGGACACAGGTGGGAGGCATCACACACTGGGGCCTGTTGGGCGGTGGGGGACTGGAGGAGGGGTAGCATTAGGAGGAATACCTAATGCAGATGAAGGTTTGATGGGTGCAGCAAACCACCATGGCATGTGTAAACCTATGCAACAAACCTGCACATTCTGCACATGTACCCCCGAACTTAAAGTATAATTATAAAAAAAAAGAATAATTTAAATAGCTTGAACTACATATGAGCTTACAATGACAAATATAAGAAAACGTGACAGGTCACCTTTGAAGGTTGCTAATAAATGGGTACAAGTAAGAGAATAAACATTTATCCTACTTTTCCTACATGTATGATATTTCAAGGTAATAAAACATGATAGAGAAACAATAAATTATAGAGTAACAGAATTCAAAATTCATGTTTTTCAACCCCTAATGAATAATAAATCTAGGCAAGGGCTACCAGTGGCTGCTAATATTATTAGTTGGAAGGTTAGAGAGAAAATTTATGACAGATGCATTAGGCTGTACTACATATGAACCCACTAATCTTCCTTAACATCATTAAAGTAGAATAAGACATATATCCTCCAACAAGATATAATAGGAGGAGCACATGACCCTCTTCCGTGAATTGTTTTTGCCAATAAAAAGTAAAACTTGAATCTACTCAAGTCTCTATAGCTACCTAAATAAAAGAAATTCAGTACTGTGTTATATGATACCAAGAGGACAAAATCAGTGAAATCTAGAAATTCTAAAATTATTCAATAAATGAATGGTATGACAAGGGTGTGGAAACAAGAGACATCGATCACATGCAATTGTGGACTTTGTTGAAATCCTAATTTAAACCACTGAATGTAAATAGATATTTTTGAGTCAATCAGAGAAAACTGAACATGGACAGGACATTAGATAATATTCACCATTTTAAAAAATGCATTTTTTAAAAATGTGACAGTAGCAAGGTGGTTGTGTTTCCTTTAAGTCCTTAAGTATTCAAATGGATATATAAGCTTTATGTAGAGAGAATTCTATATATACATTTTTATTTATAAATATATATATAATCTTTATAAAGTGAGAGCAAATTCTGTATATGTGTAAATTTTATGTGTGTGTGTGTGTATATATATATATATATATATATATAAAATGAAGGGATAGGCCACCCAGTGGGAGAAAATATTTGTAAAGCACATAGTCACCAAGGAATTTGTATTCCAAATACAAATTTTCATTTATTTCTAGTTTGTTTCAAAAATGAGTTAGAAAAAATTAACCCAGTTAGTCCCGTTTTTCTTTCAGACCTTTTTAATAGTTCGAGTTACTAAAAAAATACGTCAGAAATATTCTAACCTGTTCTTAGGTGTGGTCAATAGCAGCATTATTCTCACAGAGCATGCAGGGTAGTAATGTAAACAGCCGTGGCAGGCAGGAAAGTCCTATATTGAATTATTTACCTCAATTCAAAACAAAGCAAAACGAAAGGCAAAAACAAAACAAAAAACTCATCTGATTTGCAGTGTTTCTAGAATAATTACCAAACTGGGGGAGGGAGGAAGATATCACTCAAATGTATGACACACATAATTGAATTACTGTGATTGCCACCATTTTTTTAAACAAATGCTATTTCACTGGGTCAGGCTCTAAAAATTCAAACTACTTATTTTTTAATTGTCCCTTCTCCTAGTCCCTAGTTTCCAGTTGAATTTAAGCCAGGCTAATTAATAAAATACGTCAATCTATAACACTTTTATCAAAACCCAATGAATATTTGTGCATTGCATATGTCAGCAATTCTAAGGAAGAGTTGAGTAATTATTTTTCAAATTTTTCTAACCAAGTTTGATGAGTTTGAAAGATTGTAAAATTGTGACATAGGCACTGGAGAAAAAGATGGTATCAACTCAAATTTCCTGGAAAGTTTAAGAAATTTGGTCTAACCTGAATCATTTGCTCCTAAATTATTCTTAATTATAAGAAGGGCGGCCGGGCGCAGTGGGATTACACGCCTGTAATCCCAACGCTTTGGGAGGCCGAGGCGGGCGGATCACGAGGTCAGGAGATCGACACCATCCAGGCTAACACGGTGAAACCCCGCCTCTACTAAAAATACAAAAATAATGAGCCGGGCGTGGGGGCGGGCACCTGTAGTCCCAGCCGCTTGGGAGGCTGAGGCAGAAGAATGTCCTGAACCCGGGAGGCGGAGCTTGCAGTGAGCCGAGATCGCGCCACTGCACTCCAGCCTGGGCTAGAGAGTGCGAGACTCCGTCTCCAAAAAAAAAATTAAAAATAAAAAAATTTAAAGAAATAAAAAAAAGAAGACGAAGGGCAAGTAAGATTAGTGCTAAGTACTTCATTAACATTTCTTATATTCAAATTGTATATGTAATACACTAGAGGGTTTCCTAGAAATGCATTATGGTTCCTTGGAGCCTTGTACAATTGATTTGTACTCTCTAATTTGGTTCATTTTTAAAGTTTGCATCATTATTTTTCTATTTTGAATTATCCTGGTTCTATGATTGCTATTCTGAGATCACCATTGATACATATTATTTAATGTTAATTGCTAATCAGGAACACAGCCCCCTCCCCAAAGAATATTATTCTAACTGTGAATATATACTACTTAATAAGAAATTTTATAGCATAGGTTTGCTATCAATAAAATACCTATTCCTATTCTGAGGGATTCTAGGTTTACAGGAGAAATTCTAGTGTTAGAATAACGACATATTGACAAGGACTTAGCATTTAAGAATGTTTACAATTATCTTTCTAAACTTGAAACTTTTCCCTTTCAAGGGAAACAACTAAACATGAAAAACAAAAGTGCGTAACACTTACATGGAACCCAAGAGAAAACCTAGGAAAAAACTATAGCTTGGAGTCAGCAAAGAAACAAAATATAACCAAGGAAAAGGCACAGAAAAATCGATAATGAATTGATATGGAGCATCATTTTCACCTCACTTAATACAGCACTTAACATCTCAGTGATCTCTAAGAATATTTTGCACAAGGATGTGAAATGCATGGTTTTCACCACAACATGTTTATATAATAGTTTATTGGAGTATGAAAAAAATGAATGATAAATACTCAAAATTCTTATAATTATTTTTATTCATTAACATGTACCTATGCTACAAATGAAAGAGTGAAAGCATTACACAGCTTAAAGGATATTAGACTGGATGTTGGAAGACTGAGTTTTGCCTGATTCTGCCACCATATGAATTTAAGCAAGAGAGAAAGAAAAAATTAGGTGTGACTGCTATCTTAGACTCAGTTTTCTTTTCTATTAAAAAGTAGAGGACTGACCAATCTGATATTCTGTGACTCTATGATAAATCAATTTGCACATATTCCTTTGGTTGTTTCTATGACAAAAGTATCTTTATGCCATTTCATAGTCTTATTTTTAAAAAAAATTGTACACATTTAATAAACAAATCCAAAAGCCAAGACATTTTATTTCAATAGATAAAATACAAATATGTAGTATTGATTAGTATATGGTATAGAGCTCATTATGTAGTGACATTTTCATTTACATTATCCATGATTACCCTCATCCACATAACCTTTCCTTGTCTGAACTCCTCACAGACAATAATACCTCCTAGTTCACTAATTGCTTTGTGTGGAGGGACTTGTCTCTCCAACTAGCAAGTGTACTTGCCAATGTTGGGCTGGTATTGAAACCTTGGCCCAACAATCACTCTCATGGGCGACTTACCTAGCCTTGCTTAGCCACAGTATCTTCATCTGAAAACGTCAGTATAATTCACTGGCCCTTCAATGATTGTTGTAAAGATTAAACGAAATAGTAAACTCTGGCATATATGAGGTTAAATAGTAAGTATCAAGCACACACATTTCATTATTTTCCCTCTGTAGAGCGCTCCTTTACAGAAAAAATAGTATATTATATAAATTTGTGTGTGTGTGTACTACAGATCCCTTAACAGTGCTAAGCCCACAGAGGGCACACAAATGTCAGATGCATCATTTATTCGATGAATATTTACTGAGAACCTATTTGCACCAGGCATGGGAGAAAGTAAAAATGAAGAATGTCACAGCTCTTTCACTGAAGATTTCTAAATCAGCTAAACACCAAATAATAGGGATATTAGAAGTATGAATTTAACATAGCTTAGAACAATTGCAACTGGAGGGTGACCAAAGTATTTAAAAATAAAAACAAAAATAACAAAAACACAAAGTGGTACCTAAATAGGAAAGACTTTAGGCTATATCCATTGTCTATCTCTCTAAATTAAAATGTCCCTTGGAGTTAGACTTTAATAAGCTAAATGTGAATATTTGTATAATTGGAAACCTGTTTTCTTTTTCTTGGAGCAGGAATCACAGGAAAAACATTGCAGAATTTCAAGTTCCATGATAAAGGAGAAAACACAAAATGGTTTTCATAGATGGGATGAAATCATGTTTCCATGGAAACCCTGAACTGGTTTGTTGCAATCCAACTTAAGTTGGCAATTTGGGCTAATTTCAACTATAAAAATAAATTTGGCAACTTAAAATATTTATCCATCCTATCATGAATGTAATTTCTAAATGATAGCTAAATATGTGAAAAGCATCTCACTGAATTAAATACATATTTTAAAATTCCTTTTCATTACCAACTTCACCTGGCAAAAATATCATTTAAATTGGAAACAAATCCAATGAACTAAGTTGTGCCAGAATAAATAGAATCTAGAGTATGGTTATCCTCTGATTCCAATGTTGGAGAAAGAACAGGGACAAGGATTTCCTCTATTACAGACTAGCAGAGTCTGTGGGTTTAATAGCTTTTACTGAACCATGATAACCAAAATAGACTCAACATTCTACCCTAAACAGTCAAGGCCACTTTTTTTTTTTTTTTCATTTAGAACATTTTTTCCAAATTAGAAATCCGTTTGATCATGGCATATGGTTCTTAGGCAAAACAAAAATAAGAACCAAAATGGTTATATTTTAATGATTTTTAAAATATTTTTGTCTTATGTTTTCCATTTATTAAATGTTTTTACCCTTATTTAAGCACTTCATTGTTAACCCAGGATTGGCTCCAGTCTTTGACTTTACTTCATGTAAGTTTCTTTTATGTGACTCAATGCTTTTAGGCACAACAAATAAAAAGAGTCAAAGGGCAGGTTAATATATAGCTGAACAGTCAACTTGAAATTAAAACTGTCCAGTCACGTAACCTTGGTCAGCTCTTCATCACATCCAATAACTATCTCTCAACCATGTTCACAAATGCTTAACCTCCTATGTTATATATGTGTGACAGGCAATTTCAAAACTGAGAAATTTGACACTTAATCTTAAAGTATTGTTCTTCCCTTGATTCTTTTATTTGCATGTTCCTTTCTTTCCTTCCCCTCATGGCAAAGCCTGATGAGATAGAAGTCGTCATTTGATTCCTTCCATTTCCTCACCTCCTGCTGAATCTTCAACCTATTGCAATAAAATCTCTGAGAGTATGGGTAGCATCTCTCTCCTTCTGTATCCTTACTTACCACAAATATCCGCTTTTCAAAGACTGGAGTAGGACACCTAATCCTGCAGCTGTGTTCTCTTTGGACACCTTCCCCACTCCAGACTCACTCCCTCTACTTGCAGAAGGGTCTGTCATCCTCACCTGGCAGTGCAACTATGGATCAAGATGGAAATGTTTCTGGAGATTTGCGCTAATCTAGGCACTTTTGCGTTTTCCTGCACATACTGCTAGAAACTACAGCATAGTTGAAATAGTACTGGTTTTCAGTTAAAACATGCTTAAATTCTCACTCCCTGTGTGACTAAAGCAAGTTTCTTAATTATCTCTGAATCTTACTATCCTCCTCTCTCAAAGCAAGGATAAATCTACCCCATCTACCTTGAAGGGTTGTTAAGTAAAATGCTAAGTAAAATGGCATATAAAAGCACTTTCCACAGTCTCTAACCAACTGTAAGAGCTAACTAAATATTTTTCTTCCCTTCCTTTAAATTTTTAACAGCAGAATTTGCAAAAGCATGAGTGGAAAAACAAGTGATTGTTATGGTTGAAAGGAATCCCCTTTTCCTGAATACTTATAATGCATTATCTGCTAATTTCAAGCAGTCATCTGTCATTTTCCTATAAGGTATTACAAATTCATGTGTATATGTGTATATATTCTAATTGCTTGACTAGTTGCCTGTGAGTTCCTTGAGGGCAGTGTTTAAAGCCAATAATTCTCTAACTTCACAATTCCTCACATGTTACAGGCAATCAATTAAAGATTTTAATGGCTCACCTGTCACTGGTAAGGTATTTTGTTTCATTTTTTCACAATGGTGATAGATATATGCTAATCCACCTACACTTTCTGTGATGACTTCTCTTGGAGCCACATATCAGTGGAATGACTGGCTAGGACAAAGTGTACAGAATACATGTGCAACACTATATAGTTCACTGCGATGTGGGACCTATTGCTGCATTAGTGGCCATGTTCCAACCAACCAAGCCAACTCAGATACATCCAACCCTACAGAGAGGAGCAACATTATTATTTTTGGATAATTTATTTTTAGGAAATTCATATTTTAGCTTTGAAAGTATGAACCAAGTAGAGCCAAAAGTTGATACAACCAAATATACAAACAGCAAAAATTTGTCCCTTTTCTGCTCGCATGCATCTAACTTTCCTTTTTGACCAAAGAAGTCTTTTAAAGCCCAATTCATACTCGGATAACTTTTAAATGTGCTGAAAATTCTGCCCCATCTCTTTTTACTCTGTTATCCAAATAATTCCCATGGGAATCATCAAAAGAAATTCTTGACAAGGGTCAACATCATACAGATGTGAGACTCACGAGTTGTACACAGCCAATGCTAGGTCAACATTATTCGCAGCCTCTGACCAAGAGAAGATTCCAGTTCAATTCTTTTCTCTAACCACCTGTAGAATATTGAAGCGATATTTTCTTGACATATCTTTTTACTCAGGCCAAAACTTCTTAACACATGGACACTAAGCTGGATTTTTCCATACCTGCTCACATTTTTAAACAATGAAACATCTTATGAGATCATCTACCTCAGTATAATTTTTATTTCTAAAATAACAAGATAACAGAATAATTTCTTTCTGGAAATTAAAAACATGAGAATATATATTTAGAAGGTAAGACCTGATTATATGTTCCAAAGCAACATACAGTATTTTCAGAATACAGTATTTTCTGTATTAAGCAAACTCATTCAGTTGTGCACATATTATTCCAATGTTAAAATCATTATAAAAATATGGCCAATCCATATTTTTAAGACAATTTTAAGGTATAGAGTTTGGGTACTAATTATAAAATATATTAAGTTTAGAAATAAAAAGAAATAATGTTGGAGAGTAATACTCTCAAGTGTAATAAAAGTATATTGCTAGCTTTTTAAATAAAATTTCTGTAAACGGACACTATATGAGTTCCAGTGAATGGTGTCCTCTGTCTAAACAACTGGACCAGTAAATAAGGAGGACTCAACTTGGTGGGTTCCCACTCCTGGGTCATCTGAAACAAAACCACCAATTAAATCAATGCTTTATCTCAGATAACTACCTGTCTGAACAGAACTCCATCCCAAATGGGGCTCTCACCCTCCACAGCACTGTCAACCATGAATTTTCTCAGAAATTCAGAAGAGTGTGCATTAAATACATTTCAATAAGAAACTCCCTATAAATAGAAAAATAAAGAGAATTTTCCTCAAGATAAACAAACCCAATGACTGAAAGGTACCAGAAAGTCCTTCCAACCCGATTTCATTGTTTAGCCAATAGAATCTGAAGCACAATAAGGTTAAAAATTCTAACCAATATTAATTATAATGACAGACCAATATCAGAACTTGAGTGCCTTGACTCCCCAAACTGTGTTCTCTCCAATCTACCACACTGTCTCCCTTAAAATGGGAAAAGGCATAATGTTATTGCTCTAGAAACAACCTATAGGAGTTAGTGCGTGGCTTAAACATGAAGAAGGCGTCCACCCACATGTGGTATCCTAGCAACATCAAGAAAACTTCACTCACTCCTCAACACAGAGCAAAACCATCCCAACTCCAGTCAACTCCAGTCCTAACTGCAAAGCACGAGGTATGTGATCCTCCTGATCACTTAAGCACCTCTGAGAACTGGAGGTTGCATATATAAAAGGGGATGCAAGCCAATTCTAATCCATCTCATATGAGAATGACATGTAATGATGAAACCTCAAGAGCTTCACGTGTTATGACATGCTATGCAAAGTATTTAAAATTCTGTGTCTCCAAATGAGAAGATTGCTTAATCTGCAGTATAAAATTGTCTAAATACAATTTAGTACCCTCTTTTAAGAGGAATACACTAAAAATATTTATAGATCACAAATTTGGTATGAAATATTAGGGGGATAGTCAAACTTTGCTGAATTACCTTGTTTTCAAAGTGTAAAGAAAATGCACTTGATGAATATTCAATACTCAGAACTGTCCTCTAACATTATTTCCTAGCATAAAAGTATATGGCTTTGTAAAAAAATAAATAAATAAATAAGAAAAACAACAGAATAAATTCATTAAAGTTGTTAGCCATACCATTGTTTTGTTCTTAGTACATTTCCCAACACTTCCTAGAATCAAAAGCTGCTCTTTAACTGTATAATAAAATCACCACATGGCTTATTATTGTTATAAATCTATAAAACAACAGCTCCCTCTTAGATGGAAATAGGTTGGTGCAAACGTTATTGTGTATTTTTTGCCTTGTTGAAATTTGCCATTTCATACTGGAATACATTCTTAAATAAATGCGGTTATGTTATATACTATTGTAATGCACATTTCTTGCTTTATGTTTTTTTTTACTAATGTCTTATTACTGCTCATTTTATATTTATTTTAGGCTATGGAAATGATGTTAGACAAAAAGCAAATTTGAACTATTTTCTTATTCGAGTTCAAAATTAGTCTTAAAGCAGCAGAGACAACTTGTAACATCAACAATGCATTTGGCCCAGGAACTGCTAACGAATATACAGTGCAGTGGCAGTTCAAGTTTTGCAAAGGAGACAAGAGCCTTGAATATGAGAAGCACAGTGGCCAGCCATCAGAAGTTGACAATGACCAGTTGAGAGCAATCATTGAAGTTGATCCTCTTACAACTGCATGAGAAGTTGCTGAAGAACTCAGCGTCAACCATTCTACAATCATTCAGCATTTGAAGCAAATTGGAAAGGTGAAAAATCTCAATAAGTGGGTGCCTCATGAGCTGAGTGAAAATCAAAAATATCATTGTTTTGAAGCGTCATCTCTTATTCTATGCAACAACAATGAACCAGTTCGCCATCAAATTGTAACATGCAATGAAAAGTGGATTGTATACAACAACCACTGACTGCTAGCTCAGTGGTTGAGCCGAGCTCAAAAAAATCTCCAAAGCACTTCCCAAAGCCAAACTTGCACCAAAACAGGAAAAAAAAAAAAAAAAAAAAGGTCATGATCACTGTTTGGTGGTCCATGATCGCTGTTTGGTGGTCTGTCAGTGTGATCCACTACAGCTTTCTGAATCCCAGCAAAACCATTACATCTGAGAAGTATGCTCAGTAAATTGATGACGTGCACTGAAAACTGCAATGCCTGCAGCCAGCATTGATCAACAGAAAGGGCCCAATTCTTATCCACAGCAATGCCCAACTGCACATCAAATAACCAACACTTCAAAAGTTGAAGGCATTGGGCTACAAAATTTTGCTTCATTCGCCTTATTCACCTGACCTTTTGCCAACCAACTACCATTTCTTCAAGAGTCTCGACTTTTTGCAAATTCAAATTATTTAAAATAAATAAACATGATCTGGTTTACAAAACTGTAATTAACAGAAGTATTGCAATAAAACATCTACTGCATAACTGAAGCATATTACTGTATCCTGATGATGGATGTGATGACATGCTTCAATTATCCTTTGTGATATCATCAGGATACATTTCATTTTATTACCCAATTAAGATAGCATTTTGTCAAGAAGCTGACTTGCTGCAATGAATATTTTTGCCCATCTATCCACTGACTTACACTTTATTCATTTTTCAAGCAAATATGTATTGAGTGCCTGATTTACTGAATACCTCTATTTATTAAATGCCTGATAAACACTGTGGTGTTATGAAGATATAATAATCACAATTCTTCCAATCAAGGCACTTAACTGTGTACAGGAAGTTTATTATAAATTATCCTGTTTCTTAAAAAAAGAAAAAAAAAGAGTTTTTGTAGGGTGGGCTCAAGGTGTATTTTATCTTTTTTTCAATTTTCAATAATAGACTGTATTGGTACGTAATGCATTGAAGCGTAATCATATTGCATTTATGCTTAACATATTTATTCATTGAATTAACATTCATTGCCTGCTTATCAAATGGCATAATACATATACAGCACATTGCACAGTACTGGCATACAAAGAGTGCACAATTAATGTCATGTTATATGGAGAGATAAATGGCACGCCAGCCACGACTTGTAACAGGCAATAATACAAAAAAGATGTACAAACAATTCTGGTGCTACAGAAGCAGAGAAAATAACCTGGGGGAATCCAACCAAATAACTGACACTGATTAGTAGAAGGAACAAACGGAATATGTTTTCAAAAAGTTAGTCAACATTTGGTATTAACACACCAAGGAAGTTTAAAATTGCTGAACAATATCAGTGTTGTCTATGCTTATTTGGTGTCATTCTTACCTAAAATTTCTTAACTGCTTAAGACTTGTGAAAAACCTTTATGTTTCGCAAAAACTTTATGTTTTTTTTTAAATTTATTTTTTATTATTATTATACTTTAAGTTCTAGGGTACATGTGCATAACGTGCAGGTTTGTTACATATGTATACTTGTGCCATGTTGGTGTGCTGCACCCATCAACTCGTCAGCACCCATCAACTCATCATTTACATCAGGTATAACTCCCAATGCAATCCTTCCCCCCTCCCCCCACCCCATGATAGGCCCCGGTGTGTGATGTTCCCCTTCCCAAGTCCAGGTGATCTCATTGTTCAGTTCCCACCTATGAGTGAGAACATGCGGTGTTTAGTTTTCTGTTCTTGTGATGGTTTGCTAAGAATGATGGTTTCCAGCTGCATCCATGTCCCTACAAAGGACACAAACTCATCCTTTTTGATGGCTGCATAGTATTCCATAGTGTATATGTGCCACATTTTCTTAATCCAGTCTGTCACTGATGGACATTTGGGTTGATTCCAAGTCTTTGCTATTGTGAATAGTGCCGCAATAAACATACGTGTGCATGTGTCTTTATAGCACCATGATTTATAATCCTTTGGGTATATACCCAGTAATGGGATGGCTGGGTCATATGGTACATCTAGTTCTAGATCCTTGAGGAATCACCATACTGTTTTCCATAATGGTTGAACTAGTTTACAATCCCACCAACAGTGTAAAAGTGTTCCTATTTCTCCTCATCCTCTCCAGCACCTGTTGTTTCCTGACTTTTGAATGATCGCCATTCTAACTGGTGTGAGATGGTATCTCATTGTGGTTTTGATTTGCATTTCTCTGATGGCCAGTGATGATGAGCATTTTTTCATGTGTCTGTTGGCTGTATGAATGTCTTCTTTTAAGAAATGTCTGTTCATATCCTTTGCCCACTTTTTGATGGGGCTGTTTGTTTTTTTCTTGTAAATTTGTTTGAGTTCTTTGTAGGTTCTGGATTTTAGCCCTTTGTCAGATGAGTAGATTGCAAAAATTTTCTCCCGTTCTGTAGGTTGCCTGTTCACTCTGATGGTAGTTTCTTTTGCTGTGCAGAAGCTCTTTAGTTTAATGAGATCCCATTTGTCAATTTTGGCTTTTGCTGCCGTTGCTTTTGGTGTTTTAGACATGAAGTCTTTGCCCATGCCTATGTCCTGAATGGTACTACCTAGGTTTTCCTCTAGGATTTTTATGGTTTTAGGTCTAACATTTAAGTCTCTAATCCATCTTGAATTAATTTTCGTATAAGGAGTAAGGAAAGGATCCAGTTTCAGCTTTCTACTTATGGCTAGCCAATTTTCCCAGCACCATTTATTAAATAGGGAATCCTTTCCCCATTTCTTGTTTCTCTCAGGTTTGTCAAAGATCAGACGGCTGTAGATGTGTGGTATTATTTCTGAGGACTCTGTTCTATTCCATTGGTCTATATCTCTGTTTTGGTACCAGTACCATGCTGTTTTGGTTACTGTAGCCTTGTAGTATAGTTTGAAGTCAGGTAGCGTGATGCCTCCAGCTTTGTTCTTTTGACTTAGGATTGTCTTGGAGATGTGGGCTCTTTTTTGGTTCCATATGAACTTTAAAGCAGTTTTTTCCAATTCTGTGAAGAAACTCATTGGTAGCTTGATGGGGATGGCATTGAATCTATAAATAACCTTAGGCAGTATGGCCATTTTCACAATATTGATTCTTCCTATCCATGAGCATGGTATGTTCTTTCATTTGTTTGTGTCCTCTTTGATTTCACTGAGCAGTGGTTTGTAGTTCTCCTTGAAGAGGTCCTTTACATCCCTTGTAAGTTGGATTCCTAGGTATTTTATTCTCTTTGAAGCAATTGTGAATGGAAGTTCATTCCTGATTTGGCTCTCTGTTTGTCTGTTACTGGTGTATAAGAATGCTTGTGATTTTTGCACATTAATTTTGTATCCTGAGACTTTGCTGAAGTTGCTTATCAGCTTAAGGAGATTTTGGGCTGAGACAATGGGATTTTCTAAATATACAATCATGTCACCTGCAAAGAGGGACAATTTGACTTCCTCTTTTCCTAACTGAATACACTTGATTTCTTTCCCTTGCCTGACTGCCCTAGCCAGAACTTCCAACACTATGTTGAATAGGAGTGGTGAGAGAGGACATCCCTGTCTTGTGCCAGTTTTCAAAGGGAATTTTTCCAGTTTTTGCCCATTCAGTATGATATTGGCTGTGGGTTTGTCATAAATACCTCTTATTATTTTGAGGTACGTTCCATCAATACCGAATTTATTGAGCGTTTTTAGCATGAACAGCTGTTGAATTTTGTCAAAAGCCTTTTCTGCATCTATTGAGATAATCATGTGGTTCTTGTCTTTGGTTCTGTTTATATGCTGGATTATGTTTATTGATTTGCGAATGTTGAACCAACCTTGCATCCCAGGGATGAAGCCCACTTGATCATGGTGGATAAGCTTTTTGATGTGCTGCTGAATCCAGTTTGCCAGTATTTTATTGAGGATTTTTGCATCGATGTTCATCAGGGATATTGGTCTAAAATTCTCTTTTTTTGTTTTGTCTCTGCCAGGCTTTGGTATCAGAATGATGTTGGCCTCATAAAATGAGTTAGGGAGGATTCCCTCTTTTTCTATTGATTGGAATAATTTCAGAAGGAATGGTACCAGTTCCTCCTTGTACCTCTGGTAGAATTCAGCTGTGAATCCATCTGGTCCTGGACTTTCTTTGGTTGGTAGGCTATTAATTATTGCCTCAATTTCAGAGCCTGCTATTGGTCTATTCAGGGATTCAACTTCTTCCTGGTTTAGTCTTGGAAGAGTTTAAGTGTCCAGGAAATTATCCATTTCTTCTAGGTTTTCCAGTTTATTTGCGTAGAGGTGTTTATAGTATTCTCTGATGGTAGTTTGTATTTCTGTGGGGTCGGTGGTGATATCCCCTTTATCATTTTTTATTGCGTCTATTTGATTCTTCTCTCTTTTCTTCTTTATTAGTCTTGCTAGTGGTCTGTCAATTTTGTTGATCTTTTCAAAAAACCAACTCCTGGATTCATTGATTTTTTGGAGGGTTTTTTGTGTCTCTATCTCCTTCAGTTCTGCTCTGATCTTAGTTATTTCTTGCCTTCTGCTAGCTTTTGAATGCGTTTGCTCTTGCTTCTCTAGTTCTTTTAATTGTGATGTTAGGGTGTCAGTTTTAGATCTTTCCTGCTTTCTCTTGTGGGCATTTAGTGCTATAAATTTCCCTCTACACACTGCTTTAAATGTGTCCCAGAGATTCTGGTATGTTGTATCTTTGTTCTCATTGGTTTCAAAGAACATCTTTATTTCTGCCTTCATTTCGTTATGTACCCAGTAGTCATTCAGGAGCAGGTTGTTCAGTTTCCATGTAGTTGAGTGGTTTTGACTGAGTTTCTTAGTCCTGAGTTCTAGTTTGATTGCACTGTGGTCTGAGAGACAGTTTGTTATAATTTCTGTTCTTGTACATTTGCTGAGGAGTGCTTTACTTCCAATTACGTGGTCGATTTTGGAGTAAGTACGATGTGGTGCTGAGAAGAATGTATATTCTGTTGATTTGGGGTGGAGAGTTCTATAGATGTCTATTAGGTCTGCTTGCTGCAGAGATGAGTTCAATTCCTGGATATCCTTGTTAACTTTCTGTCTCGTTGATCTGTCTAATGTTGACAGTGGAGTGTTGAAGTCTCCCATTATTATTGTATGGGAGTCTAAGTCTCTTTGTAAGTCTCTAAGGACTTGCTTTATGAATCTGGGTGCTCCTGTATTGGGTGCATATATATTTAGGATAGTTAGTTCTTCCTGTTGAATTGATCCTTTTACCATTATGTAATGGCCTTCTTTGTCTCTTTTGATCTTTGATGGTTTAAAGTCTGTCTTATCAGAGACTAGTATTGCAACCCCTGCTTTTTTTTGTTCTCCATTTGCTTGGTAAATCTTCCTCCATCCCTTTATTTTGAGCCTATGTATGTCTCTGCGTATGAGATGGGTCTCCTGAATACAGCAGACTGATGGGTCTTGACTCTTTATCCAGTTTGCCAGTCTGTGTCTTTTAATTGGACCATTTAGTCCATTAACATTTAAGGTTAATATTGTTATGTGTGAACTTGATCCTGCCATTATGATATTAACTGGTTATTTTGCTCATTAGTTGATGCAGTTTCTTCCTAGCCTCGATGGTCTTTACATATTGGCATGTTTTTGCAATGGCTGGTACCGGTTGTTCCTTTCCATGTTTAGTGCTTCCTTCAGGGTCTCTTGTATGGCAGGCCTAGTGGTGACAAAATCTCTAAGCATTTGCTTATCTGTAAAGGATTTTATTTCTCCTTCACTTATGAAACCTAGTTTGGCTGGATATGAAATTTTGGGTTTAAAATTCTTTTCTTTAGGCAAACAGGGTCTGGAGTGGACCTCAAGCAATCTCCAACAGACCTACAGCTGAGGGTCCTGACTGTTAGAAGGAAAACTATCAAACAGGAAGGACACCTACACCAAAACCCCATCAGTACGTCACCATCATCATCAAAGACCAGCGGCAGATAAAACCACAAAGATGGGGAAAAAGCAGGGCAGAAAAGCTGGAAATTCAAAAAATAAGAGCGCATCTCCCCCGGCAAAGGAGCGCAGCTCATCGCCAGCAACGGATCAAAGCTTGATGGAGAATGACTTTGACGAGATGACAGAAGAAGGCTTCAGTCCATCAAACTTCTCAGAGCTAAAGGAGGAATTATGTACCCAGCGCAAAGAAACTAAAAATCTTGAAAAAAAAGTGGAAGAATTGATGGCTAGAGTAATTAATGCAGAGAAGGTCATAAATGAAATGAAAGAGATGAAAACCATGACATGAGAAATACGTGACAAATGCACAAGCTTTCAGTAACCAACTCGATCAACTGGAAGAAAGAGTATCAGCGACTGAGGATCAAATGAACGAAATGAAGCGAGAAGAGAAACCAAAAGAAAAAAGAAGAAAAAGAAATGAACAAAGCCTGCAAGAAGTATGGGATTATGTAAAAAGACCAAATCTACGTCTGATTGGGGTGCCTGGTGGCTCATGCCTGTAATCCCAGCACTTTGGGAGGCCGAGGCAGATGGATTACCTGAGGTCAGGAATTCGAGACCAGCCTGACCAACATGGTGAAACCCCATCTCTACTAAAAATACAAAAATTAGCCAGGTACGGTGGTGCATGCCTGTAATCCCACCTACTTGGGAGGCTGAGGCAGGAAAATCACTTGAACCTGGGAGGTGGAGGTTGCAGTGAGCTGAGATCGTGCTATTGCACTACAGCCTCGGCAAGAAGACTGAAATTTCGTCTCAACAACAAAAAAAGTGTTATCCTTTTATTTTATTTTATTTTAGCTTTACAGGCAACTAACTGTAAAATAGGAGGTTAATAATGTTGTCTATGAGGATTTTTATTATACTTTACTCATTCACACGATAATTGTGGTTATATTTTTCATGTTTCTCCATCCATACATCTGAAAAGCTGTAATATTTCATGCCTATAATAAGATTGTTACATAAGTCTTCAGTACATTCAAAGAATATAATACAAAAGAGGCATTGCTTCTCTAGGGAGTAATTAAATTTAAGACATGTAATCCATTTCTATGATGAAACGCAGATTTCTCATTAGAAGACAAATCATTCATTTAAATCAGTTGAGTAGGATAGTATTAAAAGAAAATACATCTGGTTACATTTAAGGTTCAGAAAAAAATCATGTACACAAAGATCCTTTGGCTTTCAGCCTAGAGGATTTTCATGAGGTTGTCAATCAGATATCTTTTTATTCAGTTTAAGCTCCTATTCTTTAAAAAAAAAAAGGGGGGGGACTCCCAGGGAATGTTTGCAAGAATTTCAAAGTGAGTCACACAGATTAGTACTCACAGTTTCCAAAAAAACTAAAGCCGACTTGGTGGCTCTGGCAATGGAGGGTGAGTGGGTTAATCTATGTCCTTGACTTTTACCATCCTTTTACATTTTTTGCTCTCATACCAGTGAGTATCATGTGACTCACTCAGTATTTATTTTTGTATTAAGTGCTGACAAAGTGTATATTAAAGGAAGAGATATCCATGTTCTATTCAGAATTTTAAACAATTGGAATCCCTGGATAAGCTTTTATTGCTGTTACTCTACCAGTCACTGCTGGGATAAACTGTGTTCTTCCAACATTATTTTCTGGGATAATCAGTTCACGTATTTGTTGTCTTTTCATTTGAAGACAGGCTTACCATGACTGACGGTAACATGAGCAGATGAAAGGACAGTAGCATGTTATCTTTTTTCTATATTATTTTCCTCTTTATTGTCTTGAGTTTATTTTTGTCTTCCCACTGAGAAACAAAAGTGTCCCTCTAATATGAAGGGAAACACTGTACTTTCTTATTTCATATTTTATTCAGGCTTCGTTTGGATGCCATAAGTAATATCCTTCATTCTATAACATGGACTGAAACACCTATTTATTTGCTTTTCCAAGTAACGAATCATTAAATTTAAAAACTATATTAAATTTTTCTAAAACTTCAGGTATTAAGTTTATGCAATTTTCTTTACATGCTTAGCACATTTGTTTAATGTGCCAAACAAAGCACATTAAAATTTTCTGGCAGTCACCAGTAAATGTTTCTTATGATAATTACAGCTATTACATTGGGGTTTTGGGTAAGGGGATAATATTAATTTTAAAAAAAACATAAAAATTGTAAGCAATGTAGAATGATATTTGCATGATGCATTCGTGGTAAACTACCTTTAAATCAAAGATGCTCAGTTGCGTAACATCGTTAGATATTGCCAAAATAACAAAACGTACCATGATTCATCTTGATAGTCACCAAAAGACTTTCACCTTATGAGAACTAAATTAATTGATACATGCATTAAGATTTTACATTTTGTTTGATTTTTTAAACTGTAAAATGTTGGAAGATACTCATGGAGTTTTCTGTGCATCTTATTTCCACCTATTTTCCCAAAGATGTTGAGACACATCCCCTACAGCCTTGGGAGACAGGGTCTCTCTCCTGGGATAAGGACAAATTTGTTTCCTGACTGGAATAATAAAGGTAATTTTTTCCAGTACAAACATTGGAGAGATTTACAAGTATCCTTTTTATAAGACTGGGGATTTATTGAGCTTGGAGTTCTTCGGCCATGACACACACCCACTATGCACACAATGTCTATCTGGGTCCTTCCATATCACCCCACAGGGCTTAGGGGAAAAAGCAACCAATGCAAACATGAAATTGAGAGCAATAAAGTCTTTTGTCCCTGACTCAACAGTCTCCTCTCTGCCAACACCTATAAAACTGTACCAGAATAGTTAGCTTGCAAGTAGGGTAAAATCTCAGGCTCATAGTTCTTGACATAAAAATAGTAGATAGACAATAATTACTTCTTAAATAAAGAGCACAAATAGCCATGTATAGCTGAATTCCATTACTTAATGTGGAGTCTTACAATTTTCTTTAGCAAAAGTGTGTCATTGTCTATACTTTATTTTATATGTAATTAAAACAAAAATACTATTTTAATGCTTCTCATTCTGAAACCCATATACCTTATGTCAATAAGTGATACTACTTAATAATTCACAGTCTTTTTGGAACATGGGAGACATAAACAAATTTTTAAAAAATCATATTTAATACCAAAAAAGGATTGGGTTTCTAAAAATCAGCAGATGTAACTAAATCAAAACAAAAACATTGACATTATGGGCTGTTCTTTCTCTGATATTGCTCTGTTTTACCAAGTCCCTTAATGGAAAAAGCACATCAATATGAGCCATTAAATGAAAATAATGACATATTGGATTTAATTTGGACAAATATGCTGAAATATTGTAGTTAAATTAAACTCTATTATTTAACAAAAAGTACTACTTAACCTATCACAACTAGTGAACCAAATCACACCAACCGCTTTTCCTACCTCTCTCTAAATTGACGGTGATAAAGAACAGCAATGCTCTTGAGCAAGATACCATGCATGCAGTGTAAATTGTAACATAAAACTAAAGCGTAATAAACAGGGAAAGAAAAACAAAATTCTGACCCTCCAGGAAAAAAAAAGTCAGAAAAGATTTCCCTTTTCTCAAATTCTAAAAAATGATCACTTTAACCACTAAATTAGTTTAAACACCACTGACTCCTCCAAAGCCACAAATTTAAAATTTTTCCCCACAAAGCCTTAAAACATTTCATTTTCCTTTAACATTATGCAAGTTACAATAAGATTTCTACTAAAGCAAACAACTGCTCCTGTACTAAACAATCATTTCTTTAAAACATTTTGAGAACCCCCAAGCTATCAAGAAACTAACCACTAGGTCAACTGGTTTTCATTGATTCCAACACCTGCTGCTGAGTAATAGAATGACTCAAAATTTCTGAACTCTTTTAAAAAGAGCTTCACTTTGAGTGGGCTACTACTCACTCCTCAGTAAGGAAACTTGAAAGCCTGAAGTAGCTAAATGCTCTACTCTAGCCCAGATGGAATCTACAGTATCTGGTGGAATGAAGGCAACAAAAATGTACTTGACAGCAGAGACCTGGTGTTCGTCTGCCTACAGGTTGCCACTTGGGCAAATTTTCAGCTTGTTCCTGTCAAAAGGATGTACTATTTTCAGGTACTCAATGAAAAATAATCTACATCAGAAAATAATCAGGTGAGAACTTTGGCATAAAAACAAAAGGATTCCAAATTTTAAACATATTAATGGCCTTTAATATTTTTAGTCTTTTTAAAATTTAATTACTTTAAAAAGACAAGAAACACAATAATTATGGGAACAAAAAAATATTTTGAAATTAAGTTTGAATAATTCTAGAATGGCAGAAGGTAAAATTATACACAGCTAGTCATCCCAGCGCCTGTGATGTTTTACCATTCCTATGTGATGGTCTTCCTGTGGGCTTTGTTTCCTGGGTAGGAGATCCCTGGAAGCATACAGTGTTTAAATAGATTAATCACAGAGCATCCTGTCTTTATTGTGGTGTACATGTTTCTGGAAGTTACAAAGAGTATTATGCCTCCTATTTCGTGATGTCCTTTTTTCACCTTATTTCAAATATTCTTCCCAAGAGTACAAATAGTAAAGAGAATTGTTTAAAGAATCCAAATATATTGAATTTTTCTTTTCAAATCTAACATTAGAAATGTTACCAATTGTTAATTCATCTAACATCAGGGAGAAAAATAAGTATAGGGCATAGCTGAATTACCCACAGGGTAGTTTTTACAGTCAGGTGTATACGAACAAAAGTCACTTTGCTTTCTTCACCTGAAAATATAGGAATGCTATATCATTCCTTTCTAGAAAGAAGAGCAAAGTAACTTTTTACAAAATGTTCCTCATCATTTAATGTATATGAACACATCTACTAATGATTCTACTGTAACTTTCAAGAGATAGGTATTTGTCCCTCTTCTTCATAATCCCAGAGGGAAATAACTATCATGAAACATTTTTAAAAGCTTTATAAATTATATCAATATAAAATAAACCAGTTCCTCCATTATATTAATGGTATCTGGCTTTTCAAGACAGAATTCACTGAGGATGTTGAAAACATAAACCACACACCAAAATGTTAGACTTCCATTTGGAGGCAAAAGCTAACTGGCAAGCCTAGTTTGAGTCACACTGTGAAACCCCATTTTCCTACCTTAATTTACCTTGAACTGTTTGTGTGATGGTGTTGTTTGGTTTGCTTTTATAGTACAATGCACTGGTATCTTCAGCACTGCAGTTTATATGAAAATCAAATGTTCCTCACTTCCATAAAAAAAAAACAGTGCAAGGTGATAAAACTAAATTAGGGAGGAGTTACATTGGTATGACAATGAAACTTTTGATGAGACTATCAAACTTTGAAAACAGGTCACTGAGAAGAATTAACAAATACTTTCTTTGGATTTTTTTTTTAAGTAGATAAGATTCCCATCTCTGTGCGATGGCTTGCGTAGAGGGAGGCCACAAATGGTATGATGGGCTTTGAATCGCCCAAGTTATTTTCCAAACTTAAAATGGTGCCATGACAGGTCCTCAAAGGAACTGAGAGAGTAACTTTCTCAATAAGTAAAAGCAGGATACAGTTCCAGATCACCAAAACTCTGCAATGCTGGTTTTGTGACCTTGACTCAGCGTCACTGGGATATTACCAAGAAACCACAATTCTTGGCAGCTGCACATTCAATGTGCAAATGTTTACCAGATGTGAAGTTCATATGATCTATGCTGTATAATAGAAACAAAAATGATTGTGCTGTGTAATACGACATGCTAGTTCATTCTGTGAGCCAGCAAGCAAGAGAATTGGTCTCACATTTAGACAAAGCCTATGGGCCATTAAGAGAACTTCTAAGTCCCACGTGCAATCCCCAATTAAAATTAATCTCATATGCTTGTTAAGCCTCTGGGAAATTCTACTAAGTAAGGTTCCTTTCTTTAGATTAAGCATTCCATCCTTGTTAAATAAAAACTCCCCTGGGAGACATAAACTTTTATCAGTTATTACACTTCAGAGTAGATGAACTTCAGATCCTGCCTTGACAGTTGGTTCTGATATGAAAAATACATGAAGCTTGGTTGTTTAGATTGTAAAAGAAAGAGAAAGAATCATCATGAGATAAAATTTAATACACAAATATTTTCCCACTATTATTTGTCTGTTTATCTATCATTCAACAATATGTATAGTCATCTACTATTATCCGCGCAATGTGCTAAGCACTGAAGATACACAGATGAGAAAGTCTAGTGATGGCCTCAGCAAGTATAGGGTTTTATTGTGAAAGATATCAAATATGTAACTACAGTACAATAATAGAGATGTTAATGGAGGTACGTACAAGGTATTGGGAGCTTGGTGGAGTGAATACCTACTTCCTGGCTGGCTGAGAGGAAATGGGTAAATTCTCTGAGAGGAAGTAAAGTTGATCTGTGAATTAAAGGCAAACCAGGAATTTGCGAGATGACCTTAAAAAGACAGGAAGATAGTACCTGAAAATGCTTAAAAACACTAAAGAACAAGATGTGCTCATTGAAAAGGTATTTATGGAGTGAACTGCTCATGGAGAGTGGGAATGGGGTGAGGAGTGAAGGAAATGAATGATGGGACAGGTACTCAGGAAACAGCATGAACACGGCCTTTTGCATTCAGTGAAGAGGAGTGGACTTTGTCTTTGAAGTTTACTATAGGAGGGATTTTTAGCAGAAACATATTCTGGTTCACATTTTAGAAAGCTCACAATGGCAGCAATAGGGAGAATGGTGTACAGGAAGATGGAAAGTTCATGGCAGCAGTCAAATGAGAGGCAGTAAGGGCCTGAAGGATGGTGAGGGCAGAAATTAATTTGAGAGGCATTCAGGAGTTAAAACGGGCCAGGTCCTATGACTATTTGATTGGAGTGGACAGGAGAAAGAGAAGGACCACAGCCTCTGGCTTGAACATCTTGTAGATGGTGATGTCTTTCCCTGAAAAAATTCAGGAAAAAGAAAACCAAATTTTCTTGCTAGAAGGTAGAGTAGAAGAAATATAAAGCATCTTAGCTTTTAGAAAATTAAGCGTAAATTTCATGTATGGACATGAAATGGTTCATACATGAAATTTACGCTTAATTTTCTAAAAAAGTATGGACAGATGAAAACGCTTACTTGACAGGCGAATATATGGACCCACTGTGTGCCAGGATTTGAGTAATGGGGAGACGCAACTGATGCTAAGCAGAGTGAGTGGACATGGATCCTGGTCTGGCTTACTGTTTGCTTTTGAGTATCAAGGGCTGAGATTTTTAGTCCATTAAAACTCCTTGTATGGAATAAAACAAATGACTAAAATATAAGAATAAGTAATTGCTGGTTCATCCATATGATGGAGTACTACAGAGGCATAAAATTCAAATGTTCCAAGAATGCTTAATGACAATTTAAAAAATATCAATCAAAGAAAAAAATGCAAAAAATGCAAAACTATATAGTAAGCTAATTACGTGATATTATATCTTTCATAGAAATGTCAAAAATTATTATTTTCAGATAATAGCATTATGGATATGTAATTTTTATTTTTTGATGTTTTCCAACTTTTCTATAAAAAATATGCATTATTTTGGCTGGGTATGGTGGCTCATACCTGGAATCTCAGCACTTTAGAAGGCTGAGAGGCAAGAGAATTGCTTGAGGTCGGGAGTTCGAGCCCAGCCTGGGCAATACAGAGAAACACTGTCTCTACAAAAAAAAAAAATTAATTAGCTGAGCATGGTGGCTCATGCCTGTAGTCCTGGATACTCAGGAGCCTGAGGCGACAGAACCATTGAGCCCAGGAGTTTGAATTGTGCTGTGGCACTCTAGCCTGGGCAATAGAGAGAGACCCTGTCTCAAAAACAACAACAGAATATGCATTATTTTAAAATCAGAAATAATAAACATATTTTTAAACTTACATGTGTTTTAGATAAAGCTAATATCTCAAAAGGAGATTGCTCTACCAGCAAAACACATAATTGAATTATCCTACACTAACCATAAAAGGTTGGATTATGCTGAGTAACAAATATATCCAAAAATTGTTGTGCCTTATAATAACAAACATTTATTTTTTGCCTATACTCTATGTCCACTGTGAGCTGTCTAGTGGCTCTGCTCCACATTCCTTATTTTAGGATTGAGTCTGAGGAGTATGGTCATTTTCCAAGGCAAGGGTAAAGGCCACTCTACCCTCTAGCAAGAAAATTTGGTTTTCTTTTTCTTGAATTTTTTCAGGGAAAGACATCACCATCTACAAGATGTTCAAGCCAGAGGCTGGGGTCATTCTCTTTCTCCTGTCCACTCCAATCAAATAGTCATAGGACCTGACCCGTTTTAACTCCTGAATGCCTCTGGAGGTTCTCACACTGAAAATGAAATGTTCCAGTGCAGAAATATATGTTAATTTTCACTCAACTCATTGGCCATGAGTATCATGAGGCCAGAAAATATAATCTGACTGTGTACCTGAAATTTATTTGACAAACAGAACTAATAAGGATCTCCTATAACTACAAATTCATCCCCTCCAACACCACCACCACCAGCAGCGACAAAAAACTGAAGGGATTTTTATGGTAGTGCTTTTTAAAAGGCAAATAATGATCTGTTGGTTGATCTTGAAATCAACTCAGTGGTCTATGATCAATAGTGTTTAATAGAATGGAAGGGAAAAGAAAATGTCAGAGCACACTGCATGTACAAAAGGTAAATATTATAATATATTTGATACACATATTTCAAATAAATACAGATGTGTCACAGTGTAAAATGTATTTCCTTCTGTGGGTCCTATAAAAAAAATTGAAAGTCATTTTCCTATGGGAGTCCCAACTAAGCCACATATATGGAAACACAACAATTTGCATACTAGGTTTTTCTAGTCCAGTGCCCTGTGACTTTGAAAGGCTGGGGAAATCTTGTATCAATCTCAAAGAACTCAGTCAAAGTTTTACTCTTTCTTTAACAATATGGTCTCTCAATGATAAATCAGTTGAGAAATATCATAAAGCAAACTCAATTTTTAGCATCCTTTAAGTGCTAAGAGTATAATTACATTTTATTTACCCTAAAATAAAAAAGTCAAGTTTCCAAAGTTTTTCTTATTTCTGTATAGCCTCATTTTATTTTTTTAAGGAATATATATACTTTTTATATTAATTCAAATGGTATCCTTGACCAGGATGAATTGTAATATAATTTTTTTTAGTTTGTATTGCTATTAACATAAAGTATTGTCATGTTTTATAAGGTGATGATTTTTATCAGGCTTACTTATTTTTTGATGTTTAAGGGAAGAAAGCACAACTCAAAACCATAATCAATTGCAAAATACCTTTTGTATAAGTATCTAACTCCTTATCACATGCTTAATATGCACAATTTTAAATCTTTTATTTCTTATTTTCAACTGAGAAAACACAAATTTGAAATACACTAGCTGTATATGTTTATGGGAAACACAGCATTTATCAATTTTGTTTCAAATTTTTCATTTCCAAAATAAATTCATCTTAACTCTTAGTTTCTATCACCCATGTGAAAGGTTTATAATTGCTTACTTAAATATACGAGCTCCAATCAATGTTTTCTACCCTTCCCTCAAATAAACTGCCATGCTTTTTCCTACCTTCCCTTCATAGCACCACCAGTTCAAAAGCCAATCTTTTGTTTCTACAGGAAAAATGCTTGCTGACCAGCCAAGAATAAAACACATCTCATATGGTACAATCTTCTTTTACCTCCCAGATGACTCTAATGCCACTTACTAAGGATGCCAGAAGAGGTTTCCTGAGGAAGTAACAATCAATGTGAATTAATACCATCCTGACATTCAGCAGACCCAAATAAAACACAACTATATTTAAAAGAATGGAAAATAAAAAGATTATCCTCAAAAATAACTTAGTGTGCAATTTCTTGCCATATAAAAGGAAGCTCTGGTATGGAAAAATGATAAACATCCTGCATTTGTTAATAAAGGAAGCATTACATTCAGTTTGGTAACAGCAACTTTTTTAAAAGTGATGAGTCACAATATTCCGTTCCTTCCTGGCGTTACTCAGCTACGTGTGGGTAAAAGAGGATAGTACTGGGAACTAGACTCTCTGTATCCCAACCAAGGCCACTAAGACATTGCAGGGATTTGAGCAAGAAAACAAGCCTGGCTAGACTTCAGTAACTCCTCTGTAAAACCAGGGGGTGAGAAGATAAGCGAATTTGAGAATCTCTTCCATTTCCAATTGGCTACAGCTCCATTGTCTTAAATATTTTACTGATTATGTATACTAGTAAATACATGGTTAATAATCGTCTTTCTAAAGCTGCAAAAAAGTCATTTCTTTTCATTATTCAAACTGAATACACTAGAACTAATATGTTATGAATTTTCTATAATTAACATTTTATGATCAAAATTATAATACCTATCCTAGTTCTATTACTTTTAAAGAGCTCCAAAAGACATACACAGTAACATTCAGATCATTCTCTTTTCATAAGTTTTTTGATTGCTAAGCTATCAAGATGAAAAATAATCCCATGAAAATGTGCTTTCTTTTAAATGAGTAATAAGCACTACAAAAATCCAGCTGAATTCTTGCAGTATATGGTTTAGGACTCCAACATATGAGATTTCTTAAACTATTTGACATTGTTTTCAACACACACAAAAAAAGTTAGCAAATGAATACCACAGTCAAATGTTAACTATCTGCTAAGTGGGATGGCAAGAGAGAACTAGTACACATAACCTTAAATTGTGGAGAGTTGGGGAAGACATATAATTGGGCACTGGAATGTGTCTTATTCTTATATTTGAATAAAACTATATCTGACGTTCTAAAAACTGACAATACTGTACTTTCAACTGAGTAAACAATGAAAACATCCTAGGAAAAAGCAACTCAAGAGAACTAAAAAACATTCTAGTTAGTAAATATTTTGGCTCACATCTTAGAAAACAAGAACAATATGCAATGTTTAAAAAGACATTTTAAACTCTGCTATGTTAGACTAGTGTGACAAAGTGAATTACAAACATTAATACTGTCATTAAATATTTAGAAAAATTCTTGCAGAATAGATCTCTAAAAGGGGTCATGTTGTATAAACTCAAGACAGTATTGTTATCAAGTTTGCTTCCTACAAAGCAGGAGATTCATGAGGTGGGAAACTCTCCTATCTCATTGTGCACTCCAAAGTCAGTTGGTTACGTTCTGTTATACAGACTTTCAGATGCAATGGTGTAAAGCAGAAACAGCTGCACTGGACTTCGTTCATCCTGAAAACCAGACATTTCTCAAGCATCTGCCAAGTGCAGTCTCAGAATTACAATATGTCAGACTTTATCCAAAAGGAGATGCTCTTATTTTACTACATCATCCAAATGCTTTTCAGAAGAAACTGCACACAAGATCCCCAGAGCCACATATTGCTTGGTCCAAAATGTTCACTACATGGTAGAAGTAATAAAGCAGATATCAAAATGACTCTTGTTCCTTTCTATAATTACAGGTGCTTTAGAATATTGTCAGATTAACACTGAATGCGATACCTCTATAACTCCATAGCCTACATTGCTGGGAAGACTAGAAGAACAATAATACTCAGAGCTGGAAGAAAAAGAATTCTCAGAGCAGGAGGAAGAAAAGAGCTCTGACAGAAGTAGGTGGCTTTCAGAGAAGGATATACTTTACACAAATGAGGAAGAGTGGCCTCTTGAACACTGTGCAACTCTTTCTATTTGTATCCACAGTAATCTATGAGTTTGGGCACTTAGACTAGATTGACAAGACAGGCCCCAGGTAGCTTCCCCACTAGCAAAATCCAAGAGAAGCAGTAAGCAGCCATATCCAATAAATAAGACACTAATACATTGCCCAACTTTATAATTATTGGGGGCAAGCTCCAGATAGTTTTAAATACAAAATTGCAAACACAAAAACAGGCATACAAATAAGAGTGAACAAATATCAATAAAAACCAGCAACATGAAGAAAAACCATGAACTCTATGAATACATTAACAGCCATAGAAACAGTTAATAACAGTAAAATGACTCATTTAAATCTAATTGAGATATTCAAATATATATGTAAGAATATTAGTGAATAAAAAGAAAAAGAATCAATTAGCATCTCAGAAAATTAAACACTTAATAATGGATACAGTTGAAGATGGAAATAGCTAGATGGAAAATCAAGTTGAAGACTTCTACCAGATTACAATGCAAAAGAACACAGATTTTACAAAACATTTCAAAAGAATATTCAGAAGAAAAAACTAAAAAGAGGCATATGGAGAAATATAGGAGAGAAATGGTAAAGGAAAAAATTTCAGTGCTAAATTAACATTTGAATCTTCAAACTGAAAAAGCGTTACAAACATCAAGCTGCTTGAATAGGCAAAAAAAAGACCTATTTCATATTTTTGTGAAAAGTTATAATTCAAAGAATAGAGCAAAAAAACCTAAGGGTTTGGGGAATGGGCAGGATGCCTAAAAAGAAATAAAATTTAGATTGTCTAGAGACTTCTTATCATAAAAGTGAAGCTAAAAACAATGAGGGGGTAATCGATACCAATCAGCCATTAATAGGAATATATGTTTTAGTTAATACATAGAAATATAATTATAAAAATTATGATAGAAATAGGATTATAACTTCCAGAGAAAACTGGTAGAAAAGGAAAATAAAGCAAACAATTCCAAGTAACAGAAAAAAAATAGTTATAACAAAAAACAAGAAAGCATGGTAAAAACAGAAAACATTAGTAAACTTCAAGGAAAAAGTCCAAACATATTAGCAATCATAATAAAGTTTAATGGGTTAAATTTGCCTGTTTGGAATCCAGAAAAATTTGAAATTGTATTTTTTTAAGTCTTTGTATATGCTGTTTACAAGAAATCCACCTAAAACTCAGTGACAGAAAATGTTTAATATAAAGGGGAGAAATATAATTTACTAGGTAAACACTAATAAAATAAATACAGTATGAAAAATAGAATTCAAAGCAAAAGTGTTAAACAGGATCAAAAGGAATACTTCATATTTATAAAAGATGCATTTCCTAAGAAATAAGTTATGAAACTGTAACCATTTTCTTTTAATACTTTGTCATGAACATTTCCCATAAAGTTATTTACTTTCTATATTTTCTATTATATCTAAAGACACATTTACTGTTAAACATCATTTTTAACACTGCTTCATAAATGATACAAAAGGCAACGTTTTCCCTAATAGTACACATTTAGGATTTTTTTTCTAAAATACAAAAAACATTCACTTTCATCTCCATCACCAGTGGAAATGCTCACCTGAAGAGTAATGACCTCCTCATTTCCCAATTCAATAGCTCCCTCACCCATACTCTCACACTTCTCTCCTTTATCTTCGTCTGCTTAGAAATCACACCCTCTTAATGTGTGAGCACTCTTCTCGTGCTTTTTCATATCCATCTCTTAAAAGCTATCCTTTCTCTTGATTGGTCATTTTATTTTGGCCTTTTTGTTTTTGTCAGGCTATTTACAAATGTATTCTTAGCCAACTGAACACTGCCCCTCATCCAGAAAGCACAACATCTTCCCCTGCTTCAGTGATTGCTTCCACTCAAGGACTTCAGTTCCTGCATACTGAAACATCTTATTTCCTACTTCTCTACACCTAAACCTTCCATTCCTACTAGGCACGTTACATTGAGTCCCTTAAGCCATTTCCATTCCTAGTTCTAAGGCTTATCTCAAAACACACTTTAATTTGTGGCTTATAGATTAATGTTCAGGGTCTAGGTAATAAACACCATAAACTTACAGAAACTTAGTATAAGTAATCTTGTATATACAATAAAGAAATGGGAGGCAAAAGAGAACATAAATAGCTATGAATATCAATGTATATATATGCCTCTGGTAAACCCACAAGCCTGAAGGTTAAAAACAATTGTGAACCAGGCCTATACTCAGCTAGTACAAAGCAGGGTTGCTGTACAGATTGTGTATGCACAGCTATTTTGACTGGATCTGAACCCACTCCAATTGGCTGATGTTCTGGCTTTTCTGATTGTTTAATATTCTAAGCCTCATTCCTATTTGTGAGCACTTACAAAACTTACAAAAGGAATGAGTCACTGAACACTCTGCAGTGCTTGCTAAGTGCCAAAAATAGATCGTATAAAACTAACCTGTACTTCTTTGATAGCTGCACTAGGCTGACATCGGGAGAATACTGTTCATGATAGTTCAAAAATGAAAATGAATTAATGTAAGTTGGATATAAGACTATTTAAATGGCCCCCTAATGAAGAATAACACCTGAGGTCAGCCTGGTAGGAGGTTTCTGGTGGTATGTTTTAGAGTTCTATGCTTCGCCCTGTCTAATTGGTTATTCATAATTTGAATGAGGGAAGATGATAGCTTGCAAATTAAATTTCTAGACAAAGCAAACCTTGAAAGATGACTAACTGATGGAATAGAAGACTTTGGACAAAAAAAAAATCAACTGAATAAATAATAGATCACTGCAACAAAGCAAAATTCAAAAGAAATACAAAACTTCTGGGATCCAAAATTAGAATTGTAGAATGCTCATTGGGAATAAAGTGGCTTAACAGCAGCAGGTCTGAGTAGACTAAATGGTCTTAGCTGATGCCAAATTGAATTCATTCGTGTGAACTGGATGTCAAGAATTAATTTGCTCTTGAACTACACTGAGGAAAGAACAGGGCTATATCCTTTCTTTTCAGCTACCAATGGCCAGAGAGATCAAAACTGAATGTGTTTAGGGAAGGCTGACCAGAGTGGAGATATAAATACAAACCATCTCAAAGAAGTGGTTTCAGAATATGATGTTCTACTTGGGGCATCATATTAGCTGTCTTCAAATACTGGGAACATTGAAAAAGAAATAAGGCTTGTTTCTGTCACTCCCAAAGTACACAATTAGGTCCAAAACCTGGAAACTCCAGGGAGAAGCTTTTCAGTTTAAGAAAAATGTTTTCAATAGATGAGGATTTCCCTAAAATAGAAAGTTTCCCATCATTGGAGGTGTCTGGTATTGGAAAGTATGCTCAATATGTATGCTATAGGGAGGGGTGAAGGCATCAAGTATTGTTGGGATAAACAATATTCGTATCACAAACAACAATTTGTAAGATACTGCCAGCCCTATGACTTGTGTTAACTACAGTGTGTCTAAACAGAACCATTTGTTCAAACTGAAGCAAGCTTCAAAAGGCTGGGTCAAGCCCCATCTTCTCCATGAAGCAAATCATGACAAAAACAGATCGTATCTTCCACAGTGCTTACCTCTAGTATTAGACCATATGGAACTCAATTAAACAGAGTATTAGTTTGCTTTCTAAAAAATTGTATTTCAAATAGTCCATCTCACAACTGTATCATAAACAATCTGGCTATGGCTTGCCTCAATCCACTAAGTACCTAATGGCCACTGAAATTAAACTTGTCTACTCACTGCTCCTCTTGTTTTTCATATGGCATATATTCAATGTTTTTACAGCTGACAATATCTCCTTGCTGTGAAGGTGATGAAATATACAGTAATGGCTATTTGGGAGTTCCTGGTGGTGCCTCTCCATCTTGATAGTTTAAATTTTCTATAGTTTTGCATTTAAAACTTCTCAACTCCCTATTGAAAACAATGGTTATAAAAACTGAAATCCATTCTTACAGTTTTTGATGAGAGCAAAATCTGCCTTTTCCTCCCCGTTTTTACTTGAGAACCTATCAATAGATGGCTCTGAGAATACAGAAATCCCAGGAAAAGAAAAAATTCGAAAGGAAAAAAAGCCAAATTTTAAAATTCTCTAGAGTCTACAGTAATAGACAGTAGCAAAGTATTGCACTCTAAAGAACCAGGGCTACATGTCTTCTTCATTGCAACTTGAAAAGTCTGCAGCTCTATACTGTCCTGATTACCTGAGAACACTCCCTTAAGTAAAACAGGTTTGCCCTGTCTAAGCATTGGCAATACTAAAACAATGAAATTTTTAAAAAGGAAAATGTTTTCCTCAGTTAACTTTATGATAAATGCTAATCCTTAGGGATAAAATGAAAGAGTAGATAAAGTAGAAAGCATAAACACATTTAGGTTTTAAATTAAGTCATTAGTGTTCAAATCAAGTTTGAAAATGTAAAAATACAATTGCTTCTCTAATCCCACTTAGGCTGTTTAGGCCAAAGGCTCAAAAATATGACAGATTACTAGAAAGGAGATTTGGAATTTAACTTAGCAACCATATCTAAAATGGCATAGAATCATTTAAAATGTACACCTAATAAATTAGTCAACCTTAGCATTTAATAATGTCATAAGTCTGGCCAAAAATGTCCAATGTGAAATCACACTCTCCACCTGAAAATTAAAAACATTTAGAGGCACAGTTAAGGAAACACACATATATAAATGGCTCTAACTATTCTACAGAGGCAACTGGACATTCATTTAATTAATTTAGAATGACTTAGAGGTCAAATATTCACATTTTTTCCAGTATTCTGAGATATGTATCCTAAAAGTAATTGATTCTGATTCTCCCAGTGCCTCCATGGCTTTCTTCTATAAAGCCTCAGTTCATTCAATTCAATTATGGTTTTTTTGTTTTATTTTTAGCTTAATAGACTACATGGTTAGTCTAAATACCATGAAAAAATTTATGTACATTACATACACAGACTTCACCACAGTTTTGAGGAGAACATGGATCTGACAACATATTCCAATTATAAGCCTTCACATTACTGGATATGGAACAATCAACAACCTGCTCAAAGTACTCTACTATAAGCAGCAATTGATTAGGGCTGGGAGCCTTGTAATATGACAACCAACCATGGCATCCAGAGAATCTAAGGGGAAACTGACCAACAAACTGAGTGCTCGAGGACAGGAATCATGTCATATTTAGGGCTGCATCCCTAGCACCTCGTCAAATCTTTGGAAAAAGCTGAATAAATATTTGTTGAATGGATAAATTAATGCATAGCTATACTGATACAGCAAATCTGGACTGCAGAAACATGAAGGCACCTGCTGAGGAGGCAGTGGATGCTGAAACTCAGGGCAGTCTTCTAAAAAAAAAAAAAGCCTCCACAATCGCTAAATCCAGGAGCTCACCACAAACCACTTGCAGTTACCAGCAAGATCTGATGATACCCTTAATCTCACCCAACCACCACAGTGCCTGCAACTGTGCCATTATGGAAAAGGCTGACAGCCTCATGGACCCTAGAATCAACACCTACAGCCACAAAGCTTTAGCTCAAAAGCTTTTGTCAGAGCTGCCACTGCCCTGCCACCTTCAGCGGACACCTTTCTCCCACATTCTCACTTCCCTCTCCCAAGTACAAGGTGGATAATGGCTAAAATCTGGATTTGCATCTGCTCCAGGTCCTCAGTTATGTGAAGAATATTCTCACCTCAAGAAGCAACAAGCTTTCCAAAACAGAGAAATTCAAATATAAGTGTGAAAAAGCTTAGGAGAATATTACTTATGATAATAACTAATTTGAACTAATCTGAGTACTTTGTATCTGCCAGCCCTTATACTAAAGGTTTATGTGCATTGTTTTATTTAACCCTTCTGACCATACTATGAAGTAGGTCCTCTGAATACCCACTTGACAGATAGCAAATTAAGCTTTAAAAGGTCAAGCACCATGCACAAAGTCACACAAGTGATAAATGTCAGAGTCACAAGCATATAACACTCATAATCTTAGCTATTACTCTATATGGCCTCAATGTATTAGAGCATGTAACTTTTTTTGGCATTCACAAGGAGTAATAATATTTTCTACTTTTTAGAAATAATTATTTCATTCTCCCCAGATGTTGCCATCTCTATTTAGTGTCTGGTATTTAAAAGTACATCTGGTACAATATGTACTTTATGAATTATAGGAACATGAATTAATCACATTCTAACAATCATTATCTCTCACTTTTATGGGAATTTGAAATTATAATTCCAAATGTTTCCATATACAAAGCATGATCTAAGTATTCATTTTTGCATTATAAAAATAATACATGTATTTAAAACTACACATGAGAAAACAAAAGAAAAGCATAAAAAAGTCTATCATCTCACAACCCAAACACAACTGTTAACATTTTGGGAAACATATAATTTAGAGCTCGAAAATATAATTTGATTACTCATATAAACATGATTTCCAACAAAAAGCCATAATTCAAATTTAAAATTTTTTTCAAGTGTTGGAAAGACCAATGAAAAAAATTTTTATATAGTTTCCACATAGAAGTCAAAGATAAATTTGTTTAGTCATCATGAAAAAGAATTTACAATTTGTTTGGAAGAAAAAGCTGTTATTATTCACCATTCACAGTAACATCCATCTTCAGTGAACATTCAAGTATGTTCCTATGGTTTCAATGTGTCCCCTCCAAAATTTACATGATGCCAATGTAATTGTATTAAGGGGTGAGGCCTTTAGGAGGTGATTAGGCCATAAGGGCTCCTCCAATATGAAGGGATTAAAGCCTGATATGGTTTGCCTGTGTCCCACCCAAATCTCATCTTGAATTATAGATCCCATAATTCCAATGTGTTGTGAGAGGGACCTGGTGGGAGATCATTGAATCATGGGGATGATTTCCCCGATACTGTCCTCATGGTGGTGAATAAGCCTCACGAATCTGATGGTATTATAAGGGGAAAACCCTTCCACTTAGCTCTCATTTCCTCTGTCTGCCACCAGGCAAGATGTGTCATTTGCCTTCCACCATGATTATCAGGCCTCCCCAGCCACGGGGAACTGTGAAAAGCTATTATAAAAGAGGTTTCAGGCAGCTTTCAGCTGGCTTGCCCTTAGCCTTCCACCAGGTGAGGATGCAGTGTTTCTCTCCTCTGGAGGGTGCAGCCATGAGGCGCCACCCTGGAAGCAGCTTCCACCTGACAACACAACTGCCGGTGCCTTGATCTTAGATTCCAGACTCTAGAACTGTGAGGAAATAAATTTCTGTTCTTTATAAATTACCCAGTCTCAAGTATTTTGTTACAGCAGCATAAAATGAACTAAGATGTACCTCAATAGGAATCTTAGGAATAAATAAACTCTACGTTTCTCAGTAGACCGATTTCTTAAAGGATCCAACGACTTCATGTTGACTTAAACTCTATAAAAAGATGCTCTCAGATGCAACCCTTTAGATGTTCCATGATGGCCTCTAATGGTTCCTTTAACTAAGAAAAACATACAAATAGCAAAATGAAAGAGAACTTTGCAAGCACTCTCCTTACTGTAGGCTTTTCTAAGCTTCCAGCATCTCAGTAAGTTGGTGGCAGGCTGGATGAGAAGCCAATTCCCGGTCCAGGGTCTTCTTGGTCTTTATTTAGTATTTGACACGTCAATATTAATATTATCTAAATAGTAGTATAGAAATGACACATAATTTAGATTATAGGTACCTATTATTCACACTTCACACTCACATGTTTGCTGTCGTCACACTCACATATTTGCTGTCGTTACAAAAATACAAGAGTTTGAATTAAGTTCCATGTGCCTCTGCTTCCATTAATAGCTCTGCATCTTACTTTCCCCTTTCAACCCTGCTCCCTCCTCATTCCATAGGCACCCAAGTAGGAACTCTGCCCATTCCTATACCACTCTGCTTAAAACAATTATCATGTTGCTATGAACCGAAAGCTGCTCTCCCAAAAATCATGTGTGGAAGCCTCAACTCCCAACGTGGTGAGATTTGAAGACCAGGCCTTTGGGAGGTAATTAGATCACAAGAGTGGTGCCCTCAGGATGGGTAGGCCCTTATAAATAGACAGAGAGTTTGTTTTCCTTCTCTTCATCATGAGAAAAGAACAAAAAGATCACTCTCTGTAAGCCAGAAATAGAGGCCTTTCAAAAGCCAAATTGACCAGCACCTTAATCTTCGACTCCCTAGCCTCCAGAAACATGAGAAATAAATTTCTGTTGTTTAAGCCACCTGCTATATGGAATTTCATTTCAGCAGCCTGGGCTAACTAAGACACATATCATCCCTCTTCCCCAGTTGATATTTCTCTTTATGTCATTTCAAAACTTAGCCCAGTGTTGCTAGCTAACAAGGAACCTGAACAGGGAGAAAAAAGTAAAGGAACTGTAAAATGATCCAAAGGTAAACTGCCAAAGAGAACAGGTGATGATCAACAGGGAAACGGTGGAGAGCAGCCTGATTCTCAGCACCCTGGGTATTTACCTTCTCCACAATGCTTCTCTCTGGGATAATCTCTCCACTTGTTGCCAAGACATTACTGCAAACCACATTGAACACTTTCTAAAGATTAATAAACATTATGTCAAACGACAATCAAAAATGGTTTAAGAAATCCAGTGATACATCACGCTATGCTTGTTGAGGTTTTTAAATTTAATTTAGAAGCATTTTTGCCTTCTACATTGTTCAAGGTATTTACAAAATATTATTTTTTAATAATAAATTAAAGGGAGTTTTTCATTTTTAAAAAAGAAACGGCAGATTGGCTATTAACAGACTATCTAAAACAGACCTTAGCAACTTTTTGTCTGAATCCCCTTTACCTAAGATAGCCAAGCACTTGGTAGACACTTAATAGCTATGTGATGAATGGCTGAACATTAACAAGGAATGTTCCTCCATGTTTTATCTTTAATATTCCATCTTCCGAATACTGCTGGAAAACACGTGCCTAGACACACCCTATAAGTGGAACCAAACTCTCTCTTCCTAATAAAGTTGCAAAATACATATACAACAAAGTCTAAAAATGTTAAAGTATATTAATTTAGTATTTTAATAAGTTGTTACCATTGAATCACCTATGAATTTAAAGGTTCTCATAAAAATATAATACATAAGTTTTGAGTGCTTTTATTTACCCATCACATAATTAATGTAAAACACTAAAATTCCAAAGAATCTTTTTAAAAGAACTTTCTAAAAAGCTCAAACTTCACTAGAACATTTTACTTTGAATTTAAAAAAAAAAAAAAAAAAAAAAAAAAACCTTTTTTCTTGGTCCTTAGTCTTTTCTTCTTGACACCAGTGAGTATACAAACAAACAGTTAAGAGGTAGCATAACACTGTAATCATGGCTAAATTGACCTAGATGAAAACAAGACAAGTCCAAACAAAAACTAAGCACTGAATCAAACACAAGCATCTGGCAGGATTCCCAGAAGGTCACTAAGCTTGGACTTCAGAAAACTGTCAATGTTTCCCGAAATTTTCAAAGATCTCTCTGAGTATTTCATGGGTAAAAACCAAAATGCCCAAGAAAAAACATGGAGAAAAAATTATATTGAATTATTTGAAGTGGCACAGGTGAAAAAATTATCCTTTTCACAACCGGTAACTTCAGATTTATTTTTTTAGCATTGTAAACATATTGCTTTCAATGCTCTTTAATTAAAGAAATATTTTAAGTAAATGTCCCTGAAATTTAACTGGGATAAGTGCAACAGGTATAACTACAGTATTCCAATGGTATTCTGTAAGCTGGATTATGTACCTCTTTGTCAACATTATCTGATTTTTCAGAATGCAAGACAGTTGAATGAAAAATGTACTAAGTAGAATACAAAAAATATGAATTGTTATCCAGTGCCACCACTAACTCTTCATGAGCCCTGAGAGTGACATATCCAAACCTGTTCCCTCATTTATATTAAGCAAATTCTAACATCCCTAACCATTCTAAAAATTCTATGAGTACATGAGAATCCTATGGAAATAGTTAGTGTGTAGATAAGTTCCAGGGACTCTCTTTATAAATGACATGATTACTCTTTTCACAATAAATTTCAAACATTCTAACACAGAACACGTCTAAAAAACTGTTCTCAGGTGATTCAAATGTCCAGTCAAGTTTGGGAACCAGTGGGTTAAAGCAGTGATTCCCTAGGTGTGGTCTCTGGCCAGCCATAGCAGTATCAATTGGGACCTTATAAAAATGTTGTTCTTTATATATTATTTTCTGAGAAACTTTAAGTACTTCACTTATTCTGAGACAAATTATCCCACTAAATAAAACAGAAAAATCATAAAATGAACACCACATTAATAACCCAAATTACTATTTCCTTTTAGGATCTCACTTTCAGAGGTGAAAACAGAAGAGAGAGCTCAGCTTAAAGCATTCATTAAGGCCCAAAGTAAAATAATAGCACTTACTATGAACCAGGCAGTTTTAAGAACTTTACATATGTTAACTCATTTACTCCTCACAACAGCCCTACTGAGGTAGGCTCTACTACCCCAATTTTACCAATGAGGAAACAGAAGCAAAAAGTGATTATGTAACTTGTCCAAGTTCAAACAACTAGACAGTAATGAGGTCAGGATTCAGGGCAAGGCAGTCTGGCTGCAGAGCACATTGTCTTTAACCAAGAGTCTATGCAGAAAGTTGAGGAATTTGGTCTCATGGTTCATTTTCTTCCTATGAGACTGGACCACTTACCAGAAATAAACGTTTCAACTTTGTTTCTCACAAGAATAGTAATGAAGCAAACTAAAGAATTACCATTGCATGCTGAGAAATATAATCCAACGATAATAAATACAAAATAAAAACACATATCCATTTCCTGTGATAGGTTTTACTCATAACAGTTTCAAGATTGACCTTAATAGTAAAACCATCCACTACGGAACAAAGAGGGGCCTGAAAATGAACCTAAATGAATGCCAGGTAACCCTCATCAAAATATTTCTAAGTGAGCCAGGTTATGTAAACCAAGCACAACTTCTTTATGATCATATCTGCTCTGGACCCTACGCCTATGAGAGGAGAATCATAAAGTCACTGTGGGGCATTGCGATATTGATCATTCCTAGTTGGCCATTCACTGCAAGCAGTGCTGCCACATCTGTCACTCTGAATTGCAACATCATAGACTCTCTTAGCTTTTCAGTTAAGTTATCCAGAACACATCATTTGATTACTGAGAGTCTGAATTTGCTCCCATATATCTCCATTTTTCCCATCAAGAGGTGTGCCTCTGACCTTTTTCATCCCCACAGCTACTCCTCTTTGCACAGTAAGTCAAATAGAAAACCCTAGTTATTATAAATTGTAATTACATTTAGTTTAATAACATTAAATTCTAATTCTAATCATTTTAATAACATTAAATTATAATTTTTAAAGTATTCTAATGAAGATCTGATTTCCTGGAGGACTTACATGCTTAGATGCTGGAACTTGCTTTATGTTTAGTCTTATAGAAGTCATATAAGATTGGTAATAGGCAGGTTACAACCTCCTGCATTTAAAGATGCCAGATGAGTCATAAAAGGCATTCTCAGTAATACACTATTCAACTTATCACTAAAATAAAAGAGAATGGAAATTAATCTCAAAGTACGGAATAATTTGGCATCTTTTTTGGCATTAATACCATAAATATTTTTCACTAGATCTACTTGGTCCTAAGAGGATAATAGAGATCAGTTCCAATCAAATAATGTGAAAGGAATTGATTGTACGCGTGTGTGACTTGAAGCATTTTGAAATTATTGCAGCTAAGAAAGAAAAGGACTCATTACCTCACCTACCCCTTTTGCCAGTTTAGGCTTGTCCATGCTCTGCGTCCTCATTTTGCTTTCTCTTATATTTTCTTGAACAAACCATGATGTAACTGGATAGGGTTTCCTTTATTCTCTTGTTAAGAACCTACGAAACACCAGATAGTACTTCTAAACTAGCTCTCCTGAAGACTACACCATGCCACTTTTAGATGCTCTCTCATTATTTGGATTTCCTTTTATAAAGAAAAGTATTCTGAAGAACCAGATTTTATGGCTATTTAAATATGAATGTTAATACATTATAAAGGCTACCAGAAGGTGAAATCCTTCACCGCAGTGACTAAAGAAAAACTAGGCTATTGATTTGAAGCTAATCTAAAACTTTTTTCCAGAAAGTTCCATAAAGTATGTAATAAAATTATAAGGATAATCTGAGGATGTCCATATAGCCACCTTCTAAGGGTGCAGTTGGTATTTAAATACAAAATCTAATCATGTATCAACACAGATATTATTTTAAGGTGTTTGAGGATTATGTGGTTTATGGTATGTATACATGAGTTTGTATTTTAAGCTAATAAATACTTAACTTACTATGCTAGGCACTTTGGAAGCATTATTTCATTTAACTCTGACAACAATGTGAATTATGAGGTAAGTGTACTAGTATGCCCCACATTTCACAGATGAGGAAAGTGAGGCTGGGAGAAGCTATGCAACTATCCAAGAGCACAGAGAAGCAGAAGAGCAGGTCTTGAACCCAGGTCTGCCTCAGACCAAAGTTCCTGTTCCTAAGCACTATCTAAATTTCCCCCAATTCTTTAAATGCAAGCTTAGTACCTAACCCTTAACAAGTCTATATACCTCAGTCACAAATTGGCACAGAAAAAAAGCAGTTTGGAAAATAAATGTTCTCTGTACAGAAAATCTTGGTAGAGTTAGCACTGTGTTCATTGCAGCACACATGTGCTGGGATTGGAGTCATGCCTATTCCAGATTTTCTTATCCAATGTCAGATTTCTAATCCATTTAAGCCCATTTGCAAAGTCATTCTATTTTTGTACTAATGGCTTAGAAACAGCTGGAACTATTTTAGCCAAAATTTTGAAATCTCAGATATCTATAAAAAGAAAAAAAAAAATGGTCCACTTCAATAATCCAGAGGCCTGCAACACTGAATTCCCTTTGACTAAAGAGAATTGACATAAATCCCTTAAACCCTCAACTGCTTTAGGAAAAGAAAAAATACTGCATATGAGTTCTGTAACCTGCACTGATGACAGTGATGATCCAGGAACATCTCATCAGGGGTCAAAGATTCCTGTTATTACAGCTGGAAGACTCATGTATATTTCTTCCTTGGCTTCATTTCAACTTTTAGAAAAGGAAAAATTCCTATTCTCTCCTAAAGCAAGTATTCAAATTCTACTGCTTAAAAATTATTCGGTGATGGTTAAGTCTCCCCTTTATAAGATCTTTTAAAGTGCCCAGTATGCTTTTTTAAAAAATATGGGCAAAACTCTACTAATAAATAACTACAGTTTTTCTGAAAAGTGGTCTGTTGCCTCCTCCCTTGGTGGAGGGAAATTTGCAGGTGTCTTCCCTGATTAAATAAGATCCAACCCAACAGTTTTCAAACTTCAGCAAGCACTAGCGTCACCTGGAGGGCTCATTAAAACACAGGTTTCTGGGCCCCAACCTCAGGTTTTAAGTTCAGTGGGTCTAGGGCGGAGCTAGAGCCCTAGATTTTGTTTGTATTTCTCAAAGTTACCAGGTGCTTGCGGCTGCTGGCCAGATGCCACACAGCGAATCACTGCCGTAGTTCGCTGCTTTCTATAGTCAACTGCACGTTGGAATCACCTGAGAAAAGTTTAAAATATGTTAATGCTCAAAGTCCCACCCCCAGAGATTCTGAGTAATTGGTCTGGGTTGCTGCTCAAGCATCGATTTTTTTTAAAGGTCCCGGAATAAGTCCATAATGCAGCAACGGTAAGGAACCTCTGGTCCACCCAACACAGCCCCAGACCCACAGCTCTGCGCGCTCAGCGCCACGTGTGGACGGATGCTGGAGACCCTTCCAAGAAGCTAAAAGCCAGAGGGTGGGGTTGAGCTCAGAGGAGTAAATCAACGCACGTTATCGTACTCAGAGGCCAAACACTCCAAGGCAGGAATCTGCACCCAGAGAACCTCCCAAGATTCATTAACATGAAGTAACTTTGCAAGACAAATCCTGATTTCTCAGCCTCCAGCCTGGGCGCGGAATTCACCGGACGCTTCACCAACTGCTTTGGCGCAGGGAGAAGACGGCACCCCCGGGAAACCCAAAATGCCAAATTGCAGCCACTGGAGGGCCAGCCCTGAGGCCCCCAGAGATGTCATTCTGGCAGCGAGAGGGAAGTAGGAGGTGTCTCCTTACCTGGCGCGGTATCCAGGCTCGGGGTTGCAGTCGCTGCCAGCTGAGCGTTGCACCAGGGGGACAGGTATGTTTCAGGCAGTGGCAAGCCCAACCCGAGCAAGACCTGAGCTGAAACGGATTGGCAGCCCTCCGCCCGGAGTCCGTTCTCCCTGCAGCGGCCAGTGCAGAGCGCAGAGGCTCAGAAACTCGCTCTCAGCCCCCTGGAGGCGGAGCCCGGGAGATAAGGTTCGCGGTCCCTACCCGCCCCCTTTCCTTGGCCGAGGACCAGAGGGTGGATTTTGGATCTGGATCTTGAAGGGCGAACTGCTAGTGTCGCCCTGGTGGAAACACTCAGTTCAAATCCTGCTAGCATCAGAAAATGCACGATTGAGGATTGAAAACGAGGGTGGAGGAGGACCAGGGAAGCGCGAGGAGAGAGGCAGAATAAGGGACTGCCAGGAAAGCAGGAAAGGTAACTCATTGAAAGGGCAAGCACCAAAGGAAGTAAACACGGGGAAAACCAGAGCATCGCCTGCACTGATCGAAGGAGGCCTGCCTCCCTCGCCCAAGGAGAACTCCCCTCTGGGGCATCAAGGTCCGTTTGCAGCGGACTGATGTTCCTTGCTTTTAACCAAAAGTAATAGCTGCTCCAAAACCTGAGGGAAGTTCACTTTCAAATGGCCAAGTGGGCAGTGACCTTTGAGGACTTAGCAATTACAAGGGAAGCCTCGGAATAAGGTGACAGCCTTATGACAAGATATAGATGCTGTCTGCTCTGCCCCTTTGAGTCCATTCTTCACAGAGCAGCCAGAAAGTTCTTTAACACTCATGTGCTTTCCCTATTACCTGTCACTCTTCTTTTCCACCCCCACCCCTCCTACCTCAACACAAACAAGACCTGTTTGCCCTTTCTTATACACACCAGTGTGTTCTCATCTCACTAGGCATTTCTTCTGCCTCCAAAACTTTGTCCCAGACCTTATCATAGTTGCCTGCTTCTGTCCATCAAGTTCTCCACTCAAATGACACTTTGAGTGAGTCCTTCCTGTACATCCCATCCAAATGGAATGCCCAGCCCCACTTTGGTTTCAACAGATCACTTATTGCTATCTGAATTTTTTTATACGTTTGTTGCTTGTGTGTTTCCTATCCAACTCAAGGTATGCTCTATGAGGGCAGGAAATTGGTCTTGTTCCCAGCTGTGTTGCCTGAGCCTAGAACAATACCTGGAATACACAAGGTGCTCAATAAATATTGGCTAAATGAATGTGTGAATTAATTTCTCCCCGTGGGAATAGGTTCACAAATAAATGCCTTCTTCAATAACTAAATCTCACTTAATTCAGGTGTGATAGAAACATCTTTGAATTATCATTTCCTGAATTTCCTTATTCATTCATGTTGGATTCTACTGTTATGAAAATATGATAGGAGAACATTGCTTTGGATTTGGTAACATCTTATTAGATATGACACCAAAAGCAGAAGCAATTCAAGAAAAAGTTAGACTTCATCAAAATTTAAAATGTTGTGCTTCAAACCACACTATCTAGAAAGTAAACAGCCCACAGACTAAGAAAATATTTGCACACCATATATACAATTAGATTCTTGTGGCCATATATATAAAAATCTTACAACTCAAGAGTAAAAAGACAATTTAAAAATGCACAAAATATTCAGACGTTTCTCCAAAGAAGATCTACTATGGCCAATAAGAACATGAATGAATGCTAAACATAATTAGCCACTGGGGAAATGAAAATTAAAACCACAAGCAAATACACTTTATATCACTAGGATGGCTAAAATAAGAAAGACAAACAATAAGTGTTAGGGAGGATGTGGAGAAATTGGAACACCCATGTATTCCTAGTGGGCTTGTAAAAATGATTCAGCCACTTTGGAAAACAGTTTGCCATTCTCTAAAATGTTCAATGTAGAGTTAACATATGACCTGACAAATTTATTCTTCAGTAGATAGCCAAGAAAATCAAAAATGTATATCCACATCAACACTTGTATATGAATATTCATAGGAAAGTTACTCATAAAGCCAAAGGTGGTAACAACCCAAATGTCTATCAGCAGATGAATGGATAAGAAAAGTGTGTTATATCCCTACAATGGAATATTATTCTGCCATAAAAAGGAATGAAACGCTACATGCTAAAGCATGGTTGAACCTAAGCATGTTAACTAAAGAAGCCAGTCACACACACACAAAAAAAGAAACACTTACTGTATGATTCCGTCAATATAAAATGTTCAGAATAAGCACATCCATTAGAATAAGCACATTAAATCAAAAAGCCTAATACACAATAACTGTATTCTATCTAAGAGGATATGACCTATGTATTCTAAGAAAATATAACAATCCCAGTTTCCAGACTTCTCTTAAAAGTGATATGTTCATTACAACAATTATTCTCTTAGCAACCTCTGATATTTCTTTAAGTGCTGCACAGGTCATGAATTCATAGCCCTACCCTGAAAATAACTGGGAAATATTTCAAATGCTCACTGCTGAACTATAGACCTTGGGCTGCTGTTTCTAGAAACATCACAGCCCAGAGGCCCATGATTTTACAGGAGTGATTGTAGTAGTCCTACATATGAAACCAAATGTAGTAGTCCATTTGGGTTCATATGATAACATCACTGGGACATTCAACCTGCCAGTGTCCACATGCACTGGTTTACACATGAAACTTTGAACCACTGGGGCCAGTTAGAGGTCTCTCCAGGACTTTGGAAGGAAAGAGAGTTAGTTGTTTTCTTAGATTGTGAACTCCAAGTACCATGTAAGCCTAGATCTTCCTAGGAGAGACACTGACTGAGAATGAAGCCAACACAGAGAAAAGTAGAACTCAAGAAAGACAGAAAACAAGCTACTGACATCATTAGAGTAGCTACATCCAGCCATTACTGAAACTAGGCCTACTTCTATATTTTTTCCTAGTGAGCCTTTTCTGTTTAAGCTCATTTGAATTGAGTCTCTGTTGCTCTCAACCAGAAGAACTCTAAACTGAACACCCAAACCCAATTCAGATACTGAAAGACTCTTAAGAAAACAGAAGGTCCATATAAAATCCTTTTGTATCTTAAATTCTGCTCAGACATTTTGCTTTAAATGTTAAATATCAATGCTTAAAAATGCTTAAAGAGCTTGGCAAAAATAATAACTATTTTAATAAGTTCTCTTAAAAGTCCAAAACCCCAAGGAAATTTGACTGATTCTAATTTGGTTGAGTAACCTGCAAGTCTTACTTCTGAAGGCATGTTCTTAGATCCAGATATAACACCCCAAATTGACAGGTAAAGATGAAAAAAAATCACAAATATACACTGAAGTGTAGTCACAGACTACTTGGAGATAATTCTTCTACTTTATCATCCTCAATTTCAGAGTCCCAAAATCTTCTGGCCAAGAGAACATTGAGTGAAATCATATTTTCTAGGGTTTAGCTCACATTTCTTATATTTTTATCTTAGGGCTGAAAGTCCAATTCAACTTTCCTCACATTAAACCATAAGCAAAAATAAGAAACTACTTTATTTCTAACTAGCTATAGAGATGATTTCCTATTAGGCCTCTTCTTACAGCAACTCTTCAAGAGATGATTCTTTGTGGTAACCCAGTGAAGAGGGAGGACAAGAGGTGGTTGGCCTCTGTGTTGAAATTGTTTATATACAAGCATCCTCAAAGCAGAGGGAAGATACATTATTTGTTAGTTAATTTATTTTGATTGAAATGTATCTAAAGTGAAAGCACACAGTAAGTACTGGTTTCCCCTTGAATTATGGTTAAACCTTGAAAATAGAGGTTTATCAATAAGGATTCTATAAACACTTGAATTCTTTACAGACATGGTTAGTAATAGGCTGGGATCAACAACAGAATTAAATTTCTATTAATTTTGAAGTTAACTTATGAGTATATATCAAAATAATTATTTATAAAGCTCCCTTGGTTGGATGTGTATGAGCACGTGTAAAAAAATGGGAAATATTTGAGAATACTGAAGTTATTTGGTGTGTTTTTCTAAAAGCTATAAATATCCCAGCTCCTTAACTTTTCTTAAAGGCCTTAAAAAAGTTAAGGCCTCCTTAACTTCTCTTATTTTTATTACTCCAGCCATTCTCTTAGCAGTCCTCGATTTCTTCAAGTGCTGCAAAGGTCTCCAGCTAATTTTTCATGCAGAAAATCAGTGAAGACTACTTAAAGAAGACATCCCAAGGTATGCTGCTTGCTTTAGAAAAGAAAAAGAATCCTGTACTATTTAGTTTCACAAATTCTCATTAATTATCCCTAGATTTTTACCTGATGTAAATGACGAGTTGATGGGTGCTGACGAGTTGATGGGAGCAGCACACCAACACGGCACAAGTATACACATGTAACAAACCTGCACATTGTGCACATGTACCCTAGAACTTAAAGTATAATAAAAAAATTATCCCTAGATTTTTTTTCTGTCATGATAAGCCATTTATGATCCAACTCACATTATTTTCTTCAGGTAAATGACTCAGCACTCATTCCCTTAAATTTCACTTCTGTTTAATTTCAAATACTCTACTATACAGGTCACTTTGATTAGATTTAAGAGATATTTCATTATATGTCATATGAAAAATTAGGATGATGGATGAAATGATGTCTATGGCTCTTTCCAGCTCTAAATGCTATGGGGTCGGTCAAGTCATAATCATAATCATACATTACAAGCTGCATTTTTTATTTCTCGTGTTCTATAAGCCATAGGTAATTGAATAAATGGTCTTCTAAATTCATACCTTTCTTTTTCAATTCTGGGTATAAAATCTTTTTTTCCTAACCTTATAGAGTGATCATTGTTGTTAAGAGGGTGTGTGTGTATGTGAGTGTGTGTGTTTAGTGTTTGTATGGATTTTGCCTCAGTCTAATTGCATAGAGCGCTGTGAAGCGAGTCTTTTCTTAATTATAAGAATGCCTTTTTTATCAGATGTTATGTCTAGAACTTGTCTTCAGAAATTAGGCCACCTGCCTGCATTACATCCTGTTGTAAGGAACAGAGAGGGAAATATCTCCTTCCTGCTCTGCCAACGATTTCTCTGGCTACAAGCATACTTAGGAAGCCTTATTAGCAGCAATGGGTGGGCATGAATGCCTTGGCTCTCTGTGCATCGTATTTACAAGGATGCCAAGTTATTAAAACAGAGCAGTCCCTCTGCTGTGGCAGAGTCATATTCTGGATCCTGTATATCTGGAAGACGTGGCTTCACCCTCAATGCTTCTAAAAGCTCATGTCTGATAAGCTTTTGGGGGCTGAATCCAAGAAAGCCACAATGTACCTGGTAAGGTCCAAAAGGAACCCATGCCTGCTTCTCACCACAGCTGCTGTCTGAGAGGAGGGGACGGCACAGGATGGGCTCCATAGGGTTCTTCTAAACTTGAACCGCAACAATTCTAGGAGGTCTGCTTGACTTCGCTGGAAGAAAGGCCCTCACCCAAGGTTCTCAGTGATTGCTGAAGTCTAAGGATGTAAGAGGATACTTCCAGAGTCTCCCTATGAATTATTCTGATGTTTTCCTAAGGAGAAGTTAAGAAGCTTTTGAACAGTTTTAGTTGAGACTTTAGACCATCAAATAGTTGCTGAACAAAGAAATAAGGTTCTCTTAGATGACAACGAGGTTACAGACCAGGCTAAAATTACTAAAGTCAATTCAATGGTCTCATAACACTTAGCTCCAGCTGCTCTCACTGTGTTCTTTACAAACCTGGAAAACTTAATCTGAAGATGATCTTATAGGGCTTCTGATGTGACACCTTTATTTCTGGTGGATATAAGGTTATGAACAGAGATGAAAAATACTCATCTCATAAACAACACTGTGTTTTCCTTTCAAATCCTAACAGAATGTATCTTAATTCCAGCATTTTCATTCTAGGTGAAAATTTGTTTTGTGACAGTTTCTTACTTTTTAAAAAAGTTCCCCATGGATGGAAAAAAAATTGAATTCGCATCAAATTAGATTGTTGAAAACTTGATAAGCAAATACTCAAAATCAGCATAACTTACGTGCAGTATCGAAAGTAAAGCTTCCAAAAAGAAGCGAGTCAAAGCTGTACTCTATACAATATAGCTCACATTAAAAAGGGTAAAATATAGACTGAAGATTTTGAAGCCTAATTATCTGTTCTCTCACTTCTCTGGCCAAATAATATTAAAAAAAAAAAAAGGGGGGGTTATGAGGCCCCTTTCATGGTCACTGCTAAACTCTTCGCAGTCCCACATGTAAGTGAAACTAACATGTTCAATGTTAGTTGAACAATGCTTCATTGTTCAAGAGGCCAATAAATTTATCAGTTAAAGGAGAAATGAGCATGGGCAGGTTCAGTTAGAATTTGTCCATAATCAATCATTCAAAATATAAGTAAATTCATGTCATTGCACAGAGGAGCTCTAAATTTAAATTTATACAAAATCAGATACAGACTCTGATGAATCTTATATTTTCCATAATATAAAGAAAGATTTCTCCATTAAACACTGATTTACAATGTCTGGGGAGTAAGCAAGTTCTATGAGATCTCACAACACGATATGTCAAAAGCAGAAGCTGAATAAATGTAGGGCTGTGTTGAAAAAAGAGATAAAAATCATAAAGCATGTGAATCTTATTCCCCCAGAAAATTCCCCCTACTAGCAAGTTTGGACATGATTAACACTTTGTTTTATTATTGAACTTAAAATAGTTTAAGGCAGGGTACTATGGAGCTTATTTTGCCAAAGGAAAATGTTTGTAGCTCTCATATGGTTCTAGTGAGAGTATAACTTAGTTTGAGCTTTTTGGAAATAAATTTGGCATTATGCAGCAGGAGCCTTAAAATATTCATACCCTTTAACAAAGCAATTCTGTTTTTAGGAAAATATCCAATAGAACAATCAGAAAAGTAGGTAAATATTTGTATACAATATATAACTATATTAACACACAAATATGATATTAATACATTCTTTATAATGGGCAAGAAAAAATGAAGAAAGAAACCCAGAAGCACCCAGATTGTGGATAGGTTAAATCAGGGGTTAGCAACCATTTTCTGTAAAGACCCAAATAATAAATATTGTAGGCTATGCTGTCAATTTTACAATCACTACTCTGTCAATGTTCTGTGAAAGCAGCCACAGAAAATAGTAAATAAGTGGATATCACCATATTCCAATAAAACTTTATTAATGAACAGTGAAATTTAAATTCATGTAATTTTCAAATATCATAAAATATGTATTTAATTTTTTTCAACAATTTAAAAATGTAAAAACCATTTTTAGCTTATGGGCTTTACAAAAAACAGGTGGCAGGTCAGATTTGTCAACCCCTGCATTAAATTATAGTGTTATCATTAAAATTTATGTTTATTATTTCATCAGTCAGAAATTATACAATGAGAGAGAGGAAAACTAGAAGATAATACACAGGTATTTATGGATTGAGATTATGGATAATATGGGTAATTTTTCTTTTATTCTTTATGTTTCATATTCTTGAAGTTTTTTACAATAAGTACCTCTTATTTTGTGATAAAAATGATATTCTTAAGGGGTGCCTTTTTGACAAAAAATATTCATTTCTTTCTCATTCTTTAAACATTACTCAGAAATTTTGGACTTTCTGAAATTCTTGACAACATTCACAATGTATTTTTAGCAATAACTTTTAAACAACACCATTTTTTTAAGCAGTAGCTAATTATTTATTTTCAGGAGTACATCCTTCTTAAAATTAAATACTTAGATTTTAGCCCTAAAGTCAGAGTCTGCCCTGTGCTCTTTTTTGAGGTACCCTTCAGCCTCTGCCCAGCTACTTAGCAAATGCATACTGCCAAGCTCCCCTGAAATTGCACTAAAACTCCTCCAACTACTCCACTCTACCTGCATCCAGTGGAGGACCTCAAATGCATCCCTCTAACCTTAGGTGCTCACCAGTCAAAGCCCACACACATGTACTCTATTACAAGGGAAGCCCGGGATAAGGTGACAGCCTTAAGACAAGATAAAGATGCTGTCTGCTCTGCCCCTCTAACCTTAAGTGCTCACCAGTCAAAGCCCACACACATGCGCTCTATTTGCGCATCTCTAGAGCTGTTACTAGCTCACAGGTAACATGCTACCTGTCACTTGTTGAGTCAGTGCTGGCAAGTTTTTAACTGATAATGGCTCACTTTGTAGGACCTCCAGAAATATTTTTATATTTATTTTAAAGAAGCTTTGGAATCTTCATATCTTAACTCAGTTGAATAATTAGCTGATAGGCAATTTTCAGGCATCCAAGCCAGCATTTCTCAAATGTGTTTCACAAACATGTGTCCTGTGAAATATTTCAAGAAAAAAAAAACAGATCTGTATTCGGATTATTTCGAGAGCTGCTGCATACAATATCTCATCTCCTAAGGTTTACAATTCATTATTAACATATTAAGGGCTCTGCAAAATCCAAAACTAAAAATACCCATTTAACTTTTATTCCTTGTATCCCAAACTTATTTGCACCCCCGCTTTGTTTTAATAGGAACACATAGACATTCAGGAGAAGCAGTGTTCTCAAGGAACTCTTGGAGATACCCTGACTTGGTCAGTAGAAGAAATGATCTGGGAAGGGGAGAATAGAATAACGAGTTCTAGCATCCCTCAAAGCATTCTGCATTGGATTGTGGTGGTCGCAGACAGTGAGACAGAACCATCCTGGCCTGGAGTTTACTGCATTCCCCCATTGCTTCTTCAATGCTGCCATTTGCATTTCTACTTAGACTACTGAGTGCCTTCCACTCCCTCCATCTCCATTTGTTGCTTTTCCTTCCATTCATCTCTCTGACTCCACACCACTGGCTCTGTCATTCTACTACATTCCCATCATTGCTGAGTGCTCACTCACTAATTATGTATTTAAATTTGAATTAAAAGCATCATAGCTTCCCTTGGCTGCTTCCAAATATTAGGATATGTTTTCAGTATTTGTGAGAACACACAACTGACATTTTTAGAAAATTACATTCTGTCTGCAAAAACATATGTATCCAACTGTGATGAGATTAGATGTTCTTGCATTTATTTTTCTAAGAATTGGGCACATCCAATATAGTCTTCTCTGAATGCATTTCATTGTTTCTCTTTTGGCAGTATCTTTCAAATGTCCTATCACTCAGGAGAGTTATGCATTATACTTTAATTTAATTAATAGCTTCTTAGAAAAACATGCATTTTTCCCAAAAGCAAAATGCTACAGTCAATCTGCAAAGGACATAGAATATTGCTGCTACTTTCATAAAACCAATTATTTCAGACTCAAATATGTGCTCTTTATAACTAGAGCTTAAAGAAACCATGGCACACAGCCAGTTCAGCCTTTGCTTTCTGTGCCATAATATGATATACTGGAGTCATTCTGGGCATTTTCAGATGTCTCATTATTGAGGAGAGAAAGCATGGCATACTTTCCCACATTAACCTTTGAATTCTAACCCAGAGTGTAGGTGTGACCCACTACGTCCCCTCCACACACACGGCATGTTTTAAACTCAACAAAAGTGAAAGAGACTTGGAACCAAACCATGAGCCCAATTTAACAGGAGAATATTCCTTTAGATTGTAGAATTAAGCTATATTATTTTTTATCCTCCCTCCAGACACAACTCTAAATGACTCTGTAACCACGGACTTAACTCACAAGAAAGGCTTGGATAAAAATAATTAAACAAAAGATGTGAGGTACTATTATATTATTACAGAAAACATGGAATCTGGCCAGGCGCAGAGGCTCACGCCTGTAATCCCAGTACTTTGGGAGGCCGAGGCACGTGGATCACCTGAGGTCAGGAGTTCGGGAGCAGCCTGGCGAAACCTTGTCTCTACAAAAAATACAAAAATTAGCCAGGCATGGTGGTGTGCACCTGTAATCCCAGCTACTTGGGAGGTTGAAGCAGGAGAAATGCTTGAACCCAGGAGGTGGAAGTTGCAGTGAGCCTAGACCACGCATCTGCACTCCAGCCTGGGTGACAGAGCAAGACTCTGTCAAAAAAATAAAGAAGGAAAAGGAAGAAAAAAGAAAAGAAAAGAAGGAGAAAGAAAGAAAGAAAGTGAGAGAAAGAAAGAAAGAAAGAAAGAAAGAAAGAAAGAAAGAAAGAAAGAAAGAAAGAAAGAAGGAAGGAAGGAAGGAAGGAAGGAAGGAAGGAAGGAAGGAAGGAAGGAAGGAAGGAAGGAAGGAAGGAAGGAAGGAAGGAAGGAAAAAAGAAAGAAAGAAAGAGAGAAAGAGAGAAAGAGAGAGAGAGAGAGGGAAAGAGGGAAAGAGAGAAAGAGAGAAAGGAAGGAAACATTGAATCTCCAGGGAGGATTTTTTAGAAAGTAAAGTGGAAGATAATTTTGTACTAAAAGAAGCCACATTTTGGAACACAATTTGCTTTAATTCACTCTGTGTGTGTGTGTGTGTACCTTTTATAGCTATATCTAGACATTTTTTTAAAAACCTTAGAAGTAAATCATAAACTTCTTGATTATTTTCTTACATATTAAAGTCTAATAAATATATTTATTTGAAAGACAAGTTTTAATGTCTTAATGAATTCCTCTGGTTCTTGGTTTTCTTGACACTTCTTTGTCTTCACTTTTTATAGAAAATAAGGAGTTGACTATGATTCTACTACAAATCCAAAGATCTTTCAATGGTGTTTGAACCCGTGACCTCTCAGATCTCATGCTCCACCCTCTCCCTCTCCCTCACTCTGCTTTGGTCATTCTGGCACTCACTAGCACAGCCCTGAGAAGGAACGCCTCCCTCAGATTTGCACCCTAGGCACCTCTCTTGCCTGCCTCACCCGAATCATGGTCCTGGTCCAGAAGCTAGCATTATAGTCAGATTACAAGACTAATCATTGTATTAGTTAGGATAAGTCAGTGCTGAATGTTTGTATCCCTCCCAAATTCACATGTTGAAATCTTAACCTTTATGGTTATGGTATTAGCAGGTAGGGTGTTTGGGGGGATATTAGGTCATAAGGGTAGAGCCCTCATGAATGGGATTAGTGCCCACCTAAAAGAGACCCAAGAGACCTGTTCTTCCTTGTGAGGATACAGCAAGAAGGCATCGTCTGCGGACCGGAGAGCAAGCCCTCACCAGGCACTGCGTTGGTCATGGATTTCCCAGCCTCTGGCACTGTAAAAAGATAATGTTTATTGTATTTAAGGTGCCCAGTCTAAGGGTTTTTTTTGTGTGTGTGTGTGTGTGATAGTATCCTGAATGGACAAATAGTCAGGTAATACTGCAATAACAAATCAGTCCCCAAATTACAGTGGGCTTAAATCAACAAGGGATTATTTCTTGTTCTCACCACAGGTGGTTCAGCGGGAAGCTCTACCTGGGGAATTGGGTGGTGGGAGCTTTACCATGTTGTATTCCATTCATCTGGAAGATGTGGTCTCTGATCACTGCAGCAGAGGAAGAATGTGGACTTTACCTGCCTCAGCTCTGAAGTGACACATGTCACTTTCTCCACATTTTATTATCCAAAACTGCAAGAGGATTAGGAAATATGGAAAAGAAAATTGAATCTTTGATAAGCTTACTGTCTCTGCAAAACTCATATATAAATAACAACTGAATAGAAGAGATACAAATTTTAGTTATTAATGCATTCAATTTCTCAAAGCTAGGATCTTTCTTATCCCTAGGCTTTCAAATATGTTTCCTTTGCCTGACATAGTCACCATAAATGTGCCCCACCCTAAATGCTACACCTGCAAAATACTACCCAACCTTAAGGTTTTGGGCTTAAATAGTACTTCTTGGAAATTCTTAAATAATCCTTCTTTTCTCAACTTAGACCATCCTCCGTACTCTCATTTACTATTCCCACAATAACAGTAGCTAGCATTTACTAGTGGCTAGCCAGTAAATACTGTAAGCATCTACTCCATGACAGGCACTGTTCTGAGCACTTTATATTTAATCCTCACAATAAGCCAATGACCTGGTATCTTAGTCTGAGCTCCCTAGAAAACAGAACCTCGGCCAAAAGCATAATGCTAGCCCTGTAGAAAGTGGACAGTCCCCAGGAAGCAGGAGGACAAGAAGACAACAATGTGTCAGGAAAGAAGGGGAACATATTATAATTAGATTTGGGTCTGTTTTTCTTCTGTAGATCTGATCTAAAATTGTATTTTATTCATCAAAGTTATACTAGAATATTTTATACTAGGATAGGGACTGGGATACAGAGCTGGCTGCAGCTTTGTGACAAGCTACCAATTTACAGGAAATCAAGAGATTCGGGGAGGTAGAAACGCACTGCAATGAGTCTAAAAATCCAACCTCTCTCTAATTATACAAGAAGCAGCCACCATGCAGCTCCCAGGTCTACAGTAGTGGCAGCAGCCCGGTTCTATGCCCAAGGGAAGATGTTACAAGGACTACTCCAGCTAGAAAGCAAGGTGAGGACACAGATCTGGTGTGCTACAGCAACCAAATTCAGAATAATTTGGTTCAGGTTCTTGTAATTTATTTCCAGTTTTCAGATGAAGAAACTAATGCATAAAAATATATCATCTTGAACAAGGTTACACAGCTAAAAGGTGACATGGGATGCAAACCCAGAAATACTGGCCCTAAACCATACAATCCCAACCACTCCACTCCTGCAAGAATGCAGACTCCACAAAAGCAATAACTGCTTTATTCCTAGCACCTAGCACAAATACAGAGTCTAACACATAGTATGCTTAATAGATACTTGTTGAATGAATAAATGAATAAGTGAATGAAAGAATAAGTTTTTAAATCAGTGGTATTTCATAAAGGGCCAAAGAAATTAATATGAAGGAGAGGTTACATTTTATTAGGATACTCTGGAAGGGTCTATGGCAGAAGTAACGTATGAGGTAGATCTTCCAAAGATTTACAGAAAGCTCTGACCCAATGACACAAAGGCCATATTTGGAGATTGTGGTTTTACTACAGGAAGTATTGTAATACTCTATGGAGTAGTGAATGGATAATGGAAGTAAGGGTGTGGTGGGAAATAATACTTAAAACGCAAGTTGGTATCAATCGTTGGAAGCTTGCCATCTTCAAGGTGGACAAGACACTTAAGCTGAAAATAACTCAAAAACTGTGTTCATTATAAAAGAAAGTCCCACTCAAAACAATGCCCACAGTCAGGGAAGCTAAGCGCATGTCCCCAGAATATTCCCAAATCACAGCTCACTTAAGCTGTGTTTCATTCTGTATTCTAGGAACCCACAATCATTCATTCTGTTTTAGGCAAAAGTTCTATTTTGTTGTTACCCAAACCTCTATGGCTTAATGTGAAGCTGTGTTCTTGTTTTCTATCAAGAGAAATGAAAAACAGCTGCTTAACATTCTTGCTATAATAATCTTCATACAATTCATGTGGTTATTTAAACATTTTCCTGATATTTGATATTAATCCTGCACACAACATAAAAAGACACCACAAGAAAATCATAGAAGAAAGAACAAATGATAATATTAGCTTCAGAAAGAGAACCACAAACACAGACACACACACAAACACATAAAGATGAAAATATCTATAAACAATGAAATTATGTTCCCTTTTAGGACAATTCCTCTGTTTATAATGTTTTCCTTATGATACGTAGCACATAAGACATATTTATCATATGTCTTTATGATGAATGAATAGTCCTTGGAACTATTTATATCACACATGGAAAGCAAATTGCTGGAATAAATGTTTATTTAGCAACATAAACATTTCAAATAAATCCACAAGAAAACGGTTTCATAACACGTCCATTCCTATTTGCATTTCAATTTGGTTAATGTCTTCACACATCAGTAGAAGCAACATAAATGCAATAACCACAAATCACCCTCCAGAAACCTACTCTTATCCCACCACTTCTCTCAGACTTAAGCATCTTGTCCACCTTGGATACTATCCCCTGGCTTTCCTTCTACTTTTATGGTGGCTCTTTCTCATTCATTTTGGGATGTTTATTCCTATCCACCCAACAATTAAATGTCAGAATCCTAGACACTCAAAAATCAATCCTAAACAATCTCCTCCTTTAATCCTATACTGTCTCACTAGAAGTTTTTTTCAAATGACTCACAAATTTATGTCTACTTGAGGACCTGGCCTCTAAAGTTGGGACCCATTTAACTAGTTGTCAGTGTGATATTTCCATCAAAATGCCTACAAGCCACCTATAATTTAACATATTAAAAACTGAATTTATTATGCATATACCTCAATCCGATACTAGTCTTATGTTCTTCTGTTTCATACCATTCTCCTGTACACCCTAAATTTAATGCATATCATCTGAACTCCAAGTTCTATAAATGTTATCTTCTAAATATTTCTAATCTATTCACTTCTATCCTTCACCATCACCATCAACTAAGCCCAACATACTGAAGTGGTGTGTTGAGTGAGACTTTCCTGTTGCTCAGGAGTCATCATAGTTCTTGATGAAGGGCATTTTCTTTCTTCTACCAATAGCAAAGAGAAGGTGCCTCTCCCAAACAAATGTGAAAAAGACTATAAGAAAGTAGAGGTCCCTACAAGAAGGAGAGACCAAGATCTCATTTCACAGTAGATGCTTGCTTACAGGGAGATCTTTTGGATTTTCTCACTGTGCTTATTTGAGCAGAAGGAGAGGACAGTTGAAAGGAGATGGCAAGGCTAAGACAGGGGCTGGAAGTGGAAGTCTTCAAGCTCCTTGGAAAAGTAAGGCTGTGTGAGTTTGCCATGGGTCAAGTGGCTGTCCCACAAATCTTGATGGGGACCCTAGGCACAAGAAGCTCTGGGGTAGATTGTCCAGAACAGATGCTAAATGGGGAGTGGAACAGGTAACGGAATATACATACATGTTCATCATGAGGAGCCAGAATTTGCAGGCCTTTTACACTTGAATCACTAGAGTCTGGTCAGTGTTAGTCCAAAAAACAGCGGGTAACAGCTCAGGGCCAACAACAGAGCGAACTAAGGAGACAACTGTCTCTTTCCCATCCTTCCTACTGTTCCACTTACCAGAAGGGTCTGATTCAAGGGCAGATAATGATACTCCCCATCCCCACTGCAAAGTGAATCTGAAGTCTATTTCAAAAACAGTGCATAAGCAAAATCCCTTTACTTAAAGAAGACCTATATCCCATGGTTCCCACTGGTGACAGATCACACCATCTTATCCAGTGGACGACAGACCTGCCTCTGCCTTCACAGTAGATGCCTGCTTACATGGAGATCTTTTGGATTTTCTCACTGTGCTTATTTGAGCAGGAGGACAGGACAGTTGAAAGGAGATGGCAAGGCTAAGACAGTGGCTGGAAGTGGAAGTCTTCAAGCTACTTAGAAAATTAAGACTAATTAAAAATAAACTAAAAGACCTCCATCTTTTAGTTAGATCTTTCTATGTGCTTCTTCCATGTTCAAAAGATTTTTTTGTTTGTTTGGGGGAAAATTTAACACTACTTGTTGACAGAAACATTTTAGGAAAAAAATATCTTCCTAGATAGTTTGAAAATATTAAATAATGAATAAAATGATTGATGCTACCTGAAGTCTTATAGAGTAAAAGCTTTAGAAGAAAATTATATTCCATCTATCTAAGAGAAGAAAAATTAAGTAAATACATATTCATAACTAAAGTTTATTAAAGATTAAGTTTAACTTTAAAAGGCCCATGAATCTTGCCTCAGCAGTTGTTAAAGACTCTGTCCCAGTGCTTTTAATGAAGCACTTTTACTCTGGGTAACCAGTAGCCTTTATAGGCCTGTAATCTAACAAAACATGCTAACACAATTATGATTTACAGCTTCATTAATGCTGATGACAAAAGACAGTGAATTAGTCAGTGTTATCTTAGGTCATGTTCATTCTTCCCACCAAAAATCAAAGCAAAAGTAAAATTCGAAAGTCTGGAGATAAATCAGCTTCATGAATGTCACAAACATCTAATATAAAATTAGAAAATATATCTAGAAAGTACTGAACATTCTAGATAAGGAGCTGGCAAACTACAGCCTTTGGACCAAATCTGGGCTGGTACCTGTGTTTATAAATAAAGTTTCATTGGAACACAGCCATGATCTTTTTTTGTTTCTTTGTTTTTTGAGGTTTCTCTGCATATTGTCTACAGTTGCTTTCACCCTGTAGGAGCAAAGTTGGGGAGTTGTGACAGAGACTGTATGGAAACAGAGACTGTATGAGCAACAAAGCTTAAAATATTTACTACTTGGCATTTTACAGAAAACGTTTACTGACTCCTGCTAGATGCAATGCAAAATCTCCAGCTCTGCTAAAATGACTGTTTTTCTTTGAAAGAAAAGTACCTAAGTAGATGCCTTTTCTGGTAAGATTCATTTAGATGGATTGATAGAACAAATAGATCTCAGATAGACTGATAAACTCTCCACTTTAGTAATATTTTCATTCTCAGTGTCTGAAGGAGATGAATAAAGGACATTAAAGTTGTTCTTCTAATCTTATTTTAAGAATCACTTTATTCTTTAAAGAATGTATTGAATGAAGATTATTTACCTCAAATTGTATTCAAGAAATGAAAATAATTTTACTATTCCTTTCCTTTGTGCAGTTAACTATTAATAGCTCATATTAACTCAGTCACATCTACATATTATTCCCAGCAAACAGCTCAGGGCAGAATGTACACATGTATTTTTAAAATCCTGTTAACTTAAACTTGACTTTAGTTTAATGAGCAGATAATGAGCATCCTCTTCAACTCCTCTTCCACAGAGAAGTCTAGATGATTAATCTTAATTCTCTATATGGCAGACATTCACCAAAATATGTTGTGTGCTTCACTTTACTTAAAATACATAAGGTGTCATGAAAGTTGTAAGTTGATATTCAAAATGATAATAATAATAGTCAACACACATTGAGAGTCAACAAAGTACCAGGCACTGTTCTAAGAGTGTACAGCAGAGTCTGTCCTGCTCTTCATCAAACCTGCTTCTTCCTCTTCCTAGGGACACTGCCTGGATTCTGGTCAATGGAATATTCCTGGTGCATAAAAACTTCTTGTGCATAAACCTCCATGCTTTCTCATTTTCACTGATTTGATAGAGATGAGCCCAGAAACTTGAGAAATCACTGTTGAAGATAAGTGAGCCCCAAAATGGAAAAAAACTGGGTCCCCAAGCACAGTTTAGAAGAGAGTCTCCTGGCTGGGCACGGTGACTCACGTTTGTAATCCCAGCACTTTGGGAGGTAGAGGTGGGTGGATCACTTGAGGTCAGGAGTTCGAGACCAGCCTGGCCAACATGGCGAAACCCCATCTCTACTAAAAATACAAAACCTAGCCAGGCATGGTGGCATGTGCCTGTAATCCCAGCTACTCAGGAGGCCGAGGCCGGGAGAATCACTTGAACCCGGGAGGCGGAGGTTGCAGTGAGCCATCACACCATTGTTCTCCAGCCTGGGCAACAGAGCGAGACTCTGTCGAGGAGAAGAAGAAGAGGAAGAAGAAGAGGAAGAAGAAGAGGAAGAGGAAGAAGAGGAAGAAGAAGAGGAAGAGGAAGAGGAAGAAGAAGAAGACCTCCTATCTAAGAAGGTTTCTTATCTGGGCGGGGGAGGAGGATAAGATGGCCAACTAGATGCAGCCAGAAAGCACCGCTCCCACTGAGAGAGACCAAAATATACAGTAAGTAAACATACTTTGAGCAGACCTAAGAGCACAGCCTCCACTGTCCAGCCTTTGTGCTTTGCTCCACCTGAGTACTTTTCCAGTGGCCTGAGAGCACTTTGGATCCCCCAGCACAACTGGAGCTAGATCCCAAGGGTCCAGAAGATGGAACCAGAGGCCGTTCTCAGTATTCCAAAGCTACAGTGCCAAGCTGGAAGTGCCAAGCTGAGATGTGTGGTAAGAACTAAAGCAGGGGAGGAGCCCCCACTCTCAGAGCACTAAGAGGGGTGAAATTCATGGGTTCATAGGCCGACATGGGAGCAGGGCATGCTTCCATTCATAGGTCCAGTCTAGAAAGAATGTAAGCTATCGCCCTGCCATGGCCTCTACCCAAAGTAGACCCACAGCCCAGAATATCTAATAAAGGAAACCTGGGGAAACATGAGTGTTGTTTCAGTAATTAGAATGAGCTTTCCCAAGACCTGATGAGGGAATCATGTCTCTCTAACCCCCACTACAGAGCATGGTTGTGAACACGAGGAAATACAAAAGAGCCATGTACCAAGTAAGAGCCAATGTTCCCGCTACTACTCTTAATCATCACCTAATGAATCACAACTCAAACCACAGCACCAAAAATATTCTGTCAATATACACCCCTGTGAAACCAAGGGCAAGAATCCAGACACAAATAAAGATCATGTACTGAGCCGTGGCCCTCTGAAAGTACTTAGAAATGAAGTCGATTGACTATACTCAACCTACACCACAGGTAAAGGAACACCAGCACTCTCAGGTGGGAAAGAATTAGCATAAGAACTCTGGCAATTCAAAAAGGCAAAGTGTTCCCTTACCTCCAAACAAGCCCAGTAGCCACCCAGAAGTAGTTCTTAATTGGAATGAAATGATAGACATGGAATTCAGAATCTGGATGGTAGGGAAGCTCACTGAGATACAGGAGAAAGTTGAAACTCAATCCAAGGAATCCGGTAAGATGATCCAAGAGCTGAAAGATGAAATAGCCATTTTAAGAAAGAACAAAACTGAATTTCTGAACTGAAAAATTTACTATAAGAATTTCATAATACAATTGGAAGTATTAACAACAGAATAGAGCAAGCTGAGGAAAGAACCTCAGAGCTCAAAGACCAGTTCTTCAAATCGGCTCAGACAAAAGTAAATCAAAAACTTCTAAAATGACCAAAACATCTGAGAAATACGAGATTATGTAAGGAGAACAAACCTACAACTATTGACACTCATGAGAGAAGGAGAGAGAATAAGCAACTTGGAAAATATATTTGAGGACATAGTCCTCAAATTTCCCTAATCTTGCTAGAGAGGTAACATGCCAATTCAAGAAATAAAAAGAACCTCTGCTAAATACTATACAAGAGAATCATCCCCAAGACACATAGTCATCAGATTCACCAAAATCAGCATGAAAGAAAAAAATCTTAAAGGCAGCTAGAAAGAAGTGATGGGTCACGAACAAAGGGAAACCCATCAGGCTAGCTTGGACCTCTCAACAGAAACCATAAAAGCCAGAAGAGGTTGCAGGTCTATTTTCAGCATCCTTAAAGAAAAGAAATTCCAACAAAGAATCTGATATCCTATTAAACCAAGTTTCATAAGCAAACGAGAACTAAAATCCTTCTCAGACAAGCAAACACTGCTGGAATTCATTTCAACTAAATCAGACTTACAAGAGGTTCTTAAGAGAGTGCTAAACAAGGAAACAAAAGAACAACATCTGCTACCACAAAAGCACACTTAAGTGCATAGCCCAGAAACACTGTAAAGCAACTACACAATCAAGTCTACAAAACAACTAACAAACAATACAATGACAAGATAAAATTTCACATATCAATACTACCCCTTAAGGTCCCTGCCCCACTTAAAAGACATAGAGTGGCAAGCTAAATAAAAAGACAAGACCCAATCATCTTCTGGCTTCAAGATACCCATCTCACATTTGTAATGATAACCACAGGCTCAAAGTAAATAGAGAAAGATCTACCCTGCAAATGGAAAACAAAAACAGAGCAGGGGTTGCTATTCTTATATCAGCTAAAATAGACTTTGAACCAACAACAATTAACAAGGACAAAGAAGAGCATTACATGATATAAAAGATCCAATTCAACAAGAAGACTTAACTGTTGTAAATATACATGCACCTGACATCGGAGCACCCAGATTCATAAAACAAGTTTGTCTTGACTGATGAAAAGGCTTGGACAATACAATAATGGGAGACTTCTACATCCCACTGACAGTATTAGACAGATCATTGAGGCAGAAAACTAACAAAGGAATTCTGGAATTAAATTCAACACTCAACTAATTGGATGAAATAGACATCTACAGAACACTCCACCCAACAGCCACAGAATATACAAGAAACATTCTGATATGTTTCTCCCTAATCTCATCTCAAATTGTAATCCCCACATGTCCAGAAAGACATCTGGTGGGAGGTGACTGAATCATGGGGGTGGTTTCCCTGATGCTGTTCTCATGATTGTGAGGGAGTTCTCATGAAATCTGATGGTTTAAGACTGTGGCACTTTCCCCCTCATGTTCTCTCTCCTGTCACCTGATGAAGAAGGTGCCTGCTTCCCCTTCACCTTCAGCCACAATTGTAAGTTTCCTGAGGCCTCCACATCCATGAAGAACTATGAGTCAATTAAACCTCTTTTGTTTATAAATTACCCAGTCTCAGGTGGTATTCTTCATAGCAGTATGAAAACAGACTAATACAGGAAATTTGTACCAGGGGTGGGGCACTGCTATAAAGATAACCTGAAAATGTGGAAGCAACCTTAGAATTGGGTAATAGGCAGAGGTTGGAAGAGTTTGGAGGCCTAAAAGATGAGGGAAAGTTTGGAACTTCCTAGAGACTGTTGAATGGTTTTGACCAAAATGCTAATAGTGATATAGACAATGAAGTCCAGGCTGAGATGGTCTCAGATGGAGATGAGGAACTTATTGGGAACTGTAGAGCAAAGGTCACTCTTGTTATGCTTTAGCAAAGAGACTGACAGAATTTTGCCCCTGCCCTAGAGATCTGTGGAATTTTGAACTTGAGAGAGGGTATCTGGCAGAAGAAATTTCTAAGCAGCAAACCAGATTTAGGGTATCTGGCAAAGAAATTTCTAAGCAGCAATGTGTTCAAGAGGTGACCTGGCTTATTATGAAAGCATTCAGTTATATGCATTCACAAAGAGATGACTTGAAATTGGAACTTATGCTTAAAAGGGAAGCAGAGCATAAAGATTTGGAAAATTTGCAGCCTGACCATGTGGTAGAAAATAAAAACCCATTTTCTGGGGAGGAATTCCAGCCAGCTGCAGAAATTTGCATAAGTAACTAGGTGATGAATATTAAGAGCCAAGAGAATAGGCAAAATGTCTCCAGAGCATGTCAGAGACCTTCACAGCCACCCCTCCAAACATAAGCCCAAAGGTCTAGGAGGAAAAAAATGGCTCTGTGGGCTTGGCCCAGGGCCCCAATCCTCTATGCAGCTTCAGGACTTGGTGTCCTGTGTCCCAGCCACTCCAGCTCCAGCCATGCCTCAAAGGAGTCAAAGTACAGTTTAGGCCATTGCTTCAGAGGGTGCAAGCCCCACACCTTGGTGGTTTCCACGTGGTGTTGGGACTGTGGGTATACAAGAGACAAGAGTTGAGCTTTGGGAGCCTCTGCCTTGATATTGGAGGATGTATGGAAATGACTGGATGTCCAGGCAGAAGTCTGCTGCAGTGGCAGAGCCCTCATGGAGAACCTCTACTAGGGCAGTGCAGAAGGGAAATGTGGGGTTGGAACCCCCATGCAGAGTCCCCACTAGGGAACTGCCTAGTGGAGCTGTGAGAAGAAGGCCACCATCCTCCAGACCACAGAAAGGTAGATCCACTGACAGCTTGCACCAAGCATCTGGAAAGGCTGCGGGCACTCAACACTAGCCCAAGAAAACAGTCACATGGGCGGAGCTGACCATGTCTTGGGAACTCATCCCTTGCATCAGCATTCCCTGAATGTGAGACATGGAGTCAAAGGAGATCATTTTGGAGCTTTAACATTTAATGAGTGCCCTGCCAGGTTTTGTACTTGCATGGAGCCTGTGGCCGTTTTGTTTTGGAGCGGGAACTTTTACCCAATGCCTGCATCCCCATTGAATCTTGGAAGCAACTAACTCGATTTTGATTTTACAGGCTCATAGGCAGAAGGGACTAGCCTTGTCTCCATGGAGACTTTGGACTTTTGGGTTAATGCTGGAATGAGTTAAGACTTTGCAGGACTGTTACAAAGGTATAATTGGTTTTGAAATGTGAAAAGGACATGAGATTTGGGAGGGGCCAGAGGTGTAATGATGTGGCTTGGCTCTGCCCCCATCCAAATCTCATCTCCAATTGTAATCCCCATGTGTTGAGGGAGGGGCCTGGTGGGAGGTGGTTGGATCATGGGGGTGGTTTCCCAGGCTGTTCTCATGATAGTGAGGGAGTTCTCATGAGATCTGATGGTTTAAAAGTGACAGTTTCCCCTGAACGCTCTCTCTCTCTCCTGCTGCCTTGTGATGAAGGTACTTGCTTCTCCTTCACCTTCTGCCACAATTTTAAGTTTCATGAGGCTCCCCAAACCATGTGGATCTGTGTGTCAATTAAACCTTTTTTCTTCGTATATGACCCAGTCTCAAGTAGTACCTTTACAGCAGTGTGAAAATGGACTAATACACATTCTAAGATCATAGAATGCTTGGTCATAAAGCAAATCTCAACAGATTTAAAAAAATCAACATCATACCCACCATTCCTTTGGACCACAGCACAATAAAAATAGAATTCAATATCAAGAAGATCTTTCAAAATTACATAAATACATTGCAAATAAACCACTTGCTCCTGAGTAATTTCTGGATGAACATCAAAGTTAAGGCAGAAATTAAAAAGTTATTTGAAATTAATTAAAATAGGGACACAACTTGCCAAAATCTCTGGGATTCAGCCAAAGCAGTGTTAAGAGGAAACTTCATAGTGCTAAATGCCTTCATCAAGAAGTTAGAAACATCTCAAATTAATAATCTAACTTTTCACCTAGAGGAACTAGAAAAAAAGAACAAACTAACCCCAAAGATAGCAGAAGAAAAGAAATAACTAAAATTAGACAAGAAATGAATGAAATTGGGATGCATACATTCATATAAAGATCAATGAAACCAAAAGTTAGTACTTCAAAAGAATAAACAAAATTGATAGACTGCTAGCTACATCAACAAAGAAAACAGAGAAGATCCAAATAAGCACAATCAGGAATGACAGAAATGACATTACAACTGATCACACATAAATACAAAGGACCCTCAAAGACTATTTTAGATAACTCCATGCACACAAATTAGGAAACCTAAAGTATATGGATAAATTCCCAGAAACATACAACCTCCTAAGACTGAATCAGGGAGAAAGTTCAAACTTGAGCAAACAAATAACAAGTTCCAAAATTGAATTAGTAATAATAAATCAAAAACAATCCTGGCCCAGATAGACTCCTAGCCAAATTCTACCAGGTATACAAAGAAGAACTGGTATCAATCATACTGAAACTATTCCAAAAAAGGAATTCTATTTAAGGAGGAGGAGGGGCTCCTCCCTAACTCATTCTATGATGCCAGCATCAGCATGACACAAAAATCTGACAGAGACACAAAGAAAAAAAAGAAAAACTTCACACCAATAACATTGATGAACATACATGCAAAAATACTCAACAAAATACCATCAAACCCAACCCCAGTAGCACATCAAAAAGATAATACACCACAAACAAGTAGGCTTTATTCTTGAGATGCAAGGCTGATTCATAAATGTGATTCACCACATAAATAGAATTAAAAACAAAAACCGTATGACCATCTTATTAGACACAGAAAAAGCTTTCAATAAAATCCAATATCCCTTCATGATAAAAGTCCTTAACAGAGTAGGCACTGAAGGAACACATGTCAAAATAATAGGAGCCATCTATGACAGACCCACAGCCAACATCATACAGAATGGGCCAAAGCTGGAAGCATTCCCCTTGAGAACTGGAACAAGACAAGAATGCCCACTCTCACCACTCCTATTCAACATAGTACTAGAAGTCCTAACTAGAGGAATAAGGCAATAGATAGAAATAAAAGGCATCCAAATAGGAAAAGAAGAAATGAAACTATCTCTCTTTGCTGATGATATGATTCTATACATAGAAAACTCTAAAGACTCAGCCAAAAGGCCTAGAACTGACAAACGACTTCAATAAAGTTTCAAGATACAAAATCAATGTACAAATTTCATTAGCATTTCTATGCACCAATTACATTTAAGCTAAGAGTAAAATCAAGAAAACAATATCATTTACAATAGTCACACACACAAAAGAAAAATGAAATACCTAGGAATATAGCAAACAACAGGGTGACAGATCTCTACAAGGAGAACTACAAAATACTGCTGAAGAAAATCAGAGATGAAATTAAAAAATGGAAAAATATTCCATGCCTATGGATTAAAAAAATCAGTATTATTAAAATGGCTATACTGTCCAAAGCAAATTACAAATTTAATGCTATTTCTATCTATGCTATTTTTCACAGATAAACTATTTAATATTTAGAAAAAAACTATTCTAAAATTCACATGGAACAAACAAAAGCCCAAAGAGTCAAAGCAATCCTAAGCAAAGAGAATAAATCTAGAGGCATCACAGCACTTGACTTAAAACAATATAAAGCTACAGTAACCAAAACAGTATGGTTCTGGCACAAAAACAGTCACTTGGACAAATGGAACAGAATAGAGAGCCCAGAAATAAAGCCTCGCACTGCAACGATCTGATCTTTGTCTAAGCTGACAAAAACAAGTAATTAGGAAAGGACTCTCCATTCAGTAAATGGTGCTCAGATAACTGACTAGCCATATGCAGAAGACTGAAACTGGACCCCTGCCTTTCATCAAATATGAAAATTAACTCAAGATGGATTAAAAGTTTAAATATAAGACCTCAAACTATAAAAATCCTAGAAGAAAACAGGAGATCCCCTTCCCTACATTGCCCTTGACAAAGAATTTTTGGCTAAGTCCCCAAAAGCAATTGCAACAAAAACAAAAATTGACAACTGGGATCTAATTAAATTAAAAAGCTTGTGCACAGCAAAATAAATGATCAATAAAATAAACAACCTACAAACTGGGAGAAAATATTCACAAACTGTGCATCTGACAAAAGTCTAACATCCAGAATTTATAAGGACCTAAAAAAATCAACAAGAAAAAAGACAAATAATCCCATTAAAATGGGTAAAAGACATGAACAGACACTTCTCCAAAGATGAAGTTGTATAAGCAGCCAACGAATGTATGAAAAAAATGCTCAACATCAGTAATCATCAGAGAAATGCAAATCAAAACTACAGTGAGATAGATACCATCTCACACCAGCCAGAATGGCTATTATTAAAAAGTCAAAAACTGAAAGATGCTGGCAATGCTGTGGGAAAAGGGTATGCTTATACACTGTTGGTGGGAATACAAATTACTTCAGTGACTATAGAAAGGAGTTTGGAGAGTTCTCAAAGAATTTAAAACAGAGCTACCATTTGACCCAGCAATCTCATTATTGGGTACATGAAGAAAGAAAAATAAATCATTCTGCCAAAAATACACATGCATGTGTATGTTCATCCCTGCACTATTCACAATAGCAAAGACATGGAATCAATCTAGTGCCCATTAACAGTGAATTGGATAAATTAAACGTGGTACATACACACCAGAGAATCCTACGCAGTCATAAAAAAGAGTGAAATGTCCTTTCCAACAACATGGAGGCAGCTAGAGACCATAATCATAGGCAAATTAACACAGGAACAGAAAGCTGAATACCACATGTTCTCACTTATAAGTGGGAGCCAAACATTGAGTACACATGGGCATAAAGATGGGGACAACAGACACTGTGGATTACCAAAGGGGAGAGGGAGGAACAGGAGTGTGGGTTGAAAAACTGTCTATTAGGTATTATACTCAGCACTTGGGGGATAGGTTCAGTCACACCCAAACCTCAGCATCATGCAATACAGCCTCAATATACCTCTGCAACAAACCTGGACATGTACCCATACATCTCAAATAAAAGTTCAAATAATTTTTAAAAAGGTTTCCTGTTTTGATCTTTATGTGAGAAATTAAATTCTTTAATACTTGAACCATTATACATTTGGAGACTTGCTTGTTACTGCAGCTGGCATACATCACTCTAGCAGGTATTGTCATTTAAGCAAGAGGTATTTTTGTTAGTACTACTATGTATGCATAATAACTACCAAATACACTAAATAGTCATTTCTGTTAAGAATGGCACCATAATTTATAAAAATATACTAACTCATGTAGGTATTTTACAACTGTGTAGCAGATTTTTCAAATATCCTTAACTCCTTGATCTTAGAAATCCACATATTTTTATCACATTTTGGGTAAGTCATTCAGATATTACACATTCTCAGTGAAAATTGCAAATACTAAATAAATTACAGATAAGCATGTGAACTATAAAAATGTCAGTAATAGTTGGTGAATTGAAGTGAGACAGAAAGGTGGTTATTAAGATACAGATTGCATGTATATTTCTGACAAAGGAACACTATTTACACTAATTACACAAATGCATGGGAATCCTACTTAAATCATAATTTGTTAATTCTCATATGTTTTTATATAATTTTGGTCAACATTAAAGACTCCTGGAACATCTTTCATTTGTTGAAGCATAAAATAATAATATTGTTCAAAGTGGCAAGTTTTTTCCTGCAAATCTGGTCTTTATTTCAAAACAACTTTGGATATTTTGTGCCACTCAGATTGGAATTGTTTCTGTATATTTTCTCTCTGGCAAACACAGAAGTAAACAAGTGCCAGAAAAGCTCATCTTTCCTTTCCCATAAGAATTCTTACGACCATTATCCACACCCTTGAGCATTAGACCCGCTTTATTCAGTTTATGTGAATCAGCTAAAATAAATGGTGGGATGTTTAAACAACTGTGAGATAACTGCCTGGGGGTTACACTTAATGATCTCCAAAAGCATTCCAGCTGACACATCCCTGTGTACAAGCCAGAAAGGAGCAAAAGGTTTGACAGTAGGGGGTTGAAGAGGAGAGAAAAAACAGCTCTTTTGTATAAGTGCTTTATTCTTTGTCCTCTCATTCTCTCATTCTGTGTTGCCTGTGGAGGGGCCTATAAACACTGCATACCCCACCATTCCCCAAATGAGCTAAACTCTTCATATGGCCCAAGAGGTTTCTTTCTCCCCATTCCCTTTTTTCCTTTCCTTCAGATATGCACTTTACAAAATATGCATATTTGTGCATTCATACAGCATAGTATATTTTACAAAGCTCTTTCACATCTGTTTTCACTGATCTCTAGAACAACTCTTTGGCTGAACGGATCATGGTCACAATCAGATGAAGAAAATGAGGCTCATGGCAGCAATTTCCCCATGTCACACCCATTGGTGGTGAGTGACTGAACCTGTGTGGGAACCTCCACATACCTCATTAAACACTCCACTAAATATGCAAATATCTTCACCTCTCTAAACACCTTCCTTCTTGAAAGAGTAATGAGATACTCTAATTTCCTTGTCCTTAGATAAATTATGCTCATGCATGAGAATAAAGTTGCCTAGGCTGGGCTAGGGATTAGTGAGGGTAGAATGAGGCTGAGATGGATTCAATGACTTGTGATGTGGTTTGGATCTGTGTTCCCACCCACAGCTCATGTTGAATTGTAACCCCCAATGTTGGAGGTGGGGCCAGGTGGGAGGTGATTGGATCAACAGAGATGTTTCTCACGAATGGTTTAGCACCATCCTCTTGGTGCCGATCTCCTTATAGCGAGTGAGTTCTCATGAGATCTGGGTGTTCAGAAGTGTGTAGGACCTCCCACCTCACTCTTGTTCTTGCTGCTGCCACCACATTTGACACCTTTCTCCCCCTTTGTCTTCTGCTATGATTGTAAGTTTTCTGAGGCCTCCCCAGAAGCCAATCAGATGCCAGCATGATTTTCCCTGTACAACCTGTGGAACTGTCAGCAACTTAAATCTTTTGTTTATAAATTACCCAGTCTCAGGTATTTATTTACAGCAATGTGAGAACTGACTAATACAGTTTGTGGTGATGCTGCTAGGCATCTTTGCCTGGGACCCCGTAGCAGGGATCCTGGAATTGCTGATAGCAACAGCAGGGGCCAGAATGTCTTTCTCTTGGCAATCAAGCAGCAACCTCTCCTTTCCAATGCAGCTCTCATGAGGACCATTCCATTCCAATTGTCAGATTTGATAACTCCAGGATTGTGCAGGAAAAATTCTGGAAATACTTAAGGGTGACTCAGAAACCTCAGGTGCAAAATAAAAGCTGCATTCATGTCATCACTTAAAAAATCACATGAGGTGCTTAAATGAGTCTTTGTGTATGTTGATTAAGGGAAGGGGAACATCACACACCGGGGCCTATCATGGGGAGGGGGGAGGGGGGAGGGATTGCATTGGGAGTTATATCTGATGTAAATGACGAGTTGATGGGTGCTGACGAGTTGATGGGTGCAGCACACCAACATGGCACAAGTATACATATGTAACAAACCTGCACGTTATGCACATGTACCCTAGAACTTAAAGTATAATAATAATAAAAAATAAAAAAATTAAAAAAAAACAATATTGTCTGTCAGCAAGTGAACCAGAAAGATACACTAGTGAGAACACTGAGATGCCATCTCTTCTTCTGACTACCAATGTCAGTGCGTCTCAACTATGTGAGTCAGATGATAACTTTCCCTTTATCTGTAAGACTACCAACCTCCTTCAGTAATGTAGGTTAATGTTTAATAGCAATGCAAGGAAGTTAAGCCTGATAAATCACCTAGTCCCTCAGTGACTCATCTGAATGCACTTCCTTACCTCCTCTATCCTCCTTCTCTTCCTCACTGTCATAAATACACATATACAGATACACATAGAACACAAAAAGCTACCATCTTTCACTACTATGTTACCTTCTAAATAATGTTTTACTTACCTACAATCCACAAGTTGTATATCTCCTATTTATTTAATCTTTTTTTCATTGATTCAATGAATATTTATTGTGGTCAGTTCATACCAAGGACTCATCTAGGTCACCTAATTTCAGCTCCACAAGCTTTTCCTGTGGGATTCCTTTACAAATATTCTTGCTAATATCATTCCTTCAACAAGTATTGACTAAGTCCTGAACTATCAAGAAATAAGTTCGGATAGATGGCACAGGACCAGGCTTTTATTGCTCTATTCTACTTGCTTCCAAGTTTTTCAATGCTTCTCCAAATTCCTGATATTATCATGGATTCTTTGTACAACTGAATGCAGCTCAGTGTAACTGTCACTCATAGAGCCTCCACTCTCAGCCAAGCACTGTCCTGGCCCACTGGAGATGAAGAGTGAACAAGACACCATTCCTACCCTTGAGGGGCTCACCTGTCTTTACGGTGAGTAAAGTGCTATCAGAAAAGCCCAATCAAGGACTCTGAGCATATAAGAAAGGAAGAAAGATGGAAACACTTGTGGCTTGCATACTGCCTGACCAGGCCAGGAATGTAGCACACAATCTTTTGTACGAAAGAGATTTATTCTCATCACTTTACAGATGAGGACACTGAGCCTTATAGGGTCAAAACAATTTACCCTGACTGGCCACAGTGGCTCACGACTATAATCCTAACACTTCGGGAGGTCAATGTGGGTGTATTACTTGAGCCAGGAGTTCAAGACCACTCTGGGCAACATGGTGAAACCTCATCTCTACAAAAAATAAACACACCACACAAAATAGCTGGGTGTGGTGGCGCATGCCTGTAGTCCCAGCTACTAGAGGGGCTGAGGTAGGAGGATCACTGGAGCCCGAGAGGTTAAGGCTGCAGTGGATCATGACTATGCCAATGCATTCCAGCCTGGGGACAGAGAGAGACCCGGTCTCAAAAAATAAAAAATACTACACCACACTTTACTATGATCCTCACAGCTCAACATCTCAATCCTCTGTCTTCCCTCCAGCTTTCATACCCCAGGTATTCCTATTCCTAATTCCTAATTGAAAAGACATCAGAAACAGGACCACAGCTTAGCATGTTTGGGCTGACAGAAGAAAAGAAAATGAGAGCTTTCATATGTCTTTGAAGATCATTGCCTTTCAATGAACAACGATAATATCAAATAACAGTTATAAAGTTAGAGTTTACAATGCCATTTCACATTCAAGTCATGAATAGTAAAAACTGTGAGAGGGTACTAAGAACATGTTTTGTCCTTTTTGCAGATAGCTAGCATGGTAATGAGGAAAAGCAAAGAGGTAACAGTCAGTGGGCATCACCCCAACCACCACTATTATCACTATCATCAACCTCAACAAGCAAAAAATGTTCCATAAGATTTAGACGCCAAGAATACTTCCAGAATTTTATAATTTTACTTACCTACAAAGTAAAATATCAAATTCTGCTGATATTCTTCCTCCTTGTGTAGTGGATGAATGTTTTATCATTATGGTATGGATTTGTCTCTTTCTTTATTTGTCCCCATTAGCTTTGTGCTGCTAATCTGAAGCAGCACTTCCATGGCCTGTGAGTTGAGTGGTTGCCTCTAGATCTCAGTTTGAAAAATTAAGAAACAATAGAAATACCTGATCCTTGTATTAACTGAGCATGGACTAGGTAGAAGACTGAGTACAGGCATATATTAGATGGCACCTGGTCACAAGAGATAAAGCCTATAATTAAATAACTCGATACCACAAGAAAAAGTTGTGTCATAAGAAAGATATAGAAAAATACATTCTAAAAGCTTGAAAAGAAGAAACAGTGAATTCGAGAAAAACTTAGGAAATTTTTGTCAATACAAAATGACTTTGCTGTGAGACGATGTGTCAAGAGTGGGTTTTTTAGAATTGCTATTTTCTACGTGGTAAGTTTTCATTCCAAACATTTTTGGAGGAACACTAAAAGCACTGGTGCCTTCAAATTTCAGGTATGTCAAATAAGCAACTATTGGTTGGGGTCATACACAAATGTCTGTGTTTCTAGACAAAAAGCACCTCAGGAAGCCTTTGTGTTAATTACCATCAAAATTTTGTTACAATTGTAGGTATCATGAGGATTTCAATAGAATTCTAAAGAATTTTTAAAATGGGAAATTTTAAGCTGGTAAGGGTAAACAAGAAATTTGTGGCCGGGCACAATGGCTCGCGCCTGTAATCCCAGCACTTTGCGGGTCTGAGGCGGGCGGATCACAAGGTCAGGAGATCAAGGCCATCCCGGTTTACACAGTGAAACCCCGTCTCTACTAAAAATACAAAAAAATTAGCCAGGCATGGTGGCGGGCGCCTGTAGTCCCAGCTACTCGGGAGGCTGAGGCAGGAGAATGGAGTGAACCCAGGAGGCGGAGCTTGCAGTGAGCCGAGATCGCACCACTGCACTCCAGCCTGGGCGACAGAGCGAGACTCCGTCTCAAAAAAAAAAAAAAAAAAAAAAAAGAAAGAAAAGAAAAGAAATTTGTTCCTGTTGAGGAATGGTAGTAAATTTCCTCTTGTACATAAGATTTTGTTTTTTCTCACGTGCATGGTTTTTCACAATAAGAAAAAATAATTTTGTAGCAAATATTCCCAGAAAAAAACTAAAATTACAAATAAAGGTACAAAGACTAGAGCCACACATACTATTGTTCTATTACTATGAAATATGTTCAGTCAGATGAAGAGGCCTGGATGCCAGATACACCATACAAATATTTCAAAGTTTGTCCATCATAAGTTTACCATGGGAAAGCTCCTCTGTGGTCAGAACAGCATGCAGAACATTGCACAGCCTGAAAACTTCTGCCAGATGCATTGCTTGAGGGTTGTATTAAATAAATCAAATCCAGACACCTCCGTCTTACACAATTTTCAATACAGAAAGGCTTCCCAGGAAATGTATAAGTCAATTGTAATAATCTTACAAAGACACATATTAACCATGCACACGTTACCTGGATGATAGATTGTCCCCTAACCAAGAACACTCATTTCTTATCCAGTATGTGAGATTCCCCACCACTGAAAATCACATTCAAACCTATTGCATGGCCACTTGAGTTAATGAACTCCTGTTTGTAAAAATTGTGTCAATGGTCTACTGAATTACTATTAAGTTTCAATGGCCTTCTCAGCATAGATGTACTTATTTGAAGTAATCCTTCACTTTTAAAGAAATGTTGAAGGAACTTCTATTACAATTATGAGATGTTATAGGAATATGTATGCAAAATACAGTCTAATACAATAAATATGTTCAAAAAATTTTAAGTAATTCAGCAATCCGTATAAAAAGACTTTCTAAAGTAAGTACACTTTAACCCAGTAATTCCACTTTTACATATCTATCTTAAGGGAATCAAGACTTGCAGAAAGATTTATGTGCAAGGTTCTCAGTATAGCATTTTTTGTAAAAGCAAAAAAAATAACTGTCCAACAAGGAAGTGTGGCCAAAAACGTATTATAAATAAATGTATTAGAATAATATATAGTCATTAAATGGTTTTTTGACAAATATTTAATCATGTAGAAAACAATCTCATAATAAAAGTTAAGAGAGAAAAAGGAAAAGAATAAATATTCAGCACAAAGCCATCTCCAAACTTAACAAATAAATTTAGGCATGGAACGAAAGCATACTTAAAATATACCAAGTTAACAGCACAAGAAAGTACTATTATGAATAATTCTTATTTTCTTGTTCAACTTTCCTACATTCTTAAAATAATTACAATGAATATGTACTATTTTTTAAAGGAAGACATACCAAAAGCAACTCATTTCTGTAACTGGTGCTCAGTGACAAAAAAAAAAAAAAAAAGCAATGATGGCCGGTGGGAGAACCACAAACAACAAAATGAGACCATTTTCCAAGAGATGAATGAATGTGCAAATTTCACGAAGCTATGAGTAGCCATTTGGAGGAAGAACCAAATTTTTAAATAAACGTTGTGAAAGAGTGTGTCAAAACTCAAAAATTCCAATACAAAAAGGATGCAGTCTCAGAGGGCATGGCAGAGATGAGGGGTAGCATTGTATCTGTAGTCTCTCTCTCTCTCTCTCTCTCTCTCTCTCTCTCTCTCTCTCTAGCAGTACAGTAATCAAACGGTAAACATAACAGGGGTGGCCAAACTGGGGCAAGTCAACCAATTACTTGGGGTTGGGTGATTTCCTCAATTAACAGATAACTAAAACTGTAATTATGAGGATGTAGATGTTTGCAGTTTTGTTTTCTGTTGTTTTTTGAGACAGGGTCTGGCTCTGTCACCCAGGCTGGAGTGCAGTGACACCATCTCAGTTCATTGCAACCTCTGCCTCCTGGGTTCAAGTGATCCTCCCACTTCAGCCTTCCAGGTAGCTGGGACTACAGGCATACACCACCACACCCAGCTAATTTTTGTATTTTCTATTTTTGGTAGAGTTGGGATTTGCCATGCTGCCCAGGCTGGTCTCAAGTGATCCGCCTACCTCAGCCTCCCAAAGTGCTGGATTTACAGGTGTGAGCCACAGCACCTGGCCTGTAGTTTTTAAATTAATGTTAAAAAGCGATCTTCACACTTGAAAGTACAATCTGGAAAACTTACTGTTATCTTGGTATCCTGTTGTTGGTTTTTTTTTCCGTCATCAACCTACTGCATTTGATTAACAAGACTGTGTGAGTCTATCCCAGCAGTGTCTACTGACTATGGCTTTTCCTCTCCATCCTCAATGCCATTATTCACCTGGACTAGTGCAATAGCCTCCTAACAGCAGTATCTTCCCCACCCCATACACGCCCTCCACCCATGCCAGAATTACCATTCTAAGACACAAATTTTATTATACCCTTCCTTACCATTCTTTCTTAGCTCCCACTTGGCTACAGAATAAAATCAATCTCATTACTCTGGCAATGAGACGAACTTCATCGACCTACCCATTTCCTGTCTAGAAGGTTCATCTTCCAGCTATGATTTGTTCACCCTACACTTCACCCACTACAAAATGTGCATTGCTTTTCTGACTTCCTGGGTCCATGGGCATGGTTTTCTCTCCTCTGTTTTCTTTGCCTTTGAACCAACTAAATTAGAATCATTTAGGATGGCATTTGGGCATTAGTACTTTTTAAGCCCCCAGGTGATTCAAATGTGCAGCTAAATGTTAAGAGCCACTTATCTAGTCTCTATTCAAGCATTTCCCTCCCCGCACTCTATTGATTTTGGTGTCTGTGTCTCCAGTACTTCTTCCTACCCCTCCCAAAAAACTGAATCAATCAATAGCAGGGACCTGACTATTCATTCATTCCTTCATCCAGTGGATGCTATGTGCCAGGCATTATTCATCTTTATATCTGAGCTCCTTCTTCTTTCCTTCCACCTAGCTACCACATAACTTGGCACGGAATAAGACTAAGTGACAATGTGTTATATTTCAATGAAACCATCACTAGGCTTTTCAAGCATTTCATCAATATCTTAAAGAGCTTTTTCTTAAAGAGCAATCAGTTAGCAAAAGTGATAGGTTCTTCTTTTTTATTACATTAACTTCATATAATTTAGGGCTTGAAAGGATCTTAGAATTGTCCTTAGAATAAAACCCTAGGAGCAGCATTTGTCTTGAGCAACTTACCTCAAACAACAAAAAATGGTTTTCTTCTTAGTAAATGTAGGTAAAACAGTTCCTTCACAGAAGCATAAATATATTTTAAAGGGGTTCATTTCTCATTTCTCTTCTCATTTCCTTTTTGTTAGGACAAGAAGAAGAAAACATGTCCAAAAGATGACATTTATTATATTAAATTGGTATAGTCTTCTCAAGTACTTATGTAATGTAATACTTAAATGAAAATTTTCTCAGCCACTACCCTCCTAAGGCTCCCTTATCTCTATGGAGCAAATCAAAGTCCTCTTCCCACTCATTAAAACCTTCCTCCAGAACCCTGCTAGCCCCTCCCCCACCCTCCATCATTAGCCCACCTTCTCACTATCCTGAAGGCAGAGTATTTGCAATAAATTTTGCTAATCTCCCAAACACAGCTTGCTTACTCTTTCTTCCTGCCACAAATTATTCCCTTTTTGACTCTCACATGGAAAGGGAACAATAATGCTGATTTTTTTATTTTGCCTTTCCCTAAGCCTTTTATACTGGCAGTTAATTAAATTTGGATTTCATTAGCTCAATCTGTTTCAGGAAACAGAAAAATCAAAATGAGCAAAATATTTAAAGACTCCCTTGATAAGTCTTAAAAACTGGCCAATCAGAAACCATCTTAGTGTTTGGGCTACAAACTAGGCCACAATATAGTTTATGCAAGGTTTAAACAGGGCATATTCAAAACAAATCTGTTAGAGAAGAAACCACCCATAAAATGAATTGAGGAAAGGTCAATTTGATACAAAGCTGCATGCACTGAGCAGTGTGCTATCACTGACATTCAGTTACAAATACACATGCACACACACTAATTTGTACACATACAAACACGTGAACACACTCACATACGCAGGCATACACACACACACACACCGATACCCAGGTATACACACATGCACTCATACACACATACACGTACACATACAAATACCCATGCATACACACATACACTCATATATGCACACACACATATACATGCACACTTAAGCACACTTGCATTTTATTTCCCAAATAAAATTCTAAGTTCCATGAGGCTGATACCATGTAAGCTACTTCTTTTGTATTCCCATAGCATTTAGTACAGGGCTGAGCACGTAGTAAGTACTGAACAAGTACAAGTTAACTCAAAATGTTTACACGGTTTTGTGAATTGGTATGCCTAAATTTCTAATTATTTCGCCTTACGTACATTAACTTAACATCTTGTTTTTTCCAACTGAAAACTGCGGATAATAACCTCTACTTACCTCACAGGGTTATAGTGATACTCAAAGCAGATAATCCTCTACCATATATACTATAAAATGATATACAAGTATGAGAAGGGGCCAAACTCTCCTAAAATTCTATAAAAATAAGGCTGGAGATGAAAAGAATGTTCCTAGAGAGAGATGAAACTATCTCAAGGCAGAATTTCAATTTTCTTTTCTGAAAAGAGTAGCTTTATTGTGTTACCTTCTTGGCTTTTATTTGAAGATAACGCTGATTTGACTTTAATCTTTCATTTATCGTATTAATTGTTCTTAGGAAAACAATAAATAAAAGGTGGAAGAATCACAGCTGACATTCAGGTCTATGAGTAGATTTCCATATTAATAGAAATCAAAAATGATCAATCCTCACATTGAGGCTAAAAGATATGAAAGACATAATATTGAACTTGATCTGCCACTAAATGGAAGTGCTTCAAGACTACTTGACATATTTGAAGCAGGATATTTTATCATAGGTTGTAGTTTTCAAACTCTTTTACATTGCGGCCCTGTGGTAGAAAAAATTATGGCTCCCCAAAAATGTCCATGTCCTAATCTTCAGAACCTGTGAATATTTTAGGTTACACAGCAAATGGGATGATATGGTTTGGCTCTGTGTCCCCACCCAAATCTCATGTTGAATTGTAATCCTCATTGTTGGAGGAAGAGCCCAATAGGAGGTGATTGGATCATGGAAGACCTCCCCCTTGCTGTTCTCATGATACTGAGTGAGTTCTCATGAGATCTGGTTATTTACAAGTGTGTAGCACCTCCCCCTTCTCTTTCTCTCCTGATTTGTCATGTGAAGATGTGCTTCCTTCCTCTTCACCTTCACCATGATTGTAAGTTTCCCGAGGCCTCCCCAGCCATGCTTCCTGTACAGCCTGCAGAACCGGGAGCCAATGAAACCTCTTTTCATAAATTACCCAGTCTCAGGTAGTTCTTTATAGCAATGTGAGAATAGACTAATACAGAGGAAATAAGATTTCTAATCAACTGACTTTGAGACAGGGAGACTATACTGGATTACCCAGATGGACCATAAGTAATCACAAGGATTCTTACAAGTAGAAGAGGGAGAGAGCAGAGGAAGTCAGAGTGATGTGACGTGAGAAGGATTCAGCCTATCATTGCTAGCTTTGAAGATAGAGGGAGCAGTTACAAGCCAAGGAATGCAGGTAGCCTCTAGAAACTGAACAAGGCAAGGACAAGGATTCTTTCCTAGGGCCACCAGAAGGAGTACAGCCCAGCCACCATCTTGATTTTAGCCCAGTGAGACCCATGAGTGAGTTTTAATCTACAGAATTGTAAGGTAACATATTTGTTGGTTTTAAACCACTAAATGTTTGGCAAGTCGTTCCAGCAGCAAAAGGAAGCTAATACAGGTCCCTGTACAAACATTCATGTAGCAAAAGTTACATGAAATAACATTTATCTTGCTGCATGGAATGCTGATAGTTTCTATTCTACTCCAGCTTATTTCATTTAAAAAAAAAAAAAAAAAAAAAAGGAAATGCTGGCTATTTGACCGCATGAGCCACTAAAGGGTTTCACAGCACTCTGGTATGGAAAACACTGCCCTAGGGAATATAGGTTAGGATTGCTGTGGTACACTTTAAATATGAATAAGGAAGAAAATTAGTTACAATTATAGTGAAATCATAAAAATGATTCCTGCAATTATGCTCAAGAGATGAATAAATTTTAAAATGACTCAGTGTTTGCTGACTTTGAAGTCACACTCCCTGTTTTCACACTACATTCACCTCCTAGGGGCCAGCCAAGACACAAGAGCCAGTGAAAGAGCAGAAAGAGTAGCTAAAAAGGCAGGTGCTTATGATAGTCACTCAGTATCTGTTTGGGGGTTCAGAGTATACAAGCCAAAACCAAGGAAGCCCGAGGGCCAGCTATCTGAGAACCAGTTAGCACTTTAATGATCAGCTGCCACTCACAGTTCCTGAAACCTGGGGATGCACAGGAATAGAGAATACTGTGCTAAAAGTGTCAGAGGTAATGATAGCAGTACAGTGATGAAAGAGGATTATTAATACTCATTAGCAATGATTTTAAAGTTCTGACCTGTATATCACAGTGTCTGTGCCCCTGTAAATTACACAAATTCCCTATTGGGATGAAAATGTTTAGTATTCTTAAAGGGATATCACTTTCTAAAATGATACAAACTCTGAGTCCTAAGCTATGTAAAACTGCCATGTTATTTAAACCCTCCAAGTGTTGGTTGCATTAACTTTAAAATGGAGACAAAATTTTTCCCCTTCAGAGACTAAAAGCAATATAGGTAAAGTGTGCCTAACAAAGCTCCTTACACAGTGCGGGCCCACTTGGTTGCAATTATTCGTTACTGTGTTCACTCATTCATTCTTACAGATGTTAACCAGTTTCTCAGTTCTTAAGGATATGCATTGAGCACCACGCTAGCAGCTAAAAGAAAGTTTCGATACACATGTCAGCTTTCTCTCCACTTTGAGACTGTCATTCTTGTGACACCAGAGTTCCTTCCAGCATATTGCACAATGAGACAAAGTACATAACATCTAAGGGTTCTGAGAGAATCCTTGCAGTTTGTACATATGTTGGTGAGCACTGCACTACAGTTAATTTCCAGCACCTATAATAAGTAGCAAACAGAGCATACATCTTCACCTAAAATGCACATTATGGAACTATTTCTCTCTGCTAAAGTTGTGTGATAATACCTGACTCTGAAATTTTATGTAGTCTCCAGCACCTAGAAAACCCTATAGTAATGCTCAGTAGATATATGTGTGTAGGGTAAACACCCTTGATAGTAATAACTTAACCATACTCTTAGAATGACCCTGTATAGCCAGATGCACCTGAATATGTGTTCTGTGCTAGGAAATCCAGGAATGGCCAACCTGGAGAGTCATTCCTTATCTGATAGGAACATCTGAGCCCCTGGCCCCTTTCTTGGAACGCAGGCTATACAGGGGATTGAGGTCTTGAGTTTTAGGTTAAATGAAGGTTGCCAGGTGGAGGTTGTTAAGGGGAGGCTATTATGTGAAAATGCTATAAAAACTGCATAATGTTTGCAAGCAGCTGTGGTTTTGGTTTTCCTGCCCAGCCTACCGCCGCTGGGCTGGGCAATTATCTTTTACAGCCCACCACCATTGGACTGCAGGAAGGCTGATACCTTGTCCAGCCCACCGCCACTGAATATAAGGCGGTTCCTAACCCAGCCCTCTGCCACTGGACTCTCGTCCTTATAAGTAACCCCCTATTAAAACCCCATGTCTCACTTGCTGGCTCTAGGTCCCTCCTTCGGCCTCTGGAACGTGGTGCCTTCCCTATTGAGGTTAACAGAGGTTTGGCCCAACAGAATGAATAAATAATGAATTAGCAAACAGATAAAGAGATGAGCTGGGTTGATCTTGCCACATATTCTAGATCAGGGTTTCTCAGCCTTAGCTCTATAGATATTTTGGCTGGAATCATCCTTTGTTGTGGAGGACTGTCCTGTGCATTACAGGATGCATAGCAGCCCCCCTGGTTCCTTCCCACTTGACACTAGTAGCAACCCCTAGCTAATTCTGACAACCAAAAATGTCTCCAGACATTCCCAAGTGTCCCCTTAGGAGGACAAATTTGCCCCTAGATTGACAGCCATCGCTCTAGAACAAAGATTCTCAATTCTAGATGCATATTAGAATCACTTAGGAAGATTTTTTTTTTTTTTTTTTTGAGACGAAGTCCTCCTCTGTCACCCAGGCTGGAGTGCAGTGGCGCCATCTCGGCTTACTGCAACCTCCGCCTCCTGGGTTCAAGTGATTTTCCTGCCTCAGCCTCCCAAGCAGCTGGGACTACAAGCGCACACCACCATGCCCAGCTAATTTTTTTGTATTTTCAGTAGAGACGGGGTCTCATCATGTTGGCCAGGATGGTCTCAATCTCTTGAGTTCATGACCCACCCGCCTCAGCCTCCCAAAGTGCTAGGATTACAGGCGTGAGCCACCACATCCGGCCAGGAAGATTTTAACAACCCAGTGACAACCCCATATTTAGGCGACACCTCAAACCAACTAAATCAAGCTCACTTAAGGTGACATATGGCCATTCCTAGTTGCCTAAAGTTCCCAGGTGATTCAAATGTGCAGCCAAATATTGAGAACCACTTCTCTACACCTTTGAGGAGCACTTCTGCTTGCCACTGAAAATGTGGTCCATGCACCAGCAGCTGGGCATTACCTGGGAGCTTGTCAGAAATGCAGAATCTTGGGCCCCACCTCAGACCGACTGCATCACTCAGGGTCAAGGGAAGGGAAGGAAACCACAGCAGTCATCTGAACAGTGAGAATTTTATATAAAGAACTGTTAACTAGGGATAAAGTTAACTAGGTAATTGAAAGAGTAAAAGTAAAACTCTAACAATATATTATGGAGGTAACAATTGCAGAAAGCAGTTCCAACTCTAGAGTTAGGGGGACAAAAAGAAAGAGATTGGATCCCTGAGAAAAGGGCAGTTTCTTGGCCAGTGCTGGGGTCTTTGAAGGGGCAAGATGAAGTTCATTCTGAGAGTGTTGGAAAAAACCCTGCAAACTGGAAGCTGCTACCACAGAAAGGAACCGCTGCTGCCAGACTGAAGCAGCATTGCTGGGATGACACAGAAGCTGCAAGCAGGCAGGTGCCTTCTCCCACTTCTGGCCTTGCAGTCTCTCCCCCTAGCACCCACTACCCCAAAAGCTGAGCACAAAGTAGTGGGTGCTAGAGGGAGACTAAAAGCCAAAATGCGGGTCGCAGAGTCTAGCTCCAACACCACAAAGCAGAGCTTAGGAGGGTGGGTTTGGAGTTGAGAGGCAATAGCTGTAACTGGCACAACTACTGAATCAGACTCCGCATTGTAGTAAGAACCCCAAAGTAAAACTCTACACGCATTATAGTGTGAAAAGTCCTGTGTTAGAGGATGTCACTCTATTTCGACTTCTAAATAAGTTACCTCCCGTTAGTCAGTAGCTTGGCAGCAACCCCCATTTAAAAATGATCACAATTCGCTCCCTAATGCTGAAGATACAAACCAATACTTCACTGTGGTTTATCATCTTACATGTAAAGAGTATTTTCAGGCCGGGTGTGGTGCGTGTAATCCCAGCACTTTGGGAGGCCAAGGCGGGCAGATCGCCTGAGGTTTAGAAGTTCGAGACCAGCCTGGCCAACATAGTGAAACCCTGTCTCTGCTAAAAACACAAAAATTATCTGGGTGTGGTGGCACACGCCTGTAATCTGAGCTACTTGGGAGGCCGAGGAAGGAGAATAGCTGGAACCCGGGAGGTGGAGGTTACAGTGAGTCAAGATCATGCCACTGTACTCCAGCCTGGGCCACACAGTGAGACTGTCTCAAAAAAAAATAAAAATTAAAAATAAAGAGTATTTTCAATGGGACAAAGAAATGACATGTTCAGTCAAGGTGTTATCTCTAAAGTTAGATGTTTTCTTGCCTGTTACTCTGCTTTTATTTAAAATCATTACAAATATATTTTTCTTAGTCCTTCCTTAATTGCCCGAGGAAAATTCAAAAATTTCACTTTGAATTTATATATGGAGTAATTAATATCAACAAAACAGGGACCCCCCTCCCCCCACCCAAAGAGAGTCTGGGTTCTTTAACTCACCAGGGAAATAGTAAGTCCAGGCATTAAGTTTTTGGTTTTTGTTTTGTTTTATGTTTTTCCCCCATGCAGGTGCCTCAGCTTCTCACAGAGAAAGCCCTGTTAGCCAGAGCTTGGAGTATCTCCCTCTACCAGGCATCTGGCAAATGTGTCTGGTTCACCACAAGGGATACCAGGTGGGAGAATATAGTAGCTCAGTGCCAACACATGGCCACAGCTGAAGAAATAACTGGTCAGTGCATGACCTTCTTAGGGGCATCAGCATATTCTCCTAGGTAACATCCATGCACTGACAACACATTCCCTGGGCCAGGGCCTATTTGTGAATATTCCTGGTATGCTTCTGCCACCCAGTGGAGGATCTCTAACTCAAGCTTAGATCACAAAGTCTAGTATTTTGAATTTAAAGCCTAAGCATTATTATTCCTGAAAATTGTCAATCCTTTTAACAATTGTTTTAAAACTTCATTTAAAGTATGACACATTCATGTATGTGTTAATATAAAGTATATATACATATGTATTCAATTTTATGGTTAAAAATTTATAGTATGCTTTTATTAGACTAGCTCATATCAAAGTGCAAATAAAAAGAAAGTGATTTTTTTTCAAATCTAGGGAGATTCTGCATAATTTTAAAATACACTAAGAAGATTGGGTTTGCATTGAATCTATAGTCAAAGCAGAAGATTCTATATATGCGTGCATGTTCAGTCTTTAGTTTTAAACACATTATCAATTATCTTTCAACTTTTACATGAAATAAAACTAATGCAAAAAGTGTCGATAATTTTGATTCAAAAGTTCTCGTCTATGTTCCAGATTTGCCAAAACAATGTAATTTTATATGATCATTTTCTTGTATATAGGATTCTTTTTCTCACACATTTTATGAGTCATGTATTCTGAAATTTTCAGGTTTTTTAAGTTTCCATGACATATGACATTAAGGATTCTTTTAGTGTAGATGAATAAGCTGATGAATAAATATGAAGATAAAGATATTACGACAGCTTTCAGACAACAACAAAAAAGGTGCAACTCATCATAATCGTATTTACTATGTAGAAACTAGAAGACCTAGTGTCCAATATTAAAAGAAAAACACAATGTTAAACTGTCTTATAAATGTATTAATTTTAATCATTAATGAAATAAAACACGAGATTATAGATAAAATCTCTTCTAACTTTCACATTTCCTTAGGCAGCTTCGACTAGGTTGACAAAAATATCTTATGGAAATCCTGATTTAAAATTAAAATTATCAAATAAATCTAAGAATTACTAAGAAAAAATTTATGATGAAGATACATGAAAGCTGACAATGATTTGGATTTTGAAATTTAATTAAAATAAATGAAAAAGTTACATGAAAATTTCCAAACAGTTGGCTAATTATACAAAATGCATTCAGCCATGAGAAACTTTTATGAAAGGAAGAAAGGTTTCTATTGTGTTAAGTTGCAACTATAACAGCTGAGATGCGCTAACTCGTTTTGGAATTTATCCTGGTTTATTACAAAGTGCATATGGTGAAAACTGCATGTAGTGAGTCAAACGTAATTAAAATAAACCCAGAAAATTGATTTGAAATGGCAATTTAGTTGAACCAGAACTGCACCAGAACTGTTACTCTACCAATCATAATCACACGAAACTCCTATCTTCACTTTACTATACTAAATGGGACTATCACTTACAATTATATTTTGATTCTGAATCAAACAAAAAGGCAAGATTGAATTAAGTAGCAAATCTCTATTGCCTTTGTGAATTTACTGCATTGTGTGAGGGCTTAACGTTGCCATTTCAGTCAAAACTGAAAATCAATCAGTCAATGCATTCCATAGATTAAAAACTTTCAAAGGGTCAAGAAATAATGCATAATGCTCTACGGTGCACATAATACATTGCATATGTCTACAATGTATATTCAAGTGAAAAGCAATGTCACATTTTTTTGTTTATAATGTTAGGCTTTAGGTTTATTGAAAACTTATCAGAGAATATTGAGAATTCCTGTCTATTCCCTTTGCCTACATACACACATACATTTTCACCTATTTTTAACATTTTGAATGAGTGTGGTATATTTGTTACAACTGATGCACTACTGATATGGCAATACTAACTATAGTCCATAATTTACATTAGGGTTCACTCTTTGTGATACACATTCTATGGGCTTTGACGAGTGTATAATGTGTATAGTGGTATCTCATTGTTTTAATGTACAGTTCTCTAAATGACAAATGATGTTGAGTATCTCTCCTGTATATTTATTTTTTGGTGAGGAGTCTGTGCAGATCTTTTGTTCCTATTTTAGTTGGGTCATTTGCTTTTGTATTTTTGAGTTTTAAAGGGAGCTCTTTGTATATTTTGGATACTAGCCCTTTATCAGATATGATTGCAGAAATTTTTTTCCCAGTCAGTGGCTGTTTCTTCCTTCTCTTAAAAGTGTCTTTCACAAAGCAGAAGTTTTTAGTTTTAATAAAATCCAACTTCTCAATTTTTCTTTCATGAATAGTGTTTTTGGTACTGTATGTAAAAAGTCATTGCCAAAGTCAAAGTCACTTTGAGTTTCTCCTATGTTATCTTCCAGCAGTTCTATAGTTTTGCATTTTGCATATACGTCTATGATCCATTTTGAGTTAATTTTTGTGAAAGGTGCAAGGTCTGTGTTTGGAATCTTTTTATTTTGTTTTATTTTTTTTACTCAAGGGTATTCAATTATTCTAGTACCATTTGTTGAAAAGATTGGGTTTTTTTCCCATTGAATTGCCTTTGTCTTTCGTCAAAAATCAGTTGACTATATTCATGTGAGTCTATTTCTGGGCTCCCTATTCCATTCCATTGGTCTATTTGCCTGTTCTTTCCACCAGTACCACACTGTTTTGAATACTGTAGCTTCATAGTACATTTTGAAGTCCAGTTATGTCGACCTTCTGACTTTGCTTTTCTCCTTCAATATTTTTTTATTCTGGGTCTTTTGACTTTTCAAATAAACTTTAAAATCAGTTCGTCAACATCCACAAAGTAACTTGTTGAGATTTTAATTGGGATTCCATTGAATCCATAGGTGAAGTTAGGAGGAAATGACATCTTAATATTGAGTCTTCCTTTCTTTGTACATAGAATATATTTTCATTTATTTAGATTTTCTTTGATTTCTTTCATCAGAGTTTTGTAGTTTTCCTTACATAGATTTTGGACATATTCTGTAAAATTTACACCTATTTATTTTGTTTTGGAGCTAATCTGAATGGTATTATGTTTTTAATTTTAAATTTCAATTGTTCATTGCTGGTATATAGGAAAAAATTGACTTTTTATTAACCTTATATTCTGCAACTTTGCTATGAGTAAGGTTGCTTATTAGTATTAGGATTTTTTGTTGATTCCTTGGGATTTTCCACAGAGACAATCATGTCATCTGAAAACAATTTTATTTCTTCCTTCCCAATTGGTATACCTTTGATTTACTTTTCATGTCTTTTTACATTATCTAGGATTTACAGTATGATATTGAATAGGGGTTGTGAGAGGAGACATCCTTGCCTTATTCCTGATCTTAGTGAGAAAGCATCTAGTTTCTCACCATTAAGTATGATGTTAGCTATAAGTTTTTTATAGATGTTCTTTATCAAGTTGGGGAAGTTCCCTCCATTCTTGATTTGTTGAGATATTGGTTGGTTTTAATGTAAATATTAGTATATTTCAGCATTAAAGTAATCAAAATCTGTCTTAAAACATGGTAGGCAATCTTTTCTTGTCTAACATAAAATTTTAAAGTAACAACATATACAATATATATCATATTTTTAAATGAAGATAAGAAATGATCAATCCAAATAACTTGCAATGAGTATAGGTAAACAGCAAGGGCATTTTCCAGTCTTTAGTGAAAACTATATTTAAGCAAAATAATTTTCCAGTCTTCCTGGTCACAATCACTTCTTTAAACTATTGTATGTACTAATGACTTTAAAATTTGGTCCATGATACTTAGCTGTATCTCCAATTACCTCATACCTATAACGATATGTTTAAAGTATTAAGTTCCTTCTCATTTTCTCTTGATACACAGATAGGTACCACCTACAATAAACATCCAAAGGCAATTTTGTAATTTGTTTCATTCACTCTGAGTTGTTGACATACACACTGTATGTTATCCCAGGCTTCTTCCTATGACAATATTTAGGCTGTGTATTGAATTATAGTGAATCAACATTTCAGAAGGAATATGCCAATTCAGGGATGGTGAGATCAGAAGGGTTCATATAACATTCCCATAATACTAACCACTAACAAGAGTTTTCAGGAAGAAAAAATTATTTTACATTTAGTTTCTAGAAAAATACCCACAAGTGTCCATAAAACACTTGAGAAATCATGTACTCTAGGCAGTAAATATATGAAATGGATTACAGGAAAGGAAATATGGCATATTTGATCAAATATGAGTTTCCAATGTGATTTTCTATCCTCATATTCTTCATCATTGACTTGACTAGCAACCTGAATAAGGCTCAATCTAGGCTATTACCATCCATGAGCTGTCTGAAGGCCCTTCAACTCTTTACCCACTTATTTAAATTTTAGTCAGCAGAACTTTTGTTGTAGCTTTATAATAATAGTCTTCTGCTATATTAAATTGCTAATCTCCCATAGATATCCAATATAGAGCCAAAACTTTTTTTAATTTTTAAACGAGGGGAATTAAATGAAGGCCAAAATGACAACATACTTCAATAGAAGAAAGACTCAACACAGATTAAGTTGCCGTGTGCATGAGTTACTCAGCATGAATAAAAGCCTGGACAAGTGAAAACTAGTTTCTATATTCCCTGTCCTTCGAAGTCATCTCAGTAAATTCCTCCCCCAAAAAAAAAAAAAAAAAAAAAAAAACCCTGCAAATCTCAGAATTCCTTTCAAATTACTTCATTGTTTGTTTATTCTCTTCATTTTAAATCAGGTGAAATTTGAAGTTACTTGTCACTACCTTAAAATTTAATCAGTAGTCCTCTGGACTTACAAAGACAGGCAGGTCCCTTTATGTGGGCCAACATACACATATTTACTTTGCTTAATGTTCTGGCATATTGTGAAACAATTTCAAGTGTATAAAGGGTAGTTAAAAATAGTTAAGAATATTTACTATACTCTTTTACTGACTGTAACTTATTTGGCTTCATGAGCAACTGGCTGTTCTAACTCTGATCAAAGAATCGCTTGGTTTTTCATTGATAGCAATGTGAAAAGTAAAATCCCTAAAAAACAAGCATGTTTTACAATGATAATAAAATGAGATATTGGAAAGTAGAAACAAGTTATACACAATGAAGTTATGGTTCTCAAAAGGTCACAACACTCTGGACTGATGGCATCTAAATGCCATTATTATGACTCAGAATTTGGCCTTGAAGCCACTGCACATTATGTTACAGTTAGGGTTTAAAAGCTGGTAGCCTTCTATCACTTGTATCCTTTGGTTGGGGCCTCAATTCTGCACTGTTCATTCTTTTGGGGTGCACATTTCTCTAGACCTTAGAAGGGGCATCTGGAAGATGACAAAATCCTGGTGTGGAACCAGAATATCTGGCTCTAACACTCAAGAGTTGTGTTAGTGCAAGCAAGCTTTTTGGTTTTCCTAAAGTTCAATTTCTTTTATGAAAGTAATATAGTAATATGGATGCTAAATTTTAAAAACTTGCACACATGGTTGTCACCAAGTGAGTAAACAGATTGGAAGGGGCCAAGTCCAGTGGTGAAAGAAATACTTTGGAAGATGTGGCCACAGTTCATGAGAGGTGATGTTGACTAGAATTAATGTGAGCCAACAGGTTTGCAGAACAAAAACCAATTTAGATATATTTAACTATTAAAATCAATAGAATTCGACTTTAATGGAATGCAGGTAAGTTAGGGTGGTGTCAAGTATTATTCTCAGATATCTGTCTCAGGCAATTGCAAACTTGGGGTGCCTTTCACTGAAACAGTAAGAGCATGGAGTAGATTTGACAGCAGGATGGTTGAGGATGGGAGTTAGAAGCAGTTGAGTGTGTTGTCCCTGTAACCTATAATGTGCAATTGGGAGCTGGACATATGGTCTGAGGATGAAGGAGAAATGATCTAAAAATAGTAATGAGGAGTGAAAAGGACACCATCCAACTCTCAGCCCCAAGGTCTAAATAGTTGGTGGTAAGGGATGGTATATTCAGGATAGAGCCAGTTCTAATTAAAGCGGGAGTTGGAAGGAGTCTTCAGAGAAACGGGTGACGTATGGGAAGATTGCTGCAAGTATTCTCACTCAGCACAGCTATAAACATACTGCCAGCCCCATCAACAGCAACAGCAACAGAGACCAGATGCAAAGTTCCAATTTCCTTTTCCTCTGTTTAATCTTTTTGAAATATTTGGCATCGTTTCTTGTTCAATTTAAGAAATGCAAGTTAGTACCTACAATTACAAATACATCATCATCCTCTTAGAGCTTAAGGGGACTTTAAAAGTCATATAACTCCTTGAAACAACTTCTATTCAAAGTCATAGTACCAAAGTACAAATTTCTACACAATCACAGTAAACAGAATCAAATAATTTTCTTCATGTGTCACTTGCAACAAAAACCTCATCTTTTGTAATGAGAGAGAGCAGGCACACAAACCTGGAAGGCAGGAAAGTCGGCTTCTTGTCTCCAAACTGTTGCTTTTTAGATGTGTGACCTTTAGCAATACATTTAATTCAGAGACGTCAGGGTTCAAACACGTAGCTGAATTAGATCACTTCATATATTCTATCCAGCTAAAAATTCTTATGAGTCTGTGAATGGAATGGCTCCATAGAACCTTTCTGCTTTGGGGAAAAGTGGCATAACAGAGAGTTTCAGCTTAATGAATTTTCAAATGCCAACTTGGATTTGAAAAATTGATTTTACTTGTTTCCTCAAAAATTTCACGTCATATCTTTAAGAACAAAGTATTGTGATTCAGGTCCATTGCATGGACAAATTAGCTGTGCTTCTTGGTAGTTAAAAGTGGCAGAAAGACAGAAACAACTATTTGATAACATTATGCGATTTCACCATAATAAGGTAATTCTCCAGCCCAACCACCTTAATGATGTGCACTTTTGTTAATATATTTAATACATTGAGAAAAGTCATTTACAATCACTGTATACAGACTCATATGAAAAAAAGACATTTTCATGCCCATAAGAAATATTTTATATTATACAAAATCACCTTTTTATGGCCTCATATTTTCTGATCAGACTTCCATCTTCATCAATACCTTATTTCTCAGTTAAAATTCTGGCTTCCTCTAATTATTATTCTGAGAAATTCTCCCTCAGAACGTTCCCTAATCCCAGAAGGTCTCTATATTCCTTCTACAACTGAATGATGTCTTACCTCAACATTATTTAATATATTCCTAAAATAAAGGGGAGTAGAACTTGGATATTTTTACTCATATTTCCCCTGTGGTTAAGAGTTAAAATCCAAGGTTACCTTGGATATTTTTACTCATATTTCCCCTTTCTCCCAATAAATAAAAATGTAAATATTGTTTTAAATCTACTTGCAATCTCATATAGTTCCACTTTGTAAGCTGTTTTCTAAAATACGAATTGAAGTAATAGGAAAATTAAACAAGGCTAGCCAGCTTAGTGTTTTCTATATTTAGTTGTTATGTTTTCCCTTCCATACAAAATTCCACATAAGGTAAAGAAAAGACAGTAAATGCCAGAAAGATTATGGAGCAGCCAAAATGTGCCGGAAGTCAACATGAATATGAGGAAATTCATTAACAGATCCTTCTAAATGTGTGTATAAATGATTAAATGTACAGATAAAATGATATTTTTATGGGATTTGCTTTGAAATCATCAGAATAGAGGCTGGAAGTGGGGATAAGGAGTGGAGAGTGGAATTAGATAAAACAAGACAGTCATGGGATGACAGTTGCTTGTTCAAGCTGAGTAACAGGTACCTGAGTTTGCTATATAATCCTCTTTGCTTTTGTATATGTTTAAATTTTGAAAAATAAGCTTTTATTAGATGCTTAATTTAGTTAAAAAATTTAAATTAGACATTTTTTGTCCTGGAATGTCTTCTAGAAAACTGGGTAAATTGCTCATTCATTGGATATAAATGTTTAATATATTCTTCATACATTACCTTCTTTCATCAAATAATGTTTTAATCTTAAAATGTCATAGTGACTTTGTGAAATTTTTTCTGGAAACATAATCCATTAACTGTCATTCTACCATTATTTGTTCTTGACTTAATTTCCAAAGAACCATACAAACAGGCTTTGCCTTCCATTGCTTTCATTAGCCCAAGACACATAACTAGCCAAAATAAATAGACCAAGGTACAATTACTCAGTCTCTATTCGATTGGTGATTGATAAATACTGCTCTAAAATCTATTTTATTTTATTGATTACTGGGTGGATTGGTGAAGATTTCAATCCATGAAAATGGTCAAAATCTATTTCCTACACTAAGACCCACCTTAAGGAGCTTTATTTACCAATCTGAACCTATCAAATAGTCTTTCTATTTATCTTATTTCATTCTGACAAACATATTTTGAGCATCTGTGGTATGAAGGCCACAGTTTTAACCTAGGAATTAAAAATCATTCAGACCCAATTGTTACTCTCAAGGAGGTGGATAGAAAAGCACATGGGAAACTACAAGGCAAGGCAGAATAGCTACAGTGGTTTGGTAAGCAGAATAATGGTTTCCCAAAGATGTCCACATCCTAATCTCTGGAATCTGCGAACATGTTGCCTTACATTGCAAAAGAGACTCTACAGATGTGTCTAAATTTAGGATCTTGAGATGAGATTACCCTGGATTATCCAAGTGGGCCCAATGGAATGAAAAAGATCATTGTAAGGAGGTACAATGTCTGAGTTAGAAAGAAATTTGAAGATGCTATGCTGCTGGCATTGAAGATGGAAGAAGGGGCCATAAGCCAAGGAATGCAGGCATTCTCTAGAAGCTGAAAAGGCAAGGAAACAGATTCCTCTAGAGCCTCCAGACATGAACACATCTCTACCAATACCTTGGTCTTAGTCCATATGACCTATTTCAGACTCTGACCTACAGAAGATAATAAATTTCTGTTCTTTTAAGCCATTAAGTTGGTGATAGTTTTGTAGAGTAGGAGCAAGAAACATGAAGATAGGAACAAGATTACTTCTAACTAGACATCAGAAACAGTTTTCTCGAAGGGAAGAACTGGAAGTATGACGGAGATTACCACTTCATCCTTTAGATATGTACTGTCCAACACAATAGCCACTAACCACATGTAGCTATTTTATTTTTAATTTTAATTAAAATAAATATTTATAAGAGCCAAGATGTGGAAACAACCTAAGGGTCCATCAACAGATAAATGGATAAAGAAATCTGGCTACATAAATTCAACGAGATGCTGTTAATCCTTTAAAAAGAAGGAAATTCTGCAATATTCAACAATATGCATGCTATGGTGTGAATGACCCCCAACACTCAAGTGTTGAAACTTAATCCTTATTGCAGTGGTATTAAGAGGTGAGGCCTTTTGGGGAGTGATTAAGTCATGACGGCTCTGGCTTATAAAAGGGTGGGTAAGAGCCCATAAAGAATCCCTTAGGGTTTTATGGGACTAGTGCCTTATAAAAAGGCTGGTAAGAACTAGCTTAGGCTGTTTTAATGCTTCCATCTTCTGCCATGTGAGGATGCAACAAGGAGGCCCCCATCAGACATTGAACCACTAGTGCTTTGATCTTGGACTTCCCAGCCCCCAAGACAGTGAGAAATCAATTTCTATCATTTATAAATGACTCAGTCTGTGATATTTTTGTTAAACTAGCCCAAAAGGACTAAGACAATAAATTAACCTGGAGTACATTATACTAAGTGGCACAAGCCAGTCACCAAAAGACAAACACAGCATGATTCTATTAATACGAGGCATATAAAATAGTCAAATTCATAGAATCAGAGTGGAATAGTGGTTTCCAGGAACTGGAGAAAATGGGAAATGCAAAGTTGCTGTATTTTATTCTTCTTTGGACCCAGGCTCTAAAAGTCCAAGATTGATAAATGAGTGAAAGGGTGAAGTCAAGTATCAAAATCCAGGATCAGTTAGTTGGAGGATAAACTAGCCACAGCAAGAGCTAGAGAAGAAGACACCAAACATCTGTAATCAGAAAGGCAAAAAGAAGTGGAAAACATATGACAGAAAATTGAGCTAATGAGACTTGATTCCTATAGATACAGCCTGGCTACTTTGGACTACTTTGGAAGGCCTGGGTGCCTATCTTTTTGCGGCCACTGAAGAAAAATTTAAAGCTGGGGGTCTCAACAGCAGCCGTACATTGGAATCCACTAGAGAGTTTTTAAAAACACCAATGCCAAACTCCTCAGCCAAATCAGTTGAGTTGGAATCTCTAGGAGAAGAGTTTGAGTATCAGTATTTTTAACACTCCCCAGATGATGCTAATATGCAAGATTGAGAACCACTGTCTTAAAGGCATATTGATGCCTGAAAAGTGGGGAGGTCTACAAAGTAAAAATAAATTCACCACTCCTGATATTGTATACCATAGTATTTAATAGGATTACTACTGATCCATAATTTCATTTAAATGTAGGTATTCTGATATTAAATCTCTTTTTATTTTTATAAAAATTAGAGGCCACTTACAAATACATGATTGCAGCCCAAATAACTTGTCTGACTAGTTAAGTAAGTCTTACTCAAAAGCTTTACTATCCAATGCTAAGGAATATATACAGACCAAATGAAAAAATATATATTAATATATGTATGTATTTGATATGAATATCCATATTGTTATATAATATTTAGAACATATTATATAAACATACATTAATAGATACATTGATAGATTTTTTTTCATTCTACCAGAAATCTATTTGACTATTTGACCCATAAGCATACTTGAGGAGTAGACATGTAAACCATGGATTTTAGTCCCTGGCACAGATGTAGCAAACTAATAGATACTTAGCTCACAAAAGCCAGGAATAATATACAGCTATTACTTTTTAAAACATATGACAAGTATTTAGCAGTGCAATGCCAATGTATTTTAAAAGCAACATTTCCATAAAGAGAAAACTTACAAAACTTTTAATATTAGCCCATCAAATGCTAGTTCTACAGAATACAATGACCCTTTTCCTGGCCAAAATGAATATACAAAGATGGTGACTAAATAGCATAAACCAGAGATTACAATTCTTGGATTAGTGTGTAGAAACTAGTTCCAGGATATGAGTTGCTACATCAGAGCATTTGTTTGAAAACATGTGTTCCTAGTATAATGAGGGAGTAGTCCAGATCAGAGCCCCTTGGCAGAGAGTCACTTGGGCTCAGGCAGTGCCACCCTACTTATTGTAATGCGTGCTCCAGTTCCTTTTCAGATAAGCAGTGAAAAGAAGGAAGAACATTGAGAAGAAAGCTAGTGGAACCCTTTATAATTATATTTTTATGAGGGGGTTGTACCATGACAAAGTAACTTTTCTTTAAACGGACCTGTAGTACCACTCCAGATTTTTATAACAGGGAAACAGGGTTTTACTTTTGATGAGAACAGCTACTTAAGGTGGTTATAGCTGTGTGTGTAAATATGTGTGTGTGTACATATATTTCTGTAAAAATAAATAGTGACCCACAAGATGTTGAAACTGAAGGCTTTAACTTTAAATGCTTGCCCTGGAAACACCTCTTGGGACCCATTAGTCCCTGGGACGAGCCTTGACATGGTCACTCCCTTTGAGGAAGGACTAAGGAAGGCAGATACACATGAAACTACAGAATGGTCCTTGCAATGGCAGAGGGATGTTCAAGATTGTATGTTAGCACAAAGAGGAAACACTTATCCTAATGCAATATTGGGAAGACTTTTTGGAGTGGGCGGGGGATGCCTCAACTGAGTCTTGAAAAAATGACAGCAAGGATGAGGACTGAAGGTTTGCAGTAGTAAGTCATAAACAGAGGAAAAGAGCATAATGAACTGACAACAGAATTGTGCGAGCAGGGAACTATAAAACTATTCAGCAAATCTGGAATATGACATGCTGAAAAGGTGACTGGTGATGAGGCTGGAAGAAAAGGCAGTGACTAGAGTATAAGGACCATATGTGCCTTGTTGTGGAGACAGCTTTGTCATTTGCAACAAGTCACATCGGATCTTAAGATTGTTTGATCTAGCTGTAATATAAAAGATTTAAGTGGGTCAACAATGGAAGCCGATTGTTGACTTAGAAGGTTAATGCAAGCAAGCAATGAAGAAGCTGTGAACTAGAGAAACAGCAGCAGGAAAGGAGAGGAGGGATGGGGTTTGTGATTATTTAGGTGGTACATAGAATTTGATGATTGGTTATGGGAGAAGGGGTAAAAGAATCAAGACTGACTCCCAGCCCTCTGGGAATGATGAGGTTTGAGTAGGAACATTCAGTAAATGAAAACTGTAAGTTCAGATACATAAGTTGTTTGGTTTGAGATATCTCTCAGATGGTCAGATAAAAATATCCAGCAGGTACTTAGATACTTAGCTCACAAAAGCCAGGAATAATATACAGCTATTAGTTTGGATACATGAGTTGAAGACTATAAGAGATCTTAGGACAGGAATGAAAGAAAAAAGTTATTTTGGAAGGCCAAAAAATATGAATGGTAGTGAAAAAGAAAAACATTATAAGACACAAGGTTGCCAAAAGAGAAAGCAGTTAGAATGAGAACAACGGACTGACACCATCTGGGGCACCTCAGTACCACTGAGGTGCATACAGAGGAAACGGTGCCCTTGAGGGGAAGAGGGAAGGGTTGGAAAGGAAGCAAGACAGCCAGTAGAAATTGATTTCTTTCACAAGGAGGCTATAGTCCACAGTAGCAAAAGTTTCAGAGATGTTAGTAAGGAAGTTGAATCCATAGCCTTCCACACTAGGAAGACTGGCCGCATAGTACGTATCTTTAATTGTTGTGACTACATATCTGTGCTTGGCAAATCCCCCTGGTTTCTCGGAATCATTCAAGGTGGGGCAGGGGAGGAGGATGCAGTTTAGAGATAGCTAGTAAGGAATTAAAATGGTCAAAGTACAGGACAAGCAGAATGATCTAGGGTATCTGGACATCCTAGTAGGGGAGCAGAACTTCTCATATATACACTGCACAAAACAGTCCTCCTTTATTTGTGAGGGTTACCCAAAAAAAGATAGGGATGGAGCAGTCAAAGAACAGACTAGTTGTTCTCTAGTGAGAACAGCTCACTAGTCTCTAGACTAGTGAACACATTACCCAGCTGTAACCTATCTCAGCTTGGACTGCCATAACAAAATACTGTAGGATGAGTGCCAAAACAACAGAAATTTATTTTCTCATGGTTCTGGAAGCTGGAAGTGCAAGATCAGGGTGCTAACATGGTTGGGTTCTGGTAACAGCTCTTCTTCTGGATCACAGACAGTTCTTTCTCACTGCCTTCATAAATCAGAGAGAAATCTCTCTATTGTCTCCTTTTCTCTTCTTATAAGGCCATAGTGTTATCAGATTAGGACTCCACCCTTATGATCTCCCTTAATCTTTATTACCTTTTTATAGGCCCTGTCTCCCAACACAGTTACATTGGAGGTTTGAGTTCAACACACAACCATTAGGAAAACACAATTCAGTCCATAGCATAGCCATTTGGATCCTTAATAGAAAGGGAACAGATGCCCCAGCCAAATCAACCTAGTAAGGAAAAGCACATGAGGTCAGAAACATGAAAGACTCCTGTAGTTCCTCTCCACTTGCATCTGCTCCATTCAGTCTGTTTTCTGCTCTCTTCTGCTTTGCCAAGAAATAATACTCTGCAATCAATAAAGAAGGTATAAATATATATATGCATATATACTTTCTTTATATATTATATATATGCATATATATACACCTTCTTTATATATAATATATATATTATAAATACCTTCTTTATTGATTCCAGAGTATTTTATGTGTGTGTGTGTGTGTGTGTGTGTGTGTGTGTGTGTGTGTGTGTATTTTAGATATAGTCTCACTCTGTCACCAGGCTGCAAATGAAGTGGGGTGATCTCAGCTCACTGCAACCTCCACCTCATGGGTTCAAGTGATTCCCCTGCCTCAGCCTCCGAGTAACTGGGACTACAGGCGCATGCCACCACACCTGGCTAATTTTTTGTATTTTAGTAGAGATGGGGTTTCACCATGTTGGTCAGGATGACCTCCATCTCCTGACCTCGTAATCCATCCACCTGGGCCTCCCAAAGTGCTGGGATTACAGGCGTGAGCCATCGTGCCCGGCCGGAAGGTATCCTTTTAAATTGTATTATTTTCTTAACAAAGAAAGGGTATATATGCTCTCCTTCCTTCAAACAAAAGAGAGATTCATTTTCCTGTTGGAGATGTCACACTTTTTTTTTCTTAATAACAGCCTGGACTTTGAGTCCTCTTCACATTGAGTAAGTCTAATTGTAAGATGTGGGTTGTATAAAAGAAAGATTCCTAGAATCAGGAAACCTGGGTTCTAAGCTCAGTTCCATTGTAAATTGTCTGCAACATCTCGGCCAAGATATTTAAATCTTGGAACCTTTTTCCCTCAACTTCAAAGTGATTGGGTTGAATTCAGTGATCTTAAACTTTATTCCATTCCTAACATATAATTTTAACAACACGAAAAGCTTCTAAAGTTCAAAACACTCATCTTTCATAGTCTCCAACTTTGGATTTTCTATCAGAGTTTTATGCGCCATTTGTGATTTTCCCATGAGAAGAAACAGAAACATATTGTGATATTATGGTTCTTAGTGCATTCTCTAAATGGAACAAAAACACAGTTTCCCTTGTAATTTTGAATCAGTGAAGGTTGCTTTCTATACATGCAGTACAGTAACTGTAAACCCAAGCAAAATCCACTAGAGGGCAGGACAGCAACACAGATTCTTTGGTTCCTTGGCATTTGAGCACTTGTAGACAAGAATCACCAGAACCTCTGAGCACAAGCAGTATTATGGGGTGTTACCGCAAACGCAGACTACATAACTTTACAAAAATCAATGCAACCTATAATTATTTAAAACCAGTTTAATAAATGCTATAGACATTTTGACAGTCTAGAAACAAGGTAAATACATGAATGTAAACTCAAATAACTAATTGACCTTTTCTTTTCATCCAGATGTCTGATTGTAAAACACAGGACAGCTAAATTCTGTTTCCTTTGAAGGAATATCTCCTCATGGAGAGGCCCTGAGCTATTCCCTGAGCACGGTGACCATGTTCTCCATCTGTGAGAGCCTCCTCGCCCCTCAGGCCTACACGCCTGCCTTTTGATTGATCCCACAGGGCGATGAACACATAGGCTGACCAGTCACCTATGAGGCAGCTTGAAGAGTTCTCTACAAACATGGCCAAGGATGACAACTACGCCGATAAGATTATCTCATTACGAAAGTTAAATTTAGAAGTATGGAGAGAATTAGTCATTTAATTCCAGGAAGAAATACGTGAAAAGAAGATAAAGAGTGATGATCTCTGATTCCTTCTGAAGGACCAACAGAAAGGCCCATCTTTAGATCTGGGTTGAATCTTGAATCTCCCATTTCCAAACTACAGTTTCTATCTACCCTAAAGGTTGTTGCTAGCTTCCTTTGAGACTTTTCTCTCCTCTCCTGCCATCCCTCCCTCTCCTTCCCTCTTCCTTCCTCCTTTTCCTCTTCCTCCTCATCTCCCCCTTCTCCCTCTACCCCTCCTCTACTTGTTTTTGCACATAGATCTTTGCAATTGCCTGAGTTAGGTCAATCAAGTCCTTCTTTATTCCCCATGAAAAGGAACTTAAAAGCATACCATAGTAAATAATAATGTATCATATAATCAAAATTTGCTAAGAGAGGGATCTCAAGTAATTTCACCACAAAAAAAAAGATAAGTATGTGAGGTGATGGATATGTTAAATTAGCTTGACTGTAGTAATCATTTCACAAAGTATGTGTCTATTGAAACATCACAGTGAAATACCTTAAATATACGCAATTTTTATTTGTCAGTCATACCTCAACAGATCTGGGAGAAGAAAACACACCTATGCTAATTGCTATGCCATTGCTGACCAATTTTCTCTTTTTAATTTATTTTTAATCAACAAGTAAGAGTTGTATACATTTATGGTGTACAATATGATGTCTTGATATGTGTATACACTGTGAAATGGCTAAATCAAGCTACTTAACATATGTGTTGCCTCACATTCTTAACATTTTTTTGTGATGAAAATAATTAAAATCTACTCTCTTGGCAATTTTCAAGTATGCAATGTATTGTTTTTACTGTAATCATTATGATGTGCAATAGATCTCTTGCTTGAACTTATCGCTAACCAATATTTTTGCACATGGTACTTAATGTGCTATTATATTGCAATTGTGTGAGCATATCCTTGAACTGCCATGAAGTCAAATTATAATTTTATTACATGCCTGCTAAGAAAAACTACAATTAAAAACACACCTTTTAAAATTCTAAATAGATTTTTTTTTTTTTTTTTTTTTTTTTTTTTTGAGACAGAGTCTGTCTCTGTCACCCAGGCTGGAGTGCAGTTGCGCGATCTTGGCTCACTGCAACCTCTGTCTCTCAGGTTCAAGCGATTCTTGTGCCTCTGCCTCCCAAGTAGCCAGGACTACAGGCATGTGCCACCACACCTGGCTAATTAGTGTATTTTTAATAGAGATGAGGTTTTGTCGTGTTGCCCAGGCTGGTCTTTAACTCCTGACCTCAAGTGATCCACCCACTTCAGCCTCACAAAGTGCCCTCAGTTCACAGGAATGAGTTACTGCACAAGGCCAATTATTCTTATTTTTTATAAAAAGGAAATATAGTTTTATAAAAATACTTCAAGAGATGAGGTAGTTTGACATTTAAAATTCTGAACAGCAGGCTGGGTTAGGGTGCACAAAATTTCAAGCCCAGTCTAGTCACTGTGGCATATTTCTTCTGCTTCAGAATTATCATTTAGTATACAAAGACTGCAGCCCCAAGGAGTTTCTCTCTTTTAGATTACTTCACACTCAACCTCAAGCAATGAATCAAAATTATTGTGTAAGTGTTCCTACCAGTTTATGGCCCCAGCACCTTCTTTTCCAGGTAAGCAGATCTCAGCTGTGACTGTCTGCACTCACCTCTCTCTCCAGATGTCAGGGTGGCAGTTTATCCCTCAACCTCAGTTCTCTTATAGATCAAGAAAAATCACTGATTTACAATTTGTTCAGCTTTCTATTGTAGTAAAGGTGAGAGTGATGAGTTCTGAGCTCTGTACTGCTGAAACTAAAACTAGAATCTCAAAAATGATATACTGACCACTTACTACCTGCCTGGCACCGTGCAAAATGTTTTATAAGCTTCTCTGCCTTTATTTTCCCAACAACACTTTGGCTCTCTGCTGCAATCCCCCATACTGTCACAACGCCTCTTATATTGCAGTCATCTTCAGACCCCTAGGTGATTCCTCCTCAGTATGTGAAGATTTTAGTTCCTTATTCAGTTGTTACTCCTCTCATAACTTTTAGAAATTTCAAAATCATGTAGATGACTCTTCCAATACCCCAGCCTCTTAACCCATTCACCACCTTCCTCTTTTCAGTAAATTGTGTCCTTCACCCTGGCTCAACCCCCAACTCCATGGTCATACCAATGGCATTGGTCACTACAAATAACTGAATCCCTTCATAATCTCAATTTTAAACATATCACCTTCTGACTACCACCTCGCATATCTCCAGCTCAATTTCTCTAGTACTCCTATCCCAAAGGTATTTCAATGACAGTAGATATGCAACCATCCATTCTACTTTTCACCATCCCTTGCCATCTTCATGATCCACCTTCCTTCATCTACTTGATCTCTTGGAGTATTTTTACAAAACTATATTTCCTTTCCTTAAAAAATTAAGAATGGGGCCGGGCGCGGTGGCTCAAGCCTGTAATCCCAGCACTTTGGGAGGCCGAGACGGGCGGATCACGAGGTCAGGAGATTGAGACCATCCTGGCTAACATGGAGAAACCCCGTCTCTACTAAAAAAATGCAAAAAGCTAGCCGGGCGAGGTGGCGGACGCCTGTAGTCCCAGCTACTCAGGAGGCTGAGGCAGGAGAACGGCGTGAACCCGGGAGGCAGAGCTGCAGTGAGCTGAGATCCGGCCACTGCACTCCAGCCTGGGCGACAGAGCGAGACTCCGTCTCAAACAAAAAAAAAAAAAAATTAAGAATGGTCTATTTATAATTTTTAAGCATGTTTTTATTTTTTTATTTATTTGTTTTTATTATACTTTAAGTTCTGTGATACACGTGCAGAACATGCAGGTTTGTTACATATGTATACATGTGCCACGGTGGTTTGCTGCATCCATCAACCTGTCATGTACATTAGGTGTTTCTACTAATGCTATCCTTCCCCTAGCCCTCCACCCCGCAAAGGCCCTGGTGTGTGATGTTCCCCTACCTGTGCCCATTTGTTCTTATTGTTCAACTCTTAGTTATGAGTGAGAACAAAGCATGTTTTTAATTGCAGTTTTTCTTAGCAGGCATGTAGCAAAGTTATAATTTTACTCCATAGCAGTTCAAGGATACATTCACATAATTATAATATAGTAACACATTAAGTACCATGTGCAAAAAGAAAATCGGTTAGCAATAAGTTCAAGAGATCTATTGAACATTATAATGACTGCAGTAAAAACAATATATTACAGATTTGAAAATTGCCAAGAGAGTAGATTTTAATTATTTTCATCACAAAAAAAATATTAATGACCGTGGTCCATCATTATTTTACATTTGCATACAACCTCAAATTCCTTTCTTCTTCCTTATATTCTCTTAGTATGATTCCCACTCTGGTGAAATCTAACTCGACTTACTCCTATCCCTGTACCTGTGAAAGTGAACATGGCTAAAAAATATTCAACCATTCTGGCTGGTCTTAAGTTAAATATGTGTCCACTAACCCTTAGTGCTACCTGGAAATCCAATTGTACTTCCCAATGCACTCACTCTCCCATTCCCCTAAATTCATTTTCAGATTTTTTCTCTCCTCAACCCTTCAACACCTTCACCACCCTTCTAACTCTCAGCTGATGGCCACATTTCCTTTTTCTATTGCAGGGGGAAATAAAAGAAGCTATCAGGAGAAAACTTCCATGCCCTTCCCTGACTACCTCTACCCACTTATCCTCCTTCTCTGTTCATGTTCTCTGCCTTCATTCCTGCTACACTTGATGAGTGGTTCTTTTATGTAACTAAGTTCAATCTTACCTCGTGTGCACTGGATCCTCTTCCTCTTACCTTCTCAAGCACACTTCTCCTGACTTCATTAACAGATTTTTCCTTCTCTAACAGATTATTCCCATCCAAAATATGCTATAAATTTTCCCATCTTAAAAAAGTGTATGTTTAGTATTGAGCTCACTAGCTACCAATCTATTTCTTTGAATCCATTTTTTCAATAAAACTTCTTGAAACTGTGCCTATTGTCCAAAATCCTTTCCTACCCCACCCCCCACCCCCAAAACACACACACACACACACACACACACACACACACACACACACTCTTAAACCCACTTCATTGAACCTTTTGCTTATCTCCAAAACTGCTCTTGCCATGGTAACCAACCACAATGTTTGATTAAATAGTCAATTCTCAGTCATCACCTCCCTTGACTTTCCAGCAGCACTTGTCACAGTTGATCCCACCCTCCCTCTCAACACTCTCTTCAGTTTCTGGGACATTGCCCTCCTTTGCTTTTCCAAACCTGTTTTGGTGGTTCTTTTCATCTCTCCATTATCAAGAAGTAACTCAGAGACATTTAGATAGTTGTTTGGCACTGTATTTAGTTATTTTGCATGCAGAAGTTTTCACAAGTGTCTGGTAGGCAGAGTCAAGAGGGGAAGGAAAGGTGGAAAAAAATTGCAGGTGGCCTGTAACAGAGATCTTTTGTACTGTTTATTTGTTTGTTTGTTTGTTTGTTTGTTTGTTTGTTTGTGATGGAGTCTCACTCTGTCGCCCAGGCTGAAGTGCAGTGGTACTCTCTCTGCTCATTGCAACCTCCACCTCCCAAGTTCAAGCAATTCTCCCGCCTCAGCCTCCTGAGTAGCTGGGATTACCTGAGTGCCTGGAAAGCCAGGCACTTTCCACCATGCCTGGCTAATTTTTGCATTTTTAGTAGAGACAGGGTTTCACCATGTTGGTCAGGCTGGTCTCAAACTCCTGACCTCAGATGATCTGCCTACCCTGGCCTCCCAAAATGCTGGGATTATAGGCCTGAACCACCGTACCCAGGCTTTTTGTACATTTTTGAGTAAATTGATTAGCTGGCAGACAAAGAGATCAGCCTGAGTATTATGTTTTTTAATAAGCTGATTAGACCTACCAAATTTAAAAATCTCAGATTTTTGTGGATTCTCCATGAAAGCTTAGGAGTTTAGCCATGGAATATACCTGACAGGCTGCCTTAGGTCATGTCTGGCAGGATCCTTAACACCTCTACCTTAACACCTCTACCTCAACAGCTCTACCTTAATTAGACCAGTTCCTCCATTTGAATTTTTCCCTACACTTTCCCTACACTTAAACTTTGTGGTCTCACAGAGATCAATAGACATGTTATCTTTATCTGGTTACTTGTGGCTTCCTCCAGCTCACCTCTTTAAATATCATCTAGATATTGACAACTCCGGACTCCTGCATGTCTAACCATCTACTTGACACCTCTACTTGGATACTTAATAAGTCTCTCAAAGCAACACATATCTTAAACTGGTATCTTACCTTCTGCCACCCCCCAAATTACGTCTCACATAATCTTACATGTTACAATAAATAGCAACTTCATCCTTCCAAGGTCCAAAACCCTAACGTCATCCTTGACTCTTTTCTTCCCCTAATACCCTACATCTAATCATTCAGCAAATCTTGTTGGTTCTGCCTTCAAAATAAATCTAAAACTTGGTATCTTTACCTTGTTGCAAATAGCCATCAGCTCTCCTACATCAGTGTGAAGCCTCCTCAGAGCCCTTTCTGCTTCCTTCCTTGTGCTTCCCCACCAGGGTATCTTCAACTCAAGATTGTATTTTAAAATAAGGCCAGGACACTTCCAAACTCAAAGCCCTAAAATATCTTCCTATCTTATCCAGGGTCAATTTCAAAGTCCCTATTATAACCCCCAAGGTCCTACACAATCTGAACACACACACACACACCCCTCCCACTCTCATTTTTTTCTTCTCTCCCCTACAGCCTCCACTCCAGCTATACAGCCTTCTTGCTAATTCTCCAACTCACCAATCAGGATCTGCCTCATAGTTTCACATTATATGCTTTCCCTGCCTAGAAATCTCTTTCCATTAATATTCATGTGGCTTGTACCTTCACATCTTTCAGATTTCTGTTCAATGTTCACCTTATCAAAAACCCTAATACCTTTCTAAAATAAAAACACACTCTACTCAGGACTTTCTTCCTTTCTTTTCTGCTTTATTTTTTCCAAAGCAATTACATCTTTAACTCACTATGCACTGTTGATATTTTTATGACCAGTATGTACTCATTAAAATATAAAGCCCATAAGAGTGACTTTTTTATTTACTACTTTATTTTAAATGTCTAGAACAGTGCCTGGGCACAGTGGGCATTCAATATATATTAATTGAAAAACTACTAAATTTCACAGATGAAAAAAATAAATTTTAGAGATGGAAAATAATAAGTAGCTCATCCACTAGGAGTGCAGAACTGCTAGAAATTGCAGAGCTTCTAATTAAACATAGCTCTTCCTCACTTGATTCCAACATGGTTGGGAATCAATTCCCCATAGGTATCTCATGTTTCTGCACATCTTCTGAGTCAAGGCATTGCTTGCCATTTGTTTTAGACTATGTTTTCAAGAATTTTTGTATACTGACCAGTCCTAGAAATTAAGAGATAGTATCTGCCTCCCAAACAAAGGTGTGCTTGTTGCCCATTATAAAAAAGTTAGGTTCCCTAGGTTCAGGGTTACTCTTCTAAAATGAAGCCTATTACACATTAGTTTGGTGCAAAAGTAATTGAGATTTTTGCTTTGTTGGAATTTGCCATTTGATATTGGAATACATTCTTAAGTAAATGTGGTTATGTTTTACATCACTTTAGTGAGCATTTCTCACTTTAATTTTTTTGCCAATAATTTATTACTTGCTGTTTATGTTTATTTTAGACCATGTAAATGATGTTAAACAAAAAGTAAATTTGAGCAATTTTCTTATTCTAGTTCAAACTGGGTCGTAAAACAGTGGAGACAACTCACCATATCAACAACACATTTGGCCCAGGAACTGCTAACGAATGTACAGTGCATTGGTGGTTCAAGAAGTTTTGCAAAGGAGAGGAGAGTTTTGAAGTTGAGGAGCATAGTGGCCAGCCATCAGAAGTTGACAATGACCAACTGAGAGAATCATCAAAGTTGAATCCTCTTACACTACACAAAAAGTTGCCGAAGAACTCTATGTCACCCATTCTATGGTCATTCAGCATTTGAAGCAAATAGGAAAGATGAAAAAACTCAATAAATGGGTGCCTCATGAGCTGAGCGAAAAATTTTTAAAGTTGTTTAGAAGCGTCATCTTCTCTTATTCTATGCAACAGCAACAAACCATTTCTCAATCAGTATGCGATGAAAAGTGGATTTTATACGACAACTGGCAATGACCAGCTAAGTGAATGGACTGAGAAAAAACTCCAAAGCATTTCCCAAAGCCAACTGTCCACCAAAAAAAGGTCATAGTCACTGTTTGGTGGTCTGCTGCCAGTCTGATCCACTACAGCTTTCTGAATCCTGGCGAAACCACTGCATCTGAGAAGTGTGCTCAGCAAATCGATGAGATGCACTGAAAACTGCAATACCTGCAGCCAGCATCGCTCAAGAGAAAGGGCCCAATTCTTCTCCACGACAACACCCAACTACATGTCTCACAACCAACTCTTCAAAAGTTGAAGGAATTGGGCTATGAAGTTTTGCCTCATCCACCACATTCACCTGTCCTCTCATCAACCAACTACCACTTCTTCAAGTGTCTTGACTTTTTGCAGGGAAAACACTTCCACAACCAGCGGAATGTGGAAAATGCTTTCCAGGAGGTTGTCAAATCCCGAACCACAGATTTTTATGCTACAGGAATAAGCAAACTTATTTCTCATTGGCAAAAATGTATTGATTGTAATGGTTCCTATTTTTATTAATCAAGATGTGTTTGAAAGTAAGTAAAATCTCAGAGCATTCATAGTTCTTGACAAACACTATACTACTATTCCCAGGTGTACCAAGTGAATACTAGCCATTTCTATTCTTGATTCTTATAAACCTTAAACTTATTAAAGATATTCCATTTGGTTGACCCTTATTTGATTCTCTGTGTAACTTATATAATTGACTGTAGAGTCTTTTATTTATGTTAATATTTAATCCAAAATGCCAGGTAAATCCTTTGAAATCATAGTTTTCAATTATCTGATAAAAATATCATGTCACGTCATCAAAGAATCCAAGTTTAAATTTCAAGTTTTTTTAATAAATAAGAGCTAAGTAATATGTACACACAGACATAGAGAGTGGTATAATAGACATTGGAGGCTCAGAAAGGTGGGAGGATAGGAGGCGGGGGTGAAGGATGAATTACCTGTTGGGTACAATGTACACTACTTGGGTGATAGCTACACTAAAAACGAGACTTTACCACTACACGATATATCCACGCAACATGTATCCCATGAATTTACAAAAATAAAAACTAAAAATAAATTAAAATAAAAATTTCAAGTATCTGTTAAGCCTATACTCATTTGTGTATAATTAAGAAACATTAAAGCAGAGAATTACAGATATGGTATGAACATCAAAGGTTTTCATATTGTTTTCTTGAAAAATCACTTGTTAATACCTAATTAGGAACAAACTCAAAGATAATTCACACTGTTTTTTCCTTAGGTATGCCTAAAATTATGTCTTTTTCTTTTCTTTTCTTTTCTTTTTTTTTTTTTTTTTTTTTTTTTTTTGACGGAATCTTGCTCTGTTACCCAGGCTGGAGTACAGTGGCACGATCTCGGCTCTCTGCAACCTCTGTCTCCTGGGTTCAAGCCGTTCTCCTGCCTCAGTCTCCCCAGTAGCTGGGATTACAGGCACGCACCACCACGTCCAGCTAATTTTTGTATTTTTAGTAGAGTCGGAGTTTCACCATGTTGGCCAGGCTGGTCTCAAACTCCTGACCTCGTGATCCACCTGCCTTGGCAAAGTGCTGGGATTACAGTGATGTCATAATTTTAAGGTAAATGTTGCCTTTTGGAAGCAGTAGCTCTTTCTTAAATGTTCAATCTAAAATAGCAGAAAATACTCAGCTTAAAAGTCAATAGTACATTGTCAGTACACTATAGTTAATAAGTATTTACTTAAGCATTTGGTGACTTTAATAATTATTACTACAATGTAACCTGAATTTTAAAAAATGTTAGAAAACACTTTCTAAAACTATATAAGGAACTACGCAGATGGGGAGATGGTTCAGGACAGCCTGACTAAAGTTGGTCAAGCAAAGAATCTTTGTCAGTGTGTTCTGGTATTTTATTAAATAAATCATTTTGTGGGATATTATAAAGGCTGGTAGTATTGTCTTACAAAAATAATGGTTTGTGATCTTGAGTTGGAGATAATCCTCACAGAAACACAGATGTAGGAAGTAAAAGTATAGCACAGAGATCAACATTAATTTAATGTAGTAAGATAGTAATTCAAAGCATTCCTTTATGGTCTTCCCCACCCCTGAGTCCATGATCCTTCAATCTCTGAGGGTTTTCTCCTTTAACTCAAACAGGCTTCAATACCCACTTCTTGAATTCTAAGTATAACATGGCACAGTGGCTCAGATAGAAACTTGCAGAGCAAGCCTTTCCTGCCCTTAGACTAAATAAAAGATACCACAACCATCTAGAAAGGAGCAGAGTAAGGACAAGAGGTCTCCAGTCACCACAGGCACAAGCACCAAATCAGTGTCCAGTTGCCCTTCTTTCTATGGTCCAGTTAGCAGCCTGTGTGTTGCCTTTGTGTTGCCTTGAATTGTCAGCAGGAATGACAGTCATCTCTGCCTCAACACGTTGCCTAGCACCCCCATCTGACCCCCTCATAGAGGCAATCTCTCCATTCGCCAGCCTGAATATGAGGTGGAAGGGGGTCCTGGATACCTGGCTGGGAGTAGTACCCACCCTGCACACATCTGATCATGGTGAAACTAGATAGAACCAGATGTCCTACCTCATCTGAACAGCCATGGACCCACACTCCTATTACATTAGTATAATAACTTAGACACTCTATATTAATATCTAACTGATAGGGTTCAAAACATACTACCCAAATCATTGAAACTTGGCATACTGAATATTTTAACCTGAAGGTATTTGAAAAATAGCACGTGCAGGAAGGTCTCTCTGACCTTCTGCTCACCATCTATCTTAAAGCAGGTCAGTAAACCTAGGACGGATTTTCTTATCTTGCCCCAAAGCAGGTCAAGAGACCCTCATGTGAAAGATGCCTTCCTATATACAGAGTATTTGTATCTCTGAAGATGAAGGGTCACAAAGAATATGAACAAACAGACCTTGCCAAGTTTCTCCTAGTTTATTACCATTAGATCATGCCCTTTTTGCCCTATCCTGTTTCTCCATGACTCTTCATTCTTCATCAAGCTTAGCATAATAATACTCAGTTTTACCTGTTTCTCAGGTTATTTATTCTATATGAAGCCTCCTATGTTGCATAAAACTTATCAAATAAATTTGCATGCTTTTCTCTTGTTAATCTGTCTTTTGTTATAGGAGCCTTGGCCATGAACCTAGGATGAGGAAAATATATTTTTTCTCCTCTAGATAATATTATATATATTAATACATAATATTAATTATGATAACTGATTAAGAATTTTAACACAAAACAAATCAGGGAAACACATGGTTCTAATTTAATATCATATTTGATTACATATGTTGTCTTTCATTATCAAATTCTTTATACATTTTAACTAAGTGCACATATACAAAATGAAAAAGACAATTAAGTTTTAAAAATCTTTTGAACATACTGAAAGTAATCAAAGGAGGTTATTTTGAATAACTGAATTATTCAGTTAGCTAAAATTTACTATATTAAAAATGCAATATGTAATTCATATATATTAATTCAAATAACCTGGAAAATTATAAAAATATATTGAGTTAGAAGCAAGAGGATAATAATGATTCCCCACTTCAGAAAGTAGCTGTAACATGGGCCGTAGCATGCCCATTGTTTCTTTCTTACCTAAAATTATCTTCTTTCCAATTTCATTAGACTCTCAAATCTTGCCAGAGGGACAAAAACTAATCTACTTATAATTTAGTAATATTGTATCACACTAATGTGAGATAGCATGACAAATCAAAATAACAGCCATGTTTTTCTCTCTGATTGACAGTTTTACAATCCTACCTAGTGATTAGTAGACAATTTTTGGAATTCTTCAAAACATCTTTTTATAGCAAAGTGACCATTTTGATTAAGTTAGGAAAGAAATTGTGGAAACCTTTAATAAAATAACTTAGTTCAATGAACAACTCATCTGTTCAGTTAAAAACACACATTCATTTCTATCTTGACTAGATTAGGAGCAATGGTGGGCAACACAGGAATGATTTAGTTTTAAATAGGACTAGACATTCACACCTAAGTCTGTCTCTAAAAGTTACATCTACTGGATAGCTGGACTCAATAAAAGGGAAATCTTAACAGAAAAGGGGGAATTCTTACATACCCCAAATATATATATTTGTATATATACCCCAAATATATATATTTGTATATATCTATATAAATATTTAACAAATATAGTTATATATTTAAGAAATGACTTGTAGAGACATATACATCTTCAGAATGGACTTTTTTCCTTTTTATATAAACCAGCATGATCAAGTTAACATCCTACTTTTCAGTAGATCATGTAAAACTTTATTACTTTGATTTGGTCCTTTTATTACTTAGATTTAGTCCTTTCTTGCAGCTATTAATATTATGTATTGTCAAATGCTCTAAAACTCTATTTTTTAAATTCAACAGCTTGGTTTTAGATGAGCTTTAGATTTCATAAGTTTGTTTTTACGTGGGAGTAGAAATAAATAATTATTATCTCATTAAATAAAATATTTAAAATGTTAAAAAATATTAAAACGCTTAATGAAATAAGACAAATTAAATAAAATATGAAAATATCAAAATTAGAAATAAAATATTATTTGTTTAAACAGAAGTAAATAAAAATATAAACCTTGTACCACATGGTCTATAGTGAATTTTGACAACAGAATAAAAGTGTTTGGCCTGGGGAATGGAAGACACTAAGGTGATGGATTCAGAAACAAACAGGTGGCCACTTTTCCAGATACCTACATGTGGTATAAGGGAACATGAAGCAAAAGGAGAAATATCAGGTTTCAGGTTAGAAGCCAGAAGCCCCAGGTAGAGGAGCCCAAGGCAAGACAGTAACTCTGGAGCCAAGGAGGCACTTAGAAAACTGCATGAAACCATACCCAATTTGGAATCACGGTTGAGGTTTGAATTCAACAAATCAAGCAGACCTGAGGTCAAATCCTGGCTCCAACAGTTAGATACTCCTGCGCAACTCACTGTCCTGTCTAAGCTTAGGTTTCTTCAAAATATAGATGGAGATGATCACAGTACCTACCTGCTAGGGTTGGTACGATGAAAAATGAGACAATCATCCATAGAATGCCTGGCTAGGAAACCATCTCACAATGGGACTAACCCAGCACCTGCAGGTGAGAAAAGTCACTCTGAGAAATGGTTAAGTTTGGAATCAGGCTAACATAACAGCCTGATTACAAGTAGCTATTTTGTGGAATATAAGACAGATTATGAACACATAAATATGGGGTCAAGCTGCCCATCATACATTTGGGAGTTGGGTCATTTTAAATGTTTGTTTTAAGAGGCTCACAATTTACCCCTAAAAATTCTTGAACTATTTCTCAGATCCTTAATTATGTGAGTCAAAATAAATTAATAGTTATATAAACCAAGTATGTAAACTTGTCTTTTCACAGTGACAGCTGCAAATACTTTTTAGGTCAACTATTTTTAAAATATGAGTTCTTCCATTAAAAACTCTTAAATATATTTTAATAGTCTGTCCTATCTCAAATTTGATAATACAATATGCATACTGAACTTTAGGTACAATACAGAACAGCTTTCACACTACCAAAGCCAGAGTATAATTGTCTCTTCAATTGCCATTTGGTTATAAGACATACTTCCCCATCACTCAAGTGGTATAGCATAAAACAGTACTTCACCTATACTAAACAACTGAAAGGAGTTACAATTCATCAACTATTCACTGATTATATATCTGTCTTATATTATACGTGGAAAAAAATAAAGTAGAGACCCTGCTTGTCACATTTTCCACAAAATCCTCAAAGCCCAGGAAAGGCTTGAATAAATAACAAGTTATAATGAAGCATTAATATGAGTCACAGAAACAAAACTTCTTTCTAATTTGATGAAAGCTATGCATTCACAAACATATCCAAAACAAAAAGGAGTTACTTTGTAAATATTGAACTCTACTATTATAGTATGACTTCCCACCTACTATCTTAAAATATATAACAGAAAATCATGCCTCCAAATAGCAAACAGGGAGAAAAATACTAACCAGCAAACTCTGCTAATCGAGCTCACAGACGGTCATTTTGGGGGTGCGGGTCTTAACACCATGACCACTTAACCAGCTGAATCTAAATACTCCAGTAGCAGCAAGTCTCCTGTGTCATCTGGACAATTCCAAAGGAAGAGTCGTGTAGTTCACAGCCTTCAGAGCCCAGGTTTAGGGTCAGAACAAGGCTGGATTCAAATCCCAACTTGGCACACCGATTGTGTGACCAGAGGGCAAGCAATGCATGCCTCTCTCCTTTCAGTTTTGTCATCTTTAAAATGGAAAAAGCAGTATCTATTTACAAATTGCTTTAAACAGTGTAAGGCATATAGTACAGGCTCAAAAATGATAGCTAGTATCACTATCATTATTACATGATATGTGTCTACCGCCATGTCAAATTTGTTTCTTTAACTTTGACTACCTTAAATATTTTGTGTGTGCATATAATCATATACAGATGCACACACACTTAATAATTATGAGGACTATCCTTTTATCACTGGTTCCCTTGTTCTTTGAGCTTTGCCCAGTTGCAGAGCTGTGGGGTAGGAAAGAGATGGATGGAGAAAGCCAGGGGTGGAGGAAGTCAGGGAAATGTATTTCACATTAGTGACTATTCAAAAGCCAAATCTGTATAACCACAATGGACCATTTCCTATCTTGATTTTTATGTTGCTGCCTGGATAATGTAGGGCAGCTGTATTTTCTCCCCTCTTACAGTTTAATTCAGAGGTGAGAGGAAATGAAAAGGATTGTTTGTCAGGAAATGTTACTGTTTTTCAGCTGAGAACACGCACGGAACAACAGCTGTTTGTGTAGCAATATGCCTAGATAGTTCCACAAACTGCGGTCACAGGTTTAGATAAGGCTGCCACGAACTTGGAAGGCACCAAACTGTCAGAGAAGGTTCAAAAAAGTCCCCTAGGACTTACCATAGGTGTAGCATGTAGTCTCCAATTTCTGAACTAAGTTTAATAAAGGCTTCATATATCAGCATGTGATTCTTAGCATAGTCTAGACCACTGTAACTTCAGCATGGAAAAGATATGACATAGACACAGAGAATGCAGTCATAACCACAAGGTTAATTTTCTCCAAGGATAGAACTTTTGAAGACTCTTACTAATGAAATTTTCTGTAGGTGATTTGACCACGAAGTATCATACCACAAACTAATTTCATAAAAACTAAAATTATCTGCTCTTTTAAAAGTTTTCTATTCAATATAACCTCTATTAGATCTTAAAACCAGTGGAAGTCTACAAGCACATTTGGTTTTCTATGTCATGAAACACACGTTGATTTTCTTTGAATATAAATGTATATTAATCTCCAGATATACTGGGCATGTTTAAGAAAATGTAATTCATTTATTTAAATATTAAATTTTAGAATTATTTGGAAATAATTTGAAATTATTTGGAAGTATTCCAAATAAATTGGGAAATTATTAAGATGGATTTTGGTATAAACCAAATTCACTGCTATATCAGGAAGGTAAAGCAGAAATAAAATATTTGTAAATAAACACAGAGAGAATACATTTTAAACACTAAAAACGCATTGGTTAATATTAACTATGCTCTTTAAGTAAATCATCAATAAAATATTTGGATAGCAATTTCTCCATTATTTTTATTTTATTTTTCTGCTAGGAAAACTGGACTACCAGGTAGAGAAACATTCCTTTATTCCTCTGATATAAAGCCAAATACAAATGTTTTAGTTATATTTTCATGGATGTAGGGGTGCAAGGGCAGTGTTGCATAAACATATTGCACAGTGGTGAAGTCTGGGCTTTTAATGTACCCACCACATGGATAATAAACATTGTACCCTATAAGTAATATTTCATCTCTCGCCTCCCTGCCACCCTCTTACAGTTTGGAGTCTCCTATATTATCCAATTATCCACTGATGGACACTTAGCTTGATTCCATGGTTTTGCTATTGTGAATAGAGCTGTGATGAACATGTGAGTGCAGGTGCCTTTTTGATGTAAAGGTTTCTTTTTCTTTGGGTTTATACCCAGTAATGGGATTGCTGAATCAAAGAGTAGTTGTGTTTTTAGATCTTCAAGAAATCTCCATACTGTTTTCCATAGAGGCTGTACTAATTTACATTCCCACCAGCAGTGTATAAGCATTCCCTCTTCTCCATGCCAACATCTGTTGTCTTCTGACTTTTTAAGAATAGCCATTCTGAATTGTGTAGGATGGTATCTCATTGTAGTTTTAATTTGCACTGATCTGATGATTAGTCATGTTGAGCATTTTTTCATATGCTTGTTGACCATTTGCATGTGTTCTTTTGAAAAATGTCTGTTCCTGTCCTTTGCCCACTTTTTAATGGAGTTGTTTTTATCTGGTTGGATTGTTTGAGTTCTTTGTAGATTCTGAATATTAGTCTATTGTTGGATGCATAGTTTGTCAATGTTTTCTTCTATTCTGCAGGTTGTCTTTTTTTTCTGTGTAGAAGCTTTTTAGTTTAAGCTCCATTTGTCAATTTTTGTTTTTGTTGCTTTTTTTTTAGGTCTTTGTCATAAATTCTTTCTTAGGCCAATGTCTAGAAGAGTTGTTCCTAGGTTTTCTTCCAGCACTTTAATAGTTACAGGTCTTATACTCAAGTCTTTAATCCATCTTGAGTTAATTTTTACATGGTGAAAGATAGGGGTCCAGTTTCACTCTTCTGTATATGACAGTGCAGTCTTCCCAGCACCATTTATTGAAAAGGGTGTCCTTTCCCCACTGTATATTTTTGTCAGCTTTGTCAAAGATCAGTTGGTTGTATATATGTGGCTTTATTTCTGCATTCTCTATTCTGTTCCATTTATCTATGTGTCTATTTTTATACCAGTACCCATGCTGTTTTGGTTACTAAAGCCTGTTAGTATAATTTGAAATCAGGTAAGGTGATGCTTCCAGCTTTATTCTTTTTGCTTAAGACTGCTTTGGCTAATTGAACTCTTTTTTGGTTCCCAAAATGTGAACATAAATATGAATATCTGTACCCACCTGCAGGTCTAACTCAGAACTAAGGTACATAAAATCGAAAGCAAAACTGAATGCTTTAAGAATAAAAATTAAAACTAGGACTAAACACTGCAATAAATCAGAAGTAGTGCCCCGTGTACATACTTAACTATTTACAGATAAAAACAGGCATTACCACAACACTAACTATACTCATTTATATATAAAAAATACAATTTTCATACATCACAAAAAATCTTCCATTATAACACAGAAGTGATATTACCAGACGAGCATCAGTGAAGTATACTGCCTTTTCTAGTTATTATTATACAATGCTGCAGGTATTAATTTAGAATTAAGTAATTATATTAATTTTATAATTCTTTTTTTCTAATTCTTTGAAAAATAACTTTGGTCATTTGATGAGAATTGTGTTGAATATGTAGATTGCCTTATGCAGTATAGTTATTTTGATGATACAGATTCTCCCAATCCATGGGCATGGGCTATTTTTCCATTTTTGTTTCAACTATGATTTCTTTCATCAGTGTTTTGTAGTTCTCCTTTAGTTTTAGAATGCAAATTCTTAGCTGGTAAGGACTGTATTAGAGGAACACTAATGTGATATAGCCAGAAGAATATTCAGAAGTATGTTCAAAAAATCATTTAGTTGTGGTTGAATCTAGCTGCAAATTGTGTAAAACTTTTTTTCTACATTAGTAATATTTTCTTTGGATAGATTACTATGGATGGAATTTATGTCTCAAAGGATTGGGGTTTTTAATACATGTCACCAAATTGCCCCCCAAAAGGGTTACATGTTTGCCCTTCCATTAGCAGAGTAGGGTAGGAGACTATTTATTCTCTTGTCACCATTTTCAACACTGGGTTATATGTTTTTTAAAATCCATGTCAATTAACTAGATAGAGAGTGCCATCTTTCTACTCAGTTATAATTTGCTTTTGTGTGATTTCTTTAAAAAATAAAAACTTCTAGATGTTTCTTAATCATTTGTATCTCTCCTTTTACAAGCTGCCTATTAAATGTTCCGTGCCCATTATTCAATGGGTATGTTCTCATACCAACTACTTTGTAAAAACTCTTCATGCATTAAAATTTATAAGCAGATATGTCTGGACATATCACTAAATATTTTACCAACTTGTCCTTTTTCATTTAGTTTTCCATGTTGTTTAATTTTAAATTTTCATTTCATTAAATCTATTAACCTTTTCTCATGTTTTTTTATCCTGCACTTATGCTTCAGAAGCTCTTTCCACTCTGAGATAGAAAGTGCCATGTTTTCTAACTTTTTGAAACAGTTTTATTACTGAGGTATAATTGACATACAATAAACTACACATGTTTAAAGAATGCAATTTGATAAGTTTTGATAAATATACATACTTGTGAAACAATCACCACATCAAGATAATAAATATGTCTATCACCTGCAAATTTCCTGTGTTCCCTTCAATCCTTCATTTCCAATTCTCTTTGCTCCCTCCCTCTTTCCCCTTCCTAGGCATCCATTAATATACTTCCTGTCATCATAGATTACTTTGCAGTGTTTGAGAAATTTATACAGATAAATTCATACAGTATGTACCCTTACCTCGATTCCTCCAATTAGCATAATTATTTTGAGATTTATCCATATTGTAATGTATATCAATAGTTTATTACTTATTCCTTGGTAGTAGTTCATAGTATAAATATATCACAATTATTTTATTCATTCATTTGTTGATGGACATTGGGGTTGTTTTAGTTTTGGCCTATTACAAATAAAGCTGCTATGAACATTCACATGTTAAGTCTTTATATGGATGTATGCTTTCTCTTCTCTTGGGAAATATCTAGTAATTGAATGGCTGGATCATGCATGTTAAGTTTCTTAAGACACTAAAAACCTATATTCCAAAGTGGTAGTATCATTTTACTTTCCGAACAGTAGCATATGAGAGTTTCAGTTCCTCCATATCCTTACCATCACTTGGTGTGGTGAATCTTTCATGCAGCCATTGTAATAGATGAGTGGTGGTATCTACTGCTGCTTTAATTTAATTCCTTCATGGTTAATGGTGTTGAGGATCTCTTCATGGGATTATTTTCCATTTGTACGTCTTCTTTGATCCAATCTGTGTTCAAATCTTTTGCCCATTTTTGATTCTGTTGTTTTGAGGGTTCTATATATGTTCTGGTTACAAGTCCTTCATCAGATAGATACAGTATATGCTTTGCATATGACAGTATGGAGTTTCAGTAATGACAGTATGGAGTTTCAGTAAAGAGTCATCAGTTAGCTAAGCGCTATAGAAAGAGGAAGTAGATAAGAAGTCACTTATTCAGAGAAGCCTTTCATGACTGCTCAATAGAATTTGGCCACTTTCTGTTATTTGTAAAGTTCATCACAATTTCTAATTATGTATATACTTGTCCATCTGCCCTTCAGAAACATGGTCTCAAAGTAGAACCCCAAGATTAGTAGCACCAGCATGAACTGGGAACACAGAAACCCAAGTTCTCAGACTGCCCAATCCCAGACCTGCTGAATTTGAAACTCATTAGTACAATAATGACACTACACACCTTAGAGCACTTCTGTGGAGATTAAGTGAGATGACATATGTAAAGCACTTTTGTACACTTTAGCTTAGTATACAAGGAAAACACAACAATTTTGAGTTATAATTGGCATTATTACTTCTGGTCCTGGTTTGGTGGCATAAAGAAGTTGCACAAAAAAAATATATAATCATAAGTTAATTGTAAACTACAATGAGATTAGATTGTTTCACATAGAAAGATGGCTGCATGGCCAGCAAAAGGTTTGTCACAAAGCATTAGCTTATAATTCAGTAAATTATAGGATCTGTTCCTTGGTTTTAGTTGGCTCAGAGTCTTGACTTGTGCTGTAGTTTGAATATTCCCTCCAAAATTCATGTTGAAATGTAATTGCCAGTATAACACTATTGGAAACTGGGGCATTTAAGGAGTGATTAGGTCATGAGGGCTCTGCCATCATGAGTGGATAAAGCATTATTGTGAAAATGGGCTAGTTATCATGGGAGAGGGCTCCTGATAAAAGAATGAGTTCAAACCAATTTCCTCTTTTTGTCTTGAGTGCATGTTTGCCCTTCTACCATCAAATATAGCAGCACAAAAGTCCATACCAAATGCTGGCACCACGTTCTTGAACTTCCAGGCCGTCAGAATTGTGAGAAATAAATTTATCTTCTTTGTATATTACCCAGTCTCTGGTATTGTTATAGCAGCAGAAAACAAAGACAACTTGCCAGTGTGCCAAGAATGGATTGTTTTTTTTTGGATAGACTAATACTAACTGGGCTAATGATAGATGATGCAAAAATGAGTCACTGTATGAGCTGTCATAAGGGCTATAAGTACCACATGAGTTGGACCACCGGTTGGTGCAGTCAGAACTTCCTCTCTCTATAGATTGCCTCTGCACTGTGAAAGACTAAATATACAAATGGACAATGGCCAGGCTAGATATAAAAATTAAACTTTCACTCACAACCTGCAGCAAGCTTCCCAGGAACCAACCCCCTTACCTATAATGAACAGCCCAAATCAGCCTGCTACAAGTCAGACATGCGGGAAATCAGATTGCTATGTCTAGTGACAATCCCAGAAACTAAGCCACAACTCCTGTAACAATTGTCCTGAAATAGCCAGGATTTAATTTACAACTGACAGCTTCTCTAATCTTTGTCCCCTCTTTCAATTTAGGACCAACCAGAGAAAACCAAATTTGCATCTCTAACCAATCACATAGGATGCCCCTCTTCTAGTTAGCCTTGCTACAGCCAAACTACGTGAACAGTCTCCAACTGGGGCATATCTAAACTCTTCGTTTTTTCCACTTTAAGTTTTACCACTCTTTTGCCTGCCTTTGTGTCCTTGCCAAAACACAAGCAACAATGGCCAACTCCCTTGCTATAGCAACGTCAGAATAAATGGCCTCTGATTTTCTCATTTGTTTGGGCTTTATTTATTCCCACAACTACATAGGGAAGCCAGGCTGAGATGCCTACAGGGAGGCCTGCCATGGATACCTAGTTTAATTCCTTCCATGGTAATTGCCGAGGAATGCTGATACAGTCTCCACTGTGTTATTGCATTATTTTAACTGTGAGAGTTTGGGGACTCTGCTATTGACTCATTGCATTATCATCTACTCCACGATGGTGATGATGATGACTAAGAGAACTGCAACAATGATGAGGACAACAGACAAGGCTAATAACAGCTAACATTTACAAAACACTTGCTGTGTGCTAGGTTCTCTCAGAAGCACTTTTGTCACATAAATTAACTCATTGAAGACCCCCAGATTTCTCAAAGTACATCGGCCTCAGCTGGGGACTTGTTAGATATGCAAATTCTCTGACCCCTTCCCCACTGACCAAATCAAGACCTCTGGGGCTGGGGCACAGCTATCTGTTTTAAGTGGTCCTCCAGGTGATTCTGATTCAGCTTAAGTTTGAGACCCACTGGAATACCCCATGAATTAATTCTAATTCCTATAATTTAGTTTAGAACATTGAAGCATACCTAGGGCAGTTAAGTAACTTAACTGAAGATATGGAGTTTCCTGTTTTATTTTTAATCTAACTAGTCTATGTGGATACTATTCACTTTAGGAGATTTTAACTAATTAATGTGGTAGAACAAAAACAGATTATAAGAAAATATTCTGATATTAAAAATGTTTTACCCAGATCCCTGCAAATGGGAGAGTAAAAGCCAGCCTTAGAGATTGTATGAGTTCCTTCAAAACCACCAAGATTAACTATTTTTCCCTGCAGCCATGTTTTCCTCAAGGATATGTAACAGTGAATTACTGAAGAACACAAATTGAAATCAGCCTCAACCAAATGAGATCATTTATGTGAAAACAAATTTAAAAACAAATTTTAGGGAGTTATACAAATTCAAGTTACTGTCATTATTGTTAGGACCAATAGCAGCATCTGTAAAATTATCCTCCTGGTATTCTCACTGCTCTGTGATTTAGGTTGTGTCTACTCAACCAAAATTTTGATCAGTGCAGTGGGAAAAAAGAAATACGTCAAACCAGTTATTTGGTACTGTCTAGCCCAAAACAATGGGTGGATCCTTTTTCATCCAGTTATTTTGGCAAAACCAATCTGGGCTCTTTTGCTTTGTTTTGACTAAGTAAATACTTTCTATGCCTTTTTTCACATTTAAGTGTCCACAAATCTTCCCCTGCCACCGTTAATTGTTTCATGGAACTGCTCCTAGCTCAGACCTTAACTCACTCTTCCAAGAGATTTGTCTCATTTCTTTTTCTTTTACAAATGTGCTCCACAAACTCACTTTTCCTGGAGGCTCTTCTTGATCCACCAAAATAACAACTATGAGTGGACATGACAATGTTGGACACCCCTAGTTTTAAACATTTCTAGACAATGAACCTTTTTAATTTAGAATAGGTTTCTGAAGGGCTCTACCACATAATAATAAAAATTGCTACATCAATAGCAACTTATACCATTTACTGAAGGCCTGCAATGTTCTAAGATCTTCCAGTCCTACTCTGCAAGGCTGGAGAATGAAAGGATATATTCCTCTGAGAACAAATTATTTATTCAAGGGGGTCTGCCTATAAGCAGCCATTAGGCCTGTTTCATGAGGACAACAGACAAGGCTAATAACAGCTAACATTTACAAAACACTTGCTGTGTGCTAGGTTCTCTCAGAAGCACTTTCGTCACATAAATTAACTCATTGAAGACCCCCAGATTTCTCAAAGTACATCGGCCTCCGCTGGGGACTTGTTAGATATGCAAATTCTCTGACCCCTTCCCCACTGACCAAATCAAGACCTCTGGGGCTGGTCTAGGTAAGGCTTTTACATTTGAGTATCTGCAAATGATCCCAAATGAATGGGATCGCTCCAAAATACAGTAAAAGAAAAGTTTGATATAGCACACAAGGAAGACAGCCTATGAAGAGAAAGGAAAACTTTTCATGTTTGTATTCCACTGAGTTTAGACACAGTCACACATGCATTATCCCAGACACAGTTTTACATTCACTGTAATGCTCATTTCTTCCCCTGACTTATGGCACTCAAGGTGAGGAAGAAAAGGGTTTTTTTCTTTTCTTTTTCTTTTTTTTTTTTTTTTTGAGATGAGTCTCGTTCTGTCGCACAGCACGTTACATATTAGCCATCATCATCATCCCCTCAGATGGAAACTGGACTTAGAGAAGCTGCATCACTTCCCCCCAGGAACCATAGTTATCAAGTGGCAGAGGTATGAATGGAACCCAGGCCTCATGAAAGTGTTCCACCACATTAAAAACTATCAGGATCAAAATGCTTTACCTTTGTGGTTCTTAATTCTTATTCTCAACCACCAATCCAGGTTTCTGGTTTAGGGCTTCAGCTCTGGAGTCAGACATCCCTCTTCCTGGCCATCTTGAGGCCCATTTGGGCCTCCCTCAGTGCCTCAGTCTTAACATCTGTGAAGTGGAGATAACATCTAGCTCACAGAATTCTAGTGAAGGTAAAATGGGATAATGCATGTTAACTGTGTCTGAACTCAGTGGAATGCAAACATGAAAAGTTTTTCTTTCTCTTCATAGGCTGTCTTCCTTGTGTGCTATATCAAACTTTTCTTTTACTGTATTTTGGAGCGATCCCATTCATTTGGGATCATTTGCAGATATTCAAATTTAAAAGCCTTACCTAGATCAGATCAATTTTAAAAACACAGTTTTACATTCACTGTAATGCTCATTTCTTCCCTTGGCTTATGGCACTCAAAATGAAGAAGAAAAGGGTTTTTTTCTTTTCTTTCTTTCTTTCTTTTTTGTTTTTGTTTTTGTTTTTGAGATGGAGTCTCATTCTCTCGCCCAGGCTGGAGTGCAGTGGCACAATCTCGGCTTACTGCAACCTCCGCCTCCCAGGTTCAAGCAATTCTCCTGCCTCATCCTCCCAGGTAGCTGGGACTACAGGTGTGTGCCACCATGCCTAATTTTTGTATTTTTTTAGTAGAGATAGGGGTTTCACCATATTGGTCAGACTGGTCTTGAACTCCTGTTCTTGTGATCTGCCTGCTTCAGCCTCCCAAAGTGCTGAAATTACAGGTGTGAGGCGTTTTTTCTTTTATGTCACCCCACTTTATTTATCTTCCAGTGCTTTAGAGAGGAGCACTTTTCTCTAACCCAGCTGGTAGTGCTCCATACCTGTTGGCTGTCATACTCTCTAGAAGGCAGCATACTTCCCAGAGCACTGGAGCTTCCTGATTGCACAGTTCTCTGATAATGGAGATAGGCTCCACCCTGACCCCTTCTGAGCCCTGTCCCCTCTCACCCTGGCCATCCACCCTTCAGCAAGTTTTGGGGTGGGGTCCCTGCAAGGTGGCCTAAGCCCAGGTACCTTCCACAGTGTCCGATGGACCAACTGAAAACTCATTCACCTTTACCAGCCAAGTCATCTCCCTCTCTTTCTCTTCTCCCTTTGATCAAAGATTCAGGCGGAAGACCAGCCAGCCTGCTACATAAGCAGATGTATAACAGACCAGGGCTCCATGTTAGGGGCTTCTCTAATAACTTTTAAGAGATTCTCTTGGAGCCTCCACTTGTCTGTGGGAGAAGACACATTCACAGGAAGGGAGAAAGTAATGGATCACTATAAATACTGGATTCTCAACTCCTCTCTTGAATGAGTCCCTGGATCTTTTTGTTTCTGCTTATATAGACTTCTGGGGAGAAAGGTGGTCCCACGATGGTTGGGGTGGCAAAGCCAGCTCACATGCTTCTTTATGATCCCTAAAAAAGTTGCTCAGCAGCTCTCTTTTTGTTATTATCTTTATAAAAGGGAGTATTTCTTGTCTCTAGTAGCCATTTCCCAAGCTAATAGGAACTACTCTGTAGCAAGTACAAAGCACAGCACATTATATATTAGCCATCATCATCATCCTCTCAGATGGAAATTGGACTTAGAGAAGCTGCATCACTTCCCCCCAGAAACCACAGTTACCAACTGGCAGAGGTGTGAATGGAACCCAGGCCTGGCTCCAAAGCCCTCATCCTTCATCAGGTAGCTTTCCCTGCAGGCTAGGGGAGCCTGTTTGGTGGTCAGAGGGCCTTGTGTTTAGTTCACAGGCTGGTTTCCTAAAATTAGTAAAGGTTTATTAGATGGCAATGTCTATGTTTTATTATCCAACATAAATTTTATTACTGCATTTAATCAAAACCTCCTACAGTGTCTGAAAAGTAGTACTACCCTTATTATTTTGCTAGTGGCCTTTTAGATTTATTTTGTAGTTGTGGTTCTTGTTGGTAGAATGAGGATTCGTATGGTTTTCCACCCCTGAAATAGTCTTAAAAACAAAAGAGTTTTGAATTACTGATCTAGAATATGAATTTATGTTGTTGATAGCCAATATTACCAAATCTTTGGTTTTCTCTCTGGTAAGGAAGGAAAAACTCCAGGTGGCACACACTTCATTAAACAGACTCAGTTCACTTTTGAAAGCCATATTCTTTTGAACTTTGTAGTAGATTTCCAAACATTGATATTCACCAGTGTTTAGTTAAAGTGAGAACTAAAGCTTGTGCAGTGGAATCTAAACCAGCTTTGGTGACTTCCAGAATCTTAAGAAAAATATTTCCCTTTAACTCAACTGAAAGAATACTTTCCAAATCTAGTTTTGTCATCATTCTTTAATGTTTTCTGTATAATGGATAAGTTTCTAGGCAGAATGCCAGAAAAAATATATAAATGCAAGCAGCTAGTCACAAATGAAAAACTTCCAAAAGATAATATAATGCAGTCATATCACATTTTTGGAAAAAATGGGATTACTTATGCTAGTAGTTTGGGCATCTAAGTCAGGATTGGAGAGGCTCAATTTCCTAGCATTGGATAAAACCCCAGAGAGGAAAAAAATGCCAATTCAGAATGATACATGCCAAACAAATCTTAATTAAAAATATTTTTCTTCAGAGATACATGGTTTTTCCTCTTTTCTTTGATCTAGATTTGTTTTTCCTGAGCCCCACCTCGCCCCTCCCACTTCAGTGGCCTGTTCATCAGTCTCCTGGGAGCAGTTCTGGGTTTCCTCCACTCCATTCTCAGCACAAGGCTGTGCTCTTTCTCCTTGAGGACTACAGAGATCATGGGGTTGAAATGAGCTATCAAGCCATGAAAAGACATGGAGGAAACTTAAAGGAGAGGAGGTTGGGATGCGGCAGGGACTTGGGGCAAGGCGCACACGCAGGAGGAGACGAAACAGATACAGAGGTTGGAGAGGGAGACTTCGTGCCCTGCCACAAAGTCATACAGCTGGGGAAGGACAGCAGCTTTTCAAGGCCAGGTTTAATGCTTTCACTACTTCTCCTGGTTGATGTGGAGAGGAGGACCAGCTAGGTCTAAGGACTAGTGGAATATTTCATATATGATTATATGAAGACACTTATTTGATCAATTTCCCACTAGACCTTTAAATTCAGAGATTCTCTGTTGGCTGTGTTTATATTCAAGTAGCAGTTTGGCTTTCCCTAGTGTTAATGCAATATCAAACACCCTTCTAACAATGAATGAAGTTTTCCAATAGTTTTGTCACCCTGGAGTCATTTGAAAATCATGACAAATTAGTTAATATCCGCAAGTGATTTTAGATTGGGTTGGATTCCAGTCTAAAATTACCTGCATATTTTTCCATGAGGAGTTGTTAGCCTATGGAGCAAGTTATCTATGTTCCCTGGCAGCCCAAGGCGTCAGCAAGTGGAAAGAAATCAGACCCCTTTGTTGATTGAACACACAAAATCAGCATTCATGTCTCCTTATGCCTGTAGTACTAGGGGCTCTAGGCACTTTCATGGGTGTGTGAAATATACTTTCAGGGCATGATAGAGTCATAACGTTTGTGGTCTGTGCAATGGCCGCCGCTTCAGAACTCATCTCCAAGGAGCTACATTGCTCAATTTACAGACAGGAAGCTGGAGCCCAATATTAGACTCCCATGCTCCAGAAGAGAAGAGAGAATACATTTGGAAATAAGAAATTTAAAACTGAATGGAAGAAAAGAATATCCATATATAAGAAAAATTATGATAATACATTTGTGGGAAACAGAAAATCCAAGAAATTTTTCTCAGCACATTTGAAAATTTTGATAAGATATGATGGAATTTATTTTCACATAATGTCAATAAACTCCATTATTCAAGGATGGAATAATAATTACATTTGTTGTGGTAAATCCAGACAATGGAATATTATGCATTGATAAAAAGAAATGAATTGTCAAGCCATGAAAAGACATGGAGGAAACATGAATGAAAGTGAAAGAAGCCAGTTCTGAAGACCACGTACTCCATGATTCCCACCATATGATATTGTGGAAAAGGCACAACTATGGAGAGAGTATAAAGATCAGTAGTTGTCAGGGATTAGGAGAAAGGAAGGGATGAATAGGTGGAGCACAGAGGATTTAATGGCAGTGAAACTATCTTGTATGCTATTACAATGATGGATACGCGTCATTATACATTTGTCTAAACCCATAGAATGTACAACATCAAGAGTGAACCCCACGGACTTCGGAGGATAACGATGTGTCAGTGTAGGTTCATGGCTTGTAACAAACGGATGACTCTGGTACAGGCAGTTGATAGTGAGGGAGCCTGTGCATACATGGGGGCAGGGCATATATGAGAGGCCTCTGGCACATTCCTCTCAATTTTGCTATGAATGTTAAACTGCTTGCAAAGATAAAGTCTATATTTTTAAATCTAAAAATCACAAAAAATAATGATAAAAATATTTTTGAAATTTAAAAAATTACACTTGTAAAAACTGATACTGAAATGTTGTTAATAGTCAGAATTTAAAAATGATCATTTTCCCTCCCCTGTTCCAAATAGCATGTGACTGGGTTCCAGTGTTTGTATTTCATGCTAAACAAAGTTTGTATTTGGTGCTGGTTTGGAAGTTCTGCTTATACATTCTAATTTGTGGTTCTAGTTTTTGAAAATAAAAACTTCAGAAAAGGAATAACATGGTTTCTACTGTACCTTAGGGAAAGGGCGGGTAAGTCAGAAGCAGCCAAACTTCTGGAAAACAGAAGTTTGATTCTAGACATGTATATACGTGGTTTCTATTACAAAAACTCCTCTAAACATTCTGGATTATTATGACTGCACCATTGGGTTCCAAACAGACCATCTAAGTTATTGTTGTTTTAATGTGGTTCATCCTAACTCCCATATTATTTCTTCTTGCAAAAATCCCACTGACCTGAGGATGAAGCTTAGGCATTAATGCTCTTCAGGAGTGGGCAAAGGGATTGCAGAGGAGGACAACTGAATTGTGTGCTGGCCTCACTGATGCTACACTAAGACAAAATCAATGCCTTGCTTTATGCTTTATATAACATGTTCACATATATCAGAATTCTACCATCGACTATATATGCCATTTCTACTTTCATTTTTCAGATGAGAAACACTCAAATGTGATTTGCACAAAATGGCTTGGCTAGTAAATACTGCGGCTGGAAAACAGAAATTCAAAATTAATCTTGTTATCTCCTTTTAATGGCAAAGGAAATGCAGACATGGATGCTTTGTAAAGTTCAACTCTGCAAATTAAAGAGACTAAGAGAACCACGATCTGAATCTTCTTTCTTCCATGCTCATACGTTTGCCAACACACCACCCTGAAAGGTCCGTGCATTTGTGGGGCAGGAATCCAGGAGAATATGTTCAGCTAGAACTTTCCTGGGAACCCAGTCACTTTCTCAGTAGGTAAGAGACTCTCCTGTGACTTGGTGCTGTGAGACCACCGCAGACAACTCATAGCTGATCAATTCAAATAAAATTTCAACCTAGAAATTGCCTTTATGTGAGTAGAATCCTTGCCTTTATCAAGTAGAACCTCAGATTATTTCTCAAGACAGTCCCAGGAAAATGTTTGCATTCCTGGGGACCTATCTGTAAAATACTCCAAGGTTTAGAGGGAAGATTTCCTTTAAAAGTAATCACCATGGGGATCACCCAGAGAGACATGTGGGCATTTTAGCAGGTAACTAAATGTCTGTATCTGGTCTTTGAAACGATCCACAAAAGAGCTTACAATTATTTGAGTTACATGTTACCTTCTGCTTTAAAGAGTAGCAGTTTACCCGAGCAAGGTAAGGCTTTTCAGTCTAGTTTCATTGCCCGAGAAGCCTTCCTAGTCTGTCCTTGTAAAAAAACTTCCAGAACCTGCAATAATAATTATTGCCAAGCTTTTAAAAATTGCATGCTTTTCACATATGGAAGCAATAACTGTCAACTTCCATCATAATTTAAATGCCGAAACTTCATTTTGACCACATGTGGTTCTTCCTTGCTGGGTGAATGACTGTTTTTGTTTGTGGCTCTTTACTCATTTGCTGGGATAGAGCTAGAAGTTACTTCAGCTTGTCTCAGATGCCTCTTTATGATTTAGAAGCAAAGTCAACTTCACAATAATAATTGATCGTAGGCCAGGCACAGTGGCTTATGTCTGTAATCCCAGTACTTTGGGAAGCCCAGGCAGGAGGATTACTTGAGGCCAGGAGTTGGAGACCAAACTGGGCAACATAGCAAGATCCTGTTTGTACAAAAAATTTTTTCAAATTAGCTGGGCCTGGTGACACAAACCTGTAGTCCCAGCTACTCAATGGTGGGGGAGCTGAGGTGGGAGGACTGAGCCCAGGAGGTCAAGGCTGCAGTGAGCCATAATTGTATGACTGGACTCCAGCCTGAGTGACAAAGAAAGACGCTATCTCATACACAAAAGAATGTAAACCAATGGGAAGTTGAGACAGTGACAGTGATGGATAATCATATTTGACTATTTCGGCCAATTTTCATTGTGAAGAGTGATTCCAATTTCAAAATTCAAATTTGCCTTCAAAATGTTTCTACATCTTATTTTTGTAGCTAGTGTTACTCAAATGAAATGCATTCCTAGATAACATAGGGAATCAAAGAAAGGATTATTTTTCCTATAATCGCTAACATAAAGCAACTGAATTTTTGTTATATTTCACCAAGGACATTTACCCACAGTATGCCTGCCATCATATAATACTAACAATCTCTTAAAACTTACTCTTCTAATCAAAATAACAAAAATTCTATTTCCAGAATTAATGTTTCCAAAAGAATTACAATTGTCCTATTTTCTTTCAAGACACTGCAATACAAATAAGAAAAAGAAAAGAGATGTTTTACAAATAAATATCATACAAAAACTTCCATGAAACTAAATTTTTCAGATATTCATGTAAAAATTAAAGAAACATTCATCTAACTACAAAACAACTATTTTCTGTACATTAATGATAAACAATGTATTATCACATGTATATTTACATAACAGATTAAGATTCATATCATTTGTTTATAATAAGTTGGATGAGAGTTCAGTTAATAATAGCAGATTTCACATTCATTCATTATTTCACTTACCCCATATTTGTGTCCCAGCTCAAATCTTACATCAAATTATAATCACCAATGTTGGGGGAGGGGCCTGGTGGGGAGGTGATTGGGTCATGGGGGCAGATTTCCCCCTTGCTGCTCTCATGATAGTGGGTGAGTTCTCATGAGATCTGGTTGTTTAAAAGTGTGTAGCACCTCCCCCTTCTCTTTCTTTTCCTCCTGCTCCAGCTATGTAGGATGTGCCTGCTTCCCCTTTGCCTTCCACCGTGATTATAAGTTTCCTGAGGCCTCCCTAACCATACTTCCTGTACAGCCTGTGGAACCATGAACCAATTAAATCTCTTCTCTTTATAAATTACCCAGTCTCAGGTAGTTCTTTATAGCAATGCAAGAATGGACTAATACAAATATCCTTCGAATTACACAAACATTAGGTGCTTACCTACATGAAACACTGCTGGACCTCTGTGGGATGCACAGTTGAATAAGGAACTTATCCTTTAAGATCTTACCAGGTAACAAGGGAGACAAAAGGCAGAATCTGGCTTATCCTGATGATGGCTATAATCCCATATCTTACTAAAGAGCAACATGGATTACTTCTGGGTGGGAACAATAGGAAACAACATTTGAGTTAGGAGTAGAAAGACACTCCCAAAAGAATGCAACTGTGAACTAAGGTACATGACTGCTGTGGGGAGATATCTGAGTAGGTGGCTTTTTGCAGTCCTTTAAGAACAATAATGATAAATACCCATTTGTTTAGGGTCTATCATATGCCAAGTGCCCATATATGATCTAATTTCATATTCATAGTATTATCTGTACAAGAATTATCTCCTTTTTATAGATGAAGAAACAAAGGTTCTGAAAAATCAAGTGACTTCTCTAAGATCACCCAGATAGGAAATGGAGAAGTCAGTGGCTGAACTCAGATGTTTTTGATGTTGAAACCAATGCTCTTCCCACTACGTGACAACGAAATGAAGCAACTTTCCCAAGGACTCAGAACGTACACATGCCTGATCCCTACTTCTTCCTGGGCCCCTTATGTCACCATTCTTTCTTCCCCCAAAATGCCATTAGGATGTGTTGACAGCTAAGTTTTTATTTTAAAGGAGCCAGTGTGTCTTTTGACAAATCAATTCCAGGAGGAGAGTTTTGGAAATATGCTGTGGTAATATAATGGGATCTAAAAATTTCCAAGAGAGAGAATGAAGTTGTCAGAGCAGGCCCAGGGGCCTTCTGGTAAAACACATTTTCCTCATTGCTCATGTCTAAACTTTCTGTCTTCTCTCTCTGCTACTCAGGGGACTGCCTGAGTCAAACATTGGTGGTTTTAAGCATCACGTATATTTCTATCTGTCCCATTTGCTTTTCAACACTCGGTTTTATGCTCTGAAAATTTAGCCCAAGTCTTTGGGTGAAAAATGAGTAGAACTGTTTTCTTCATTTACCTCCTACCTTTTTTAGTATTTTTTGAATTATAATTTATATATAGTAAAATATACAATTTCAAATTGGACAACTAAATTACATTTCACATATGTACACATCTATATGGCCACTGTGCAGATCAAAATATACAACTTACTCATCACCCTAGAAAATTTCCTCAAGGACCATTCACTCAATAACAACACCCCCACCAGCAGCCATTGCTGATACTCTGACTTGTAATCTCACACACTGGTTTGTCTATTGACCGTAGATTGGTTTGCCTATTCCTCAAATTTATATTGGTGGATTGATACAACATGTACTCTTTTGGGTCCAGCTGCTTTTGTTCATTGTTTGTGCATTCCACTCATGTTGTTGCATGTATAGCAATAAGCAGTCTCCTTTTTACTACTGAATATCATTCTGTTGTACTAAAAGCTACTTTATGTGAAATAGTACTGAGAAATTATTTAGCTCTACCTTGTCAATATTTAAACTCATCCTTTATATTCTTTGTAGCATATCACAAATTTACATACCACAATCTAAACACACAAGAAACATAGCTTTCTTTACTATAAGAAAGCCCTCTTGTTCCTACTTTCAATGATAGCAGAAGAAAAACACAGAGGTGAAAATTAAAAGTAGTTCAGTATGGTGTAAAACAGTGTGTACTGGCCTAAGTTGATTTGGAATGAATATTAATTCCACTCAAAATTCCACCTCCCAATGAGAGCTGTACCACTCCTCTCAGAGTCATGCCTGAATGCAGAGGGAGGCATTCCTATACTCAGGATAGTGACAGATGGAGTTTCAGGCAAAAAACAACATTCAGGTTTTTGCTGGTCTCCAGTGGATGAGTCTCTGTCCTCTGTGAGGGTCTGGTCCCTCCTGGTCTCTTGGGTGTCATGATGCCACTCGCTGTAGCACTCAGCAGTCCCTGCCAGAGCCTCTTGCAGGAGGCCCCTGCACTCAGCAGTCTCCCCATCTCAACTCCAGGTCTATCCAGTTAATAGTCTACCACAACTTCTGCATCACCCCTGGGTCCCAGGAACACTCAGCTGCCTTTGCTGCACCAAACTGAAGAATGATGCACTCTGTCGGGCAGCCTTCTGGTCCACCTATTTAGTCACATTCCTCAGACATTCCCAGCAGCCCTATGCTCAGCACCATGTTGAATTCATGGCTTCCCTATGTGGCTTGGGAGTCTCCTGTGAAACAACTGAGAAGCCATGCCTAAGACCCACACCAGGAATCCCCCAACTTTTCTGGGTGTTCCTACTGGCCCTTTCCCACCCCCTCACCAGGACTCAACTCTCACAAGGAAATCAAGTCATTCCTGTCTGATCTCCTTGCCCTGGTCTTCTATTATCCTTCTTGCATGCAATGGGTCTTACCAAAAGTCATTTCATCCAGCCTTCAAACAATACAGTTTACAGAAGTGTTCTCCAGTTAGGCTGTACATTAGAATCACCAAGGAAGTATTTTTTTTAAAAAAAGCAATATTACCTGAACTCCATCTCAGACCAGATAATTGAATCAGAGTCTGCAGAAGTACCTAAGCATTAGTATTTTTTAAGGCTCCCCAAGTAATTCTGATACACAACCAGGGTCAGAATCCACTCATTTCAATTAAATTCTGATTTGAGTCAGGCTGACTCTTGATGGGTAAAGGGAAACTTTTGGGATTTAGAAAATGTCTTTCTGATGATAAGACATTATATTGCTAAAGACTCAAGAATGTCAGCTCTGAGAATCAAAACCAAAATCACCTCTGCTCTGGAGTAGGAGTATCTATTATTTTTCAGAAATAACAAAACCCATTGATTCTATGTACAGGTAGCTGAGAGGTATTATAAGTTAAAGAAATTTAAAAACATACCAATTTAATATTTTTTAAATATTAGCATTTCATATTCTATTATTTTTGTGCATTCATTTATGCACTCACTATGGCTCACATGACTACATACAGGAGTAGTCAGGGCCAGCATATATAGAGGAGGAATACGCAGTCACATGATTGTTGTGATTGGAGCAGCAAGAGAGGGCCCTCTTCGTACATTCATTTATTGAACAAATATGTCGTTTCTGAGTGCTTACATGGGGCCATGTGCTTTAGCATGTAGGAAGGGCACAATGGAGAAACCTGCTTTCTTCCCTTAAGAAGCTAAGAGTCCAGAGAGGCAGGTGATCATATTGAAGTAGAGATCTAAGGGTGCATAGCTGTGGCTGGGTGAGTTGAGAAAGGATTTTCAGTTAAATGAAAATTCCAGGATATGTGGGGACCAACTCAGGGCACACCTCTGAATTGCCCTTTCCTCTTTTTCATTTTGCTTTCTCCAATACCCCAACTTTTGTTCCCTGGGAACACTTCCCAGATAAGCTACTGCAGAGGAAACACAGGCTAAGCTCCACCTGTCCATCATCTGAAATTTTTCCAGTAGAAGTAAGATTTCTGGTAGAATGAGAATAAGGAGGGAGAGGTTCTTCTGTAGCATGGGAAGATGGCTGGGAAGAATTCTAGGACAACAAAAGAGGCCAGGGGAAGAGGACAACTTGCTGGGAGACCAGAAAGAGCCAATAACAGAAGTCAGCAAAGAATCCTAGTCCAAAAGGTGAGGGGAGGAAGGGGAAGCAAATTTGTCGCCTTTTCTATTCAGGCTGGGGCCAGCCTCTCTCAGAACACTGGGATTAGATAACAGGGCAATTGTCTTCCTTCCTGAAGACAGGAAGTGGGATCTTTCCCAATCCTATATAAGTGGACTTTCTTGTTTTAGCCAGAATATATCATAAGAATCCTCACATCATTTATCTTTGAAATTGAAAAAGCAAAGGGGATAGGTGTTTCCACTTAATTTGCAGCAGACGGACCAAGATGGGGTAAAAATTCAATGTTAAAGTTTAGACAGGTTAAGCTGAGTGATGAAGATGCTAAACACGTCTTTGTCACTTAGGACAAGACATTGACTTTCCTTTTAGAGAGTGCTCCTGAAGGGGAAAAATGCCCTTAAAGTGGAGAAAAGAGCAAAGAATAGCTTCTGAAGAAGAGAAATTTAAAATACCCTCTTTTTAATCCTTGGCTAGGGAACTAGGAAAATGAACCTTGAAAATAATCCACTGCCCTGATAAAATAAATTTAGTGAGACGGGAAATTTATGGTTGGACAACTTAATACTGAACAACCCAAATGAAGTAAAACGGATTGAGGTAAGAAATGAAACCATATTTCTTTTAATTGTATGTTTTTAATAAAGAAAGCTTGGCTAATCCATAAAGATCCGCCCCCTGAAAAAAAAAAAAAAAAAGTTAACCACAGACTGAGATGTTGAGTCATCATAAATCAAAATAACTCTTAAAAAGCAAACTCAGAGTGCAAAGCCATAATTATCTGAAGTTATATTCTTGCCAGAAAATGGTTTTTGACCAAAAAAAATGAAAGATGTTAAGAGCTATCACCAAAGTGGCAATAGAGATATTTCTACATGTTTAAATTCATTCAAATCACCAATCAGAAATAAAATAATTTAAAATTGCAGGACACTGATTTTTTAATTTTTATTCTTAGAAATGTAAGGAGAAGCAGCACAGCAGTGAATTAGAAATGGTATAAAATGAACATGCCTGTCTTTTGAATTAACCCATCAAAATTATTTTTATTTCTTCTTTTGCATTATTGCTTATACTTGTATTTAGGTTGCATTTCCTTCTGTTTTGTCATTTTAATGAAAGAGCATTTTGTTGTTAAAAGAAAGCAAACAACCTAGAAATCTCCTCAAGTTGCCACTACTGGGAGTTTTATCATAAAGAATCTGGGCATCTTGTGGACTCCAAGGGCAGGAGGACAGCAGCCTGATGGTGGACTGGGACATCATTAGGAACCAAGCAGGATTCTCTCTCCATCTCTCTTGGGGGATGATGCAAACTCTGTTGGGATCCTCTCTGCATTCTGTTTTCCTTTTCTTTCTGTAGCAGACAGAGCAGTGCATTTCCCTTACTAACTAGCCACCAACTCCCAAAAGTCTGCTCAAAATGGCAGCTTCTACCCCAAAAGTGGCCCCAAGTCAAAATTATCAGAAGGAATATAATTGACCAGCTAGGATTCAGTATGCGCTTGCGGTCCACTCCAAACTGGGGGGCAGGAGCAGGTGTACTCAAGGTCACATGGCCTGCCACTAATTTAGCAGAGGCAAGACTGCACAAGATGATGGCATGGGCGGGTGAAAAGGGTGATGTGAAGGAGCAACAGAGAGGATGATGGAGAATTGGTGACCTCTCAGGCACTTGTACTACAGGGAGGTTATAGGTTTTGGCCTCCAGGAGAATGTTAGCTGGCGGAGAAGCAGGGAGGACAGGGCAGTGATTGTATCTTTTTCAATAGGTCCTTTTTTTCATCCCTCAAAAGGGTATTAAATATTGCTGCTCACAAAACAGACTTCAAGCAATGTTTACTAAATGAATAAACAAAAGGTAAACTAAAATACATTTTGGGGAAAATATACTCAAAAACAACACTGCTAACTTTCTAGTTAAGTTTGTTTTCTAGACCTTCCACAGGGGTCCTTGAGTGTTAGTAGCTCTCTCCTGGATGATTTGGAGATCTATTAATAGAAGAAGAAGACATAAGCATTGCCCAGTATGCACGAGAATGGTATTCTGAGACTTCCCACCAGTTGGGTCTACTTTCTACAAGTTAGTATCTAGGGCCTTGGGCTAGAGAGGAACAGCACAGAGCCAAGTTACAGTGTTAGTGTGAAATGCCCACACCCTAGGACTCAGCCCATTCCTGCAGCAACCCAGCTACCGGAGGTCCCCGTTTCTGTCATGATAAATACAGACGCTTGCATAATATAATATTAGCTTATTACTGAATGCTTAAAACTTGGAAACATAATTTGCTGTAGTCAAGCTTTAAATGGCTACGGTGCTGGAGTCTGTCTCTCTAACGTTTAGCAAATATTTGCTTTGTGCCTACTCTGTGCCCAGCCTTCTGCCATGCATTAGAGAGAGAGCCATGACAACACAAGCATCAAGTTTACAACCTAGCAAGGACTCTAAGCTCTAAACAAATAATAAGCTGCCCACTTTGATGCAAAGAACCCATGCTCTGTATGACTTGAGCAGCGCTGCTAAACTCTCTTTGGGTTCTTGGTTGTATTCCTTGAAGGCCACTGCCAAAGAAAGTGACGCACTTAACAAATATTTTTGTAGTATAGTGAACAATGCTGAGAGGGGTACAGAAAAGGTGGTCCCCATTGTGAAAAGAGTATGGGGAAGGGGAATTTCTGTTGTTTCCTTTCTCTTGTCTCTCCCAGCTTCTGCTAAGGGCAGCCCCTGTCACGTGTAAGTGTGACACACCAGCACATGAAGCTAAAACTGTGAAAATCCATCTTTCTGGACAGAAAACCAGTAAATGGGGACCTGGGAGCTGGAGAGTATTGTTGAAATCTCAGAGAGGAGAGACTTTGGAGAGGGGAATCCGAAATCTGCATGTCAACCAACCCAAGCCCTGGGATCAGCCCAAGCTGCACATGTGTATAATGCACCCAAAGAAGCAGAGGAAAGGCCTCAAGAACTGAACTGTACAACATATTCCATGCTCACATCCCAAACCAATCCCGGGCGGCCAGAGGCAGGCCTCTTTGAAGTCTGTACTGACATTGGAAGAAGAAGGTGAAATAGACCTTGCAGCCTAATGGGGCTGAGTGCTTGATAAAACAAAAATAAGACAGACAAAAACCATCATTCTCCAGATGATTTTAATAAGACATAAGAGTCTCACAACATGATATGTTAAATGTCAGGGCTGGGACTAGGGTGAGGTAAATGAAGCACTCACTTTGGACACAAAATTTAAAAGATAGGGGGACCAAAAAACTCAGTAATCAATATCAAAGATATTTTAATGGCCAGGTGCAGTTGTGCACACCTGTAGTCCCAGCTACTCAGGAGGCTGAGGCAGAAAGATCACCGGAGCTCAGGAGTTCAAGACAACCTGGGAAAAATAGTGAGACCTTATCTCAAAAAAGAAAACATATTTTACTGCATCATTTTTTAAAAGCAAAATTGATGCAAAAATCCATGGTGAACAAAATATCACAATTTTAAATAAGGGCAGGATCACTATTAATTATTTTTCCTTTTTCCCCAGGCTCCATTATGGCTCAGCACAGCACTGTTACTAATCCTGGAGGTCAGAACATAAAGAAGGCCCATGGTGTAGTCCACATAGTCAGTCTTCCAAGGCCCAGAGCAAGGGGGAGAAGAATGGACAGTAAATCTAGAGTGACAAAGGAAGGTTCCCAGAACACCCAGAAAGGCTCAAGGTTTGCAGGAACCAAGTATCAAAAAATCAAACAGTTGTATGTCTGAAAATGAGGATCGGTTGGAATAGTTAAACTAGCTGGTTCCAGGCAGCAAAAGACCAGAGCTCCCAGGGAATCTGAATTCAGAGAATGCAACTAAGGAAAATAAATAAATAAATAAATAAATGCAGTTGAAGAAGGGGAGATCAAATGAAAATTTGTATAGTAAATCATGAGACACTGTCACAAGCAAATTGCAACAATCTCCTTCCTTCCTTCATTAAGTATACTAGCAGACAACTATTCAACTCTGACCTGCCTCCTAGTATAATGGAGAATTTATTTTAGGAAGAACTCAAGAGTCTTAAAGAAAACAACTGCAGGCCGGGTGCAGTGGTTCACACCTGTAATCCCAGCAATTTGGGAGGCCAAGGAGGGCAAATCACCTGAGGTCAAGAGTTTGAGATCAGCCTGGGCCAACATGGCAAAACCCGATCTCTACTAAAAATACAAAAATTAGCTGGGCGTGGTGGCACAAGCCTGTAGTCTCTGCTACTCAGGAGGCTGAGGTAGGAGAATTGCTTGAACGGGGAAGTGGAGGTAGCAGTGAGCCGAAATCGACCACTGCACTCCAGCCTGGGCCACAAAGAAGGACTCCATTTCAAAGAGAAAAAAAAGAAGTAGAAAAGATCTTCAGATCGTGACTCTAGTGGCTTTAAAACATGCCTACAAATTATTTGGAATTTATCCCATCATGAAGTGGAGTCCAATTTTGCTCCCTATGAACTTGGGCTGGCTTTAGTAGCTCACTTCTACTGACTACAGGCTATATAGAAAGTGATGTTGCATGATTTCTGAAGCTAGATAAGAAGAGGTCATTCCTACAGCTTCTGTCTATCTTGAGACACATGCTTTTGGAGCTACCATGTAAAAAGTCTACCTATTCTGCAGCTGCCACACTGGAGAGACCACAGAGAGACAGAGATAAGCCTGAAGAACCCCACCACTTCCAGCTTCCAGCTATTTGAGTCTTCCTGGCCCAGGAGCCAGAAGCTTCCAGATGACCTAGTCCCAGACATTCCTACAGCAACCACATAAGGGACCCTGAATGGGAACCACCTTAGCTTAGTTCATTCAACCCTTGGCATCATGCAAGATAATAACAATGAGTGTTGTCTTATGACACTAAGCCTGGAGTGGTTTATTATGAACCAATTAGGTAATCATAAAAACTTGGCTCTTCATCCAGTCATCCAACAGTTGCTTCCAAATGGCTGTTTAGCCCTAATATCGAAATGTGAATAACCAGTTAGAAATTACCTAAGAATGCCGATAGAATAAAAGACAAAGATTAAAACCATCAGGAATAAAAAGAGGAAAATCAAAACAAACACCCTACAGGGAACAGAAGAAAACTTAAACATAAAGCTGAGAAAAATCATCAAAAAGTAGAACAAAAAAAATTAAAACGTGAGAAATACAAGAGAAAATAATTTTTAAATTTAAATATCACACTCTACCCCATGGATATGTACAATTATTATGTGTCAATTAAAAACAAAATACAAAACATAATCTAAATGTTTTTAAAGGATTTTTGAAAGTAGCGAATCTGTCCAAGAGGTGTGACATCTGATAATAGAGAATGAACTATTACTACACACAAGAACATGGATGAATTTCACAAACATAAAACTGAGTAAAAGAAACCAGATATTAAAAAGAACAAACTGTGTGATCTCATTTATATAAAGTCAAAAACAGGCAAAATGAATCTGTGGGGCTAAAAGTCAGGTGGCGGTTATCTTTGAAAGGGAAATGACCAGAAAGGGCAAACAGTGTGTTGGTAATAGAAACTGTCTCTTGATATAGTTGTTATACAAGTGTCATTGTCCCATGCATATTCAACGTATACTTTAATAAATTGTGCTTTTTTGAATATATGCTGTATTACAATTAAAAATGCATCTTAAAAATTAAAGGAGAAAATCAATCCATGAATTTATATTGCTAGGTAAAACTAATGACAAAAAGAGTATCCATTTTAGAAATAAAATCATATAGCTGCTGAAATTAGGAAAACAAAAAAAAAGACACAGGAGCTGACATGACTAGATTCCCATTGGCCACAGATGGGGCAATTTGAGCATTAATAATAATAAAAATAATAAATACAATGGCTGGGCATGGAGGCTCATATCTGTAATCCCAGCATTTTGGAAGGCTAAAGTGGGAGGATTGTTTGAGTCCAGGAGTTTGAGAACAGCCTGGGCAACACAGCAAGATCCTGACTCAAAAAGTGGTGTGGTATGGTGGTGCATGCCTGCAGCCCCGCCTACTGCGAGGAGGATTGCTTGATCCTGGGATCAAGTCTGCAGTGAGCTGTGATCGCACCACTGCACTCAGCCTGGGTGATGGAGTGAGACTCTCACAAATAAATAAATAAGATGAGAAATATGATGGATTAAAACATATCCAACAAGTTCAAGTCTATGAAAAAAAGTAATCCTTATTGGTCATCACTGGACAGTGATAAAAAGTTCAACTTATTATTTTAAGAAAATAATTGGGCCTTTATTCTGCCATTCCTACACAAATTAAACCTCAGAGGGACTTAAGAGTTGACTCGGGGGTTTTCGTTGTAGATTATACCGGCTAATTAACTAAGAAGGAATTATAGGATTAGAATATCACCACTTTGCAATCTCTAATGAAGTATAGGTAAATGGTTACTAATATCACAAAAAGAGACAGGTGTTACAAAGCTTAAGATAGAAGTACTGACACCTGCTGTGGAATAGTGCTGCCAAGGGGATTGAATCCAAATCTGATCAGACTTCTAAATGTAACTGCCAATTTCTAGAAACACAGTGGACAGAGAAGCTCATTAATCAACACCACACCATGGGGGTGCAATCAACAAGATTCAGACTCTGGGAAACACTAGAGCACAAATAACCAGTTTTTCAGTGAGGAAATTACAAGGGAAAAAAAGGGAGAGATGGGGTGGGGGGTAAGCCTGTAGATTAAAAAGAGACGTAAGAGATATATCGACCAATTGTAACACATAAACCTTATTTGAATCTTGCCTCCAAAAAAACATGTAAATTATAAATGGATGAATGGATGAATTTTAAAAATCACAGAAATGTAAATATTGCTGGATATTTTATGTTACTAAGGAAATATTGCTCATTGTTAAGGTATGATAATGGTATTGTGATTTTTAAGAGTCCTGTCTTTCAGAAACAAGTTTTATAGATAAAATTTCTCCAGGTGCTTGGGAAGGATGGAGGAAGCAGGTGGCGATATGAATGATGCAGGATAAACCATGAGTTGAGGGTTGCTGGCGCCAGGTGATGGATGCAAAGACGTTCTTATACTATTCTGTATTCTTGTTGGCAATTCCCTATAACAATATAAAGACCTTTTCTCATCTTGTATGTTGTAATTATAAAAGAAAAATAACTAGTTACTCTCCTAAACATGTATGCCCTCAACTGAGGCTCTGCCATCAAACTGAAGCTCCCAAAAAAGTGGAAGAGTAGGATGTAGAAGCTGAAGAGGAAATGGATTCTGACCTTGCTGGAGCTGGGGTTTTCAATATTCCCTGAGATTCTTTATTTTGCCTAAGCTAGTTCTAATTAAATTTCTGTCATTCATTTGTAACCAATGTAATGTATTCAAGCACAATGCCAGTTTCTAAGGACATAATCCAGACCAAGAACAGAATAATGAGTTCTGTGAAGGCAGGGAGTATAGGATGCCAGGCAGCTCATGGAAGAGGCACCCAAAAGGCTTTCCAGAAGAGACGCTATTTTGTAGGAGCTGAAGTACTATAAGGGGCTAGACCAAGATGTCTCAATCTCAGTACTATTGACATTTTGGGCCTGATCATTCCTTGTTGTGGGCGGGGAACACAGGGGCAGTGATTGTCCTGTGAACTGCGAGATATTTAGCAACATCCTTGGCCTCTACTCACTGTATGCCAGGGGTACCCACTCTCCTCTGCCCCCCATAGAGACAAAACGATATTACTTCTACCCAATGTCTTCATCTTAACAACAGAGGGGTGAGTTGCATGAAATGTGGCCAACATAATGACTGCCTTATGGAATAACAACATGATTTTCTCATAAAAGGTATCCTTTGTGGCCAGATGTTGACAACTTGCAGGCAGCTTAAATTCCTTAGGCAGTTTCTTGGCACACGCCTGGGAAAATTTGTTGACACATTCTTGTTTCGATAGGATGAATCTCTTAGCCACCAGTTCCTGCTGTGAAGCACTTCTCTCTGAAGAAGCTTTTAGATCTTTGCTGAAAATAATTAAAATTTCTCCATGGAGGAGCCCTGCTGCCCAGTTACAAAAATAACATCAAAAGTTCAGTCTCCACAATTCTGAAGCAATCATGGCAGCTTCGATGATTTTGGTACAGGAGACAATGAAAAAATGTTATGAAATGCATCTCTATTTGTTTTTCAGAAATGAAACCTAGAGGTTGGTTACAATTTATCAGTACTTTTACACATTCTGCAGTATCCTGTGCATTTTTTTTTCCGGGCCCTCTAAAGACGATATATATGATAAATTTACTTCTTTGTAAAAAAGATACATACCTGATACCAGGTCTCATGAACTGAAACAATCACTCCTCATTTCATCTAATTACTTAAAAAGGACTAACTCAAGGTAACCATTCCTCTTACAAAGTCTGTTCTCTGTATTCTTAAATCTTCCTTTAGCGCTATAGTTTCACTGAATCATCTGTAAATTAGAGAAAGCAATATCTACCTCACAAGGTTATAATGGAAATTAAAGAGTAACACATCATACTTTACTGCTTTGAAAAATTATTTCTCCCCATGTCTGAGCATCTCCAGAATGGAAGTATATCTTACAATCTACAGCATCTTCAATTGCCATCGGTAAGAGTGTAGCCACATGTAGCTATCATCACCTGTCCATGCACAAACCCGTTAACACTGGTAGCATGACTGGAACTCAACTTCCAGTGGAGGTGAAAGAAATACACAAGACACCATACAATGTGCGAAAGTACTTATAAAATCTAAGTGGGCTCTGACTGTGATTTTTGAAAAACAAATGAAGATTAATTCCATAACATTTTTCACCACATCCTGTACCAAAATCATCAAAGCTGCAGTGATTGCTTCGGGATTGTGGAGACTGATCTGTTGATGTTATTTTTGTAATTGGGCAGCAGGGCTCTGCCATGGAGAAATTTTAATTATCTTCAGCAACGACAGAAAACAATAACAAAGTTCTCAGAACCATTTGAGAAAGGAGTTTGGGTCCTGGTTATTCTCTGGAAACCTTCTGCTGACACCTCAAGAATGCATCATGGCACACCAAACCTTGCAGAAGAGGTATCAGTGGCATGGGAGAAAATAGGCATCGTTTAAGAAATGCTGTTACCCACAGAAGACAATATTGGTAGTGAATCAAGAACCTCAACAATTCTGAGTCAGAGTGATTCAGTGAAGACAGACTGAACGCAAAAAAGTTTAGAAATACCTCAATTTCTTTGTACCTACCTTTTTATACATGCACAAGAGTGATATATGATGAAAGAATCAATGTCTAGCTAAGCCCAATACAGCTCTTTCAATATGTATACAATGAAACTCTATGTGATATTAAAGCATTTAGCAATATTTTAGTTGCACCTTTTTCCTAAGGGATATATAAAATGATGATGTGTGTCACTTTTGATATGGTTTTAGGTTTCAGGGAATGCAAGATAGAGAAGGACAAGTGCAGTGGCTCACACCTAGTCCATTCTCAACAAGATGTAGATGTTCTTGCTGTTGTTGTTGGGACTTTTTAGTTGCCAAATCTGCTTGAATCAAATCAAGCAACATTTGAAGATAATCTGAAATTTAATATGTAAAAAAAAAAAAAAAAATCCCCCAAACCAAGTTTGAGACAGATGATGCTACATTACAATTTAAATATAAATGTCCTCTCTAAACTATTGATTTCTGAATTTGAATTCTGTCTGAATTTGAATCTTTAAATGATGATTACAAAGTGTAATTTGATTTATATCTTCCCTTCTCCTCTTTCCCTAGATCTCTTGTCTACATGAGTGATAAAATTCAACATCCTAAAGAGGCAGAAAGAGAAAGAAAAATAGAAATTAAAACAACTCTAACCCACTGGTATACACACCCATAATTCAATTCTCTATGTTTTTAAGCTTCTAGTAGTTTTGATTAAATCTTGCTGGAATTTAAATTGTATCAGAAGAAAAGTTTAGCATTAAAATATGGAATTCCACCAAACATGTCCCCAAGTCAGGAGAGATTCTCAAAGAATATAAATTAAAGAAGAAAGAAAAAAACCTATAATCTCCAAATATTCTGGAAAACTCACATTTATTAATATTTCAAATTGCATGAAAATGCACGTTATAGTCATATGGATAAATAGAGCTGTAGGAATATGTGTAGAAGTTTTGTCTTATACAACAGTATAATGTGGTGTATTTTCCCTTCCCAATGGTTAAAAAAAAAAAAAAACTTCCATTCAACAGATGTTTGGTTAAAACATGGCAATTTTTCTATTTTATCAATGTTACATTTTCTATCTATAATATATTGAATAATTTTTCTCAAAACTTTCATAGAATTTAGTAAGAATTTAAACTGACTATAATTCACTTCTAAAATAAAATTTCGTCGTCTAAAAGTTACCATAAAACACGTCAGATCATTCCACACTAAAATTACTCTGTGGAAGAATTTTTCTGATAATATTTTCTGAAAACAATTTCAAATATATGATAATTATATACTTATCCAGTAACCTTAACAAGAATGCTTCAATATGGCTGACACAGGATAACGATTTCCTGGAACTTTGGGCCAGTCACTGGGCCCCATAGGCTCTGTTTTGTCTCCTATAGTTTGGGGATTGGAACAGATTTCCAAGGACCCTTCAAAATGAACCACGACTAAAACACATCTGTGTTGTTCAGACGATTACCCGCCAGAGGGCACCAAAGCACCTCACAATACCTTTCTTCAGCTCAGTTCCTGGAATCAGATCGTGGAAGTAGGTGGGGGTTGGTTGGTTTGGGTTTTTTTCTGTTTGTCTTGTAATTCGTTATTACATTAATAAAGTCACATTTTAAACCTGAAAATATGAGGTAATCGGGCATCTGTTATTGATTATTCTAAAGGAGACATTTCTGAGCACATCCACAAATTTATCTTTATGAGTAATGTACCCATTTTTTAGTCATGCTTAAGATTGATATATTAATGGAGGATGGAAGATAAAGACTTCCAGTCTTAATCAAGTAGCCTATTAAATTAAACTCAGTGGTTTTGGCAGAGAGATCCTTTGCAAGATTGATGTTCTATTATGTGAGTCTGAAAAGCAGGACAAAGGAGAGTTGCTGGAGTCTCTGAAGTCCTATCCATGTCCTAGATCAAAGGAAATGAAACATATTCCTTAATCTAATTTGTGATCCTCCTTCTGCAAAGAGTCATTGCAAACTGTGGAATAATAAACTAGCAAGATATGATGTGCTCAAAACATCACTGAATAATTGTGTTTGCGCTGCAAATAATCAGATAAATGAACACTTCTATTGACCTAAAAAGAATGAGAGAGAGAGGTTTTGAAGCAATGATTCTTTTTCACAGGATTTTAAATCATTCTCCTGGAATTGGAAGTCCTTGAAGATACAATGGTGATGATAAAGCAGAAGGCTTAGACTACTAAAAGTGACAGGGGAGTGAAGGGAGGTTGTGTCATATCTACCACATAATAGGTTGAGCACATAAAGAGAATAAAGCCAGTTGCATTGTGCCATGGCATCTGTTCGACTTCACACTGGTGTGATATGGACCACTTTGAAGGTTACAATAGCAGAATTCAAAATTGCAAAGTCAGGGAGAACAGATGCTAGACTCAGGGATGTGCATGATACTGAGATTATTGCAAACCCGATGAATGATATGAACAGGCCCTTTCATTAAATATGAAAAGAGTCCAAGCCATAATAAACACTGTGAACCTGAGGACTCAGAGTGATGATGTGGTGGCAAGAGTTCACAGAAATAGAAACCAAAATGGAAGGGGATGGAACAATGCAATAGCAACAGGTAAAAACATTTTAGCAAAAAGTTGCCAGCATGAATTTAAAAAGGCATTGAAAAGATTTAAAACCAAAATTGTATAGGTTGACAACACCAAATACACACAGTATCTTTCCAGGGAATCATCCCTAAAATAAGTGGAAATATATTTGAATAACAGAAATATGATTCTGTAAGTCTCAGGTAGAAAGGATGTTGGAATTATCATCAGCAACAATCCCCACCTTTTTTGTTACTTATTTATATTTTTAGATCTAAGAATATTGGATTTAAATATTAAACAAATAGGCTGAGCATGGTGGCCCATGCTGTAATCCCAGCACTTTGGGAGGCCGAGGTGGGCAGATCACCTGCGGTCAGGAGTTCAAGACCAGTCTGGCCAAAATGGGGAAACCCCGTCTCTACTAAAAATACAAAATTAAGCCAGGCGTAGAGACGCGTACCTGTAATCCCTGCTACTTGGGAAGCTGAGGCAGGAGAATCACTCGAACCTGGGAGGTGGAGGTTGCAGTGAGCTGAGGTTGTGCCACTGCACTCCAGCCTGGGTGACAGAGCAAGACTCTGTCTCAATCAATCAATCAATCAATCAATATTAACCAAATAAAGGGCATAAGACAGCAAGTCAGAGACTTTCGGGTTTTATGATTTGCTTGTTCTGTGGTTGGGAGAGGTAGTTCAGGTTTGTTGACTCTCAGTTCCCTACAGTGTAAAACAAGAGGATGAGACTAAACTACATCCTCAAAAGCAGAGCCAGTGGGATGTCTGTCTCCTGAGATTTTTCCATGTCATGCTCTGTCTCATAAAAGAATAACCATGGTATTCAGTGATCATGATTTTGTTTGCAGGTTGCACAATTATTTGCTTAATTTTATTTTTAATATTATAAACATTATTTGAAAACAAGCCTAAAGTTGGAAATAACCTAAATGCTCCGTGACAAAGGATTCTTTTTCATCCTTATAGTCCATTCAATGGACTATCAGGTACCTGGTTTGAAATGATGTAGAAGATTATCCAGTGGCTAAAGGAAAACACTTGGTTACTACAGGAAGAAGAAGAAGCTGCAAATCAGAATAACTACAATTTTGTTTTTAAAAATAATGACACCAAAATGGTAGTAAAAGGAATCTCTGATTGGTAGAATTATTTTAGATTAAGAACCAAAGATCCAAGCATAAAAAAATCAAAAAGTCAAAGCAGTTATCTCTGTGGGGTTATGAGTGACACGTGTGTGTGTGTGTGTGTGTGTGTGTGTGTGTGTGTGTGTGTGTGTTCTTTTCTACAACAGAAATAACACAAAGGCAACCAATATCTCTTTAAGTCGCATTTCTACTGAAGCCTGTGTAAGGAAGCACAGCTCAAAGTGTCCACGGTTCATCCACAAGGATATCAAGCATTGTTTTCAAACAGAAGTAACCTTTTCCTTTGGCTCACTGGCTGTTTGGCCTTCCATCAGGAACAGTCACCTTCCTGGTCACTAAGAGGATATGAATCAGGGCTCCAGGTTAACTGAACACAATGAGCGCTTGCCCCTGGAAACCCTTGCCCAATCCACCCCCGACCTGTCCGCCACCTCCTACTACCACAGAGGCACCCTAAAATTGCCAGATGACAAACTATTGACAAGTAGCAAGTTCAGGCAAGCTAGAGAGATACTAGCAGTATAGCAAGTGAAAAAGATTATATAAAGTATGTTCTCATTTATTATATTTTAAATGTATAATAGAGTCTGAAGGAAACTCACCAAAATGTTAACCATGGTTATCTCTATGTGGTGGGACTATGAGTGCCTTAAGTTTTCCTATTTTTGCTTAGCTGTATTTTCTAAATTTTCTACAATAAGTATGTATTATTTTTAAATTTTAAATAAAATCAGTAATTTTGCCAATTTGATCAAGCCAATAATTTGGGATCCCTGATTTAAAATAGACTGGTAGGTAAAGGACTGAGTGGTTTAAAATATTGAGACTTTTACTAAATTTGTTCAAATACATTTTACCAAATTTACTCAAGTTAACAGTGGCCCCATGATTAAGAAAACGCTGATTTTGGCTCTCCCTCTGGCATCTCCTTCTGGGCCTTTCCTTGAAAGATATGCTCCCCCGCCAATCCACCCACCATGAACACACCTCTCTCTACTTTCCACATGGGCACAACCTCTCTTGTTCCTGAATTCCTGCCAGCATTTATACACAGTCTGCACGGATCAGCTCTCCCTACCCCTACCACCTCCACCACCTAGGCCCCTCTATTAAGAACCTCGGCAACCTTCTCTTGTTGCTGTGCAAGTCCCTAGCTGTTTGTGTGTTTCATCCCAGACCTCCGGCTGGTGCGTATTTGAAAACTTTATAATTCTTCCACTTGGCAGCAAACCCTACAGCCCCCCTCCAACATTGCCCCTTACGTTTCCAGGGCTTATGACAATGATGCCTTTCTCCCACATTCTTTGCAACATCTCTGCCCTGAATCTTCATCAGGGTCAGGCACTACCAAAAGCCAGAAGAGACAATCAGTGACTCAGTAACTTCTTTGGGGCATTCTTCCCCAAAACATGAATGTCTGACATCTGTTATGCACAGCCTTCAAAACAAGTGTCCTACATATGTGCCCAAGAAATGGAGAGACAAATTGTCCTCTCTAAACTCATAAATGAATACATGCTTTTGGGGAGCAAAGTTCACTTCCTTAGCCTTCTGGGAACCAGGCTTAGGCCTCCTTCTCCTAAGTGTCCCAGACAGCAGAAGCAGCAGGTCATATACACGTAATAGGTATCAAGTGTATGGAGCTTCTTATTTGCAAAGTGATTACACACTAACCGTCTATTTTAATCTGCACAGCCCTGTGAGGTATGCTTTCACACCTTCATTTTTCTGATCTGGAAACTGAGGCTTACAGAGGTCAAGTCACTCATCAGAGGCCACACCACTAGGAAATGATAGAATGAGACTTGAATCCAGGTCTTTGGACTCAATTAGGTGTTCCCGTTGAGCCACAGATCATGGTGGGCACCGTTTTGAGTTAAGTCATGCTGTGGCATTACCAGTTGATTGTGTGTCTAAGAAGATTTGCCTCATCCAGAGATAAGTGAAGTTCCTAGGAGGGGCCATCAGGACTGAGAGGTAGGTATTGGGTAATATTTGTCCATTTAAACTCACCTTGGACATTTGGAGTGAGGAGATCTTATACTGAATAGGTCTGTCCTGCGTGTTTCAGGAAGCTTAGCATCACTGCTCTCTGCCTAATAAAATCTGACTGGACAATCCAAAATACCCCCCATACATTCCCAAACAACCCCCAAGGGGACTGTGCCTTCCTTGGATGAGAACTACTTCAGGAATCTGAGAACCTCTGATTTAAGAGCAAGAATGCCTATATTGCTAATAGGTGACAAGTCAGAACAACAATTAGATCAATGAGCAGGTAATTACTGGGACAGACAGACCTGGACAAACTCAGAGTTTGCACTGGACAGCAAACTTGACGGCTGACATAATCAGCAAGTGTTCAATAGGTTGGAAAGCTGCCAAGATAAGTGCATTATGAGCATGAGTGTTGTGTGATTTCATTAGAATGGAAAAAACAAATATCTACATCTTTGGCGGAGTGTGTGCCTCTCCCAGTTGTCCCTTGAGTTGCTGATGATGAGCTCTTTAGTGCCCCAGCCCCTCATTAATGTTAAATTCTTTGTAATTGGCCGAGGGAACCATCGAGACAGTACTAATGGATCCTGGCAGAAGTAGCAGTGTCAGGTGCTGTAAATGAGAAAACCTAGGCAGCGACCTTTCAGAAAAGAGGCAGGCAAGAATTAAAACCCTCAATGATTCCTCTACCTCCATGGAAACAAATAGTTTCTTTGACTAGCACACAATGTTTTTTCACAGATATCATCTTCAAGGGCCATTTTCTCCTGGCTGCTGTTAACAGATGAATAAGGTTTCCCGTTTGTCTAGAAGAGAGGATTGTGTGCTAGACCCTTTGGGGAGACCCTCTCCCATAAATCCAACTTATCTCCATCCATAGCAAACCATCTGAATGGCACAGGCAGCTGGTGAAAGGGGCTTTGTGCTCTGCTGCTTTTCCCATCACAAGCCTTGCCTGGTTCTCAGACAGCTGAGCTTGATGCCCTTCATTTTCTCTTGCCTGGCTTTAGGGCAACCATTTGCTTCTCCCTCAGTAAAGACTACAAAGAGCAGCTATGATTTTTTTCTACCCGACTTGCTAGATGTTATCTCTCTCTGTAAAGAGCCCAGAAAAAAAAAAAAAATTCAGAAATGTAAGCAGCCTATTTTCTCATGCAGAGGACACAGTCTCTTTTACGATAGCTATTATTGGGCACATTTTAAGGCTTATACAAGAGGGATTATATGAGTTTCAAGAAAGTATTTTGATTCCATTTTTGTTTCTGAGTCATGGGTGAGTTGAATACTCTATAAACCCTGTGAGCATGTGTAAAATCCTTTCCCCAAGACACTACGCTGGGATGCCCATGTTATCTCCGCAGAACTTCGCTTCATACATAACAAGTCCAGGAAACATACTTCCTGGGGTTCCTAAAATGGATTAAGGTAACCCCTTTAATCTCAGGAATCCTAAACCACCAGGAATCAAATCTATAAGGAAAAAAAAAAAAAACAATTACAGCTCACCACAAACCTCTCCCCCACATTTTCAAATCTCTATTAATCTTAAATAGCTATCTACACTTGACCAAAATGACTCACAGCAATAAATCATCTTATCCTCTGTATTGTTGAATATTCCCCCACACACATAAAAACTTGCATAATGGATTATTTCCTAAACTGAGGACTAGGATTCTTCTACTCTCCTAATGGCTAGACAGGAAGAGCAGCAGACCTGTGTACCTTTCAACTCCTTCTTGATTCTAAGTTCAGAACTAACTTATATGCTGCTAAGAATAGTTTAATATAAATAATTTTCTGGTATAATCCTACCCTTACCATTTAACTTCTTGGTTCTTGATTCTTTCTCTTTTTTTTTAGTGGTTTTGCTATTTTATTGCTTAGGATGTCTTAATGTAAGCTGCCTACCCTTCCCTTTGGCTGTAGGTAGGACATAAATTCAGTGTTTATAATTTTCTAAAATACTCCTATCTCAATTCTATTCCCAATAGTCTAATGCACTAAAGTTACCAGGCCTCCTAAAGTTATAAAATTGTGGGTTCCAATGTGGTAATAAAATGCTCCCACCATTCTTTTTTTTTTTTTTTTTTTTGAGACGGAGTCTCGCTCTGTCACCCAGGCTGGAGTGCAGTGGCCGGATCTCAGCTCACTGCAAGCTCCGCCTCCAGGGTTTACGCCATTCTCCTGCCTCAGCCTCCCGAGTAGCTGGGACTACAGGCGCCCGCCACCTCGCCCGGCTATTTTTTTTTGTATTTTTTAGTAGAGACGGGGTTTCACCGTGTTAGCCGGGATCGTCTCTCGATCTCCTGACCTCGTGATCCGCCCGTCTCGGCCTCCCAAAGTGCTGGGATTACAGGCTTGAGCCACCGCGCCCGGCGCTCCCACCATTCTTATATGTCAGTGCCTCACAGATGGGGAGGGTGGTGAGTGGGTGTGACATTGAACAGTTTCATTGATCTGATGGGTTTAACTCTGAATCTTTACACCAGCTATAACAACCACTTCTTTCCAAGCCTGTTTTCCTTTCACTAAAGCCCTTTAAGAAGCCACCTCAGTATATGGAAGGATTTTTTGGGACTGCAAGAAGAATTATAATCCCTAAAAAAGAATAAAAAGATAACCTTTCTTCCCGGCTTTTATGGAAAACCCAAATGTCACAATTAGAAATGCAGCCTTTGACTTAGAGATTTGTCTTACTTGAAAATTCAAGGAAAAGGTTAATGCAAATGTGTCTCTAACCTTATAGCATTTACCCTTGTATGTTATGGAGTTTATTTGATTCCTTTTCTGCTATTAGATTTGATAGAGGGAAAGAGATAAAAAGGATGCAAACACCGAAGCCACAGCAGGAGGGAACATGCAAAAAAGAACTAAAAGGTAAGACAGTCTCGCTCAACATACAAAACCTTGATTACAACACAGCCTCACCAAGCCTGAGCCTGAGCAGTGTTCTTCCTCCCATAACAACCCTCTCTGCAAGTCAGAGATCACTGGTCTTATACTAGGACTGATTTTTAGCTTTGACAGCCAAGTACTACAGCAGGAAAATCTGACGAGTGTCTGGTTGGGATCATGTCAATTCTCAGAAACTGAGAATCAGGAGTAAGAATGGGCTACTCCCATTCTAAAATAAATATGTTTTTAGAATGCAGAAAAATCCCAATGTACAACTAAGTAGTGCCAGAAAAGCAACTAGCTGGGAGGAGGATGGCATGTAAAGTCATATTTCTCTCTTCTTTTGCAAGCAATATATCTTGTGGAGCTCTGCCCCCTCTGTCAGGTTACAAACAAAGGGAGCATTCTTTACTCTTGAGGCCTTGTGGTAGGAGCAATTAGGTTGATGGGATTTGGTCTGAACCGCAGGCCAACACCTCTCAAAAGGATAAATTCAAGTTTCTTCCAGATGAGTGTTTCCACAGTTCCGCAAGTGGAAAACTGTTTCACAGCAAGAAAAAGAGCACAACACTTTTAGCAACTATTGCAGCAATAGCTTGTAAGATGGTTTCATTCCCATTGGGCCAGTTTGCGTGCTTAGCAGAACTGTTCAACCTTGTAAGTGTAACTGTACTTCTAAGATTTTAGGGTGTCCTTTGTACTATTAAAAACACATCCATCTAAACCTTATCTGAATTTACTTAACAAAAAATACAATCTTTTCGTTGGATCTTGATTAGAATGGTAAATATTTTAAGACTATGTAAGATCTCTGTGACCTTACAAATAAATAAAAGTTTTAATGGCTCATCAGAAACATGTTAATTTAGTAGCTTTTCCATTTTAGTTAAAATCAACTTTAAAATATTTAGAATTGATTTAAAATGCCATTATTCACTGATTACTGTTCATATATAATATATGGGAAATCACTTTCAAATGCTGGTTGTTGTTTCACAATAGACTCTCCCACCTGGCTGGTAAAATCTCAATACTGTTTGCTTGCATGTTCACGCCTTCCTTATGTGATCCAAGTCTAAACTGATTGGTCCAAACCAACTACAGTCAGTTCATTTCCTTTGCCAGTGATTAGTTTGGGAGTGGGCAATTGGTTTAGATCTGGCCAATAAGCTATGAAGGACGGTCTTCTGAGGACTACGAGAAAACATTTCCTCCCTCTCAAGAGAAACAAGAGAAAACACTCACATTCTTCTGCAGTATAATTTTGTGTCTACAAAGGATGCTTTGACACAATACGGGGAGATAACCAATCCCTCTCAGAACCTGAGAATGGCAGAGCAGCAGAAAGTAGGAAGCTAAATGACCAAGCCAATGAATTCATCTTCTCTGGAACATTAACCTCTGAATTACTTGTTACGTATGTTAGTAAATATCCTCATTGTTTAAGCTCATTCATCTAAAGTTTTCTATTACTTGGAACTGAGACAATTTTTTGTTTTTTTGTCTTTCTTTGTCACCCAGGCTGGAGTGCAGTGGAGGAATCCCAGCTCACTGCAGCCTCGAACTCCTGAGCACAAGAGATCCTCCTGCTTCAGCCTCACAAGTAGCTGGGACTACAGGCACACACCTCTGTGCCCAGCTATTTTTAAATTTTTTGTAGAGATGGAGTTTCCTTATGTTGCCCAGGTTGGTCTTGAACTCCTGGACTAAAGCAATCTGCCCACCTTGGCCTCCCAGAGTGCTGGGGCAAGAGGAATGAGCCACTGCACCTGGAAGAAACAATTCTTAAAGGTATATCATAAACACCCAAAAACATTTGCACACAATCGCTTCAATTAAACTACCGTGAAAAAAACTTCTTTAAACCTTTTCTAATTTGTGCAAATCTCAGCACTCTAGCCAGAAATTGTTCAACAGTCTCTCCTTTGACACAACTAAGCAGGTAGGTATTTGCAGAATATTTGTAATTTTGTATTTCATAAATAATTCTAAACATTAAAATAAGTTATTCTAGGACAACCTTACTGTTTTAAATTATTCCCTATTTGTTGAGCTATAATTTTTATGTACTAGACAAATATAAAATTTTAAATCTCTGCACCTATACACATCAAAAGTGTGTTCTTCAGAGATGTGGACAAATCAAAAAGAATTGAAATCACACTTCTTTCATATGATAATCTTAGGTGGATGATTACACAGCTTCATGCATTGCAGTGGGAAAAACTCAATGTGAAATGTCTCGATTTATCTGCAGTAAGAAGAAAATCTTGGTTAAGAGCACAACAGTGGCTACGCAGGGCAGTGACCACTTTGTTATTTGATTAAAATTCCAGTTGGTCATGGTTGGAACCACGTTCTTACTCCACAATCTCTTCTCCTCACCCCCCTTAAAATTCACTTACATTCCTTTGGTTTCAGAGTTATCTGCCATCAGCTGCCAGGGAAAGTTTGTTTCTATTTCTTGGGAACGAAGCTTCAAGGTCACTTCCTATCATTAATCCTCTGTGAGCAAGTGTCGCTTGGGACATTTCCTGTTCCTGTTCTCAGTGGTGCTGAGGAAGAGAAATTTTCGATGGTCTCTAATTTTTAATCTTCCACAGCAGTCTTCAGATATATACTGGATGCTGGCATACCATTCATTTTATTTAACTGTGACTATTTCAGTAGAAAAATGTCCACATAATTTCTCCATTAAAAATGTAATATGCTTACTGCTGAGACTCTATCTGTTAGAATGGGCAGCACGGTATTTTCTGCCATTTTTGGAAACAAGCTAGGTGGAGTGAAATCAATGCAAATAAATACTAAGTATGAATCCAGAGTATCTAGTATTAGCTGAATATTGAGAACCAATTGTTTTGGTCATCTTTCCTAACTACAGCCAAAAGACAAAATTCAATTGAAAACACTTAAGTAAAAATGTTATTTTAATCATTGATGGCTTTTTAAAGAAGGAAATAATAGTAAAAAGAGGGAGGACTTGCCTTAGAAGATAATGAAGGCAAACTATAAAGTTATAATAGTTCAAGCAGTCTGATAATAGGGCAAGAATAGCCATAAGTCAATTCAAAACAAAATGAATACCAGACAAATGCAGGACCCATCAAAAACCATCCTACATATCACACAGCAAAAGAAATCTAAGATGTGAGAGGGTGTTAAATGTAAAATTGTGTCCATGAAAGAATGAAAATATGGATTAAAAGTGTCTGATGTTGAGACCCAGAGTCTTTTCTGAACATAAAGGTAGAAAAAAATAAAGAAAAAAACCTGATGTATGTGACTGCATAAGAATGTAAATCTTCCCATCTTAAAAGAATCTTGAACAAGAAAGGAAACAATTGTGAAAACCTTTTTATAAGATATGATAAAGGGAGTTAATGTGTTCAAGAGAGAGAGATCTTTTAAATCAATTAGAATTAATTCAATGTCTCCATCATAGAAATATGGGTAAAGGATGTAAATAGGCAATTCACCAAAGAAGAATCACATAAATGGCCATAAATATGAAAAAATTGCTCAACCTCGATGAGATTCAAACAGACACTAATTAAAACAGCCATAGTAGCCACAGTAAATATGTATACAAAACCAACTGGTATTCAGAGTGAATGTACAGCTATTAAAGGTAACCAAATCCAGCTACTAAAACTTCTTTCCTTTGAATTAGAAGCAAGGGAAATGCTCATGATACATTTTAATTAGAAAAGTATCATACAAAACAGTTTATGTTGAATGGTTGTAATTATTCAAAAATATATGCTTATGTGTAAACACAAGCTAGAAAAAGACTTGAAGCCATATAGGCGTTATCTCTAGGTGGTGAGATATTAGGCTACTTAAAATTTCTTGTTATGCTTTTCTGTATTTGTCTTTTCCTTTATTAATCAAAAAACAGAAATGGTCAGTGGCCCATGTGGAGTCTGATCTCCAGCTCCTTGCCTACATCACGTTCCCAGCAGTGGCCGCTTGAGGACACTAGGCTCCTGGTTGGCCTGATTCAGACCGGGATCCAGAAAAACCTGTCTCTGTTCCCAGCCTTCCTCACAGAGTTCAACTTCCACTGGCTTCACGTCCCTCTCCGAGCACACACCGTGAGAATTAATCAGAGCCTCTCTGTAAAATGTGAGATTTGTCAAATATATGAAAAACTAAGCAGTAAAATTTGACAAACCAGCTAAATATAGGTGGTGTTAACATGCAGTTTAAAATAACTGCGGTCCCTCTGATGAGGGCACCGCACATGATTAACACAGAACTCTACCCTATGGCTGGTGTGATTCCTGAATTTTTCAAATGCTTTTACTTGGACCTTTTCAAAATAAACCGTACGATTGGGCTTTATGTGCTTATATGGCAAAGCTGTTCCCTATGATACCATCACAAGGCGAAAGCATAAAATCTAGTTAAGAGTTCTTGCCAAAACATGAATCAGTTGTAGCATAATATTCTGAACTCTGGTCTTCTTTTTTTCCATTCTCTAATATTTCTTCACATCACAGCCCAAACAATTGCTCATAATTAAACTGAGTGCAGGAACAGGCCCTGGCAGGAAATGTACTTGGCAAGGATCCAATGGCTCTTCATTGTCTTCCACACAGAACAATTACATCAGTTCCTTCCATTCCCAGAGAAAGAATGGATTTTGCAGAGCAACAGATGAAAATAAAAGGAAGGAGGCAGCTTATTTACATATTTCTAATCAGGTTAATATATAATCTTTTTATAGAAAAAGGAAATGCCTTGAAGAATTGAATGATCATCTTAAATACCTGCTTTCACTTCCTCTAGGATCCACACCACATGCTGACCACAACTTCTGTTCACCAGTTACTCATGTCTGCTGAAAACCCTCCAAGTTCAAAGGGAAATTCAGCCAATAAGTGTGATATATTCCAGAGTCTGGAAGCTTCAAGAGAAGTTAAATGCCATCAAGTTGCTGTTTGAAAAGTGAGAAATGTATCATCACTCAGTTCTTCAGCATCTGCTATTTATTCAGTAGATTCACTGAAAATCCTAATGCAGAAAGAGGATTTAGGGCCTAAATGTGTACACTGAGATAGGGTAAGATAGGAGACATCTTATGAGTTGTTTGGCTTCAGCTCATCTGAATGGCAAGGAACCACAGCCCAACCTGCTGCATTCTGATGACCAATGCTTTATCAGCTTAAGGGCCAGCCAGGACTGTCAGGTGCCCAGCCCCACCTCAGGGGCAACCAAGCGGAAGACACGTCAGCCTTCAGCCCAGGTTCCCCCCACTCACCGAGACCATCCCAGGCCTTTCCTCTTCTGCCTATTCACCAGCTCCTGGGTAGCCTGGAACTTCTCAGGGTTCCCCAGGAAAGGGCAGTTTGAGCAGAGGGACCCATCCTCATAAACCCAAGAAGTGCCAGAGACATGCAGAATCTGCATTTCAGCCTCTCAGTGACATCAGATGAAAGAACACTCTAGCCACAGGAGCGTCTGAGCCATTTAGGAGAAATGGGTACCGTTTTGGATGCCAAGAAGACCTTAGACTTTCCATTCATATGTTATTTGAATTCCTTGACCTCTCATCCATTTCTCCTAAAGGCCTCAGCTCCCTGGGCCATTAGAGAAGTGAAGATGATCAGACAAGCAGAAAGGAGTTTCCAGAATCCATACCCAAGTCCCTGCTCCACGGAGCTGGGGTGAGTCCCTGACCGGGTTGGATCCAAGAAACAGGGAGGCCAGAGGTGCTTAGGAAGGTGAAGGGGGACAAGGCAACAAGTATTCTGCCCCAGAAAATGAGGGAACAGCTCCAAGATGTTTATTCCCCCAGAGAATAAATCCTTGGGGTGTGTCCTACACCAGAACACTAATTCCACGGGGCCACACATATGCCAACGCCTGGAGAGGAAGGAGCCGGCCTCTAATCAAATGTTTACAAATGGATTCCTGTACAAATCCATAAATCTTAGAGACAGTCAAAGCAGACACCTTGACCCTGCAACTGGACACAGAGCACAGATTTCATGCTCTCTTTAGCTGAGAACAGTATTCCTTGAAATAGAGGAGACAGGAGCAAAATTAGAGAAAATCTGGATAATTTGATCTGAGAAAGCATTTACACAGGACAAGGCAGAGACTGGCCAACCTCCCAGGCCAGCTGACAGGCATGGGCTTCTCTCCCTCCCCACTCAGGCTTGTCCATGTGTCAGCGCATCAAGAGTATTCAAAAAGCATTGGCAGGGAGAACTCTGTAAAAATGCCCCAATAAAGAAGCAAGAATATGATTTCTACACTAATAATGAACGCAGCACCATATAAGGCAGGAATCTCTTGTTTACAAGTGATAGACGCTCAGCTCATAAGGGAGTATGTAACTAAAGCCAAAAAGGGAATTTATCAGCTTACGTAAGGCCAGAGAGGGGAAAAAAAGCTTCAGGCACATCTAGATTCAGAGGCTTCAATAATGTCATCTGGGCTTTGTCTGTCTCTCCATCTCTTGGCTTTTCTCCCTCCTTTACGTTGGCTTAATCCTGCAGACCAGTTCTCCCATGATAGGGAAGGTGGCTATTGTAATGGTATTGGTCATTCTTTCGTTCTGTAGCATCTGGAACTCCTCTCTATGTTTAGGGAATTTCCTGCCTCATAAGTCTTGGTGGAGCATGTGCCCTCCCAGTATAAAAGCTGAAAATGTCAGATGTTTGATTTCCCATACGCCTTTGCAGCTGGGGATCTGGCATATAACCCAGACTACCCCAATCAGACATGGTCTTCCTAAATTTGGAGCTAGAAAGCAAAATTTAAAAAAAGAAACTTTGAGGCCTTCTCCCTGTTGAACTCACATTTTGGGGGCAACAGCAGCAGCTGCTACACTAATGTGATGTCTAGCATCCTAGGCTCAGTGTCAGCTCTGTGGGCTGGAGAGCTTAGGGCTCAGCCATGATAGCAATGGTGTCCTCACTGGACCAGGCCTGAGGTATAATTTAGAGCCATATTCCAGTTGGTGAATATAGTGCCTGATTCTCTGGCCACCCCAGGGATACCATCTGCTACTTGGTAATAAGCTATTTTAAAAATTAATTTTTATTTAAAAATGTTTAGGCCAGGTGCAGTGGCTCATGCCTGTAATCCCAGCACTTTGGGAGGCCGAGGCGGGTGGATCACGAAGTCAGGAGTTCAAGATCAGCCTGGCCAATATGATGAAACCCCATCTCCACTAAAAATACAAAAATTAGCCAGGCGTGGTGGCACATGCCTGTAGTCCCAGCTACTCGGGAAGCTGAGACAGAAGAATTGCTTGAATCCGGGAGGCAGACGTTGCAGTGAGCCGAGATCGGGCCACATGCCACTACAATCCAGCCGGAGCGACAGAGCAAGACGCTGTTTCAAAAAAAAAAAAAAGTTTAATAGACATATAAAATTGTACCTATTTATCTTGTATAACATGATTTGAAATATGTATACATAATGGAATGACTAAATCAAGACAATTAACATATATGCATTACCTCATGTACTTTTTTTTGTACTGAAAACACTTCAAATCTACTGTATTAACAATTTGCAAGAATACAATACATTGTTATTAACCAGTCAGGGCATTTTAAAATAGGTCTCTTGAACTTATTCCTTCTATGTAACTGAAATTGTGTATCCTTTGACCAACATCTCCTCCTCAACAGGCTTCTAACAAATTTCTTTTCTGCTTAAACCATCCAGAGTGGATTTCTACAGCTTCCAAATAAGAACCTGACTACAAATAGCTGCCCCAGATTCACACCTTCCCAACTCAGCCACCCTACTTCAAAGGAATGTGTCTTTTCCAGTGTGTACATCAATCCAGGAAAGGATTTTTATTGATCTCTTAAGGGTCACATACTCACTTCTACCCCAAACATGTTACTAGAGGAAGGATACTTTATTTTTGGCACAACTTGTATGAAATATCAATTTCTATGGCTAAGGATGATGGAGCTCATGGAAGACCAACTTACAAAGACCTTATGGAATGGATGAAGTGACATTTCCCCAAGAAAATAGGCGTCCATGATAAGCATTTTCCTCTTACACAGAATTTTCGTTTTACCAGCCTTTTGACAGACACAAATGCCAAGCTGCAAATAATTGAAGACGTCTTGTTTGCTAATTCTACCTCCCCAGTAGAACAAAATAGGATACTTTAAAGTGAAAGAACCAAGAAATACGATAAGTAAAAGGGATCTTGTGTGTAAGATTTCTCAAACTAAGATATATTACATTGGGAGGCCCAGGCAGGCAGATCACAAGGTCAAGAGGTTGAAATCATCCTGGCCAACATGGTGAAACCCCATCTCTACTAAAACTACAAAATTAGCTGGGCATGGTGGCGCACACCTGTAGTTCCAGCTACTCGGGAAGCTGAGGCAGAAGAATCGCTTGAACCTGGGAGGCAGAGTTTGCAGTGAGCCAAGATGACATCACTGTACTCCAGCCTTGCAACAGTGAGACTCCATCTCAAAAACAACAATAACAAAATATTATATTTTCATGTCTCTAAACCCTGGAATGTTTGTAAAAAAGACATTCAGTAACATCTAGGCATTATTAGGAAATCACTGCTTCTAAACAAAATCCCTACCTCCCTCCCTTCTAATTACTCATTTCTGGTCACCTAGAACTTGGTAAGATTCTTTAGACTCTCATGAACAGATGATTCTCCAGGTGGACGTTTGCCAGGAAACTTTGCTGAGGGAAATAAACAGTTTCAGCCCTCATCTAGTGTCACTGTCCCAGAGAACAGGAATCCCACCACATGCCTGAGTAGAGCCTTACATGATGCCAGAACTCTTGGGACATATGGACTCAGTCAGAGGCACAAAGCCAGTTTGAAAGAAAAGTGGGAGAAAGCCAGAGCCAAAGGGGAAAAACAGAAAGAATGCTAGAGACTGAGAAGGGAAACGTATGAAATTGCATCAAGGTCAGCAAAACCCTAGTATAAATAGTAACAGCTGTATGCTGAGTCCCCGCAGGAGTCTGTCCTGGATATTTTCCACTTGACCCTCCAGATCCATCCGCCTCACTTCTCCACCCAGCTCTCTAACTGAGGAGGCTGATCTGTATGGACTGATTCAATCAGCTCCTTGTCCACTCGCTTCCAGTTGAGTTCAGCCAGTGGTAGGTACCCGTAGAAGAAGGATAGGAGGAAAGTGAGTCTCAGATTATTTTCCCTTCCTCCTTCCTGGCCAGATGACAGCTCTTACCAGGCAGTCTTCTCTGGAGAGGCACAGCCTCCAGGTTCTGGTCACCTCCCCTTCTTCTTGCCCTATCAGGATGAGAGTGGTGGGCACTCTCTGCTGTTCCAGTCCAGTGCACGGTGCCGTTCTTTTATGGTTTCTCTAAATCCTGCCCACACTTTGTAACAAGTCCCTTTACACAGTGGTTTTCACACTCCTTAGTCACATCATTTGCTCATGCCATCAGGTTCCTGCCAGGACTGTGACTGATGCAAAATCAAATCAAAATATGCCCTGAAAGACTTCACTATTGACCACATGTGGCTCGGGGTGACTTGGGATGGGTGCAGGGGAGAGCACATGGGGAAATCAAAGGCAGGAAGAAAGCAAGTTGAATGAGAATGAGGGTAGCAGACATGTTGCATTCAGTTCAGACATGTTCTTATGTGGCCTCCAGGTGGAGATGTCACATATGTTCATGGCTGGAGGGTTCACTTTTAGAGATGGAAGTTTACTGATTCACATGTTGGAAGTAAATAAAACTAATAGATTTGGTTGTTTAGGAAACGATAGGGTAAGAAGAGCTGCGGGCAGCTGACGTATTCTCCAGAACATAGATGTTTAATGGGTAAAAGGAAGACTCGCTTCTGACAAGGAGTACTCAAGAAGTGGGATAAAACAAGTAAAGTGATGTCACCCAAGCCACAGGAGTAGAGGGTTTTAAGAGGAAAAAAACTAGCTAGCTAACACTGTGAATCCAATAAGAGGTCTCTTAAGACAAGGATTAAAACTTCTCCACTGGCTGCAACATTTGAGAAGACAAGTATAACCTTTGGCATAACAGTTTCCAAGGAGTGGGACTGTGGACAGTAGCTTACTGTGAATCCCACAGTGAAGAGAAAAGGGAGGAAGAGGAGGCAGGATGAAAAGACATGCTTTTGGGAAGCTTGGCTGAGAAAAGAAGCATGAGTAAGAAATACCAGTAACCAGAGTGGTAACAGGGTGAAGAGAGCTTTTTTTTTTTTTAATGAAATATGAGAATCTTTATATAATAAATCAGTAGAGACGGAGAGGAGAGTTTCAACCTGCATGAGAACAAAGAGAGGCAGGCTCTAGCAAGTTGAACTTGGATTCAAGAAACTTCATCCTTCATCTATAAGGGGGAAAAGTAAGGCTAAGTAGGTATCTAGACAAATCTTTTAAAGATAGGGGACAAGTCAAGACATTTTATACTTCATGGCTTCAATTTTCTCTATAAGTTAAGAGCTATGAAAATTTGATGTGAAGGGTTGAAATAGGACAGGGGTCTTGAGATTTTGAATAGTTACAGAAGATTAAAAGGAGGATTCAAAGCAAGATGGTGGAACAGAAGTCTCCCCCAAGCGACCCACACACACAAGGACACCAATTTAACAACTGTCTATAGAAAAAAAGCACCTTCATAAGAACCAAAAATCAGGTGAGCACTCACAGTACTTGGTTTTAACTTCATATCACTAAAAGAGGCACATAAGAGGTAGAAAAAAACAGTCTTTTTTTTTTTTTTTTTGAGACGGAGTCTCACTGTGTTGCCCAGCCTGCGGTGCAATGGCACGATCTCAGCTCACTGCAAGCTCCGCCTGCCAGGTTCAAACAATTCTCCTGCCTCAGCCTTCCAAGTAGCTGGGACTACAGGCGTGTGCTACCACGCCTGGAGAATTTTTTTTGTATTTTTAGTAGAGACGGGGTTTCACCATGCTGGCCAGGCAGGTCTCAAACTCCTGACCTCGTGATCTGCCTGCCTCGGCCTCCCAAAGTGCTGGGATTACAGGTGTGAGCCACCATGCCTGGCCCGAAAAAACAGTCTTAAATCACAGATGTCATCCCTCCCCAATCCCCTATTCCCCACTCCCCGCTCCCCCATTTGCCCCCTTCCTCCAGCAGCGATGGTGTGGGTGGAGAGAAGGGCATTTCAGAGCTCTAGGAGAGGGAAAGTGAAGCAATTGTGACGCATTGAACTCAGTGCTGTCCTGTTACAGCAGAAAGGAAAACCAAACCACTCACCTGTAGAGACAGCATTTAAACTAGCCCTAGCCAGAGGGGAATCACCAATTCCAGCGGGAGCTTGAGTTCTTGCAAGCCTCTCCACAGCAGGCTAAAGCACTCTGGGGGTCTAAATAAACATGAAAGGCAGTCCAGGCTGCAACTCCCAGACAAGTCCTAGGGCTGAACTGGGCCCAGAGACAGTGGATTGAGGAGGCACACAACTACTAAGACAACAGCTGCGGCAGCTAAGAGCGTACTAGAATCACCCTTCTCCTAATCCCAGGCTGCACAGTTTGCAGCTCCAAAAGAGACACACTCCTTCCGCTGAAGGAAAGGAGAAGGAAGAGTGGGGAGGACTCTGTCTTGCATCCTGGATACCAGCTCAGCCACAGCAGGATAGGGCACTGGTCAGAGTCATGAGGTCCCCGTTCCAGGCCCCAGCTCCTGAACAACATTCCTAGACACACACTGGGGCAGAAGGGAACCTGCTTCCTTAAAGAGAAGGACACAGTCCTGGCAGCATTTCATCACCTGCTAACTGAAGAGCCCTTGGGCCCCGAATAACCAGCAGCGATACCCAGGTGCTAGGTGGAGGGCCATTAAGTGAGACTCTGAGACTTACTGGCTTCAGGTGAGACTCAGCACATTCCCAGCTGTGACGGCTACAAGGCAAGACTCCTTCTGCTTGAGAAAAGCAGAAGGAAAAGAAAAGCAGACTTTGACTTGCACCTTAGGTCCTAGCTTGGCCACAGTGGGGTAGAGCACCAAGCAGTCTCTTGGGGTCCCCGATTCCAGGACTCAGCTCTTGGATGACATTTCTGGACCTGCTCTGGGCTACAGCAGAGCCCATTCCCCTGAGGATGAGTCCCAGGCCAGACAGCATCCACCACAAGCTGATTGAGGAGCCCTTGCTTGGGCTTTAAGGGTACTTTGGAGGAAGTCTGGCAGTACTCCCCGTGGGCCTGTGGAGGCAGTGGCCACAGGTGAAGCTCTATGCCTTTTGAAAGAGGAAGGAAGAATGGGAAGAACTATGTCTTGTGATTTCAGTGCCAGCTCAGCTGCGGTACAATAGAACACCAGGTAGATTTCCAAGGTTTTGACTCTAGTCTCTGGCTCCTGGACAGCACCTCTGGACCTCCCTGGGGCCTGGAGGAACTTTCTGCCCTTAAGGGAAGGACATGGGCCTAGCTGGTATTGCCACTTGCTGATTGTAGAGCCCTAGGCCTTGAGCAAACATATGCAGTAGCCGGAGAGTGGTTAGAGGAGGCCTTGGGCAAGACCTGGTGCTGTGCTGGCTTCAGGTCTGACCCAGCACAGTCATAGTGGTGGTGGCCACAGGGGTGCTTGTGTCACTCCACCCCCAGTTTCAGGTGGCTCAGAACAGAGAAGGAGACTGTGTTTGGGAGAAAGTAAGAAAACAGAATAAGAGTTTCTGGGTAATCCAGAGAATTCTCTTGGATCTTGACCAAGACCATCAAGGCAGTACCTCCACAAGTCTGCAAGAACCACAGCGATACCAGGCTTGGGAGGCCACCTAAAGCAGATACAGCTTAGATCACAACACCTAAATCTTTTCAAAAATCTGGACAGCCTTCCCTAGAAGGGCAGGTACAAATAAGCCCAGACGGCAAAGACTACAATAAATACCTAACTCTTCAATGCCCAGACACAGATGAACATCTACAAATATCAAGACCATTCAGGAAAACATGACCTCACCAAATGCAATAAGGCACCAGGGACCAATTCTGGAGAAAGAGAGATATGTGACCTTTCAGATGGAGAATCCAAAATAGCTGTTTTGAGGAAACTCAAATAAATTTAAGATAACACAGAGAAGGAATTCAGAATTCTATCAGATAAATTTAACAGCAGAAAAAAAGGAGAGGCATCTGAAAATAGCCTGAGACTGATCCGAAATGGGGAGAATGCAAGACCTAGATTTTTATCACTAACGACCCAGGGCAGGAATGCTTGGTGTCCACTAGTAGGAAGATACAATTAGATACAAATAAGATATAAATGAATATAGAGAAGTAGGATAAAGCAATACTGCATACTCTCTTCTACCTTCTCCTCATCCTACTTTCCTGCTTAGAAACATATGTACATAAACATCAAAACTATAACTTTAAAGGGGTCATGGGTAGAGAAAAGAGTACTCTGGTATCCCCAAGTACCAGACGTGGTCATGGGGAAGGACATGGGATTTAGTATTTAATATTGTATCATTTTATAACCACATAGGCAAAGTATGAGAGTGCCTATTTCCTCACTACCTCTTCAACACAATAGTTTATTAAAATTCTTTATCTTTGAAAATCTGATAGGTTTAAAAATGGCATCTCAATATAATTTTATCTTAATGTGATAATTTTTCTTATTATGAGGGAGGTTGAGCATCTGTTCATATATTTAGGAGTCATTTGTCTTTCCTATTTTGAGATCTGTCTGTTCATTACTGATACAGTTTGAGTGTTTGTCTCCTCCAAATCTCATGTTGAAATGTGATCCCCAGTGTTGGAGGTAGAACCTAGTAGAAGATGTTTGGGTCAAAGGGTAGATCCCTCATGAATGGCTTGATGCCATCCCCTTGATGATGAATTAGTGCAATCCCCTCTAGTTTACACGAGAGCTGATTGTTTAAAAAGACCCTAGCACCTCCTCCCCTCTCTCTTGCTGCCTCTCTTGCCATGTGACACAGCAGATCCCCTTTCTTTCCACATGACTATAAGCTTCCTTAGGCCTCACTAGAAACTGAGCAGATGCTGGCACCATGCTTCTTATACAACCTGCAGAACTGTGAGCCAAATAAACCTCTTTTCTTTGTAAATTACTCAGTCTCAGGTATTCTTTTATAGCAATGCAAAATGGACTAATATAATTACCTTTGCCCATTTTTCTAATGGGCAGGTGGTCTTTTTCATATTGCTTTTTGTAAACCCTTTAAATATAAAATTGATCCTCATTATTCAAGAATAATACTTCAAATCAATACTCACAGGGTCATCATGGTCACTCACAGACAGGCACAGAGCAGCAAAACATTTGTTAGCTGAGGTCAAACAAGGTGACTCTCTGCCTCCCTGTTCTGGCTCTCATACTGTAAACAAGTGTCTTTTCATGGTCTATTTAGTGCCATATTTTCCACATTTTCCACTTTTTCATGCTTTTTTACTGGTGATTTTGCTGTTGAAAATGGCCCCTAAATGTAGAGCTGTAGAGCTCTCCAGTGTTCCTAAGGGTGAGCAGGCTGTAGTGTGCCTATGGAGAAAATCCAGGTGTTAGATAAGCTTTTTTAAAGCATGAGTTATAGCACTGCTGGCCATGAGTTCAATGTTAATGAACATTATATACTAAAGAATATATAACAACAATATGTATTCAATAAGGTGTCTTTAAACAGAAACACATACAGAACAAGGTTATATATTGATTAGTTGAGGAAAATGTTGTGACCAAAGGCTCTCACAGGAAACTAACCCTTTATTTCCCACAGGAGCAATAGTTCAGTAGTCGCTAATTCAGCTTTCTCAGTGACTTTATAGAACATAACTATCGTTAATGATGCCAATCTACTGTATTTAGGAAATTAACTCTTTGTTAATACCATGAAATTATTTTGTCCAGCTTGTCATTTGCCATTTAACTTTGCTTATTTAGGGGGCAAGAATTTTTGTTAATTTTTATGTGGTCGAGTTGACGAATTTATATTTACTATATGCCTCTGGCTGTTGTGATTTAGTTAGGGAAAAAAATGAATGAGTGGAATAGACACCTAAATTCAGATATTATCTGCCACCTGGTTTGTGGACCGCTGCCCAAGCAGAAACAAGCTATCTCTCCATTCACTCAAATAAAACCCACCTGGTAGAGAGGAAAAGAGAGATTATATGACTGTTACTTCAAAGGAGCGCAATTAGACCCTCTGGGGTACTATTTCACTTTATCCTTGAAATATTTATTTAATGATGGCATAAGCCCATGGCCTCAGTTACAAATAAAAGCATGAAAGCTTTCACTATTCCTTTTACAAAACACGCAGCAAGCGTATTGTTATATTTTGGGTGTCACATTAAACTTCACCGAACATAAGCTACAAAAGTTGCTTTTAACAATTATATAAAACTTTCCTTTTAATCAAGTTTGACTGGGAGCATCCCTAAAAGAACCTTCTAGCAAAATATGGAATGTTTTGTCAATTATCAGCTAAGATCGTCCACAGTCGTATTTTAATGAAGCTGAAAGTGACAAACTGACTCCAAATTGGAAGTCACACTTCCAGCACCTCAACACTTGTCAAATCTCAAGTGAAGGCTGATTTTCAGACTCTGATAGCAACACTCTTGCACAATGCCACCACGCAAAAGCCTCTCCTTGCCCACAATCCTCCTCACCAGTAATTTGACTTCACCAACAGATATGAATCTGTGACCTACATGCAAATTATTCCTGATGACATGGATACTAAACTGTAAAAAGGAACTAACAAAAGCATCCTATTTGACAAGTGTTCAATTTTACCACCACTAGGGCAGTAAACAGATCACGCCTGTCAGGACTGGTGAGCTTTATTATGTGTAATCTACACAATAGTACCATTGAATTTTCAGTGTCTGGTGATTAATCCCACGTTTGTCAGTTCTGGTGCCCTAGAAATGTGTTTGGAATGCTCAAGGCCTCCCTTCTAGTTCACCATTGGTTATTACAAAACACTTGTCTTTCACGTAAAGCAAAAGCAGTGTACTCTCTATATTCTCATAATTCTATTAGAAAAATGAAGTGGATTTGTTGTTCTTTAAAGAGGAAAGTATTATGAAGAAACGAGTATCACTGGAGGTGAAGTTAGGAGATAGGTTCTCTGTTCTTCCCACCTCTTTCTTTCTTTGTCTGCTATGAACTAAATTGTGTCCTCCTTAACCCACTCCAAAAATTCATACTTGAAGCCCTAACCTTCAAAGGGACTGTGTTTGGAGATAGGGCTTTTAGGAAGTAATTGTGGCTAAATGATGTCATAAGGGAGAGGCAGTAATCTGATAGGATTGGTGGTTTTGTAAGAAGAGGAAGAGAAGATCCTTTCCTCTCCCTCACCCTCTAGGCTCAGGACCCAAGAAAGGGCTTGTGAGGTCACTGCAATAAAACAGCTGGAAGCCAGGAAGAGAGCCCTCACCAGAAACAAACCATGCTGGCACCCTGATGTCAAATGTCCAGCCTCCATAATTCTAAGAAAATTAATCTCCATTGCTTAAGCCACCCACCCTATGGTATTTTGTTATGGCAGCCCAAACCAAGACACTGCCTCTCCTTAGCCCAGAGGCTCTGGTGCTTCTGCCATATTGGTTGTGAACAGTCTACTGTGCAGCCACACATTTCCTCACATAGTCCCCCAATCCGTACCTCAATAGTACCCACAGTCCTAACCTTCGCTAATAACTTCCTCCTCCTCCCAATTAGTCAAAATTTCTCCTTTCTAACCACTGTTCCCTTGAAACATTGTCAATACAGGATGCTATAACAGACTGCCATAGACTAGGTGACTTCAACAATAAGAATTTACTTTCTCACAGTTCTGGAGGCTGGAAGTCTGAGATTAGGGTGCAGCATGGTTGGGTTCTGATAGGGGCCCTCTTCTAGATTCCAGACAGCTGCCTTCTCCTTGGATCCTCATGTGGCAGACAGAGAACTAGCTAACTTTCTGGCCCCATCTTATAAGGGCATTAATCACATTTATGAGGGCTCCACCCTCATGACCTAATTACTTCCCCAAAGCCTCACTGCTAAGCACTATCATATTAGAATTAAGGTTTCAACATATGAATTTGGGGAGGCACAAATATTCATTCCATCTCAACAATTGTTTTCTTAGGTGACTGGATGATCTGATAAACTATTCCACACTACAGTGAGGATATCTGGCAATAATTTCATGTGTCACATTCATTTCTTCTCCTTCTCCTAACTGGTAGGTACCTGAAGACAGAGTAGGTCTCCTGAAACTTTCCCGGATTATTCTCACCGATTTTGATAAGGAAAGAAAAGGCCTGAAAACACAGCTTATTCTGGAGATGGGCAGAGGAAGTGGGGAGAAGCACCACCCAGAGGGTTAACATCAAAGGCAAACTACTTCCTTCACAGTCTGGTTCAATGCATTGGAAATTGACCCAGGTCTTTGGCTTTCTATCCAACAGTCCTTGCAACGTTACTCTTGCCTCCTTCAGTGACTTTATTAAAATAAGGTTTTAAAAAAACCAAAATGTGATCATTTCAGGCACTAAAGGTCTCCAGAAGAGATATTTGAGGGTGAGGGGTTCATTTTGATCCCCCTTTCCTCCATAGCTTGATGCTTTCATCCATTTATCAATATTTAAGTGTGTATTAATCTTAGTTCACAAATTCAAAGATGTGAGAAATATAATTTTTTCCCTTAAACTAGGTACAATTCTTAGACCCCCTTCACACTAATTTGTGGGGCTTCCATCCCTCCAAAGCCCCTTCACAGCATACAGTCACACCAGAATCCAAGAGGCTAGGTAGTGCATGGAAATTGGGGGAAAGACATTTAATGATCGGTGTCTCCCTAGTGCCCCTGCATCCTCATTAGCCAAGCCCAGAGTGTTTCCTTGAACAGGCATTTCTTTGCTTCTGCACCTTTTCTTTGCTTCTGGTCTTTCAGTAGCAATGAAGTATCTTGGAAAATTTTTGGTGGGAGGAGGTGTCATATGCTAAGAATTACAGGTCTTTTGCTTTGCTTCGTTTTGTTTGGGCAGCTTAGGTACTGCACCAGTACCTAAGGTACAACTACCACTCTCACACCCTCCCTGGAAGGTCTTTCCAGCTGCATAGGTCTTGACCATGCAATAGGGCATGGGTTTTCCTTCTCCCCTTTCATCTACTTCAAATACGTACACGTCTTTGACCTTTTATTTTGATCTGTGGGAAAAAAAAAAATCTATCCCCTTCTAATTGTCCTTAAAATGCTTTGCATGAACTTGTCAAAGCTGAGGCTTAGGAAAAGCCAGGAAGAGAAATTCTTACTGACAACTTCTGCTTCTGTTCCATAACAAAAACTTTTTCTAAGCCAAAAGATCACCAAAGGGTTTGGTTACACTTGGGGAACTAGGAAAGGAAAAGTACAAGGAGAAAGAGTAATATTTTCTTAAGTATTCTGGCCCACAAACAACAGATTCCACATAGACATATCTGATAACATTACAGGGCAATTTTTTTTTCTGAATATTTTTAGGCAGCTGGTAAGAGCACCAACCTGGGGAGAAGACTCAACCCCACTTCTGCTAATAACGCTTATACGCCACTTTCCTCTGTGGACTAAGTTCTGTACAGTTGTTCATTCAACAATCTTTTATAAGCACTATTCTCTGCAGGAAGTGGGGGAGGGTGTGGTATAGGTCCTGAAACTTTAAGGATATACGTTGACCTCCAGGAGTACATAATCAGCACATAAGCCAAAGGTCACAATTGCAAGGATAGAGACACTTCCAAGATTCTATGGAGCACTAAGGAAGGAAACTTAACATGGCCTGGAGAGGAGCAGTCTCAACTGAGTCCTGCAGAAGCAGATGAAAATCAGGCCAAGGGTGCTGGAAAGGAAGCACTAGAAAGGGTAGCACTGCCAACAGGAGTGACGTATGAGACTCGTGGAGAGGTTAGTAGGGACCAAATCTGAGTGTGGCTTTCATGGCGTATTGTCTTTTAGTAGCAATGAAGTATCTTGGAAAAATTTTGGTGGAAGGAGGTGTCATATGCTAAGAATTACAGGTCTTTGCTTTGCTTCGCTTCGTTTTGTTTGGGCAGCTTAAACAACATCAACTAATCAGACAGTTCTGTAAGTCAGAAGTCTGAAACAGGTCTCACTAGTTTAAACTCAAAGTGTAGGCAGAACTGCATTCCCTTCCGAAGCTTGAGGGGAGAATCCATTTTCTTGCCTGTTCCAGCTTCTAGAGCATGGTCACAGTCCTTAGCTCATGGCCCCTTCCACCTTCAAAGTTAGCAAAGGCAATTCGAGTCCTTCTCACATTGTATCACTCCGACCCTTTTATTTAATAATGTCTTCCTCCTCCACCTTTTCTGACATTTTTTTAAAAATTGAGATAAAATCCACATAACGTAAAATTAACTGTTTAAAGTGTATAATTCAGTGTCATATAGTACACCCAGTGTTGTGCAACCACCATCTGTATCAAGTTCCAAAACATTGTTATCACCCCAAAAGAAAGCCTGTACCCATTAAGTAGCCACTCCCCCCACTCCTCCCAGCTCCTGACAACCCTCAATTGCTTTCTATCTCTGTGAATTTACCTATTCTGAATATTTCTTATAAAAGGAATTACACTATATGTGACCTTTTGTGTCTGGCTTCTTCCACTTAGCATAATGCTTTTGAAGTTCTTCCATGTTGTAGCACTTGTCAGTACTTCATTTTTTTTTTTTTTTTTTTTTTTTTTGAGATGGAGTTTCGCTCTTGTCGCCTAGGCTGGAGTGCAGTGGTGCAATCTCGGCTCACTGCAACCTCCGCCTCCCGGGTTCAAACAATTCTCCTACCTCAGCTTCCCTGTTATACAAAACAGTTCCCTGTTTTACATAACATTCCATAAGTCAATCCCATAGCTGGGATTATAGGCGCCCACCACCACGCCCAGCTAATTTATGTGTTTTTGGTAGAGACAGAGTTTCACCATGTTGGCCTGGCTGGTCTCAAACTCCTGACCTCAGGTGATCCGCCCGCTTTGGCCTCCCAAATTGCTGGGATTACAGGCGTGAGCCACTGCACCCGGCCTCATTCCCTTTTATGGCTGAATAATACCCCATTGTAGGGCTATGAAACATTATGTTTATCCATTCATTCGTTGATGAACATTTGGGTTGTTTCCACCTTTTCGCTAATGTGAATAGTGCTGCTATACATAGTGTTTGGGTGCCTCCTTTCAGTTTCTTTTATGTACAAGTGTTTGATGTCTGTTTTCAGACTTTTTTACTATACCTAGGAGTGGAGTTGCTGGGTCATGTAGTAATTCTATTTAAGAAACCACCAAACTGTTTCCCACAGCAGCTTCACCATTTTACATTCCTACCAACAAGGGATGAGAGTTCCAATTTCTTTGCATTCTTAATAAAACTTGTTTTTTTTTTAAGTTATATTATAGCTAGCTTAAGGGGTGTGAAGTGATCTCTTGCTACGGCTTTGATTTGCATTTCCCTAATGATTAATGATCCTGAGCATCTTTTTATGATTTTCTTTTTAAATAACTGAATTTGGAGGTTGTATGTAAGATGGATTTTAAAGGAAGTAAAAAGAACGTAGAAAAGCCAGTTTTCCAGATTAAATCTGATGACCTCATGAACAAACAGTGGGAGCAGGGAAAGGGAAAAAAGATGAATTGGGGATATATTTAGAAATTAAAACTGTAAGAATCTGGAGCCAGCTGAATGTGACGGTTTGAAAGAAAGGGAGAAGTGAAAGCCCTTTCATTACCCTCATTCCTAAAATGAAAGGGTTGGGCCAGATGGCCTAGAATGCTTCCCAGCACTAACATTCCCTCTTAAAAGTGAATTCACCTTGCAAATGTCAAAAGGGTTTATCAAGTGAAATTTACTCAAGGCTCCTTAAAACTGATATTGCATGTGTTAACTGCTTCTAAGGATAAGCTCCTCTGATTTCAGGGACAGCTGAGACAGGACAAAATTTAAATGAAAACAACTCGATCTCATTATTTACAAATTAATTGTTAATTAAGTTAATTAATTTAAACCATGTTAGCCTCTAAATATTCATCACCCTGTTTTGCATAACATTCCATAAGTCAAGCACCAGGGATTTATCATGCTATTTGGGAATATGGATTCCAATGAGAATTATTTTTTAAAGTCTGTGCAAGAGGAGGACACGACAAGATGGCCAAATAGAACCCTTCAGCAATTGTCTCCCTGAAAGAACATCTAATTGAACAACTATCCATGTAAGAAAGCACCTTCATAAACAGCAAAAAAAATCAGGTGAGCAATCATAGTACCTGATTTTAACATAATATCAAGGATAGAGGCATTGAATAGTGTAGGAAAGACAGTCTTGCCTTGCCTCCACCACCCCTCTCCCAGCCATCCTCAGTGCTATACATGTGGACGGAGAATTTGTGTGCTTAGGAGAAAGAGACCTAAGTGAGTGTGGAACTTTGCACTGGAACTTCCTGTATCCCTGTCATAGTGTTGTGAAACACAACCCAAAACAGATTTCTACTGGTACCCATGGAGGGAGCATTTAGATAAACCCTGGACCAGGGGAAATTATCCCCAGCAGGAGTCCTGGCTGGCTCCACCTTTAGCTGATTCACGTGACCTGTGGTTCAGAATAAATTTAAGTGGCAGTCAGGCCACAAAAACTACAGTCCTTGGGCAAACCTTAGTGTTGAGCTGGTCTCACAAGCAGTGGACTTGGGGTACACATGACCCAGTACAATACCAGCTGTGGAGGCCAAGGGAGTGCCTGCATCATCCCTCCCCCAGCTCCAGGCAGTTCAGCTCCAAGAGAGACTACCTCCACTTGGGGAAAGGAGAGGGAAGAGTACAGAGGACTTGTCTTGCAACTTAGGTACCAGCTCAGCCACAGTAAAATAAAGCAGCAAGCAGATTCCCGAAGCCCCTGATTGCAAGCCTTAATTCCTGGATTGTATTTCTAAACCCACCCTGGGCCAGAAGGAAATATACTGCCCTGAAGGGAAGGATCTAGTCCTAGCAGGATTTACCACCTGCTGACTAAAGAGCCCTTGAGTCTTGAATAAACATCAGTGGTAGTCAGGCAGTAGTTGCCATGGGCCTTGGGTGAGGCCCAGTACTGCAATGGCTTCAGGTGTGACCCAGCACAGTGCCAGCTGTGGTGGACATGGGAGTGCTTCCACTCCCTCTGCTAATTCCAGGCAGCACAGCATGGTCAGACTCCTGCGGATTGGAGGAATGAGAAAGAAAAAAGCAAGAGGCTTTTCAGGGTAACCTAGGAATTTGCCCTTATTTTACCCAAGCCAACCAATTATCTGCAATGCTGTGCCTCTAGGAGTTGGCAAGAGTGACAGTGCTTCTGGATTTGGGGAACTCCCCATCCCCTCTGCCCCCAGTGCTGATACAGCTGCAGCTGCAGTGACTATAGGTTTAAGTCACAACACTCAATCTTCTTTGAATATGTCCTTCTCAAAAAGGATGAGTACAAACAAGTCCAGACTGCAAAGACAGAAATAAATAACTCTTCAGTGCCCAGATATTAACAAATGTCCACAAGCATGAAGAACATTCAGGAAAATTTGACATCAGAAAACAAACTAAATAAGGTACTAGTGACCAATTTCGGAGCAATAGAGGTATGTGACCTTTCAGACAGAATTCAAAACAGTTGCCTTGAGGAAGCTCAGCGAATTTCAAGATAAGACAGTGAAGGAATTCAGAATTCTATCAGAAAAAATTTACCAAGAGAAATACAAACAACAAGAAATCCTGGAGCTGAAAAATTCAATTGAAAAACTGAAAAATGTGTCAGAGTCTCCCAACAGCAGAATTGATCAAGCAGAAAAAATAACTAATGAGCCTGAAGACAGGCTACATAAAAATACGCAAAGGAGACTGGGCATGGTGGCTCATACCTATAATCCCAGCACTTTGGGAGGCTGAGTCAGTGGATCACCTGAGGTCAGGAGTTTGAGATCAGACTGACCAATATGGTGAAACCCCATGTCTACAAAGAATACAAAAATTAGCTGGGTGTGGTGGTGCGCACCTGTAGTCCCAGCTACTTGGGAGGCTGAGACAGGAGAATTACTTGAACCTGGGAGGTGGAGGTTGCAGTGGGCCGAGATCACGCCACTGCACTCCAGCCTGGACAACAGAGCAAGACTTCATCTCAAAAAACAAAACAAAACAAACGAAACAAAAAAAATACACAAAGAAGAAAAAGACTAAAAAAAAAAAAAAAGCACACCTACAACATCAAGAAAATAGACTTAAAATGACAGATCTAAGAGTTACTGTTCTTAAAGAGGATGTAGAAAGAGATACTGGAGTAGGAAGTTTATTCAAAAAAATAACAACACCGAACCCTCTAGACCTAGAGAAAGATGTGAACATCTAGGTGCAGAAAGGTTATATAACACCAAGTGGATTCAACTCAAATAAGACTGCCTCAAGGCATATAATAACCAAACTCTCAAAGGTCAAGGATAAAAGATCCTAAAAGCAACAAGGGAAAATAAGTAAATAACATATAAAGGAGCTTTGATACATCTCACAGCAGTCTTTTCAGTGGAACCTTACAAGGCAAGAGAGATAACATATTCAACATCTGAAAGAAAAATCTTCCAACCTGTAATATTATGTCAGCAAAATTATCCTTCAAACATAAAGGAGAAATAGACTTCCCCAGACAAACAAAAGTTGAGGGATTTCATCAACATTAGACCTGTCTTATAAGAAATGCTAAAGGGAGTTCCTCAATCTTAAAGAAAAGGATATTAATAAACAACAATAAATCATCTGTAGGTATAAAACTCACTGGTAATAGTAAATACACAAATACAGAATACTCTTAATACTATAATTAGTGTGTAAACCACTCATATACTTACTTGAAAGACTAGAAGACAAAACCATCAAAGAATAACCAGACTTTTTCAGAGACAGACAATATAAAAAGATACAAACAGAGACAACAAAAAGTCAAGAGGTAGGAGACGAAGTCAGAGTGTAGAGTTTTTTTAGTTTTCTCTGCTGTGTGTTTGTGTATTTGTTTTGCAATTACCAACGCTGTCATCAGTTTAAAATATTGGTTATAAGATGTTATTTGCAAGGCTGATGATAACCACAAAATGTAAACGTATAACAGAGACACAAACACAAAAATGCAAGAAATTAAAACATACTACCAGAGAAAATCACTTTTACACAAATAACAAAATGGCAGTAGTAAGTCCTTACCTATCAATAATAACATTAACTGTAACTGGACTAAATTCCATAATCAAATACATAGAGTGGCTGAATGGACACACACACACACACACACACACACACACACGACCCTACTATATGCTGCCTATGAGAAATTCGATCTATAAAGATACAAATAGCCTGATAATAAAGAAATGGAAAAATTATCCAATGCAAATGGAAACTAAAAATGAGCAGGAGTACATATACTTGTACTATCAGATAAAATAGATTTCATGAAAAAACTGTAAAAAAAAGAAAACAGAGGAAGACAAACAAGGTCATTATATAATGATAAAGGGGTCAATTCAGCAAGAAGATATCACACTTGTAAATATATATGCACCCAATACTGAAGCATACAGATATATAAGGCAAATATTAGAGGTATATAGAGAGATATGCCCCAATACAATAATTGTTGGGAACTTCAACAACCTACTTTTAACATTGGACGAATCATCCAGACAAAAAGCAACAAAGAAACATCAGACTTAATCTGCATTATGGACCAAATGGATCTAATAGACATTTACAGAGTATTTGATCCAGTACCTGCCAAATACACATTCTTCTCCTCTGCTTATGGAACATTCTCAAGGATAGACCATATGGTAGGTCACAAAACAAGTCCCAAAAAATTCAGAAAAACTGAAATCATATCAAGTAACTTTTCCAACCACCATGGAATAAAACTAGAAATCAGTAACAAAGGAACTTTGGAAACTATACAAACACATGGAAATGAAACATTACACTCCTGAATGGCCATTGGGTCAATGAAGAAATTAAAAAGGAAATTTTAAAATATTGCAAAACATACAAAAACGTACGAGATACAGCAAAAGCAGAACCAAGAGGGAAGTGTATAAAAATGGACATTTCCATCAAAAAAGCAGAAAAACTTCAAAGAAATAACAATGCATCATAAAGTACTAGAAAAGCAAGAGCAAATCAAATTCAAAATTAATAGAAGAAATAATAAAGGTCAGAGTAGACATAAATGTAATTGAGACTAAGAAAACACGAAGTATCAATAAAACGAAAAGTTTTTTAAAAAGCTTTTTAAATGAACAAAATTGACAAACCTTTAGCCAGACTAAGAAAAAAAGAGAGAAACCCAAATAAATAAAATCAGAGATAAAAAGTGAGATATTACAGCCGATACTACAGAAATTCAAAGGATTATTAGAGACCATTATGAGCAACCATATGACAATAAGTTGGAAAACCTAGAACAATTGGATACATTTATAGACACATACAACCTACCAACATGGAACCATGAAGAAATGCAAAACCTCAATAGACCAATAATAAGTAACAAGATAGAAACTGTAATTTAAAAGTCTCCCAACAAAGAAAAGCTCAGGACCTGATGGTTTTACTGCTGAATTCTACCAGACACTTAAAGAAGAACTAATACTAATCATACTCAAAACTATTCCCCAAAATCATGAAGGGAATACTTCCAAATTTGTTCTGTAAGGCCAGTATTACCCTCATATCAAAACCAGACAAAGACACAACAAAAGAAGAAAACTACAGGCCAATAACTCTGATGAGCATAGACACAACAAAATACTAGCAAACAAAATTCAACAACACATTAAAAGGATCTTGCATCATGATCAAGTGGGATTCATCCCATGGTTGCCAGGATAATTCAACATACACAAATCAATCAATGTGATATATCACAAAAACAGAACAAAGGACAAAACCCATATGATCATTTTAACTCATGACAAAAAAGCATTTGATAAAATTTAACATTCATGATAAAAACCCTCAGAAATGGGTAAAGAAGGAACATACTTCAACAGTATAAAAGCCATATATGACAAACTCATAGCTAGTATCATATTGAAGGGGGAAAAAACTGAAAGCCTTTCCTCTAAGATCCGGAACAAGACAAGGATGCCCATTTTCACTACTGTTTTTTCAACATGTGCTAGAAGTCCTAGCAAGAGCAATCACACAAGAGAACGAAATAAATGGCATCCAAATTGGAAAGGAGGAAGTCAACTTATCCTTATTTGCAGATGATATGATCTTATATTTGGAAAACCCTAAAGATGACACCAAAACACTATTAGAACTATAAACAAATTCAGTAAATTTGCAGGATACAAAATAAACACACAAAACTCAGTAGCACTTCTAACAGCAGTGAATAATCTGAAAAAGAAACCAAGAAAGTAGTCTCATTTATAATAGCTACAAATAAAATTAAATGCCTAGGAATAATCTTACCCAATGAGGTGAGAGATCTCTACAATGAAAGCTATAAAACATTGATAAAAGAAATTGAAGATGACACACCAAAAATGGAAATACATTCCCATGTTCATAGAGAGGAAAGATCAATATTGTTAAAAATGTTCATACTATCCAAAGAAATCTACAGATTCAATGCAATCTCTGTCAAAATACAAATAACATTCTTCACAGAAAAAGAAAGAAGTCCTAATATTTATACGACACTACAAAAGACCCAAGACAACTAAAGCAATCCTTAGCAAAAAGAAGAAAACTGGAGGAATCACATTATCTGACTTCACATTATACCACAGAGCTATAGTAACCAAAACAACATGATATTGGCATAAAAACAGACAGACCAATGGAACAGAAGAGAGAACACAGAAATAAATGCACAGATTTATAGTCAATTCATTTTCGACAAAAATGCCAAGAATATAATTGGGGAAAGGACAGTCTCTGCAATAAATGGTACTGGAAAAACTGGATATCCACATGCAGAAGAATGAAACTTGACCTCATCTCTTTCAATGTACAAAAATCAAATCAAAATAGATTAAAGACTTAAATCTAAGATCTTGAACTATGAAACAACACAAAGAAAAAATTGGGGAAACTCTCCAGAATATTGGTCTGGGCAAAGATTTTTGGAGTAAGACCTCAAAAGCACAGGCAACCAAAGCAAAAATGGATAAATGGAGTCACATCAAGCTCAAAATCTTCTGCGCAGCAAAGAAAACAATCAACAAAGTGGAAGATGGTGGATTGGCGGCATTGTCAGCATGCGTCTCCCACTTGGAAAGACACAATAGTGTATAGAGATTCATGCTGTGAACATGTTACCAAGAAGCAACACAGAAACTTAACAGGAAAACTGAAAGAAACCACAGGCCCTTAGAAATAAGTGGCAGGCTGCAGCCTACATCATGAGGCAGGTAGAAAACTGCTAGTCTCCAGAGTGTGAAAGACGGATAAACTGTCTCCAGGATTCACACTCCTACTGGCGGACCTGGCAATACAGGCCACAGGAGAAGGCCTGAACCCTACCCAGTAATGGAACTGACTTAGGGAGCGGTGGGAAATATAAAAGTAGAAATGGCGAGAAGAGCCTCACGTGCCTTCCCAATCTCCAACCCATATGAACCGAAGCCATTCTTGACCCTACCTCACCGGGAACCTCACAGAAGTCGGCCAGCTAACTCATGTGGTGGCTGCAGGTTGAGAGAAGCTCCCAAGTGAAATTTGTAATATAATCTTGAGTGGGTACAAACTCCCTTGGCTAGAATCAAGGATGTGAGTGGGAAGTGTGCTGCAGCCACAATGCAGGAGCTGGGTGCCCTCGCCTCATAGGCGGATTGGGAGGGGCGTGGCCTGAAAGCTATGGTAGCTATCTCCACTGGGAAAGCTTATGGCCTGTGGCAGTTTTGAGTTCTGCGCAGACTGCCTGGAACTTAGCTAGCTGCTGCTAGTGGAACCCTGCGGCTGTGAGGCCTGCCTTGCCAAGTGTGTGGGAGCTGAGTGTGGCTGACTTCTACCTGCCACTCCCGGTGTAAACTTCTGTGCAACAGAGACAGCTGTGCTACTTCCTGGAACATGACCCCGGAGGTCAGAGAACTGGCCACGGACCTCCACTGGGGTTTCTGCTTGTCTTACACATGCAGAACCAGAGCATGGACTTGCCTGACCCAGCACCTACCTGGCTTTGCCCCTCTATTTGCTTTTGCAGCTCAACACAAAGGACAGAAATTTTGGGAGCTCTGTGGGGTAGCCCATTGCCCGAAACACCAACGTACCTCTCCTGGGTAACATAAGGCAAGCACAGATCCCACCACTACCACCTCAGCTGGCGTTCTCTTGCAAGCATCACCTCCTGTTTGCAGGCCAACTGACACAATCCACTGCAGCATCTCCACATAGCATAATGAAGTGCCCAGGAAGGAGAAAACTTGTACATGACCTTAGCTATCACCATTGCCTATAACACCCGGGCTAACTAGGAAGTTCTGAGTGTCCATTTGACCAGTTCATTATGACTACAACTGGCATTTGAGAAAGCCAACACACTAAGGTTATTTTTAATCAAGGAATCACACAGAGTCTATGTCACCCCCCTACCACCCCCACCAGTGCTGGTGGTCGTACCTGCTACTGAGAGACTTGAGGATAGGTCACATCACTACATCCCTTGCAGATATTCCCCAGTACTAGTCTTGAGTGTGGCAACTCCACTGGGTGGCTAGACCCAGAGGAGCAGCAGCATTCACAGTAGTCTGGTTCTCAGGGACTCCTACTCCTAGGGTAAGGGGCAGTGCACCACAGTAAGGGAACACCCCATGGGACAAAAGAATCCAGGTGGCAGGCCTTGAGTCCCCAAACTTTTCTGCTTGTAGAAAGTCTCTTTCAGCAGAGGCACAGGTGGGGTGCTGGGCTAAGGAGGTTGAGGAGAAGCCTGTGACTCTCCAATGGTCAGGCAGCCCTGGTGCTCATGAAGTGTCTTGAAGAAGGGGAATTCTTCTCCCCTTATCTACCACTGCAGACACAGCTGGGGCTTCTCCCACAGGAGCTCGAAATGGCTGCACCTATAGACAGCCTTTCTGGAAAACTTCAGGATAACGGCATCCCCACAGGTGAAGTGCCCTCCAGGTTCAGGTTTGCACAGGGGTAGAGCCACAGTCCTCTCTACTTGGAACACCAACATACCTGCAGATGAAAACAGGTGCCTGTCTGATTGGAATAGCTGGAACACTGGGTTAGGAGTGAGTCTCAGAGCTGGATCACTTCCCTGCTGGCCCAGTAGGGGAGCTGAAGTGGGTCCCACCCTTCCCCCGATGAGACCTCAGTGTGTTTCACTGAGAGCTCCCGCAGCCACCTCTGTCAAGGCTGGGACCTCTGCCCACCACTGGGCATTGCATTTATCTATCTGCTTTAGCCACAACCAGTTTCTACCCAGGGGCACCTTATGTACTGGCCTGAAACCTGAATTATTCAACTCAGTAAATAAAATACTGGGGACAAATTAAATAGATAAATCTCATGGGGAATGAGATAAACTTCAGGAAACCTCTACCATTCCAACTCCATAGGAGACAGTGCACTTGCTCACACACCAAGCACATTGCTACTAAAATCAACATCTGAGAAAGCCGTAATACAAAGATTCACACAAAAAAACAAGGAACTCATACAAACTATTCACTCTGAAAGCACCAAAAGCCAAATTAGGCTACAATAAACTATAAACATTAAAGTCATATCCTAAAGGGAAAAAGTAAATTTAAAAAACACACACAGTCAAATCACATATAAACTAAGAACAATTAGAAGAAGTCTACCCAAATGAGAAGGAACCAGAAAAATAATTGTGACAATATGACAAAACAAGGTTCTATAACACACCCAAAAGATCACATTATTCTCCAGCACTGGATCCAAACCGAGATGAAACCTTTGAAATACCAGATAATAAATTCAAAAGATTGATGATGAAGCTACTCGAGGAGATACAAGTGAAAGGTGAAAAGCAACATAAACCAACATAAAAAAAGTATTCAAGAAATATGGGATTATGTAAAACGACCAAACCTAAGAATAATTGGCGTTCCTGAGGGAGAAAAGAAAGCAAAACGTTTGGAAAACTAGAAAACTTCCTTGGCCTTGCTAGAGAATTAGATATACAAATAGAAGAAGCTCAAAGAACATCTGGGAGCTTCATTGCAAAAAGGACATCACCAAGGTATACAGCCATCAGGCTATCTAAAGTTAATGTAGAAAAGAATTCCAAGAGCATTGAGACTAAAGCATCCGCTAACCTATAAGATTAACAGCAGACTTCTCAGCAGAAACCTTACAAGCCAAAAGGGATTGAGGTCATATTTTCGACCTCCTTAAACAGAACAACTGTCGGCTAAGAATTTTTTATGTCACAAAACTAAGTTTCATAAATCAAGAGGAAATAAAGTCTTTTTCAGACAAACAAATGCTGAGGGAATTGTCACTACCAGACAAGCCCTACAAGAAATGCTAACAAGAGTTCTAAATCCTGAAATAAAAGGTCAATATGTGCCAGAATAGAACCTCTTGAAGCCATAAAACCCACAGGGCCTATATAACAAAAACACAATGAAGAAAATAAAGTAACTAGGTAACAATCCACATGACGACTGGAGCAATACCTCACATCTCAATATTAATATTGAACATAAATGGCCCACTTAAAAGATACAGATTGGCAGAATGGACAAAAATCATAAACCAAATATCTATTGTTTTTAAGAGACTCACCTAACATGTAAGGATTCACATAAACTCAAGGTAAAGGGATGGAGAAAGATATCCCATGCAAATGGAAGCCAAAAGCAAGCAGTAGTAACTATTCTTATATCAGATAAAACAGACTTTAAAAAAAAAAAATAAAAAAATAGACGAAGAAAGTCATTGTATATGACAGAAGGATCAATCCAAAAAGAAGATATTACAACCTTAAATGTATGCACACCTAACTCTGAACCTGCCAGATTCATAAAACAATTACTCCTAGACTTAAGAAATGAGATAAAAAGCAACACAGTAACACTAGGGGACTTCAACACTCCACTGACAACTCTAGACAGATCATCAAGTCAAAAAGCCAACAAAGCAATAATAGACTTAAACTATACTCTAGAACAAAGGAACCTAACAGATATTTACAATTCTACGCAAGACCTGCAGAATATACATTTTTCTCATCAGCATGTGTAACATTTCTCAAGATAAACCATATGATAGGCCAGAAAACAAGTTTAATAATTTTTTAAAACTCAAAATCACATCAGGTATATTTTCAGACCACAGTGAATAAAACTATAAATCATCTTTAAAAGGAACCTTCAAAACTATACAAATACATGGAAATCAAACAATCTGCTCCCAACTGATTGGGGGCTTAACAATAAAATGAAGATTAAAATTCAAAAATTATTTGAAATAAATGATAATAGCAACACAAATTATCAATAACCCTGGGATACAGCAAAAGCAGTGCTAAGAGGAAAGTTTACAGTGCTAAATGCCTACATCAAAAAGCCTGAAAAATCACAAATTGACAACCTAACATCACACCTTAAGGAACTAGAGAAACAAGAACAAATGAAACCCAAAGCTAGCAGAAGAAAAGAAACAACAAAGATCAGAGAACTGAATGAAATTAAAACAAAAAAATACAAAAGATCAATGAAAGAAAAAAATGATTCTTTGAAAAGATAAACAAAATTGATAGAGCATTAGCTCGATTAACCAAGAAGAGAGAAGATTTAAATAAGCTCAATTAGAAATAGAAATGGAGACATTATAGCCAAAACCATAGAAATACAAGAGATCATTCATGACTAGTATGAACACCTCTGTAAACACAAACTAGAAAATCTAGGGGAAATGGATAAATTTCTGAAAACATAAAACTCTTCTAGATTAAATCAGGAAGAAACAGAAACCCTGAACAGACTAATAACAATCAGTGAGATTGAATCAATAATAAAAACAATTGCCGACAAGAATAAAGCCCAGGGCCACATGGATTCACAATAGAAATCATGCCTCTGCACTCCAACCTGGGTGATAGGGTGAGACCCCATCTCACACACACACAAAAAAGGAATGAATCTAACAGAATGAAAGTAAATGATATGATCCCAACAAGCACCTACTTTTCAAAATTAAAAGTGATAATTTTATTATGTGTGTTGATCCTAAATAAATGCAATTTGATAGTGCTATCGTGACATGTGATTATAAAAGTACTTTGTTTTTTGAAAGATTGATGAATCCTTTGGTTTTATTATCATTGTCATTAAAATAGCAAAATAATTGAAACACTTCGCCTTTCATAGCTAAAACACCTTTCATTTTCTTGAGTGCTTTTTCCCCCTTCATTCATAATTGTTCATCATTTATTTTTCTTAGCTTAATCTTCTTTGAGGTACACATTCCATTCAACCACTAAATGGAATTAACATCCTACCAAATCATTTCTGTCCTCTCAATCTTGTTCTTAACAAGATATAAAATGTACATTTTTCTAGAACTCAACCTGATCATGAGATCATTTCTACTGAGGGCTCACAGGAAGGTCATGGTAAAGGCCAATTAAAGGTTGATCTATGAGGTTTGTGGGGAAAGGGATTCCAAGATATGACTTCTTCCCCCTGACTTTGTTTCTCCTAGTTCATATTCCTGGGACATTTTTTACTCTAAGGGGCCTCCTCATGTTGAGGTCTTCTCCAGTTCCTAAACCAATGATAAAGGAGTAAGCAAACATTGTAGTTTCAGATTCTCCCCTTCTTTCCACTCATTAATTCCTCTTTGCAAGATATTAGGGAATTGTCAAATGTTCCTCTCTATCTCTAGCAACACTTTTTTCTTAAAGTCTATTTCATTTCATCTTTGTATAGATACTTGAGATCTCTCATGATAGTTCAGCTTTTATGTTTGCATGGTGTGTGTTTGTGTGTGTATTTATCTGTAGTATAATAAAAAATAAATACTTGGTCTTTGATCCTCTATTCTTGGCACAAATCTCCTAAAACCTTTGGAATTTAATGGCTTTATATCTGGATGAAATGACTCATGATAGTGGGCAGCAGTGGGCTGCCTAGATACTTCAGGATAGGGGCTGGTCACCAGATAAACTAATCATGTAATTAGAGGGTTGTGACTTGCGGCCCCACCCCCTGACCTCCAGTGTTGGGATTCACTCAGGATGGTGGCAGAAATATTAAAGGGAAATACTAGGGAAAGTTATAGGGAATAGGCACAAACCTTTTTGGAAGGCCGAAAGATTACATAGCTTGTAATTAATTGAACAGGCTGAAGGCGGCCAGTTCTTACCTTAGAGCATTGTGTCATAGGGTAAATACTAGGGATAATAGAGGCTTCCCCAGTTAAGTCCTTTTACCCTACCACCATTAACTAACCTCTGAGCCAGATAGCCCTCTCGGCAGTGGGGTGGTCGACCAGGGATATTGACCCCTAATGGTATTTACTTTAGACTGCGATACCTGAACTTCAATCATTCGTAAAACTACTCTGTTAACCATGTTAATTATCCACAAGTGTGTTGACTCAGAGCTTCTGTTGTTAATTCAATACTAAATAAATGCCTGAAGTGCCAGCTACTCAAGGCCAGCCACAGTGACAAACCTCTCTTGGTGTGCAGGTGGTCAGACACTCAGCAGGACTGGCAAAACAGAATATCTGTGTGTCAGTGTACGTTTTATTCATCCATCATTTGAGTCAGGGTCTGCGGGCAGACCCCTGCAGCTAATGCCCTCTTGTGAGGAGCAATACCTCACTCCAGTGAAGGCAGAGGGACTAGAGACTGAATTCAATCACCAATGGCCAATGATTTCATCAATCATGACTATGAATGAAACCTCCAAAAACAAACAAACAAACAAGCAAGCAAACAAAACAAAAAAAACCCTAGATGATGAAGTTCAGAGAGCTTCCAAGTTTGAATACATCTGCATGCTGGAAGGGTGATGCACCCTGACTCCATAAGGGCAGTGGCTCCTGTGCAGGGACTCTTCCAGACCCTGCCCTATGTACCACTGTATCTGGCTTTTCATTTGTCTCCTTTATAATAAACTGGTGACCAGACCCTATCCGGAAGTATCTAGGCAGCCCACTACTGCCCACTACCATGAGTCACCTTATTCGGACACAAAGCCAGTAATAGTAAGTAGAGTGCTTTTCTGAGTCCTGAGGGCTGTTCTAGCAAATAATTGAACCTGAGAGAGGGTAGGAAGTCCCAAACTTGTTGTCAACTGGGCAAGAGTTCGAGTCACCTGAGAACCCCACTCGCAGCTGGCATCTAAACTGAAAGTGATCTTGTGGACTAAGTCCTTTAACTTGTGGGATCTGACACTAACTCCAGGTAGATAGTATCAGAATAGGATTGAATTTTGGGGCACCCAGTTGGTGTCAGAGAGTTAGAGAACTGATGTGGGGAAATGATACATATGCAGTGCTGGGGAAAACAAACAAACAAACTATACACCATCCTTTTATTTTCAACCTATTTTTAGATTGGAATCTAAAGTGTTTCTTATAGACAGAAAATAGTTGGATCTTCTTTTTTTGTCAGTCTGACAATCTCTGCCTTTTGATTGGATTGTTTCATTCCTTCATATTTAATATTATTATTGATATAGTTGGACTTGAATCCCATTTTGCTTTTTAGTCTCATGTCTTTTTCGTTTCTCTATTTTTTATTTATTCTGTTCTTTTTGTATTAAGTGGGTAATTTTTCTGGTGTATTATTTTAATTTCTTTAATGACTTTTAGATTATATTTTTGAGTCATTTTATTAGCATTCACTAGAGGAATTACAATGTATACCTTAATTTATTAGATTCTACTTTAGATTATTACTATCCTCGTCTTTTCTTTCTCTGGATTTGAGTTACCATATGATGCCATTTTCTTACTCCAGTATAGTTTTTTCTCTCCTTGTGTCAAATATATTGTCAAATATATTATGCCTCTATATGTTATAGGCCCAACAATATAATTTCATAGATCTTGTGAAATTATATTGCAACTTTTAAATCAGTTGGAGAAAAAAAAGAAGGAATATGTAATTATATTTTTTTATAGCTACCTATACAATTACATTTAACAGTCCTCCTTGAGTTTTTCATGTGAATTCAAATTACTCTCCAGTTTAATTTTCTTTCAGCCTCAAAAACTTCCTCATAGCTCTTGGAAGTATTTCTGCTATAAATAAATTTTCTCTGTTTCTATTAATCTGGGGATATTTTTCATTTTTAAAAAGATAGTTTTGTGTTTTTGTTTTGTTTTGTTTTTGTTTTTGTTTTTCCTTCAGCACATTGAATATGTTACCCCGTTGTCTTCTGAAATTCACTGTTTCAGACAAAAAGTCAGCTGTTACTCTTACTAGAAGTCACTTGTATGTGATAAGTCATTTTTCTTTTGCTACTTTTAAGATTATCTCTTTCTCTTTGTTTCACTACAATGTGTTGGAATGTGAATCTCTTTGTGTTTATCCTTCTTGGGGTTCATTGAGCTTCTTATAGGGTAGTTTAATGTTTTTCATTAGATTTGGAAAGTTTCCAGCCATTACTTCTTTGAATACAGATGCTCCTAAACTTACAATTGGGTTTCATCCCGATAAACTTATTATAAGTTGAAAATCTAGGTTGAAAATGCACTTAATACACCTAACCTACTGAACATCATAGCTTAGTGTCATCTACCTTAAACATGCTTGGAACATTTACATTAGCCTACAGTTGTGCAAAATCATCTAACACAAAGCTTATATTATAATGAAGTTGTTATAAAGAATTTTAAAATTCAAAGTACAATTTCTACTGAATGTGTATTGCCTTCTCTATGTTGTAAAGTCAAAAAGTTGTTAAGGTAAACCATAGTATATTGGGGATTTTTTTTTTCTTTTTTCTTTTTGTTTTTTTTTTTTTTTGCTTCTTCTCTCTCTTCTCCTTTTGGCACTCCCATTACACACATTTTGGTGCACTTAAGGCTGTTCCACATTTCTCTGAAACCATTCATTTTTCTTCATTATTTTCTATTCTTCAAATGGTGTGGTCTCTATTGAGCTGTCTTTAAGTCTGCTGATTCTTTCTTCTGCCAGAAAGAAGTACCCATTTGAATCCTTCTAGTGGATTCCCATAGAAGTAGCTCTTGGCATTTCTTTCAGGTAATTACTTTTTCAAAACCCACCAATTCCATTCTGCCTTCCAGAGATGATGCAAGCCTTACCCCTAATTACTCCCTCTTGGGGAATTTCTAGACCTTGCCTCTGCCAACTTTCATGGCAGATTGGTCAGTATTATCAGATATAGATTCTTGCTACAATCCTCTATTCTCTGCAAGGCAACTATCATCACTCTTGTTTTAAATAAATGAGTGTTGGGGTTTGGTGCCCCTGTAAGAGGAGTGATGCCGCAAATGAGAATTTTTTTTTTTTTTTGAGATGGAGTCTCCCTCTGTTGCCAGGTTGGAGTGCAATGGTGCAATCTCGGCTCACTGCAACCTCCGCCTCCTGGGTTCAATCAATTCTCCTGCCTCCTCCCGAGTAGCTGGGACTACAGGTGCATGCCACCACACCCAGCTAATTTTTTGTATTTTAGTAGAGACAGGGTTTCACTGTGTGAAAATGTAAAGCCAGAATTGAGTAGTAATTTGTCCAGAAATTGAAAGACTAGAACGCTGGTCTCTGGAATTTTAACCAGAGCAGTTATTGCATATAAGAATCACCTGAGACTTATTTAAAAGATATGATGATTATCCAAACCTATAGTGAACATGCAACAAAGAGTTATTTACCTTATTAAAGAGGAAATCAGCTGGATAGCAATGACAATTCAAGGGAGTAACGGAGAGACCAATACACATAGTAAATGAAAGAAAGTCCTGGAATAAGAATGCCAAATTATTTACAAAGGGGGAAAATATCCTATAGAGTTATAAAACTTAACATCTGTAATTACCTTTTCTATAGCAATTATTTGGACATCTGTCATCCAAAAATTATTTTAAATACATTAATCTCCTACAAGTTACCATCTAATTTCATAGAATCTGGGTCTGAACCAATAGTAAATAGAAAGTCAAACAAAGAAACAGTCCTAGAAAATTAGATAAACCTTGGATGGACCTGCTAGACAGTGCTTCCTTATGAAAAGACATATAGTCATCATTTCGTGTTATTTCCAAGTTTTGGATTTTTAAAAAATACGCATAAAGTGTTTAGCCCAGATCCTGCCACACAAAAAATACTTGACATATTATAGCATCTTTATTATTGCTATCTTTGTAATCCTGGCTCAGTCACAGCTAGTTGGGTGATCTTAGTCAGTGTACTCTCTTTGTTTTCCTTTTCTCATCTGTAAAATGGAGATAATAATGGTTTCTATCTTACACAGCTATTATGAAGATTAAGGATTTTATATACACAAAGCACTTAGTATCTGGCACAGAATAATCACAAAATAAGTAAAAGTGAATGCTGTCGTTCTTCACAGCATTTGGTGTCTCACTACAGTTGACATTTTTACAATATAAGGAAATGAAGCGTTGGGAGGGAACCATTGCTGCCATGGCAAGAGGGTGTGTACAGCTAGTCAATGGATGCCCGAAGAACTTTTGCAGCTTGTACTCAAACTGAAGAGCAAGCTGTTTATAGCTGGGCTGCGAAACTAGCTCAGGGTTGCCTCAAATATTTTTAAAATGGACATATTCCAGGGTTCTGAAAGCAAAGATAAATTTTATACTCTTGTTTGTCTGCTTTTTGCCTTCATCCTGACACAGTAATAACATGCAACACACTTTCACAGATTACTGCAAGAACTGCCTGAGGTTTTCAACCAAATCCAGGCCTATCGTGTCCATGACATATTTCCCTGGGGATGAAAATGTTAACTATTTTCTACTAAGAGCAGCTTCCTCAACATGTTTGACTGCCTTATTTGATGTGGAAATAGAAAGCAAACGTCATTGCCAACCAACCTCTGCATATAATCATAGCACAAATAGCCAACAAGATATTGCTATTTTCATAATCCCATTTTCTCCTGCATACAAGGAGTATCTGAAATGTGTGTAGAGAAAACTAATAACTATCTTTCCAGCAATGTTCTCTTGGCATTGGTATATTGGGAAACACATTTTAGATCAATGGCCAGCTTACGCTGGTATTAATAAGACATCCTTTTGAGCTTTGTAGAAATCTCTTTTCAATGACTCATTATATGAAGGACATGGAAGATAATTATAAAGACTCAAAACTCAGAGACAGCCCAGTAATTTTTTTCAAAACACAATTAATATTGGTGAAAATAGGTTTGATGACAATTCTAGTAGAGACAAATTACTGGGCAGCGATCTGGGGTCATGACCCTTTCTTCTCAGGCTGTGTCTCCTAAGTTGAGAACGCAGCTTCTACGAAACCAGAGAACTTAGCACACTGTCACAGAAGGTGTGCGTTTTCTTTATTAGGTATATTTCAAGAATGAGATGGGCTATAATGTGTCACCTGTATAAACAGGTGATTAGTGTTGAAAGGCTTTCATGACCTTTCTCAGAAATGAATCATCCTTCCCTATTTATTTATTCAGCTATTCATTTATTTATTTCTCCTTTAATGATAGAAGTAATAAATGCATTACCAATTGCAAATAATGCATATGTCATTTTAAAAAGCACAAAGGAATAGACAAAAATTCTCCATAATTTGTAGGTAGCAGTAATCCTACCTACACATTTTGTTTTGTGTACTTCTAGTGTCTTTTCATGATTTACAGATAGGGATAAGATAGAGGAAGTAGGGGGAGAGAGAGAGATCATACATATGGTTTGTAACTTGCCTGGCAGATAAGGGCTTGTTTGAGTTACTTAAGTGTGCATAAGAAATTACCTCAAAATTTAGTGGCCTTAAAAACAACAACATTGATTTCGCTCACAGATCTGCAATCTGAGCAGGGCTTGATGGGGGCAGCTTATGTTTGTTCCACTTCATGACCGGTGAGGTGGCTCAAGAGCTGGGCCTGCGTTATCTGAGGGCTCTCTCACTTGCCTGCCTGATACCTAGGCTGGCAGACCCAACAGCTGGGGCTGGAACAAATGTGCTGCCTCAGGCATCCTTTGCTCTCTGTGTAGCCTCTTCTCATGGTGTATCCAGTGTGGAAGCTTCAGAAGATCCAGACTTCTTATATGTGAACTTAAGGTTCCCGAGGCTTGTGGCTGGCAAAGAGCAGGGATGGGGAGGCAGAGAGGAAACTGTGTCACCTTTCATGACAGCCTTAGAAGTACACAGAGCCACTAGCCAGTCCATTTTTACAGGGGGTGGCGGAGGACTAGAATCTATCCACCTTGCTGGAGGGAGTGTCAAAGAGGTTCTGAACATTTTTTAAAACTACCAGCAACTGAATAGTTGAATAAATAAATAGGGAAGGGCAAATCACTCTGAGAAAGGTCATAAAAATCTATTAATACTGATTACCTGTTTCCACAGTGTCACATTATAGACCTATCTCATTCTTGAAATACACCCAGTAAAGAAAATGCATACTTTCTGTGTGTTCAATGAATGTTTATTGGCTGAATGAGTTTAGCAAGTCATGAATATTTTCCTACATCCATGAATATTTTACAGCATATATTTAAAGGATTGTATTGGGGATATATAATTATTTATTTAACCAATCTCTAGTTACTCATTATTCGATATTTAGATTATTAATTTTGCTGTGTAGATAATTCTGAGATTAACATCCTAGAACAGAAGTCTCTGTTTTCTTTCAATCAATTTGGACATAAAATTTCTGGAAGAAAGGGCTAATATATTTTTAAGGTTTTTGGAGAGCTACTGCAAAAATGCCCTAGATTTTTAATGTCCTTGTTCCCTACTGCAAAAGCATCTGCCGATTAGCCTGGTAAGCCAATATATAAACACAGGGTGGCATATCAATATAAGTCTGGAAGCAAATACATAATAAATTGTTATTGATGTTATATTACATGCTAAAGTAATATTACTGATGTTTTCAGATTTTATAGGCATCCTGTTCATTTAGAGGAAAAAATGGAAGTAGAAATAGAATTCATTCAAGAAAAGAAAGCCATGAAATCCTATTTTCTTACTAGCGTTGGGCTACCAAGTTGACTCAATATTTCCAGGCAGGGTGACAACTAAAAGAGAAAATAACAAGTAATAACAGAATTGAAAAGTATTTAAGGTAAGAGCAAACTGGTTGCTCACCAGAAGCATGGCTATTTTTGCTCCTAATTCTAGTGAGAAACTTCTTTGAGAAAGAACACTGTAAAAGTAATGCAGGGGATCCTTACTGGTTCTTACTTAGCCACTTGTGTCTTATCTGTAAAACGGGGGTGATAGCAAGACATTGATAAAAACTACATGCATTAGTACATGTCAGGTGACTGGAACAATTCCTAGCACATAAATATTCTCTACATGCTAGCTGTTGCATCAAGAACTGACAGTAGAGCAGCAGTTAAGAGACCAGGTCTGTAGTTAGACCACCTGGGTTCAAATCCTAGATCCACCACGTACTAGCTGGTCATTGGTGTTCATGAAATATTAGCTATGGTGATTATTAAAAGTCCTATAGTAAACCTATTAACAGGTTACCCCAGGGCCACCTTGTAACAGATTCCTGATGTAAACTAGACACCACACCAAGTTTCATTTCAGTAAAATCAATTATGCAGAAGATACAACTGTGTGGCTCAGTTACAGAGCTCTCTGTAACTTTAAGAATAAAGGGTAAAAAGTTGTAAGAATTGCCCATACATTATTTTTTCAGTCCAGCATTAAACTGAAACCCATACCTAATTTGCTTATGACCATAATACTACTATTTTTAGCTGATAAAAGTACAGATTTAACCACTGAAGGACTTCTATCATAGAACCCAAAACAAGGCTACAAAGTTTCAAAAGAGAGATTCTGGTTCTGTTTCTCAATATACTGTTGGGATGAGATTTAAATGTTTAATTATTGTTTTCTGAAACACCAGTTCACAGTAGTGAATTCACCATGTCACTTTTTCTCAAGTAATGTTAATTTTAATAGCTTCAACATTCTCCTTAGTGGAAAAAAAGAAAGAGATAGAAAAGGCACTATGAACCTTGTATATATCTGAAAATATTAAACATACAATACATATAAATATAATATAAATAACATGTAGAATTCTGCAGCATTTTGAATACACATAATTAAATACTAGAATATATTAAAAGACAGACTCTACAACAAAGAAGTCCCTGCCCTCATATGTCCAATAGGAGCAATTCAGTCTACACAGTTTCAGCTCTTCATCTAGGAAGCCAAAAACGGGTTCATATTCACTTGTTTTCTTGAATCATGATTCAAAGCTGATATCCAATGCAAAGGCTACTGAAAATGTGGCTGAAAAATCACTTAGAAGCACAGAACCATGTAAAACAAAATGATATTTGTTTGGATAGTGTTTCATATCAGTTGTGCATCTCGATCTAGCATTATTTAACTCCTTTCCCTATTAACTGCTTTGCTATGGCCATTTTTAAAAATTTGCTTAATAATTTCTCTTAAAATGGAATGATTAACAAATTATAGGATTTTATTGTCTCTTAATCTGTTTCTATCCTTTGAGATGAATTCCTTTCTATTGATCTATTTCTGAATTTCTTTAAAATTATGGCCTATGCTTAATATGCGGTGTAAATGTTTTTCTTGTTGGAACTGGAAATTGTGCTTCCCAGTCCCAGCTTTCCTCTAGCTCTGCTTTTAATTAAAGTTCAATTTTACCCTGTTGTTGGCCATATTATGAGAGGCATTATATGAAATCCAATTTGCATATACTGAAACATTAGAAGCACACCAGAGGCACTTTTTAGTTATTTAAATTCTGAAATGATTCCCTTATCCCACATCTGGTGAAATCATGTAATGTTCACTTTTCCTATCCTTTGAAATTCCCCTGTGAGCTGTTAGCATTAGATGAAATCATCCTCAAAGGCTCTGAAAAGAACTTAACTAAACATTTATACCTCTCACATCATGCATCCTTGTTTTATTCACATATAAAAACCACAAATTCACCTTAACAATTTAGTTTTACTTATTTCTAAAAGCACAATGGCATTATATTCATACTTAGGAAAATAAGCAAAATTGATTATTTCTTTGGAATTCTTTCTCCCACACACACATACACACACCTCTACACACACATTCTAGACCTTGTATATACTCTCCTTTGGTTATGACCCCTGTGGTTTTATATAGCAGAAACCCAACACAACTAATTTAAACAAGAAAAAAATATTTAAAAATTCATATTACCCAAAAGTGCAAGTGTACATTTTTCAGACATTGATGTACCCAGGGGCTTCAGCAGCAAGCAACATCATCAGGCCTTAATCTCAATCTCTCTCTCTCTCACCCCTCCCCCTCCTACCCCACCCCCCAGCCCACCCCCTGCTTTTCTTTATTCTTATGTAGGCATTTACCTACATGCACATAGAGCATTTACCAGTAGCTTTGGCTTACAGCCTGCCATCTCAGTGACCACAGTGAAAAATATCATTTCTTCTTGCAGAGTTCCAACAACAGTCTCAGACTGTGCTGCCTTGAATTGAACTGATTTGGATCAGGTGCTCATTCCTGAACCAAACACTGTGGCCAGAGGGTGAAAACTACTCATTGAACAGTCCCGGTCCTGTGTATCCCCCAGATCCAGGACTAGAGTCAGCCCCACCCAAAACATTTGCACAGAGAGTGGAGACAGAGAGTGGTTCCCAGTAAAAAACAAAACAAACAAAACAAACAAACAAACAAAAAAAACAAAAAGAAAACTATTGCCAGAAAATGGTGGACTATTTCGGGAAGGTACATAAAATAAGTGTCCACGACACTTCCTGGATAGTTTGAGAAATCCAGTATCCCTCCAACCCAGATCTGATACTTGGCCTTCTCACTTAACTACTGTGCTTAAATAAACCAGTCAGTCAGTAAATCAGGTCACTGAAAAACATCTGAAAACGTGTAGTGTGTTCAAATATACAGACTTCAAGTATTTCTCTTCTCAAACAGTTGTGTTATCCCCCTATACACATAGCCCTGACAACCAGTGCAGTAGCTTGTTATAGTTAACAGAATAATAAGAAACTCACCACCAGTAAAAAAGAGGGGTAAATAATTCAAGTTAAAATAACATTTATATCATCTGTATTCCAAAAACTCATTCAAATGATAGTAAAAATAATTCTTTACACAAAACTCCTATGGCACAAAGTATCATAGAAGAGATGACAGTAAAAATATTTTGGAAGCTGAAAACAGATGGAAAAGACCTGTGAAAGCTGAAAACCAAGTCAGCATGGAATCTGAGTCCCAGAAACAAGCCAGACGAAAGCAGAAGGGCCCAAGAGTCAGGGCATCAAGTAGAGTTCAGGTGAGTCTGAAAACAGAAGAACTAGATAGAAGGAGAGTTGATAGATATCCAGACCTGCTTCCTGATCCAGAGTAGCCTGGGACTGGCATCACAGCACTCAGGTATAGTCTCTGGGGAGGTTGGATGAGGGAGACTCTGTGCATGGCACAGAATGCATGCTTGAGTGTAAGGACACAATTCTGAAAACACAATTCTGAAAAGTGGTGTTAGGGCATATACCTGAAAAGTGAGTCCCAAGCCCTCCTTCCCTCTCAGGAGTCTAAGAATTCTAAATTTGAGTATGGCTTTCCGAGTGATTACAAAAGTGTAGATCTCCTGGTAGAAGGATAGAACATACTTTATGTAAAAGTTGTGACTTGATTTATCATTTTTGTGTTTTTGTTTATCATTCTTGGCTCTCTGCAAGAACACCAACTTTGTAAGTGATTCCATGTGCTGTCATTGGCATCACCTTCCACAGCTTCAGAAGGTAGGACTGAAGAGGGTCCCCTGGAGCCGTGTGCTCATGCCAGGACCTCTTAGCCTTGCACCTTAGTGACTAGAGAAGATCAAGACCAGAATCTCAGCCTTCAGGTTCAATATACCTTTAAATGGCCAATCATATTCCGTTCCCTAGCCCTAAATCACCACTGTGACCTCTGGAACATAGGGTCAGACACAAACTCAAGCACTGACAAAACCCCTACATCCTCGTTTTCTTTTCTAGAAATTCCCTTCACTTATGGTCCTCAAAGAGACATGGCTTCTCCTGAAGCTACAGTTTTCTGTGTTCCCTATTTAAGTGGTGTCTGTTTATCTCCCAATCCCACACACCAGAGGGCCTGGAAGAAAGGAAGGCCATCCCTCTGCTCCTCATTGCCATCTCCATTTCCATCCATCCCTCCTCCCTCACCCGGCTCAGTTCTTCTGAAGCTCAGGTATTCACAGTCTATTATCCACCTCTGTTTATTAGATTATTCTCCATCTCTGGGTCACTTCTCATACCATGAAGATTTTAGCCCCTAGCTTATAGTCACTTTCTCCAACTCTACCCCAGTCATAACATTTCATTATTTCAATTTGTACCTAATCTATCCCATCCTCTGGCTGCTCAGCTCCTTGAGCTCCTCCCCTCCAGTGATCCTTTCCTCAGGTCACCCACCCTCAGAATCCTTCTTTATTCCCTTGCATCTATGCTCAGCTCTCCCACATTGTCATATTCTCTTAGCCAAACACCAGCTCTGCCTGCTCCCCTGCTCCCCCTGACACACACCTGTGCAGCTGAAGGTGGCTGGAAAAACATCAGGCCACCATGCTGACTCGTCTTACTCTAAGTTTGTGCTCAGTGACTCCACCTTGGCCTTTAGGACTGATCTCTAGCATCATAACACTTCCTTGTTTTGTTTTCAGTCCCATTTTTCTAGATTAATATCTCATATCTTCTTCTTTCTCCTCAAACCTCCAACATTTCCATGGCCATTCCCATCCTTCTCCTCAAATGATGCCCTTCCTTCTTATTTCATCAAGTCAACAGACACAATCAGAAGAGAGGATCTATGCATTACTACCACCAAATTTCCTAACCTCCCTGCATCTGTATCTTCATACTCTGCCTTTACTACCATTAAAAATGGATGAGTGGGCCAGGCATAGTGGCTCACGCCTGTAATCCCAGTACTTTGGGAGGCCGAGGTGGGCTGATCACTTGAGGTCAGGAGTTCGAGACCCAGCCTGGCCAACATGGCGAAAACCCCATCTCTACTAAAAATACAAAAATTAGCCCGGCGTGGTAATGCACATCTGTAGTCCCAGCTACTTGGAAGGCTGAGGCAGGAGAATCACTTGAACCCAGAAGGCAGAAGCTGCAGTGAGACGAGATTGTGCCACTGCACTCCAGCCTGGGCGACAGAGCCCAACTCTGCCTCAAAAAGAAAAAAAAAAAAATGTATGAGTGGGCCCAGCTCCAATCTAAGGCCAACTCCTTCAACACTTACTGGATTCCACACGTCCCCCACCCAAACCTACTCAAGAACAAGGGGTCCAGCAATTGTCTTGTCCCTATACTGAATTATCCATTTTCCCCTCTGAACTAGATTATCCCTATTGGCACTCCCATTAAAAAGGAGGAGAAGGGCTGGGTGCTGTGGCTCACGCCTGTAATCCCAGCACTTTGGGAGGCTGAGGTGGGCAGTTTCCTTAAGACCAGAAGTTTGAGACCAGCCTGGCCAACATGGTGAAACCCACAACCCTGTCTCCACTAAAAATACAAAAATAGCCAGGTGTGGCAGTGCATGCCTGTAGTCCCAGCTACTCGGGAGGCTGAGGCACAAGAATCGCCTGAACTCCAGAGGCGGAGGTTGCAGTGAGCGGAGATCACACCACTGCACTCCAGTACTGGCAACAGAGCGAGACTCTGTCTCAAAACAAAAAAAGGCGAGGGGGAGGGGAGAAGAAGGAAGAAACAAGGAGGAAGAGAAGGAAAAGGAGACACCGTTCAATTCATACCCATCCAGCTCTCACTGTATCATTCTGCCACCCTTTCAGCAAAAGCCTCAAAAGATTATCCAACTGTTTGTATCAAATTTTTGCCTTCATTCCTTCTTGAATCCACAGCAGTTAGACTTCGGCCCTTGTCAATCAGAACAAATTTTTCTCTTGTCAGTGCAATGATTAATCCTCAGTCCTCATTTTATTCAGTCTGGCAGCAGAATTTGATAGTTATTCAGTCCCTTTCTCCTAAAACACTCCCTTCTCTTGGTTTCCAAGATACCATTCTCAGTTTTCCTTATACCTGCTGAGCATTCCTCATCTACCTTCTCGGCTGGTTTCTCTTCACCTTCCCAGTCTCTGACTTGGGATGGACATTAGGACATTCCTTAGCATGCAGTCCTTCTGCAAGTCTTCTGCTTCCTTGTTCTAGCTGTGTATGTTAAATATAACCCTTGAAAAAGATATGTGGTTACCACTCAATACTAAAAATTATACATTTATGTGCTTACCAAAGAAAACAGTGGAAAACAATATCATGGGGTAATGGTCATACTTAAAAGGCTCTAATCAAACCAGAGACTGGTAGGAGGTCATTTTAAGAAGTCCTCTGGATTCTGATACTAGGTAATTTTAAAACCATGATTGCAGCAAACTCATTAAATGCCATTTTTATTTTATAATCTTTTTCTAAAATGTTTATTTCTAGAAAGTTCATATTGGTTACACTGTGCTGCAGAGAAAACTCAAAATAGCCTGTTTGCTCCAGTTTTTGGATTTCAAATAAGATTCTTACCCGCAAAATAAGAGTCACTAAGACTATATTTTATTAATTAAATTTGAAAATAATAGTCTCTCTTTTTAAAGACAATTTTAAAAGCCTTAATAGACCTGTTCAAAAACCATTTTAAGGATCAGCCTCAGCAATACACGTCCGGTTCATTTGGGGATGGAGTCTTTGAGATGACAGACCTGGGTTCCCCTGTGGCTTTACCCAGATAGGAGCCCTAGAACTTTCGTGAACTTTCTGACTCTAACCATCCCTTTATTGGATAGTTTTCTGATAGAATGTCATTAGTAATCACAGCTGTGCTGTATTTAGATTTCGTCCACTGTCATCTGTTGTGATTACCTTCATTTGGAGTAATACAAACTTTTCAACAATTTGTACAAGAATAAAGTGTATTGCAAATCAATGCCAGATGAAACTAATGATCAATCTGTGCCAAAGGTCAAAGCTATTCATTATCACCCATTGTGTGCAAAATTTGGCCTTTATACTCACTTTTTCTTTTTCAATGTCTCTTACTTTAATACATTAATTTGAAATTGATGTTCCAACTGTTTGCTTTTACTGACACTTTGAAGTTTAGACTCCAAATATTAATCTATTAAAGAGAACTGGCAGAAAGTGTTGGTTTATTTGTATTTTCATTTTCCTCAGTGGAAGGTATAGAAGTTGAAAAGAAGATTAAGGAGGAGATGGGGTTTCTATTTGGCCTAAACCAAAAAAATAATAAAATTAAAAATTAAAAACATTATTTATAAAGATGTAATACTTCAAAAAATACTTAAGCTTCTCACTAATACTGCACCTTACCATAGAATAACTACTAATGGTCACATGCGATATGGTTTGCTTTTAAAGTACTTTTTAAATTATTTACCTTTAATAACTCTATTAATATGTTACAGTTGAGTTATTATGCGCATTTTTATCAAGAAAATTGTTCTATATTTCAGTACATTATATAGAAATTCTGTTATTTTAATTAATTGGGCACTTGTTAATTATACTAGAGAAAACTATTTTTAAAAATCTCTTTGTGGCCAGGCATGGTGGCTCACACCTGTAATCCCAGCACTTTGGGAAGTCAAGGTGGACAGATCACGAGGTCAAGAGATCAAGACCATCCTGGCCAACATGGTTAAACCCCATCTCTACTAAAAATACAAAGATTAGCTGGGCATGGTGGCATATGCCTGTAGTCCCAGCTACTTGGGAGGCTGAGGCAGGAGAATTGCTTGTACCCAGGAGATGGAGATTGAAGTGAGCCGAGATCGCGCCACTGTACTCCAGCCTGGCAACAGAGCGAGACTCTGTCTGGGGAAAAAAAAAAAAAAAAAAAATTCTACTTGTAAATTACCACTACAAACTAATCCCTGTGGTGTTTGAATAAAATTATCACTTGGCAGAAGTTAACATTTAATAATATTTATGTGATATGCTTCTTATGTCACTTTTTGTTTTGCTGCCCAGATTTGACAATATGCTTTTGCTAATAATATTTTATTCTATTTTGCCAAGAGATAATTAATCTCTACTTTTAAAAATGTATTTTGAACACACTTATTTTACACAATAATTTTATATGCAACAAACTTTTTATCAATAAAATGCTATTGTTTGGATATTTTCAAAACTTCTGAGAGAAAATAATTTTCAATCCACAATTCTATAAGAAGCCAAACTCTCAAACAATTGTGAGGGTAGGAGTAAGACATTTTCAAACATGCAGACTTTTAAAACGTCTATTACCCATGCAGCCTTCCTTTGGACATTTTCAGAAAATATATTCTAATAAAATGAATGTGCAAACCAAGACAGAGGAAGGCATAAGTCCATCAAGCAGGGGATCCAATCACAGGAAGAAAGGACTCCAGGGGTGATGATAAAAGCAAATCCAGGGACAACAGGCACAGAGAACAGTCACAAGGACAGAAGTCTCCAGGAGCTGTTCTCCAAGAAGTAATGCTGGTGATGGACAGCAGAACATTTTCAGATACACACACACACACGTATATATATGTATATGTGTGTATATATATATATCTGGAGGAGAGTTGGAGGATAAATTTTAAAAAAACACCAAATATTTCGGGTTGTCATTTTAGGACACCAAAAAAAATTAGATTATTAGATCCAAAAGAAACAAAGTTATATAAAATAAATCTATTCATAGTACACTATGTGATCTAACTACAAATAAAATTTACACAGGGATAATAATGTAAGCAGTGAAAGTTGAGCTAGTCAAATATTATTATTTAAATATGTTAGAAAAATGGAGGAAGGAAAATTGTGTGAGTGTGTGTACATGCTTGCATAGATATCTGCAATATCTTAGGCCTTTATGGGAGGTAACAAAGAGAACTGTACCCTCACTTTCTTTAAATGGTACATCAGTGGATAAGAGCTAACACGGCAAAAGCCAACAAGAGCAAAATAATCATGTTATTTAGAAATAATGGCAGTTAACTCCAAAAGAAATAGTTATAAAAGTTGAAAGTGGTCACTTACGTGAAGCAGAAATGAGATGCGTGAGTGCTATACTTTTACAGTAAATAAAATGAAACTGTTTATGAAAATATGTACAATTTTAATTTAAAAAATACAACTTTCTTAAAGGACAGAAATAAAAGAAAAAATACATTCAGAACTCACTCCTCCTCACTATTTAGTATTCAGCTCTACACAGAAGAGAGAAATCTTACAAAAGGGGTTCAAAATATCTTGAATATATAAGTCTTTAGGAAGTGGTAATGAAGTTTTGTGGATGATCATCAATGACTCTCTTCAGAATCAGATGTAGATTAAGGTGTCTTTCCAAGAAAAATGGATTCAGAATTCCACAGTGTTCCACAGACTTCCCAAAACCCATTCACAGATGCTTTGGACATCCACATATCATAATTTAAACGCCCTTGTTTTGGAGAACATAATAAATATGCAGACATAATGTGAAAACCTTGAAGTGGACCACCTGAAAAGGGCTTCTTTACTCACCTGAGTGAGGTTCATAAAACTGGCTGTGATCATGTGACCATGACATCTTTTCCAACAAGTCCACTGTTCCCAGTAGATCTCGAATAAAGCCAGATTCTGAGCCTCTGAAATTATTTCCTGCTCTCAGTATTAAGACCAGAGGGCAGTGTTTCCCTCAAGTATTAAATAGATCTCCATGCCAAGAGTTAAAGAAGGCAAACATTGGAAATTTAATGTTACGGGGTCTCTACACATTTTCTCTCCATTGGCAACACATTGTTTATTTAGAAAATGTAGGTCCACAGTTTCATCTTCTGGACCCAATTTGGCCATAAAAGATTAAAGAAACCAAAACCAGATTTTTTTTACATTAAAAATGATGAAGGTCCCATGGAATTTGGTGTATGAATGTTTGCAGTTAACATAGAAAGTCTTCAAAACACTACTGAGGCAAACCAGAATTGGCCAGGAAAACATATTTTCCAGATTTTGAGTCATTTGTGGGGGTCCATTTTGGGGTTTTTGAGACATATTATAAAAGACATGCAAAGAAAAGAACTATATTAAGAAGCATTAGGTAAAGTGCTGGTTTGGAGTGGCTTTGAACCAGTGAGCTTTCACAGTTGTACAATGACTATCTGTTGAGTAAGACTTTATACCAATCACTCCCTCCATTAATCTGTAATTCATATACAGCTTGCTGCCAGATTAAAGCATGCCAAATAACATTAGTTACAAAAAGCAGAAGAAAATTTGTCTCTCTTTTTGTTACACTGGCAGCCCTCCCTATCTTAAAGAAAAAAAATTAAGATTTTGCCAGACACATAAAAGAAAAGAAACTTCATTTATTTTTCAGCCTTTTAAGAACTGGTCAATTACAAAGCTATCCTCTTCCAAATGATTTTTTTAAATATAAAAAGCTACGAAAGTACCAATTTTCCATATTTGGGCCTGTATTCAATTGAATTTCACTACAACCCCCTTAGTTCCTTGACTGTTTCCAAAAAAGGCCCTTGTGAACAGGAATATTTAATGAAATTATTTTTCACTACCAGTTTAGAGGCTTCCCACACTAAACAAAACAAAAAAAGAATCCCAATTGAATTTAATAAGAAGAATTAAGAATAAACTCTGACAAATTATATATTGATTAATCACATGTAATGAAATTTTAGGGATATAATAAAAAAAAAAACCAAGCCAAAATCTTTACCACTTAAGAGGCGCCTCCTCTAATAGCAGTGCAGAGGAGAGGGCTTTTAACCAGTCTCCATAACTGTACTCACTATGCCCTTCAGAATTATGGGCTAACATAGTCATTCCATCTCTCTGCCCCACCTCTCCAGCCCATTTCCCTGTCATCAGAGGCCAAACTGCTTTGGATATACATTTTAAATTGTATCAGCTACCTTTTAACTAATCTACCTCAGTACCCAGAATAGGAAAATTTGCAAGTAAGTATTTAACGGTACTTTTAAATAGTGGGGAATGGTGACAGGAAAAATAGATGAACTCTTTATAACTCAGAAGCTCTGTTTTCACTGAAGTCATTAGTGCACCCTAACCACCAAAGCTTTTCTCCTGCTTTCTTATTTACAGGTTGCTAATTGTAAGGTGGATAAGGACTGTCAAACCTTTTAGAGTTAGAACTCTCTCTGGCATGGCATGATCAAGAACACAAATTTATTTTAACTCTGTAACCCAAATGCTTTAGTGTCTTGCCTAATTCCTCTTTACTTCAAATATTTGAAAGATTGCTTTGTGCTTCTGGACCCATCAACAGACACTTGGAACAAGTCAAAAACCCAGTCTACATTTCTTGTTTTCCAAAGTCTCCCCTTGATCATCCTCCAAGAGTACATACAGCTGTTGGTTGCCTACACTAAAGCCATTGCTCTTGCTGTCCCTGATTTCATCTAGATAACCTGCTCCCTCAAAAAGCTGCAAATGTCACCAATGTATCACGCTAGTCCCATTCAGCTTGCTATTGACTGGTGTAGGAATAGTCCTGGCTGCAACTTTGGACACTCACTCATCAAGAAAGGTCTGGTAGGGGTTACATAGGAAAGACATGCCCTTAAAAACAAAGAAGGATTGGAAAGCCACCTACTGGGTTTTATGTTCACTATTTGTGTGACAGTTTCACTAAAAGCCCCAATCTCAGCATCATGCAAAATATCCATGTAATGAACCTGGACACGTACCTCCTGAATCTAAAATTTTTTAAAAAGACACACACTTTCTCTGGGGACATTGTCAAGTCTGGGGATGATGCCTGGGATTGCTGCAGCCTCTCATTACCAGCTCAAGGATAAAGCCAATACTCAGAGGCTGACTGGGCCAAGGAATCGCAGAGAAGGACAAACAGAGTCTGACACATTGTGCCTAGAACCTGCTCTGCTTCAAGATGTCTGACAATGTGAAATAATGAATCCCCTTATTGTCCAAGATAGTTTGGGCTGAATTTTCTAAGACTTTTTGCAGACAGATGGTAAATCTCTAGGACCTTTACCCAGCAGATATTTCTCTTTGGTCTCTGCTCTGTTCCTACAATCCCCATCCCAGAGTACCAATAAGCAGTGAAATAAACCAAAGGGGAAAGGCCCATAAGCCAGAACACTCATAAAATTTCCAATAATGTCATCTGAAAGAGGCCAGATTTCTTGAAACATCTCAAGATATATCTTCAGAAAATTCTTGGAAACTACTAATGAAACAGAGTAGCACCCCTACAGAGTGAGTACAGAGTGAACTTATGGGCAATAGCCAGTCGATCAATTATTGTCATTTGTGTTGGAGGGTTTAAAGAAAAAAGTGACAATTTATAAAACAAACAAACAAACAAAAAGAACTCTTCCTAAATCATAGAGATAAGGATAAGGTAGGGGGGTATAAGTTGAAAAAGAAAAGAAAAGGAATTATAACACAAAGATAATTCTCCCCAATCAAGGGACCTTAATGTAGTTTTCTTGAGATACTTCACTTCTAAGTCAATCATATGTTAAAATCACCAATACATAAGGGTAATAAACAGCTTTCTGACCAGCACTATATTCTCAGCATTAAAGTCTACAATTCATATGCCTGTAAGTGGACTACTGCACATTGTAGGGGGTGTCTACAGAGGGCTAGGTTTCCTCAACTTATATTGAAACAAGGTTTCTAACATGAACTACATACACAGTGGGGGCCCAGCAGTCAGAGGCAGTGCTGGGTTGCCATGGGCTTTAGCTCGTTGCTAGAATAACCCTCAACACAAGTTAGGAGTAGAGGATAGTGATCCCACCAGCTCCATACACTTTGCCTGGAACATCTGAGGGGATGTTATTCTGCTCCCTCCTTTCTTTCCAACAGACAAAATTGACTCTTCAGATGGAACTGATAGAAAGTGAATGACCGAGTCTAATGTGGTAAGGAGCTGTAAAAAGATTAGTAATGGCTTTTGGTGGAAAAACAATTACGCTGAATTACAAACACATCTGCCACACACTCAGCAAACTATCAGAGAAGCCACATTTTCCTCACATTTTACTTCTTGGACCGTTTTCAATTTTCAAATAGAAGATAGCTCTCTAGTTATTGCTAACATCCATTTTCTTTAAATAAATTCAGAATAAAACTTAGAAAGCCTGATACTATTTCCTATAGAACTTGCTTTTATCCCCTCCATTTGCCTAACAGGAAATAAAAATAATACTCTCTATTTCTATAGTGCTTTACAATTTCAAAATTCTTTTATGGGCATTCATTTGATAAAGAACATTCATTAATCCATTTGCATTAATTCATCTGGTAAAGAACAATAAACTTATGCTCTTTGTAGCTCTGCTTAGAGTAAGTCCATAAAGATATAAAAGTGTGCACTCATGCCTGCTGCCTCATTCATTCAATAAATATTGATGGCCTAATCTGAGGCAGGCACAGTTCTAAACTCTGAGAATACAGCAGTGGGAAAAAGAAACAGACAAAATCCTGTCCTCATGGTGCTTACATCCTCAGGAACACAATAGAATTGCTTGACATATATCAATTTAGTCATGGGTCCATCAATACCAAATAGCTTAGTTTTTCTGTACTGTGTTAAGTAAGGAAGGAGGTTTAAATAATTATTATAAGCAGGAAGGCCAAAAACTAATAAATTGTGGTAGGTTACTGCTTAATAGTATGGGGAAATTTTATTAATTCATCATAAGAAAAAAAACACTCCTTTGAAGTATTTCTCAAGTAAAAGAATGGATCTTTCCATTTACCATAAAGCCAGCATAAAATAATGAACAGCATGGTACTTCTCATATCCATCACTCACGGATTCATTATGAGTGGAGCATATTACATTCATTTTCACTTGAATCCTTGCATCAACTCTCAGGAGATGGTAAAATTATCCAAATTTTCCAGATTAAAACACACACACACACACACACACACAAAAAAAAAAAAAACTCAGAGAAGTAAGGTAATGAGCCCACAGTCACAAGTTTTTGGCCTCTGTGGTATCAGACCCAGATTTTTCCACTTGATCTTTCTATTCCTGAGGACCCATGACTCACATAAACTTAAACTTCTGATTTTGAAGAGATTCCAGGACAAATACCTTTTCCATTAAACTTCCAAAACGTGTTTTCTGTGTACCTCCTGTGACATATATCATCCCATTCGTCTATTAGGTTTGTTGCATTCTTGTCCTTCACCTTCCTTTGGACTAGAAGGATTTTATGGTTATGCAGTCTGATTGGTTACATGAATATGTGACTGTGTTTGCTTGTTTGTTTATTAAATAGAACAGTGGATTCTACTATGCAGCTCCTCTCATCAAAGGGGAACTGAAATTGTCCAAGCAATAGATTATCAGAGCGGAACCTTCAGTGGAGCAGGTCTTTCAGGAAGACCGGTCAACAATATTATTATTGAGTACCCACTGCACATCAGGCACAGTTTTGGATGTTTTCCATGTATTACACGGCAGAAGGTCAGCATTGGGGATCAGTATGTGTAGCAGTCAACCACATGAGTTCTGGAACTAGATCACCTTGGTTTGATGACCATCTCTGACACCTGCTAGCTGAGTGGCTTTTGGCAAGTATGTAACCTTTCTGTGCCTCAGTTACCTTTTTTCATTAAGTGTATTGTGAGGCTTCAGTAAATTAATTAATATGACAGGCTTAAAACAGTGCCTAGTTTCATTCTTCTACATGTGGCTTGCCCATGGTGCTGGTGGTTTCCCAGCGCCATTTATTGAATAGGGCATCCTTTTCCCAACTTATGTTTTTATATGTTTTGTCAAAACTCAATTGGCTGTAAGTATTTGGCTTTATTTCTGGGTTCTCTATTCTGTTCCATTAGTCTGCATGCCTATTTTTATACCAGTACTACGCTGTTTTGGTAACTGCAGCCTTGTAGTATAATTTGAAGTTGGGTAATGTGATGCCTCCAGATTTGTTCTTTTTGTTTCGGGCTTTGGCTCTGTGCTTTTTGCTTACGGCTTGGTGCTTATTGCTTTTGTTGCATGGGCTCTATTTTGTTACAATATGAATTTTAGGATTTTTTTTCTAGTTCTGTGAAGAATGATGATGATAGTTTGATGGGAATTGCATTGAATCTGCAGACTGCTTTGAATAGCACAGTCATTTTCACAATATTGATTCTTCCCATTCATGAGTATGTGCTGTGTCTCCAGTTGTTTGTGTCATCTATGATTTCTTTAGGCAGTGTTTCATAGTTTTCCTTTTAGCAGTCTTTCACCTCCTCAGTTATCTCTCACTATACAAAAATCAACTCAAGATGTATCAAAGACTTAAATCTAAGACCTAAGGCCATAAGAATCCTAGAAGGTAATATCAGAAAAAGTCTTCTGGACATTGGTTTTGGCAAATAATTCATGACTAAGACCCCAAAAGCATATGCAACAAAAACAAAAATAAATAAATAAATGGGGCCTAACTAAACTAAAAAGCTTCTGCATAGCAAAAGCAATAATCAATAAAGTAAACAGACAACCCATAGAGTGGGAGAAAATATTCAGAAACTATGCACCTGACAAAGGACTAACATCCAGAATCTACAAGGAACTCAAAGTAATCAGCAAGAAAAATAAATAATCCCATTAAAAAGTGGGCAAAGGACATGAATAGATATTTCCCAAAAGAAGATATACATATAGCCAACAAATGTATGAAAAAACTGCTCAACATGAGTAATCATCAGAAAAATACAAATTAAAGCCACAATGAGGCACCACCTTACTCCTGTAAGAATGGCCATTATTAAAAAGTCAAAAAACAATAGGTGTTGGCATGGATTGGTGAAAAAGGAACACTTTTACCCTGCTGGTGGGAATGTAAATTAGTACAACCACTATGGAAAACAGTGTAGAGATTTCTTAAAGAACTAAAACTAGATCTATCATTCAGTTCAGCAATCCCACTACTGGGTTTCTACTCACAGGAAAAGAAGTCATTATATGAAAAACACATGCACACACACTTATAGCAGCACAATTCACAATTGCAAAGATATGGAACCAACCTAAGTGCCCACCAACTAACTAGTGGATAAAAAAACATGTGGTATATATACACCATGGAATACCACTCAGCCATAAAAAGGAATGAGGTAATGTCCTTTGCAGCAACTTGGATGGACCAGGAGTCCATTATTCTAAGTGAAGTAAATTCAGGATTGGAAAACAAAAAAAAACATGCTTTCACTTATAATTGGGAGCTAAGCTATGGAAATGCAAAGGTATAGAGTGGTATAATGGACTTTGGGGACTCAGGGGTGGGAAACGTTTGGAAGGAGGTGATAAAAGACTACATATTGGGTACAGGGTACACTGCTCAGGTGACAGATGCACTAAAATCTCAGAAATCACCACTATAGATCTCAACCATGTAACCAAAAACTACTTGTACCCCAAAACCTATTGAAATTTTTAAAAAATTTTAAATAATGCCTGGAAAATAATTAAGCATTCAATAAATGCTATGTGTTACTATTATTTCGCCAAATTTAAAGATGAGAAAACAGAAGTTCGTAGAGGTAACTTGTGCAAGATTACCAAGCTGGTGAGTAACTATCCTCAGAGGGACTGAAGAGGGACCTGGGCTTGATATTCCCCCTATAGAAGTCTATCATATCCAGGCTATCCTGAATATGATGGAATTAGCCACTACTAGAGTACTGTCTACATAACATGTTAAAGTACACTTAACTTGGGTAACAAAAATGAGTAGGCCGCCTAGCACCCACTAGTTATAAGCCTATCTACTTGCTACTTTAGAAATGGGTAAAAAGGGTTTTAAAAATATTAGACACAGAATGTTTCCCTTATGAGGAAGGGACAAGGTCTCAGTGACAGACAGGCCTGGGTAGGGTGAAATTCCACTCACACCCCATCTGGACAAGGCTTAGGGCACCAAGGGTTAGGAAACACCAAAGATAAATAGGCCTGTTTTGTCACTTTCCTGGGTTTTTGCTCTTCATCACTTACCAGACATACTTCTGAGGCAATAGAGACAAGGACAAGGACGGGGAAAAGCTTGGAGCTGCGTAACTCCTGATGGTTCTGTCCCCTTCCTTGGGCACAGTTCATTGAAATCTACCTGTGGAGAGGTCTATGGTGATGGGGCACAGTTGAGGCAGAGAGAATAAAGAGGCAAAATAAGAGTCCTCCCTTTGAGAGGAAAAATTGTCCCTATCCAAGTCAGTTCAAATTAGTAACCTTAAAAAAAAAAAAAAAAAAACTAATGGAGTTTAACACTCTTGTCACTCCTCATATGCCTCTCTACAGGGCGAAACCGTTTTGTCAAAAATTTTGTATGGTCTTCATTCTCTGAGGTTTGCTTTAATTACTGAAACATTTACCCAATGTAACAGCATCCTGAGTAGTTGGCATTAAGGTCTTTACTTCTTTAGACTGGACCTGTTAGATAATATAAGGAAGCTTTCTTGGATGATTTGAGTCTAAAGGCATCTCTTTCAAGACTCAGTGCTAGGGCTTTCCTGGGATACTCAGGAGCAGAGCATGTTCACCTTTGCAGAAGCCCTCTGTGCCCCACCATCTCCTCCAAAAGGCCTGGCAGAAGAGTGCTCTCCTGTTCTGTTTGTAGCTGGCTGGGGTTACAGATGGAAATGAGTAGAAACTGAGCAGTGCCCTGCCACCTCCTGGGGGGGCTGTCAGAACCCCTTTACACCAGAGGGGCTGTTGGAGCCATCCTCCTCAGAGCACTAAAGACTCAGGCCCTTTCCTACTTTGGGGGCCTGTAGACTGTTTTCCATTTCCCCCTGAAAGCTGGAATGCTAGATAAGTGCTGGCTTCAGTTACAAAACCCAAGGGATCCTAGAAAGCCAAGTGTGTGAGCCAAGCATCTCTGACCTGCAGTATCCATCAAGGACCTGGTTGCAACTGCAGTTCTTACAGTTTTAGAAAGGAATCCTGCTCAGAGGCCAGAAAGAATCATTTGGTGTCACACAGGATCAATTTATTGGTTAGAAAAGGCTAATGACAACCTAAGAATTGTGAAATTTTCTTGTTATTTTAAAAATGCAAGTATCCTTTGGCACCCTTCAAATGATAAAAGCATGTAGCAAAGTTTAAAAGATTCTTGTCCTTTATAAGCCTATCCACAAGGCCAAGAAGGCCTTTGAGCTCTTGACAGGACCATGCTTGGCTGTTAATTCTTTGGAGATATGAGGGGTGACGGATGTGCTGAAACCTCCTCAAGAACCATTTCCCTCCACCAGCCAGGAGTCAGGGAATAGTAGAGCGGAGAAAGGCAACCTTGGCAAAGACAGGAAAGTCACCCTGGATGCTCAGTTCAAGAGGAGGTCAAGAGCTGTGCAGTGAGCACCACCCCATTATAATCTATTTGTGGAAAGCATAATGTGTATTTTTGTTAAAGGACAATCATGCACTGCGGAGAATTAAGTTGGCAGTCTGGTGTTTAAAGGATCAGTATGATAGACAAATAAAGTAAGTGTAAGAGGAAATTTTCAGCAAAAAAAAAAAAAAAATTGACTTGAGAGAAGATGTGCTGGGATGACAGCTACTATATGAACCATTTACTTAGGTCAAAGTGCCCGAGATGACAGAAAAGTCACTTAGCTTTCTTAGACAAACCCTGGAAAAAGGGGACCCTGTTCAAGCAGTTCATTTACTACCCAGTCAACTACAAACTTACCCAGGAGGGCATGAAATTGTGTCTGGAGCACCCTGTGGCCACGCCCATGAAGAAAAATCATTACTTTCTGGAGTGGCCTTTAAAACTTAAAAATAGGAAAGATATTCCATGAAAAACTAGATCCTTTACCGGATAAGTCTAACTGGACTAAGAAAATAGCATGTTTAACTCTCTATTTAAAAGGCAACAATCAAAATGAGGATAGTTTGAAAGGACCTCCAAAAATAAATGAGTTAAGACTATCTTTTATCTGATGTTTTCAGACTGGCAGCAAGGAGTTAGCTGGGTAAGAGGGTGAAGCATTGTGAGGTTATGTTTCTGTGCTTCCTAAAGAATTATTAATATCACCAATCAGAATTACCTCTGTTTCCTGACAGCATCTAATCCAGAATAAAATCCTACTTCCTTGAACTCTTACCAAAATCACCCAAATCCTATAGTAAGTCCTTTCTAACACCCCCTTTTCAAGACACCCCACAATTTCCCATGGAGTGATATTGCCTTCACTGCAACAGATGAATAAACACAAACTGTCTTACATTTACAGGCAGATTCCTGATTGTCTTTGACCAGAGAGCACTGACAATGCAATAATAGACAGAAGTGTTGGTAAAATTCTGCAGTTCAAATTGAGACAGCTCCCTTAGGCTGTGTCCACATGCATTAAAAAAGCTTGTCAGTCAGTGAATTCAGTTGGACTCACAAGAACCACTTCTATTTGTTCATTAAAACAGGGTCCAAAATCATTAGTCAATGGGTATTTGTAGCCTCTTTCCCTGTTTCTGCCTTTAATAAGACTCCTAGGCCATTCTTCCTCACTCCCTACTCCATATTCCTAAGGAGGAAAGATCCTGACTGGCTTAGTCAACCCTGGTCCATTGATTATACAAAATCTAGGGACTGAGAGAACCAGTAGTAATCGAGAGACAGGAAAGGTGAAGTCAATCCACATAATAAAGAATTGAACTAGGGTGGGTGGGGAGAAAAAAGGAAGTCTGCAGCATCGGGTTTAGAGGGGCTAAATTGGAGATGAGGTGGGAATTGGGGAAGAGAGAGACTAAAGCACCTGCAGGAGTTGAGACAGTGAATGTGAAATACAATGAGGAAAAAGAACTTTAAAGAAGTTTTCCCGAGGGGGTGGAGCAAGATGGCCGAATAGGAACAGCTCCAGTCTCCAACTCACAGCGTGAGCCACACAGAAGACCGGTGATTTCTGCATTTTCAACTGAGGTACTGGGTTCATCTCACTGGGGAGTGCCGGACGATCGGTGCTGGTCAGCTGCTGCAGCCTGACCAGCGAGAGCTGAAGCAGGGCGAGGCATTGCCTCACCTGGGAAGTGCAAGGGGGAAGGGAATCCCTTTTCCTAGCCAGGGGAACTGAGACACACAACACCTGGAAAATCGGGTAACTCCCACCCCAATACTGCGCTTTAAGCAAACAGGCACACCAGGAGATCATATCCCACACCTGGCCGGGAGGGTCCCACACCCACAGAGCCTCCCTCATTGCTATCACAGCAGTCTGTGATCTACCGGCAAGGCAGCAGCGAGGCTGGGGGAGGGGCGCCCGCCATTGCTGAGGCTTAAGTAGGTAAACAAAGCTGCTGGGAAGCTCGAACTGGGTGGAGCTCACAGCAGCTCAAGGAAACCTGCCTGTCTCTGTAGACTCCACCTCTGGGGACAGGGCAATAACAAACGCAGCCGAAACCTCTGCAGACGCAAACGACTCTGTCTGACAGCTTTGAAGAGAGCAGTGGATCTCCCAACACAGAGGTTGAGATCTGAGAAGGGACAGACTCCCTGCTCAAGTGGGTCCCTGACCCCTGAGTAGCCTAACTGGGAGACATCCCCCACTAGGGGCAGTCTGACACCCCACACCTCACAGGGTGGAGTACACCCCTGAGAGGAAGCTTCCAAAGCAAGAATCAGACAGGTACACTCGCTGTTCAGAAATATTCTATCTTCTGCAGCCTCTGCTGCTGATACCCAGGCAAACAGGGTCTGGAGTGGACCTCAAGCAATCTCCAACAGACCTACAGCTGAGGGTCCTGACTGTTAGAAGGAAAACTATCAAACAGGAAGGACACCTACACCAAAACACCATCAGTACATCACCATCATCAAAGACCAGAGGCAGATAAAACCACAAAGATGGGGGAAAAGCAGGGCAGAAAAGCTGGAAATTCAAAAAATAAGAGCGCATCTCCCCCGGCAAAGGAGCGCAGCTCATCGCCAGCAACGGATCAAAGCTGGACGGAGAATGACTTTGACGAGATGAGAGAAGAAGGCTTCAGTCCCTCAAATTTCTCAGAGCTAAAGGAGGAATTACGTACCCAGCGCAAAGAAACTAAAAATCTTGAAAAAAAAAGTGGAAGAATTGATGGCTAGAGTAATTAATGCAGAGAAGGTCATAAACGAAATGAAAGAGATGAAAACCATGACACAAGAAATACGTGACAAATGCACAAGCTTCAGTAACCGACTCGATCAACTGGAAGAAAGAGTATCTGCGATTGAGGATCAAATGAATGAAATGAAGCGAGAAGAGAAACCAAAAGAAAAAAGAAGAAAAAGAAATGAACAAAGCCTGCAAGAAGTATGGGATTATGTAAAAAGACCAAATCTACGTCTGATTGGGGTGCCTGAAAGTGAGGGGGAAAATGGAACCAAGTTGGAAAACACTCTTCAGGATATCATCCAGGAGAACTTCCCCAACCTAGTAGGGCAGGCCAACATTCAAATCCAGGGAATACAGATAAGGCCACAAAGATACTCCTTGAGAAGAGCAACTCCAAGACACATAATTGCCAGATTCACCAAAGTTGAAATGAAGGAAAAAATCTTAAGGGCAGCCAGAGAGAAAGGTCGGGTTACCCACAAAGGGAAGCCCATCAGACTAACAGCAGATCTCTCGGCAGAAACTCTCCAAGCCAGAAGAGAGTGGGGGCCAATATTCAACATTCTTAAAGAAAAGAATTTTCAACCCAGAATTTCACATCCAGCCAAACTAAGTTTCATAAGTGAAGGAGAAATAAAATCCTTTACAGATAAGCAAATGCTTAGAGATTTTGTCACCACTAGGCCTGCCTTACAAGAGACCCCGAAGGAAGCACTAAACATGGAAAGGAACAACCGGTACCAGCCATTGCAAAAACATGCCAAAATGTAAAGACCATCGAGGCTAGGAAGAAACTGCATCAACTAACGAGCAAAATAACCAGTTAATATCATAATGGCAGGATCAAGTTCACACATAACAATCTTAACCTTAAATGTAAATGGACTAAATGGTCCAATTAAAAGACACAGACTGGCAAACTGGATAAAGAGTCAAGACCCATCAGTCTGCTGTATTCAGGAGACCCATCTCACATGCAGAGACATACATAGGCTCAAAATAAAGGGATGGAGGAAGATTTACCAAGCAAATGGAGAACAAAAAAAAGCAGGGGTTGCAATACTAGTCTCTGATAAAACAGACTTTAAACCATCAAAGATCAAAAGAGACAAAGAAGGCCATTACATAATGGTAAAGGGATCAATTCAACAGGAAGAGCTAACTATCCTAAATATATATGCACCCAATACAGGAGCACCCAGATTCATAAAGCAAGTCCTTAGAGACTTACAAAGAGACTTAGACTCCCATACAATAATAATGGGAGACTTCAACACTCCACTGTCAACATTAGACAGATCAACGAGACAGAAAGTTAACAAGGATATCCAGGAATTGAACTCATCTCTGCAGCAAGCAGACCTAATAGACATCTATAGAACTCTCCACCCCAAATCAACAGAATATACATTCTTCTCAGCATCACATCGTACTTACTCCAAAATCGACCACATAATTGGAAGTAAAGCACTCCTCAGCAAATGTACAAGAACAGAAATTATAACAAACTGTCTCTCAGACCACAGTGCAATCAAACTAGAACTCAGGACTAAGAAACTCAATCAAAACCGCTCAACTACATGGAAACTGAACAACCTGCTCCTGAATGACTACTGGGTACATAACGAAATGAAGGCAGAAATAAAGATGTTCTTTGAAACCAATGAGAACAAAGATACAACATACCAGAATCTCTGGGACACATTTAAAGCAGTGTGTAGAGGGAAATTTATAGCACTAAATGCCCACAAGAGAAAGCAGGAAAGATCTAAAATTGACACTCTAACATCGCAATTAAAAGAACTAGAGAAGCAAGAGCAAACACATTCGAAAGCTAGCAGAAGGCAAGAAATAACTAAGATCAGAGCAGAACTGAAGGAGATAGAGACACAAAAAACTCTCCAAAAAATCAATGAATCCAGGAGTTGGTTTTTTGAAAAGATCAACAAAATTGACAGACCACTAGCAAGACTAATAAAGAAGAAAAGAGAGAAGACTCAAATCGACGCAATTAAAAATGATAAAGGGGATATCACCACCGACCCCACAGAAATACAAACTACCATCAGAGAATACTATAAACACCTCTACGCAAATAAACTGGAAAATCTAGAAGAAATGGATAATTTCCTGGACACTTACACTCTTCCAAGACTAAACGAGGAAGAAGTTGAATCCCTGAATAGACCAATAGCAGGCTCTGAAATTGAGGCAATAATTAATAGCCTACCAACCAAAAAAAGTCCAGGACCAGATGGATTCACAGCTGAATTCTACCAGAGGTACAAGGAGGAGTTGGTACCATTCCTTCTGAAACTATTCCAATCAATAGAAAAAGAGGGAATCCTCCCTAACTCATTTTATGAGGCCAACATCATCCTAATACCAAAGCCTGGCAGAGACACAACAAAAAAAGAGAATTTTAGACCAATATCCCTGATGAACATCGATGCAAAAATCCTCAATAAAATACTGGCAAACCGGATTCAGCAACACATCAAAAAGCTTATCCACCATGATCAAGTGGGCTTCATTCCTGGGATGCAAGGCTGGTTCAACATTCGCAAATCAATAAACATAATCCAGCATATAAACAGAACCAAAGACAAGAACCACATGATTATCTCAATAGATGCAGAAAAGGCTTTTGACAAAATTCAACAGCCCTTCATGCTAAAAACGCTCAATAAATTCGGTATTGATGGAACGTACCTCAAAATAATAAGAGCTATTTATGACAAACCCACAGCCAATATCATACTGAATGGGCAAAAACTGGAAAAATCCCCTTTGAAAACTGGCACAAGACAGGGATGCCCTCTCTCACCACTCCTATTCAACATAGTGTTGGAAGTTCTGGCTAGGGCAATTAGGCAAGAGAAAGAAATCAAGGGTATTCAGTTAGGAAAAGAAGAAGTCAAACTGTCCCTGTTTGCAGATGACATGATTGTATATTTAGAAAACCCCATTGTCTCAGCCCAAAATCTCCTTAAGCTGATAAGCAACTTCAGCAAAGTCTCAGGATACAAAATTAATGTGCAAAAATCACAAGCATTCTTATACACCAGTAACAGACAAACAGAGAGCCAAATCAGGAATGAACTTCCATTCACAATTGCTTCAAAGAGAATAAAATACCTAGAAATCCAACTTACAAGGGATGTAAAGGACCTCTTCAAGGAGAACTACAAACCACTGCTCAGTGAAATCAAAGAGGACACAAACAAATGGAAGAACATACCATGCTCATGGATAGGAAGAATCAATATCGTGAAAATGGCCATACTGCCCAAGGTAATTTATAGATTCAATGCCATCCCCATCAAGCTACCAATGAGTTTCTTCACAGAATTGGAAAAAACTGCTTTAAAGTTCATATGGAACCAAAAAAGAGCCCGCATCTCCAAGACAATCCTAAGTCAAAAGAACAAAGCTGGAGGCATCACGCTACCTGACTTCAAACTATACTACAAGGCTACAGTAACCAAAACAGCATGGTACTGGTACCAAAACAGAGATATAGACCAATGGAACAGAACAGAGTCCTCAGAAATGATACCACACATCTACAGCCATCTGATCTTTGACAAACCTGAGAGAAACAAGAAATGGGGAAAGGATTCCCTATTTAATAAATGGTGCTGGGAAAATTGGCTAGCCATCAGTAGAAAGCTGAAACTGGATCCTTTCCTTACTCCTTATACGAAAATTAATTCAAGATGGATTAGAGACTTAAATGTTAGACCTAATACCATAAAAATCCTAGAGGAAAACCTAGGTAGTACCATTCAGGACATAGGCATGGGCAAAGACTTCATGTCTAAAACACCAAAAGCAACAGCAGCAAAAGCCAAAATTGACAAATGGGATCTCATTAAACTAAAGAGCTTCTGCACAGCAAAAGAAACTACCATCAGAGTGAACAGGCAACCTACAGAATGGGAGAAAATTTTTGCAATCTACTCATCTGACAAAGGGCTAATATCCAGAACCTACAAAGAACTCAAACACATTTACAAGAAAAAAACAAACAACCCCATCAAAAAGTGGGCAAAGGATATGAACAGACATTTCTCAAAAGAAGACATTCATACAGCCAACAGACACATGAAAAAATGCTCGTCATCACTGGCCATCAGAGAAATGCAAATCAAAACCACAATGAGATACCATCTCACACCAGTTAGAATGGCGATCATTAAAAAGTCAGGAAACAACAGGTGCTGGAGAGGATGTGGAGAAATAGGAACACTTTTACACTGTTGGTGGGATTGTAAACTAGTTCAACCATTGTGGAAAACAGTATGGCGATTCCTCAAGGATCTAGAACTAGATGTACCATATGACCCAGCCATCCCATTACTGGGTATATACCCAAAGGATTACAAATTATGCTGCTATAAAGACACATGCACACGTATGTTTATTGCAGCACTATTCACAATAGCAAAGACTTGGAATCAACCCAGATGTCCATCAGTGACAGATTGGATTAAGAAAATGTGGCACATATACACCATGGAATACTATGCAGCCATCAAAAAGGATGAGTTTGTGTCCTTTGTAGGGACATGGATGCAGCTGGAAACCATCATTCTTAGCAAACTATCACAAGAACAGAAAACCAAACACCGCATGTTCTCACTCATAGGTGGGAACTGAACAATGAGATCACTTGGACTCAGGAAGGGGAACATCACACACAGGGGCCTATCATGGGGAGCGGGGAGTGGGGAGGGATTGCATTGGGAGTTATACCTGATGTAAATGACGAGTTGATGGGTGCAGCACACCAACATGGCACAAGTATACATATGTAACAAACCTGCACGTTATGCACATGTACCCTACAACTTAAAGTATAATAATAATAAATAAATTTAAAAAAAAAAAAAAGAAAAGTTTTCCCGTGCTTTATGAAAGCGCTGTACACCTGCCTCTCCCAGCCCTCTCTCATGTTCACCACCTTCTTTACATAAAAGCAAAAACAAAATAACTTGGTATTTTGGAGTTGGATTTAAGATTTAAACGCAAAACCTGAAACTATAAAAATTCTCGAAGAAAACCTAGGAAAAACTTTTCTGAACATTGGCCTAGGAAAATAATTCATGATTCAGGCCTCAAAAGCAAATGCAACAAAAACAAAAATAGACAAATGGAAATTAATTAAACTAAAAAGCTTCCGCACAGCAAAAGAAATAATCAACAGAATGAAAGACAATCTACAGAATGGGAGAAAATATTGGCAAACTATGCATCCAACAAAGGACTAATATCTAGAATCTACAGGGAACTCAAACAATTCAACAAGGGAAAAACCAAATAACCCCATTACAAAGTGGGCAAAAGACATGAACAGACATTGTTCAAAAGAAGAAATACAAACTGCCAATAAGTATAAGAAATGCCACTGATCAGTGCCACTGATCATCAGAGAAGTGCAAATTAAAACCACAATGAGATACTATATTATACCAGTCAGAATGGCTATTATTAAAAAGTCAAAAAATAACAGATGTTGGTGAGGATGCAGAGAAAAGAGAATGCTTATACACTGTTGGTGCAAATGTAAATTTGTACAATCTTTATGGAAAACAGTGTGGAGCTCTCTCAAAGAACTACAAATAGAACCACCCTTTAACACAGAAATCCCCCACTGCTGAGTATCTACCCAAAGGAAAAATATTATTATATCAAAAAGATACCTGCACTCATATGTTTAGCACAACACTATTTACAATAGCAAAATCATGAAATTAACCTAAGTGCCCATAAATGAATAATGAGATAAAGCAAATGTGATATATGCATATATGTGTGTGTGATATATGCATATATGTGTGTCAGACCTATATATATGTGTACATATATATACACACACACACCATGGACTACTATTTAGTCATGAAAAAGAATGAAATCATGTTTGTTTGTTTTTTTTGCAACATGCATGGAACTGGAGGACATGATCTTAAGTGAAATAACTCAGAAACAGAAAGTCACATACTCCATGTTCTCACTTGTCAGTGTGCACTAGATGCTACATGTCTTATCCTCTGTATGCAACATAGTGCTTGGCATGGGGCAGTTACTCAACATACTTTGTTTTATCAAATAAGTGTTATCTGGCTTCTTGTTCTAGTCATCATCATCCTGCTTTGTCACTGGCAAAGCATTGTAAGGTACCTGTCTCTGTTCAACCAGCATGGACAAATACCTAAGTACTTCTGCTTTTTCCCTCCTTTTCTTTCCCAATTCAAGTTCTTTTTCAGGAAAATAATAATGATAAATCCTGTTTATGGGCATTGTACTAAACTCTTCCTTTTTATTATTTCTACTAATCCTCACAATTCTGGAGGTAAACATTGCCCAATTTAAGGTTAGAAATCTGAAGCTTGGAGAGGTTTCACGACATGTCTAGGACATAGTAAGGAAACAGCGATCCAAAGCTCAGCCCCACTAAGTTTCAGACTTTACATAATTCTTTAGTCAATTCCTAACTTGTGTTGTCAGACCTATTTCCCATCATCTCCCTAAATTCCAGCTCAATAGGACCATCAGAAATTCTCTTCATGTATCCTCACAACTTTGCTTCTATTGTTGCCTCCTCCAGATGCCCCCCTCACATGGTACCCTGCGCAAAGCCCAACCCAAACATCTCCTCTGTCATGAGGCTATCTGTGCTTTCTCTACCCCTCCATTGGCTACGATCTTGCTTCTTTGTCACATTTAGTTTGAACTTCTCTTACAACAGGTATTATATTCTGCCTCGAATTAGAGCTATTCTGATGCACATCTTTCACTTTATCCTTCTTTACCTTCTCAACTAGGTATAATAATAGCAAACGTATATACTGCTTACTAGGTGTCTGAGAACAGTCTAAGCACTTAAAATATATTAAGTAACTGAATTTTTTTTTTTTTGAGACACAGTCTCGCTCTGTCGCCCAGGCTGGAGTGCAGTGGCTGGATCTCAGCTCACTGCAAGCTCCGCCTCCCAGGTTGATGCCATTCTCCTGCCTCAGCCTCCCAAGTAGCTGGGACTACATGCCCCCGCCACCTCGCCCAGCTAGTTTTTTGTATTTTTTAATAGAGACGGGGTTTCACCGTGTTAGCCAGGATGGTCTTGATCTCCTGACCTCGTGATCCGCCCGTCTCGGCCTCCCAAAGTGCTGGGATTACAGGCTTGAGCCACTGCGTCCGGCCGTAACTGAATTCTTATAATTAACTCTTTAAGGTATGTACAATGCATATGCATCCTCTCTGTTTTGCCAATGAGGAAACTAAGGCACAAAAAAAAAGGTCAGTAAACTTGCCGGGGGTCATAAAACCAGTGAGTAGCAATAACAGAGCTTGCACCCAGGTAATACAGCACCAGCACCAGCACCCATGCCATGAACCATTAGTCCAGGTTGCTCAGGTGTAGCAAGATCTGCTGAGCCAAAGAATAAATGAATATACAAATAAATGAATGCAAGCCAGCAAATTCAGTGTAAAATCAAACAAGCCAGCCACATTATTTGGTTTATTTGACATCCAGTTACCCTAAATTTGTGGCATTAGAAAGAATTTTTATGTGTTAACCATTCACTTTAAAATGAATATTTTCTGAAGACACTATGCCTGGCCCAGGGCTAGAAACTGGCTAAGTTTGTGCTGTCAAGATCTCACAACCATCCAGGGTGGAGCTTGCAGGTGTGTAGAAATTTAATAACTGGGACTTTATGACTGTATTTAATTTTCTTCCTATCATGAACCATGAACTAAAGCAGTGGTTCTTCCCTCCTCATTTGACATTGTCTGAAGACATTTTTGGTGTCACAACTGAAGGTGCAGGTGTTACTGGCATCAGGTGGTTAAAATCCAAGAATGCCACCAAGCATTCCAAAATGCACAGGACAGCTGCCATGACAAAGATATATGTGGCCCAAAATGTCAATAGTGCCCAGGCTGAGAAACCCTACAGCAAAAATATAAAGAAAAATTCCTATGCCAAAAACCAAAGATGAACAAGAAGCTCTCATTGAGAGGGTACCTCTCAGACTCCTTGCAGGAAAGGCCAGCGTAAAATTGAGAAAAATTAATTAAACCACAGCAGTAATAAAGAAATAAACGAAGCATACACAGCAAAATAAAATCAAGTCTAAAATACTCCTTGAATCTGCAGTAGCATTTAGCAAATTAATCTAATTACTGGGATTTTTGCAAATGCTGCCAGTGGTACTGTTGCTCTGGAAGGAGGAAGATTCAATGGCCAGTCTTCCCAGAAATTCACTTAGGAAAATTTATTAGTTAGCTATCCTTGTGTGCTGCAGGGTTGAGGTTCTAGAATGAGCAATTGCTTCATCTAAGACAAAACATCTAAACTCAATGTGTGCAGATGGCTGGCTCAGGAATACCCCCTCTATTTTAGAGGTTCATTATGTGCCCAGAGACCACATCCTGCAGACCAGCCCTCAGAGTGGAGGGTAAGATGGCTACTCCTTTACTGACTACATAGGAAAATGTGGGCTTGCTTGAAGTTCCAAAGATGGGACCCTAAGGGATCCTGGGGGGAAAATCCCCCCATTCTCCTTTTCCCAAAGTACTTCTTTTTTTTTTTTTTTTTTTTTTTTAGTAGACAACGATGTCGTTCATTTAAAATGTTTACTTCAAGAAATATATATATGACAATTACAGCACTAAACCAAGCACCTTTGACCAAATCACATCCTCCTCTTTGATTCCGCTTCACTCTAAGCCTCTTTCAAATTCTTTTTCCTGAGCTGGAAGACCAGTCAGTCGCCCGCGGGGTCAGCGCCTAACACGTTCCCAGCTGGGCAACTGTGTACCTCTCTCTAGGCGTGCATGACGCCCTTCTCCCCAACTCCTTGTTTTAAAGGATTTAACCCATTAGGAAGTTCATTTTTCAATCTAAGCCAAAAGGAGGTGGGGAACAAGGCAGTCTTCACTTCGAAGGCCACTTTCCTGCTCCAGTCCCTGGCTAGGGTTCTAGAAGTGGCTGGCCACTGGAAGATCTAAGTCCAGCTCCACCCAGGGCAGCTCCTGCAAAGGCTGGGACCTCCAGTGCTGCTTCCTCAACCCTCTCGGTGACCACGACTCAAAGGAGAGACCTCAAGGGAGCCGGGAGCACAGGTGCTGGGGCTGCCTTCCAATAAAGAGAACTGTCCAGGGAAACGGATCAGGTTATCCCATGGAAGCCTGAGTCAGAGATGGTGGTTTTGGGGTGATATGGACAAATTAGGTTAGTTTAGCAAAGCTCTGAAGTGGCAGAAGCTTCTCCCCTGGACTACTGATTGAACACAGAACAAAAGATGCGCCTGGGGTCAGACTAAGTCTTAGAGAGATGCAGGCCAGTCTCCTCCCACAGGCCTTGGGACTGGCGGGACGGACACTGCTATGTGGCCTCCAAGGGCAGGAGTCACGGTAAGGAGAGACTGGGGTGGAGCAACAAGATCATTTTTGGCATTTTAACACGGAGACAGTGACAAGTGGTAACAATAGCAAAGCAAAACAAAACAAAACAAAAACAAAAACAAAAACAAAAACAAAAAACCTGAAGAGACCAATATTTAACTATTTCCCATCCACCCAAATCTCACACTTAAGTTCTATTCCCAACTCCCCATAAGCACCACTGAACTAAATATCTATTTTAAAGTACCCAAACCAGTCCAGACCCTCTGGAAACCAAGAACCCCAGCCAGAGCTGTCGCCTCTCTTGGGTCCAGGCGAGAGGAGGGTTCCAGAAAAGGCACCTCAACTCACTCAGCACAGCGCACACGGCGGCGAGTTCAGGCACTTGACCGGGACGCGGGTGGCAGTCACAGCATCCGTGCTGACACTCGAGGAAGGGGACTCTTCAGTAATCCCAACTATTCGGTACCAGAGCCAAGCAGACGTGACTAAAGGGAGCTGAGTCAGCAGAACGGTACCCAGAGTCTCAGCAACAGGACGGCCAGTGCAAGGCAGGATGCAGGCAGGGTAGAAAAGGAGACCAAGACACAGGGTGGTCAGCGCTGCTATGGAAAGGGCTGATCCTTCTTGCAAGGACTGGAGAATCCACTTGACTGCTGGCTGATCAGTCTCTAAGTGGCGAGTGCGCCAAGGTTCAGCCCTGGCTCCACAGGAAGCCACGAAGCCGACTCAAATGATACAAATGTTCCCACCTCTGCCCCACCTCCAAGGCCCCATGGTTCCACCATCAGCTGATTTTCATTTGGACTTCGTTAACAGCTGAGGTCGATATAAATGGCTAAGCACAGACTCCCAATCCCCCATCGCCGGGGACAGGGCAGATTCTATAGTGTTGCAGCCAGAAGGCTGTGGGCGTACAGGCCGCCAAGGGGAGAAACAGAACCCACACCCGCCTAGTACGATCTGCAAGAAAAAGCGGGAAAGGAGTGACCCGCTGCCGAAGCACGCGAGCATGATTTTGGATGGAGGCGGGCCGGAGGGAACTGACTTTGCCTAGCTGCTGCCGGTTCTTGTAAGGGACACTTTTTTTTTTTTTTTTTTTTGAGTAAATGGCAATTCCTCTTCCATGTAGCATCTGCTTGGATCGCAATGCTAATTACAATTGGAAAGGGGTGTTTTGGGGAGTGTATTCAGGAGAGGAAGAAAGAAAAAGCTTTAAAAAAACCCTACATTGCTCAAAGTTTCTGCCTCTTTTGTAGGAATAAGTCAACTATTAGCAAGTATTTTAAATCGACATCAAGGGGAAAAAACGTACTTTGGAAAACATACAGAAAAAAAAAAGAAGGTAAGGTTGGATCACTTGTAAAACGGAACCTCAGAGAGTCCAAACAAAAATGCATCTTCGGTCAACTTTTGCTTTTTTAAATTCCTTGTTTGACTTCACGTCCCAGTGCATATGGAAACGACAGCTGCCGCGAGAGGTGTGGAGTCGGAGGAGTCTCCGGGAGCATCCAGAGGGTTCGGGGTTGTATTCTGGCAGTTTCTTGATCTTTTCTTTCTCGGTCTCACTTTCGTCTCTTGCTATCACCAAGGAGTGTGAGTAGCCCATGGCGACCTTCTCTGAGAAAACGTCATCCGGAGTCTTCACCTCCTGGGCTGCAGTGGAAGACTTGTGGTCTCCGTAGACCAGTTCCCCGAAGATCGGTGTTGGGCCCCAGCTGATGGTGCTCTCATCGGCGGCCACAATGATGCTGCTCTTCCCACAAGCCAGGCTCCAGATTCTCCAGCCACAGAGGTCCTGCACTGCTTTCGGGTACATGGCAGATTCACGGCAGGTGTTGGTGGCCCCCCAGAAAAACAGACCACCCACTTCACTGAGGGCCAAGGAGCAGATGTAACCAGCATAGATCTGGGGCACCCCACGCCCAGGGAAGTTAAACAGCTTCACCAAGTGGGGGACCATCTCGTCCTTCTGCTCTGCGTGGCCCAGCCGGGCATAGCTACCGAAGCCCTAGGTGAAGACTCGCTTCTGGGAGTCCAGGACCAGCGTGTGGTTAGCACCACAGGCCACGTCTCGCACAACCACCTTTTGGTACAGGCAGAATCTGTCTTCTCGATGAAGATGGCCACTCGCGGGGGTACCAGTTCGCAGTCGTACTCTATCCGCTGTGCTGGGGAGATGAACTTCCCATCCGAGTTGTGTCCCAGCTGACCATATTCAGGCCACCCAAAAGAATAGAGGTTTCCTTTTCAGTCCATTATCATACTGAATTCAGCCCCACAGGCCATTTTAGTAAATGCCAGCCGTTATACATTATCTACACGGGGCTGCGGACAGAGTCTGTCTGATTGGCAAGGCCCAGCTGCCCCATCTTGTTCTCCCCAAACGCAAACACGGAGCCCGTTTCTGTCAAGGCCAAGGTGTGGTTCCGCCCACATGCTGCAGACATGATAACTTCATGGCAGAAACCCTCAATGAGTCTGGAGGTCTCTATTCTCTTGGTGTCGCCATGTCCCAGCTGCCCCTTCTCGTTTCCACAGCTTCCCTTCAGTGGTGATGAGGAGGCTGTGCGCAGCACAGGAACCCTAGACCACTGTCGGCACCCGGACCCCCGCCAGGCACCCATACCTGTGGGGCCCCCACACATTCTGGCCGAAATTGCGGTAAGCAGCTTGCTGTTTAGGCACTCCTTTTCACCAATCATGTCCCAGTTGGTTGCCCCCAAAATCAAAAGCTGCCCATTACACTTTGACCCTTCAAGTTTGACGCGCTCCTTGGCGCCCCGCGCGCTTGCCACTGCCGCTACTGCAGAGCTCGGGCCTCTCGCGCTTCCTGGGCCTGGCGCGGTCTGTGCAGCTGCCCGAGCTCGGCTCCTCCCAGGCCGCCGCCGCCGCCTTCTTCCTGGGCCTGGTCGCGGCTGGTTGGAGTGATGAGAAACCGGAGAGAAAAAACGAAGAGAAGCAACTAAAAGACGGATCTGAGGGCTTTTTTTTTTTTTCCGGCGCAGACGAGGGCTTCAGCCCACTCACCAGATACGCTTTCCAAAGTACTTCTACCGAACCCTAAATCCTGGTAAGGAAAGAAGTGCTCACTCTCAAAGAGGGCTAACAGAAATAAGAACATGGGAAAGCGCCAGAACCCTGGGTTCAAATCCCAGATCTAGCACTTATTAGCCGGGTTGACCTTTGATGAAGTGATTGGCTTCTCAGTGCCTCGGTTTTGTCATCTGTGAAATGGGAGATAATAATCCACCTCACTGGGTTCTTGGGGGAATTAATACAAATAAAGCATTTGAAATAGTTGCTTGCACGCAAAAACTGCTGTGTAAACCCTGGTTATCATTATTATTATTATTAAAGTATGAGTTCATTGAAGGAAAAGGCTGCACCTCATTTTTATGGATTTCCCTAGGCTTAACAGAGTGCCTATGTTACTTCCAGAATATATTATCATAATTCAGGTGACTTTAATTTGGTTTAATATCAATACTTCAGTCAAAGTGCCCTCTCATCATCTAAGGCTGATGGGTTTTGCCAGGTCTGATTGAAAAAGAATATATGCTGCAGTTTTGGGATACTGCCTTTTTGTCTTCTTATTTTATCAGTTACAGAGGGAGATAGTTTTAAATCTATATGTGTGATTGTGAATTTTTCTAGTTTAAACAATTCTTGTTTTAGAGATATATTATTAGATGCGTATACATTTAGAATTGTGTTTTCCTGTTGAACTGACCCTTTTTATCATGAAATGTCACTCTCTATATATCTAGTATTACTCTTTGTCTTAAAGTATACTTTGTCCGTTTGTAACATAGCTGTGCCAGCTTTCCTTTGGTTAGTGTTTGCATGGTATAAGTTTACCATCCTTTGACTTTCACCCTATCTGTGTCCTTAGATTTAATGTGTGTCTTACAAGCAGGAATTATTTGGGATAATTTTTAAAATTCACTCTGGCAAGCTTGGTTTTTCAATTTAGTATTTAATCCGCTTACATTTAATGTAATTACTAATATATTTGGGTACAAATCTACTATTTTGCTTTTCGTCTCTATTAAATCATCTGTTTTTTGTTCCTTTGATGATGCTTTCTTGACTTCTGTTTAATTAGTGAAGTATTTTTTAGCATTCCATTTTGCTTTTTCCGTTAGTTCTTAAACATTTTTGAATTATATTTCTAGTGAATATAAAACATAATTTAATGATTGTAATATGCATCTCATTCCAGACTAAGTATAATTTACCTTAAATTAGTAGTTTCACCACTTCATGAGTAGTGCAAAAACTTCAAAATAGTTTAGCTCCATTTACTTTCCTCCTGCCTTTGTGATATTGTTTTTAATATTTTACATTCACAAATGACACAAACCCTACACGACATGATTGCTGTTGCTGCTTTAAAGAATGTAAAAGATAAAATAAAAATTTATTTTAAATATGGGGGCAAGACAGTGACTCATGTCTGTAACCTCAGCATTTTCAGTGGCCAAGGAGGGAAAAACACTTGAGTTTGGGAGTTCAAGACTTGCCTGGGCAACATAGTGAAACCTCATCTGTACTAAATACTAAAACAAAAAATAAAAATAAAAATAAATTAGTTGGGTGTGATGATACATGCCTGTAGTCCCAGCTACTAGGGAGGCTGAGGCAGGAGGATTGCTTGAGCCTGAGATATTAAAGCTGTAGTGAGTTATGGTCATGCCTCTGCACTCCAGCCTAGGAGACAGAGCAAAACCCTGTCTCAAAAAAATACATATATTATTAATATATAATATATATTACATATACAAAATATATAATGTAAATAATATATAAAATTTTATATATATATATATATATATATATATATAAACATCCTGGAGAACCTTCTTTTCTTCTGTCAGATATTTGGGGTCATTGTCTTTCAACCTGGAGAACTTACATTAATAATTCTTGTATTGCAGGTCTGCTAATGACAACTTTGCTCAACTTTTAATTGACTGAAAATGCCTTTGGTTTGCTCTAATTTTTGAAAATTATTTTAGAATATAGAATTCTAGACTAGCAGGGTTTTTTTTTCTTTTAGCACTTAAAAATATCATTCCATTAACTTCTGCTTTCTTAATTTTTGTTGAAAAGTTTGCTATTTATCTTAGGGTTGCTCTTTGAAGAAGATTAGTCTGAAGCACATGTTTCTTCTATGTCTATATTTTACAACTCCCTCCATCACATAATGTAAGCTACTTAGTGGCAGGGACCATGTGTGACTTGTTCATCAGCAGCATCTAGAATTGTGCCTGGCATGTCTATATTCAAGGCATATTTTTGAAAGCATTTATAAATCAATGAATGAATTGTACATCATGAGCACAAGGCAATGCCCAACACGAAGAAACCACTTACCAAAGAGTGAATAAATTCAGTCATTGCTCCTGGAGAAGATCTCTACTGTTATTTCTAAGTTCACAATACCATTCAGACTGTTGCGTAGACCTCTAGCTTAAATTAAATTTGACCACTGCATAAACATTATCTTGACCACTTATAGTAGTTTTGAAAAATTCTACTTATATATTATCTTGATAATAACATCTGAAAATATGACATTAGTGATTCTTTTTAGATTATTTATTACATTGAAGATGAGCCAAGCCAAAATGTGTTCTTTTGGAATTAGCTTTCAAATAAAATTTACTTCATAATGTAATCTCCAAAGAGTGAAACTTTTTAAGACACAGATATTAAAAGAAGTTTCAGGGGATTTTAATGAAATAAATATGGAGGTCATCCCTGCATCAGTTTTAACAACCATAAGAGCCAGACTTACAGATAGATGAAATTTCTTCTCCTTGTCAAAGGGAAGGAAGACCCTGTATTTTAAAACAGATCTGTCTTACAGTTTACTCTCAGCTACATTTTGCAGCCTCAGGACATTTCATCGTCTTGTTGGTTTATAAACGATACAGAATAAACTTAAGTTGCACCTAAGTGGTTACTTTACAATGCAAGAAGCAAGCCATTGAAGTTCAAATGCTTATCCAACCTCTAGTTCTTTGATGACATGATAAAAACAGATAGGCTATGCATTTGTTGGAGAGGACTACTGATGTGCCATATCTGATAAAGGGTGTAGAAAATTATGGAGAAATGAAAAACCTGACCATTTCTTTCTGAGCCATAATATAAAATGTAGCTTCATTTTTTGAATCCTTAAAATGGCAACCGTTTTCAAACATAAGCGTGAAGGGTGCTATAGAGTTCACTACATAGTCTTTGGATAATCCACATCCTGGAACTTATCTAACACTGAGAAGACCTGAGACTTGGCTATCTTAGTATTTTGAAGCATTCATCTGAAACCAAGTTGTCTTAAAAGCAGCAACAGCAATGAATACCTTATTTGTTTATTTGGCAAATAGTTGTTGGCCACCTGTTATGTGCTTAGGTTCTTGGGATGGAGTGGTGAATAAAATAGTCAACATCAAAATGGTCAAGCAACTCACATTCAGTGGGAGAGCTTGAGAAGAGGGACAGAGCATAGGCATGATCAGGAAAGTGCCCTGACCAAGAAAGGGCAGGTTACAAAGCTGGCAAGAATGGAAAGTACAGGAGTCAGCCAGATGATGGTAGGGCAGAAACTGTGGGGTGGAGATGGAGAAGGTGGGCTGGAGATGAAGAACTTGGGAACATTCACAATGAGGCAAGTGATTTTCTAGGAACTAGGAGCATGGAGATAGCAAAACTTTCTGACTATGAACACATTCCCCACTGTAATGGATGCCATCTGAGGCAGACAAGAACCCATAAAGAGAACGGTTCTAGCTCTGTGGAAATTTCTGTCTGGAAATTCCCGAGGACCTACTGTTACTGATACTTATTTCTTATAAGCATCTATTAATATGGTAATACCAGCAACTATTTGTTGCATGCTTGCTGTATCAAAGGCATTGCCCTGAGGGTGGTGGAGGCCAACTCATCTCATCCTCTACTAACCTAATGAGGTGAGCACTTTTTTTCCATAAAATAGATGTGGCCAAAAAGCCTTAGGAAGGGTAATTTGCTCAAGTTCACAGAACTAATAAATTGTGGAGCCAAGGTATTAACTTGGGTCTGCCAGATAGCAGAACTATTGTATTTGGTAGAGGTCAAAATATGTGACTAAGTATACAGAATTATTCAACAATTATTTATCCAGTATCTACCATGGCCAGGCACTACGCTAAAATCATAGATCCAAGGAAACCTTAAAGTTTCTGGCCCAATCCTCTCATTTTAGGTGTGAGAAAACTGAGGCTCACAGAAGCTGACAGACTTAATAATATGTCATACTATCTATGTCAACTATGAATGGGAGAGAAAACATAAAAAGAACAGAAGAAATAATGGATCTGTGGATTTTAATTTTAAAACATTTAAAAGATTGAGGGTATAACTATTCCCTCAAAGTTGCCCCTCTTTTCTCCAGTTAGTCACCCAGAATGAATATGCATTAGAGGAAAGTTTAAATCGAAATCATTTAAATGACATCAACTTTTCCCTCCAAAAATGCTTTTAAGGTGAAGATTGTAGCTTGTATGTCTTTGTGTTTTTGCGTTTTTATAATATACTCTTAGGTACCCCTCCTGGAGTAATCCTTCGATGTGTTTATAATGACTTGTATAGACTGGCGGGAGATTGGTCTACTTAAAAATGGCAACTGAAAGACCTTGCAAGACCTTCCCAACAAACAACTCTTGGCTTTTAACTGGAGTCGGGAAGTCTTTAAACATTCCCCACACTGGTCCACCAAACACTGGAATTTGCCATTGCCATGGCATCACATGAGATGCAGTCACTAAATTAACATCTGGGTATGGTTATCAGTTTCTTTTCATCTGGAGTATTCATTTTTAAAGTTTGACCCATGCTTCCCATTTATTTTTCAGAAGGTAAATAAGATTCCAAATGTTTTAAGCAACCCGTAACACAGGCACCAACCTGCCTCCATTCTTGGAAACCACGCACAAGAGAAAAACCTCTATAAGCTAAGTCACACCCGAGTAATTTGGGCAAATTGCAGTGGGGAAGGAGATCAGGACATATTAATTACTTGGCAAGGGTGTTCTTTATATAAACCACAAAGGTAAACCTTAATCCAGTTCCAGGAATGTCTAACTAATAGGCCATGATTTATGGGAAGTTCCTGGCCATGATAATTCTTGTCTTTGGCTGGTAAGAAATCAATGATCCAGAGCAGCCATTTTCGAAGTATGTTCCCTAGAAAGTTGATAGAAAATTAATGTGGGGAAAAAAAAAACCTTAAACAAACATGTTGCAAGCAAATAGGTTTGGGGATAACTAAGGCCGAGGAGTTCTTCTGCTGACAACAGTTTAGAATGGTCAATGATCTATGGTGTATTGAGCCTCTCCAAACTTATTTAAAGATAGTCTTTCTTTTGCCGAGTAATCTCACCTTTATCTTTTCCTTGCTGTGCGTCCTCATGCCCTAGGCCCAGTCCCTAACCACTCTAATATTTACCTCTCTCACTTAAAAAATAGAATAACACTTCATATCATGAGGTTAATATGAGGATTAAGTGTAATTTACATACATCTATAGTTGCCCTGTAAATGATAAAGTACTAGACAAATGTCTATGTTTTTAGGCAGGGCCATAACCCTGGTGGTAAAATTAAAATATATGTCTCTTCACACTTTTTAGCTCATTTAGACATGTATATAGTCCTTATGGCTTAAAAGTTTGTCTTTCTTGAGCAACCTCATCCCTGCTTAAGCTACTTTGGCCTGTTTCTTAAAATTCTGCCCATAGCCTCATTGTTGCATTTGCCCTGCCCATTGTAGTACACACGTGCACACAGCATTTTCCAAGGTATAAAATTTTGAGGAAAAATGGGAGGACAAATGTCACATTTTGGTTCAGCTGGACATCTCAGTGCCTTCATTATGCATAGCATTATGAGACTCCAACAGGGAAATATAACTTGCAGCATCTTTTCCAAATTTATTTTATAATGGAATTCCTTTTGTCCCAGAATATCCATGAGTACCAGTGGTTTGCAGAACGCACCTTTGGAAAAGCTGCTGTATAGGCTTGGTAGAAATCAAATGGCTTCACTGACAAGGAACATCTCAGAGACTATATCTCCAATAATCTCACATTATTCCTTGATATTGATCTATAATTTAAGTATGACACTTAAACCTAAGTATGAAATTATGGAAGTAAAATGTACAAATTGCAAGCAGTTTAGTTACATATCATAAAAAGGTTTTGACAATGTCATAGCTAAACAACTTCACCGATAACATCTTGGGTAACTTAAGTTTGCAGAGTATAAAGTAACTGAATAAGTTGAGTTTTCTGATTAATTTAGATAAAATATTGGGCTAGAAATGTTTGTAAAATCTATAAGTGCACTTTTTAGGCTTCATCAACTCAATAAATAAACATATTTGAAGCATATTTTGATGATTCAGGATGTTTATATGTGCAGGATGTTCATTTTATTCAGTGACTATCAGGTAGTCCTACAGAAGTAGAGGGTTCTGGGGTTTTGGGGCTTTGCCTGGAATCTGTACTGATCTACAACATATGTTAGAAGCTTTTATATAAAAAAGCTAACAAAAGCTTATTTTCTATGTATTTGTATAATATAACACCTCACGGGTTTAGGCAAGCCAGTAATCATTATCTCTTCTATATCCTACTATCAGTGAACCTACAACACTGATAGTCTTTGGCTGGGGCAGCCGTCTGTACCATGTGACTTGCCTCCTCACTACTCAAACCCAAAACCCCAGTTATTTTCAGTTATAGATGATTAGACCAGGCTAGATACTTGACCTGAGCTTGGGCAATTAAATTCCTTCTCATCAGAATTTGGAAATGAAAACTAAGTATTTGGGTCGGTTGGACAATGATGAGTGTTTGTGATAGTGATTTGGGACCAAGAGAGGGCAAATCTACCCAAGCCCCTGAGAGTAAATGATTCATCTGTTAGGACACAGATTCAACCACTGTATTAAAGACAAAATAAAATGCCCGAAAAAAGGTAGGAAATATTGTTTTTCTCAAGCCCAGACTTGACATAGCAATTTCCCATTGGTGGGGACCTAGGCTTCTGGCCTACTCACTGTTAGGGTGGCACAGTCCAAAATAGCTTACTACCATACTTATGTTGCAGTCAAAAGGATGCAGAAGGAGGCTGCCCTTTCCTATGACGACAAAGTTACATACGCCACGTGTACATGAACCCAGAACTTGATCGAGTGGCCACACCTAGCTGCAAGGGAGTCCAGAAAATATAATGTTTGGCAAGGAGGCCACGTATCCAACTAAATGAAAGGGCTCTATTGTTAAAGGAAGAAAAAAAAATGGATATTGGAGAATGACTAGCAGTCTGCCACAGGATGTGAGTAAGCTGAGAAAAAAGGTACTCAGAGAATCAGTAGAGAGAAGTCAACAGGCAGCAAGAAGCAGAAATGACAGAGAGATAGAGTCAGAATCAGAGAGTCAGGGAGTGGTTGTCTCTGAATTCCCATTTCCTGGACATCCATCTGTCCTTACTACATAGAAACTGGCTTCTGTGAAGTTTCTCTGTGGCTTTTCAACAAGTTCCATTGTTTCTTGAACTAAACTGAGTTGGTTTATGTTTCTTGCAACCGAAATAATGCAGACAACATTTATTGTATTTATTGAGCACTCACAATATGTTAGGCATTGTGCTAAGTGCTTTCCATGGACTGTTTCATTTAAACCTCATAGCAATTCCATGAGGTAATTACTGTTCATTCTCAATTTTTGTGCCTGAGGAAAATGAGTCTTGGGAAAACCTCACTGTTAGCAGGTAGCAGAGCATAATTTGAACCTGAACTCTAAAGTCTTGCTGCACACTGATGATCTTTACCACCACTGAAGTCAGGCATGAACTGTAGATCTACGGCAGGATGAGGCCAGGTAAGGCTGAGGCCTGAGACGAGGCTGACTCATTAAAATCAGGTAGGTACTGAGGAACAACACACAGTGATATGACCTGGGAAGAAGCTCAGTTGGAGGCAGGAACTCAATGTCTGGGGCCACACAGGTAAGCACCTGAGTGTATCTAACCTGCAGAGTTGGGGTTGCCCATTAGGCATAGTGATGATCAATTCATGAGTAGACAGAAAGGCTGGCAGGTGGACAGCAATAGATAAGCTTATCAACGGGATTCTTAGAAAACTACTCAATATGTTGTTGAAAATCATCCAATTATTCTACTATGAAGAGTTAAACAGTAAACCGATAAGGTTAGGTAACTAAGAGGTTAGGGCACTAAGAAAAGCCTCACAAAGGCATGGCAGGGTCTGTGAACTAGGTAGGTTATGATAATCCTTTGCTCCTTCCAGGAAGTTGAAGGGCTCCAGTTATAGCAAGTTAATTGCACTTGATAAATTGCAATTTATACCAAACCGTGTAGACTTCTGACTCCTTGGTAAGGTCTAGCCCTATGACTTCTTGCTTAGAGGCTTATCCGTTACCACACCTCCTGTCTTTGTATGACCCAAACAACATGAAGCAGCCCCACTGTTGGGACTTGAGACAATTTTCACCAAGCAGCTCACAGGACTACAGATTGAAGTCATTGGAGAAAAGGTCTTTCTCCTAAGCAGATCTACACAAACCCTAACTGGCATCAAGGGAAAATGTTTACTATGTTTACCTCTTCATAGTAGAATAATTGGATGACTTTCGATAGCATCTTGAGTTTAAGGAATGAGAATTCCACCAGTCACAGATTGTAGAAGTGGTACGTAATGAGAGTGATTCCATAAGTTGACCTAAAAGCAAAGGGTTCTGAAGTTTCCAAAGAGAGATAAATTGACTTAGTTTCTATGCAGTTTAAATTGCTAATCTTCCCGACTATTGTTTCTACTCATTTTGCTGCTAGTCTCATAATTACTTGCCTCTCCAGCTGCATATGTATCTTTTTTTTTTTTTTTTTTTTTGTATTTTTTAGTAGAGACGGGGTTTCACTGTGTTAGCCAGGATGGTCTCGATCTCCTGACCTCGTGATCCGCCCGTCTCGGCCTCCCAAAGTGCTGGGATTACAGGCTTGAGCCACCGCGCCTGGCCTGCATATGTATCTTTAACACAGCATTCACCAGCTGGCATATCTTTAGATAATTTTTAGTAGAATTCTAGAATTACAGAAATCAGCCTCCAAAGGCTTTCCAACAAACCTTGAACCAAATATTTGCCAATGTGTATTCCTCCTTGTAGAAGGCGTTTGAGGGTGAAGTAGGGAAGATATTTTCTTCTACCCTGTTCCTGACAGGCTAGAGAAATATGAAGGGTAAAAAGAGAGACACATTGCTTTCACAGCTGTAATAAGGAAAGGGGCTTTGTGATTGGATCAGAGCCTGAAGTGCAAACAATAATTAACAGAGGGTAAAACCTTAGAGAACTAACTGTGGTGATTACCCCAGAGATAGCCCAATCTAGGATACTATTGAGGTGAGCCTTTTAAGTTATAATAGAGAGTAAGATTTATTAATATCATTCATTAATAAGATTAATTTTTCCAAAAATTTAGGTCAGTAGTTCTCAACACTGGCTGCACATTAGAATCCCCATGCTCTGGCTACAATTAAATCAATTAAGTAAAAGTCTCTGGGGGTGAGGCCTAGACATCAGTCTTTAAAAAAATCTACCCAGCCAATGCCAATCTACAGCCAAAGCTGAGAACCACTGATGTAGGGATATTCAGAAAGAAAGATAGAAAAGATTAGCACGAATTATCTGGAGCCTGATTAGGTAATTTCAGAATGCAAGAGCTGGTGAAAGTGGAAGTACTGATCATCTACAGGGGAATATGCCCAACAAACATCCTCCAGTGGAAGATGCAGGTGAAGCCTGGCAGAGGAGAAGCAGAAGGATAGCAAAAGAACTAGGCCTGATTAGCGAACCTTTCTTTGACAGGGTTTGTTTAAACAATGGATGTCTTCAAGAGGCCCAGAACTTACTGACTTGTCTCTCCCTCTCTAGGGAGGAATCTGGAGGAATGTGTCAGACAGAAAGTAAAGAGAGTTAAGGTAGTGAAGACACCATGATTCAGCAGTGTCTTTACAGCTTGTAGAAATGGCAAGAACTAACCTCAGAAGCAGATGAAGATTTTACACATTCAGCAGAAAGAAGTAGGGAAATGAAATATTACTGGTATATTCCCCTACCACAAATAGACAAGTGGCCTACAGAAGGGGGCCCAAATGTTTCTGTTACTGTTGAAGCTGGCAAGTTATTCAAGGTCTGTAATAAGCAAAGGCTAAGGACAAAATGGTCAACAAGCACATGAAAAGATTCTTAATATCAGTCATCTCTAGAGAAACACAAATCAAACCCACAATGAAACCTCACACCCATTAGGATGGATACTATCAAAAATGAAACAAACCAAACCAAAAAATCCAGAAAATAACTAGTGCTATTTTTGAAAACTTGTGCACCATTGGCGGGAATATAAAATGATACAGCCACCACTATGGAAAACAGTATGGAGGTTCTTCAAAACATTTTAAAAAAGATTTATCATATAAGCCAACAATTTTACTTCTGAGTAGATATCCAAAAGAACTCAAAGAAAGGTTTCAGAAATACTTGTGCGCCCATGTTTACATCAGCATTTTTCATAATAGCCAAGAGGTGGAAGTAACCCAAATATCTATTGATAGATGAATGGATAAAGAAAGTGTGGCCATATACATACAACGGAATATTCAACCTTCAAAAGGAAGAAAATTCTGACAGGTGCTATAACATGGATGAGTCTCAAGTACTTTATGCTAAGCCAGTCGCAAAAAGACAAATACTGTATGATCCTACTTATATATGTACTTACAGGAGTCAAATCGATAGAGATAGAAAGTAAATGGTGGTTGCCAGAGGTTGTGGGGAAGAGAACATGTGGAGTTATTGTTCACTGGGTACAGAGTTTCAGTTTTGCAAGATGAAAGAGTTACGAAGATAGATGGTGATGATGGTTGCACAATCATGTGGATGGAATTAATACCACTGAGCTGTACATTTAAAGATGATTAATGTGGTACATTTTATGTTCTATTTACCACAATTAAAATTTTAAAAATATATATGAACAGATATTTTTAAGTGCAAAAAACCAAGGTGGAGTATAGTTTATATCATATTCAAACATTTTGGGGGTAAGAAAGGGGAATAAAATTTAGCATAATCTGTGTTATGACTTACTTTATTTGTATGTATACACACGCACATTCATATCAAGAACCATTAGAAGAACAGAAAATGAATAAAATGAGACAGAGGTGGAACTAAGACTTCTCATGTACACATTACTTACAGTATTGACTTTTGAATCATGTAAATGAATTGCTTATTAACAATAATAAGACATTTTTAAAAAGTTGAGGAGAGGCAATGTTCGAGGAGAAGCTGGTGAAGCAAGAGCCTCCCTGGGCCTCTTGGGGGCCTTAGGATTTAATGGACATATCAACAGTGGCTTCATTCCAAGTGCTTGCAGCTCCCATTTGTATGTGGCTGAGACAAATGTGAACTAAAAAGCAAAACACTCCTGGGCAAGAGGGTGCAAGGGCCTAAGAATTCCAGAGCGGGAGGGAGTGGAGCAGCTACCTTGATATAGGACTAACAGGGCCCAGCATCTTGCTGAGGATGGAAGATACAGAGGACTGGAGCGGTGGGAGTGTGCTTGGAGAACTGCCTGCCATACTTGAAGGGAGCCATGGTCCCAAGAGGAAGTGAAGGCCACATCATCCTGGAGGAGCAGGGAACATGAGATTCAAAGGGGAAAGAGCAAAACATAAAGGAAGAATCCTAGAGTGTCTCAAATGCCACTGTTTCCAAGAGGATTCAGTGTGATAGGGATCCCCTCCCTCTATATGGAAATACAGTGTCCCCTGTCATCCCAGGCACTTTGGGAGGCTGAGGCGGGTGGATCACAAGGTCAGGAGATCGAGACCATCCTGGCTAACATGGTGAAACCCCCTTCTCTACTACAAATAAAAAAGAAATTAGCAGGGTGTGGTGGCAGGCACCTGTAGTCCCAGCTACTCCGGAGACTGAGGCAGGAGAACGGCATGAACCCAGGAGGCAGGGCTTGCAGTGAGCCGAGATTGCGACGCTGCACTCCAGCCTGGGTGACAGAGCAAGACTCCACCTCAAAAAAAAAAAAAAAAAAAAAAAAAAGAAAGAAAGAAAGAAAGAAAGAAAAAGAAAAAAAATAAAAAGGAAATACAGTGTCCCAAGTAACTTCTAGACCAGCTCTCTGTATGGAATTAAGTTCACAAACTGTATACTTGGTCTAGACTCCAGCTCAGCTTGACCAGCATCCTGGCCATCTTGAAACCAAGGACATCTTCCTTATGCTCTGCATTTCCCTCTGTTTCTTCCCCAAGGCAATGTTATTTTACTACTTGGGGCTTTGGTTGGCAAAGCAATATGGGTCTGACGAGGGGAATATTATTTTTCCAGGAAAATTGTTCTAGGTTAGCACACATTCTTGTTGGATACATTTCCAGAAGCAGTATTGCCGGGTCAGAAGGTATGTGCACTTAAAGCTCTGATAAACATTGTCAAATTGCCTCCTAAAAAGGCCACTTCAACTTATACTCCTGGCAACAGCATAGGAGGAATTGTTCTCACCAATGTGATGTGCACAGCCAAACTTTTCTACATTTGCCAAACTACTAGGGGAGAAATGTGGTCTTATAACTCTTAAATTTCAGTAGCGAGTGCCATTTATACTACTTAATGTAAATTGTATTTTTCTGTCAATTAGGAAAATTTTTCCCTTTGCTATTATAATGCAAATATTTCCCCCAGTTTGTCTTTTGACTTTGTGGCATTATGGTGGACAGACATTTATCCATCTCTCCTTCATGGTTCCTGGATTTTTGCATCTTGCTTAGAAAAGCTCTCCCTGCTGGCCGGGTGTGGTGGCTCAGGCCTGTAATCCCAACACTATGGGAGGCTGAGGCAGGCGGATTGCCTGAGCTCAGGAGTTCAAACCAGCCTGGGCAACATGATGAAACCACATCTGTACTAAAAATACACAAAATTAGCCAAGCATGGTGGTGCACGCTTGTACTTCCAGCTACTTGGGAGGCTGAGGCACAAGAATCACTTGAGCCTGGCAGGCAGAGGTTGCAGTGAGCTGAGATTGCGCCACTGCACTCCAGGCTGGGTGACAGGGTAAGACCCTGTCTCAAAAAAAGAAAAGAAAAGCTTTCTCCACTGTAAGACTGTATTTTTAAAAATTCTCTCTTGTATTGTCAGACACTCTTTCAGTTTCAGTCTTATTTTGAGGGAAGGCAGGTTTCCACCAGTTAAAATAACAAAAGTATTTCATAAAATTAGGTATTTTTCTTATATATTGGTTTCGCAAAAGTATCATAGTTTTGGTCTCTGCTTCCACTGGAACGTTGTCAAGCATTTCTCACAATTGTAACCTAGAAATATGTCTACAGACACATAATTACATGGAACACATGCGGGACTGATTCTTCAGGCCTTGGGCAGCCTGAGTTCTGTTCAGGCACCCAGACAGGAATTGTATTTACAGTCTTCACAACAGTCTCCAGTAAACAGATCACACTGCGTGGGAGAATCACATTTGAAAGGGGCCCCAGTTGAACTTTCATTATTTGTCAATTTTCAGCCTGAAGCCACTTCTTATGAATTTCATGGGACAGGTCGTTAATACCATGTGCTATAAGATATCCATTAAAGAAGAATTCTCCTAAAGTGTTTTATTCAGAAACTTTAAGAAATGTTTCCAGAGCGATGGTTTTATCAACTTCAAAATAGGGCCAACTTTTAACTTGCCTTGTGTGAGTTGAAAGATCTTCCACAAGTTGTCATAAATCCCATCTCTAAGAAAAACACTCCCAATGCCTTATTCTTTTGGGACAAAACACAAAATATATTTAACATACTGCATCTTGGGGGTGAAAAATCCTAGAATTCTTGACATAAACACAATCCTTTATAGAGATGTGTTTCCAAGGATCCCCACCAGCATAGTTCAAGAAATCTTCATAAGGAGTAATTTGTTGTTCTCTTTTGTACCCTCCACTGTCCAATGTACCTACCAGGAGCTGGTGAGCAGTGAGGTGATCCTGCCAAAGGAACAAAAAACAAGGAATGGAAAGAAGACTTTAAAGAGCTGCTGTTCCTCAAAGCCAAGAAATGTAGAGTCATTCATTTCCCCCCGACACCTAGCCCAGCTCTGGACTCAAAGGAGACAGCCATGAAGATGATGAAGTCACAACCCCTCTCAGAGCCTCAACACCACTCCTCCATGGGAGCACTGGTGTTTTCGATTACCAGCACCTGGAAATACAATCCTTCTCAAGTAGGATTGATTGAGAGATTTAGCAAATAAAAATATAAATTGACTGGGTATTGTGGTTCATGCCTGTAATCCCAGCACTTTGGGAGGCCAAGGCAGGTGGATCATTTGAGGTCAAGGGTGTGACACCATCCTGGCCAATATGGTGAAAACCCATCTCTACTAAAAATACAAAAGTTAGCAGGACGCGGGACATGTGCCTGTAATCTCAGCTACTTGAGAAGCTGAGGCAGGAGAATCATTTGAATCCAGGAGGTGGAGGTTGCAGTGAACCGAGATCAGCCACTGCACTCCAGCCTGGGTGGAAGAGCAAGACTCCGTCTCAAAAAACAAAGAAAAAAAAACAAAAACAAACAACAAAAAAACCCAGAATGCCTAAACTTAAATTCCATATAAGCAATGAATAATATTTAGCATAGGAATTCCCTATGCAGTATGTGGGACATACACTTTAAAAGTTTTTTTAGTGTTTTTCTGAAATTCAAATTTAGCTGGGTGTCCTGTACATTATCTGGCAAAGCAGATACTTCAAGGCAACCATCTTAAGAACAGAGGTAATGAATAAAAAATTCTTCCTTATGATGAAATAAAAACTTGTCTTCTACCCATTGGTTGTCCTTCAAATATCCAGAAAGCTACAGAGTCATTAAAGTCAGAGAGACTTGGGTTTGGTTCTGTTACTGTGTGACCTTGTGCAGTTTTTTTAACCTCTATTTTTTCTGGTCCTTAAAATGGGTTTTTATTACCTGCATTACAGGAAAACCACGATTATTACAGTTCTTATAAGCTCCAAATGATCTTATTGAGCCCAGGTAAAATGGTTATTGTAATCAGTCACAATTGTGAATGCTTATGGAAATCTAGAAAAGACTGTTCTCTTAAGGGTGAACCACTGACCCGACCGTTATCCCTTTCTTGGGGGATGGGGAGAAATATGAGAGAAATAGAGAATGGCCACCCTCTGATTACCATGGAATTTAAGGTAACTCTGTACATATTCTGTATCTGGTTATTGTCAAGTTTCTAAATCTGCTGCCTAAAAAGTACAAAGAGTGTTCCTATAATACATGCAGGTTGTAATATTTTCCAAGTATACTAACAATAATTGTGAGACTATGTTTGTTTGTTATAAAAAATGAATATTAGTTGTAAAATAATTCTTGTTAACCCACTTAAAGTTTAAGTAAATTTATTCACCAAAGTTGTGACAATTAACAGGCTAACTGGATTTCACTGATTTGTTATAATTAAAGTGTGCAGTATATAAACTTTGTAGATCCCTTTACAAAAGAGATTTCCTTGCAATAATTAAATTGCAGTTGTTTATATTAAAAATTACATAAAATCTTATTTTTCCACATTATGTCCATTTCCAATAAGGTTTTGAGTTGCCTCCTGGTCCCTTGCCTGTAGAAACTGGCCAGTTTCCCATATCTTATAATGAGGTACCACAGTGGAATGGATCTTCCTTCCCCGCACCCCCTGCTGAGCACTATATTTCCATGAATGCAGCTCAAAATCATTTGATAGCCACATCACCAACTCACTTTACTTGAGCTATCAACTATAACTCCTTTTCTTTTTGTTACCTATGCTGTGGATAAATTTATCTTATATCCTGCATTTCATTTTCCTATTCCCAAATGTATAAGACTTAGTAAATTTTTCTTTTTATTTGTAGGTTAAGAATCTAGCATGTCCAGATCATTTTTGCATGTTTCTAAATCTTCATCTGTCATCTGATTATTTTAAAAATACTTCTTACTACAGAAACTCAAGCTTTGAGACAGGAGGACGGAGGAACCTTAGGTTTAAAAACTAAAAGAGAGCACTGTGTAGATCGCATTGGGATAAGGTGGTTTTTCTTACCAGCAATTGTTTGGTAACCATCATTCGGGTCCATTAACAAGCAACAGGAGTGATCAGGTGTGTAGTCAATCCCTCTAGTGCATCTACTTCCCAGGGAGGCCATAGAGGTAAGGCAATTGACAAAGATGATAGTAGGTTTCTGTAGTATTATGAGCCCAGCAGAAAAATAGGTAAGATTTATTTTACATTTTCAAACATATGTTCAAGAACGTGAACTATAATCAGATAATCATTCTTCCCTACTATTTTTCCACCAACCTGTTGGTAAGTGCACATCATATACTGTTATAGCTCTGGCATTTATAGTCATAAATATGGTTTCGGAACAGCTTTCTAACTGTCAGCCAGAAAGAAAAAGGCACTTTCCTCTGAAGGCCGTCCTTGGTCTTAAGAGACTCAAGCACCACATATCAAAGAGATAAGACGTAACTATCAGCCAAGATCACCAACTCTTGGCACAGAGGATAGACTCTTCCATCCTGTTGAAAACATAATTCAGCCTAATCCTAAACAGTGTTTTCATATTATCCTCTAAAGCCAGAAATTTTCCTGCAAAGCTGCGCATAAATCAATTGTGCATCTTAAATTTACATCATGTCAGAGACCCACATTTCTTGTTGCTTCCCAGTAGCCATTTTAAATCCTTCTACCTTTCTCTTTCTCTTTCTTTTCAAAAGAATTTTTTCTGCTTTTCTCTTTCTAATCTTTCCGCCACATTTAGCTGTCAAGGAGATACTCTTTGCATAAACTAGGTGAATTCCATGTTTAAAAAATATGTGCTGGGCTGGGCGCGGTGGCTCACGCCTGTAATCCCAGCACTTTGGGAGGCCGAGGCAGGCGGATCACAAGGTCAGGATATCGAGACCATCCTGGCGGACACGGTGAAACCCCGTCTCTACTAAAAATGCAAAAAATTAGCCGGGCGTGGTGGCGGGCGCCGGTAGTCCCAGCTACTGGGGAGGCTGAGGCAGGAGAATGGCGTGAACCCAGGAGGCGGAGCTTGCAGTGAGCAGAGATCGCGTCACTGCACTCCAGCCTGGGTGACAGAGCAAGACTCTGTCTCGAAAAAATAAAAGAAAATAAATAAACAAAAAGTATATGCTTTGTTGCTTTCCTTTTTTGTTGTTGTTGGTGGTGGTGGGGAAGCAGGATAAGGAAGAATATATTTTTATATCTGTCAAATTGCTAAAGCACTCACATTAGGAACAAATAAGGTAAAAAACTAATCAATAAGATAAGGGCCAGGACAGAAAATAAATCTAAAAAATAGCCACTGAGAAAGTAGCACGGTACAGTAGAAATACTGAGGGCTTTAGGTTCAGCCAGAACTGGGCTATTCAACATGGAGTCCTCTACTTCTTGTGTAGCCTTCCGCACGTAATTCTCAGAGCCTTTTTCCTTACCAGTAATTTGGGGTAACTCTTAATTCAGTGTTGACTGAGAATTAAGAAAATATGGGTCCTACCACAGAAAGACCTGCAAAATCCTAATTCCTTTCAGTACCTACCAACAGTATGTGTAGGTGAGGGGAAGCAGGTAAGGTAGAGAGGAAGGAGTCAATCTGTCCAAAACGGCTTCTGGATTCTTGTGGCTTTTCTCCAGAAGCAATAAAAACTGGAAATTAGCTCTGTCTCTTAAAAGCCGGTGTATGTATAAGGTATGTAAGCACTATTTCCATTGTTCATAGATTGTTTAACAATAATTCATAGGCAAGTTGGCTGATGGCTCCTGCAAAATCTCTAAGCAGTGTGGCTTCATTATACATAAAATCTAGTGGATAAACTTCATTTTGAGGTCTACAAAACAGGGCCCTGCTCATGAGGTGCAGTTCGTTTTTTAAAGAGAACATTGTGAAGCAGTCCCTTTGAATATAAAAGGAATCTCACTGGCACAAACCAAATGTCCAACCATGCTGAAACATGCAGACAGGAGGGAGACGACACAGGGGCATGTTTTATCTGCTGCCATACTTGTTTCCCTTGCTTCACAAAGGAGTATGGATCTTTTAAGATGCCTGTGCTGCAAATGTGGGATTCCTTGGAAGAAAATTTGAATTAGATATTAACCCTGACCAGCTAGTTAATTCCTAGGAGCTCCTAGGCCAGCAGAGAAGGACTTAGGTGCCAATGACAGCAAGCATATATGCCCAACTGTGGGAATTACGTATTCCCTGTGGAGAGAATCTACTATGTCCAAGTGACAGCAACCTAGAGCCTCCAGGGTAACAAAAGAAGGGTGTGAAGAGAAGGGGAATGAGGTAAAACAACATTTCACCAAGGATGAGGTGGCATCCAGTGAGTTCCAACCTAAACAATATTTATCCCATGAATCCTCACAACCATATTTGAAGAATGTTCAGTAACTTCCCAGTGCCTCTCCCCACTGACCCTGTTAGGGAGTCACTGATGCCCATTTGGTCTCTAACCTTGTTTGTTGTTCTGAATGACAGACAAACTCCTGCGGCTTGGGATAGACAATCTTTGATTGGATGTTTGTGCTGCTCGTTTCCAAACATTTTAAGTAAACCTCTTTGGTAAAGTGAAGTTTTTAAGAAACACTCCTCTTCTAATCTAGATTGTGTTAAACCAGAAATTCAATTTTGATGTGTCATGCTTTAAACCATATAATGATGGAAAGAACTATAGAAATTTTTCAAAAGCGGTTTTTAAACCAGTCTCTTCATTACATAAAGAATTCAAGGGATTAGAGTCCAGCTTTTCTGATTTAGCACTGTGGCAGGCAGTTTTCAAAGACAGCCCTCAGTGATCCCTGCCTCCTGGTAATCAGGCCCTTCCGTAATCCCCTGTCCTTGAATGTGGACAGACTTAGTGATTTGCTTCTAATAGAACATGGCAAAAGTGATAGGAGGTCACGTCTATACTTAGGTTATGAAAAACTTCATCCTGCCTTCTTGGTTTGCACACTTTGATGAAACAAGCTGCCCTGCTGAAGGGCCTCATGTGGCAAAGAACTGAGGATGGCCTCCAGCCAGCAGCCAGCAGCAAGTGAGCCCTTATTCCAACAGCCTATGAGAAACAAAATCTTGGCACCAACCAACCAACGAGCTCAAAAATGGATCTGGCTCCAGATAAGCCTTGGGATGACTGCAGCCTCATAAGAGACCCTGAAGCAGAGGACCCAGTTAAGTGCTGCTCAGATTCCACACCACAGAAAACTGTGAGATAACTGGCTCAAAGTCACAGTTTTATGACAATTTGTTGTCCAGCAATAGGTCACAAGTATCACCTTATTTCCAACTTTAAATACTAATTACTAACAACTTACAGTGTCTTTGGTCTATTTTAGTTTAAACACATAATTGGGAATACCAAAATGAAAGTACAATATGACATCAAAAACTTAAAATAACGATCACCTCACAAATGTATCCATGATTCATTCTGAGTATTGGGGTGATCCATGTTTTTATTTTCTTCTTAGTACTTTTATGTATTTTCTAATTTGTCTACAATTAACAGGCATAGTTTTAGAATCAGAAACTGACAATAAATGTATCACTGAATGTATAAGATATCCCACTCTCAGAATGCAGTCAATAAAGATCAAATAAATGCACTAAATACAAATTCTTCACAGAATTAACTACTTTTCAAACATGGTTTCACAAAAGCAAATGATCCTTCTAACACTGATATATTAAACTGATACTTAAAAGATACATTTCTAGAGGTAAGAGTGAGCAAAAGAACACATACATGAAAGTACCAACATAATTTGAAATACATTTGAGTGACAGAATCAGGATAAATGGCCAGGACCACCTTATAAAGCACTGTACTCAACCTGACTAAAAATGAAGTAAGAAAATCTGAGTGTACATCACTCTTTATATCTTTTGATTAGAACCTTCTTTTTGTTAGGTTACATTGTATATGTCTCCATACTTGAAATATATTTTTTGGGGAATAACTTGATTTAAAAATGACACACCAAGCCAGGTGTGGTGGCTCACACCTGTAATCCCAGCCCTTTGGGAGTCCAAGGTGGACGGATCACAAAGTCAGGAGTTCGAGACCAGCTTGGCCAATATGGTAAAGTCCCGTCTACACCAAAAATACAAAAATTAGCCAGGCGTGGTGGCAGGCGCCTGTAGTCCCAGCTACTCAGGAGGCTGAGGCAGAAGAATTGCTTGAACCAGGGAGGTGGAGGTTGCAGTGAGCCGAGATCGCACCACTGCACTCCAGCCTGGGCAACAGAGCAAGACTCTGTCTCAAAAAAAAAAAAAAAAAAAAAGGCACACCAAAATATAGTCAATGAGGAGTTCCAACACTTATTTTTATATATTGTCAATGAACTTAAGCAGAAGGTAGAATATTCAAAAGTCTAACTCCAGTAAGTCATTTGGGATGCCTACTGGGCAACAGGGGAGGAATCAGGACTCTGGTCGCTACATGATGAAATGACTTTAGAGGGGAACTCATCATACATTTTGTTATTGTTGAAGTAGAAAAGGATAGTAAATATTTAGCTACCTCAAATCAGACCTGAGTTAGCAAATCGGTTTTACTGACTTGTTTGGAACCAGATCAGGTTGAGACATGAAACAATGGAAAATCTGTCTAGTTATGGAACATAAGGCATTTCCAATGCTCCAAAGAAGAGCTTAAAACTATCTTAATATGAATCTTGCTACTCTGGAAAACCCAGATGTGATATAGCTTCCTGAAAGATGCCAAGATCATGTCTTCCTTATGAAGTTACCATCTTTTTAGAAAAGAATGCATAAGCCCAGGTATAATGGTGAGAGGCAGTGGGGTGATCATTGGTCTCAGCCTGAAAAGATCTATCTACTCAGTCATTTTTTAGCTGTGTGATCCTGGACAAATAAAAACCTCTCTAGCTTCATTTAAATTATTTATACAATTTAAATGATATTTATTTACTATTTCAATGGCTGGTTGAAAACCTTATGAGATATTAGAGCTTCATAAACCAAAATTGACACATAAATATAGGACTTCAAAAAATCACTATGAGCATAATGAGGTAGCTAAGACACAAAAGGTTCCCCAAGAGAAACAATGCAAAATTAATCCATGATCAGATATGGCACTGTGAAGTCTAAGAAAACATTGCTCCAAACCTATTATATTCCTCTGAATTCACTGGTCCATTCTCAAGCAAGTATGCAGTGACGAGACTACTGACCAGGACATATGTCCGTTGGCTGGGTATTTTTGAAACAAACTTTCCTACACTGGATAATTAAAAACACAGCTATGTACATTTGTCTTCCTGGTTGGCACTCCTTTCAGAAATGCAGTCTTTATGTTAATTCATTTTTAACTCATGCCCAGAGACATTTCTAAAGTATATACCAAAATACTATACTTCTGCCTCCTTCAAAAGCCAGAGCTACACACACGTATACCGCTAAGCCTACCTGGGGCTTTGAAGCACAACCAACTGCAGCTGAAAGGCAGGCTCTTCTACTCTCTCCCTCACTCTAGGGACTCTTACTGCTTTCTCCATGCAGATTCTGCTGTAAGCACAATAAAAATCAATGAAGACTTGGAACAGCTAAGACTAATATTTAAAGAAATGCTGAGGCTCCCAAAATTCACATTCTTGCAAATTTTAGATAATGCCCCAAATATAAGTCACTCTTGGTCATATACACACTCTTGTGTGTGCATGCATAGTGTTCTAGCTTTCTACCACTGTGACCCAAATACCCACCCACAGTGTGCCTTCCTCCCAAATCCTTTCCTCTGGGTACCCTAAAACCTGCTTCTGAGGTAAAAGCCCATCCTAGAGACCCCGCTTCCTTCCTTCGCTCTACCTATTGAGCCCAACTGAAGAAACTCCAACTCTAGATAAATGAACTTTCTGTCCCCTCTGTTCCTAAACCAGCCTGTACACTGGAGATCAGGGTAACTATCAGTTCAGGGCCTTGGCTACTTCTAACCTTCTCTGGTCAAGTCAAAAACCTGTCTTCCAATTTACTGAGATAGAGAGTGCAGGGCAACTCCCTCAATGTCTCTTATCCCATTTCAATCTCCCTTTCTTCCAGTCCTTCATATCAAAAGGCATGTCCTTCCCATAAGGCCAGTTCCTCCAAGCTGATGTCTAGAGGAGAAGACATTGAAAATGAGGAAATCAATAGATAGTCGTTGTAGTAACACAAGTGAGAGGTAACAAGGGCTGGAACTAGAACTGAGGCTTCAGGAATGTTAGTATGTCCCCTCAGCCTCCCTCAACTGGAATTTTCAGAGAACCACAAATCAGGGATATAACCACATATAACCAGTAGCACAGGTGTGTATGCCCTTGCAAAACTAGTATCAGAAGAGAAAGGAAGAAACTTTACAGCATACTTCCATTCTGTGGAAAAATACAGTTGAGAACAGGTAGAAAGAAGAAAATAGTATAGAACAATGAACCCTAAAATTAGATTATGCAAAGTAACTTCATAGGATGTTGGAAGAAAATGTCTATTTATATTTACATTTCATCTTAAAAGAGGAGGAAATTAACCTTTACTAACATTTACTACAGACTGACACTGCTACCATCTCTCCAGTGACATCCACGTCGTTTGCATCTTCTCAGGATCTGTAGCTTAGGTGACCCAAGGGCAGAGTGGAAGTCCCAACAGTGCCCATACTCCTTGGTTTGCTTTTAGCATGCAGCAAACTGAAGTTTATTTATGTCAAGTTGGGTGAATGTACAGATTTTTATTAACTCTTCTGAATTAAATAATATTTACCAAAAAAACCAAAAAAAAAAAAACTAACAAAAAAAAGGCTTAGACAGATCCCTGCAACAGAACCATGGATTTAAGATGCTTATACTGCAAGAAACAAACAAGCAATAAGAAAAATGGCAGAGACAACGCTTCTCCTAGAACAAAGGAGTTAAACATGAGGCGTTAAACCAGAGAGAATCTCATCTGATTTGGCAAAACTCAGCCACACCAGGAGTTAAACCAGAAAGAGTCTCATCTGATTTGGCAAAAACTTGACCAAAATAATTGTCAAGACTATTTGAACTAGGGATGTACACCAATGTTGTTAGGATAAATTTTAAGATTAGAGTGAGCCCTGAGAAATCAGCTAATGATAAAATACGTGCAAATAATATCTTGGAAAAAATATACATATATTGGAGGTGTTTGCACAAAAAAACTTTTACTGATAAGATTCCAACCAAGAAGTCTAGAGGCCATTGGCACAGAAGCTGGAGTCTAAGGCTGTGGGAACGACATTTCCTAGTCTTTGCGCTGGGGCAAAAATAGCTGTACTTTAAGATTAGTAACATTCTAAAAGAATGTTTTATTTTTATTTGGGGGACATTGTTGAAAACTTTTTAACCTCTATTTTATTTTCTTCTCTGATGAAGTCTTTTAATTTGCAATAATGAAGTACGATAAAAATGTGGGTAAACTAATATTAAATTCCCTTAACACACTTTGCTTTATATATATTCTTAACTTAGCACATGAGAATTAGTAGCAAGAAAAAAAGAAACCTATTTTTGTTATACTTTACCCTAGCTAGACATTCAACATCTACATAGATGTAAGAGTTACATAAAATCAACCAAAGTTGCAGAGTTTGGTAGGTTAAGTCAGATATTTCAAATAGTCATACAAACTATTTCCTGCCCTGTCCTTGACTCTATTCACTTCCAAGCAGATTTTGGTAACTGACAAGTCAATCCCCAACATGACTGTAAGGACCTTAGTTACTAAAGTATTATACTAAAAGACAAAGCTCAAATGTCTTTGCCTTCTTTGTGGGACCCCAGTGGCAGTGGCATCAGACATACACAGAGAAGCAGGCACTGGCAAATGTACTGTTTGGTGGTATCAGATCACCATTTAACAATAAAGAACACACATTTCAAAGCACCTTGTCAAAAAGGAATAGGTAACTGTATCTCATTACAATTTCCCTTACTACAAATACAGAAAGCAAGTTTTAAAATGATCCAAAAAAGGAAAGAAGATCCTTTCTTCACCTCCCCCTCCTTTTCATTCCACAGGTCAATCCCAGACAGCCATGGGGCACTTCTCAAACTCTCCCACCTATATCTGAGACTTGGCCAGGCCCATCTACTTCTGCATGGATATCAAAGGGGACAGTCCACTATTTCCAAAGAAGGTAGCAGTACATGAGAATTAGGAGCTTTGATTTTTAAAACAAAAAAAGTCCACAATTCAACTTCCCTAATGCTTAAGATCCAATTTTTCCAATTAAGAGGTTTAGAGTTGAGATTCTCCAGTCTTCTGTTTTTTAAAGAAAAAAAATGAAAAAAGAGAAAGAGAAAAAGAAAAGAGAAGGAATGTGTGTAGGGTGGGGAAGAGGTTTCTGTTACATTAACTGAAACTTACAGGAGGACGCTGGAGATGTCAGCCTGAGGCTCTGGGACTATTAGCGCAAAAGGAAAGAAATGAGCAGGCACCATGTCAAAGTTTGGAAAGCTCACCTGGGGCCAATGCTGATAACTGGGAGCAGTTCCTTAAGACTTCTCTATTTTAAACCACTTATCTTTTTCAAAAAGCTTGTTTTACTACTTAAAAAGAAAAATCCCTAGCTCCTTCAGAGGGGTAGCATTGAAACAGACTGAGATAAAAATCATTGCCTTAAATTTGTCTTTGAAGTGGAAATGTGATCATATGCAAAGCACTAAAGGAATAAAAACAATTTCAATTGCCTTCTAAGATGACATGTTAATAATCAAATGCAGGAACTATACAGCATGTGATCTCATAGGTTAGAATTACCCTTTCCATCATGGGCTCCCACCTGAGACCGATGCCCGGACAAAGAAGGGATTACTATTGCTTAAAAATCTAATGTATGCCAGTAGAAACTCCAGGCTCTTCAGTGTTGGCCTCCATTAAAAAGGCCAAGAAGGAAAAATGTAATACTGTTCCCTTGAATCTGAACACCGTCACTGACACTTGCTAAAGCAAATTCACAAAGTTATGCAGAATGTTGGGACCCTTATGCCTAAAATAACAATCTGCCATCCTTCTGAGGATATCTGATACTGTTTTTATATTTAGGAAAATTTTACAATTTCACTTTTAAATGTATACAGGCCAGAAGAATACTACTATATTACCTTAATTAAATCTGTAATCCTGCCACACATCCCTTGCTTTTTACTGATTTATTAACTGATTCCCTCTTGAAGAGGGGAGGGCAGGAATCTTATAGTCTCATGTCACTTACAATGGCTGGCACATGGCTGATACTCAGAAATATTTGTTGTATGAGTGGTTAACATTATTATAACTCCCTGTTTTTGATGTCCCCCAAATTTAGCCTATTTGTTTCTTAGTAAACATATATCATACATATAACCTTTATTTAAAACAAATAATAGAAGAAGTTCACTTTAAATAATCAGGTATTCCATATATTCAAGTGAATATGTTTTATTAAATGCATACTAATATCTTTCTATAGTATGTGAGTATACATAATAAATTAAAATGTATATATTTATTAAATATAGATAGATATAATACCAGAACATGATTATTTCAGATGAGAAATCAAAATAAACCCATTTTTAAGTATCTTTTGGTCACTCCAAATTTGATATTGCTCATAAAAAAATACACTAATTTTCCCTGGGGAAAAAAATTAATTCCATAGCAATGCAGTTAAGGGACATGTTTTATTTCATAGCTTTCTGCAAGCAAAATTGCTCTGATACAAAATGAGTTCAATGATACAGGTGCTACTGTCCACTCAAGCAAAAGAAAACCTCACATGTATATGAATGCACTTTATACTTATATTCTTACAGTATAATAGGTCTAATATCCAGGATGCCTCTGGCCTCATTGAAAGCAATGGCACAGAAATGCTGCAAGGTACTTGAATATCATAGTACTGGCAAGTGCTTGAAGTAACTTCCTGTGAGTTCTCTGTCAGATACTGCAAAGACTGTGTGTGGGTGCGTTTATCTTTCTGTCTTCCATCTTTTGGGTTACATTTAAATCATCTCAAAAAATATCCCCCGCATGTATCATTCAGCTTCTCAGAGTTTCCATAAAAACAGGAAAATGTCATGAGGTATCCTTAACGTCAGGGATTGATATAGTGCTGTGGCTGTCAGAGAGGATGTAGACTTACCTGTAGGTACAGTAACTGAGTTTAGTGTGTGCCCTGCACGTTACAGTGCAGAAATGTTAGTTCATGTTAAACTTTTCCTCCTCACATATGATGTGATTTTAACCCCAGAATATCTGACAAAAACATTATACAGATAAAATAAAAAGACAAATACACAAATAAGGCCATCTGCAGAATTTTAAACTCGCCTCTTGCAATAATTCACAAGAATTTCTACACCATATTTTACATTGTTCAAATTTAAATAATAAATGCTCAAGGAAGGGCCTTGGTAGAACCAATTGCACTATCTCTTTGAGGACTTGTCCAATTTGCTGGCAGGTGATTTCCTCTGGGGCGTGGGGATTTTTGAAGGCTTGGCTGTGGATGGCCGAGAACCTGCTCGGGGTGTAGGTCTGTGTGTCTGGGGGACAGTTTCCACATCTGAGCACACGGACTGGATTTCTGAAATGTCAAAGTCTGATGCATCACTGCCTCGGCGGCTGCTGGCCCTGCTGCCAGCTTTGCTTCCAGCTCGACTTCCTGGTCGGCTGGGAGTCTTCTTGGAATCTGAGGAAAGAAGGTAGAGACAGCTCACCCTTATTATTGGGTCCATCTGCAACTAATTTTTGAAACCTGATGCCACTTTTAATCTTAACTTTTTTTCCTGGTGTGTAGTAGGCACTCAGAAAACACTTTTGGATTCACGGCCTTTCCCTATTACACAAGGGTATGATGCAGGCTTACTCTAAGTAGACATAATATAGAAAAGCCTAGATTTCTATCTAAAAGGTAAGTTTCAGCTTCCCCTACGTAACACAGGATTCCATTTATTGCAAACAGACATAAGGAATATGCCTATCCTTTAAGATTGTGCTTTCTAAAGTTTAAATTAGGTATCCAGGGATGTGTGTGATGCAAACATAGAACAAACAAGACAGGCTTAAGTCTTGCCCGAGAATAGGTAACTCCAAGAATACAGGAATTCAACAGAGGAGATTGGAAACTTTAAAGAAGCGTCTTGCTTGCTGAGCTCAGAACCCAGAGATTAGTAGGTTCGCTATTTTGTGAAGCAATGTGAGATATACTGGTGTGAGGCTCAGTGTGGCTGGGTTTTTCCAACCACCCCAAAACAGGACCCTCTGCAATCTCTGAGCTGGTAGAAGAGCCAAGACCTTTCAGCTTGAAGGCGTAGAATACCACTGTATGTTTTCTTCTGTTCTACGGTAATTCTTTCATCTTTCTTGGACACTTTTAGATACTTGTGCCCATGACTCACTTTATCCCTGACTTTTGGAGGACCAGGGCTACATATCATTTTAAGACCCCTGAGGGTCAATTTGTAATTTCTTCCCCAATGAGGAGGAAAAGGGACTTTAATCCTCAAATGACCATGCTGCAAAAGCCATTAAAAAAAGAAGGGCACCACACTCACCAGCAAATTGTGTTCGGACTCTGGCAGCTGCAGTTGTTATCAAGCCACTGTCCTCCCCAGAGTGGAAGCCTTTCCCTGATAAATATCCTGGAAGTCGAAGCTTGCTTCCTTGTATTGGCGTTCCCTGTATTTAACCAGTGACAAGACATTTCAAAATACTGCTCCTGCACCATGATATTCCACTGACACCACTTCTTTACACATGGCTGGAAACTCTCTACTATTCCTCTTTAGGAGGTGGAGCAGGAGAAACTCTTCAATTAAATAAGGCATTGGGTTCTCACTTGATTTTCTCTTCTAATTTCTTATTCTTTCTCAGAATTCAAAAGAAACTTTCTAAACAATATGAATTCATGATTGAAGAGAAAACAAAATGGAGACCCCCCCAACTGAGCATAAAAGTGATGGCAAGGAGAAAAAGACAAATTAAACGGTGAGTATGTTAGTATCTTTCAGACTGCCAGTGAATATTACAGAGGTAATGGTGTATTGCTAAAAAGATGGTGACTCCATGCATAGAGGGGGCATGGAGCAGAGAAAAGCTGTGCCTGGATATTCTGCTGCCTCCATTGCTTTTACGGAGCTAGGCAGAGATAGAGACAGAATGATAAGTAAATAAATAATGGATACACACATCATTTAAATAAACTTAACTGCAAAAAGAAAAAAAGTGATTTTTAAGTAACTTGCTATCATATCGCTTCACTTCCTGGCTCTATCACTTCTACAGTCTTTACAGACAAAATATTAGGCAACATTTGGAGAAATTTTTTTTTTTTACAATCTTTATATGAGTTTGTAGAGAATGTCTAAAACAATCATAACTACGAGATTTTATTATACAATCATTGCACTTTTTCCAGATCACTACAACATTTAAAAAATTCTCCCAAAGTTAAAAAAAAAAACCCAGGTATCTTGAGGAATACAAGGAATGTAATATAATATTCCTCAATGAACGCACAGCCAGAGAATTATTTGGAGGAAATGCATCGAAACAAATTACATGTATATTTTTAAACAACTGATTTTCCCTTTATTAGCTTAAAATGTTATAACCATCTGATACATGAGCTACTTTTATTAAGTCATTTATCTACATATGTGTATACTACTCATATACTTAAGTGTAGTATTTATATGTGATTTGTATACACAGAATGCTCAAGTTTTCAAAATACTTTTACACACATAACCACGATTAATCCTCACGCTTACCTAATCATAACCTTGAAAATGTGAAAGATTAGAGCCTGAGGAGGGACATGATTTGCCCAAGATCTGACAATGCTGATCTAGCTAAATTCCTGACTTAAACAGAATCTCAACAACACGAGGGAGAATCCACAAATTATGAAACATATCACTCAAGGTGTCAGAATTCATAACCGTGAAAGACCACAGTCATTCTTCTCAGAATGCCTTCGTGATTGTTTCGATTTTATTTCACAGTCCCTCCCATAGAAACATGTTGTTTTTTGGGTGTTTTTTGTTTCATCAGGTTATTTGAAATGAAACACAGTTTTTCACTAGTCAAAATAACTACTCAGACTTTAATTTGAGAGAGTATCCACTTAAAAAAATTTTGAACACAGCATCATAGCCTTCAATATTTAAAGTAAATGTTAGTATGTCCCCTAAGGTTGTTTGAACCTTTCTCAGTTTTTTTCTACAATAGATCCATAATAATTGACAGACATCTCTAGAAGTAATATATAATACTAACATCGCCCACTTGGTGGGAAGGGGTGGAAATCTGGGGCTTGGGGAAATGAAGAGGAAGAAATGAGGAAACACTAAAGAATGGGTTGTTTTTGTTCCAATTCTCCCACTTATCAGCAACGAGATTTCCATGGAGACATGAAGGTAACACACTGTTTTCTCTGCCTGCCACTTATTATTAACGTGAGGATTAAGGAAGAGAGAAGAAAGTGTTTTGAAAAGCATAAGGGGGCTTTTAAAAGTTATTACATTACTTTTATTTGAGGATCCTGGCCTTTAAGTTACGTCCTTTATAATTAAGGTGAAATACCTTCTTCAATTTCAAGAAAAGGTATTTAGGGATTTTTCCCCATTAATTATTGGGATTCTAATAAAATATCTGATTATTTTGTGCCTATGTCTGTTGTTTTACAGTGAAGTTTCTTAAAAAGATATACGGTTGATTTTCAGTTGAATGTAAATGACCTGATACATGAGTTATCTTGGCAAATTTTATATCACCTACATATCTTCTCCCCATAAATCATGCCGTATTAAAAAGTTAGAGCATGCTTAGTAATTAAAATCTTAAAAAAAAAACCATACATTTATTACCTGTTGAAAATGACAGATAACTTTCTGTATACCTAAGCCTCCCTCTGACCCCCTGCACTGATACTGAGAGCTTATGACACACCCGCCCAAAGTTATGGGGCAGGTATAAATGTAACAGACATTCAGAAGGACCATGCCCACAGTGAACATTCAGTAAACATTCTTTTCAGTGATTCTCTTGCAAATGATACTGCCTTTTACTCCCATCTGAAGGGAATGTGTTGCACTTCTTGACCACATTATATCTAGTATATTTAGTAGCTTTAAAAGAAATTTTACTTAAGTCTGGATATAATCTACTATATTTTACTCTCCCAAGAGATAAAAGTGGAACTAAGTATGAATGAGAACAAAAAGGAGGTAGTCTGCAGGAGTGACTGGCTCAAACTGACACTGTTTAAATTGCTGCAGACGATCTTTTCTGTTAACCTCTTACTCTCACATCTTCCAAGAACTGCTGGGTTGATACTTATTTTATAGAAGTGTATAAAAAGACATAGGATTGTCAAAGTACATATATTAAGGGAGTGGTGAAGCAATGTTAGTGGGTGATAGTTTCAGTTAAAGGAGACTGTTAAGACTGGACTCTGGGGCCTTACGATACCTCTGCAGATGGCACGGGAAAGTCTGAGCACTCTGCTGCTTTACAAGGAGTTGACATTTTGCTGTTTGTCAACCATGGTTTACCATAATTGCGTGTTAAAGGATGGAGAATCTGTATGGAACAATGGCAAATCAAATGAAAAGGATAGCAGATAAAAAAACCAAAGCCACAGAAAGAGATACTCATAGCAAAGAGTCACATCTCACAGTAAGAATAATAACAATTTTAAATAAGTGGAAAGATCCAATGGCAAATCATACACACCAAAAAAATGAATGAAGCTTTAAAAAGAAAAATCAATCTGGAAGATCACAAAGGCTCCCTAAATAGATCATCTCTATGTGAGGCACTAGGCAAAAGCATATTAAAAAAAATCCTGTATTTTCTATATTGTGAGAAGGTGCACAAATGGAGATAGCTGGTCCTACAAATTCTAGGGCCCTAAATAGAACATTCAAAAGTCTACTTGGGAAACTGATTGCAAAGGGGGAGGAAAAGTCTTCATCCCTGAGTCTTACCTTGGGTGTGGTGGTGGCAGGGACCTGTGGGGTGGCCGCCTGTGCAGCCTGACTGGACACAGAAGTGGATCTGTTGGGTGAAGCGCCTCGTGATGATGGCCGGGATCTTCGGCCTCGGGGTCGGAAAGCAGCCATACCCTGGCTGGCACCGTCTGCTAAAATGAACTTCTCACGCAGTTCCATGTTTGTCCTTCCTTTGGCTGGTTTACACACACACAACAATGCACACAAAGAAAAGAAGGAAAAGAAGAGGCGCTCAATCGTTTATGGGAAGAACAGCCACCTGGCACCAGAGATCACATTGAGAATTTCAAGAACATCTTTTTGCCATGCCAACTCCAACTCAGCATAACAAAAAGTTAAATGCATTCCTTTACAATGCATTCCTTTTGGATACAGGTGAGTTTGGGGAGGAAAAAATAAAGTGTGCTTATTCTAATACTAGACACCAGCAAGAATAACCACTATTAAAGAAAGTGTCAGCATGAAAATGGAAAGCTCATGCTAAAATATCATTAATCCACCAGCTACTGATGCCCACATGGTTTCATTACCCTCTCACCACACTGAGAAGACAGACCAGTAAGGCAGGGACTGTGTCTTTTGCATGTACTATTGACGCAAAGAGAATGCCAGTATTTCAACATTGGGATTAATTAAACAATATAATTACACAGAATGAATGATGGCTTGTTAGTCATGATGACAACATATAAACTTCTGGGTTTTTCACTTAAATGAGGCAGCTAGTATTTTTATTTTATGCCTTGAAAAACTGTTTTACCAACATGCAATAACAAACACCAGACCCAAGGATCTGTGAGGTAATCAGTGATGCAGCACTCATACAAACACATATGCACACGGAGAACACTCCACAAGAACCCGATGAGCAACGTGTTAGCATGTGTTTGATCACTTATAACACCTGCATTTGTAACACAACCAAAGTGCATCAAATTTTCAGACTTTAAATTTGGAAGCACCAGCTCAGTTGGATATGAGTTAAGCCATACGCGATGGATAAAGCATGTTATTTTAAAATAAATGACTGAAGCAAGAATGGAAAAGTAGGAAAGAGAAAAGGAAAGAGGGGAGAGGCAAAGAGAGAGGTTGCCAACCTATAGTAGGCTGAGTAGTAGTAATTGAAGAGTTTGATTCCGAACGTAACATTTTACTCCCATGATGATGAACTAGAAAAAATGACACAGGATACCAATCACATTAAAAAATACTGTTAGCAGAAGAAGAAAACAAAGTACAGTAGTTGAATATGCAAAGGGTGCTCAGATCCAGCCTTTAGCACACATTTTAGAAGAAAAGTTGCATCAGGAAAAGAAGCACTCAAAGGATTGGCTCAATAAGAAAAATGTATTTGGAAGACTGTGCCACAGCCATGCTAACCTTCGTAAGCAACCCAACAGAACACAACGTGTTCTGATTTCTTCATAAATGGAGATGCATTTCACCTTAGGCTACATTATTTTCAAAATATACAACAAACAGGAGCTTTTGTTCTTGTTTTACTTCTCTCACAGGTGTGTCTTTGGCCAGGAGAGAGCAGGGTTACTGCATATGATTGTATAACAATCCATGGTGGCCTTGGCAGAGAAGCCTGATGACTCTGATATGTCTATGCGTACCAGATGGTGACACCATCACCAAAATCAAGAGGACCTACAGGAGGAAACCTGGGCTCCCACTTGGGTAGCCGAAGGAGGCAGCACTGACATGAACATTTGCTGTTTGCTAAAAAGGATTACAGTGAGCTCACAGGTTAAAGAAAATTATAACAATTTTATTGGGTTTTTTTTGGGGGGTGGAAGGGGAAGAAAAATGGGCCTACTGAGTAAATGGTACCTAATTAGAAATTGCAATCAAATGACCACGTGTAACATAAATTGGTTAAGAACTTAAACATTGACAGAAGGATCTGAAAACAGAAAAACTAAAAGCTAACTTAGGACTTGGGCTGGAAGATATGTAGAGAGCTATAGTATTATATGTTTATATTTTTAATGTTCTAATCTGCAACTTCAAAGAGTCAAGTTAGCATTGGATTGTTATTTAAACATTTTTTAATTATGGCTTTCCTCACCTGCCCTTCATTTCATAAAAACTTTGACCTTTAAACTTTTATTATCCAGTATTTTCAGTCTTCATCGCCTCAATTTTCTTTTCTCTTACTTTGCTATGTAATAATAGACAAAATCCTTTCCTTGGTTGGTATAATTGTTTGGAAAATCATAGATATAAAAGTCTCCTAAAGAAAATGGATTCTAGTATTTCCTGCCCACCATATTTATCCAGAAGAAGTAAAAAAAAGAAAAAAATGAGAAGAACATGGTTTACATGACTGCCACAGGTTCTTTGGGAACTTTAGGCTGACAGACCAATGTGAAACATTCACTATTGGAATAAATGACCAAATTATGCCCAGTATGTTTTGGTGCTGGAAAATAATATAAAATTGAAATACTTTCATGATGTTATCATGATAAGCATCTCCTTACCCCTGCAAGGATCATTTTTCACTAAGAACTCATCAAGTGCCATCCATCCACCTCCAACACGAACCATCACAGTACTCCGCAGGATCCGGACCAGTCGCAGTTGCTGGGAGTCTCCAAACTGTTCAGTGAAGAAAGAAAGAACCTCTAGTTGTCAATAATAATTCTAAACTGCAGGATGATGCGCAATTTGCAGTAGCTAAAGCAACCGACTTTAATTTCTTGCTTAGTTCGTAGCGATTAGTAAAATCTCAGAAAAGGGGGTTTGTAATGATTTGCGTTAGACAGCTGCATGCTGATTTAGCCCAAAGGAAACAGTTTGAAAAAAAAAAAAAGATTACAAAGGTTATCAAGTATACTATCAAAGCTTTGGTCCAAAAAGTATTTTTCTTTCTTATGACAGAAACAATATTAGTAAGGCAGTAATTTTAAAATGTTTCTAGGAATTAAACATAGCCATGAAAGTAAGCATTGGCCCACTTGCCCAGGGCTTATCTAAAATAAGATGATTCTAAGAAAAATTTAATAAGCTTTGATTCTTCTTCATTAAAACTATCTCTTACAGTAAAACTGCTTTCCACTGAAATCTGTGAGAAATCTTTATAAACTCATTTTGTTTTCTCTAAGAGCAGTTTTGACTTAAGAATAAAGTAAATGAGTATGACTTGTACAAATTTCACAGTCAACTAAAATTTCTGCATCCCTAATGATCTGGTAAACCAATTTGTTAAAGGCTGGGTTAATATGCCACTTTAGATTACTGTAATATTAGAATAGCCAATGACACATTATTAATGATATGGCTGCCAAATCTAAAAGGTTTCTCTCACAGTTCTCTGTACCATAATTGTTGATACTAAGAGGCAATCATCTTTTTCTTGCCCTTTCAATAGATCTCCAACAATGTAGATATGCTACAAATTCTGCAAGTCCTGAATAAATATCTAGATCCCAGGTTTCTGATCATAGGTTTATGTTTTGAAAGCCTGTGAGAAATGATTTTATACTTTAAATCATTTCTAATAGGTTCATGTCCAACTCATAAAAACTACCAGACTGAATTTCACAGTTGTTATCCCAGCAGACAAGAAAGCAAAATGAACAGTCAATTAAACATAAATGGCTTCTTTGTAAAGCAGGTAACATACAATTGTGACTTTATTTGGGCTCATTATGGATAAGCAGAAAACTCTAAGTAGAAAAAAATCTGCTACTTTTTAGTATTTTAATATTGAGTTTCAAGAAGAAAACCCAAAAACAATACCAACCAAACCCCTCGGGATCCTAAAACTCAGAAGGACCTAGAAAGCATGTAAAATGCACCAGCAGGAACTCATGTGTTTTTCCATCAAACTTTTAAAAACCACTATTTCTAAATCTTTTTTTCTTAAACATTGAGACTTAAACTTTCCTATCATTGTTCCTGAAATGTTAATTAAAATTTAAAAATAAAAGTGTCAATTTATTTTGTTAGAAAAAATTGGGTGCTGCTAATAAGCAAAGGGAAAGGAGGGGATTCAAAGAAAATTACCCTTAAGGAACCAGATAATGGGACTAGATGATTTTGGTTCAAGATTATACTCAAAACAAAAGTTATAAGGAAATAACTAAAAGTTCCTTATAGAGATGATATTTCAAGTGTAATAAATACAAATAATTTTCTATTTTAATAAGGTATTCTCCAGACAACTAACACTGTCTTCAGAATTTCTCTAAATTTTCCCAATAACCAAATCACAAGACAAGAGAAAACAGACTAATGTTGCTGACTGTGCTTTCAGTGAGTAAAACCTTTTGAGGTAAGTATTTCTCTCATCCTCTCTGCAAATAAAAGATTCACTCTCATTTGCTGACTCCAAAAATTGCAAGGACGGAAAAGTAACATTTTATGTTTTATATTATAACTAATGGAAGTTTTAAAAATAAATTATCTGCTTGCAATAAATGAAGGTAATAGATAATTTGAAGCTTGAGATGTAATATGGCTTTAAAATGGAGTGGCAGAGTCATATCTAATGTAATATGGTCAGGTACTATAGATAGCATGGTTGTTTCCAAAGTATAAAGTTAAAAAAAAAAAAAAAGCTCATGAATATGTTTAAATCAAAACAGAGCATCTCTTGTCTTTAGTTTCAAAATTCTGATCATGATGTAGTGCCACTAGACAGTTCATACTGACTTAAATGTCAACGTAAACATTTTATATTGACTTCAGTGCCAATATAAACATTCGAACAAGATGGCATAAAACGTGACTTTAAGATTCTGCATATGTTACAGCAATAACTTTCCTCAAAAGGAATGATACTACTTAAAGCCTACGGAGTTAACATTTCTACTCAGAGGATGCCAATCCCCGAAAATCAGTGATTTTGAACAAATGGCAAATAGCTTCTTTGGAGAGAACTTGTTACTCGCGGCTGAGTGCCAAGGAGACCTCTTGGCTCTCTGTCTTCCCGTGTCACTGCCTGAGGCTGATCCTCCTGGGCTACTGTAGACCGTGTGTCCTAAATAGTTAAACATCAATGAGCCTAACACTGAGATGTGTGGAGAATCAAATTTGTGTTCCAATGAGTATTAGCATAAATATATGCTCATATTATCAAAAATGGGAATTAAAAATTGCATTTGTAACATTGTAGCAAGCCAAGCTACAATTCATTATCTGGTTTGCTTAAAAGTAATCTCCTCATTTAAGACACAAGGCAAAAAGGAATCCTGGATCAAGGACCCTTATAGCGCTTACAGAAACACCACGCCAACCAACAATATAGTAGCTAGGGAGACAGCATGGGAAAGATTGGCCATGGCAAGCTTTAATGACTATGAATTAAAGTTAAAAAAAAAATCATCAGGAACTTGAGAATACATTCCACTGGTTTATACCTGATTTCCCAGGAAGAACTGATAAAAATGAAAAATGGAAGAAAGACACAATTAGTTCAACAGGAAACTTTCTGTATGACTCTAGAACATACACACATACTCACACTCTGTGCTTCTGGATGTAGTATCTAGTTTAGAGATGTGCAGGCACCCAGTTTGAAATCTGTCCCAATTTCAAACCAAATAATCAGACTATTTTCTGTACATGTATTTTTGAAAATCTTAGGATTTCAAATTTAAGTTAAAGTTTTGAATACATTGATGACTATTTTTTAATATGGAAGTATAAAAATAAAAATAATGTTTCATTTATAAGTAACACACTATATTGGGGAAACTCAGCACATTTCCTATCTAGCTACTACATATAAGAGATGTTCCAAAAAAAAAAAAATAGAGAAAGAGTAATGAAGTCACACTGTTCTTCTGTTTTGAAGAGAGTGAACCAAGTTAATTGAGATTTTTAATAAAAGCAAAAATTACTGCACAAGTGGAGAAGACATTATCCTCTTTTTTCCTATTTATTAAAGTGAGTCCATATTTTTAACTTTGTGGTTCGGGATTAGAGCAGCTTTCTTGTTTGAAATCTGAAAACTTACTTCTAATCATAATAAAATATAAAATAATATGAAGCAACCTAAATATATGAGATTTGAGTATTTTCTTGTGAATAACTTTTCTTTAAAGGCAATGTGCATGATGTAGATGTCAAAGATATTTCCTAATATGCAAAATGCAGGCTACCATTATACAAATTAAAATGTTAAACATAAGAGTTTCATATACCATTAAATTTTGATATGAGGTAAAACATAAATAAATAAGATTCCTGGAAAACAACGGAGATCAAATTATATACAGATTTCAATTTATGTCCTTTAAAGGAACTACAACATTATTTTGAAAACTTACCCTGTATTTATTATCACCAATCTGTTCAACTTGAAATCGCTTTGCACATTTACACTTAGCTACCTGCCTTGTCACCTGCCAAAAACAATGATGAAATATTTACTTTAATGTTAATATTACATAGTAGAATCCTTAAAACTTTGACACTACAATTAAAGTGAAAATAAAATGATTGTACGAATTGTGCATGATATCCTGGCAGAACATACTATCAGTGTTATACGCAATGGAAAGATAATGAGTACCTCATCTTCAATTTTGTCAGCATCTGTGATAGGTTTATATGCATCTTTATTTGGGTGAAGGGCTGCTACAAATTCATAGTAGTCAATATATCCATCACCATCTCTGTCAAAGATGTCTGCAACTGCGCTCATCTCCAAGCGACTGGTTGGAAACTCTAAAATTTTGAAAACAATGATAAGTAGTGACTTGTTAGTTCTTTCTCAAGGTATTCTCAATTGCACATTTTAATCTCAATGTGGCTGGTTAAATCATCAGTGATCAAACATGTTAAAATCCTTTTTTAAAAAACTGATTTACATCATAGCAAATGAAGAGCTATATATACTCTTAACTTATCTTTAATTACTACTTAGGTGAATCATGTAAAATGCTGTTTTTTTTAGGTTGAAAATGTTTAACATTGGCAATTTTATATGGTTCAATTACTAGTCAAAGAATAATTTATGAAATTTACCTTAAGAATGACATCTAGTAACATCTGTCAGGGAAATCACATACAAATGATTGGGCCATCAAACAAGAAGGTGATAAGTATCTTAAGAAGTTTTACAGAGTTCTAATTTCCTACTAATGACAAAGTTAGATCAGAATGTAAATTAGAATGAAAAAGAAAGGGACTTGAATTTATTGACTTCCTATTACACAGACACACACACACACACACACACACACACACACACACACACAGAAAACACCTTAAGAATCATATATTATTGACTTTATTATTCTAACAAGTTCTCAGCCTCAGTGGAGTGAGGGAACAACATATCTGTGATCACACAGGTAGTGAGTGTTCCTGAATCCAGACGACAGATTTTACCAAAAAACACTTTTTTAAGGGTAGTGACTTCCTAGGCAACTTATAAGGCAATGCCTTATTAGTAACACAAGTTCACTGGACCCACAATTTTAAAATGTGCTTCTTTCTTTTAAAAATTGTATTAGTTACAGTCACCTGTCTTGGAACTTACTTGAGGAAAGAATTCCATCAATAAATTCCTGCCGTGTTATTTTCCCATCCTGGTCTTTATCAATTCTCCTGAAGAAGTCCATCACTCGAGATTTCTTGTGATTCATCCATCGCATGTATTTTTTGCGCCAAATATCAAAATCAAAGTTAGCAAATTCCCTCAGCTAAAAAGGACAAAAGGTATTTTGGTTGAGTTAATGTTGTACTAAAATTGTAGATTATACATATGAATAACTTTTTAAATGATTCTCTAGGTAGTACACATATCCTTTCCATTTCAAAAAGAGGTATTATCTTGCCAAGGGGACTTAGAAACATTTTGGCTTTAAAATGTATTTCATTTCTGTCACTGATTTATCTTTACAAATAAAATTCCTAAAAACTTACGCTGTAAATTTCTGATTAATGCCAAAGTCATAAAGGTGGTCTGGCTCTAAGTACCACCACTAGTCATGCTCACTGGGATAGCAGGTCCAGCTCAACAGCACTTACCTAACCCTTTGCTCTCTCTCCCTCTGCACTATCAGCCACTCTCTTAACTCCCCAGGGCTTCTAAAAATTTCCCAATTGCAGAATCCAAAACTTGAAATCTTAGGTAATCAAATACACACAATCAAAAGATCTGAAATATCAATGATTGTATTTGCCAGGCAGAATGGCCAGCAAACATTATGACATTATGTCAAGTTAGATTTTATTCTTAAGGAATCAGCTTCTGATTGTTAAAATACAATCATTTTTTTTTTACTTTATTGATTTCCTAAATCCAAATCCTATATATCAATGTTTCACAAAATCACACATACTTGTGGTATTTATTTTGGAATTTAAAAATGTACTCGAATAGCAAGAGTTTGCTTATTATCAGAAAAGTTAAAAAATACCAAGATTTTGGCAATGGCCATGTGTTACGAGAAATGAGGGCAAATGACAATAAGGTGATGAGGGTATGAATTTCCAAACCTCCTCCAGCCTGTCCAAGGCATCATTGAGTTTCCTCCTTCTTTCCAACGCCAGGAGCCAGACTTGCTGCCATTTGCTCACCAGTAAGTTAACCCTAGGATTTTTGGTTTCAATTTGTGTCTGTGACCCAGAAGGATACAAGCTTGATGCTGGAAAGCGTTTTCCTGTGAAGATATAACTTTAGTTAGGATGGCAGTTTCCAGGGTTCTGAAATGTGTTAAGGCTTGACCTTTTTTGCTCCTAGCTAAGACTGCATCAACTTAATTGTGGGTTTGTACAAGTAAAAGTATCCTGATTTAGATGATGTAAAATGTCAAGGTCCAAATCTGTTTTCCTTATTAAGGATCACACACTGTTCATGCAAGTTGAAGAAATATCTCTTGACAAGGGCATTTAAATACTGGAAACCTCTCTCAATAAATTTACGCTTAAAATATCTTCCAGCTTAAAATTCATGCCATTTCAATGACAATGAAGCATGCTGTTATCCTCCTGTTTGTTAAAGGAAATCTCACAGGCCAGTGAGACTATCTTACAATGAGTTACATCAAACCCAGCTGTCCTTCCTAGAGAAGAAGGCAGAAAGGGAGAGCAGATGAGGGCAGCAAACACTGGGCAGTCACAGGAGTCAAAGCAAGACACTTCACAAATGCCAATAAAATATGGCAGCATGTGTATGGGACCCCAGCCTTTGCCCACATCCATTTTCCACTGAGATTGCATGTTTCCTATGCATAGTCTCAAACCCAAGTTTACTGCCTTCCTGAAGTTTCCTCCTGCTTTCTGGCTGTTTTCCACAAGTCTCAACAACTTCACAAAACAATGACCTTAACAAATTTTTCTCATCTTACTAAATGGCTAAATATGACCTAGAAAAATTACTGGCCTAGGGTCATATAGAATGTTAAGTGTCCCAGCTGAGATTTACAGTACAAGAAATACTTAAGCATTTAACTATATGCCTGGAAGTATGTTAAGCATTTTATATGTACTAGCTCATTTAATTCTCACTGCAGTCCAATGAGGTTATAATTATCCCCTTTTACAGATGAGGAAACTGAGGTTCAGAATGAGTTTAAGTAATGCGTCCAGAGTTATGTTTCTCAGTTTGGTAAGTGTTGGAGACAGCCAAGGAGTCTGGCTATAGGGCTCTTAATAGTTTACCTTGTCTCCTTGTGTAATAAGTAATCACAACAGCTCTGACATCATTTCTTTTTAATTAAAAAATTAAGTAATACACAAAATGCATTTTCATTCAGTAACACAAATTGTGTTTCTTTTAAATTTTCTCCAAGCTAACTATGATTGTTTATAATGTCATGTCATATTGTTAAAGCAGCTCTAGAAGTAAACAGAGCCTGAAGTCACACGAACATGTGCAAAAGCTATCAGACTGCTGGCCACCAATGAACAACTAAGTCATGAACGTTATCCAGGTCATGGTCATTTTTATTATGCTCAGCTTTAAAGTTATATATATAACAGAAGAAAAATGAGACAATGCAATGGGGGTGATGATTTCTGTTCTTATTGTAAATTTTTTCAGTTTTCTTCTAGCTAATATGAAAGATACACTTTAAGACAATAAAGTTACATATAGAAACCTGGGTATATTTTTTCTTTATTTTTAAGTAAGTTTCTACAATACTTGAGCACATATATTCTTTCAAGAAAGCATTTCATGATATCCAGTGCTCATGTAAAATCACCAACTGCCCCCAAATTTCAAATAACTCAAAATAAAATTAGCTCCCTTGTTTATTGACATTTTAAAGAAATTGATCACTGCTTACTTCCTGCTCGTCCCTTATCCAAGACTGGAATATGGGATTGTAATGAGGAAGGATCAGCAGCTCTCCTCTTGTAGGTCTTCGTTACTTTATCAACATCAGGCTGTTTTCTGGTCATTTCCTCCATGAAGGTCTGAAATGAAAGAAATTATGTCAATCAAATAAGAGTATACTAGAGAAAACCATCTTCAGAAATGAACTAAAAACAGAAGGATGAAAGAACCATGTTATTATTTCTGAAGAAGAATAAATCATCATGCTTTATCTTCAGGGTAAAAAAAAATCTAAACCATCATAATGCAGCATTTACTAACTTTTAAAGAATATAAAATGTGGCTGGGTGCAGTGGGCTCACACCTGTAATCCCAGCACTTTGGGAGGCCAAGGCAGGTGGATCACCTGAGGTCAGGAGTTTGAGACTAGCCTGATCAATATGATGAAACCCCGTCTCTACTAAAATTACAAAAATTAACCAGGCATGGTAGTACGTGCCTGTAGTTCCAGCTACTGGGGAGGCTGAGGCAGCAGAATTGCTTGAACCTAGGAGGCAGAGGTTGCAGTGAGCCGAGATTGTGCCACTGCACTCTGGCCTGGGCAACAGAGTGAGACTCTGTCTCAAAAAAAAAAAAACATATATACATATATATATATATATAAAATGTAAAGAGAGTACACTGAAAATAAAAATAATTTGTTTTAGTTGAATAACGTACATGGACACATGGGAGAAGTCATGTGAATAAAATAACGTGTCTGTGCACCAACCAAACTCAGGCTTCCAAGCTCCTCAGAAGAATCTTTAGTGAGCATCTGTCTACAGGGAAACTAGTTAGCTAGGATGTTTCCAAGAACTTTTCTGTGGCACATTTCACCTACATATTTGAAATATTTAAGATGGCTTTGATTAGGCAACACAGTGAAACCCTGTCTCTACAAAAAATGAAAACATTAGGCCAGGTGGCATGTGCCTTATAGTCCCAGCTACACAGGAGGCTGAGGTGGGAGGATCACTTGAGCCCAGGAGGTTGAGGCTGCAGTAAGCCATGACTGTGCCATTGCATTCCAGCCTGGGCAACAGAGTGAGACCCTGCCCCTCAAAAAAAAAGACGGCTCTTTGATATATTATGACATACTGCATCCACATTTAATGTGGACATATCAAAATATTCATAAATAGGCTATTCCAAGGATGGTAAAAGCTATTTGGTTTAAAGTATACTACCATTGTATTTAAAAGGTTTAACTACCTTGCCACTGCTTATCTCATCTCCTTGGGCTTATTATTATTATTTACTAGGTATCCCTATATTTGGAATATGCAGCAAAGGCTGAGGAAAGGCAGAGACTGTGAAAAATGATGGGAAAAAGGAGACCCAGACAAAAGGGAAAAGTGAAGTAACACCTTTCTGGAATATTTGTCACACTGAAGAACTCTAATACCTCTGATCACAGGGAACATGACCTGGTACACTTAGGGCCATTATAGACATTGATGTCTTAGACTTTTAAAACACACACACATATACACACAATAATGGCAACATTAATTGCTTAACCAACTGAGCTGACACTTAATATTTCTCTTTGTAAATGCATATTAAACACATTGTGAGCAATCAAGTAAATCAAAGTGAGTGTGATACCCATCATTTGAGTTTAAAACAAGTAGGATATATAGGAAAAGTGTTTTTTCTAAGAAAGACAACATGTTCCCTTTTTCACACGATGTATTTCAAGTGGTGACAGTCATCTTCGAAGACATAAAAATGCAAACAGAGCAATCAAACAAGGTACCCACTGAAGCCAGGGAGGTGGAGGTGGGTGAGATCACCAAAAGAGGGAACAGAGTGAGGGAAGTAGAGAGCTGAGGATAACACATAAGGAGTAAGGAGAGCTGACGTTAAGAAGGCAAAAGGGAGAGCAGGAGTGAGCGTGAGACAATACCACGAGTATAACCCCACAGAGGACAAAGAAGGAAAGTTTTGCAAAGGTCACAGAGGGTTCCTGTAAAAAGAGGTTTTAGGGCAGCTGCAGAACTGGAAATACAATTGTAAGGAACTGAGGAGTCTGAAGAAGTGAAAATAATAACAAAGCAGTGTTTTGAGAAGTACAGCAGTGAAAGAAAGAAAATATCTGAGAAAATGGTTAACAGGAGTTAGGATTATATTTATTTTACCTGGTGTTCTGCAATGAGTGCTTTCACCTCTTCGATCTCCTGGGGGATGACTTCTTTATCCTTATCAGTAAGTGTAGTTTCAGCCCATTGCAACCAAGCCAGCAAAGCTTCCAACAATTCCTGTTTGGCAATAAGCCCAGCCAGAGCACTTGCTAATCTCTGCTGATGTTGCTTTGCCCAGGCCAGCACCTGTCAGAGAAACAGAAATTTCTCAGAATTTCCTCCAACTTAGTAAAATAATTGCAGTGATATAAAATAAATAAATTTTAAATGACAATTAGGATCATCCTGGGCTAGACCCATAATGCTTCTGGTCTTTTTAGATTCCATTAGTGGCATCAAGATCTGGCTCGAGGAGGATATGAGAGCCCACGATGATGTTCATCATCTTCAGAATTTAAAGATGCATGTCAATCACTCAGGCTTCCTTTTGCTTTCTAATTTGAGTTCAAATATGCATTCTCTGAAGGATCAGGTAAGCTTACTCCATGTGGCACAGAGTAGAAATGTAAAAAGCTAGGATATTGGTAGGGCACGGTGGCTGACGCCTGTAATCCCAGCACTTTGGGTGGCCGAGGCGGGCGGATCACGAGGTCAGGAGTTCAAGACCAGTCTGACCAACCTGGTGAAACCCTGTCTCTACTAAACGTACAAAAAAATTAGCCAGGCATGGTGGTGCGCGTCTGTAATCCCAGCTACTCGGGAGGCTGAGGCAGAGGAATTGCTTGAACCTGGGAGGTGGAGGTTGCAGTGAGCCAATATCACACTACTGCACTCCAGCCTGGGCAATAAATCGAGACTCTGTCCAAAAAAAAAAAAAAAAAAAAAAGCTAAAATATTAAATGCAGAATTAATTCACTTTATGTATACCAATTCACTTCACCAGTATATACAGTATATACTGCTCTGAAACACCATCTAACTGCTGAATTATTCAATAGAAACAATGTGGAAGGAGGCCAAAATGTTATATAGTAAACTAAATATTTGCCTTCAAATTTTCCAGGGATATAGCTGCAAAATTTCTTTGACCTTTTAAAGAAAAGTTAATTTCAGAGATTGTAATGCATAAAAGAAGCATATTTACAGGAACATTTTCTATGTAGAGGTCTCATTTTCCCATGGCCATAAGCGCATCTTAATTCCTTAATTTCCCACACCCCTCAACTCTCTAAGCTATTGCTACTGTGAAGATTATCTGAGACACACTGACCTCCTCAAACCTCGCCCGGATGATTGTTATCCAGTGCTTAATGGTGGTGATGGAGTCGGGGTGGCAGATAGCCAAAACGGTGTCGCCCATAGTGGTGGCTTTATTTAGTTCAGCTCTCTTTTCTTCCAGTTTCTTCATGAATTCCTACAGCAGAAACAAAGACTTCAATTAACTGTTGGCATTGGCTGAAAACAAAACTCTGGTGACATTTGACTGCCAGAATTAAAACAAATAAGCAAAAACTTCAATTGGTTTATTCACAGTGGAAATCATTTACTAATTGGGGAGGAAAAGGGGACAAAATAGAAAAAGTACTTTCTAATATGTACTTTAAAATACAAGTACAGTCATCCCTTGGTATCCATGGGGAGTTGGTTCCAGGATATTGTGCATAATAAAATCCAAGGATGCTCAAGTCCCTCATATAAAATGATGTAGTATTTGCATATGACCTAAGTACATCCTCCCCATATACTTCATATCATCTCTAGATTACTAATAATACCTAATACAATGTAAATAATTGTAAATAGTTGTTATGGTATTGTTTAGGGAATAATGACAAAGAAAAAAGTGTGTATATCTTCAGCACAGATGCAACCATCCATTTTATTTTTGAATATTTTTAACTATTTTATTTTTGAGTATTTGGATACAGAGGGCCAACTTTATAGGATATTTCATGCTTTAAAAATGTATTATACAAAAAATAACTCTTCCAAATTTGGATATAATTATATTATTAATGGAGAATAGCATTGGGAGAGGCAGTATTGCTAGAGATAGAAACAACATTGATTGACCAAAAATAAGTTCTAACAAATAAGATAAGGAGGTTAATATTTAAAATAGCATTAACTATGCCAGGAAATATAGGAGCATGAATTAAAAAGTACTAAGTAGAGAGAAGACTGGGTAAGTAAATATAAATGTTTGGGGGTACGGGAGACAGGGCCCAAAGTGTCCAGGCAGTAAAAAGTGAGGGGGAGGTTGGAGAGAGTGAGCCTGACAGCACGTCAGCCCATGTGAGAACTGTCCCTTTAAGATGCCAGTAAGAGGCACTCTCCTCTGTTCTGGCAGTTCTAGTGGTTAGAGCAAGTCCCTCTGAGCAAGCAGAATGAACAAAGCCTTGACATCCTTGAGGATGATCTTTCAAATAAATGTTTTACAAATGTCTCACATACATAATTGTACTTTCTACCATCAGAACTACATCCATAGATAAACACACCATAGAACTCTGAAAATGTGACTACAAATTGAGAATCTTTGCCCTTAAAAATGCGACATGCTTCCAAAATCTCATATAGAATGTCAGAGATCTGCAGACACCCCAGTCTCTCTGGACCCCTGCACCAAGAGCAATTACTTGATTATACAATGAGTGTCAGAGGCCGCAGATGTCGATGATGCCCGTGCTACTCACACTATGTGAAGAGGGGTGTTCACTTTGAAATATACGTGTTTTACAATAAAAATACTACAAGAAAACCTAGAAAAAACTCTTCTGGACATTGGCCTAGGCAAATAATTTATGACAAGGATCCCAAAAGTGAATGCGACAAAAATGAATACAGACAAATGGGACTTAATTAAATAAAAAAGCTTCTGCACAGTAAATGGTAGAATCAACAGAGTAAACAGCTAAGCTACAGAATGGGAGAAAATATTTGCAAATCATGCCTCTGAAGAAAGACTAATATCCAGAATCTGCAAGGAACTCAAACAACTCAACAAGAAAACAACAAACAACTCCACCGAAAACTGGGACAAGGACATGAACAGACATTTCTCAAAAGAAGAAATACAAGCATACAAGCAGCCAACACACACATGAAAAATGCTCAGCATCACTAATTATCAGAGATACGCAAATTAAAGCCACCCTGAGATATCATATTACACAAGTCAGAATAACTATTACTAAAAAGTGAAAAAAACAACACATGATGTGGATGCTAAGAAAAGGGAGTGCTTATACACTGTTAGTGGGAATATAAATTAGTTCAATGTCTATGAAAAACAGTATGGATATATTTCAAAAAACTAAAATTAGAACTACCATTTGACCTAGCAATTCCAGTACTCGGTATCTAACCAAAGGAAAAGAAATTGTTATATCAAAAAGACACCAGCACTCATATGTTAATTCCAGCACTATTCATAAAAGCAAAGTCACAGAACCAACCTAAGTGTCCATCAACAGTTGATTGGATAAAAAAAATGTGGTACATATATAGCATGGAATACTATGCAGCCATAAAAAAGAATGAAATCGTGTACTTTGCAGCAACATGCATGGAGCTGGAGGCCATTATCCTAAGTGAAGTAACTCAAACAGAAAATCAAATATCACATATTCTCACGTATAAGTGGGAGCCAAACAATGGGAACACATGGACATAAAGATGGAAATAACAGACACTGAGGACTCCAAAAAGCATGGAGGATAAAAGGGGCCTGAGGGTTGAAAAATTTAAAAAATTACCTATTGTGTACAGTGTTTAATATTTGGATGACTGGTACAAAAGAAGTCCAGTCTCTACTATTACTCAATATACTCAGGTAGCAAACATGTACATGTACTCTCTGAATTTAAATTTATATAATATGTTTATATGTTTTACTCTAATATAAGTGGCCTTTTGTCTTTAATCTCTGTGAAGCAGCTCTGTGACATATCTCCTACTCTGGCATTTTGCTATATTAGACTGTTCGGTCCACAAGATTAAAAGACTGTGTTTTATTCATTTTTATGTTCCCAGTAATTCGTTCAAAAGAGTATATGATTTACTGAATAAATGCTTTCTAGACCTTTTATTTACAAGTTTACTATAATGGAGTCAAGTTTCAATTGATGGTACACTCCGATAACATGACCTACTTTTTAAATATCATAACTTAAAAAATTATCACTTTTTCAATACAGATCCTCCTAAATGAAAAAAGTTAAAAACTGCAACATTATAAGGAAGAGGAAAAAATAGGTTAATCTAACATCTGTGTTTCCCCCAGAGAACAGCTGATACAAATAATGTACTCTCAATCACTTGTACACCTATTTGGTGGATGGGACTGTCAACATTCCACTGAATTCTATGCCCTTCCAACCTAGTCTGAACCTTACCTTACTGGTTTGTTCTCATGTGGGAAAGCCTGCCGTTTTTAGAAACTGGATTATACTAAGAAGTCTCTAGTCCCAGTGTTAAGAAATTAAATATTCGGTTTTTCTTTGATTGGTGAATGGTGAATGTGCGAAGGGAAACAGAAGAGATGGAAAAGAATGAATAGTGTTACTGCAAAATATTATTAAGAAATGCTTTATAAAATTACTGGTAATTTTATGCTATTTAAAAATAATTTGTTATAAAAACCACTACCCCTGCTCTGGATACTTGCCTCCTGGAGGTTTCCTGGTCCTGTGAGAGTGGTGATACCACAAATAGGCTCCTTTCTGTAGGGTGTTAGATATGCACGACGGGCTTTAAGTGGTGTCCAGCAAATATTTATTGCTACTCTGAGACCCAAACCTAAGAATGTTAATAGAACTCAATGCTGGCTGATGGTAAGCCCACAGTAATATAATATAAACTACATTTTCAAAATGTTGAATGGACTCAAAAATTTATAATAAATTTGATGTAACTGTCTTCTTCTTATATTCTAGCTTCAAATTTAAATGGTGTATATAGCATTTCATTCTTCCAGAAAATGCTATGAAAGCTTGCACCACTTTTTAAATGACATGGCAATATTTCATTGCTATAGATGCAGCAACCCATTTTTGATAGAGGGTATTAATTAAAATAACAACTCTCTACAGATGATGTAATCCATGCTACACTAAAATTAATGATGTATTTCCAGCCTGATCTCAAAAGACAAAATTATTTACTGGTGTTAAAAAGATCCTTTAAAGTTAATAGGAAATGCTGACATCAACACTACATTGAGTGTTACCATTTCAAATTCCTGACTTTTTGAGTCAAAGGTTAAAAAACATCTGTTAAGAGATATCTGGATCACTCACTGAAGGGTTTTGGCAAGTTTCATGCATTGCCACAGGAAAAATCTTGATTTGAAAACTCAATAGCCAGATTTAGACTTGGTTAGTTATTCAACAGAATATTGGCTTGTGGAATTCATTTTTAAAATTTTTAATGTATACTATAGGTTACTTCTAAAAAGGATTTAAAAGGCTCTTGATTAAGAACAGAAGCAGCGGAGGCTTAAAAATAGATTTAAAGGTGAGTTATTAAATTACCTGTGTGTCTTGTTTACAAAGGGCAAAATTACTAATTTACAATCCTACAGGTATAATTTTATAAATGCCAAACTGCCTATTAAAGAAGTTTTATTTTTGAAACCCACATAATGACTGCAACAATATCGACCAATTTTGGTCAAAAGCCAAAAAGCCTAGATAAATCAATATGCTTCCTTGAGATAGGAAACAGAATAACTACCTTCCCTAAAAAGGAAATATAAAAAGACAGGTACACATACATGTGTGTGGGTGCACAGGGACATACGTATGTAAGCAAGGTGGACAGAAGTACACTCTCAAATGTACCAGGTGTTTAAGTATTTCTCAGGAAGGAAAATATTCATGCAGTTGATATTTGTAATCATGAGTCTATTTTCCTTGCTTTGATTTTCTAATGTAGCTTTACTTAGCATTTATATATTACTCACTTTATGCTGATCAATGAGAGTCCGGAGAGCATCCTCATCATCTGGGAGGACACCATGGAAACGCAGGGTTTGCTCTGCCTCAGCCAGCCACTCCAAGAGGGCATGTACCACCGAGTGGAATTCCTCTGCCTAAGAGTTCACACACATACACACACACACACACACCAAACAAAATTCCCAAATATGCCTGTTAGCACAATTTACAGAACTGTATAGTGGATTCATCCTTTCAATGAAAAAAAAACAAAAAGTTTTAAATTTAAATTGCTTCACTACTCCCATTAAGAAGATAAAGATATACATATTTTAAAAATAAGAAAACACCTAATATATAAAAAAGGCCTATATGAAGAAAAAATTACCACTTTAACAACTTGATTTTAGATGAATGGCAGTCCATCATACTTCCAAGCTGAAACATTACTCAAGCAGCACTTCTATGTGAAGATTAGAATGCCTCCCTCTAGCAGTAATTTAAATTCATGGGGGAGGGTGGGAGAAGGATCAAGGCAATGATGCTATTAGAATTTCCTTCTTCAGACTGTCCTGATTGAGACACGAGGTTTTTTACTCACAGTTTACTCAGTTTTTTACTAGAATAGTTCTTGTTGAGGTTTCAATACTTTTCCCATTACACCCAGCTCTCATTTACATGGTTTTTACCTGACGCAGGGCTGCTTCTAACCGCGTTTGCTTTGATATGGAAAGTGCACACACGGTCTCCCAGCGTGTGCTTAATTCTTGCATCTGGACTTTGACCCAGGAGGAGTCATCCCGACTGCCTTCTATGAGTTCTCGGGCTGAGCGCTTCAGGGCCTGCACACTGCTGGTCCTCTTCCCCAACTCTTTTTGGAAGGCCTAAGAAGACCATATTTTGAAAAATTATTTTTAATTACAAAACCAAAACAGTAACACATACTGTTTGAGATATATATGTGCATATAACATCATGTACAGATATCTAAGACCTAAAGTTCAATAACCATATTTCTGGCAGCATCTTCAGAAGATAAACGACACACTACTCCTATTTGAGCATCATCAAGAATAGTCTTGTATACATTTATTCAGTCCTATCACATTCTCGTGAGAAAACGAGATTACCTTATTTTAAAATGACATATTGGATTTAAATAATGGCAGCCAGCCTTCTTTATTTCAATTTCATAAAACAATGCATCAGATTCCTTTTTTTAATGATTCTTTAATATGGTGTCCCAATTCCTCTCAAATAATTAGTGTGAATTCCAAATGATCCTGGCTTCGGCACTACTCTAAGAGATGTACCTAAGAAGCTAACAGAGGACTAAACAATCCTGATGTGTGTACCATGGAGTTCTTAGAGATAATGGCAGGGAATTCCATAGGAAGTTGGCAGACGGTCCTTGACTCCTACAAAACTCCTTGGTCTTTCATAATATATTAGGTACTAACTCATAATGTCAAATTTTAGAGGCTTAAATCCCCGTCTTTCACCTTAGAGGAAAAGTTTCTGGGTTGTTTTTTTTTTTTCTCCTGCCTAATTTTGACAAACTTTGATGTGCCAGAAATTAAATTGATTTATTTTGGCCACAGACTGATCTAAGAAGTGAGCCCAGTGCTCTTTATTTTTGATCCAAGAATCTGTGCATGCAACTAGATCTTTCAAACATTAATAACCAACACTCTGTCACAACGAAATTAATGAGTTTTTTAAAAAATCATCAAAAATGAATGTTACCATTTGGCCTTATCTATAGGTTTCTATTCTGATACTCAGATCATTCACAAAAGTGAGCCTATCACAAAAGTGATTATTTGACGGATTCAACTCTAACAGTTATGATATGCCTGCAGATAGATACAAATGCGCACATATACACCAATACACACATTCACACACACACATAAACACATGTGCAAATGGTACAGTATTTAAATATTCCATTTATGATAGGACTAGTCCAATAGTTTTCAGCAGACTTTCCAAAGCATTTTGCATACTTGAACTTCTTGAGCCTTCCAGTTGTATTACTAATGCTAAATGATTCATTCATTCTTGATGACCTTTAATATATAAAAGATCTGGCAATTACCTAGAGTACTAAATATTTAGACAGTGAGTTTACAGAAATGGCATTTATGTAAAAAGTAACATTACGCTATTCATTACTCATTGAATAAATGCCAGGAAATAGAGAAGTATTAACCATACACAAAATATTTATTTCAATATAAGCAAAGCCATGTAATTTTTAAATTTTTAGCTTTTGTAGACCTAACCGTTGTTCTTTATTTATTCTTTTATTTTATTTTAATTTAGTTTGTTTCACTTTTTGAGTGTAACAAACTCTCTTATGGGTATAACAATAGAATAGAAAGAAAAAAGGGAAAATAAATATGCAATAAGACTATTTTAAAAAGAATGGTAAGATCAAAATAGCATAACCAGTATAAAGAGAACATTACAAATGAAATAAGTTTTCTGAACTCAAACACTAGACAGAGGAAATACAAGATAAATTCAAGTAGAGTGATGTAAGATGTTTTTATATAAAGTCAACTCCGACACAACTATTCTAAATTAGTACTATGCTTCATATTGTTTCCAGGCTAAGTTGTTTTATATGATTTGATCATAATTTAGGACCTTACACTTAGCTGGACACCTTGAATATTACCTTTGATTTACGTGACATGACAGTTTAACATAAATATATCAGGAGATTTCAAGAACGCCAGTTTTCTTGAAGTAAACAATAATCAAATCCCTCATAGCACATGCTGCTGACTCATAAATTGCTATAGTTCAAGGGGCAAGGTTAAAACAGTTTTGGTTCCATATTTTTAAAAGCAGTTGGTCATGACCCCCACGGATCATGTCACAAATCTACACACTTATGCAATAACTTAGTGTCAGGTCACTGAATGAATGATTTTAAATTTTATTACATAATTGTTTAAGTGCATAACTAAAGACAGTAAAACATTCTTGAAATCTGTTTTAAAGCACCAGAGAATGAAATCACTTTCCAAGTTCTAAAAAGGTTTTAGATCCGGTAATTAAAAACAAAAGTATTTCACTGACACTAAATAATATTTCCCCATCACTTTTAAAGGTAGCTTCCAGGTTCTGCTCAGACACATATTTCAAAAATAAAGACTGTTATGTCATATGATCTATAGTCTCCTGATTTTAAAAGCTAATTTAAATGGTTCATATTTTCTTGTACACTCAGAGTAATCAAACAAGATAAAATAAAATGCCCCAGATAACATTACCTTGTGATTATCGATCAGATTCATCACTAAATCAATGTCTCCATGAACAGGTTGGTCTTCTGCCAGCTGGGGTTCAACTCTATACAACCAATCAATGAGAGCCTGTAGGGCATCTGTGAATTGTCCAGAAAATAACAGGGCTTCCTCCAATTTGTTTTGTCTAGGGAAAAAGGTAGAAAAATTGATCCTTGCAACAAAAAAAGCCACTCATATATCTGAACATCTAAAATTAATTGATGAAGGCTGAGTGGTACTCAAGAGGAAGAGCAGTATATTGGTATTCATTGTTGCTTCTTTGCTCTTCTTAGAAAAAACCCCAAAACTTTTCTAAACTTTCTTTTTTATTCCTTAAATACACGGCATCTGTTCCAGGAAAATTCCCACCTTTGGAAACCATGGACTCTTCATGTTTCTTTATAAAAATCGACCTTTTAAATTGTTCAAATATTTTTAAAATTTTGTTTTAGATTCTCAGGCAGTATACTTGACATTTTTTCATATACACTTCTATACATTTTAACACATATATAGATTCATGTAACCATCACCACAATCAAGATCCAGAACAGTTCAACCATCCCAAAATTCTCCCTCATGCTGTCTCTTTATAGACACACCTTGTCCCTGTCTTCAAGCCCCTAGCATTCATTAATCTGTTTGTCATTACTTCATTATTTTGTCTTTTCAAAAATGTTGTAAATAAAACCATATATACAATACTGGAAAAGGTATGTAAAATTTTGTGGCTCAGGAATTTAAGATTTTTAAAAAACTAACATGACAAAAACTTACTGAGTTCCCTAGAACTGAATATAACCTATTTAATCTTGATGCTGACAAAAATCATTAGGATTAAGGATCAACAGGAAAATTTGGAAACAGGTACAAGATATTTCAACTCTACTACTATTGTACTTAATTACTTAAAATTTTTGAAATACGTCTTGGGTTTTCATGGAAATGTAATAAGAAAGAGGGAGATCAAAAAAGGGTAGATGGAGTTAGAAAGAAATGCTGGGGCCAGATGAGTGGTACCTTGCACATCACATTAAGAAGCCTATGTTTCAATGCATGCCCAGTAGTAAGTCACCAAAGGGTATGAAGGAGGGGAATGACAAGATTCCATTTACATTTTTAAGAGACAATCCTAGTAGTTACGTAGAAATTGAGTTAAAGAAGTGACAAAGGTGGACGTGGGAAGACGAGTCAGAAGCAGTGGGTGTAGTCAGGTGTGAGATGGCAGAAGCTTGGACAATGATATCACTTTTTATTGTAATGAGTAGTTAAAAATAATGAACAGCAAAGTCTTCAAATGCAGATGATATTTGTGTGGGGTACTTAGGACAAGCAGAAGTTCCTTAGGCAAAGAAAATATTTAAGGTTTTTGAAATGTCCCTGCAAAGCACCATTACTGTGTATTTGAAAGAGGTCTACAGAGTAACCAAACTGTCTTAAAGAACATTTTACCTTTCCACAGATTTTCCACATATGGTATCCCATTTGTCTCTAAGTTCACTCAGCATGTCATCCAGTTTCAGGTTGTCATCAGCCAGGGAGGTTTTCTCCTTCAGAGAACGTCCAGTCCTGTTGGTGGTGTCGTAGACAGAATGCTTGGCTCCGAGTGATTTCTGAAACTCCTATACATTTAACAAGAAAAATATGTGCATTTCTTCTTGGGACTGATAAATAGGTAAGAGGCATTAACAGAGGCATTCCTAATAAACGGAGATGAATTATAGACAGTCCCTGACTTATGATGACTTAGGATTTTTTGACTTTACCATGGTACAAAAGTCATAGGGATTCAGTAGAAACCATACTTCAGTCATGTATTCAATAAATTACCTGAGTATTCAATACTTTGCTATAGAAACAGGATTTGTGTTAGATGATCTTGTTCTATTGTAAGCTAATGTTAGTTGTATTAAATGCATTTTTGATTTACAAAATTTTCAACTTACAGCACGTTTATGGGGATAAAAACCCATTGTAAGTTGAGGAACATCTGTATAGTCTTTCTACACAACTCAATTATAAGCTTTTATAGAGCAGGGACATTGTCTTTGTAGACCTCTCATTATCATCTTACACCTAGTAGATGTTTATAAATACTCAACAGGAAGAGTAGAAAGAATGAGATAACTGCTATTGAATATCCAATAGCAGGAATGAGAACAAAGAAAGGTCAACTTAATGGGAAGCTTACAAACTCATAAAATATAATGGAAACATTAATATAGTGATTCTCAATCCTTGTAGCAAATTAAAATTACCTTAGATAGTAAAATGCTATGCAAATGTACAATTTTCTAAAATAATCTCAAGGTTATAGTTACCTAAGAAGTTTTTACTGCCTTTAAAAGCTACATACTTTAAAATGTTTTAATATGACTAAATTATTTAGTTTGTCATGGGTAATAGGCAAGTGCATCTGGAAATTTCTAAGTAATAGACAACACAATTATAATCACATTATTTCTACAGTTTGTTATCCATAAATATTTTTTTTCGTATTATTCTAAACAGAATGCCAGTGTTACAGAATCATGGTATTGACAGAGATTTTCTTCACAAAGCAGACATACAAAAAGTGTTATGGTTGAATACACATCACTGTTGCCAAACAGAGACTCTAAAAAGGTAGATATTCTTATTTATAGGACTATGCAATACACTTTCATAAGACTACATGATACAACATCCATGTTCAAGTTCAAATAAAGCATTCTATTTTGAGAAGGAAGCTCTCATTTCGCTATCAGAGGGGAAGGAAGGAAGGTGCTGTTCACTGTCACTGTGCTCCCAATATTGAATGTGGCAGCTCACAAAGGGTGCCAGCAGAGCAAGCCATTCATTAGCCCTCATCTGGCCAGAGAGCAGATGCTCAATATGTTTCCTCCCATCCCTCTAATCATGACCTCCAAAGGTTAGACCCACTGATGGAAGCAGCCACCTGTGTGAAGATGATGGCCAGGATTTCCTCCTGATAATGATAAAATTTTTATCAGCCCAATTTTTCCAGTCTTTTAAAATTATCATGTTTCAAGCGATAATTTATATGTACATGCCTAAAATTGTAAAACCCTTTGCAAGAATCACTCTCCTTTTACCCACATCCTCACCCTGACGGCTGGTAGGGTCACTTTATAAATAGAATTACATAGAAATCCAAATTCAAAAGAGCTGAGAAGGGTGGGAGGGAATGCTCTTTGAATGTTATGCGGTAGGTATAAAATGTGATAGACATAGAAAAGGTAGAAAATATTTAAAAAACAGTGTTTCTACATGCTTTTCTAGTCTATATAAACATGTCTTTGGATATCTTTGAGGTTGGGTGTAATTTTATATGTGCACAAACACAATAAAATATTAATTTTGAATTTAGGTACGGGCAACCAATTTTTCTCATTCTATTGTTTAAAAGAATCTATATTTCAAATATCTATTACTTTTTCTATAGAATTATCTTCAAGGTGCTATTTTGTCTGTCAAAGAAAGTACAGAAAAAGACAGCTATCATGAAAAACTGAAATGCCAATGTTCAAAACCACTACAAATCCTTTATATGTTTTAGAATGTAGATGACTTCCATTTTTATTTTGTATGTTTTTCTTTTTAACAATTAACCTTGGAATCATTAATGAAATGGTCACTGAAGAGTAAAGATACTGCAACACGACTAACATGAAGAGCAATAGGTTTTAAATTTAATATAGGTTCACATTGGACAGCTTTTTTTCTTTAGTGATGAATAAACACGTGATGAAGCAAGGATTTTAAAGTGATCTTGAACTATATAATGAGACAATATGCTCTTCTTAATTATGGACCTACCTTATGTTGTGCAAGTTGTGTTTTTATTTTGTCTGGATCATTTGCTATTTCCAGTTCAGAATCCAAAGACTTTTCTGACTCTTCCAGCCACTCCATAAGTTTACTCCAAGCTTCATGGAACTGGAAAGAAATTCACATCTTTGTCTGAAACTTTTTTAAGCATATTATACTTGAGACCTAGTATAGTTTTAAGACAGAGATTAATAGTAATGAAAATGCTGAAAATTGTTATTTCAAAATTTCCACTGAAGAAGAAAAAAGTAATGCTTTCATTGGCAAATTACAAAAAAAGTCTTGATAATGCTTAGCATTATTGGTGGCTGTGCCCCACTGTCACTTCGTTTTAATTCATTCAACATATCAGCTCTAAAAGAGCCTAGAAATAAGTTAGGAAGCTCCAGAAAGAACTTCTTCCTTATACTTTCTTCTTGTTCAATAATTAACATAAACTCTCAGAAAATGTTTTGTATTTTTATTGTTGTTGTTGTTTACTGCTGTCTGTTGACAGATCTGGGTTTACTCCTAGGGAATTTAATCCCTATGTTAAGAAAAAGGAACAAAAATGGGGAGGGTGAACTATAAAGCTTGTAAATTGATTTTTTAAAGTAGCAAAAACAAAAAAGACATCATTGCATTCCTATTTAATGCAAAGATATTTCAACATCTTTATTGCTGCTATCAAAATCCTCAAATTAATGCCTATGCCTCACATATTGGTTTTATATGTCTGAGCAGCCACAATATTTGGGTTCTACCAAAATGTTATTCTCTTGGGCATTTATAACCTTGCAAACATTCTAGTACTATACATATTTGATTTTGAGCACAGTTTTCTGTTCGCCATAAAGAACCACCAGGTACTATTTTCTGATACAATTGTGAAATTGGTTATAAATTATATCACAATAAGCTTAAGTGAACAGATACCTAACAAAAAATTTAGTAATCAAAATTAAATCTATTGTATACCAAAGCACATAAATAATGAAATAACAATAAGATATTTAACAATAAGAGCAGATTAAGGACACAGACTCACAAAACTGTAAGGGCTCTCTGGAGATCATCTCATTACAAACCTTCATATCCCTCTCACAACTTTAATCAATTTAAACATGGAAAAATGGAAACTAGAATAGACACATGAATTGTGGAAGTCAGAGAAGTATGATCAATATCTGAGCCAAAAACTGAGATATTAGAATAAGAAGAAATAAAATGAAGAAACAGCAAGTCAAGGTGTTAGGTAGTTTGACTCCAAATAAAACAGTCTATAACAGTTGGATGGTAAGGTCAATGATACAAATGCACAAGTTCTGAGGCTGGTTCTGCTTTCAAAACTATTTTTAAGCCATATAAATAGAGGAAATGCTCTACATTTGCACTAAAAACAGTAGCAAATATTTATAAAGTTAATTAGACAAAATAAGAAAATAAAATTGATTAAATCAAGAAAGCAGGAAAAAGATGAGCAACTGGCTACTGATACCCAAGAAACATTTATAAATTGATGTTCATAAGTCAAGAAATGCCTGCACTACACATGCTATTGCACCACATAATGTGGAGAGAAAAGTGTCAGGCTCAGAATTAATACTGTCTTAAAGAAACATTAGAAACCGAGTCTATCCCAGTGACTCATCTGTAACATTGAACATTTCACACCTCCCATTCAAAATGGGGTCTACGGTGTGTAATGCTATAACAGTGCAATTTGTCATTTCTAAAACCTTTAAACATTTGTACTGTTAGCATTAAACATTGAAACACTTGACTCTCATGACGTCTTTTTACACCACCCAATTGAACCTAACTCCTCAAAACAATGGGGTATAACACTAAGGCTGGAAAATTGCAGCTGACTGAGGCAAAAAGTAATTGTAAAATCCTCCTACAATATTACACTAAATTTCTAGTAAGAATCAAAGATTTAAAAATATATATATTTGTCAAGCAAGGTAGGTACACCTCTCTCTTCCATGGAGTACAAAGATACACAGAGATTGCATAACTTTACCTCTTTGTGTTTAGTCTAGAATGGAATGCTAATAACAGGTAAAGGGAGTAAGGAGAGTTCTTTGTGAAATTTGTGAAATTCCCTAGATTAAAATTTTAAAGTGGCCCCAAAAGATTAAAAAAATTAATTTCAAAGTGAGATGGTGCTCTATTATCTGCTCAAAATATTAGAAAAGAAATGAAGGTCTGTCAACAAGTGTTCAGAGAGGTGGGGAGTGCCGACCAACTCAGACAGAGAATATGACCCTTCAGAAAGCTGTCGGGAGGGCTCCATGTCTGGCTCTCAGCACTGATAGCTTGTGAAGAAAGTCTGGCTTAGGAACTACACAAAAGGTAGCAATACAATGAAGTATGATGTCTCACTCTGATTATGAGAATGGAGGTCAAAAGGACAAAGAAAAAGAAAACAAACCCAATAAAAAAAATTCTGAGCTTCTTTCTGGGCCTCAATGATAATAGCCTGTCTATAAAGTCAAGCTGTAATCAGTCTTCTTAAGATTAGTCCCCAGGGGCTGAAGTTGCTGCCAGGTCAAAAAGTGATGTCAGCATCCAAATTGAGGCCACAGACCTCTCAGGAAAGAACCACGATGGCACCATGCCATGATTGTTATGCCTAATACAGCCTGCGATAAAAGTACATCCATAACATATATTTCAACAGCTAGAAGTGATTTATTGACAAGTTTAGAAGAATTTTTCCAAAGGATTATTACCTGCTTGGCTCTCTTCCTTGCATCATCCAAAGATCTTCCTCTCTCTACCAACCGTTGAACCACTTTTTCCCATCGACTTTGTACACTGATAAGTAGATTCTTGATTAGAACAACATCTTGTTTCTGACTAAAATATTTTAGGTGGGTTCCAGTTTTGTCCAGTTCTATTATCTGCTCACGATGAGAATTTACTTCATTGGCAAAAACCTTTCCCAGAAAAAAAGGACGTAAGTAGAAACAAATGAAAATCAGATCAGTATTAAAAATGCTTCTGGTGTCATAAACCTGAAATTGTTTTAAAGGCCAAACAAAAGCTTTCAAAATACCAAATGCATTCTTTTGAGTTTAAAAAGGCCTGCTGTCAGCCAGGTACAGTGGCTCATGCCTGAGATCAGCACTTTTGGAGGCTGAGGCGGGAGGATCACTTGAGGTCAGGAATTCAAGACCAGCCTGGCAAACATGGTGAAATCCCATCTCTACTAAAAATACAAAAATTAGCCAGGCATGGTGGTGGGCGCCTGTAGTCCCAGCTACCTGTGGGGAGGCTGAGGCACAAGAATCGCTTGAACCGGGAGGCAGAGGATGCAGTGAGCCAAGATTGCACCACTACAGTGAGACTCAGTCTCGGGGGGGGGAAAAAAAAAAAAAAAGGCCTGGTGTCTGAAAGGAGAATCCTATCTATTTGACTCACTACATACCTTGTGTTCGTCAATTTGAAATAAGACAGTATCCAAAATAAGACTTGGCCGAGAAGCTACATTTAGGGTCTGTTCAGCCTGAGTAAGCCAGTTGATGAAGTCTTGGAGAGAATTGTGGAACTCCATTGCCAAGTTGAGAGCCTCTTCCAGTTTAGTCTGCAAGAACAGATTGTTTAGTATGTGATGTTTAAGGGCCTTGGTTATTTTGTTTGTTTCAGTTTAAACATTCTCTGGCAGATTCCTCTCCTATCCCCACTTTATGCATATCTATTAATATATTAACTAAATATCTTATAAACGTAATGGGCCTCACTAAAATACTGGCAAACCAAAACCCTTTAAGCCTAGTAAGCAGCATCTTACTGTAACTAGAAAAAATTTAATATACACTAAAGCATGTTTTTTGGAAACTAACCAAAGAACACAACTACAATCTATAAAAAGAAAAGTTGATATTTATACAATTAATTTGGGGGCTCAAAATATTATGAAATATACTTTATGCTCCATCAGTGATGGCATATAATCTCATATTTCTAGCCTATTGTTTTTTTCATTGAATAGCAATATTGAGATTCCTTAGATTGTCATTTTTGTGGTTTTAAAAAAGTAACAAAAACATATTCATAATTTAATATACATTTTAATCCATTCTCATGGATTAAAATGTAAGTACTTAAATTTTAAATGTAAGTACTTAAAAGAATATATACAATCATCTCACTCTCTTGCTTTCCCTCCCTCCCTCCCTCCCCCATATACATACAGCTTTTTGTTTAATTCGATTAAACAAATCAGACTAAAATAGAATTAATTATTTAATGGTCCAGAATTTGAGTAGTTCTTAACATTTAAAAATATACCTTAGTAACATTCGATCTATATCTTTGTTTTTGAATATATCCCCCTTTAAATCTGTTCTCATGTTAAAATAGAATATTATTTTCAACTAACCCCAGGAAATATCTGAATATATACAAAAAAAATGTTTAAACATGAATCACTGAAAGTTCTACTGCTGATAGCTCTACTCAGAAATAAGGCAATGTCCAAGCAATGGAAAAACTAAAACACTGATTCCATTATATTAATCAAAGTACATACTTTCCTTTCATTGAGTTTGGTTTCCACCGATTCCCATTTTTCTTTCAAGTTATTTATGTCTTGGTCAATATTTGTCTCTGCAGATTTTGGGCATCTTGCAAGCATGTGCTGGCCTTTCTGCATCAGACTCTTATATGTTTCTTCTTTAGCTTCAAAGGCGGCACAGACTTCCTAAATTGGGATACCCTCAAGTTATATCACTTTAAGAAAGTAAAATTTAAGAGTTCTATTTTTCTAGGTCATTAGTCCCAAGCCCCTCATCATATATTCATCTCTGTTTGCTCTCTCAGAGCAACCCTGACACATTTACATTTTTCACTACATTGAAACAACAACTAAACCTACAGTCATACCCTGTCTACTGAGAAATCTCAAAAATGGTGTTATCTTTATCAGCCCATCCTGGCATACTAAGATTTGAAGCAGTAGTTTAAATGCTGTCAAGAAAGCTTTCACTGCACAGTAATTAGTTAGTTCTGTGACTTTGGGCAAGTAATTTCACCTCTCTGAGCCTCAATTCCTTCCTCTGTAAAATGAGAGGCTCCCATAGATCCCTCCTTGTACTATGGTACAATGAATGTAGTATTTCATTGGTACAATTTAATTCTGCACTCAGAAAACATGCAATGGACAGAAAGTAAATAACCAGCACAGTAATATATTTAAGTTGATTATTCAGACTCTGGAATTATAAGAATCAAACTTGTGGTACTATAAATATTATTCTCATTTAGAACATTTCTAAAGCTTCTAACTAGAATGTTGTGTGTATCTTCTATACAGGACATAAAATATTGCTTAAACAAATTCAAACTTTAAGACCAACAAAACAACAGTTACTTCTCATTTAAAACATTAAGACTTGTTCTATTCTACTTATTTAACTATAATGTGGGTTAAATCATAGTTCTCACTGGAAGATTATGTATTTCTCACTTACATTTCTAACTTTATAAGTTTTAAAACCTGAGATATAACTCATACAATATAAAATTCACTATTATAAGTATACAATTCACTGTTTTTAAAATTATATTCACGAGGTTTTGTGATTACCACTAACTCCAGAACATTTTCATCACCTCAAAAATTTATTTATTAAGTTTTTTAAAAAGCCCTATCTAAATGTATTTACAATATCACCTACTAAAACCTTTAAATCCTAAAGCAAAACTTTCAGATATAGCTAAAAACTCAGGAAACTAATATTGTAAATTTTGTACTTTTCTTCATTTCTAGCATAACAAAATCAAAAGAACTTTATTGAAATGATATTACAAATATCAACAACTCTTTAGAATGCTTTAAATCACAAATTTAAACTTATTTAAACAGATTTCTATAATTTATTATATAGGGTTACAAAAGATTCATTGTAAATACCCCACCCAAACTCAGTTAGCTGAAATGGAATATTTTTCTAAAAGTAAAGTATTCTAAAGATAAGTTCTTTGCTTTCAAGTTCTTATACTCTTCTAAATTAACATTTTAAAAAAAATTTATATTATTAGAAAATAATCCCAAGCATCTATCTGTTCATGAGTTCATTAAACTTATAATTAATGGACACTGTCAAAGCTGTGCAAGTACTTTCCAGGAAAGTAAGGAGCTATCTGGAAGTCTCTCAGGTTTTTTTAAAAAGGAAGATAAGCACTTACAAGTTATTTAGTCTGTTACTTTTCCAGTGAAACAAATAGGTCTCCTGTGGTACTAAAAACCAGTAACGACAACAACAAAAACCACACACGTAACTTTCAAAAACAATAAGTATACCATAAATATTTCTAGAAAATTGTATACCAAATTAGTAGGACTTACACTACTGATGGTGATTGTGAAATAAATGTGATGCTACCTACTGTCATAGTCTGTTTTATTTCTTTACAACATCTACAAGATGGTTACTTCCTCTTCAAATCACCAAATTCAAAATTATTTCCAAATAAGTGCAGTTTTATTAAGATCTTACAACAATATGATATCTCTATTAAAGAGTGTATATATTGATGTACACCGATTCATTTCTTTTGCCAAATTTCTAAGTACTTCTATTTTTATCTCCCAAGATAATAATCATCAGTATTTGAATATTTTTACAAATTTCTGATGTAAATTCACAAATGTAAAAATTAGGGGACTCTTTCAAAATCTGAAACACTGTTTCCTCTCAGAACTTCTAGTGCTGAATTATAATGGAATATGAATTTAAAATGTCAATAAATCCAACGTAGCCTAAATTTAATTTGTCAGTCCCTATTTCTATGAAAGAAAGCCCGTATTTCAAGTCTCATCATTTTTTCCTCATCCTTCTTAAGAGCCAACTGTGTCACATGACCTAGGTAGGAACAGCCCACAGGTACAATACTCCAGACCGGACAATTAAAACAGAAGCCTCCTCTTCGTGTCTGTATTTGTTGTAAGTATGAAGTGGAAGATAAAGCTCTATCACCATTAAAACAAACAAGGAAGTTTTCTTTTTTTAACAGAACAAGAGTATATTTTCCAACCTTCCATGAAACCAAATGAGACAATCATGCTTATAACAATAATTTTAAGTCATTCTGATTATTTTAGAGGTTTTTGTTTACATTTCAATGCACAATAATTTTATAATTTACACTGTGCTACAGTACTACCCATACAAGCTTATCATTTTGTGGGGGAAGGTTTGTGTCTAAAAAGTGTCTAGAATTCTAAAACCTCTTTTCATATACTGGCACACTAACCTTTGAAATAAAGAATAGGTTCTGACTTTAAATTTTTAATCAATAAATGGTGTGTTTCTAGCATGTATACAGTGATTTCTGCCATAAACTCTATATCCTTTAAAGCCTTCTCCCATAATTTATGTATTGCCAGGGCCCATATAAAATGGTCAGTTTGTTATTCTGAGGCTAAAGCTGTAGGAAATACGTTGCTTACCATATGGACATTAAGCTGCTCCTTGGCTGTTTCCGGTAAACCTCCTAGCGGTTTAGATGCCAACAGATGACGCTCCGTGTCAGTCAGCCACTGCTGCAAATCCTCGATTTCGCCATGGAACCCTTTGGCCTGAAGTAATAGGGAGTTTTAAGTTGGGGCCATAAACGCTGTCAGTTTCAAGCAGGAAATAAGCTTCAAACAATCCCAGCCTGCTAAGCCTCTCTATGCATTCTTAAGAACAGCCAGGTACCATTAGAGTTGCCTTTCTTCATGAGGAGAGCTCTAGTAGATAAGAGTATTATGCTAAGAACTAGAAAGCTGTGTTCTCTTCTGCTGTTCTGTTCTTTATTTCACTTATTTTTACTCCTCTCCTTAAGGTATAAAAATTAAACAGGACTCTGTGAACTAATAAAAGAATTCCATGCTATTTTGGTCTTGAATGCTATAGAAACTTTCACAATTTATTATCTTACTCACCTGGCGCAAGGCACCATCCAGCTGCTGCTTCCTTTGTTCAGTTTTTTCCAAAACATTTTGCCAGCGTTGATTTAAAACCTGTAGCTTGTTCTGAAGGTTGCTTGCTTCTTCTCCTGCACTTGATTCAATTAGATCATTTCCTGCTTTATTAACAGCTTCCACTGTGGACTGATGGGCTAATACATCATTTTGGAGCACCTGAAAATATTAAGATAACACCATGTTTGCTAGTTTGTAACATGTTAATATCAGCTTTAATGCAACTGTTTTCCTTTCTGGTTATGAAACATCCGGAAGAAAAAAACATTATATGTGTAGAATTTTAATTTTTTTTAAGAGATAGAGTCTTACTCTGTCGCCCAGACTTCAGTACAGTGGTTCTATTATAGCTCACTGCAACCTCAACACGGGCTCAAGCAATTGTCCCATTTCAGCTTCTCAAGTAGCTGGGACTACAGGCACACACTAGCATGGTTGGCTAATTTTGTTTTGTTTTTTATATAGATGTGGTCTCACTATGTTGCCCTGGCTGGCTAATATTAAGTTTTTAAATGATGAACTTCCTTTCCCTTAAATTTGCAACCTTCGTGGATATGCCTTTATTCTATCAATGTCCCCTGAAATGACTGGGCAAGAACACTTTGCTAGTTATTCCCACTAGAATGACTTGGCAATTGATGACACTAAATATCTAGAGATTATAATTAAAAGGTTCTAAGATTTCTCACTTGGTTCAAGCTAATTTTAGTTTAATTCTCATGTCAAGTAACCAAAATATATTTTTACTCCTACATATTCACTTTCAAATATAAAACTATCATGTCTAAGGTATACAGTACCATATTTCACAATTAGCATTCTGAAAGAGAAAAAAAAAATTCTAGAATATTCCTTCACCTTCTCTCATTGGAGGGGTACTGGAATTGACTGCTAAGTTGAAATATTGGAAGGCCCTAAAACGAACACTCTATATCAGAGATACTTAAACCCAGCATTCCAAAATTCAGTTGTTCTTTAAGTAGAAAACATATATAATGAAATGCTTACTACAGAACACAGCAAATAATGCCTTCCTTTTATACAGTGGAAATATATGAATAGGTTAATAATGTTTAAATGCAGTAAAATGGGGGAACTTAGGTTGCAGACAGCAACCCTAAGGTTAAAAAAAATCAATTTCTTTTACTGAACGAGTATAGCCTTAGTAATATTAATAGTTTCCTTTCAAGGAGGCTACGCTTACATTTTTGGAAAGCAGAAGAAACCTCCCTCTAATGTTGGTAAAAGTTGATCCTACCCTGTACTCATTGACTCAGGGTTGGCAATACTAAAGAAAAAGAACATCATCTCCCATCCTATGTAACACATTACACATCTGGAAGGAAATTCAGACCAGGGAGGATTTTCAGTGAATATCAGTAACCCTCTGATATCACTGTTTCTCTGACTGTTTTCATTCATATTCTGAGGCATCTGGTTAGGGAGTGTTTTTCAAAGGCTATAAAACCAACTGAGTAAGAAGTTATCTTTATAGAAAGCATTCACTTTGGTATGTTAAGAGTAGGATCACTCTGAAAATCAAAAAGTTAAATGTTTTCATGGCCAAAATATAAAAGAGAATTCTATAAAATTCATTCTTCTGAATGGTCTGAGTCCTGCTACAAAGTCAGAGCTTAGGAGTAGGAGAAGAAAGCAGGAAAGGAACAGAAACATTCGTCCCTTCCTCCAGTAATTCTGCTGGGAATTTTATGTCCTCTAATTTTGATCTTTGAGGAATGCAAAGAAAAGAGAAAAGGAAAGAGAGAAGGAGCCATTTCAAAGTACTTAAAAAGAGACAAACAGAAGTAAGATGTCTTCACCTATCCCGCACCTAAATAACTGGATCAGGGTGCCTCATTTTTCCACCTCTACCTTATTATACAAAGTTCCTATCCTGATGTATGTTAGTTCTAAGACAATTAATAGGTTTATAAAAATATAAATGCAGCTATAAACTCACACCATGAGAATAAACATATTGTGTTGCTAGGCAGTTGGTCTCACCAGTCATTATGGCTCTAAGCAAACGTATAATGTAGACATTAAATAATGAAACAAGTTTCTATGTCAACATTAAGTATGCAAAATAAATCCAAATTGTTTAATCAAATATGGCTGGGCAATGACTACCAATGTAGACAGACAAGGTAAGAGAAAAATAAAATTTTAAACTAGGAAACAATTACTGTGGGGAAGTATGAAAGAAGGAGAACAAAAGCAAGAATAGTCAAAAACTGTACAGCATAAAGGGCTAAAAACCCACCTTTTAAAAAAAATGTTAATCAATATGTAAAATAATCAGACATTTCCTATTTGATAATCAAGGAAAATTTATTTTAGTTTAGGATTTAGGACTCTGAAGATACCACTATTAATGTGAATGTCAAAGTCTATGAAAGATTGTTGAATGCCAGGATAAACTCTACTGTGCATAATCTTTTATTCATTAAGTCTAGTGACTGAAGGGATAGGGAATGATCTATTAAGAAGTGTCACAAAGGTGACAACAATACAAGATTGCTTTGCATGTATCTGTTAAAACAAAAATTTTTCAACTTACTAGCTTTAAATCAAGTGCAGGACACATAACTTTTTAAAACATAATAAATATTTTTAAAAATTCAGAAAGAAAAGGAGTAAGATACAAAAATCCAGTCAAAGACAAGAGTGACATGGAGACTAAGGGATAAGCCCCAACATAATAAGAGATGTACAGACAGATAAAAATACTTCAGAAATGACAAGCTACAAATGAAAGAGACATGGAAATACAGATGCCCAGAGTGAAAATATACATAAAACCTGCAGTAAGACATTTTCAGCCTATGATATTTTAGGCTATCTCTAACAACTTTAAAAAATAGGTGACATTATCACAATGACAGCTATAATTAAGGATTTAAATCTTTAGTGTTTGCCATGCAGCCCTAATAAACTTTAGCACAAATTGCTCATCCTTATTTTGTTAGATAATAATTGCCTTGAATGAGAAAAATATTTTGACCACGATATTTTAAGAAAAATATTTTGACTATAATATTTTAAGTTTTAAGTAGTTAACCTTTAGTTATACATGTCAAATATGAACTTGTGTCAAGACCATAAACTTGAAACATGAATAAAGAAGAAATATATCTGAGAAATCTGATGACACTAGAAATGGACAGAGAAGAAACATAATATACATTAACAGCTACATACATGATGCTTGGCAAGTTCAATTTCAATGGCTTTAGGGTCTCCTCCAACAGGTTTCTGCTCACTTAACAAGCCCTCGGTGTGTGTCAGCCACGTCAGGAGCTCATCCAGGGCATGCTGGAACTGACCCAACGCTAATAGAGCACCCTCCAGTTTATGCTACAGAAAAAGTGGGAAGAAAATCCATTTGTAAATTTGATATTATGAATGACATGTCCATAAAACAAGGGCAAAAAATAATTGTTTCATGCTGCATAAGCCCATAAACACATCCAATGAAGCCTAATCATCATATCCTTCTGTTTTAAGTTTGACGCTCCTCGTGGTTATAAAAGAATATATAGGCCGGGCGCGGTGGCTCAAGCCTGTAATCCCAGCACTTTGGGAGGCCGAGACGGGCGGATCACGAGGTCGGGAGATCGAGACCATCCTGGCTAATACGGTGAAACCCCGTCTCTACTAAAAAAATACAAACTAGCCGGGCGAGGTGGTGGGCGCCTGTAGTCCCAGCTACTCGGGAGGCTGAGGCAGGAGAATGGCGTGAACCCGGGAGGCGGAGCTTGCAGTGAGCTGAGATCCGGCCACTGCACTCCAGCCTGGGCGACAGAGCGAGACTCCGTCTCAAAAAAAAAAAAAAAAAAAAAGAATATATGAGAATCAGAAAGAATTCTAATTTTATCTTTAATAAGTATTTTACATTAATATCTGAAATTGAAAATGTATAATTTCTTAAGAAAAGTCTTGGTATTTACCTGTCTGTTGATGATTCTCTCCTCCAGGCTATCCCATATCAATTTCAGTTCCATTAATGGGTCTTGAACAGTGTGTTTGTCACTCTCTTCTGTCACTTTCTTTAGCAAAAGCTCTGCTTGATGGTTCAGTCTTTCCATTTCTATCTGCTGTTGATAGGCCTCAGACTTAAATTGCTATTTTAAAAGAGATATACAAAGAAAATATTATTAAAAATCATTAACTCCAAACAAAAAAATCTATTGGTTATATCATTATTCTAATTCACACTACTTACTGAGGAGAGGTGACGCAAAGTTAAAATCTCACATGAGGCTTACCAATGGAAGAATTGTAAATGAAAAAATAAGGAAAATATTTTCTCTTTATTCAGTATTTTTGGATAGATAGATGTTTCTATTTATAATTTTGACATTTCATTTCATTTTATTCTCTACAATAAAAAATTAAATTTCAAGGCTGAACTTATTCCAATATCTTATATGTATTTGAAAAATGAGTTTTAAAATTATAGAAAGAAAATGAAATATATGTTGACACATATGAAAGCAAAAAAAGTCTTAAGAAACTCAAATTAGTATTTCCTGCTCTTTTACACACATCCTATATCCCTGATAATTTTATGTTTTCTGTAGCTGTACTGTGTTCATTAATATTCCTATGCCTCACCCACTGCTGACATAGAATGTTATTCTCTCTCCTACTTTCTAAGTCACTGACATAGTTAATAATCTTGGCTTTGCCAACTAACAGGTTAGCAAACAGTTGCTTGTAATAGGTAACTGTCTTTTCATAAAATATTTCTTTTAATATGTAATAGTAAAAAATTCATGGCTAGCAGTCCCTTAACTTTGTTCAAAAATACATGAATAATAATTTGAAAATAATAACAAAGGTATAGTGTGCACTTGGTATGTTCAAGTTACTTTCAACCAACTTATTGAGGAAATAATTTTATCCTTAATGTAAGCTAAAGACATAGGAGTAAGACCAGTTAGTAAGACCAGGAAGACCACTGAGTTCATATGCCCTAAGTGGATGAACTAGGACCTAAACTCAGATAACCTGATTTCAGAGTGAGCACTTCTAACCAGGCTGCTGTATAAAAACCACTGAGCTATATGCAAATATCCAAAATAAATTATCCACACCCATAACTGTACATAAAGTATATCACATGTTTGCCACATGAGCAGATTAAAGTAAAAAAAGTCTCAATTTAGTGATAACGATAAAATTCTCAAAAAGAAAATTTGTTTCTAAAAGAAATATTCTATGTCACACTTAGATGTGAAAATGCTACAATTTTAAAGCCAGATAATATTTCACATAAAATCTAGCAAAGTTCATTGCAAACAGTCTGATGTCTCTGTATATGGAGAGCTAAAATTGGGAGGGAAATAGCTGATCCCATTTTGATAAATGATTATTGGTATAGAGGAATTCAAAGAGGAAACAGTTCTGCCATTTTCACATCTGCAGATCAAGAATTACAAAAGCAAAAATTACAGAGAACAGCTATGGAAAACAACAAACATTTACAAATCAATCATTTTGGGAAACATTCTTATATCATGAATGTGTTTTTAACCTGTTAGACTAAATGAATTACTCAGAACACTCTAAAGAAAATAAAAATGTTGGGTTAATGGGTATAAAATATAGAAAGAATGAATAAGAGCTTGTATTTGCTAGCACGCCAAGGTCACTAGAGTCAAAAATAATTTTTGTACAATTTAACTAAAAGAGTATAATTGGATTATTTGTAACAAAAAGGATAAATGTTTGAGGTAATGGATACCTCCATTTTCCCTGATGTAGTTATTATATATTACATGCCTGTATCAAAATATGTCATGTAACCCATAGATATATACCCCTACTATGTACCCACGAAAATTAAAAATTAAAATTAAAAATATGTATCAGGAAAAGAAAAATGATGCTGTGGTGTATTGACAACATACTAGTGTAGTAACAACAATATACTACTGAATAAACAAGTTAAACAAGTTATAAAAATCCTTACAGTATTATCTAAATACATCTCTCTCTCTACCTACACAAACACACACACACACACACACACCCCATGTCCCTAACATGAAGATATCAGAAAAGCTATAAATCAAATCTAAGAAAGGTAATCTCTAGGTACATAACATTTTGGGTGACTTCAAATAATTTGTTTTTCTCTTTTTTATTTGTATTTTCTGATTTTTCTATATGAACAGTTATTAATTTACTATAAAAAGAAAACTATTAATAGTATTTTCTTTCCTTTATTTAAAGAGCACTTATATATTGCTTAGTATGTGAAAGCACTATGTACATTAAACTAGCTTTATAATTAAGCTGTCATACTTACATTGGGTAAAATAAATTTATGTAAAAAATTACGTGAATCAAGAACTTAAAATTGCAAAGAAGTCTTCGATAAATTAGCCCCCATACATACCTTTAGCTCTTCAATCTGCTGCTTGACAGTTTCAAGATCTGTTCCGATTGGAGACATTGAAGCTAATTTACCACCTGCAATATCCACCCAGTCAAATACTGCCTGAAAGACACAATAGTCCATGTGTTGTTACAACAGTACATTTGAAATTGCTACAGTATTTCAAGTACTACAGAAAAATACAAGCATAAATCTAAAAGATATTATGGAATGAGACTATTTTATAAAAAATTAACATGGTTCACCTAAATTAGTAAAAGCAGTAATATACCAAAATGGTTGTCCCAAATATGAAATAGATACATACAAGTTTGCAAAAGAAATTGTTTATTCAACAGATTCTTGAAATATTATGACCTTCTAAAAAATTTATTTGAAAACATTTATAGAAATCCAATCACATAAAATTCTTCACTATGTGTGCTTAAAAGGCAGCCTGCATAAATATAATGAAAGAAAAAGATTCAAATCTATTTGTTCATTCAAATAAGAAATTACTGTTTAGAACTTAAGCAAAATATTTGACTCAAACCCTTAAATCCTATTTAGATTAGCATTAAAATCCTGCACATATAAATTATTAGTATTAAGATCATTATTCTGAATTATAACAGGTTTTAGACTCTTCTGTTTTTCTTATTTATTTAGGTAATAAAAATAGTCTAAAAAGGTTCAAGTCACTTTTTTTTAGGTAATGAATACAAAATAAAAGCATTTTGCCATTACTCTGTCACCCAAGCTGGAGTGCAGTGGCACAATCAAATAGCTCACTGTAACCTCAAACTCCTGTGCTCAAGCAATCCTCCTACATCAGTCTTCCAAATAGCTCAGACTATAGGCACGTGCCACCACGGCTGGCTAATTAAAAAAAAAAAAAAATTGTAGATGGGGTACTTCAGCTCTTGTTTTGGCAGGACCTTGCTATCTTTCCCAGGCTGGTCTTGAATTCCTGGCCTCAAGTGATCCTCCCACCACAGCCTCCCAAAGCACTGGGATATTTTGCATTTTAATGAAGTTTCCAAACCATATAGGAGGGCGATAAATCTTGGATTTTTAAATTATCATTAGCCAACCCTGACTAAGTACTTAAGCAGCAACCCGGGAAATAAAACATATTTTACTTTACAATCAAATCTTGAAAATTAGCTTCCAAAGCTTTGACATCTAGCTACAGCTAGCTGCGCTGTAGCTACTTAACAAATCAATCCGCCCTTTGCTAGCACAGGTGATGCTACTAATACATGATCGACAGGACTTACGACAGGCCTTGTTTTTCTGGTAGTGATAATGAGACTGTACAAGCCATGGTGGCTCGCCCGTGACCTCCTAAATGGTTGCATGTGGTGGCATTGCCACCTCTAGCCATGGAAGAGATCACAACTCAATGATTTAACAATGACCTAGCCTCACAGACAGGCTGGAACCCGAATTAGTTACTTGTCATTGATACCTAACAGTAAATTATCACTTAGGTTACAAAAGAAAAAAAAAAAAAAGAAGAAGAGGGAGGGAGAATTAAAATAAAGTGTTATTTGTAGTAAAATTTTTCATATATTTCCAAAGTTCAAAAAACTTCTCAGCTGGCATAAAGCCTAGCTGTGACATTTATTTTTACAAATATAGAAATGGAATGGCATAATGAAAAAGGAAAAGATGTTCTCATCTGGGCTTTAAAAATAATATTCACTTAGTGTTATGGAAATACTTAAGCTTTTTCCATATGGTAAGAAGGATGAAAGATTAAACTCCTGCCAGCCTGTTAGGAAATGGAGCAAGGTTAAGGGAGGTAGGGAGAGAAATATACTCAAGTTGGCCTCAACTGACAGGAGAATTTTTAATATAAAAAAAAAACCTTATAAATGGTTAATGAACTGAATAAAAACCCTTAAGTGAAAAACAACTATTAAAACAAATTATATACATGGAAAAGAAGAAAACAGTTTTTACACACCAGATTATGACCTAACAGAAATCTATTTTTGTACATGGAGAACATTGGCTTCAAATCAAATTTCTTTACTTCTGACTTTAGTTAAACTTGGTGATATTTTTAGATAGTGTTTACTCCTTTCATCTTATTCCACTCAGAACAGAATTCAGATTTAGTTCCATTTCACTGTCTGGTGCTGAGCCATTTATAAAAAATACTGTGAGGGAACATTTACTTTCACTTAAAAAAATCAAAATATTTCTTTTCAAAGTAAATTTCACTGAATGTGTATACAGAAATGTGTTTAGATGTGTATATAAATCTACACATATCCGAAAGGTCAGAAATATCTTCTAAAAGACAAAACATGAACTGAGATACACAGGCAACTGCAGGAATAATTTGCCCACAATTGCATATGCACTGGCAGGTCTTGAGGTGGTGCCAATATGTACACATCAATTATTATGATTCCTCCTTCCAGCTAAGACCAGCACATACACTGTAATCCCCTTACCTGCAGTCCATCCTGGTACTGAACGGCAGCCTGCATTGCCTCCTCAAGTTTGTCAATCCGGTCTTTCCAAGCTTTATTTAGAGAATCCCATGCTGAATTTAACTACAAGATGTATGTTAGAACTCTTTTAGTGCCATATTTTAAATTTTCAACTACTTTTAACAAAATATTTTAGTTAACTAAAAACTTTTTAAAAGCCATTCTCATAAGTAAGCCAGTTGTACCTCATCTATACTCTTCTTGACAATGGGTTTATCAGGCTCCCCACATGCCGCAATGAGTTCAGAACCCAGGTTAATAACTATATCCAGCTCCTCCTGTAGTCCATCTATTTCTTCCCTTATGGCCTAGAATAAGAAAATGACAGCCTTTGAATTTTAAGCAAAACCACATCAAAACTTTAAAAAGTACACAACAATATCAATGGTAGTTATTTCTAGAAGGTGGCATTCTAATCATTTTTCTTTCTTTCTTTCTGTTTTCTAAGTTTCTGCAATAAAGTTTTTCAATAAAAAATATTTTAAAAGAAAAACAGCACCCTTTTAGTAACAAATGCCAAATGTTTATTATAAAGATAATATTTAAGAAATGATAAATAAGAAATACCTTAACAAATACCAAAACAAATTTTTTTAAATATCAACAATACTGCAAGGCTTAGAAAGACATTTTGGTTTCCAAACAATATACATTGAAATAGACAAGTAAAATATGAATTCAAAAACTATACAAATTAATGTATCTGTTAGTAGATACAGAATAATCTAGTTATGGATTTACATTTTATGTCATTACCCTAGGTAGGACCAGGTAGGACCTGTAAGGTACAAAAATATCACAACAGAAAGGCAGTATCCTACTTTTGCTTTCATCTTCTTGGTTAAATATATTCATTCATTCAACAAACACTGAATAACCATAAACCAAGCCCTAAACCAGGCACTGGGGATACAAAGAAAAACAGATATGGCTATTCCCCTCAAGGGAATACCAGGAAAGACAGAGGCATAAGCAACAGTAAATCATACTATGTGCAGAGTCCTTTGCATGAAGAAAGCCTTATGGGAACACAGGTGCACTAACTCTGCTAAGTATACAAGAAAAGGTTTTATATGGGGGTAATAATCCAACTGAACCTTGAGTGGGCTTTGCCAGAAGAGTGGCAGGAAGGACATTCTAGAGTGAGGAAATAAGATGTGCAAAGGCACTGACACTAGAAAGAGCAAAACAGTTTGTTTTGGGAAACGTCCTTTCTAATCAGTAGCAGGGAGGGAGCTCGGTAAAGGAGCAAGAGAAAAACATAATTTTGGAAACATAGGCACGAGCTAGGCTGGGATGCAAAAAGCTGCATGCCCTGCTCTAGGGAGTTTGAGCTTTATCCAGAAGGCAGGGGATGCCTCTGAGTGGGTTTAGGTAGCAACAGAGTAAGAGCAGATCTAGAGGGAAGACTGGCGGCAAGGTGGGAGGCCTAGCAAGGAAAGACAGTCTGCACTTTGGATTACTGTGGAAGCTAAAAAGAAAAAGAGAGATAATGAGGCCCTGAAATAAGGCAAGAACAGTGAGGATAAAGATAAATTTTTTGTTGTTGTTGTTTTGTGGGTTTTTTTGGTTTGTTTTCTGAGACAGGGTCTCACTCTGTTGCTCAGGCTAGAGTACAGTGGCACAATCTTGGCTCACTGCAACCTCCACCTCCCAGGTTCAAGTGATTCTCATGCTTCACCCTCCAAGTAGCTGGTACTACAGGTGTGCACCACCATGCTTGACTAATTTTTGTACTTGTAGTAGAGACAGGGTTTCGTCATGTTGGCCAAACTGGTCTCGAACTCCTGGCCTCAAGTGATCCTCCCACCTTGGCCTCCCAAAGTTCTGGGATTACAGGCATGAGACACCATGCATGGCCTGAGAAGTCGTTTTAAACATACAATCTCAAAGCGAAATTTGTGGGTATATTGTATCTCCTACTGGATCATTGTACATTCCATTTTCAGAACCAAATATAAATGTTAACAGAGTAACGCCTAATATTTACCCAAGGAATCTGGATTTCATCATGCCACAACTTATTTTTCTAACTTTAAATGAGATTTTCTGCTTACCTCTGCTGCTTCTTGCTGTTGTTTTACTACTGAAGGATCAATTCCAGGATCTTCCAGGTCCCGGATGAAATCTTGAGTATCTTTAATGGTAACTATCAATGACATGTGATCACACCAGAACTTTTCTGCTAGCTCCATCACATCCAGTAGTTTGGCTTCCCTTTCTTCCACCAGTGTGTGTATGTTCTCCCAAATGAAAACCATTTGGTCAAGTTTATCCTGAACAGCTATGAAGCAAAACAACATCCACAAGGCGATTGGTTAGCCCCATGGAACCAACAAAGCAGAATGTTACAGTTCACACAGAAAGTAGTGATCCAGTTTGCTAAATATCTAAAACTGGACCAAGTTTTGAATGATCCCAGTCCAGTGGGTATCAGTAGGTCCAAGAGTCTATGCCAAATAACACAGTATCTCTGGGTCTCCTACTCTTACCAAAACAAGGTTCTTCCTGACAAAAGTGAGCTCAGAGTAGAACCAAATTTATCAAGTTTCAAGTTCATTAAGGCTGTCCTTAATCCCAAAGGGAGTGAAATAATCACCTAGGTACACTTTTATGCTCTCCAAATCAATAGTAAAATTGTCTGTTCAGTCCCAGGAATGTAACAATGTATGGTATGTATTTTGAGCTTACTTCTAGAGTACTTTCGTTGTGAATTTCCACTACACACATGCTCTCCCTTTTGACCCTCAGCTCATATCTCAAAGATGGCTGGCCGTGGTAGTGGTTCTCATTTTTGTGGCTATGTGACGCAGGATGCATGCTATGTAAGGTAGTAAAGTCAGTAATGAGGAAAAAAACCCAGATATGGCCTTATTAGCAATACACTTTAACCTACTGATTTAAACGGCCTGAGAACACATGGTCTTTGAACATATGGTATTTATACATGGTCTATGTATAATGGCATGCTTTGTAGTCAACTGATTAATTTCACAAACACAGGAAGACATTAACAAGGGATTTGCATACACAGCCCTTCAACCCTAAACACATCACATTTGTAATACCTTTTTTAAAATGCAGCATTTTGTTATCCAATTGGATGTTGAGTAAACAGCATAAACATTTAGAATGCTTTAAAAATAAAGTTTGTTTCCCTATTCCAAAAGTATTACCTTTGGCAGATATGTCTTTATCAGTGCCCCCAGATCTAGCGATCATTTCCTCTCCCCTCTGTTTAAGAGTTTCATACAATGGCTGTAGCTTTTCCATGTCTACTGACACATTCTTATTTTCACTGATCTGTTCCTTGATCTTCTCGACCTCTGCAGAGATAGACGGCGGCTGCCTCAGACGTTCCACAATGCGTTCCAGGCTCTCAAGAATCTGATCTATCTTGTCATGGAACTAGGGGCAAAACAAAGAGATCTTTTATGGAAAAAAGATCTGTAATACCAAGTGTGAAATTTAAATGAAGAAACATTTTTTACAATTTAGTGGCAAAATTAAGAATAAATCTTAGCCTCTTTATCAACAGACCCATTCAAAAGTTGCATCCACCTGGTACATGAAGACATGCCTAAAATCATGACGTATATGCACCTATGTGTCACATGACCTATGTACAATAGACTTAGTTTCTTGTGAATAGTTGAGTGTATACATTAAGAAATGGTATATGTTAATATGCAATTGGACCAGGATGACATGTCAGCAGCATCTCTTTACCTATTGCTTCATCCTGTTATCATAATTCAAATTAATTTTAAAAATCAAGTTCAATAAGCTGAGTATTTGTCTATTACAATGGATTGTTTCCTTCATTTTTAATGAACTATTTTGGCATCCTGAAAAGTTATATTATTTAATGTGAAATTCATGGAAAGTTTTGATTAGATTCCAGGGAATTCTTAAGTTACGCATTTCCTGAACTGAAAAATGTTAAAAAAATTTTAACAAAAAAACCTCCCCAATGTTTTAACTTCTGATATAACAGAAGTTACAAGTTCCAGAAGTTTTTATTTACTTCATGGTTAAACACATAATCAGACACATGAGAGAATTTAAAATTTTTATTTTCAACCATAGACAATTAAAGCTATAAAAACTTGTTCATTCGTATCTATGAATGAACTTTGTTCTATACTATCTCAAAGTTAAGGAATAATCACACAGGACTGTGACACTGGCCTACTCTAACATGCCATATCTAATAATAAAACCCAAATCTTGAAAATGGAAAATCTTTGGGTATTTCAAAATTCAACTTCTTGAAAAAGATATTTTCAGAAAAGAAAAAACCATCAATATCCAACTTTATATTCTTTTTCTTTTCATTTAGCCTATCATTCTTTCTTCTCACTGCCTTCTTGAGAGTATTTTATTAATAATTATAACACTTTCCTTTATCTCTCCCAATGGCAAATATTGCATTCTATTCAGGATGGACACTGAATTAAATATTTGGACAATGACGACAACTGCATGTTTCTTAAGTCATTGAAAATTATTTTTATTATATCTATAAGCAGGCAGAGAAAAATAAGGAGATAAAGGCTGGATGCAAGCAAACATCACCTCTGAGGGACACAGACATCAATACTCAGAGTTAATGTAGTGAAATAATTTTAGTTAAAATTTAATCAGAAGATCCAGGAAAATGTCTTTCTGTGCTCTGTTGTCTGCAAGAACCCAATTCTATTTCTAGTGTAAACAATTACCTGAGTTGATTGAGAAATGGCTTCATCCAGTGCCACAGCTCGCTTTTTGACATCTTCTTTAATTTGACTGTAGAGGGTGTCGGCTGCCACATACTTCTCTTGGATAGAAAAGCCTTCCCCAGGGCTCAATTCCAGTAACTGTGGCCCAGTTTTGTTCATCTTATCTATATGAGGCTTGTGTTCAGCTATTAACTCTCGCAGTTGCTATAACAAACCAAACAGCTTTTGAGTATCTCAGGGTCACACCTCCATATTACAGCTGTCTACACCTGCAATGCATCCAGCTGGCAAGAAACTCCAAACAAACCCCTCCCCATCACAAGGCATTTAACACATGATGGCTCATACAGCTCTTTGCCAGGAAGAGAGGGCCCTGACACAAAGATTAAACAACAGTCTGGTCACACCAAAGCCCCTTTAGGGTACAAAGTTGCTAGTTCAGTGAAATAATGAATCCCAGTTCATTATGCATCTCATACCAAGAACAGCACATTTTGACAAGAGCATTAGCCAAGGGTCATATTATATAAAAGTATTCTGAACTCACTATGTCCCCAACCTACAGACACCAAGTCATATCTCATGGTGTTCCTTTCTGCACACTCATGATATACACAAAAATAATAGAAAGAAAAAGAGAGAGAGAGACAAGACGGGGGGGAGGAGGGAGAAGAGAGGGAAGAAAAAAGAATAGAAAGAAGCTCAATAGAAGTTAGATGCAATGCTGAGACAAAAACCTCAAGATAAGGAATGCTAGGGTGATGTAAGCCCACAAGCCATTGCATTTATATATATGGGCTGATAGAAAATGAATGAACATGTATTACAGTTTATATTTATGTATGAATCTATTCTACATATGTATGATATATAGATATACATATAAATGAATCTCTATCCATTATTTTAAAATATAAAAGGCTGCAAGGGCAATCTATCAATACACAGCTATATACTGAGCATTGTTTGTAAGGTCTATTTAAGGAAAAATGCATGCCATATGAATGTGTTGCACAATTTTGTTAGCTAATCAGGAAATACAATGATATTTATACTAGTGGGTGGGTGTAGAATTCAAGTGGAGCCCCATTCCCTTTAATAGAGAAGATGTGTTGGAAGCCTGAACACAGAATATCTATACTTCATGGATCCCATGGATTTCAATGAGCAGTTTTTCATGGGTCAAAGCCAAAGCCACCCCTGCCTGCAGGTTTTTCTGAGGCTGGCCTCTGTGCAACATTGAGGGGTCTTTCATTGTACTACATTATTGATTAGGTTCCCTCATCAGCAGCTCTTTGTCCTCACCAGAATGTGTATCTCCAAACTCCAGCCCCTCACAAAAGCTTCTCTGGGGAACCTTACTTTCAGGAAAGATAGTCTAGAGATAAGCTACCAGTCTCTTCCTGCAAACTTTAATTTCTATCAGTCACCAGGAAAAATTACCAGGATGGCCACATACCTAGATTTTTATTGAAAGTGTCTACTAAAATCAATTTTGACCATTATTTTGAGAACTTGTTGAGGAATTACATCATTAACTATCACCAATGTAATAAAATATTTTGAAGGTTTTCAGAACACTGCCTCAAAATAGTTTTGGAAAGGGCTAAATGAAGATAAATGTGATTTTAAAAGAAGGAAGAGTCTAATGTAGCATGCTGCACATAAGAATGTGGGAGGGCATATTTGCAATCTAGCTCCTGGGTGTCCCAGGCCAAAGTTTTCTTATGTTTTATTTTGCATAATTAGATATCTTCATGCTACTTTACCGAATGGAGGTGGTGATAGTATATCAGCTATAGCTAATCTCATGGAAAAGGAAAACTGAAGATGTTACATACGTTCTCCTGTCAATGTTCTTTCATGAATGCTTGGAAAACAAGCTTTCACTCAAGAGTTATCAAGAGACTCTCAAATATTTCTTGAGTTCCTTTGAGTTTAGGTAGATCTCACCTGTATAGCACCACTATAAGGCAACTTGGCTTGGCAAGTAGTGACAGGAGTTGTCTTTTTTTTTTTTTTTTTAAGAGACAGTTTCACTCTTGTTGTCCACACTGGAGTGCCATGGCGCAATTTTGGCTCACCACAACCTCCGCCTCCAGGGTTCAAGCAATTCTCCTGCCTCAGCATCCCAAGTAGCTGGGATTATAGGCATATGCCACCACAACCGGCTAATTTTGTATTTTTAGTAGAGACGGGGTTTCTCCATGTTGGTCAGGCTGGTCTAGAATTCCTGACCTCAGGTGATCCGCCTGCCTCGGCCTCCCAAAGTGCTAGGATTACAGGCATGAGCCACCACATCCGGCTAATTTTGTATTTTTAGTAGAGACGGGGTTTCTCCATGTTGGTCAGGCTGGTCTCGAACTCCCGACCTCAAGTGATCCACCCGCCTCGGCCTCCCAAAGTGCAGGGACTATAGGCATGAACCACTTCGCCTGCCTGAGGAGCCCTTTTTAAAACTTTTTTTTTTTTTTTTTTTTTTTTTTTTGAGATGGAGTTTCGCTCTGTCGCCCAGGCTGAAGTGCAGTGGCGCGATCTCGGCTCACTGCAAGCTGGGCCTCCCGGGTTCACGCCATTTTCCTGTCTTAGCCTCCTGAGTATCTGGGACTACAGGCGCCCGCCCGCCACCACGCCTGGCTAATTTTTTGTGTTTTTAGTAGAGACAGGGTTTCACCGTGTTAGCCAGGACGGTCTCGATCTGACCTCGTGATCCGTCCATCTCGGCTTCCCAAAGTGCTGGGATTACAGGCCGGACTTTTAAACCATTCTTAAACTGTCCCATGACAGGCAAGAGAACACCTACTGGCCATCTACTCAGGTATGTGCGTGCATCAGAAAAGGGCCCAAAAGGAGATGCCTTTTGCCTTATATGTGACAAAATGATTCTTGGCAACATGCTGTCATAGGAGTCCAGTCACGCTGGAGCTATCCGGTGTGACTTTCAGATATCTATCATGTGGTAACATGGCCCTTGGAGACATTTTTCATTCCTGGCTAGAATGAACTAGATTTCCCCCCAAAATACATGGAGAGGATACTGTAGAGCTGGAGAAGAAATGCCATCCTAGGAGGCTACAAATATTCTGAAACAACAAAGCTTTTAGTTTAAACCATTTGAAAATGTGGCTACAAAGCTTTCTACCTCCCTTTATACAGACAATCACAAATTTGTTTTGAGAGCTTAAAGATTATGCAAAAAGGCAAAAAACTCAATTTTTAAAATTTCAGCTCAATAACGAACCTTTCCATACTATTTGATGCTATGCTAAAAACGTGGCTATTCAAATCACCTCAGCATAGAAATCCATGAAACATTTTTTATTTAAAATAATTCAGTGAGTAGACACCAGATTTCTGCCACAAATAAACCTTTATACAAAAATTGAATTCTACATACTTGTCTTTCTCCTGCTGAATCATTTAGATAAAACTCCATAAGATTCCCATTCTATATTAAAGAAAGTTAAAGTGTGGTCTCTAAAACTCTCTTTTAAATAAATACTCCAGTATAGTCTTCAATGACAATTCATTAAAAAGGTAAACAAACAAGATTGACAAGTATGTCACATATTCCAAACAATGATGTAATAAACCCTGAATTGAACTTTTCCCTTCCTTTCTCTCTCTCCCTTTCTCTCTCCCTCCTTCTCTCTTGGGCACAAGTGTACACACACACACACTCGTGCATATACACACATACATGCACACCACGGTTAGTCTCAGAGTACATTCTGTACAGATCTGGAAGAGCAACTAGGTTCACAAGTCCATAAATAGCAAGAAATCTAGTTTTCTTTCTGACAGTCTTGAATGCGCTCTCACATAAACTCTTACAAAATTTTAAGCCATGTTAACAATTAAGTGACTGCTGAGAAGAGGGCTTCATGTGCCATTTCATACATGTTAAAAATGTGACATAACTGTCGTTGTAAATGTGCTCCTCCTACTTTACCCATTTACAGTTACAGGAACAAGAACTTCAAAGGAGTTCCATGTACATAAGGTGAACAAAATAATCTGTCTTTACACTTCAGCATTTTTCCTTTTCATAGCTTTCACAATATTGCTATTTTGACACATTCATTATATTACACATTTTCTCCAAGCTCAATGGCTTTGTCTGTATAATCGTTCTCCCATATATTTCCACTCTGCATTTACATTCTAAATGTATAAATTTAAAACAATTCAATGTGTGTAAATTGAAAGCACTTCAAAAGCTTATTTCTATAACATTTTTAAATGGGAATTTTTTTCTATCTAGATGATTTATACTGCATATTTTATACAAGTTGTGATGTAATTAATGACATATACAATAAGTCTATCCACATGAGTCTTCTCACTATAACCCTGTATAAGAAGCAATTATGAGGTAAGCAAATTACACAGACCAGAACACAATATTCTAAAATGCCTTAATCATGTAAATGTTTAACAGCACTAAAAACCACCATAAAAATCATGATTCTCTTAATGGGGAATACAATATTCTCTTTCACACCAGGCTTACCCGATGTTCTTCCTGCTGCTGCCTTAGAGTTTCATATTCAAGGGCTGGGGCGGGAAGCTGAGAGATGACTGATTGTGTTTCTGTCAGCCATGGCCAAAGTTCTTCATATGTTTCCCAGAATTGGTTAACCAGGGACTGTGCCCGTTCCAGCTGCAGATACCTTTCTGAATTAATCTGGCAGATGGTATCATAGTTCTTCAGTACTTTGTCCAGTTTTTTCTAGAAAATAAAAGGATGAAATGTTTTACTGGTCAGGCCAACAAGCACACACACTCCAGAGTGCTCTGTCCAGCACACCACACCTGGACAGAGTGGGCATTCGACAAATGTATATTAAATGAATACATCAGTAAAAGCTATTCAGATTTTAATGGTTTATATGTACAAAAGTTCACTTTAAATTAAAGTGCCTCAAGTTTTTATGAATAAGACACTGAGATTTCCAAAAACAATAAGCAAAATTCTCCAGTCATTCTTACAATGGCTTCAAGACTAGAAAACAAGTCTCATATGATTCTGGCAACATTTATTTTGCAGAAAAAAAATAAAGACTACCTTTTGCAAATGAAATTGTAAAAATTTTTAGTTAACAAAGTTAATTTTTGACATATACACATATATGTGTGTATATATATATACACACATTGTGTGTGTGTGTGTATATATATATGTGTGTGCAGAGAAAGAGACATGGAAAGAGAGGAATCAAGACAGAACATTGTGCCATTGTGCTATACACTGATTTAACGGGGTAGTCACAGTGATCTAGATTATGGGATAAATTATAGCAAAAACTAATAGCAGAAGATAAAGCACAATCATAACCCAAAAAACCACTGATTAACAAAGAAACTATTTCAAGACAATCTGCATTTTTCACATCAGAGTCTTGACAAAAATAATAAAGATTCAATTATAAACAAGCAAATTGTTATTGTAGAGTATAAATAAATATAAGAGTGTATATCATTACACTGTGCATTCTATTATTTTGTGTATGGTCTACCTTAAAAGCAATGCATACTCTTTAAAATGTGATTTTAGGCATAGAGATTCCTATATTTTTTTGCCATGGGATATCCTTCCTACCAGAAGCATGAATATACATCAATTTCTTTAGGCTGCTTAGATGTTTGAATATGAATTGAACATTTTTATTTGTAGCTGGTTTTCTGCCAATTTAAAGGATAATTAAAACTACACAAACTGAATGCTTCCTTAATTACTTAGCTCATATTTTCCCTAATAGTTTACTGTAACTTTATATAAAATGGATTTCAGCATTAGAGAGAGCCACATATTTTGGTTTTTATTAAGAGGCCCAAATGTCTCTGAAGCATATAAACAATAGTTGATACATATAAAAACAATAATTTATACTGATAATAATGGCAATAATACAGCTAACATTAACTGAATGCTTAATGCGTGCCAGTTAACCAAGGTCTCAAACCTTAATAGCTTTTGTGCCTATTCAAAAAGATTGTCCTCGTAGTGATTCTCTTAAGAAATATTCCTTTTACTGTTATTCTATAAACTTGAAAAATGCCTTATTTAAACTAATTATTTTTGCTGCTTAAATGGCAGCTGTGGATAACGGAAAAGTGTTTTTCTCTAGGACTGAAAGCTCAACACCTGCTGTTTTTTCAAGTGTCCCACTACCAGTCCACAGACAAGATTATACCTTCATTGATTGCTTTTCCTCTTCACTGCATGCGGTCATGATTTTATGCCCAGATTTAACAAGTTCATCAATAATATCCTTGTGTCTCAAAATCTCCATGGTGAATGTCTGTGATTTACCAAAATAAAGACAAAAAATAAAACAAGAAATTGTATGACTAAAATGAAAACAATTAGGCGAGTAGTTAAAAATACCACGTTACACTAGAGGGGTCCTAAAAAGTAAATCATACAAGCACATTTTATAGACTTGGAGCACACCAGCAAATAATTTATATGGCAATTGGAAATGTATTTCTTCACCTTTTGAACTTGAAGCTGAGCAGAAGTCTGGTCTTGCTCAAGCCTGATGTCACCCAGAGACATCAATTTTTTCTCTGTCTCAGTAATCCAGGATAACTCAGCATCAGCTGCTTGGTCAAACTAAACAAAAGATAAATAATTAGGTCAGCACGTTCCTGTTCCTGGTGCCAGAAAATACCTATCTACCGTTCTTTGAAATATCCTTATTACACAAGTGGAAAATCTGAGCTTGTCTCCTCATGGCATCCTAAAATAATTCATGATAATGACTACATTTTAAAGAAAAGAGAACTTTCCACAGAGTAATTAAACACAAGCTTTTAAAACATGTTGGATTTATAGCACTGTATTAATGATTTTAGGACAGCTAGCACTGTTGCCTTCTTTTCAGGCAGTCTTAATAATTTGCACCTTAGGAGTACTGTCCAAATGTAACAGCTATGAAAGCCAACAGCCAGGTACCATCTTTTCATCATTTCACCCATCACTTCAACTCCTATGACATGCACCTAACATTCTGCTATCAAAGTACATGGTTCCTAGCAAAAAGAATAGAATATTCCCATTTATTTATTATACTATTATGTTTATAAATATGTGTAATATACATCTCTAGATATGCAGAGTATACCCCTAAATGATTCATGTATAATTTTTAAGCATCTCATTTAATAATGGCAGAAAACATTTTAAAGAGCATTCTTAAATATTTTAAGAAATGTTATTTTCCTGATCATAACAGTAATCTATAACAGTAATTTATAAGTACAGTACAAATTCATAAAGCAGAGAAAAACATATAGAAGAAAATTAAAACCTAGAATTAACACTGCTGGTACTATAGTGAATTTTCTTCCACAAATCAAGAGAGAAAGATTTGTAAAAATGTCTGGGATGACACTGTATAAATAACTTTATATCCTGCTTTTTCATTTACTATGAACATTTCCCAGGTCATACTCCTTTAAATGTGATTTTCAAATAATACCATTATATTCTAGCATACCTGGATTTTCATTTAAGTTTTCTGCATTTTCGTTATTATACAAACAACCCTATAATGAAGATACTTGTACATAAATTTCTGTTGGCATTTCTAATTAGTTCCTTAGTGTAGATTCCTAAAAGTGACTATCAAGTCAAAGAGCACGAACATTTTCAATGTCTTCCATCGGATAAACCCTAGTGCCTTCCAGGGCCAAACAGTTACCATAAATGGATAAAATGGGCCTGTGACACCACAGTACCGAAAATAAATGATCACTAAAATGACCTCAGTTGGAAGAATCAATGAGGAATGAACATTTGGCTATTCAAGTCCAGTACTGCCAGATCTTCTAACTTTTCAAAGGAATCTGGAAATCCAGATGGGGTGGGAAAACAGGTAGTTGGGGAGAAAGATGGGTGGAGATAAGAAACTAGGTTTTTTTAAATTCACACTTTTAAAACTCTCTGCAACACTATGCCAACTCATGGGAAAATGGAGTACATTAGCTTTTCTGTGTTCCTCATGATAAGTAAACCTAAAAACCCTAGGCATTATATATAAAACATATATAAGAAGATTCCACAAAGTGGAGAGAAGAGGACAGAACTACCATGGACCTTGGGCTGCCAGGAAGAACACAGTGGTGAGTTCTCTGGGATTTTCTTTTTGCCTCACGTATCTAAGACTAAATACTGGAGAAACTGGCAACCACACAACACTAATGGGTACAAAGTCCCAAAACAAGCCTGCTCTTCTCTAGCCAAAGGACCAGGAAAGGAGTAGTGCAGCAAAACAGACAACTTTAAACAATAACCACTCCATTCCAACCAAACACTACAGAAAAAATGGTTGCTCCATTCACACTCATGCCAAGAAAGGACAAATGGGGGGCCTACACTTCCACCCTTGTAATGCCGTGACAAGGTCCTCAACACTCCTGCTGGGAGATGTTAGAGAATGCCAAGTAGGGAGCCAGAAGTTTCGTCCCTTCTGCCCAAAAACAAGGCCCAGACCATCGTATCAGTTGAGACCATTTGGGGAGGCTGGGCTTCCACCCCCACTAAGCAGTAACGAACTGCCCCTCCCTCCTCTCCTCTGGGGTGACATCAGAGAAGGCCTAGTGGAGAGTCAGGATCTCACCACCACTCAGTGTGTCACCATCACAGCCACCCGCACTGTGGTACCAGTAGAGACCACATAGGGAGCTAGAACTGCCACTCCCACCCAGCAGAAATGACGAGCCATCTCCTAGGTGTCAACAGAGGTTGAGTTGGGAACCTAGACTTCTACCTTTACCTAGTAGAACCTCCAGCTTCTTCTCCCAGAGTGGTAACAGAGGAAGGCAGCTAAAACAGAAAGCTTAAGCTCTAACACTCATAACGTCATATAAGAGCCAGGTAAATCTCAAACTGAATTAAAGAAGATAATCAAATAGATGCCAATACCCACATGGCAGACATGTTAGAATTATCTGACAATGATTTTAAAGCAGCCATGATAAAAATGCTTCAATGAGTACTTATGAATGTTCATAGTTGAAACAAATGAAACACTAGAAGGCTTCATCAACAACATAGAATATCTCAGCAAAGAAAAAGAATATACAGTATAAAGAAGAACCAAATGAAAATGTAGCACTGAAAAAAAAACTGAAATAAAAATCTCAGTGGATGAGCTCAATGAAGGGGACAGAAGAAAGAATCAGTGAAGGAAAATAAATTACCACTTAGAAATAGAAATTGAAATTACCCACACTGAATAATAGAAAATAACTTAAAAAATAATTAGAACTGCAGGAACCTGTGGAACAACAACAAAAGTCCTAATATTCATGTTGTCAGAGTCCCAGAAGGAGAGGAGAAAGAGGTTGTGACTGAAAAAATACTTGAACATTCTTGAAATGATAACATTATAGAAATGGAGAAAAGCTTTGTGGTTGACAGAAGTCAGGGAGGATAGGATGTGATGGAATGGGTATGGCTCACAGAGCAGCATGAAGGATTCTTGTGGTGAGGGAAATATTCTGTATCTTGACTGTATCAATGTCAATATCCTGCCTGTGATATTTTAGTATAAAGATGTTGCCACTGGGGAAAACTGAGTAAAGGATACAATGGGATCTCTCTGTATTGTTTCCTACAGCTGCAGGTGCATTTACAATTAACTTAAAACAAGTTTAATTTTAATAAGACATTGTATGCCTGTATCAAAATAACTTATGTACCTCATAAATATATACATCTACTATGTACTCATAAAAATTAAAAATTAAAAGAAAATACATTAAATTAAAAAAATTTTAAAAAAGAAAAACAACTCTGTGAGTAACCTCTCACCTATAAGTTCCTATTTGTGTTTTCTCTCTTCGATATATACTGCCCAATTGCCCTTCAGGTAGAATGTGCTAACGGACACTCCCACAAGCAGTGTTTTGCTGTAACTTCATCAACGTGGGGTATAATTTATTTTTTGATATTGAAAATTTAATATTGTCAAGCTTATAGGTAGACTTTCTGTAATTATAAGGAAACCAAGAAACCATTTAAAATAATCTATCTTAATCTAGTTCAACAGTTTCTGTGATGTTATTTAATTTTAAATGGAGTTATTCATTAGCAATTATTGATCAATATGAAAACAAAAGAAAAACATTTCATCAACTAATTCAGTAGCTTCAGATGTGGAGAAAGAATCCCCACGAAAAACAAGTGAAAGAGTCTTCTATGTGGATTCTTACTTTTCAAGGCATATACAATAAAGCTATAGGTAAAAACTGGTTATGTGATTCACTTAAAGAATATAAAACAGAGAAAAACAGTCCAGGCCTTTCTACCTGAGTGCAAATACTGCAAGATATCTGAATAAAACTTAACAGTTATGAATTTTTTTCTTGTACTGGTTCCTGAAAAAACCATAAAGTGACACCCCACCCGTTTGTGTTCAGCCGGACAGTATTTAAATGAGTGCCCTCACAAAGAAAGTCACGCTGTGAAATAGTAATATTAGTTTAACACTATGTCTCCCGTATTTAAAAAAAGATACAAAAAACTTTCTAACAATAAACAGCACGGTGATACCATCTAAGGTGCCAAAAGAGGAAATCCAAACAATGTTTCTTTGATCAAGTCAAACATTTGCTCTGCTAAGAAAAAAAAAAAAAAAGACTTCAAGCAGATATTTCCCATCTGTCATTTGAGAAAATTTTTAAATTAAATTATCAAATATTGTTAAGCAACAAAGGGAGTAGCTACAGGATCTACATTAAGTAATTTATAGTAAGGCAAGGCATTTTAGGCCTATGACTCACTCAAATGACTAATTAACGTGCATTTCTAACAGACCATAAAAATGGCTCATTTTACATGTAAGCAACATGGAGAGAAATATACTAGACCAAATTTTAGTAAATTTGTTTACTACTCATATGAGTAGCAAAATTTGACTTAACATAAAATGTTGATAATCTGGGCATCCATAACTGCATTTGGGGAAATACTTTAATAGCATCAGAGGAGTCGAACCACCAACTCTAGCTACTGTAACTTCTGTTTATGGTTGAATTAGCATTTCAGGAATTTTCTAAAAGTTACTGCAAGACATTTTAAGTAGCTACGTCTAAATATGCCTGAAAAACACTCTCTAAAACAGTAACAGCCAACATCCTACTGAGCACATTGTTCGAAGTGCTTAACATGCAATATCTCCTTTAATCCTGACAGCTGTATCATGTGAGTATTACCATTAACTAACTCCATTTCCAGCTTAGAAAAATGAGGTAAAGGGAAGTTAACTAACTTACCAAAGGTTACTCAGGTAGTAAATGCTGAGTCTGAGATTCTAACGAAGGTGGTCTGACTTCTGGACTGCCAAATATCACAAAGGTCAATACATAATATGTTTTAATAGAGGTTTAAGGTTTTAATAGAGGTTTAAGGCAAAATGATAAGCAAACCTTAACCTCAAGGACATCCTTTTTACTCCCTTCCCCTGACTGGGGATCTTATCACTCTCTTTTGATTAGCATTTCCTCCCACATTGCTTCTCATTATTTGTAACACAGCCCATATTTTCCCATCCACAACACCTGGAGGGTCTAAACAAATCTCATTTCCGTAGGAGATGTTTCCTTCTGGTCCTTTAAAAGAAATAAACAGGTGGTATTTTTCTCCAGGCTGATTCCTAATGACCCAGTGAGTTGTTTGCATTAACTGCACCCAAACCACCAATCCAAGGGCCTTTCTAACAGGGTTATTATGGGGCCCACTTACACAAGCCAAGCAATTAGAACTGCTGAAGAATGCTTGGGATTCCCAAACCCGGTGAGATATACATATTTTAGCAACTACTGACAACTGTACATTATAAGAAGCAAAGGATGATGAATTGCTCTGAGGCTTAAAGAATCAAGGTAGTCTGAATTCAGAACCCAAGTCTGTACATTTTTCAAGCAAAAGTGCCTTTCCCCATTTCCACAAAGCTTGTAGAAAGAAAGCAACAAAGGTATGCTACTCTGTGTAGGTTTAAAATGCAGAAATATGTAGTTTATAACTCATATAATGGCATGTATTGTAAAAGGGAGGCAGTTTAGCTCAACATCATTATTTACTAAGCTGCCTTGTCCCATTCAGATTCTTCCTAAAAGTAATGTATGGACCCAATTACTTTAAAAAATAATGCCCTTTTCAGAATATCAATGCCTGCAAATCTAGAGTGAGACTTGGGAGCTTGGTGGGTGGTATCAACAAATGTACAAGTTCTTACTCATTCACCCATTACTGAGGCTTTTCAATTATTTCTCAGATAATAACAAATAGGACCTTCACACCTATATTATGAAGGTTCAATAGCATATCTTTTCAAAACTGTTATTGTGATATAGGATTAACAAGAAAATCTAACCCTGTCAAATCAAAACTTTTTAAAAACCTAAATTTATACATGGTGGTTACAAAGTATATGCTAATTAGAAGATATCTGTATGTTCCCTTCTGTTCGCCCTTCAAACTTTTAAGTCTTTTCCATGTTTTTCTTGACATCTTCCACACTGATGTTTTAAGTCAATACATTCTGTGATTGTGGCTTCACAGTTGACAAACTGTTTATGCTTTTGTTACATTCCAAAAAGCAGGTTGGCATAAAGGAGGTATATCTGTATACATGCAACCTTAAAACTGGAAAAAAATATGAAGTATCTTAAGAGCTATTTCTGCTCAGAAAACAGAACACCTAGTCATTTAAAATCTAATTTAACTCTCCCTGATTTAAATGGGACAAATCATTAAATCTATAAATTTTAAAATTGTGAAGTATTATTCAAGGCACATGTTCTTACCCCATCACATGTGGGTGTTGGTAGGCTGGGGGCAGGGGTCCGGGGGAAGAGTCACTGTTAATAAAATAAATTGCATGTGACTAAATGTGTGTCTAAAAAGATGAGCTCAGGTCATACCGTGTCCACATTTCATATGGAGAGGAGACTCAGAATGGTAATTTGTTTAAACAATGTAAAACAGATAGTCCAAAATATATGGCTAATATTCAGGTCTAAAGATACATTTTTTTCATCACTCCTTTTTATATTTCATGGATGTATTGTTATTGGGTAAAACAGAAAACAAACATTTTTTATTAAACTGTACTCTGGTCCTAATTCCAAACATCTATAAGTAGGCAACCTTATAAAATATTTCGGTGATATATTAGCTCCTTTATAAACTTGAAATTATGAGTTTAGAAACTTATCTTTTAAGTGTGAAATCCTGCCACACCAGGAAGACAGATACCTACTACTCTATTCCACCTACTACTCTATTCTTAGGGGTTTCCCTACACGGTAATGTTTTATGATCCTTTTAGTGTTGCATTCTCATCCTCCACAGTCTTTATAGCTGGAAATATTCTCATTACATACCTCTACTTTGTTGTAATAATGGAATCTTCAGATTATTGAAGAAGTTTAGAAAAAAATGGTTTACCACCCTCGAGGGTTTTTCTCTATATATAATTTATGAGGAGGCACAGCAGTGAGGGAGAATGAAATATGGATTAAATTTTAGTTGCTACTCTGCCACTTACTGCTCGTGAGACCACAGGCAAGTCACTTCACTCCCATGCAGGCTGTGCATGTTCCTCTCAGCTCTGAATATCTGTGTGTCTATGTAGCCTAATTGAAGGTATTTTCATTGGACAGACTTGCAGGTATTTCAAAGAAATGAAGATAAAAATACACACATGAACAACCAGAAGATATTAATGGCATTAAGATGTGTAATCTATTGGTAGTAAGATTTTTACTATATACATTGTCTTTCTCTTGCAAAAGGATTTTACTACATAAATTCTTCTCTCTCAAGAGGAAGACTGGAAGGATACAGACCAAATTGCTTACATATGCTTTCTTTCATGAATTTTTCTGTATTCTTTGAGAAAATCTTGAAATTTTAAATAAGGACTGATTTTATCAGGAAAAAAAAAATCATTATTTTCCTAAAGGATATATATTTTGGATTCCGGAAGACTTACGCTGACTTACTTTCCCCCACACCTTTGGAAAACATATGCAAAACCTTGAAGAACCTGGCCACAGTTAATGACCTTGACACATATCAGAGATTACTAACCAATGCAAACTCAATCTGTGACCGTGCCCTTATTACTGTCTCACTTTACTAAACCAGCCAACCATAGTCGACTTCTCAAGAAAATCTTACTCCCAAGAGTACAGAATAATTTTCTTGCTATTTAGAGAAGATGCCAGTTCTGAAACGTTCAAATACATTTCAGTGAAAAAAATATATTTTTCAATAGTTGAATAAACTTCACAAATAAACACCCTCATTTTCCTATAATAATGAGGCATACAAACTCCTCTGTTTAAAAAGAGTCACACAAATACATTCCTCGAGCATGAATGCCCTCCTTCACAAAAATTTCTTAGGCAGGGCTTTTGCTATCACTGTATTTCATCAGTTGTTGTGATCCTACAGCACAGCACTAAAATGAGGAGTGGAACATTATGCTTTAGAACTAACTATAAATTCCATTTCTATGGCAACATTAGAAAATTAATTTTGGATGCTCCCACAGAATCTGCTTGATTTATGCTTCTTGCTTTTGGCTCACACTAGTGAAAGTTTAGTCGTACACCATCACAAACTCTGCTCTAAAGTACACTGCAATATCATACTACCCCCACACATAAACTTTGTAGTAAATCTGATGACTTAATGTAAATATTCTCAGAAATTTCAACCAAAGTTAATCAACACATGTATTATAAACTTCTATTTCCAGGACCCCACTCATTGCCCATAGTCTTCCCAGGGAGCTGTGGCTAAGGGCTGAATGCCTATAAAACTCTGGGAGTATACATTCTGCAAGAGTTACAGACAAATCGGAACCTATCATCTTTTCCCCCTTCTGTCATCTTCAGAAAAAAACTTCACATTACCAAAAAAAACTGCTTCCTTTTTAAAAAGAAAACTTTCTCTTTGCCCCAGCTTTCTGTAAATGAACAGTTAATACATCCTTACATAACAATTCACAGTATTTACTCACATACAGATTAGACTTAGTCAATACATAAAAATTAATAGCAGCAATATGCATATGTGTAGACAAAAGCATTTTGTTTGGAAAGCTGGGCTGATCTTCGCAGTGTCTGACTTGGTAAGGATAAATCTGTGAAACAATGAGGCAGATGGCTGTTAACAATGTACAGATTAGCCTTGCCCTGGTGCTCAGACGTCGAAGGAGCCCAGTCAACTTCTTTTCAAATCCACCCTTTCATTTTGGAAGCACAGCAAATGAATGGAAACAGTATTAACAGGCATCTTTGTTCAGGTAAAGGCTCTGGGAACAGCTGGAGAAAATTTATTGCCTAGACAACAAACCATTTTTCCCTACCTGCTGTGATCGCAGAATGGCAGCATCGATCTCCTCCACCTTCTGAGTGATGGTGTCGCTCACTAATCGGTAGCGCTCATTGTCCTCAGCTACCATTTTCTCAAGTCCTTCTCTTGCCCTCCATGGTACCAGTTCCAGCAAAGCACTGCTCACTTCATTAAGGGAGTCCAGTAAGGCTTTGTTGTTCTTAGCTTCCTTTTTCAGTTCCTGAAAACATACAAATAAGTAAGTAACACTTAAGAGCTTCAACAGACTTTTCCTTTAACTGTTCTTGGAGCTCAAGTCCTTTGCAAGCGAATAACGTGATGGTTTGCCCCACTCCCCCCTCCCTTAGTTTCAGTTAAGTTAAATAAACCTTTTTTATTTGAAGCTATTTTGCGAAAAGAAAAATGTTTCCTGAGAAGTTGAAAGAACAGTTCATTTGTCGACATGGCAAGATTTTATCTTTGAAATTTAATATAAATATTTAAAATTTCAGAAGCAAAAACAAGCAAGTTAACATGTATTATTCTTTGCTTTCTGAGAAACTCTAAGTAATCAGGTAACAGAAAAGTAAAATGAACAGGATATTCCAAGCCAGAATTAAGTGACCCTCAAAATGAGGACAAACTGGCTTTAAATCATGACAGTAGACTCATTACAGGCTCAGTGAGCCTGACCTCACCAACTCTCACCCACATGTGATCATACTTCAAGGATGATAAAAACAGGCTGATATCTTGGAAAAGAGGAATGATTACCATGTAGTATACTACTTCTGTAATACAATTAGAAAACCCACCCCATGTTATCTTATAGAAATATTGATATTCCAACCAAATTATGTGTATCTCCGAAACAATGATCATTTTCCTTTTTTTTCTGTTTTCATCATTCTTCCCTTGGGTAATCAACTATACTCCCAAATATAAGACTCTTGAAACAATTATAATATACTGTTTTCATTTCAACTTTTCATCTGGGCTCCTAAAAGTTTAAACAGTTGATCTGCTGCCAATTTCTATTGGGTCTCCACCCACCAAGGCATCCTTCAGCATATGTAATGACATAAGACAAATATAATTTTATTTTTGTGTGAATAAGACTCCCTAAAAGATAAAAGACTAATCCAAAATGCAGAAAAGAGAGCTTACTTTTTGTCTCACTTGTGCTTGACTTGCTGCTTCTCCTTTCAGAACCTGAGTTTCATATGAAAGTAGTTCCACCTCCACTTTGTCCAGCCAGGTACACAGCTCTTCGTGTGTGGAGTGCAGCCGCCTTGCAAGCTGCAGTGCCTGTTCCAGAGTCTTGGCTACATCAGTGCTCAATTTAGTAATGTCTTTGTACCTTGCTTTAATGGCTTCCAATTTATCTTGAATTATTAAAACTTCATCACCTAAAATTTCAAAGTCACGTTATTTCTTATGAAAGAAAAAAAGGCAGGGGGAGGGTTTCTTCAGATATTATGGAACACTGATGAAATTTTCTAGAGAACAAAAGGAGACATTTTTCTAAAGATAATCCTACTCAAGAGAAGCCCTTTTCTAAATGTTAATCTTTCCCAAGACTTCGGGCAAATCTAAATCACTTTGAAAATACAAATGTAGAAACTGGAAAAGGCTAAGTGTCTTTGGTTATGTGGAAAGCAGTACTTTTGTGTCTATCTTTATGAGACTTTGTTTTCAAAGAAGAGGAGTTAAAAACTGCTTGAGTTCAAATACTGACTTCATGCATGGCTTAAAAGCTGGGTTACTTTGGGCAAGATACTTAGCCTCTCTGCTCTTACTCATCATTACTCATCTGCACTATTCCAACAGATCTTTATTTGCTTCTACCTCATTTTTTGACACACAGAAAAATTGTGTCCTGAGCTTCAGATGTCTAGCTCAAGGCTCTTGAGTCTACATTTAATTTCTTCAATACATAATAAATGGTACTTGCCCCCAACATATACATATTGCTGAACTGGATATAGGTATAGTGAAATTCATATGGCCAAAGGAATCACTAAAACTAGTTTCCCTGAGTTGTCCCAAAAATCTCATCTAGATACTAAACTATGTATCAGTTTTCTTAGTGATTCAGACATGAAGAAATGAAGCCTGTATATAGCTATGCACATAGCCATACTGTGTGGCACTGCAATGCAATCTATCTTAAAAAGAAATTGTCTACAACCTACGTGTTCATCTGCCTTTCACAAGTGGAAAAGTAATGTGACTCTGTCCTGGGCTTCTCTGATGAGCTCCCGTGCCAAAGTGCTTTATGTTATGAGTAATACACACAACTTCCATCAAGAACTCAAGTGAGATCATGAGAAAAAAGTGAGATCATATCCTAACCACCCCCTTGATTGGTCTTCAAAGTGTTCTCCAGAATGAAAGTCTTGGACTGGACCAAAAACTATAAAGTGTTTTGGTTTTCTCCCATCCCTAAAATATTTTGAAAACAATATAAATGCTGACCACATGATGATTTGATTTGAAAGATATCTCACCTGTGGTTTGTTTAAGTAGTTCTAAACCATTTAGTAAAGCCTGATCTACATTTTGTTTCCTGAGTAAGATGTCCTCTTGCAGAACCTAAAAACACAAGTACCATTTTTATGTGGGGGGAAAAACATTTAAGTTAGCATTAACATTAGTTAATCTCAGAGAACTTTAATTAGATTTCACAGAGACATATTTCCGTCAATATCTCACATTTTCAAATGTTCTTATTGTTCCCATGTTTAGACCTCTTCTTTTCACCACCGGGCCCCATGTCCCATGTTCATCTACCATAATTCACAGCATATGCCTTTTCAGAAAATACCTAGGGCCCTATGAAAATGGGCTTTGTGGACGTACTGAAGTACTGGTTAACATACGTCTTTGTATACAACAATAAAATAGCAAAATGAAAAGTGAAATATCCAGCTAATTGGATAGAGCCACTCTTTTCTTTAAAATGACTTCATTAAAAGTAATCTGTATAAACAGTCTTTTTTGAGTACAGTGATTCATCAAAATCATCATAAACATAAAATGACACAGAAATAAGGACTAAGAAATGACAATTGAAATGAAAAAATAAGATAAAATAAAATAAAATAAAATAAATTAAAATACCCGAAGTTCAGACTGCTGCTTCCATAGCCCCTCAGTGCTGTAATCCTGGACTGAGAGCTTGCTCAGTTTGTCATGCACTTCATTCAGCCAGTTCATCAGTTCAACTTCATCTTCCCCAAAAATCTTAGCATTACATAAGGCCTGCTGGAGGAGCTCAGACCTGCTGTGACTTTTCTCTTGAATCTCAATGTACCACACTTGAGAGAAGTCTAATTTACTCTGCACCATATCTTTATCCTCCCTGGAGCTCAAAACCTTTAAGGACTGGCCAATGCTAACAGCCTGGTGTAAATGTTTATTGTGATTGATGATGTCATCTTCTAAGGCCTAAACAAAGTTTAAAACAATAAAGAAGAAAAAAAAAAGAATGGACAAATAAAAATGAAAACATAAATAAAACTAAAGCATGACATGTGAAATGGATTTAGTTTGCAATTAAACAAAACAATAGTACATAACTCAAATTTATGTCACAAAACCACACAATAAAAACTGAACCTCTCTAATGTGTGATTTATATCTTACTTTGTGCTGTGAAATTTGTTCCTCAAGTTTAGATGCTTGGGTTCCTATGGGTTCACAATTCACCAGCCTCTTTTCTATGGTTGTAAGCCACTCGTTCAGTGGTTCTAAGGTTTCATGAAATTGCTGGGCTACCACCGAGATACCTTCCAACTGACGATTCCTACAAATGTGCCAAAAGGTCATTTAGTGATGAAGAATGTGTGAAATATTCAACAAAAATCTTCAGTCATGATCCTGCAATCTATTCTAAACATTTTCTGTAGAAACTATCTTAGGTTAAAATTTAAATCTCTTAACATTTAAAGAACATATTAAAACAATTCTTCTGTTAAAAAAAATTAAAGTTGAACAACAGATCATCCTCAAGTTCATGAATCTCATGAAAGTCTGAAGTAATCTTTTGTAACTACTTCCAATAATTACAGTTATAATAATGAGAGCAATGTTATAATAATAACAGCAGCAATAGTAATGACAATAGGTAAAATTTATTGAACACATATTCTGTGCTAGGCCCCATTTTAAGTGCTTTATATATTAATTTCAATTGGAGCAACAGTTACTGAGATTGCTTTTAATCAAATGGTCAAAACAGGTTTCAAATTTTAAAGAGCATACATAGCTTCTTCCTCCAACGCTTAGTGGAATTAATAGTGATTCCTATTTTATAAAAGCGCAGTGTTAGGTTTACTTCCCAAAACCAATATTAATATTTTATGGATTAAAATATCATGAACAGAGGAGAACTATTCACTGGACTTTTACTGGTATTTTAAAATACCTTTGGAAACACGTTTCCTCGGTTGCAGAGGACTAAAGCTAAAACCTGTTTCCACGGCCCTCAGTATTTATCTAGGGCAAGCTATTGTTCTGGTCTGTATATGGAGTACCTGATTCAGTATCAAATCCTGTATACATAATTTCTGCTGGGATCAAGAGATACTGTTGCCTCAACTTCTTATCATATTTAATTTTCAGGGAATTACATGTTTTTAAAAATTAGCTTTCTATGAGGAAGAAGGGAATTATAGAAAATTGGCATGAGTTATTAAATATAATTTCTATAACACCAAAATACACACATATTTTTTAAAACTTTCAGTTGATAATTTGATCCTAAAAAATGAATAAAATTACTATATTCATAATTACCTCTGGATTATCACTATCTGTGACCTTTTTTACTAAATTCAAATATCCAATCATCTAAAATCAGTGGAAATAACTATTCTGTGCCTGATGCATGGTAAGCAGGAAGTAACTATGTAATAAACAAATGAATTAATCACCCCCAAGGGAAATGCTTTTCTTAAAAAGTTGGGACATAGCGGTGACAAGCCATTACCATTAGAGGAATGAGGAAAGAGGCACTACAATCTTTGCTATCTCTGTTCACATACATGATAAACACAGGAAAATCGTGATTTGAAGAAAAGTATTATCGAAATACAAAATGTCAGTTTTGTAGACAGAGGCCACTGCTACTCTTTCAAAAGAACTGGAAGTATGTAAGTTACCTTGTTTCAGCTTTATTAAGCAGTGCCTCCCATCTACTATCCAAGAGACTGAGCTGTTTCAAAATTTTCACTTTATCTGCAGGCTCTGCTGTTGTAGCAATTTTTTCTCCTTCTCGTTTGATTACCTCCACCGTAGATTTGCGGTCATCCAACAACCTTTGAAGAAGCTTGAGACAAAACATTAAATATAAAAAAGCAAGGGAATAATTATATGAATATAAAGTAAAATGTATTCTAAGTACCTCTGAAATATGACGAAAATGTATTTTGTATGTATGCACATAAGAAAGGATGTGAAAAGTGGGATTTTAAAGGTAACTCATTTGTCTAATGATTTATTACTATTGGGTCAGACACTGTGGCAGGGGCTTCTCATAGTAGACAAAACTAATATTGGTAAGGCCACTAAACTCATTATTAATTTTTCAATATAGAATAATACGGTAGAAGGTGCCATTTAGGATAACTCCAACGAATCATGAAAAAAGTGCAAAATCTCCATTTTTGTAATGAAATAAGAACGCCTTAAACATTCAACAACTATCTGCCCTGTCAAGATACAAAAGGTTCCTATAAATCATTACTGTTTTCAAAACCCTTTCCCACGTTAAACAATCCATTATAGACAAGGAAGTTAAGACTCAGCCCAAGTTCACAAGTTAACAAGGCTAAAACGAAACGAGAGACTCTTGGCTCCTTTTACCAGGTGGGACTGGCTCCTAAAATCTGTGTGAGGCTGCAAACTGAAACAGCTTTTACACATCATTGCCAAAAGGAAGAGAGGCCAGAAGATGTCAGAAATCTCCAAAGCTGGCTAAATAAGACTAATATTTCAGGATTTAGCACCAGAAACAAAATTCAATTGGATTCTAAGTAAACATTTCAAAGTACCTGAAATGAAATATTTGCTATAAGAAGCCTTTTACCTTGCTCTAATCTAATCAAACAAATAGCTCATGAGCAACTGCTGTGCACAGGCACTGTGCTGCCAGCAATGAGGAAGGCCTAAGTGTACAAAACAGTATGCTTCGCTGCCTCCTTAATGATCCTGACTGATAATTAAGGATTAAAGATTTGACAGTTACCCAGAAGTAAAAAGTGAAAAGAGTATTTTGAGATCAAGACCACCAAGGCAGAAGGTAAGAGGAACTTGTTTAAAGAGAAGGGTAAGACGGTAAGACATACAAACAGGTTTTTAATATACTAAAGTCATGATATAATCAAAGTACAACAGGTGCTCTGGCAGCAAGGAGAACTAATTACTTTGATACATTTTAATAACAAAGCTTCTAGCAATTAAAAAAGCAAAATCAATTAATAGGTTTTGTCGGCTAAGCATCATGACGCTGGGAGTTAACTTTAAATTGTGAATGGTAGACATTGTATTATGCAAAAATTACACAAATGCAATGTGTTTCCAGTTATGTTTCCTTAATCCTTACCTCTAAACCTATTTCTAATTGGCATAGTTTCCCAATATGCTGAAGTTTTCAAAAACTTTTAGGGAGACAGTATTAAATGTAGAAATTAAAGTAAGCAGTAAGTCTTAAATACAAAAAAGAAATTGAGGGTAAATGTGGAATTTTTGTTTTTTCCATTTTTAATTGATGAATAATAATTGAATTTATAGGGTGCAATTCAACGCTTTGATATATGTATACACTGTGGAATGATTAAATCAATCTGATTGACATATCCATCACCTCACCTACTCATCATTTTTTGTGGTGAGGACCTTTAAAATCTATTCTTTTAGCAACTTTGAAATATACAGTACATTATTATTAGCCATGCCAAATGAAATAAGCCAGGCACAGAAAGAGAAATTTAAAATGTATCTTTTTTATAAATTTCTAAAAAATGTAAAATTTTTAAACATGTCTTTAAGTTTTAAATTAAAGTAATTAACATAATCCATCCACTTCTTTTTAAAGTTCCAGAGGGGAGCAACCTTACCAGGACGCCATGCTCTAGGCTCCTTCCCACATGTCATTTCAAGTCATGGCTGGCTGATTACTACTCAAAGTAGTATTAAATGCTTCATACCTGACCATTGCCATCAGGGGCAAAAAAACTATCATGTGGTCACTCTCAGGTATATATCATCCCTCTGAAGACCCTATTTTCCCAAATTGGCCCCATTTTAGTAGTGTCAAAAGACACAATGGCACATTCCTCAGCATATATGAATCAAATATTTGTCTCTTTAGTAATAGGTTGAACCAAAAGAAACTGTCAATATTTAATATATAAAAAGACAATTTCATAGGGATCAACCTAATATGTAAGGGAACAATGATATTTCCATACAAATGCCATCTTGTCAGTGAGGCCTTCTTTGATGACCCTATTTAAAATTACACACACGCCCTCCCTCCATTCAAGCGCTTTGGGTCCCTCATCTTTGCTCTATTACTTCCTGATGCCTCTCCCACATCTCTGCTTTATTCATCACTTGCTAACTTATCACCATTCATTTATTTACTTTACTTATTGTCTCTCAATCCTGCCACACCCTTCCCACTTGGTTTCGAACTCAATGAGAAATTTTCATCTTTTTTATTCAGGGATATATTCCCAGCATCTGGAACAAGGCCTGGCCCATGGTAGATGTTCAATAAATATTTGTTGAATGACTAACAAAATAATGTCTACAGCAGCAATAACGGGTTAACTAGGTTATCCCATTAATTAAAAGAGTCACAAGGAGTATTTTTTCTCTTGTTATTAAGATTTAATATGAAACACAACACAAAAGCATGACTAACTTACCTTTTGTTCTTGTATCTGGGCTTTTACCACTTTGAACTCAGCCGATGGGGGCTTCTGATTGGCCACAAGCTCCTCAGTGTCCACCATCCAGCTAAGCAGGGACTCCAGGGCATCCTGGAATCTCCCACAGTGCAGCAAGGCCTCCTGCAGCTGGGCTGCTCGCTGAGCCACCTGCAAAGTGCCAATTGTTTCCACTTATTTATTTGTTTCACAAAATAATGCAATCTGAGCACAGATCACTACTTTACATGCTTATTTTCCCACGTGTTCGCAAATTTTCGTTTCCTTTTCACTTAAAATTTACCCAAAGTATCGATAGCGGGCAGAATACGAGTGAAAAGGAGACAAACTTTAAGCAAGCAGGCGTGAAAATAAGGTTACCATCACAAACAGTCAACGGAAAGCACTCACTCTTGGAGATTTTTGAATTGTCTAATACGTTTATGATTAGCAATGAATGATTCAAATATTTTAGAGTTATCGTAAGAAACAACGCATTAGTCATTTTTATCAATATCGCATTTTATTTCCTTCTGATTAATATCAGAGATAACGATTTTTAAAAGACTAAGAATAAATGGAACTATTATAGCAGAGAGAATCAGAATTGTATTTTGCTAGGCAAGAATAACAAAAGTATCCAATTAAGTTCTGCTAGCTCCAAGCTCTGGAGTCTTTTTTCAACCAACCAGGCCCTTTGTCTTCTAGTAAATGGAGTCTCTGTGTCCTACATAGAGATATCTTATTGCTTGTCTCACAGATATTTTCCTTTTGGACTGAATAAAGTAGCTGGCAAGATATTGTAAGTGCTATGGATTATATTTACACCTGACACAGCATTCCAACTGTGTTTAAGGTGCACTACAATATGTATCAGACTTTAAAGAGTGAATAATATAGTTTCAAGACCTGGCACCTGCGTAAGATTTCAATGGAAAGAAAACAACAAGAATAACCACCACTGCCACAACCAGATATGCACTGCCATCCCATAATAATTTTCTGATAATTTATGTCGCATAAGAGCTGCCTGCCGTCGTATGGTCAGTGTTATCTCCCTAAGATATCAGAGCATTATTTCTAGTGTTTTCTCTCATGGGAATTTAGAAAAAGGTTGGATCTACATCTTACAAGTAATTGGGGGTTGATGGTCTATAGTAAGGGTGGCAGGACTTAGTCCAGGAATGACATAAAGATATAGCTTTGTTTGCACAGTGTGAAATTAGTTGCTGATATTTGAAAATAGGAAGGTGTCACATAGAAAGTGAGATTTCCAGGTTATTTTGAAAGTAAATAGAATATATGGCAAGAGTGGGCCTACGTCCCTACATGTCAATGATCTTCTGGAACTAAGTAGTGACCTGTACCCTTACAGATGCACATGCCCATCATACCTGTACTGTTCTATCTGTGACCATGTCTTGATTAAAGGCGAGATAACAGCAGGGAGAGGCTCTGTCTTACCCAGTTTGCTTCCTTTCATTTAGATTCCCTACCTAGCTCCAGTAGGCATCTGAGTTTGAGCCACCCAGTTTACAGTAATATAAGACAATAGACATATTTAGAAAAGTTTGGTTACCATAAATATGATTCATGGTCACAACAAATGCTCATGAATAATAATCAGCAAAAATAGCAATGAAGGGGGTAAGAAAATTACCTTTTTATTGAGAGTCTTCCACCGTGCATTGACATCATCCAGGTCATGCTCCAAGCCCTGAGTGCTAGTGCTTTTGGCAGCACTCTGAATAAGGCCTTGACCTAACCAGTTTACATCTTGCTGTTTACCTTGCAAGGGTTCAATCTCTTCTTTCTGGAATACCTGCCGTTAAAAGAGTCATAATTATATGAGTTACATTACTTATCAACCACCAAATATATAATAAGCATTTCTTTAGGCATCAGGTTGTGGAAACTATCAATTATTACAGAGGTAAAGGTAATTTTTATTGTCTAGCCATAGGTCATAGCTACCTTCTGAAGAACAGAAAGAAACTAAATATAAATTAATAGCACATCAAAAGCATTTGAGAACACTAAAGAATGATGTTCTGAGTACACTTAATCAAGTTACTTATAAAACCAAGAAGACAGTACATGTCTCCTCTCTTTATTACTTATCATAGGATGAGAATGTTTCTATTTTCCCAGTTTAACTGTAGAAAAAGATTTACAGAAAATGCTAAAGAGCAAAAACATAAAATAAGTAAAAAATGAGCCTTCATGGGCAAGGCAATCCTAATAGGCTCTCCTAAGAATGGCTGCTGCTAGCTGGCAACTGAAGCTTGAGACACATATTGGAAATGGAAAATCAGGGACAGGATAAGGTGAGCCAAGTGGCCAAAACATGGCTTGGCAGGAGGGCCAAAATATAGAGATAGGAAAATGAAAAATACATAGGCATGTGCTGCAATAGTATGGATCCCTACACAAATAGCCTCCTCAATGTCTATGAAGTTGCCAATGGACTCTTAAGAAATGCAATGACCTCACCCCATGGATCTGATCACACACCTCACTAGCACAGCAACTCTGGATACTCTGTGGTCACTGTCACCCATACCTGCACTGACAGTCGTTTCCTAGCAATCTCTCTCTTATTGTCTATCCCATCCAACTTGTGGTTCCCCAGTTGCCTGTGACTGGCAAAGGATTTAATGTGCTAGATTAAAATACAAGTGCCATGAAAGCAGAAATTTCTGTTTTCCTTACAGTAGTTCTATGACCTGGGCCTACCAAGGTACCTACCATGTAATATGTACCCAATATTTATTTGCCAAATTAATATCAGTATAGAAATTTATATTTCTATCTTAGGTGGATGACATCAACCCCTTAACAGATAATACTGGGAGTAGATACATCAATATTATCATTATTTTTTTGAGACAGGGCCTCACTCTGTCACCCATGCTGGAAGGCAGTGGCACAATCACAGCTCACTACAACCTCTATCTCCCAGGCTCAAGCCATCCTCCTACCTTAGCCTCCCCAGTAGCTAGGACCATAGGTGCATGTCACCATGCCCAGCTAATTAAAATAATTTTTTTTTTGGTAGAGACAGGGTCCCATTATGTGGTCCAGGCTGGTTTCAAACTCCTGGGCTCAAGCAACCTCCTTACCTCAGCCTTGCAAAGTGCTGAGATTACAGGTATGAGCCAACTCTTTCATAGATAATATGTTTTTAATATAGAGCTTGGAGGATGCCATGAGGAAAATAAATTATTGGAACTAAGGAAGGAAAGTTTCACATAGATATTAAGGTAAAACACAGTTTGAGATTCTGAGTCATTATCCTGAAGGGCACTATATAAGTATACCAATGATTGGACAGTTAATCATAATACATGGAAACAGAATAAAGGCACATATTAAAATAGCACTTAAGAAAAAAAATTACAGACACAGTATGAAAAATAACTTTGAAAGATGTAGAGACTGCAGGAGACAAATCCTCCAGACTCTGGTCTAAAGCCTAGCATACAGGATACTCCTGCGTTACTGTATATATGAGTCAATTAGAGAACAGCAAGCAAATTAATGATCATTTTCTCTAAAATCTCCTCATAGCTAAAAACTCAAACTGCCTTTTCCACAGAATATACATATAGACAATTTCCATACTGGCAGTTTGCATATAACAATAATAAATATTTAAAAATCAATTACACATAATCAAATAAATTATAAGACTCACCCAAATCATTGAGGAAAAACTTAGGAAGTCTCCATAATTTTGCAAAAAGGTAAAATTTATCAAATATGTAAACAGAAACTTGGCAACAAGTGTTAAAGACAGAATTTGGCATTATAATTCAATTTCATTTCCATACCACTTTCTAAGTTATAACTTCTAGGACTAACAGCTTTGGATATGTTTTACTACTTAGTGGGGATGGGGGTGGGGGTGTACAAAAACTGCTACCTTTTAAATTCCAGGAACTTGTAAATAAAGATTCAAGGAAACGTTTTATTTTCCCTCTTATATAGCTTTCAGGACAAAAGGGTAATAATAATGTTCTATTAAATTGCCTTAACCTCTGATCTTGGTTTTAAATTAATTTCAGGGGCATATATCAGAGCAGATGTAGGTAAATCTCATAATTTTCTAAAGTGCCACCAAAAATATACAAACAATTTAAAAAGATAACTACTAAAGAGTATAAACTCCCCTAAGATTTAAATTGTTTTCCACAAATAAACTGAAATATCCTTTACCAAAAAAAGTTAATTTGCTAAGCTTTTAAATTAGCATGCCATTTACTGCATGCCTAAGAAAAGGGCATAACTAACAAGAACAATTATTTCACAGACTGAGAAGAGGAACTGTTTTGATATTGTCTAAGTTCTTCATCTCTCAATGTTAACAAAATACCTATGAAGAGAGACTTTCCCCCTAATCTAACCCATAGCACACAAGCATGAAGAGAAGTTTAAAATAAAATAACCTCTGAGGCAAAGTTTACCAGAAGAGTTTAGTAAAAGTACCAAAATAGCTGAACTTCAATCTGAGTGGGAAGAAAAAAATTACAGGCTTGACAAACAACCTCTACTTATTACAAGCCTGCACCCTTTACTTTCTTACCTCATTCACCACTCACAAAAAGTTGGGAGCTATAATGCCTGCAAAGTACAGCATACTAACTCTACTCTCATATGCAGAGCTACTGAGAGAAATTTTTCAACGTATTAAAAAAGCTCCTTAATGTGGATAGAGTACTTTGCAGACCATAACAATATGTTACTGTTTGTACCTTCATGACTAAGCTGGTTCAAACTTAATAAATCCAATATAATAGTCCTTAAATGGCAGTGTCTTTACCACACTTTGTATAAAAGCCCAACATTAACATATTTACAGTGGAGACCTTCTAAATGAAGGGGAATGGTCACCTTCTGCACAATCAATAACAGGACCCTGAACAGCTGGGAATAACAATTCTTCTCCAAAACAGTCCTTATTAATTTGTTATAATGATCAATTTATCAATATGTGGCATCTTGCAGGGTGCTAGTCAAACCCCCAAAACAAGTGTGGATTTGATTGTTATTAGAAACACTAGTGACCACTCTGAAACAGAACCACAGACTTTTAGCAGAACCACAAACTTTGGACACTGCAGAGTTTCATATTTCCATGAATTACCTGAACCAACTGAAAGCCATTGCAGACAGTGTCCAGTATTCCTGCCTGGGCCCCTGTTTTTCTGGGTGCTGCTTTCTTTCTTGCTGGTATGAATTTCAGGGAGTACTTCTTATATAGCATTTCGCTCTCCTGGGCAGAAAGAGGAGCCTCTACTTCCTCTTTAGAAGCAATATTACATTCTCCTGAATCATATTGTGTCAAAAGTGTCACATTTTCTACTACGTTGGTGCTACCACAATCTACATCACTCTCCCCTAGATCTGTGTGAGAGAGATCTAAATCTTGAGGGGAATCCTTCAAGAGTTCCCTACTTTGTGCTGTGATCTGGGATTCTCCTGGTCCGTATGTTTTGTCCTCTTCTCCAAGGTTAAAAATATGTTCATTTTCTCTATTTCTTGGCATAATTAATGGGTCACACTTCACAGGGCTCTCTTGCAAATTATTCCGCAGGCAACAATTTTCATCGTGGATTTCCCTTTGACCATGTACACGTTTTGTTTCCTCTAGTGGAGAAACATCATGTAAAATCATTTTGAAATTTTCATCAGGGTGGGCACTTTGACATGAAAGCAGTGGGATTTTCTGTTCGCTAATGGAATTAACAGAAAAAAAAGGTCTGTATTGGTCTGTTACATGAATATCTTCAGCAGAAGACAAACTTCTAATTCGTGACTGGTCTCCAGTTAAAATGCCCTGTTTTTCTTCCCTCTCTGCTGGAGGGCTACATAAACCAGAGTCATCCTCCTCCGAAGTGAGAGAATTAGTACCCCATCTGCACTTGCTGGCCTTGGTAACAGCATCTGACATATCAGTAGGTTCAACAAAAGAGCTTTCACTTTTGTTTGCATAATCCATAAAATTGGTCGGGACAAACATTCGCCATGACCGTCTATGCTCTTTCTTTTCTGCATGAGATTTGGCTTTAGGTAATCCTGTGGTTCGAATGATATCACTATTTAGTTTGAGTGCATCAAAGATCATCTTTTCGTCTAGTTTGTTAGCTTCCCGACCTCTCAGCTCAAATACACTGGAAGAAGTAAGGGCACCATTAGAGCATAAAGAACTAACATCCAGTGTTCTGTGACTGTAGGGTAAAGTTCGATCTGTAAAATGCCTGGAAGATAGACTACCTTTTGAACCAGAGTCTATCTGTTCATTTAGTCTAACAGTATCATAGATTGACCGCTGTGGGACATAACAGTCTTCAATATTTAGGTCCTCCTCTTCTTCACCCTTCCCTACACATGGGGGATTCTGACGTAAACAGTCTGGTCTGCTGAGTGGCTTCCCCATTTTGCAGATAGTTAAAACAAATATTGCAGCTCTTGACACAGATAATAAGAAATAAGATAAAGCATCTTTCAAGAAAGTATATTTCTGAACAGAGCTATGAAGTGTCTTCAGCATAAAGACACATGCTCACATAATATATGTCATAATATATGAGGTGTTTAAGGTCATCAGCAGTGCATCAGTAAAAATGCAATTATCCTTTTACCTGGTTGATTTTAGGATGATTCTAAACAATAAAGTGCATCAGTAACAGAGAACAAAAAATCTCCTTTGTCCACCTTTCCCAGCTCCCAAAGTTCCCGTTCACACACTCCAAAATACAGAAAATAAACAAACACACACTTAACAGTGGCTCAAACACTCAGAACATTCCATTGTCAGTCCATTTCCCTTTTTAGTCTGATATTTCCAGATTAAAATTTCCAAATGAGCAAGCATTTTAAGAGGCTGAATGTTAATTTCGGCAGAGCTCTGGTTAACTGTAATCCACTTAAAGATGGCTTGCAGAACTCCACCATTCTAGTAAATAAACCATGCTCCAGAAATTTAAAAGACAAACACAGGGACCTGGTATTGTTCACATCAAGGCAAAGAGCAAATCTTCAGAGAAAACTAAGTCTAACGTTATGAGAAAGTTACATTTTTCTTTTACTTTTTTTTTTGGAGGGGGGAGTAGCTATAAATAAACTTGATTGAAAAGGCAGGTTTTCTTCCTGTTTTAAGCTTCTTCAATGCTATTCAGAACTACTCAAAGGAAGAAAAAAAACACCAGACATTTAGACACCCAGGGCAGTACAATCCAGCAACCGTTTAAAGTAAACAGAAAGTATGGTGTACTATTAAGCTTAAAAAAAAAAAAAAAAAAAAAAAGCCATTTCCAAAGATTCTTATCTGGTCCTCCTTAGGAAGGCTTATTCCACCTGAGGCAATTGCAGCAACGAAGAGCTCCGCGGCTTCCTCTAAGGCACAGGCAGCGTAATTCACATTCAGCAGAAAACCCAGGGACTACACTAGCCTTTGAAACTGAACCAAGTTCTGTGGCCACAGTGTGGCCTTCATTTCAGCTGGGGCTAGAGAGAGACGGCGGCGGTGGAGGCAGCAGAAAGAGAACTCCGCAAGGGAGCTCCGGCGCTGTCCGCGGCTCTTCAGGGCAGCACGGTGCCGGGCAGGCATCCTCTCCAGCCAGGGCTCTTGCAGCAACGCCCTCTCTCTTCAGGCACCATCTGCTGCGTCCCTGGGCCTGCCAGGCGTTCCGGAGCCGCAGCTCTCTACCACTTCGGTGCTACGCCCTCCCGTGACTTAACTTCGCAGTCATCTTTCCTCTGACTCTTCGCTTCTTCCCGGGAGTCGGCGAGCGGTTTCAGTGGGAGGTACCTCGAAGCCGAGAGGCTGCAATGCAACAGCTTGTGGTGACATCAGCGCAAAGCAGGCCGAGTCCGGCGACTAGGGGAGAGGGGCAGCTCGGGTTCAAAGACCGCGGAAACCCGGCCGACTACTTCAAAATGGGAAGGGATCCGTAGTACTTGCGGAGGCAGAACCTGGCACTGGGAGATCCGCGAAGAAATTATTTTGTGAAAGTCCGGAGACCGCACTCATTTGAATACTAAATGGGAAAAGGGGGGCTACATAGGTCCTTATCCTTCAGTTGAAACCACACTTTTACACTGAAGAATCTGATGCTTCAGCAGCATCTGCGATGCAAAGTGCAGATCACTTTGAAGTTGGGAGTGTTTTGCCGTTCCTTTTTGAAGCCCAAGTTCAAATCTAACTGTTCTCCAGAGTAAAGTATTCCTACCAGTGAGGGGCTCTCAGCACTGCTGACATGAATATTAGTAGTTACTAATTACCATACAGTACTCTTGAGATTAACACAAGGCCCAAGAGTGGTACTCACTGACTCCAGATATTTATTTTAATAAACAAAATCACCTCCACAGATTTTTATCTACTGAACACCCTTTTAAAAATACTGTTTGAAAATAAATTCAGCAAGCCAACTCAGTCTTTGTAGGAAAATTAATAGTTTTATTTAAATAAAATCTAAACATTCTCTATTTTACAAAATAAGAAACATCGTCAGAGTATCAGAGTTACAAATGAAGTGGTCTTTCTTCAGTCTCACAAAATAATCATTTGAACATGAACAAAACTGTGCTCACTCCAAATGAAGAAGGCAGTTCTAGTAAGACTTTATACTTTCTTTGTTAATTTTACAGAAAAGATGTGGAGGAAACTTTTGTGCCTTTAATGAGAAAACATTATCTCAATATTCATTCTATAAACCTGAGTTGAATCTTTAAAAGAAAAACAAAAAAACCTTTTCATAACTCATGAACTCATCCGTAACTATCGGTAACTCATCCATTCAACAACTATTAGATTATTAGATGCAACTCAGTATGTGGCCATCATTGACTATATATATGACTATCTATACAGAAAAAGAGAGAATTAAAAATATCCATCAACATCACAATATCAATGGCAATTTTTCATGTTCAAGACGTGAAATATTTCAACAAGCACCTGATTCTGTGGTGTTGAAGCACACAGGCTGTAATAAGGCACTGATAAGAGAAAGAAAAATGGTCTCATAGTTACCAGGCTTGAACCGTGGATTGGGCACTAGGCTGGGAAATAGTAGAGACCAAGAGTCTTACTCCCAACTGCAGCTCTCTTGATATGTAAGCCTAGAAAACTACTTATTCATGGCAATATGAGTAATAAAGTTTCTTTGAAATCTGTATGAGTGCCTTTCTCTAAACACTCTAAAATCCTTACAGAACTTTTCATAATAAAGAATGGCTCTAATTCAGTCCACCTTAGACTCTAACTCTGAATCATCAGCACAATATTATTCTAGGCTTATGAAAAGCTAAGAGGAGCAACACATAACCTCACATTTGAGGTGGGTAGTACATTTTAAAACTGCACAGATAATTCATTCATAAATTAAATGATTCAAAAAAATAGTGCTCACTGTCTGCCAAAGAACATGGTAAACACTGGAAAAATGATGTTGTGAAGACACAGCCACCACTGTCCTTACACCACTTACACTAGAGTGGGAATGTGAATGAGAAAATGGCCATGACACAGTTTGGAAGTAAACAGTGCTAAGGGAAAATATTCCCTAGTTAATTATGTTCAAGTATATACCATTTATTTAACATCTAAATTCCTTTTTTATTGAACTGATTTTTATATTGATTAAAATTTGTGACAATAATTTACATATATCTTTGTTACTTGAAATCACATTCCAAAGTCTTACCTGGATGACATGTAAGAGCTGATATATAGAGCAGAACCGGAGTGGTTTATTTTTCCCCAAAAATTTGGTTTAGACAGCTACTATAAATGTGATCGTCTCTAATGTTAATAAAATCAAGATATACTAAACCATGTTAAATATTAATCACGACATCTAGATCCCTCACATTTTCTTTTTTTCTGAGACAGGGTCTTGCTCTGTCGCCCAGGCTGAAATGCAGGGCGTGATCACAGTTCACTGCAGCCTTGACCTCTTGGGCTCATGTGATCCTCCTGTCTCAGCCTCCCAGGTACAGGTGTGCACCACTACACCTGGCTAATTTAAAAAACTTTTTGTGGAGATGGCGTCTCACTCTGTTGCCCAGGATGGTCCTGAACAGCTGGACTCAAGCAGTCCTCCTGACTTGGTCTCCCAAAGTGCTGGGATTACAGGCATGAGTCACTGTGCCCAGCCCCCTCACATTTTCATAATGAGAGAAATACATAATAAGGTAAGTAAAGCTTTCCTGAAAAATAGCATACACTATTATTTCATAATACAGAAATCATAATGCTGTTTTCAAAATGTAGCTTTACTTACTTTATGTAGCCTACTAGATATAATCCAGCTATCTATCTACTAAACCAGATGATTTCAGAAAAGTACACACTACTAACTGAATTATAAGCAAAACAGTAACATTTTCTCATTTTATATTCCTAAAGTTTAATTAAATCTTTTAAAAGGAAAGTCCCTGAAAAATCTTCCCACTAAGTGCAACAATGTACATCATAGAAAAGTTTTATCATTCACATTTATTATTATTATTTATATATTATTTACTCATAGAAAAGAGCAATTTTATCAGCTGAAACATGGAGGTTTTAGGCTTGAAGGATTGGAGTTATTAAGTTCAATGCACAGTAAGTGACAAATATCTACGTAAGTAAATGCACTATTATCCATGAAATAACTCTTGGCCTGATAGCTCTTGAAATCAGGATTAGAAGTCAAACAAGGGATATGCGTTTTGTGCTGCAAGTACAAAAACAGGCATTAAGAGCAACAATTGTTCTTTCTAAAACAAATATGCCATTAGCTAATGAAAACTGAAAGCATACTATATTTTGAGTTTTCAAACTATTAAATTTCTTCACATAAAGGGCTAAAGGTTTCCAAAGATATACATCATATGAATGGGCAATAACTACTTATTTCCTGGGAATATAGTTTATATTTAGAGGAAAGTAGAATGTTCTGACCCTAAAGTAAACCAATTTAAAAACAAGAGTTCACGGACTGATCTTGACAGGAGTTTATCTTGATGTGAACCTTAGTTAATATCTTTAATGAGCACTTGCTCTTCTTCCTTAAGTCACAACAATACTAAGACTATGCCTTTCCCATATCTTCAATGAGGTTTTCTGGTAACAGTGAAAAAAAATTCTATGTAACAGAAGATGATTCTATATATAAATCTTATTAATTGAAATATATACATATTTCACATATTTTTTATATATATATATATGTAATGTCAAAAAGTTCATTTAAAGAAAAGCTATCCAGCAAGCAGAAGCAACTAACATGTTAATGGCCCTATTCAATTTTCTTCAGAGAAACAAAAACCAAACAAAATCTGGAAATACTTTTCATATTAAAATATTGACAAAAGAAATTAAGCTTGAAATGAAGATAACTGGAGATATGTGAGAACAGGATCTGTGAGCACAGACATTTTCTTGTTGTATCCAGTTCTTGAGCAGCTCCAGTTATTAATGAATGATTAGAGACCTAGATAAACATTTACCAGTCAAATGTTCTTTTCAAGAAACCAGTGTATAATTTCATAACAAGGCAAATTCTTCTCTGTCTCTCTCTCTCTCCCACATACCTTTAGGCAACTTTCCATATTAATAAAATACATTACGAAGGTCTCCTTTTATCAAAGGAGGGCCTATAATAATGATAGTAGATACCACAGTTTGGCTCTTTTGTTGGATCACTCTAAAATGGTGATACAGGTTTATCAAGGTAAAAGCAAAACAAAATAACAAATACCAAAAAATTCGACATTATAAAATCTCTGACTGGAACTGCCTTCAGAACAACCAACTTTAATTCCTCAATCTTAAATGAAAGAATAAAAATTAAGAGGAGCTCTGTGACATAAAGGGTCGTAGCATTAGTTAGCGGCAAAACTGAAAAGAGAACCCATGTTGCAAAGTTCCCTTTTGACAGCCCTTTCTGAGAAGTATGGTATATTCCTTGTATTATGTGAAAAAGAAGGCATCCACCTGTTATGCGTAGTTTGTGTGGATAAGAATATGAGGTGTTAATAATACCACACAGCAGATCAGCTCCACCTCTTCATAGCTAGGTGTGGTCTCTGCCTCAGTAAGACTTCTCTCTTGACCAGTATATGCAGTATTCTTTCTTCCTAAAATTGTTAAATGCCACTTTGCTGGTTTTAACAATAAACACGTTAGGTTTATTAAATAATGTGACCTTCCTATAAAAGTCATGCATCAAGTTACAGTGTCTATAGTAGAAATATTTTCACCATTAAAAATACCAGAGGAAGGTAACAGGCAACCCCTTTGCTAATGTAGCTTCATTAACAAAAATCCAATTATTAAGGAATTTTCCCTAACAAAAACCTCTTCTGCAAAAGCTTTATCTAATTTCCCCACTCTTAATAAAAATGGAGAATAATTTGTCAGTGACCTCTATATAACAATATGAACACTTTAAAAGTACTATTAAAGCATTTTTTGGACAGTTTGATTTTCAATAAGGTGACATCAGAGGTTGTTTTTGGATCACTTGATAAACACCATAATAAGAATTTGTGCTTAAACTGCCTGTCTTCCTTAGCCCCATGCTACTTGGCATTTTAGTTTACCGAATATTAAAATAATGATATCTGGGTTAAACAATGCCTTCACCTGGACCAAACAAAATTCATTACAGTATAAATTAGGCATATGTTCTGTTCTTTGTCTCTGGTTTCAACTTCACTTAAAAATCCTCTGCTCCATGTAATTCTATGTCCATTTGAAAATAAAAAGACGTATTCAGAGAGACTTGTACTGGAGATGTATTCATTTGTGGCGACAAAATGAATTACAATTGGGACAGCAACACAGTGGCCAGAAATAAACTGTAAGCAGGTTCTGAGGTAAGGCATTTTTCACAATGGTATAGATCAGGGGTATCCAATCTTTTGGCTTCTCTGGGCCCCACTGGAAGAAGAAGAGTTGTTTTAGGCCACCCATAAAATACACTAACAGTAATGACAGCTGATGACCTTAAAAAATGGCAAAAATAAATCTCATAATGTTATTTAAGAACGTCTATGAATTTGTGTTGGGCCACATTCAAAACCATCCTGGGCCACAGGTGGGCCGTGGGCCATGGGTTGGACAAGCTTGGCCTAGATAGAGGTGGGGAGGGTACAGATTTAGCTAGGACTCATTAAAGCATCAAGTTTCTTTGATTTTCATTGAAATTAAATCATTCAATATGGTGATAATGGTTACTTCATAATGATCAGAAGACCTGATTGGCTGTTCATCACATAATAGGAATTACTGGGATGCATTCCTTGTATACAGTCAGTTACATATGTCTTTGATAAATAATAATGTGGAAATACTAATGTTACTTAATAATGTGGTTTAGATTTGAAGATAATCTTGAGCTAGGAGTCTTCAGATAGGAGGTAGGGATAGAGGGAACACCAAAGGGGTTTCTTTCTTCTTGCCTGGAGACAAACAGAATCACTCTGCTATTCATTCCAGCAATTTATAACAGTGTGCATAGAATTTAACTGTCATAGAGAAGTGTAAGTGGAAAATGGTACTCTAACTTACCAACAGTGTAGAAAACACCTCACCCTTCAGACATGTTAGTCCAATGACTAGTACTTAGAAGTAGAAAAACTTATGAACAACAGAACTTATATATAATCAAAATAGTTTTAAAATGTCAAGCTAACTAACATAAAAGATAACACCAATCTATTTTCAGAATCTCAGAATAGTTTTCACTGAGTGAGTTAGGACATTTGGTTTAGAATAGCATTTGCTTTAAGTATTATGTTTGGGTTGATATCTTAAACATGAATGAATGAATTTTGTCCCTGTCTTTATAAGAAAACCTCAAGTAACTATTAACAGCTATTTCTTAAACTATAGAAAGAAAAACAGAATCGGGGAAGTCTAGCAAACCTGCTTTAAATCCTCTATTATGGGCCCAGTGAATATGAGGCACCCCCTGCTGAGTGACTGGGTAATAGCTTTTATTCTCTGTTCTGCTCAGAAGGCAGTTTATTTTGCACTAAGAAAAACTATTATAGGATTTTATCTGTGACGTTAGGTTAAACTAAAGCTACCAGATAGATTAATGTCAAACTAGATTGTATTTCAAAGTCAATAAGGAGGACAGACTCAGTCCTTCGCTTCTTTTCTGTTTTACTTTTAGGAATTATAACTAGCTTTTCACTCAATACAAATCATTCCATTTTAAAAATTTTAAAAACTTTCTAAAAATTATGTTAAAACTAATGTTTAACAAAAGTCTAAGGCCCAACAGAAACTAAATTAAGTACTGAACTGTAAACAAGTCAATTTACTACTTTAACCAAGAAAGAATCACTAAAACAATGAAATGTTTGGCTCCATCTCAGTAGCAGCAGTAGTGGTGATCACTGGAACCACTACCATCAACATCATCATTATCATCATCACCCTTATCATATCACAGCACCTACATAACATCAGTTTCTAAGACTGTTTTACATGTTTATCTCACATTTCTCATAGCAGCTAGTTTTATAGAACATGTTCCTTAAGTGGGTGTTCTTGGTATTTTGGATTAAAATGAACAATGGCTGGCTATTCAGGCTGTCTAAATTAGGCTACAGCAAAGATGATAAGAAAATTCCCCAGAGAAAATACTAGATGTGAAACATGGGTGACAAATAAAGTTTACACAAAGCATTGCATCATTTTCATCAAAAGAATCAGGTTCTGACACCATCTGTGTGACCTTGGACAAGTCACTTAACCTCCTTGGGCCTAGGCTTCTTTATAATAAGATGGGGAATAGTAACAGCATCTACCTCTCATGACTGTTAACAGGATTAAAGACAAATTAAAGTAGGGCTTGACACATAGTAAGCCCATAATAAATTGATTTATTGATTATTATAATTACTATTTTTAAAGAATACACACACACATACACAGATAAACAGAATTAGTGGTTGTGTGAGCTACCATAATCATATTCTTGTCCTTTTTAACCTATGGCACTGGAATATACTAAATGCAGAGTATTGGTCTACTTGAAAACTTTTTTTTTTAAGTCACTGGGTTTCAAGATACTGAAAGTATGCCATGATGTTCTTTATTGCTGAATTTCAATAAAATCAATCAACTCTTTCCAAATAATCTGAAAGCAAACAAACACAGCATGCTACATGGTTTATTTTAGGAGAAATTATCACTCTATATTTCTTCACAATCAAATAAGACAATCACTGTAGCTATTAATGGTAATGTTTGGGGTTTTCAGTTTGCAAAACACTTTCAGTGCAATGGTGAGAAAGCTCCTCCTATCTCTTGCTTTTTCTTACTTTCAATTCTCCACATGAAGAGCCACAGTTTTCACTGTATTTGGGAAGACCAAAGGGGAGGCACCCAAAAGTAGCAGCACCGGTACTATTACTTTTGTTCACTGTCTTACAAGTAGTTAGAAGCAGCAAAGAGAAATGAAGGTCTTTTTTTTCTAAACAAATGCACAGGAAACCGAATGAAATGTTTCACAATTTAACCACTTAATGTGGTTAAATTTCATTAGTATAAACACTGCTTGATTACTGTCATTTAATCTTTAAGGTGCTGACAGGGTTCTATAGAGAATTCCAAACTTACTGACAAAGGAAGAGTTGCTCCCAAGATCTCTCCCAGTCTTTGATGAAGCAATTGCCACAGAACTATGCTTTTCTAATAGAGGATTCTCTCATATGAAATCTTCATTTTGCAAATCAGAAATATAAAATTTTGACAGAGCAATGAAGGAGGTCAAGTCAACAATAAGAATGTTTCTTTCACCTTCAAGAATCAAGAACTAAATACAGAATCACAGATTTGTGAGCCCTGAAGGAACTGGGCTTCAAAGGCGTTTAATAAACTGCAAATAATCATAATAGTAACAACAATACAAAGAAAAAGAAGGTATTTTTCAAGACTCAGTCATCTAAATAATGTTATCGAAGACAAGCAAATGAAAGAGTATGTCAAATATAACTGCATAGAATTTGGAAGTCCATTTGATTCATACCCATTTCTCAAAGAAAATAATTTAGGTTTTATAAACTGTTATTTGGTCTTAGTTTATTCTTTATGCACTAATGGTGCAATATATCTTTGCCAGTAAAACACATCTCATAAATATAACAGGAGCTGTGAAACCTTAAAGGTTTATATCAGCTCCATATAGAAAATCGTTTGCTATTTAGGACCCTTTGTTTCCAGGGATGAACCTATCTTTGTCCCCTATACAGATGTGACTTCTGTTCTCACTGTCATAAATAAGGCCAAATCCAATGTCATGGAAACTGGCCTACCATTTTTATCAAATGTTTCATTCATTAAGTGTCACCAATCACTGTTGAGTGGCAGTTATTTCTTGGCACTGAGGAGCTTATATCATGCAATAAAAAAAAAAATTCACCTCTAATCCTCTGGGGCATGAGCCTAAGGTCTTTGTGTAATGAAACAGATTACAACATGGAACTCCATATTGCCTTTAAAAATATGAGCTTTTAGAAGAAAAATGTCTGTGGAAGAAATTAAATTAAGAAGGATGAGAAGACAGTTATAAAAAGAAAGGGCAGAAAAGACGGTAATTTACCACTGAAGAAAATGCTGGGAGATAAACATCTGCAATAGAGTTCAAACCACAGCCCCAGTCACCACGGATGGCAATTGTGAATGACTTCAGAAATGGACCCTATGATGTCAGTTCCTGGCTTGCCTGGAACTTTGCCAAGCACCCTTTGATCTGATTTTATCTCAGGCCTTATTCCACAAAGGCCCAAATCACCAGTAGCCTTGTAACTGCCCCACCTGTCTGGGTGTTACTTCCATATATGCTCATTCTGGCTCAAATATTGTATGACAATCATTATTAGAAGGTTCTACGAAATAGGCAATCTCCTTTCTGTACAAATTAGAAACTTCATTGACAATAAAAACACTTCGTAAAAATGGACAGTTCCCTACCTTGAACACCTCAAGCTGCTGATTAATTGTCTCCGTTTCCATGCCAACAGGACCTTGTGACTCTTCATGTTCTTCGGCTTTCTGGAGCAGAGTAGAGAATTCTTTCAATTTGCTGTAAAATTCTTCAAGACGCTTAATTGTCCCTTCAACCTGCTCTTCTCTGGCTTGGGCTCGGTCCAGTAACTTGTTGCATTGTTTACTTAAGGCCTCCAAGTCCCTTTTGATTCCAACAAGGTCAGGAGAGGTTTCTTCTGTGGCTAACATCATCTTGCAGGTTTTATTGGCATTGTCGTTGCTTGCTATGAGGGCTTCTAGTTTCTTTAGAAAGGCTTTTATAGTTTCCTTTTGCTTTTGCAATGTTTCTGCATCTCTCCCCACTGGAGCCATGCTATCCAGTTCATCATCAAACTCTGCAAACTGAGAAAACATTTCTCGAATGGTATTCTGGAAATGCCCAATGCCCTGAAGCTTGGTTTCTAAGAAAGAACACTTTTCATCAACCTGCTGACTTAGTGCACTATGCTCTTGAGCTATGGTTTCCGCTTGTAATAAAACATCAGAGGTTCCCTTTGAGTCTGAGGCCTCTACCACAAGGTCCTGTGCAAGTCTTTTAGCCAAATCTACCTGATGCTTCAAGGCCTGAAGTGATTTCTGCTGAGTCTGCAACATGGTCAGGTATTTGTTACTGTAAGCCTGGGGTCCCAGGGAATCATAGATATCTAGCTGCTCCTTTGCACAGTGAAGCTGCCTTTTAGATTCTTTGGAAACTTCTTGAAATTCTTTAAACTTCTGAGCCATGTTCTCTAGAGAGAATTTCTTACTGTGAAGTTGTTCAGTGACCATGTCCACCTTCTGGATCAGTGACTTATTCTCATCTGTAACAACTTCTTTATCTATCTCACAGACACTGAGCAAGCTATTGGCTGTGTTGTTCAGTAATTCTACCATACCAAAGTGTTGGTCCATTTCCTTCTGCAGAGACTTTAACTTGGCAATAGAATTCTCTCCTTCAGCAGGATCCAAGCAAAATTTTATTTCCTCCAGGTTGTTTTGGCATTTGTCTATCCATGGCCGGAGAGTCTCTACTTGCTCTTTATACTTAAGGGCTTTTTCCAATGAATCTTTTAACTTGTTTTCTCTTTCTTTCACCTGCTTATTAAATGTATCCCAACTGGTTTTAATTGTATTAAGCTGTAACTGTAAGGCTGCCTTCTCAGACCCTTGTGTTTTTAATAACAGATTTTCACCTTCTGCAATGGTTTTTTCATAAATATGAGACTGAACAGTCAAAGTTTTACTAAAGTCTTTATGATCTTTAATTAACGACTCCAAGACATTGAGTTTGGCGGATATTGGATGAGACTTGTTTTGCTCTTCTTTCTTTGTATCTAGCCAAGCCTGAAAATCTCTAGACATTTGCTGAAATTGATGAGAGCTTGCACAGGCTGACTGAAGGTGCTGGACATGACTCTCTAGAAATAAAATTACAAGATATGTTTATTTTATATCAAAATGTTAATTTAATCTATGAAAAGCCAAAATAAAAATCTCTGAATATATAGAATTGTTGAAAAGCAAGGGCTTTTAGCATTGACTATAAGAACTACAAGTGAACTTAAGATATTGACAAAGGGGAAAAGAGGTAAGAGGTAGGCCCAAGAAAATACACAATCAAGAAAAGATGCAGGAGACAGATGAGAGGGGAAAACAAAGAATAAGGAAATAAGTAAAAATGCGTCAAGGTGCAGGGAGTGGCCACGCCACACATCATCTGCTGTGCTGGTGTCTTCTCTATTCTAATATGGAGAAGTGATGACGGCCAAGTTCTCAATTATGTTGATAAATAATCCATCTGTTATCAAATATGACTTTTTCACATCTATGACTTTTTTTTTTTTTTTTTTGAGGCAGAGTCTCACTCTGTCGCCCAGGCTGGTGTGTAGTGGCGCGATCTCGGCTCACTGCAAGCTCCGCCTCCTGGGTTCACGCCATTCTCCTGCCTCAGCCTCCCGAGTAGCTGGGACTACAGGCGCCTGCCACCACGCCTGGCTAACTTTTTGTATTGTTAGTAGAGATGGGTTTTCACTGTGTTAGCCGGGATGGTCTCGATCTCCTGACCTTGCGATCCACCCGCCTCGGCCTCCCAAAGTGCTGGGATTACAGGCGTGAGCCACTGCGCCTGGCCATGTCTATGACTTTTACATATTATGGAGGCAACATAATGTAGCACATAAAAACTACATGAGTTTGTATCTTGGTTTAACCTCTTCAGAATTGGAAAACCCCAGGCAAATGATTAAACCTCTAAGCCTAATTTCTACCACTGTGAATTGACAATATTAATGGTAGGTGCTGTACAGATTATAGTACATGTAAAGTTCTTAGTTTAATACCTATCACATAAAAGTGTTCATACCATTAAGAATAATAATGATAATAGCTGATATTTACTATTGTTAATATCATGTCAAACAAAGGAATAAGTCTGAAACAGTTGCTGTGATCAGTAAATCCAATCAATTAAAAAGCATAACTTGAGTATTTACTAGGTGCAAAAAACTAGAAACTTTTCAAACAGAACAAACTTAACAACAAAATGTGCCTTTCTTCATCAGGGCTTTCTGAATTCTGATAACTCACTGCTACCTCTGACAAATATCAACACATCTGCCACAGAATTATAGCCACAGTGAGAGAGGAAAATAGTGACAAATGCCTCTCTTTGACACATTTCTCTAGAAAAGTTTTCTATGACCGCATAGATAAAGTAACAGCAGATGAGAAGATGATGCCAAGCCTTTTACTAACTATTCATGTTTTTTTCTGGCAAAATAAGACTGTCATACAGCAAAAAACATTTACATCTTTTAAAAACCAGTTTGGGGTACCTGAAATTTTAATAGGCCTTCAGGAAGTCCATTTTGCCAACAGATTATATGTGTAGAATGACCCTAACATTACATATGCCTAGGAATACAAAACTGCTCTCTGAGCTCCTATATTCATCCTCCTCTTCACTGATGTTAACAGTGGGGCAGAGTCTCTTTGGGGTCCTGGATTATTGGCAACATCTTGGAAATAAGCAATATATGACATCTATTTCTGACCAGGAAATACATGTATTAAAAGTAGACAAACCTGCTTTCTGTTCAATATCCTTAAATGATTTTAAGATGCCTTCTAGCTGCCTACTAAGTTCTGCTTTCAAGTACTCTTCTTTAACCAGTGCTGACAAATCCTCACAGAGTGCCTGGGCCACTTTTATCTGCTTCTTTTCCTGCTGTATTTCCTGCTTCATTTTTTGGGCCGTTTCCAACTGTTGGTTCATAGCGTCAGGGTGCGTGCTCACAGCCAGACTGCTGCTGAGTTTATTATCCAAGTCACTCAGTTTATCAGAAAGGCTTCTCAGCAGGCTTTGATACTGTGTGCTTTTAACAATGGCTTGGTCAATCCAGTCACATCTGTCACTCAATTGCCCTGTTAGGCTATCCCATTTTTGGGTCACAGCTGCCAGTTGCTCTTTCACAATCCCATGTAAAGAAGGGTCTTCTCCAGGTCTGCTCAGAATGCCCTGACCAGCTGCTGTGAGCTGTTCATATTGAGGTTTCCGAGTGGCAAATTCTTGCAGCAGAATCTAAGGTAACAAGGGTAAATAAACACAAGTTATCATATAATTGATTGTAGAAAACACAGATTTTGGTGTCCACACAGACAGAAATGGTAATTATTTCTCTAGTTTCTGTTTTTTAGTTATTACTTTCCTACTTTTTACTTAAAGGGCAGTACAATTATCTTCAATCCAAAAAACTATGGTGCTTCACAGAGATATCCTGTCTAGACTAATCCTATCCCCTTAAAGGAAAAACCTGGACAAAATGAACAAAAATTCATGTGTGAATTTTCATATGAAAAGAGAAACACTGCTGTTAGACAAGTTCACACTGCACTTACACCAAATTTGTTTTTACCCATTCATGTTTTTGTCTTTGTAGGATTTTTGGAATACCCTATGGAATTTTATATTAAAGAAAACACACAGTGATAAAGGTGTTAGAATATATTAACTCATGATGCACTGATTTACAAAGGTTTTTGTAACATAAAATTTATTGATGTTTACAGTCTTCATTATAAAGGTTTTAGCCAACAAATCATGCTGCTCAGAATGTACAGACTCAACCTGACTCATAAAATGAATGATCCAAAAAATCTCATTCTTTTAGTATCATATTTTATCTATCTTTTATACTTTTATCTATATTTATCTGTCTATCTCTGGGAGACTACCAAGAGTAGAGGCAATTATTTCTCCCCAGATATTTACTTTTATCTTTTGTTTTTATTGTCTTTGGATTATGAACAGATATGAACTCAAACATCTGACTTTTACCAAAACTTATTTGAATTTTCAGCTTATAAAACAGCCTCCCTGCTCTAAAGCCAGTACTCATACATTAAAAAAACTAACTGAAACCACCACTGAGCTTCTGCTATTACACCTGACTATAAAAACATTAAACATTAAAAAATAAAACTCTTTTTTTGGGTTTTTTTCCCTTGTGGATTTATCTGCTTTGTAACTAGACTCATCTAACTAAGACCCTGTGTTTCAGGGTTCCCTCTCTGCTTCCCTTATTCTTTGTCCTCTTCTTGTTCTCTCTGTCCCCCATCAGAACTCAACTGGATGAGTTTTACAAGTTTCATTATCTACTACCATAATCAAAATAAATAAAACCTCAAAGGAGTAATTTCTAAACAGTAAAAAGTATATACTAGCCTCTCATAAAGATATTACTTAATTGCATTAATACTTCAAAGAAGGCCCTTTTAACAGGATCCGTACCACCCACAATATGACTGAAATAATCAGGAGACTTGGCCCATTCATGGGCTTCAAGGAGGCCTCTAAGATGCCTCATAGCTTTAGTTCTCTGGGGGATTCCCACTAATATCAGGACAGTATCTTATGGGCATCTGAAACATTACACATAAACTTCAAAGCAGTTAAATAAAACACCTACTGACCAAAGTTAATATATTTATAATGAAAACATTGGTCTCAGTAACTCAAATTGCTGTGCACGAGAGACAGGTTATTAGGTAATACTCACCTGCACCTGCTGCCTTTGCGTGTTTAGCATATTTGGGTCAATTGACAAGGGCCCAAGAACACTGACCATAAGTTCTTTTTCCACAAGCCACTGTTTCAACTGGGCCTCTACAGTCTGGAACTGGGTTAGATTATTGGAGGATTCTTCCAGTTTTTGTTGTCTATCAATTGTTAATTGATTGAGTTCTTGCCACTTAGAATCTAAAAGAAAAACAATGAAACTGGTGTTTGATTTTTTTTTTGCATTTAACATGACTATGTCTATGAGGACTGTATGATATGATTCAAAATGATATATAATGGCTATAATCCCATTTTTATGACTCTTGTTACATAGTTACTTAAAGGACTAACCTAAGATTTTATAGGTCTGATGGTTGTATGTTAACTGAAGTATAGGGAAAAAAATTGTGAATATGATTTTAGAAGATATTGTAGAATATGGAATATTCATTAAAGCAGACAGGATTCTAAGATCTCTTGTTCCTTCTATAAGTCCTATAGAGTGTGTTTATTAAACTATGACTTACTAAAACAATGAACAATAATCCTTTTAATATAAAATCTTCACTTATTCATTCTAGGCAAATTGCTCCCAAATTTGTATATCTATCCCATTATTCTTTCCCATTCAAATTACACACTAACAACCAGCTGCTGGAAAGTTCCAGTAGGAAGTCTGACCAATTAAACTCAACATTAAAAAATAAAACTCATTATATTCCTCTCAAAACTGGTGGACTTTTATGACTTTTAGATTTCTTTCAAAGGTTATCTCTTCTCCCATGTCATAAAGATGCAATAATTCAGAAAATGCTTTTATGAGCTTCCTAACTCTATTATATCCTTGATCATAAAACCTTAAAGCCCTCCTTTACATTCTCAATGCCATACTCCATTTTGGCCTTCATCATATGTTTTTTTTAATTATTTGTATTTTTTAAATTGATATATAATAGAAATGTATTTTTAGAGTGCATGTGATAATTTAACACAATCCATCCAGGTGATGAGCTAACAGCATCATGTTTTCCTAGACCAGTAGTTCACACACTTGAGCTGCATTAAGAATCACCTGGAGGCATCTTTAACACAGATTTCCGGGCTCTGCCTTGAGTTTTTGATTCAGTAGGTCTGGAGTAGTATCTGAAATTCTGCATTTCTAAAAAATTCCCAGGTGATGCTGTTGCTGCTGATCCCAGGAGCACATTGGAGAACTAATGACCTAGTCTAGCAGTCTTCTAACTAGTATCCCTGCTATTAGTGTTTCTCAACTGCAAGCCACTTGTTTCTAATACAATTTCCCTAAAAAGTGTCACTTTTAAAACTGTCACTTCCCTGCTCAAACCCTTCAACAACTAACTCCTCGTTACCTAGACAATAAAATCTGAAGACCTTTGCCTGACATTTGAGGCCTCCCACAATCTCTGAAGGTTTGTACTCTGAGATGATCCTCTAATCTAGCCCTGATGATTTCACCCTTGTAATCCAAACAGGCTTCTGCTCACACAGGTCCTATGCCTGAGATTCTATACCTCCTCCCCATACATCCCAACCCTATTCTTCCTTTACATTCCATTGGATTTACCCTCTGCTAGGAAGCCTTTTCTGTTCTCTCCATCCTCAAGACAGTATGCTCCCTGTAGTCAAGGGTTACTAATCAGAGCACTTCTTCCAGCACTTCAACATAGTCACTCAATAAATATTCACTGATGGTGTGATCAGTTGATTTGAGAGAGTTTTCATTTAGCATAACACACTAAAGGAATGACTTTAATAGAACACAATCATTGAAACCTTATCTAATAACATCATTCCATATGACATTTTCTGGTCAAACACAATCTCACAACAAAATAATGCCATTAAAACAATAAATCAGGAAGGAAAAATATAAAAGCTCATCAAGAAGGTTTTCTGAACTACATATTCCTCATTCCCATTCCTATTCTAAAATAGTTTTTTTTACATGATATTACTTGGGTTTGCTAATACTCTCCCCAAGTAATTCTGAGATCCTAGAAGACAGCCACTGAATTAGGGGCAAATTAATTACAACTTGATAGGAATCTCTAAAGTTGGATTAAATATATCTCTGAACATGAAGATCCCTTAGGGTAACCTTTTTCAAACTAAAATATACTTAGAGATTTCTACATTTATCATAGCACACCTGACTCTAAAGGAAGGACAATATTTAGTAATGGAACAATTGAAAGTAAAATAGTTATTATAATCATAGTATGTATTTACATAGCACTTAATATGTGCCAGGTACTATTTGTTTGAGGCATATTCAACTTAACTTATTGGGTTCTCCAAATGAGACTACGAAGTGGGGAAAATTATTACCGTTCTCTTATACTCATTTTCTTTTTTTTCTACCCCCTTTACACTCATTTTCTACATCATTATAGTAATAAAAATTGGTAAGACAATAGGGCTTATAAAGAAAATTCTGTACCTCTGAGGAGCAGTGTATGCTCCTCTGTTTATACAAGGACAGAATGTGGGTAGGAGGATAATTTTGGATAAAAAATTGATTGGGGAAGAGCAGAAAAGCAAAAAGCACGGAGCAGGAGGGGTCCCAGAAGTAACTGCACGAAGGAGAAGGGAGCACACCTTTTCCAGATGAATGAAAGAAATATTTAAAATATAATATAGCTTGGAAATATATAAAGCATAATAAAGCACCAAAAGCTAGTAAAAAGTAAAGAAACATTAATGAAAACAGGTACTCAATGCACAGCACTTCATTAACTAGTATCTACATTCTTCATAAAAATAAATTTAATTACTGTGTTTACCGTAAAAAACATAAGATATGCCAATTTTCTGCACAATATAATTTGAAATGACACTTTATGCAAAAAATAGATTCTGAAACATTAAAGCAAATCCAAAAATAAGTGACTCTGTTGAATGTTTTCTGATGAAGATTATGATTAACATGAAAAATGATTGCACTTTTCTTCACAGGCGTTCATCTAAGTAATGCAACATACCTATTTCTGTCAACATCTGTTTCCATCTGGGGGCCTCAGGAGTATCTGGGTTCTCCTCCAACAGCTCTGTCAACTTGTCTTTCAACTCCTGTACTTTGTTTACATTCTGCTTCAGTTCTGCCTCAAATGACTAACAAAGGAAAAATAATAATAAACTATGCAAACAGCAAAAGACAAAAATACAATAATGATAGAGGATTTTTTTTCTCTAGAATGACCAAAAGAGGAAGAAATCTACTGTTAAATGCTGTGGTGGGTGAGGGCCTGGATTTTGCAATTAATTATTTTCCTTTCCTCTTCTTAGCTCGTGTTCAACTGTGTGATAAAGGAATCCCCACAGAGGAACACTAGGACTATGGAGATAATGACTCTTGTCCCCATTAGTGAGAAAGAATTTCATATTTTCAAACAAGCCACTCTGGAATAAAGAAAGATGACATCAGTAAATTTTAATAAGTAAGAAAATCAGTCTTAATAAAGGCTGCCAGAAGTGGAGAATCTACACGTGAATAAGCACTTTTTTTGGGCAACACATTATAGAATTCAAATATAGGTTGTTAATTTGTAGAAATTTTGCCATCATTGCCACCATTATATAAAGCCATTTTCCCAACCTTGGCAGCTGTAGAAAGAAATACTATCTAGTAAATAAAAGGAAGGCATTAGCACCCTATTTTTATACGACAGAGAATAGATCTCTCATACATTTAGCCCTTAAATAAATCTTTTCTAATAGCTGACTGGTTAACATCCCAGGCTTACACTGATTTAAAGGTGGCAAAGTGGCTTACACCAAACAGTTTGCTAATCTATAACGTGGCTGTGCCCAAAATTTTTTAAAAAGTAACTATTATTATCAATCTCTACAGAAAGGCACATTAAACAAAACTGTCAAATTATGTGCTAAAGTTTATAGAGCTAGAAAACAGAAGAGAGCTTCTGACTACCAGAGCTCCGTTCCAACTGCTAATCCATTCTCTTTCATGTCTTCCATAGGTGCACCTACAGAATATACCTTATTCTGCTCAACTTGAGTCTTCACAGCTTCAGTATCTGTAGGTGCAGGTGTCTGATGCCATTTCGTTGCAGTTTTGTTCATTTTCTGTAACCACTGCATCATTGCACTTGATTCTTCCTGAGCCTTTTGCAATTTGGAGAGTTTAGTGTTCAGTTCTGCTATTTTGTCCTTGAGTAAGAGGCCAAGATCTTCATAATCATGACTTATGTCAGTCATGTCCTTTTTAATGGATGTTAAACCTAGGAGTAAGAAAAACAACTATATTGACATATTTTCAGGACATTCGGAGCAGAGGTCTAGAAATAAAAGGTTTTTTTACATGATATTTTATAACGTCTAGTTTGTCACTATTAAGCCTAGTATGATAAAGTCATAAATGTTTTAGAAATAAAAGGTTGGATCATCTTATAATGCTATTTGATCACAAATAATTCAAGAAAATTGCATAATACAAGTAAAATAAAAAAGATATCTTAAATGTAATAAAAAACACAAACCACAAAATGTTACTTAGCAATATCTCAAACACCAAACTCAATAAATCAAGTCAAATAATGTTATCCCAAGTGACAAAATATCTCAAATTAACCAAAAAGCAAGCAACAAAACCAAGAGTCAAGTTGAACAACTTGATTTTATTCATTTCAGATACACAAAACTGCATAAAATGTTATATAAATATAGTATCTATGGAGATTGTGACTATTAGACCAAATACCATTGTAATTCAGGCTTGAAATTTCAATATAACTACTGTTTGCCTCTAAGATTTTCTCTCATTAAAAAAACACCAAATTACATTAATCAATAACAAATTAAAATTAATATTCACCTTTATTTGCCCAAAATTCCTCAGTATTTGTGGCTGTTCCTTCACCATTTAATATTGCTCCACCTGCAAAAATATTAACACTAAAATAATCACAGAGTTTCATAGCATTTCTATACATTAACAGTAGATGGCATTAAATCAAACCCCATCAACAGTAATCACTTTAAAATGTTACTGCTATTTGAAAACATAAAATACTGACTCAACTTCAAAATCAAATGAATGTCTAAAATTTAAATATCAAACAATATCCTCTCTTCTATGTAAAATTTATTCTTAAAGTATTGTCTTAAACACTACCATTTCAGTATGTTTATATTATATAAATTAATCATTAAATATTCAACAAAATTTTTGTGATGAAATCGCTTTATCATAATAAATTCCTCTATTCTAGGAAGAGTCATATTTATTAAATTGCATTTTAGAGCAATAAGTGGAAGCTTAGTTTTTTTTAATTTGTATTTATTTTTATTTATTTTATTATATTTTAAGTTCTGGGATACATGTGCAGAATGTGCAGGTTTGTTACATAAGTATACACATGCCATGGAGGTTTGCTGCACCCATCAACCCATTATCTACATTATTTCTCCTAATGCTATCCCCCACTAGCCTGCCCACCCTCCAACAGGCTCTGGTGTGTGATGTTCCCATCCCTGTGTCCATGTGTTCTCATTGTTCAACTCCTACCTATGAGTGAGAACATGCAGTGTTTGGTTTTGTGTTCCTCTGTTAGTTTGCTGAGAATGATGGTTGCCAGCTTCATCCATATCCTGGGAAAGGACATGAACTATCATTTTTTTATGGCTGCATAGTATTCCATAATGTATATGTGCCACATTTTCTTTATCCAGTCTATCATTGATGGGCTTTGGGGTGGGTTCCAAGTCTTTGCTATTGTGAATAGTGCTGCAATAAACATAGGTGTGCATGTGTCTTTATAGCAGCATGATTTATAATCCTTTGTGTATATACCCAGTAATGGGATTGGTGGGCCAAATGGTATTTCTGGTTCTAGATCCTTGAGGAACCGTTACATTGTCTTCCATAATGGCTGAATTAATTTACACTCCCACCAACAGTGTAAAAGTGTTCCTATTTCTCCACATCCTCTCCAGCACCTGTTGTTTCCTTTTTAATGATTGCCATTCTAACTAGTGTGAGATGGTACCTCATTGTGGTTTTAATTTGCATTTCTCTAATGACCAGTGATGATGAGCTTTTTTTCACGTTTGTTGACCACATAAATGTCTTCTTTTGACAAGTGTCTCTTCATATCCTTTGCCCACTTTTTGATGGTGTTGTTTTTTTCTTGTAAATTTGTTTAAGTTCCTTGTAGATTCTGGATATTAGCCCTTTGTCAAGTGGATAGGTTGCAAAATTTTTCTCCCATTCTGTTGGTTGCCTGTTCACTCTGATGATAGTTTCTTTTGCTGTGCAGAAGCTCTTTAGTTTAATTAGATCACATTTGTCAATTTTGGCTTTTGTTGCCATTGCTTTTGGTGTTTTAGTTATGAAGTCTTTGCCCATGCGTATGTCCGGAATGGTATTGCCTAGGTTTTCTTCTAGGATTTTTATGGTTTTAAGTCTTATGTTTAAGTCTTTAATCTATCTTGAGTTAGTTTTTTTATAAGGTGTAAGGAAGGGGTCCAGTTTCAGTTTTCTGCATATGGCTAGCCAGTTTTTCTAACACCACTTATTAAATAGGGAATCCTTCCCCTACTGCGTTTGTCAGGTTTGTCAAAGACAAGATGGTTGTGGATGTGTGGTGTTATTTCTGAGGCCTCTGTTCTGTTCCATTGGTCTAAATGTCTATTTTGGTACCAGTACCATGCTGTTTTGGTTACTGTAGCCTTGTAGTATAGTTTGAAGTCAAGTAGCGTGACACCTCCAGTTTTGTTATTTTTGCTTAGGATTGTCTTGGCTATACAGGCTCTTTTTTGGTACCATATGAAATTTAAAGTTGTTTTTTCTAATTCTGTGAAGAAAGTCACCGGTAGCTTGATGGGGATAGCATTTAATCTATAAATTACTTTGGGCAGTATAATTATTTTCACGATATTGATTCTTCCTACCCATGAGCATAGAATATTTCTCCATTTGTTTGTGTCCTCTCTTATTTCTTTGAGCAGTGGTTTGTAGTTCTCCTTAAAGAGGTCCTTCACATCCCTTGTAAGTTGGATTCCTAGGTATTTTATTCTCTTTGTAGCAATTGTGAATAGGAGCTCACTCATGATTTGGCTGTTTGTCTATTATTGGTGTATAAGAATGCTTGCGATTTTTGCACATTGATTTTGTATCCTGAGACTTTGCTGAAGTTGCTTATCAGCTTAAGGAGATTTTGGGCTGAGACGATGGGGTTTTCTAAATATATAATCATGTCATCTGCAAACAGAGACAATTTAACTTCCTCTCCTTCTATCTGAATACCCTTTATTACTTTCTCTTGCCTGATTGCCCTGGTCAGAACTTCCAATACTATGCTGAATAGGAATGGTGAGAGAGGGTATCCTTGTCTTGTGCCGGTTTTCAAAGGGAATGCTTCAGGTTTTGCCCATTCACTATGATATTGGTTGTGAGTTTGTCACAAATAGCTCTCATTGTTTTGAGATACTTTCCATCAATACCTAGTTTATTGAGAGTTTTTAGCATGAAGGGGTGTTGAATTTTATCGAAGGTTTTTTCTGCATTTATTGAGATAATCGTGGTTTTTGTCATTTTATTGTGGAGGATAAGCTTTTTGATGTGCTGCTGGATTCGGTTTGCCAGTGTTTTATTGAAGATTTTCGCATTGATGTTCATCAGGGATCTTGGTCTGAAATTTTCTGTTTTTGTTGTGTCTCTGCCAGGTTTTAGAATCAGAATGATGCTGGTCTCATAAAATGAGTTAGGGAGGAGTCCCTCTTTTTCTTTTTCTTTTTTTTTTTTTTTTTTTTTTTTTTTGTGATGGAGTCTTGCTCTGTCACCCAGGCTGAAGTGCAGTGGCGCGATCTCGGCTAACTGCAAGCTTCGCCTCCTGGGTTCATGCCATTCTCCCGCATCAGCCACCCAAGTAGCTGGTACTACAGGCACCCGCCACCTAGTCCAACTAATTTTTGTATTTTTAGTAAAGACGGGGTTTCACCATGTTAACCAGGATGGTCTTGATCTCCTGACCTCATGATCCAACCACCTCGCCTCCCAAAGTGCCAGGATTACAGGCGTGAACCACCGCACCCAGCTAAGAGTTCCTCTTTTTCTATTGTTTGGAATAGTTTCAGAAGGAATGTTACTAGCTACTCTTTGTACCTCTGGTGGAATTCAGCTATGAATCTGTCTGGTTCTGGGCTTTTTTTGGTTGGTAGGCTATTAATTACTACCTCAGTTTCAGAACTTATTGGTGTATTCAGGCATCTTCCAGATGTCAGCCGGAGCTCTCCTGTATGAGATGTCTGTCGACCCCTGCTGGGAGGTGTCTCCCAGTCAAGAGGCACGGGGGTCAGGGACCCACTTGAGGCGGCAGTCTGTTCCTTAGCAGAGCTGGAGCGCTGTGCTGGGAGATCCGCTGCTCTCTTCAGAGCCATCAGGCAGGGACGTTTAAGTCTGCTGAAGCTGCGCCCACAGCCGCCCCTTCCCCCAGGTGCTCTGTCCCAGGGAGATGGGGGTTTTATCTGTAAGTCCCTGACTGGGGCTGCTGCCTTTTTTTCAGAGATGCATCGCCCAGAGAGGAGGAATCTAGAGAGGCAGTCTGGCTACAGTGGCTTTATTGAGCTGTGGTGGGCTCTGCACAGTTTGAACCTCCCTGGCAGTTTGTTTACACTGGGAGGGGAAAACCACCTACTCAAGCCTCAGTAATGGTGGACACCCCTCCTCTCACCAAGCTCAAGCACTCCAGGTTGACTTCAGACGGCTGTGCTGGCAGCAAGAATTTCAAGCCAGTGGATCATAGCTTGCTGAGCTCCGTGGGGGTGGGACCTGCTGAGCTAGACCACTTGGCTCCCTGGCTTCAGCCCCCTTTCCAAGGGAGTGAATGATTCTGTCTTGCTGGTATTCCAGGCGTTACTGCAGTATCGAAAAAAAACTCCTGCAGCTAGTTCAGTGTCTGCTCAAACGGCCACCCAGTTTTGTGCTTGAAACCCAGGGCCCTGGTGGTGTAGGCACCCAAGGGAATCTCCTGGTCTGTGAGTTGAGAAGACCGTAGGAAAAGTGTAGTATCTGGGTCAGAATGCACCATTCCTCAAGGCACAGTCCCTTACAGCTTCCCTTGGCTAGGGGAAGGAGTTTCCCACCCCCTTGCGCTTCCCAGGTGAGGCAACGCCCCACCCTGCTTCTGCTCACCCTCCGTGGGCTGCACCCACTGTCTAACCAGCCCCAGTGAGATGAGCCGAGTACCTCAGTTGGAAATGCAGAAATCAACCACCTTCTGCATTGATTTCGCTGGGAGCTGCAGACTGGAGCTGTTCCTATTCAGCCATCTTGCCAGTCACCTCTCACTTTATTGTTAAAATTATCTTAATGATAAAGGTCCTGAAGCTCAGAAGGTACTCAGTATATAAGTGTGTTGAACAATGTATATGTGACTGACAAAAGAGTATCTGCCTTACTTAAGGACTGAAAATTGTCTGGTGCAGTTAACACAGTGCTATTATGGGCTTAATGCAGGCAGAATAATTTTTTTAAATACATAAGAAGTTGAAAGTAAAAAAGAAAATAAACAAATCGATTATTAAACCCATATTACGTCAACACGAAGAGAGAGCATGGTGGTTAGGAGTACCTAGGTCTTGCTGTATAACTTACCTGATTTTAAACTCCAGCCTCATTAATTACTAGCCAGGTGACTGGACAAACGAATCAGCCAAACTGATGGGAATAATAATACCTAACTGTGGGAACCAAACACCAACGTGGGAACCAAAGATCCATTGCTTAGCAAGTAGAAACTAGTCATCAGTAAGTAGCAAACTAATAGTTCACTTTTATTACATAACAATCTAGCACTGGTACTTTTTCATAATCAGAATATTAAAATATCAGTTAGACTTTCTCATACTAGTATCTATTGGCTACGTATCCAAAACACAAAGACATTTCTCAGATCAACCACATAATAGCAAGTCTAAACAGAAACATTAAAACATCTGAATCTTAACTTTGTCCCTTAAAAAAAAAATTAAACATGATGGGATTTCAGATGGAAGTAAAAATATCCTGTAGATGCTCAGTACTAATTCCTACCATGCTTGGTAGTTACCAAGAGTAAAAAAAAAAAAAAATCCCAAAACAACAGCAACAACAACAACAAAAAACACTTGATATTTATGGCAAATATAAAGGGGACATGAAGAGCTAAAATAAATAAAGCACAATAGAATTCCTCTTCTAAAAAAAAAAAAAAAAAACTTGACATTTCAGGAAATCTGATTAGAAGAAAAAGGAGAAATCATCACACCATTATAATATGGGTAGTCCCTGAAATAGGATTAATAGAGTGGAATAAATGGTTGGCTGAGAAGAGCCCAGCTGGAACATCAGTATCACAATAGGGACAGCTGGGGGGCTGGTCAGACTAGATACCCCACAGAGGATACTCAGAACTCTCAGAAGAAAGATATCAGAGCTGCCTTCTGCCAATTATTTTTTTAAAAAAACTTGTTACTGTATGTTTCAAACTAAAAACTATAACCATAACTTGCTTAAATTAATTTTAGAATCAATATTTACATATGACTCTCCCATTTTATTGAGAAAAGTGGCTTAACCATGAGTTAGATTGTGATACAAATATGCTGGCTCACATACTGCATAATTGTTTACTTTGGGAATGATGTACAGAATGAAATACACAGGAATAAAATAAGAGAGTGTCCACTGTATAGAAAAGGGCCAATTTCCTTCCCTCACTTCTTTCCCAGCTGCCCAGATTCATTTCTTTATCAAATATTACAATTAAATATTTTAAATAGAATTTCAATATATCCATCTAATTAAGGTAAAAAGCAAACAAATTTGAATATGATCTGTTCCCTTCCCCAATATAACATTCCTTATTCTTACATATTAATTTAGCTACATTTTAAATACAGTCTAATAAAATAAAACATAAGAAGGATTTGAAATTTGATTAGTACAGATACATTCCCAACACAGTGTGCCTATAGATGCCATGTTTCTTGCCACTTTCACTTTGTATTTCTGAGGTTATTTTATGCATTAATTTAAAAATAACATACACAAAATTGACATGAGTAAACTCAATGCTTACAGTTTTTGCCATAAATGTAAATAAAGCTCATACCTGATTTAACTGCTGCTATTGCCTTTGCAGGGGTGGTCACAGCACTTATTAAGTTACATAGTGAGATCCCACTGTTGTTTACTTTCTGAATCTCTGGTGTTTTTAAACTCCACTTTTCTTGTAATTTCTTGAGATATAAAAACACATTATTTTTCCATCTTAATATTTTCAAAGTTGCACATTATAATTCAATTTCTTAAACATATCTCAAAGTAGTAATAATTGTAGACCCTGATTTGTGAGGGAGTCAATGAAAGAAAAAGGCACTTATTTGTTCCCACAGCCCAGGTGACTGTTAACTCAGTTAATGGTGGGGTATGTATGGCCCATTCTGCCTTCAAAGGTTTCGTAAGTGGCAAGTAAAACCCTAGCCACAGTGGGAGTCAGGCTATTCTTGGCTGCTATGGGTTCCAAAATAACTGTCAACTGTAAGTCTGTAAAACTGTACTAGGTAACAGACCAGTTACAAGATAAAAGGTACTAGGAACAATAAAAATAAATAGGAATTCAGAATTTCATTTTACAGTGTATTTTAATCCTACAAATTTCAATAACTTTTAAAAACACACACACATCCACAAATTTGGAGTGAAAAAAAAAAAAATGTCATACTGGTCACAGGTGTTACGCCTTGAGGCAGATGACAAAAGACTTGTGCACTATTTATGCAGGAGATTCAAATAACTTCTCTTTCCGAATACTCGTTATAGTGATATATACAAGCTAGAGTAAAATGCTAAGTGAAGAAGATGTTTTACTTAATATTATGAGAAATGGTATAAAAATTACTGAAACTAAGTAGAGATTTGGTAGGAAAGGAAACTTGATTACTAGAATAGTCAGCAACTCATTAATATATTTTTTTAAAAAGCAAATCAACGGAAAAGTTTATGTCCTTTTCCAAAAGAATTAGTTAAGCCCCACGCCATGATTTCCAAAGGTCAACAAAATATACAGTACATATATGAGGATCAAACTTAGATGATATTAGATCAAAGAAAACTACCATTAGTCTTTTAATCTTTCATTACTGGCACAAATGAAAATTTAGTATTAGATAACAATGATTCACCTTAGTATCTTCCAAAGATTTTCCTAAATCCTCTGCACCAAAAGAAGGCTGCACAATGGGAACTTTTTTTGTTGTTTCTTTTATCCATGACTTCAATGATTTAACAAGAACTTGGAAAGCATCCAACTGTTCTTGACAAGAAGTTACAGCTTCTTTTCTACATAACAAAAATCATACAAGAATTTAAGTCACAGAAAGAAGAATAAAATTATTATTCTCATGACACACTTAATGTTAAGAAACCATCTTCCATGTGTATGTACTCTAACCCTTTGATACAGGAGGAAAGGTTTCATAGGTGACAAGTGAAATCAGCTAAATCAGTAGTCCCCAGCCTTTTAGGCACCAGGGACTGGTTTTGTGGAAGACAATTTTTTCCACAGACCAGCTAGAGGGGATGGTTTGGGGATGATTAAAGCACGTTACATTTATTGTGTGCTTTATTTCTATTATTATTACACATTGTAATATATATTAAAATAATTATGCAACTCACCATAATCTAGAATCAGTGGGAGCCCTGAGCTTGTTTTCCTGAAACTAGGCAGTCCCATCTGGGGGTGATGGGAGACAGTGGCAGATTATCAGGCATTAGATTCTCATAAGGAGCATGCACCCTAGATCCCTTGCATGCAGTTCACAGTAGGGCTCGTGGTCCTATGAGAGTCTAATGGCTCTAACGATCTGACAGGAGGCAGAGCTCAGGCAGCAATGCAAGTGATGGAGAGCAGCTCTAAATACAGATGAAGCTTTGGTGCCACCACTCACCTCTTACTGTGCGGCCCAGTTCATAATAGGCCATGGACCTGTAGGTACCTCAGGGGTTAGGGAACCCCTGAGCTAAATAACTATTGGTCTATTTCTCAGGCAAGGTTCATAAAGATAGGAGTATTCAAGAAATCTGTAGCCTGTATATAATGGCACTCTTTATAATGCTACATAAACTCTAAGAATACACAAACAGTTTCAACATTATTTAGATTCAATGAGCTTTGATCTGTCCACTTTATGTGATGCTGAATGCCAGCAGGCACAGAACCAGAAGGGAATGGTTGACAATCACTGACATGAGGAAAACATAATGCCACCTAGTGGTTTCTACACTATACTACAGTCACGTTTATGGATGGATAAACTGGGGCAGGCAGTCCAGCTTAAAGTCTCCCAAAATGAGATGAAACCTAGTGACTGGAGAATGTTCATGTGTGCCTCCCCTACAGAGACTCAGGAAACTCCCTGGTGAACTGTATGGGTTGTTCTGTATGCTTGGCACCATGGAGGCAGTACACATGCCCAACACATGAACAACTGTGAGGACAGTTAACATTTGGCATGTGGATGACACGTACACATATGCAAGCGTGCAGAACACTGGCAAATACGAATGCACTGCAGCTGGATTAATTACTGATGACTACATTATTTTAAAGTTGACCCATTTGAAAGAAGAAACTACCTAGATATCACCTAAGAAAACCAAGAACGTTTCTTCTATGCAATGTGAATTAAATACCACATGACAGGATGGAACATATAGCTCTGTGAGAAATAAAGGCAGCACTCAAACATTTCAGGTAGAGAATTCTGAAGAAATAAAGAAGAGTAGTTGGAAGAGAAATGACTTTTCTATGTTTTGAGGCTTTTCTATATAAACTTTAGCAAAATCCAATGTATATTCTAAACTAACACAAGATCAGAAACACAAAAACTCAATCACAAGGTCCTGTATAGCTTTTTAGCTCAACGTAGGTTCATTCACTTGTTTCTAATCTTGTTTTTTCAGTTTCCTATCTCATCTACTGCTCTTTAAAAAGTAAACTATTATATTAAAAAGGCCATATTGAAACTGCACATCATTTGTGAGTTGAGCTCACAAAGCAAAGAACCACGAGCTGTTTTTCAAGGTTATTTCTGCCTTTGCAAATAAAAATGTGATATTTGCCATAGGCTTCAGAGACTACAGCAAGTTTAGATCATTTTCAGTAATATACTACCACCATCATTTTTCTTATGTAACATTTTCCACTTTTATGTAAGAAGTATTGAATTTTCCTCCTAAATGTTAAACCAAATAATGTAATTTTAATAGCAAACAATGATCAAAATATAAAAACATTTATAAAGTAGCCCTATGCTTATTCTCAAGTTTTCAAAATTGTTTCAGTTATCTATATAAGTAAATATAAGTATTTCACTCTAATTAATATAAATAGAATAAAATACAATTTTTAAAGTGGTACTTACTTTTCTTTGATGGTATCTTCCATTTCCTTGAATTTCTTTGACAAATTATTTGTTTTTTCAAAAACCAAAGCCTTATCACTTGGTAAGCCATGGCTGGATATCTCCTTCAAGAGACTATGCAAAACTTCAAGATCTTTCTTGTGTTCTAAAAATTCAGAAGTTGATTCCTACAAAGCATTAAGATATTTAGTCAATATAAATATTGCTAGATCTTCAAATGGCATTCCATTCAGAGGTCTGTACGGAATCAGAATGGCTCTATTCATAATTTCACATAAGAATGAGTCTGCCTATGGCCAGTATTCTAAATATAATAAACATGCAAATAGGCTTGAAAGAGAACACAGTAAACATTATTTGATTTAAAATGCATTCTATATTTTGTCTCTTTGTGGTTTCTGGTACGTAAGATGATACTTATACTACCTATGATATGTGTGATAAATGATATTTATTTCCAACCAATCAGCAAAGGCTTCAAGGAAAAGATAAGGTTTGAGATTTTTAAAGGAGTAAAACATAGATCTTTACTCATCTATAAGCAATTAAAATGATTGCCAATTATAATTCTGTCAATAAGTATATCAGTTTGCCCTAACTATTAATCTATTTGATTAGCCTCCTGAGTAGTAAGGAAGACATACCTGCATATACTGAGACAATTCAGTAACATCTTTTCCTGGCACATCTACTTCAGTAAGAGCCTGAGTTTTTGTTTCTAAAAATGTTTGGAGCTTTTCTGAGAGGTTCTCAAACAGTTCTACTTTGGTTTTTAGTTCCTCCATTTTAGCAAGAGTTTCTTTGTGTTTATGACTTGCTTCTGAAAACCGAGCAGACAAGTCTTTCATTCTGGCTTGCAGTGAGGATGCAGTGGATGGATCTGTTGTTTCCATAAATTTCTTCACTTTTTCATTCATGGCATTTATACTGCTCTGACGACCTGCAATATCCTGTTCCAACATCTAAAATAAACCAAGTATTGCATATGTTTTATTATTATGTTTACCAATAATGTGACAGAATTTTTTAAAATGACTATTCCTAACAACATAAGCTTGCACAACCTGTGACTAGGAAGGTTAACCGTTGAAACTGAATGACAAGTTTGATCTGTCCCTTGAGGAATGCCATCCTAAACCTCTCCGAGAGAGTGAAGAACAGCTGGCTAGTTGCTTGAATGAGGCAGGAGGCTGCTGCTACTCAGCAACCCCTAGAATCTAATGGAGCCTGGGGATTAGCCATGGTCCTAATTCTTAAAAGACTAGACAAGACTGATCTGATTAACCTCATGTGCAGCTGGCTGAAACAATGATAAACAAGACAAGACTCAATGTATGCATAAGCCCTCTATAAGAAATAATATTCAAGAAAAAGTACACAAAGCCCTTCCTACACTTCTTCACAGATAAACCATTTTACACACTTGATTTTGTGCATTACTTTCCACACTCACATTCAGTAAATGTCTCTTTTTCATATCCTTAAATTTATCTTAAATCTATCTATACTTTGAACCTATAAAACTGTTTTTTCAAAAAACTATAAATGGGACTTTTTTTAAAGTCACTTACAATGTTTTTACTGATGATATCCTGAAGAGCAGCAGAGTTTAAAGGCACTTGACCTTGTTCTTTCAGAGAACTTTCCACACTTCCCATCCAGTCCAGCATTTCATCCAAGCCATCCTGCACACTCAGTGAACGGGTCAAGGTTATCTGGAGTTTTTCATTTCGTTCATTAACAGACTTGGACAGATCCTCGTATCTCCCAACAATGTCATCTACTCCAAACAGATCAGGAAATATTAACAACAAAGTTCTCTTTGCCCTATCCCTTTTCAAAAACACATGAAGGTGAATCATACAATTTCCACATAAAAATTTTAAAAATAAAAAGTTCAATGATAAATTCCTAATGCATAATCAGAGCACCACCTAAAATGTTAAAATATAAAGAAAGAAAAGAGCCCAATGGAAAATGAAAATTGAAATCTTTTTTAAAAAGTTAATATATATCCCATCTGCATTTGAAAAGAGATTTTTTTGGATGCATAAACATTTGAATTGTCTCAGAGAGATGAAAGAAAGGTACGAACAGTAAATCTTTGAAATAAATACTGGTTCTCAATCTGACATTTCACATTAGCCATACTTATTGATAATTACTTACGGGGACAAAAAGGTGAGTCGCACACAGCTATTCTCAAGACAATACACAGTTACAAAGATTTATGAAGAATTAACTTCTACATATAAAAATCATCACTCTCTCTCCCTCCCTCACACACACCCATGCTAAGCTTTTGTCATACTTCACAACTTAAGCAAATCACTGGAATGCACAGAAACTGGCAGACGCAAGTAAGTTAAGAAAATAGGCAACAATGAAAATCCATTTAAGTTGAAATTATACTTCTAAAATATACACTAATTGAATTTATTTAAAAGTTTAACAGCGGACAAAAGAGAAGAATAAACTTAACAGGCTAACCTATCTCATATGAGGATAAACTTTACCTTCAATTCTAAAGATTCAAGATGCTAAAAAAAAAACCCTTTCTGGTTTAGTTTTCACTTAACTAAAGTCCCACATGTTAACATCCTACATTCTATATTGTAGACCAATGAAGAGTTTGAACAATAATGGTTTTTAATGTATTCATCTCTTTCTCTTTGGAAAACAATGTTTTAAATGGTGAATTTGTCACTTATTGTCCAAGAATTTGAAAAATAGTTTAATTATTTCTGAATGCTTTAGTCTTACACATTGTAGAAAGCTTCAGTAGGGAAAAGCTGTGTCCTGAAACATCTCTATAAAATGAAATATCTTACTGGCTTGTGTTTGGACCATGAAACATAATCTATACAACAAAATAATATAATTGTTCTAATGCTACATCATGAGAAAACATCTTGAACATTTTCACTGGAGTGAGAGGTTAAGTTTGGATGATTTAAAGAGAAAATCATGCTCCTCTTACTAAAACACAAGAAGCCCATCAGCATACTGAGTGGGGAGGGAGACAGCATTTAATATGCAGGAAAATGCTGTCAGCAGAGGAAACAAGCAGTTGTTCAAAAATAAGCTCTAAACAATAGACGCTGGAGACTACTAGTTGGGGGAGAGGGGTGGGAAGGTAAGGGCTGAAAAACTACCTATTGCAGACTATCTCATTACCTGGGTGATGGGTTAGATCATATGCCAAGCCTCAGCATCATACAATATACCTTTCTAACAAACCTGCATATGTACCCTCTGATTCTAAAATAAAAGTTGAAGAAAAAAATGAGCTCTAATTTGGAAACTCACAAGAGCACATGCTCTGAATGACAGCTTGAGGTTGGCAGGTTAGCGACTTCTCAGTTGGGCAACTGCATCAACAGGGTAAGTAAAATCAGTGATCTGTTCGGCCATAATAAGTGACTCCCCAGGGAAAGCCAGCTATTTTCATATAATTAACAGGTCTGAGTGTTACTGTTTGCTGTAGACTAAATGTGTCCCCCAAAATTCATATATTGGTGCCAAAGTCCCAATGTGATAGTGTTGGGTGGTGGGGCCTTTGGAAGATGTGATATTATCATATAAGAAATATTTGGTCTCTGATCATAGCTCTTGACATAAAGTTCCTAAAATCCTTCTGATTTCCTCAGTAATACAGACACTAAGGACAATCTTTTATTCTGATATTTGGTCATTGACCCCAGTTCCTGACACAGAGTTCCTAAGACCTTTGTGATTTCCTGAGTGATAGGAGTGTATGACAGAGCTCCTAAATCCCTTGGAATTTCCTGAGTGAGGGGCATCTTTCGTTTGAATGAAGTGATGCCTGGTGCCTCCTGGATAGTCTTAGGGTAGGGGGAGCAGGGGAGAGTGGCAGATGTTGCCAGGGAACCAACCATGTGATTAGACAGTTGGAACTGTCACCCTCTCAACCTCTGAGGAGGGAAGAGGGGCTGAAGGTTGAGTTGCTACCAATGGCCAATGATGCAATCAATCATGCTTATGTAATGAAGCTGCCATAAAAACCCAATAGGATTGGTTTGGGGAGCTTCTGAATAGCTGAACACATGGAGTCCTGGGGGTGGCACGCCTATAGAGGGCATAGAAATTCTGCTCCCCTCCTCCCATACCTCACTCTGTGTATCTCTTCCATCTGGCTGTTCATCTGTATCCGTTGTAATATTCTTTATACTAAGTGGGTAAATGTAAGTAAAGTCTTTCTCTGAGTTCTATGAGTCACTCTTGCAAATTAACTGAAACTGAGGAGGGTCAAGGGAACCCTAATTTATAGCTGATCATTCTGAAATACGGATCACAATTTGGGACTTGTGATTGGTATCTGAAGTAGGGATAGCATTATGAGACTGACCCCTTAACCTGTGGGGTCTGAAGCTAATTCCAGGTAGACAGTGTCAGAATTGAATTGAATTGAATTGAATTACGGGACATCCAGCTGGTATCTGTTGGAGAATTGTTTGGTGTATGGGGAGAAATACACACACACATCTGGTCACAGAAGTGTTCTGTGTCATGATCAATGGTGTATGAGAGTGAGTAGCAAAAACACTCAGATTTTTTCTCTCTCTCTGAGGAGGTAATTAGGTCATGAGTGTAGAGCCTGTGTGAATGGGATTAGCGCCCTTAGAAGAAGAAACAGGAGAGAAATGATGTCCCTCCACCACTCTCTACCGGCAAGATAGCAGCCATCTATAAGCCAGGAAAAGGGCCCTCACCAGAACCCGACCATACTGGCACGCTGATCTCTGACTTCCAGCCTCCAGAACTATGAGAAATAAATCTATGTTGTTTAAGGTACCCGGACGATGGTATTTTTGTTATAGTAGCCTAAATGAAGACACTGTTTAGTTTGTACTTCTTAGTGATAAAATATTGTCACTGAAGTAAATTCTTGACTTTAGTAAAATAAAAATTATTTTAGAAAAAGGTACAAAAATCTACTATAAGAATGTTATTTTCTTAAATCATTGGTTTTCTTGGAAGTCAGAAATACCTTAGAGAAACTCCTCTATACCTTAAATAGTTTCACATATTTCCTAGAAAATTATGCCAGAAGTTTTAGTTTTAAAATAATGTAACAAATGAATTTTAAGCAACTAAAAGTGAAACTATGTACACTTAACAATGAGAAAAAATGTCAAAATGCCTCTTCAAGTAACAGAAATACAAATAAGATAGTCTTTCTTTCTCCTTCATATCCTTATACCCAAATCCTCATAGCAATGGTATCTAAGGTGGATATATGAGATGCTGCACTGGGACAGAGGAACAAAATGTTAGAACTTCCATTCATATTTTCATTTTATACTTTAAAACTCTATACTTTTGTGTTTCATAATTATAACACATATGATATAATGATATAGTAATATGTTCATATGACTTATAAATATATCTGCATGTATGGGGATGCAGGCTGAAGATAAATTTTTGATGGGGGTACATAATAAAAAACATCTGGATATGTGTAAGAATAAAATACAGGGTTTCCCTTCTACACAGTGATCTTAAAAGAGCTAAGTTCCATTCTTCTCTTCAAATAAAATTTCAACTCAGATCTTAATTCATGCTCTATTTAGAGCAAAACATATGTCTAATCATCTGTTGTGGAATATTTTTACTTCACATATTCACACATAGAAATATACAATAACATTAAATATTGTGAAAAGCAGGGCAGTAAAAACAAAAAATACATATGTAAGATAGTAAAAAATATATATTGATAATCCACTGCATATTTGATATAAACTAAATACTGTGGGTAGATACAAAGATAATATACAATAGCTCTTTTCTCAAGAAACCCATTAATCACAAACTCTTGGGCTTGAATGATCCTCCCCAAATGTTGGGATTACAGGTGTGAGCTTCTGCACCTGGCCTGAGAGAGGTGCTTTGAGAAGTCTTCCCACTTCTCTGTGTTCTAGAATTTTTTTATCGGCCGCACTCAAATTGAGAATTCAGTTACCCCAATTCTTCAGTGATAACAGAAACTTGATTACGGCTGTAGTGGTACTTCTGTGCACACAACATTTGGGGAGGATTATTTAAGCCCAAGAGTTTGAGACTACCCTGGACAATATAGTGAGACCTCATCTCTACAAAAAAAATTTTAAAAATTAGCTGGGCATGATAGAGCACTGCTGTAATCCTCACAACACGGGAGGCTGAGATGGGGAAGTCAAGGCTGCAGTCAGACATGATTGTGCCACTCCACTCAGCCTGAGCAATAAAGTCACCCCATCTCTAAAAATAAATAAATTCAATTTGATTCAATTAAGCACATCTTTCAACCTCTTAAACCCATGTTCCCACTATTGATAAAGACTTTTGGCCTTAAGTTGAAAGCCTTCCTCTGCCCAATCCCATCGACCAAGAGAATTTTGTGAAGTTCTACTTCCTGTGGTGGACATTACGTAGTGAGTTTCTGTTACGTTTTCTAAATATCAAATTTAAATTTAAATATACTATTTTCAAGACACACAGCTCCTGCCCCGAAGATTCTAATATACCTGCCAAGGAAGGCATGCCTTTTCCCAGATTCAGGAACACCATTTCACAGAGAAAGAGCACACAGAACACAATCTATAATTAGTAAACATTTTTCTCCGTATCTATTAGGACACCTTTCTCCAGAATTTACCTGTGAGACAGGAAGCAAGGACATGAATATCTTACCAAGTGTTTTCTGGATATCATTCTTGGCTGGAAGTAAAGATCCCCTGGCATCTAAAAGCACTTCAGCCGTTTTCTTCAGTTTCTCTACAGCAACCTGCTGACTTGATATCTGTCCTTGCAGAGCCTGTAGGATTAAATGCTTTTCAATTATACTCAGTAGGACTAAATAATAGATTTCTAATGTGGACAAAATGATTTCTAATAAGATAAAGTAAAATTGGACAGAATAAACTTCTCATCATACCAACTTTCATCATCAACTTACTCCAGAGTTCTTAGAAAAAGGCCAGTTATAAAGCAGCATTAGCAAAAGCATCAGCCAGTCTGGATAATACAAATTAAGTTGTGAAATAAACCCTTGAGCATATGTTCATAATAATTTCCCTGGTTCCTGGTCATACAATCCTCTAACTTTATCCCTTGAGTTACCCCTTAACCCCTACTTCTAGGCTTTGCACAATACCCCAACTACTACTAAAACGAACAACAAAAAAAAATTTGAGACCATTTTTGACTCCAGGTAAGGAGATAAATAAGCTCGCCCAAATCAGTAGATCCTGACTCAATACTGAGTCATGTTTATTTCTGTTAATTCAATAAAAGTTACTGAACATCTAACAAAATCAAAAAGTCTTGCTACATTTTGTGAACAAATAAAAATAAAAGTGGACATGAAGCTTACTTTCAGGGATTTTATGGTCTGAGGCAGGAAGTGGTAAGTGCCACAGGTGAGTATGAAAAAATGCTACTGGAAGTTAACAGGAAAAAAAAAAATGGGAGGGAAATGAGGGCCACCTCAATGGTAGTGACACTGAGATGGCTCTTTAAGAAAGTGTGGATTTGGGAGAACAACTCCCTGCAGAACAAACAGAAGACACAAAGATGAGGACAGAAAAATCACAGGAGAAGGGGAGAGTCCAATTCAGTTTGACAATGCGTATGGGTGAGTAAATAGAAATAGGCCTGGAAAGGCCTCAAACGTCAGGCTAAGGAGTGTACATTTCATCTCACAGCAATGGGGACTTACGCAGGGCTTTTGGGTAAGGGGTTGACATGCTCAGGGCTGTCCTACAGAAAGGCTAAATTTGTGGCACTGCATGGGAAAAATCCAACAGAAACGAAAGAAAGCAAAGATACCAGTTGGGGACAACTTCAGCAGTAACAAAACAGTGAGGACTACTGAAGGCCGAGGGCTGAAGACAACTTCACTGTTCGGTCTGTTTGGACTGAGAAGGCGGAATTAGTTAGAGTTGGGAAGAGTCCAAAGGACTTGGTAACACTATGTAAAGTTGTGTTACCCACTATGGTAGCTACCAACTACATGTAGCTTTTAAGTTAAAATTAATTGAAATTTTAAACAATTAAAAATTCCATTTCTCGGTCACACTGGCCACATTTCAAGTGCTAAGTAGCCACTGTGGCTAGTGGCTACCAATTGAACACAGCAGAGTACCACTGGCGTGGTGGCTCACACTTGTAATCCCAACGCCTTTTGGGAGGCCAAGTTGGGAAGATCACTTGAGGCCAGGAGTTCACGATCAGCCTAGGTAATAAAGTGAGACCTTGTCTTTACAAAAAAATTAAAAAATTAGCCAGGCATGGTAGTCTGTGCCTGTAGTCTCAATTACTCAGGAGGCTGAGGCAGGAAGACCGCTTGAGCCCAGGAATTTGAGGCTGCAGTGGGCTATGATCATGCTACTGTTAACTCCAGCCTGGGTGGCAGAGTGAGATTCCCACTTTCTTAAAATAAATAAATAAATAAATAAAAATTTTAAAAAATAAAAAATCTCATCATCACAGAATGTTCTATTAGACAGCACTGCTGTAGGGAGCAGGAACAAAGGATAAGAGGAGACAAGAGTAGAAATGTCCAAAGATTTTGAGCCTAGGTAATCAGTGGAATTTACTTTTGCTTTCTTTTTTTGGGGGGTGGCGGGGAGGACAGAGTCTCACTCTGTCGCCCAGGCTGCAGGGCAGTGGTACAATCTCGGCTCACTGAAGCCTCGACCTCCCAAGCTCAGGTGATCCTCCCACCTGAGCCTCCCAATTAGCTAAAACCACAGGTATATGCCACCATGCCCAGCTAATTATTTTGTATTTTTTGTAGAGCCAGGGTTTTGCCACATTGCCCAGTCTGGTCTCAAACTCCTGGGCTGAAGCAATCCTCCTGCCTCGGCCGTCCAAAGTGCTGGGATTACAGGAATGAGCCAATGCTCCCGCCAATTAGTGGAATTTATTTAAAAAAAAAAAAAAAAGTGAGAGCAAGCTTAGAGTAAAGGAAAGCCTGTTTTGGAATTCATGATTTCAAAGTGCTTTTGGGACCCTCGTCCAGAAGGAAACAGCAAAACTGGAAATGGGAGAGACTTGGAACCCAAACTGGAAACAGACACAGAGAACTGGAAGTCAAGACACATGATGTGACTCCCAAACAAGAAAGCACAGGCATGCCAGAGAAGGAGATTCTAAAGAATCATGGAGAATATTTATATATAAGTGATGGGGAGAAGAAAAAAAAAAGAACACATGTAATTGGTGGGGTGGAAATGGGCCCAGAACAACTCCATCCCCAAAGATTAAAGGAAGAGAGAAGTGGAAAAGGTTAACAGTGTCAATTGCTTCGGAAAGGATAATGTCAACTGAAAGACTAATGAGTCCTGGATTTTAATGAATAGCGGTCCCTGCATATCTCTGAGTGAACAGATGTGGCTCAACAATGGGAAGGAAGAAAAAAAAGTAGAAGCAGAAGCCATAGATACGTCTTCCAGAAGTTGGACCCTGCATTTCTAACAGCTCTGACAGATCCCTGCAAAAGTGGGCTGCCTGGCCACACAGGTCTATCCCCGGCCTTAATTTCTCTTAAGCAACTCACGCTCCTCTTCTACTCTTTCATTTGGATTTCAAAGCCCCCAGTGTCCAATTGTAGATGTGAACTCATCCTTGGCCATGGGCCTAACTTTCCAACTGCCTCTTGAGTGTTTCCATCTGGGTGTATGCAGTCACCTCCAACTCAAAAAAGCTAAATCTGAACTCATCATCTCATTCTCTGTACCTGTACTTTCTCCTGGGATATATCTACCTACCCAAGTAGTCAACCTGAAGTTCCTCCTAGATTCCATCCTAAGGCTTCTTTTCCACATGCAAATCAACCATTTAAAGCTTTTTTTCCACACATGCAAATCGATCAACAATTTTACCTGCTTAATATTTTTTAAAAGTCAACTTTTGCTCCATATTTCTGTATCATTACAGGATAATCTCTCACTTGGATTGTTGAAAAAAGAATCCTGTGTTCCTTTCTCCAACCACTTCTCTAATATAGCTCCTAATGTGTTCTATCTAAAATACATATCTGACCACATGTCACCCCGATATAGTTTGGATATCTGTCCCTGCCCAGATCTCATGTTGAAATGCAATCCTCAACGCTCAAGGTAGAATCTGGTGGGAGGTGATTTCTCATGTATGATTTACCATCATCATCGTGGTGCTGTCCTCAAGACAGTGAGTGAATTCTAGCAAGATCTGGTCATTTAAAAGTATGTAGCACTTCCTCACTGCCCCCATCTCTCTCTCTTTCTCTCTCTCCTCTCTCTTACTTGCTTCTGCTTTTGCCATGTCACATGCCTGCTCCTGCTTTGCTTTGCACGGTGAGTAAAAGTTCCCTGAGGCCTCCCCAGAAGCTGCGCGATGTCAGTGCCATGCTTGTACAGCCTGTAGAATTGTGAGCCAACTAAACCTCTTTTCTTTATAAATTACCCAGCTTCAAGTATTTCATTATAGCAACACAAGAACACCCAAATATAACCCCCTGTTAAAATCTCTTAGTAGTCTCCCTTCACAAAAAGGCCAAGACTTGAGCATGCTACAAAAGGTCCAATGAAACCTATTCCCTAATTCTACCTTCAATCTCAACTTTCTGTTCCAGAAATGTCCAACACAGCTATTTCTTAGCTATTTATTCATGCTGGACCCAATGTCTTAGTAACTCTACATATCAACTTTTTCATGCAACCTTCCCCCATCATCCTGAACTTGGCTCTTATTCACCTTTTAATACTCAGCCGGAAAACCTTCCCTAAGTCTCTCCTCACTCCCAGCTTTGGTAAGTACTCCTTACAGGAACTCCCATAAACATCCTGTGACCATTATTGGATTTACCTGTGTCTTCTATCAAGCTATAGCCTTCTTGAGAACTAGGAAGTCATCCCTTTCAGCTTTCTATTACTAGAGCCTAGATCAGTGCTTGACACATAGCAGGCTCCAAAACATTTTTTCTGGAATAAATGAGCAACTAAGTAAATAAATGAACATATCAGATGTAAAACCTAAAAAGGTTATCTTCTATTTCAGCACTATTTATTATCATTATTTATATGCCTAAAGCTAATGGTAAAATTTCCTCAACTAATATTCATAATCCAAGAAACTGAGATTACACACAGGCAGTCTATGCATATGTCAAAAGGCCCACCAAACTGTGACCAACATAGGATCTAGAATACCAGAACCTATAGTTGTTTCAAGATGCCAAAGAATCCTTATCAGAATGGATCTGTTTGAAAAATTCTCCTAGCAGTTTAATTATGGAAAGTGTAAACAAATCCCTCAAGACATGAACTTTTTACCTGTGACCAGACTGAATTCTAGACCACAGGGACAGCTTATTCACGTAACATGGTGACTTAGGAGATGAAGTAAGTGAAGGGTGCCCTCCGAAAATTGTTTTTCAGAATGTGAGTTCACCAAGGGCAGAGACAGGGCTTTAACATCTTTGTGCCTTCATGAAACTCAGCATACAAACGTTTACTGAATGAATGACATCTAAAAGTGATCATGGGTCTATTAGAATATCCAATACCAAAGACGGCCCTGACTACCAGCTTAAAACTGAAAAGTGAGTTATAAAAGAAGCATGTCTTCTTCACCTCTTCTTGTCAAAACATCCCATCCTTTTACTCTTGACAGATACATTCAAGAGAGTTAATCATTTTTAATTCCTAGCATGAATTATGGTCCTAATTTAACAATAATAGTTGTTTATAGTGCTATTTTGGAACACAACTGTTAATTACATATTCATATGGGTACCTTATATTGTTTTGAATGAATTTCAAGGAAATTAAAACATGAAAGAAGGATCTGTGAGAAGAGAATACCTGTTGGGACCAAAGACAGCAAAGTCTATAAACTTCTGGGCATTCGTCCAATTCATAAAAGTTTCCTGACTTAACACCACCCCAGAGATCAGTGCAAGTCTGGAAGGCTGACATTGTCAGTCGATGTGATCCCCATTGCTGGTTCCACACCCAGGCCTTGAGACTGGTCCCAAAATCCTGTTTTCTGCACCTCTTATGGGGCTAAAATCTTGTTTTATCCACTAATTTCCCTGGAAGGGGATCATGAGGAGTGTTATTATGGCCTAGTAGTATCAGACTGTTGACAACACAGTTAACAGTTCTTTGAATAATAATGCTAATAACAACATGCTATTGGCCAAACGTATTTCAAATGAAATGAACAAATTGGGTGCCCCAAAATTACATTTACGATACATCAGAATATAAGTAGAAGATAATATGTTACAGGTAGAAAGACTGATTTTTTGTAGTAGTCTAATGGGTTTATATTATTGTTAAAAGTAATTATACAATGTTAATAAACATGAAAGAAATGAAGGCCACCTAATCCTCATAAAAACTTATCCTTGATACATTCTGAAATCTTCTGAGAGAAAAATATGTGCACTATCAGCAACAAATTTAATTGTACATTTAATTTTTTAAATTACACTGTGACTTAATTAGAGTTCATTCTCCTTTGAGATCTCTTTCCTCTTCATATTTCTTTAACTGTCTTAGGGCTGTAAGAGTCTTCTTCTGCAGCAATTACTAAATAGGTTTTTCCATTTTAAAATTTATCTATGTATCTGTTTAATTAAAAAACCATCACATTCTTTTGGGTTTTTTTCTTTTTTTGCTCTAGTTATATAAAAATCACTTTTATATGGAATATAATCTGTTTACTAATATAGATCTAACTTAAGATGTGTTATTTCTATTTTATGTATTTTCTATACTTAAAATAACTTCCTAATTAATTGTAATATATGCAATCAATAATTATTTTAAATGATATGTATTTCCTACTAAAATAATGACCTTAATGTCACAGTATCTCCTCTATGCCCACCACATATCTTGTCCTTGAATATACAATACACTGGGAACTAAAAACTTAATTAAGATACTTGTACCTGTGGAAAAAGAGAAAGAAAGGGAAAAAAAAAAAAAAACAGGGGTGAAAATGCACATTGGAAAAAAGGAAGCAACCCTGAGGAGGTTGCATGGATCTGGGGATGCTGACCTGGCCCACGACATCTCCCTAGTGTCCAGTGAAGGGCTGGATAAACTCTTCAGCCCAGGAAAGAAGCAGTGCCCTCCACCCTCTTGACCTCCTGGCTTGACCTCCTTCCCTGCTCTCACCCTATGCTTCCCACCCCTTCACAGGCCTTCTCTCTGCCTGACATTAACCTGCCACATTTCACTCAGGTATGACTTAGCTTTCCTTAGCTTTCCAGAGTTGTCAATCTCAGGCAATACCTAACTTTAAGCTTGCCCATCAGGGTACCTGTTTCCCGTGTCAACAGCACAATGACAATTTCTGACTCTGTAAATAATATGCAATTAACTTCTGAAAGACAGTTGTCTAACTGGCAATCCTGTGTTTATTTTCTAGCTATAGCAGTAATAACCTACTAGTATTAACCTGCAAAATGGAATCATGTAATAGATTTCTGAAATGAAAATTTTAAACTCAAAATTACTGGTCACATTAGCTCTCATCCTTTACTTTAGAATTTTAAAATAAGTTTTAGATTATAAAAATAGATTAAAAACTCTCTGCCGCTGTATGACTGAGAGTCCCACAGTTATGCAGTTTTGACACTGAGCCTGTATTTCTGAAAGAGCAGGTGGACTTTTTGAGAATTGTACTGAGTAATTACTCCAGTTTGTATCTCTATGAATCATGAAGATATTCAGTAAGAACCCTAATCCTGGTCCTTAGAACTGCTGAATATGATGGTAGCATCCCTTCTTCCCTTCCAGCTGTCCATTCTTTAACAAATATTTATTGAGTACCAACTTTGGGCCAGGTAATATTCTAGGTGCTGGGAATACAGCAATGAGTAAAACAGACAAAAACACCTGTTCTTGTGGAGCTTAACTCAAATGGAGGAAAAAACAGTGAACAAGATAAGTAAGTATATAGATAAATAAGTGGCCAGGAAAATAATGAGTTTTGTTTGGGGATTGGGGGGGGCACTGGAATGCAGGTCACAAGCCATAAGAGCAATGTCAAACCTGTTAAAAAACATCAGGAAAGCCAGGCGCAGTGGCTCACACCTGTAATCCCAGCACTTTGGGAGGCTGAGGCAGGCAGATCACCTGAGGTCAGGAGTTCGAGACCAGGCTGGTCAACATGGCGAAACCCCATCTCTACTAAAAATACAAAAATTCACGTCGGTAGTCCCAGCTACTTGGGAGGTTGAGGCAGGAGAATCGCTTGAACCCAGGAGACGGCAGTTGCAGTGAGCCGAGATCACGCTACTGCACTCCAGCCTACACGATGAAGTGAGACTCCATCTCAACAACAACAACAACAACAACAAAAAATCAGGAAAAAAAAATGTACTGTGGAGAAATAGAGTCAAAACTACCTCTGGAGGCAGAAGTATACTTTTCACATCATTTGTTCCCCTCTCTTAGCTGAAACTATCACAAAAGAATGAGAAATTGAAAGCCTTTCAGTAAGACTACTGGAAATTTGGATCTTTCTCTCTCTTTTTACCTTCGTCTCTTCTAATTGCCTTTGAAGATTTTTGGGGTCCACCGCAATAGGTTCAGATAAGTGTTTGCTCGCTGTGGCCTCACAGGCCTGGAGTCCAGAAAGAAGTCCACATGAAGCATCTTCATAGTGTTGATATTTATCCACCAGATCTTTAAGATTATTTCCAAGAACATTGCACTAACAATCAAAAGGGAAAGCGGTAGGAGATTAAAACCCACTATTTTCATATGCATCAAATAATCTTAGGACCTATAAAATCTGTAACTTGGAAAAAAAAACAGACTTCCACCAAAGTTAATAAAAACTCTGTAGGGCTAAGATTTTCTCCTTTATATGAAGAGGTACGCTATAAAAAGCCAAAAAGTAACATAAAATAAAGAGACAGTTCTGGATTTATACCAATTCAAAAACATATTTATAGAGCTGAGTCTTAATGTAGAATAAAGGATAAAGATATCAATCATCAGAGGAAGGAAATTTTGATACACCATGTGTATAGACATGGATTTGATGGAAGGGTTTTAAAGGTGCTTAATAAATTTCTGTATGTTGCACAAGATTAATCAACAAAAGGAAGACAGAGTATATATTAGAATGGAGCAAAGTCCAAGAGCCAGTGATGGTCTTTAAATCATTTATGCAACTTGGCAAGTCTGTTCAGATTATATTACAAACCAGAAAATATTTTCTTAGATTTTTTTTTTTTCAAAAAAACACTTTTACTTGACCACAAAAATAAAAGAAGCAAAACAGTCTTTTATTCATTAAGTATTAAAATAATATACTGATCAAATATACAAGACAAACATCTGCAGTGAGATGAAACCAGTTCCCAAGCTTGAGAGGCTGCAAGCATCTGTTTTCGCTTAGAGTCAATGCACAACCGCCATCTTGTGGTCACATTGGATATTAGAGCATTTGGGAGCTGGGACTTCTGGAAATCATGCTCTTAAAACTAAAGTAATTTTAAGTTTCTAATCTTCAAATACATTGTTCAGAAGTAAAGCAGGTGAATAGGATAGAGAGAAGGCCGGGCACCATGGCTCACAACTGTAATCCCAGCACTTTGGGAGGCCGAGGTGAGCGGTCATGAGGTCAGGAGATCAAGACCATCCTGACTAACACGGTGAAACCCCGTCTCTACTAAAAATTAAAAAAAAAAAAAATTAGCCAGGCATGGGAGTACATGCCTGTAGTCCCAGCTACTCGGGAGGCTGAGGCAGGAGAATTGCTTGAACCCAGGAGGCAGAGGTTGCAGTGAGCCAAGATCACGCCACTGCACTCCAGACTGGGCGACAGAGTGAGACTCCTTCTCAAAAAAGAAAAAATGAAGTAGGCTAAAACTACCTTTTCCTCCTGTTTTGGATTTTAGGTTTCTTGCCTCTTAGTCCAAAACTATAATTGAAAACTACAATTGCAGATTTACTTTTCCCTTAAAAAATCAAAATAACATTACCTTAGAGTAGAGAGACCTGAACCGATCAGTAGCATGATCCAACTTGTGCTGCACTTCTCTGTGGGTTGCAGAAGTATCAACCTGGCCACCATCTTTCTTGCTGCAAGATTTGGCAGCTTCTAACACTCTGTTTCCAGAAATTGTGATGTATCTCAAGTCACCTTTGTGAGAAATAACGTCTTCTGAGAAACTCTTCTGCCTCTTCAATTTGGTCATTAAACCATTGAGGTCATCTGCACCTGCCTCCAGGTTTTCAAGTTCTTGTTCTGACTGCTGTAGCCAGTGCTCAAACTCGGTATAGTCAGCATCAAACTTTTCTAATTCTTCCTGCAGAGAGTGAGTTAACTTCATTTTCTTCTCTGACTCAGCCAGTGCAGTTTCATAATGCGCTTTCAGTTCTTTCATGTTCTTTTGCAGTTTCTCTTTTTCTTCAGGAGAGAGATACTGACCCTGTTTCTCAAGCAACACTTGTGCAGACTGAGTGGCTATGATGACTGCTTGGTGCTGAGAGATGATCTTCTCGTGTTGGGCCTATGTGAAAACAAATTGATCATAATCTTCAAGCAGTAACAGGGTTACACCAAGGCTGCAGGGAGCTCCCTGCCACCTCAAGACTGACAGGTTTCAGTGATCTACTGGGCTACAACTTGCTTCTCATTCCCCTTTTCAAGCTATACCATACTCCCTTTTATTGGTGAATTTCAGAATAACAAGGCATTTTGAGCATGCTAATCTTATTTTAAAGGACATTTCCAATCTTCTCTATGTACTTAATCAGATAGAACAGACACCATTTTTCAGAAGTTTGGAAAAACAAATTTCTATTCCAATTCTAAAATAAGTGTCTATAATCTGATCTCATTTTATTCCCTGCTTTCTCACAACTACCAAAGAAAAATGTCTTTACCTAATTTTGGGGCAAACAAGTATAATTTTTTTTATTACAAAATGATTCTGGAAAAACTTTTAAATAGGGAAAAAGAATCTGTAACTTTAAATAGGGAAAAAGAATCTGTAAGCTTTAAAAAGGTTTCAAAAATAACTAAGCTAGAACACTGTACATTCAGAGAAGCCCAATGGACATTAGAGAAGCAGATATAATAAAAAGAGAATCCTGGAGCTACTCAGCTTCACTGGGCCTCAGTTTCCTGCATGTGAAAATGGCGACAATAACTCCTACACATCACAGGTTGCTGTTAAGGAGTACATGAGATCGCATATGTAGAGCACTCCCTGCAGAGCTGGGCATGTGCCAGAAATTCAAATCCACTCTGAAGGCAGGAAGGCAGGGCTCCCAGGCAGGTGTGCTGCAGGCAGGTCACAGGTATGCAGAACTACTGATCCCCTCAGTCTTCAGGGCAGCAGGGAGGCATTAGGCAGGTGAAGTCCCTTTCCCCCCAGACATAAGCACCTTCTTCCATTCACCCCAATATGCCATACAAGTGTGGCAAAAAGGATACCAATCCTTTGGGAGGGCAATTTCCCACATTTCTTATACTGGCTTACATGGAGCCAAATGACCCACTCCCACTACCTCAGAGCCCCTTTTATTACCTCCAGATTCTTTGCTACTCCCACCCTCACCTCCATTCCCACCCTGGTAAACACTTTAGGACCTTTGTCTCCTGTTGTTCTTTGTCTAGTTACAGCTCTTTCATCGGATTATCTGCTTGGCTAATTGCGCCCATCTCCATTGAGTCCTATTCAAATGCTGAAAACTGGTCCCCCACTCCACACTCAACCACCCTTACCTAACTCCTTTTCTCCCTTAGTACTCACTGCCTTCTAACCTACCATATAACTTAGTTATTGTCTGCTGTAACATTCTCACCAACCAGAGTGCAAGGGGGGCGCTGTAGAATCCCAAGTACTCACTGTAGAATCCCAAGTACTGAGAACAGTGCTGGCACACAGGAGCTGAGTGAAAATAACTCTGTGCTGTGAAAAGGACTTCTTTAGAAGGACTGCTATGGGGCAGCCATTCACTTGTAAGTCTGATACCAATTAGTCAGCTCAGAACTGGCTCATTAACACTGGCATCCTCACTGTCTATAACAGTGCCCGCCACCTAGTGGGCACATAGTAAATATTTTTAACTAACTTCTTTCCCATAGACTTGTGTTTTTGGTATTTGAAATACATTCATATGCTACCCCCCACCTCCAAGAAGGGCTTTGCACAAAATAGGATGGACAGACATATTCAACACCATATAAACGATCCGATCTGTCCCCTTCCTCTTACAGATGAGGAATCTCAGGCTGAAGGAGGAGAACGGCTTGGCCCAGGACATATAGGACAACTACTGAAAGCTAAGTTCCTGGCTCAGGCGCTGTGGCCTTCTCTCCACGCTACCAGATTAGGACTTTTTTTTCTTTTTTGAGACGGAGTCTTGCTCTGTCACCAGGCTGGAGTACAGTGGCATGATCTTGGCTCACTGCAACCTCCACTTCTGGGTTCCAGTGATTCTCCTGCCTCAGCCCCCTGAGTAGCTGGGATTACAGACTGCACCACCGTACCCAGCTGATTTTTGTATTTTTAGTAGAGACAGGGTTTCACCATGTTGGCCAGGCTGGTCTCAATCTCCTGACCTTGTCATCCACCTGCCTTGTCATCCACCTGCCTCAGCCTCCCAAAGTGCTGGTATTACAGGTGTGAGCCACCACACTCGGCCCAGATTAGGACTTTCTAAAGCACAGATTCCCATATTCTTTGAGGTAAAATGATCAGATAGGAAATGCCACGCTGTGCCTAAAACCAAGGGCTTTCCTGTGCAATATCTTTAAGGCTACCCACCAGTATTTCTCACTACTTTGGTCGACTTACTAACCTTTCCTGACTTCTTTGTAACTGACTCATAATGTTCCTTTATGAATTCACTAGATTTTTTCATTTTAAGAGACTTTATTTTTCATAATAAGGTCCTATAGTAGCCCCTTAAAATTGTGAACAGTAAATACTCCCATTCTTCTTCTGGTTTAATTTGTATTTTCTGTAAGAACCTCACAGGGAGTATCCTATTCCAAAGATTCCAAATATGAAGAGTGGGAGGAAAATAAACAGAGCTGCAAAAGTTTCTGAGGTCCAGTCATCTAACTGTCAAAAGCCAAATATTGAAATAAAATGACTGACACTTTATAAATGGTTCTACAGAAGTCGCCTTTGCTCCTATAGTAGCATTAACGTTAGCTTTAATTTATGTTATGGAGTAAACTGGTAGAAGGGCTTTTCTATCTCTTCTCAACAACAGCCTTAACTGAATAGATGAGCTGAGCTCAGAAAGAACTTAAGTGAGCTCAACTTAGGCCGGGCACAGTGGCTCATGCCTGTAATCTCACCACTTTGGGAGGACGTGGGCAGACTGCTTGAGCCCAGGACTTCGAGAGCAGCCTGGGCAACATAGTGAGACCTCATCACTACAAAAAATAGAAAAATTGGCCAGGCATAGCAGAACAGACCCAGCTACTCAGGAGGCTGAGGTGGGAGGATCAATTGGGCCACGGAGTTTGAGGCTGCGGTGAGCCATGCTTGTTTCACTGTACTCTAACCTGGGCGATAGGGTGAGACCTTCTCTCAAAAAAAAAAAAAAGATTGTTCTCTTAGAACACAGATTCAGATTTAGCAGAGTGAGCATATGGCCTAGTTTTAAATCCAAATTCCAGCCCTTTCTAGATGTGTAACTTCAGAAAGCTACTTTAATACTGTCAGTCACAGTTTCCTCATCTGTAAGATGAAAATAAAAACCCCAAAGAGTAACTGGGATGACGAAATGAGTTAAAATGGAAAGAACTTAGAAGAATGCCCACTTTAATTGTGCTATAAATGTTAACCATTATTATTTTTTATTAAATCTTTATAATAATTCTACTTCACTTACATGGAGAATGCCAACTCTACAGTTTATTTCTCATTATTTTTTGACTTGCTTAGAACTCTCATAATAATTTATATCTGACATGATGAACTCAGAAAAAAACCTCTTTCGTCATTAAGGTTTGAAAAGAATGCATGTGCTAGGTTATTTCTCTCTTTACCGACCTGGAAATAGAACTGAATGATATCATATGTTTACAACAACATACCTTAACTTTCTGATATTGCTGATTCAGATTCTCCTGAGTGGGTCCAACTTGCCCATCAACATCAGTCTCCAACAGGTTACCATTAACTTCATCCTCTTCTCCAATTGCTGACTTGCCATCACCTTCTTGAAAATGGGTCCCGTTCTGTTCGATTACCTGTTTGTGTTTCGTCCCTGCCCTTTCTGAGTCTTTGTCAACATTTGACAACCAGTCCAAAAGGTTTTCTATTTTGGTTTTGCTCTCTTCCAGCTGCTTCACCGCTGCAACCTGGGGAAGGAAAGTTCACAGAAGGAATTCAGAACGTGGGCCAAGGCATAGTTTTAAGACATTCCAAAAGTAAACACTTAGAACATTTTAAATTAGAATGAGGGTACTAAAAACTGACACACATTGAAAACTTAACACACTGAAATTAAACCCTAGAGCAACAGGCAGTTACTTTGAAGTTTCCCCTGTTCTTAAAAATACATTCCAAAATTTTAACTATAATTGATGAGTGATCACACATTTCACAGGAATAAAGTTTCACAACCTCACTTAAATATTAAGAAAAAGTTAAGCAAAGCCAACTCTTCAAACCTTTTGTAGTAATTGGTCAATTATGTACCTGGAAATCCAGAATCCTATAATAAACCTTAGTGATAATCCTTATTTACTACCACTGGATATCACTTAATAATAAATCAAGTAGCTGTTAAGCTAATCATTTTTGACATAGCAATAGTGCACCACATATTTGAATAAGGACCTTTTCAGTTTCTTCCTTGATTGCTGTTGTCACAACTTTATCCAGTTCCTTTTTAGACTGTTCTGCTTTTAAATTAAGCTGTTCACACTTTATCTTAGCTTCATTAAGTTTCTGTTCAATCAAAGCCTTATCTTCCCGTGACAGCTTTTCACCATTCTCTTTTAAGAAGTTCTCCGTGTTTTTCACTACTTCAGCCAATGCCTGTGCACTTCCTTGCATATCTTTCTGTAATTCCTTATAACACAAAAGAAAAAAGTATATTTGATTAAATTATTACCTATTTAGTTCTTCCAGAGTTGTAATTCTAAAAGACAAGGTGAGTAGAGAGTCTAGTACATGTAGTCTGAATAAACACATTCAGTATGTTAATTTGAGTTGATTTATTTCAATCACAATACTTAATATAATTTGAAACTCAAACAATATTAAAGAAAAGCATGGATTTTCATGTTTAACAAAAGAATGCAGTCAGTGAAACACTGAAAACGCATTAAGAATTCAGTATATGATCTATACAAATTTGTACACACCAGATTTTTTTATATTATATGAGCACATGTACAAAGGCTTGTAAATATATGGTAATATTTATTGTTTCTAACTTTTATTTTTTAATGTGTTTATTGCTCAGGATAAAAATGAACTAATTTTCCTAGCAAACTATGACACTTCCCTTTTCTAAACACCAGAATCTGTAATATGTAATGTTTGCTTCTTCGCCTGGCTGCTAGGTACCTCAAGATTAAGATATCTCCTCAGTAGTTATAGCTTTCCTACGTCTAGATTTTTCCATGTAGTTTTTCCTCTTCTTTTCCTCGGTTATCATGCATTTTCATTCTCTATATTATACTGTTTGAGTTTTAATATTATTTTTTCCATACTTTATTTTAATCCTCTTCAAATTGTCTTAAATAGTATTTGAATTGAAAGAAATCCTATTAATTGAGCCATGACTATGTGACCTTAACTGTGCTAGTGACTTAACACACACTATTTACTTAACTTTTATAATAATGTAACAATGAAAGTGTGACCTATGAAGAAACTGAGGCTCTGAGAGACTGTTATAAAGCTAACAATATATAGAGTCTGGAATCTGAACCAGGAGCTATCTACTTACAATGAAAATGTTCTCTCTCCTGACACCAAAATAAAGATATCTTTATCTATTGTTACTGTTATTTTTCCTTTTCCTTCAATAAAAAGGAACAAATTACGATACGAGAAAGATGGAGTAAGAAGGAGCTAAGAAAGAGAAAGAACCCAAACTGATGGCTATTTCCTCTCATTTGCAAGTCATAATTAGGTTGGCCTTAAATGGATCCAAATTCTAATTCATCACACAAGGTATTTTCATTATCAAATCCCCTTTAATATTTCCTCCACTCAATATCTCTTACCAAAAAAAGTCAAAAAAATCACCTAGCTTGCTTGAAGTTGGAAATCTAACTTTTAGTATAAAGTTTAAAGATCAAGCCCAGGGTGTCTTGGGTATGCCTTGCTTCTAAAAAGCTAAAATTACTGGTATATTCAATAATCTTCACTGACTTCCAAATGATAGTAATCGAACATAACATCAACATAGAGCTGCTGATAGAAAACCAAATTCTACCTCTTGCTTGGACTGATATTTCTTTAACTCAACTGTGCCATCTCCAATCATGAAGGCTTCTTGGTGACCAATTAGGCGGTTTTCAGTTTGGGTAAGAAGATCACATATCCCTTGGAGTTTCTCTTTATACTCCTGCTGACGCTCTGCTACAATCTAAAGTGAAGAAAACCCAAAACATCTGAAATGTGCGGTGGTCACAAAATCGCTATTGTGATAGCTTCTTATTAGAATACATTTTCCAAGTTTTGTCTAATAAGCTTTTATAAGTATGCTGTAAACATAATAGCAGTAGGGTACAAACTGAGCAAGGTGAGACAGAAAATATGAGCATATTCCATATACAAGGAAAGTGATCATGTTTAGATGAAACTGCTCAACAGAATACTGGCCATGCATATTTGTAAGAGATGGAACTTCTGACCAACAGGAAGAAACATCCCATTTTCTTAAGCTCTTGAAACCTGCAACACATAGAATTAATTCTGCAAAAGGACATCAAAAGAGAAGTTAGTTGTGATTTGTAGGTTAACATATTTGATATGTGTATATAGGTTATCATGCTAGAGACAATGTCTGATGCTTCAAGAAATAATAAAAGGAACACTGCATGCAATATTTTTACTTAATCACTATGTCTAAGTGCATTCTCATCTCTTTGCTCATTATCGCTATTAGATATAGTACTCACATAATTCATTAAATATTCTAAAAGATTAAGAAGTCAACACTAATTACTTGCACTTTTCATTTTCCTACTCTATATACACTAATTATTCATCTTATAGCCATAGATCATGTTTACTAAGAGCCTAACACAGGCTAGGCAAGATACTAAGTGTTTTATATACATTCTTTTTATCAATGCTCACAATACTAGCAGGTAAGCACTATAGTTATTTCCAATCTACCAATGATTAAACTGAGGTTAAATGACTTGCCCTAGTTCACAGAATGAATGAGTCGCACAGCTGGGATGTGAAATCAGTCAATCTAGCTCCAGAGCCCAGAATTGCTGTGCTGTATTGCTTCCCAGAAGAAAACGAAACTCTTAATTAACCTTCTTTAGCCATATGTTCATCAATGTGTTAAATTTCTAAGTGCATTCAAATTTCCTAGTCTTGGGACGGGGGGCAATCAAGACTTTCACTTGAAGTTAAGTATTTTGGGGAGTCAAAAAATTAAAATCAACTAAATTATAGCATTATTAGTGAAAACAATATTGTTGTACACTGTAGGATTTGTATGTACACTGTATCTTATCCACTAATGCCTTTCCAGAAGATCTTTCCTGTCACACTATACTCCTTGGGTATCTACATTATAGTTTCACACTAAAAACAAAGAATGCCAACTCCACGAAGAAAGGCAAACCTTCTGATCATCAAGATCTTGTTCTAGATGTAACTGAGTCTCTAAACGTTCCACCTGGGTAGTCACTGACTCCTGTACATCAAGAAAACACTTCTGAGTTGTATTTAAGAGCCTCAGCAGTTGTTTGCTTTGGTTGGGAGACAGATCCTGTGCATATTCAGAAATGAAGAACTGCACATCGAAGGCAGTAGTCTCCAGCTGCATTTTGGTATGTCCAAGGTCTTTTAATACATTCTGTTAAAAAAGTGGTAAAAGTTATCAGTAGAAAGCTAAGCCATGATAATTATATTAACAATAACATTTATATTTTGTAAATACACTTCTCACATCAGGGAATGCAAGTTTTATGAATTTTTTTGCTATTCATCAAAAATCTGTTTATCATCCAGTAATAAATGATAAATTAATTATTTAAATACCATGGTAGTTAGTATTATATAAAAAGATATATAACCCCTCTAAAAATGGTTTATCTTTACCTGTCACATTGCACTTAAAATATAACTCTGACAAAAGGAAAAGACCTAACTTAGGTATATTTAGCACACTGAAGAGAAACATCTACCTTAAAATATTACTTGCTAACATTTACAACATCCATGTAATTGTGATAAGATATAAATAATACCATGGGGGATTTGAAATATGAATGAAATATGCCAGAATTTCAGTTTTCTGACTCTCAGGCCAGGAGCCTAATCATTGTTCATGAGGAATGCTGTTCAAATTAAGAACTTGGAAAAAAAAAAAAAAGGATGCCAAAAGTGACTAACATATAAACACAGTCATGAGCCACATACAACAGGTCACATATCAAATGGTGGTCCCATAAGATTACAATGCCTTATTTTTCCTGTACTTTTTCTATGTTTAGATACACAAATACCACTGTGTTACAACTGCCTACAGTAGTCAGTACAGTAACATGCCGTACAGGTTTGTAGCCTCGGAGCAACAGGTACATCATACAGTCTAGGTGTGTAGTAAGGGATGCCATCTAGGTCTGTGTAAGTACACTCTTTGTTGTCTGCAAAACACAAAATCACCTAACAATGCATTTCTCAGAATGTATCTTCATCATTAAGTGAGGCATGACTGTACCACATATACTATTATGTATTTACATGACGATTTTTATATGGCGAATTCATATTATTATATATTTATGTGACTAATGCATAAATAAATATATAAATAAAAATCTCAACACGTCAGTGGTGTAAGAGTTTGATAAGGCATTTGGGATAGCATCAGAATGGCACCCTTAAGGTTTTTTATAGTTGTGTCAACTATGAATAAAGACATCTCTAGAGACAAAGGAAATAATCCTTTATAGCCTTAGCGAAGTCATATATTCTAAACACTTGTTATATTAAAGCCATAGGTTTTAAAATATAGTTTGTCATCTTTGTTTTGATACTTGCCTTGAGAAACTCCAAACGTTTCTTTACATATTCAGAATCTTGAACATTCACAATCTCAATATCCTTCACAGATCTGCTCTTCTCTGATATCCAATCTGAGAATGACTTAAGTTTCTGCAGAAATTCTTCATGGGAAACTGCTAGTTTAGACTAGAAAAAAAAATTATGCATTCAGTTGTCTTTCCCAAAAATGTCAAATTCTTACAAATAATGACTCTGGTTTATGGGTTTAACAATCTAAAAATAAAATACTCCATCTTATGACTAAATCCTCAAATAATAAAATTTTCTTCATAAATCAAAATTTTGACATTTTATGCCTACCATTTCAGAGTCAATTGCAAGCATGATCTGTTTCGTTCTTTCTGAAGCCACATTGCTGAGGGAAGAGAAGGCGGTCTTCAAACTCTGGTGGCTAATACTCAGTTCTTCAAGATGTCCTCTGGGAAAGTCACTGGGAAGAGACTTTAAAAACTCTTCGGCCAACTTCATATCTTTTCTTAAAATAACAGCAATTGGAGCTAATCCCAATTCAAATGTCTGCAAAGAAATATATCCCGGACCTATTTACTATTTGTGTAAAACACAAATATAAACATGAAACATAGAAGTGTTCTGCTTCTTTTTCCCAGTCATACATCAGCTGACTACCATCCTTAAAAAGGCAGTAGACAATTCTTACCTCCAACTGTCTAAGTTGATTCTTCAAAGCTTCCAGGTTGTTATCCAGAGATTCCTGGTTGTCTAAGGGGGGTTTCATATCTTGAAGCAATGTCAAATACTCATGCATTTTTTCAGTGTGCTGTAAACACTGCTGTAATTCACTGGAAAACTAAAAACAAGGTTGGACATTTTAATTCAACAACCTTTATGCAGATTTTTAAAGCAAATTGTATGGGATTATTCTCACATGGTTCATGCAGCTATTTCTGTACAAAATGTGTAAGTCAACTTACTTGTTCGGTTGAGCTATCTCCAGAAGCCGTTTCTTTTGACCCTGAAATACATTCCAAATGGCTTGGGAAATCATCACACAGATCCTTAAGCTTCTCATCTCTTGGCAATGCTGATGCACACACAGTAGAGCTTTCTAGTCCAATTTCTTTTACAGTTTCTAAATTAGGAGAATAGTGGTTTACTTCTTTGCTTTTAATATCACTAAGAATGTGTGGCTTTTCTTCCATCATCTCAGATGTAGAACATGCTTTTTGATTAAAGTCTCCAGCATGTTCTATTTTTTCTGAATATCCATCAGCAAGCAGCTTGTAGAAAATATTTTCAAGTTGCAGTGGAAGTACTTTAGATGTAATGCCTCTTTTCTCTAGGTCATACTCCATATGAGTTAATTCTCTCATCAATTCAAATAGTCCTGTAATTTTCTGGCTATGTTGATCTTGCTTCAATATATTAAGGAGAAGCTCAGACTTAAGATTTCCAAGACAGAAAGGATCATCTCTACTTTCTGCCTTTAATTCTGATGAGTTACTCATGGGGGAAACTCCAGAAGAGTCACTCATCTGAGAGTCGCTGGGCACAGTAGATGCTTCATTTACCAACTGTGATGTGGTAATCTGTTTAATTAAATTTTGAACTAAAATTTCAGTGTCTGCACAGGCTGAAGGTTCTTCAACCTCTTGAGGGTTCATATGACCTTCTTTCAACCTGCTTTTTAAGATATCCTTTACATCCTCCACAAACACGTGAGACAATTCGGGAATCTCAACCTCCTTTTCTTGGGGTCTTGGAGACAAGGCTTGTTCTTTTGGTAGCTGTTGCTCGATTCTTTCTTTCTTATTACTAATTTCTAAGAATGAATAGTCAGTATTTAAAGTGTTACTGGAGTTATCATTTCCTAATCCATTTGCACACTGGTCTGACTGCAGAAAATCATTTTTCCCAACATCTTCTACATGTTTAAGAGATAATATTGAAAGTGTGGCTTCAATACTTTCTGGTGTGAACTGAGAAATTTCTGTTCCTCCTCCTGAGATGCTTTCTTTACTACAAAGATCATTACTTTGGATCATCTCATTAATAGGTGAGTCTTTCTGGGTACTAGTGGACTTCTCTTTTGTATTATTAACTCCTAATTGTAAATGTTCTTTCATGGGAGGGGCAGTTATTAAAACATGGCTTGGGACATCTTCATTTGGTTTGGCTACACCTTTTGCTTTTATATTTTTAGCACAATGTTTTAAATAAGTAAACAGATCAAGCTCTTTCTCAGGTCCATCAGTGAATGACTCCTCAAAATGTGTATTCCCTTCCCATGATGTAATGTCTGAAGTGATGTCATCACTCATCTCTTTGGAAACTGATGTGTCAAAAATTTCTTCAAGATTCTCAAACTGCACAGGACTTTTACTAACTATTATTTGTAGATTATTTGGTTCATCTTTAAGAGTTACAGTGGCTTTTTTAAGGCTTCCTTTCTGATTAAGTTCTTCATTGTTTGTGATTTGTGAAAATGGAAACTGACTATTAATTAACTTGAAACTATCCCTTGTATTTTCACCAGGCAAAAGTTTGAGATGCCTATTTTCTTCTTCTACTAGACCTTCTACAAGCACTTCTCCTTCACCCAAGTATATTTTCTGAATTGATGTTTCATCTTCTATTAGAATATCACTTTTGCCATCTCTCCCTTTAATGAGATCGCTTCCATTTCCTTGAGGGTCTTTGTCAGTTACAGAGGCTATCGATGACAAATGGCTTTCCTCAGCAGGTTTTCCCATCAAATCAGGCTCAGTACATATGAGGTGATCAAGAGATGAGTCAATTTTTGGTGCCATATTCTTAAAATATTGATCTTTACCTTTCACAGAATCAGTCAATTCTGGCAATTCTGACCCTTGAATCAACTTAACCTTTGTGTTTGCCAGATCATTACCTAATTCAGAAGTTGAACTGATATTACTATTATGTGAAATACTGGCAGGGCCAAAAGTTTTTTCACATTCAGTGTCTTTAATGATAGGCAGCAATAAATCCTTAAGTACCATCTCATGATTCAACAGATTTTCTTTGCTTTTTCCAACAATCTCAATTGTATATTCTGGAAGGTTGCTTTCTTCAGTAGCTAAGCTATTTTCACTAGGTGATGCTAGGTGTACAACATTTACCCTTTGCTGTTTTTCTAAAGAGCTACAACTGTGCATTTTATCCAGAAGAATCATTTTATTAGTATTTTTATTTTCATCACTGTTTTCATTTACAATAGAGGCACACAACTGGATATCCATATCTTCAGCCACATCTTGGCACCTGCGCTTTCCATTCTCATCTCTTATACATCCTCCTTCTTCATCAATGCCATCATTATCATCATCATCCTGATCATTACTGTCATATATATAATCCCCATAACTTTCTTCACTTTGCATAGAATCTAAATGATCAGTATCAGAGTGAAATTCCTGTACAGTTACATACTCTTCCTTTCTTACTCTCCAACTGCCATTGTCATCAAATTTTAATGATGCGGTGAAGCTCTCTTTTCCTCCTACAATATCATAATCAGTCAATGAGTCAGATTCATCTCCTTCAAGGATATTTGTGCATTCCCTTTCTGATCCAGTTTCCAGCGACTGTCTATTCACCTTATCTGAGTCAACGGGATTTAAATGTATTTTTTCACCAGAATCTAATTCATCTTTCTCAACATTCATGAGGAAATCCTGACGACACTGTGCTTTGCCCTTCACACTTAAGCTACCAGCTAGTGCCCCTTGGGGAACCACGGAATTTTCGTTCTCTTTTAAGACATCATAAAAAACATCAGCAGGAGAAGCCATCTCATCGTTTTCCTCTTGCAGTGTGTCATAGTCCTCAGGGTGCAGGCAATCATGATCATCACCATCAAGAAGCAGAGAATCATGGTCATCGTCTTCAAACAAGGGAGTGTCATAAAAATCATCATCACTATCAGTGTCTGTTCCTGTGTCATTCTGCTGATCATTCAGCAGTGACGTTTCATAGTCACCAGCACTGATGGTTTCATCAAGCAATGGTGTAGCAGAGGTAAGAGATACAATGGCATTATCAGTATCACCCCCTGGAGTCACAGCACAGGAATACTCTTCTACTTCAGACTCATTTTTCTTGTCTTCAGGCATCTGCTGAAAACCAGGATGTGTTTTCTCATCCTCACCAGAAGTATCTGAAATGTATTTATCATTGTGACATTGTACTTGAGGATTACTAGAAATCATATTTAAAGATTTCTGTCCATACTGTTCTCCCGGTAAACTGATGTTAATAGCTGCAATTCCCAGAAACTGGTCTTGAAATTTTTCTCCTATTCTTTGACCTGATAACATGGTTTTGTCACTGAATGATAACGTTTGGGCTTCACACTTATTTCCATTGCTCTCTGGGGTGTGTGTATCATTAAAACTTCCCTGACGGTGCCTCAATTTATCATGACTTAACAAGGCACTTAGCCTGGGGGAATAGTCAAAGATAGGCGAATCCCTGTTTGTATTATCTTCATTCTCTGTTTCATTCACACCACAGAATTTATTCATTTTCGATTTTACAATAGGATTTTCTATCAAATCACCTGGAAAGTTTTGAATGTTTTTAGAATGACTACATTCACTTGCATGTTCATTTGTTTCCACTTGGCTTTGATTTTCATAGTTTGTAAGTATGTTTTCAGAGTCATTTCTAAGCATGCTAATGTCTGCAAGTTCAGTCTGTGTTAAATGTGATATGGGACTGGGAACACACACACTGGGTGAACTGTTAACTTTAGGATCAATTGATATTGTACTTGCCGGTTTTTCTGACTGAGAAAATTCACTATTGATAACATTATTTCCCATTTCATGAAATTCTTCATCTACAGCACACTTTCTATTTTCAGGAGTCTCTTCATGTTCAGGTTCTCCACAGTGACATTTATTGAAACTACTTGGTGCAGTTGTACATTCATCCTTTTCTCTACCTGAAGCATTATTAAGAAATACACCAGAGGGGCTTAAGACATCGAGACATTCTTTTATGGCTGTATCTCCATCAAATTCTGCATGACAGCCTTCCAGTAGCATGCCAACAGCCTCATCCAAGTCTCCATCGTACAGCAAAAGCCTTTGCCCTGTGTTTGCATCCATATAGCTATTTATCATTAAATAAGATAGAAATAATTTTTTAGTTTGTTCTGAGGTCTGAGTAGTGACAGGTTCTTCTCCATCAAAAACATCCTCTTGTCTGTAATCATGAACTGTGGAGGGTTGAAATTTACAAAAAGAGAGCCATCTTCTGGCGTTTTTACAAGCTTCTAAATCTCCTAAATCTGGCATTTTATCAGGCAGTATTATATTTTTTAAAATTGATGCTGTGTTATTGTCTATAATTCCTAGCTGTTTAGCAGCATCCAAACCAATGACTTGAGAACTTTCTGGAATATAAAGAGCAGCTATTTTTTGCCTGCTATTCAGGATTTTGTAGGCCAATTCATTTGTAATCAACTCTTGCTGCAAGGAAGATGATGTGGGAAATATTTCACCAGAATGGGGCCAAATGAGTCCAACATAGCCTCGTTGAGCTTCCAGTACCAGAAGAGCACTGCTGGACGTTATTAAATCACACTGTACTGCTTCGTCTACAGTTAAACGTTTGGCAGGGTTTGACTGGATGATTCCACCAGTTTGAACCTGATATGTGAGGATACTGCTAGCAGTGTCCCTGTCAATCACCCCTTCTCTGACAGCTTCTTCAACAGTCATTCTTTGGCCAGAATTGGAATTGATCAGACCTCCAGAAAGAAGCTGTGCACTTAACAACCTAAACGTGGTTTCACGATCTATGAGACCTTCATGAGCTGCTCTTAAAATGCTTAAGTTTCTTCCACATTTTAATGTTATTCTACCTCCTTCTTGTGGTCTCACAGGTAGAAGCCACATCCCCGTGTTTTCCTGTAAAGTACTTCTTTGTACCATATCTATTAAAGAAACCTTCTCAGAGGTGCAGGGGTCAATAAGATCTTTGCACATATTTTGTCTTTCCAGAACTTTAGAAAATAATGCTGAGGAAACCAAGTTCTGTTGGAAAGCCTTCTGTAGGGTCAACTGTTCTCCTGTGGCTGGAATAACCAGAGCGCCTGTAGAAAGCAGTATCTCAAGAACTTTGATGGCCATGGATTCTGATATCATGCTTTGAGCCAGAGCATCCAGTACTGGAATTGTGGTAGGTGACGCAGCAGAAATAATCTCCTTAGCTTTATTTAGTTCTTTGAGTTGGCACAGAATTTGTTCATCAATAAGGCCATGACTTTTGGCATCGTTAAGTTCAAAGGACTTTCTTAATTCTGGTGAAATTAGACCAGAAATCATTAGCTGTGTCTCGAGCAACCTAATTCCTGTGTCATAGTCAATGAGGCCTCTTAAAACTGCTTGAAAGACTGAAAGGACTTCTCCAGTTGTCTGATCGATGGTGCCTGCAATCACTTTATCCAGCTGAAAGGAAAATGCAAAAATCTCAGGTCACTCTGTTACACAAGGGTGGGTGGAGTTTCATGCAAGTTAGGTTTTTTAAAAAGTAAATAATACATTTCAACATAAAAATCCTCTACTTACCAAGGCGCAGCAATGTTGTGAATGTTAGGCAGTTCAAATGCACAAGTGATCTATGTCAGTGACCTATTCAACAGCACAGGATGTGATAAAAGCTTTGAAAACAACATGCATCTGTGAATTGAAAACTTAATATCGTGTATATTGACAAGGTTAGTGAGGACACAACAGAGTAGATGATGATAGTGAGAAAACAGAACACATATCGAGAAGGCAAACCATGCTTTCTGCATTTAGGTGAGATTAGAGTCTAGTGGCATGAAAGAGATTATCAAACCCCATGCTATTGATGTTTACAGCATACAGATTTCTTCAAAGATAGTCAAAAACTAAGAAACTAGAAAAATTGTTACATACCCCTAAAACGTGACAAATTATGTGGAAAGTATTCCCAGGAGTAATGAAATTAAATATAAAGATAACTTTTTCAATACTGAATATTATGTTAGGCCTGTTGATATACACTGTCAAGTTTTAAAAGTTTAAGTACCAGTCAAATTTTAAATGATTTACACTTTAAGAAGATGCTGGGGCATCCTCACTATAATGTATGGCCTTGTAGTACTCAAATAAATCTCATGGATATCTCTGAAAATCAAACAAACTCTATAATACATTAATGCCACCTTTAGAGATGACCCACAGGCTCTTTTATAGCCTATCATATTAAAATACCTACTATACCAGAAGAATGGCTTTTAAAGAGAAGAGTTAGAAGAATGAATGATCTTTTTCTTTTACCATGCAAGGCAGAGATTAAGATGTCACAGAAACTGATGATCAGCACGTATAAGATTGCATTTAATAAACAACACTGGAATCTCCAAACATTTAAATAAACTCAATCCATGTTTTAACTACGTACAAAATTCAAGGTCATTTCTTTATTATTGACATAGATTTCCAGAGCCATGCAATCAAACTAAGCTTCTTGAAACAGCCTCGTGTTTAAATAAATAATATTACCTTCTCCTCTACCTTTACATCTCCTGAGGTTTGTGATTCTTGTAGCTGTTTCAGAGATTCACTGAATAATAAATTATAACTTTCTTGAAGAGTTTTCACTTGTTTTTCCAATTCATTTCTTTCTTCATCTGTCATTCTAAAATAACCAGAAATGATAAAAAGACTAATGCAAGTCATCCTCAAGAAATAAAGATGATGTATTAGGTTCAAAAATTTTGTCACATTATCATAAAATAAAATATAGTCTCACATACATATTGCTCCGGTCTCAGTATGACTATAGAAAAATTAAGAATGGCCTTAAAAATATCTAAGGATCTTTCCCTTGCCTGAGAAAAGGACTGAAGGAAAGGGTGCAAACTAATGTATTGACACTTATTTAACATACAAACTTCCAAAATAACAATTGCTGCTATCTGACAGAGGGTAAGATCTCATTGTTAATCCCAACATGTAAAAGGGGATTTCCATTTCCATCAGTACCATTTCTCAAGATGAAATTTGTTTAGACTAAAGCACAAATAAAGAGGAAATTTATAAGGGGATTAACCTGATTTGCTAAGGTGTACTATAAAGTCATTCTGAAATAATCCAAAGGAGGACATCCAAAAAGGTTTAAGAAAAAGGTGGATTCCTTCCCTGAGTGAAGCATTGATTGAAATATACAAAGTGCTTTGTTGCAAAAAGTAGGGATAAAATATGAGAAATGAAGCTGCCATAGGTCTCAGCTAAGAAAATGAAGACCATATTTATAAATATTTTCCAAAGAATAAGTCTCACAGAGTACTACTTAGATTTAAGACTTGACTTGGAGTTTGTACTCTACCTCCCACTTGCTATTAATTCTTAAGCTCTGAGCCTGTTTCCATGGGGATAATAAGAACATTTCAAAGTTGTAAGAAAGATTAAAAGTGACAATTAATCAAATTACTAAGTCGATACTCTTTACTATATTAAGTAAATTGTGATTAGTCTGAGTCCCATTTTTAACATTGCAATGAAAATTTACCACCTCTGTTTTGCTGAAAGCTTTTAAGAACACTTCCCCACTTAGAATAAAAGAGCTAATGACAGCCAACATACTTATCTCCATGTTTTGCCAAAAAAAGCTGCATAGCTTGAAGTGTTTCTGATAACTGTTCCTTTTTGGTTGATATTTCCTCACTGGAGATCTGTAAGGTAAAGAAGGCACATTCAAACTCTTCCTCCAAAAGGAGTAAACAACAGTATTTAAAAAAAAGAAATTCATCAAGCTTTAGTCAAAACCTAGTCTGTTTTCTGGGTGACCCAAGTGAATAACCTATCAGTTATTAGCCATCCATAGGTCTAGATAAGAGTATTTTATTTAGAATCCATCAGGAAAGCTCCTCTCTCTATCCTTAATGTCGTCATTTTCAAGAGAAAATAATAATACATTATACATTTCCTGCATCTGTCCTAGTCCAGCTGTGGATAAAGGTGGCCTCCACCTGCAGTGGAGGTGGAGGGCACTCAGCACTGGCCCAGTGTCATCCTTGTGCACTGCAGTACTCAAAAAGACACATGACTGTGGGACACTACTTCCAAAGGGTATCTTCCTTCTGCCAAGCTCCTAGATACAATGCTCCTTTTGAAAAAATTATGGCAGAAGTAATAATCTGTAGGTATACAGACCCAGAATAAAGAATTTCTAGCTGAGAGCGGTGGCTCATGTCTGTAATCCCAGCATTCTGGGAGGCCAAGGCAGGCAGACTGTTTTGAGCTCAGGCGTTTGAGACTAGCCTGGGCAACACGGTGAAATCTTGTCTTTACAAAAAACACAAAAAGTATCCAAGTATTTTTGGCTCATGCCTGTAGTCCAAGCTACTCAGGAGGCTGAGGCAGAATTGCTTGAGCGGGGGAAGGGGAGGTTACAGTGAGCTGAGGTCGTGCCACTACACTCCCACATGAGCGACACAGTAAGATCCTATCTAAAAAAAAATTTTAACTATTAAAAAAATTAATTTCTAAAGCTAAGACCCACTTTGTAAAAGTCATCTGTGACTGTCATCTGTCAGAGAAATAAAATTGATCTGTTTGGGGAAAAGCCAGAGGTCATAATACTTTCTCCTAATCCCTCAGTATATCATTTCCAAATCCCTTATTTCAGAAATTGCCATTCTTTTAAATGAGCAGAAATAAGAGGAAATAATGGGCCAATGAAAAGATGGGCCAATGAAGTTTATTCAGAGTCAATTTAAAGTTTATTTTTCATGACTATAGATAATCATGAGGCTGCATTGACTTCTGAAGGACACACTTATATTAACTAAAATTTCCTTTAACAGAACAACCATCAACTGTTCTTAGTTATAATTAATGCCATCATCTGCATTAAGAAGTATCTAGGGTACTAGGTCTAAATCTGACTTAGTAATGTTTTGGAGAATTTAAAACTAAAGAATGTCTACAAAAAAATTTTTTTAATTTGCCAGGTGTGGTGGCATGTGTCTGCAGTTCCAGCTACTTGGGAGGCTGAGGCAGGAGGATCACTTGAGCTTGGAAGGTTGCGGCTCCAGTGAGCTGTGATCATGCCACTGTACTCCAGCCTGGGTGACAGAGCAAGACCCTGTCTCAAATATATAAATATGTATATATATTTTTTAAATAACTACAGAATATAAAAATACCAAGGGTTTATAATCCATATTTCTTAAAAGAAACTTATTATCCCAACGAATCTTTGTTAAGCTTTATGTCCCCATTTTAGTTGTCTATTTAATGAGGGGAAAAAAAGGGAAAAGGATATTTTACATGAAATATATGTATTAAAATTACTTGAAGCTTTTTGGTGTAAAGCACCAAATGCAAGTGTTTTCCTACATCTCCCACATATCTTCCACATCTCACATATATAGTATGTAAGACGATGAGTGAATACTTTATTTCAATTGAGCAACGTTTCAAGTATATACTCTGGTCTGTAAACTTCTCCAAGGAAGAACCTCAAATAAGGAACACTTGCCTCATATCACAGCCAAAATAAGACAAGTCACTGATGCTTTCCCCTATTTAGTCGTATCAACAATGTCTATTTTAATAGATGACAAATACTGATGCAGAGCTAGATAAAGTGGGAGCTAAATATTAAGATTGGATGATAGCCCTTGAAATTTCTAAATGTCAGACAAGAGCAGGAGGGCAGTGTAGGAAAGTATTCCTTGAGAAAAATCCTTCTTATCTTAGCGGAAATTTATTTTTTTAATACAGTAACAATCCCACTGCTATCACCAGCAGCAGCAGTATTAAAATTTACACCCCAACTACCAACATCCTAAGAGCTTCAAGTGGTACAGTCCAATAGATACCAGGGACATCTCCCAAGCTGTGGCCATCCAACATAACACTAAGCAGTTGGGATACAGAAGATAGCCCATTAAGACTAAAGAATTCACTAGGATAAAAGATGGTATCTAGAATTTCCAGTGATTGACTGTAGACACTTCCTTATGAGATGGAAAAGACCCAGAAAAGCACAACTAAAATCAATAATCAAGAATGTTAATATCCTGGTGTGTATTTTCATTGTTCTTGAAACTTTTTATGTTTACATCTGTAAGAATAAGATGACATATCTTTATGACATGGAGTGCCTGGATCTACTCTAGACATACAACAGAATGACTATGCTCTTCAGCTATTCTCATTGTAATAATCAGGAAGCAGACCTAACTATTAGGAAAAGCAGTATACTGAATTCATTTACTAAAAAATAAGAACAATATGTATCATTCAGGCTTTGGAATTAAACGGCTTCTTCTGCCAAACACTAACTTTGATTCTTTGGGCAAGTTATTTAATCGTTCTGATTTGCATTATAGTGGCCTATAACAATGGGAAAATTAAGGTAAAAATTAAACATTGTGCTAGGTAAACTGTGTCAACTCAGTTAACATCTCTGATATTATTATTGTTAAACCCGGACTTCTGTGAATACCTTTTGCATAGAGAAGGGAGGTTTCCCAGCCTTCTCTGCATCTTTCAATGTCTTGCTGATATTTGATACCCATTTCTGCAATTCTTTGGCTTTTTCAACATGCTCTTTCTTTTCTTCTTCCAGTGACTTCTGACAGTTGTGAGCGGTAAGAAAAATATACACTCCATTAAATGACTTAGCTATTAAACTGACCTCTCCATAGCAAACAAGAATGTAAAAATGTTTTTTTTCATCACACACAGGTTACTAAAACATTTTATTCATTCACTTAACCATATTTGCCATGTCACATAGCAGATGCACCTCCAAAATGTTTATGGTAGCAAAGAAAGCTATAGCATACATTCCTTAATGATTGGTCTAACCTCCCAGCTGTTCCATCAATGTCACAAATTTTAAATCTCAACTTTATTCATGAAGCACTAGAAGATCTTTGAATTGCTGCCTTTGCATTAGCATTACAATCATAATTGTACTGACAAAAAGGTATCATAGAAGGCTGATAGAATACAGAATGTCTACTATACACATAAGGAAGACACACAGAATGAAGAAAAATCCTTCCCCTCCTCCAACACACAATATTCATAACGTTAGCTTTCAAGTGCAAAGACTTAACTAGAAATGAGATGTTGTGGTAAATATTTTAATATGCAAAGAAGGTCACTATATACAGAAAAAGGCAAAACTTTTTCATTTTTCGAAGCAATCTAAAACACTGCAGCTTGAAGGCTGTGGGAATGAATTTATATCTTTCTCTTTGATTCCACGGTGCTTCATGACATGTTCTTTCAGTGAGTGCAGTGTATCATTTAATAAATGATCACTATTCAATGAAGGGGAGTTCTGAAGAAATGATGCTGTGAACTTGGAGTTCATCAAGTTTATCCCATATTCTATGTAAAAAAAAAATCATTTTAGTGTGGCCAAGTTTCAAAAAACCATTCTCAAGGCTAAATGAAACCATTTGAAGGGCATTAAATCTTATGTAATTTTCAATTTAAAACTTACTCTACTTTGAGCACTCAGCAATTTGCAGCCCTCAAGAAAGAGTATGTTACATAATTCACAGACTGCATACGTAGCCGATATGATCATACTCTGAAAAAGTGGCATGAACCAGCCAGCATCACCCCTTGCACAGTTATTTAAACATGTCCTATTAGGAAGAATAGTAGAGGCTAGAAATTCCTGTCATCAAGGGCTCAGATACTTCTAACAGTTTAAGTCCTGTGTGGAAATCAAAATCAGCTTTTTCTAAGGCTTCTTTATATGTCAACTTTCTTTTTGTCTGAGGACATATTATATTTCTGATATATGACTTTTGATCTTTGAGTTTTGTGGCAATGAGGACATCTATAATACCTACTTGGAGAGCCTCTTCTATTGATAATCGAGAGTGACCCTGTGGCTCTATCAACCCTCCTGTCAAGTATTGAAATTCCAAACATCGGATTCCCATTTCCTTATTTATAATATTTGCATTCACAGCTTCCACCACTGACATCATTTTGTTAGTGATGGGATGGCCAATCCCTGTGATTACTAATTCACACTGTCGCAACTGCTGGGCAAACCCCTCATCAACCAGGCCTCTATGCAAAGCTTCAGCTACTCGGTACTTTTTGCCAGTAAGAGGATCAATTATGCCCCCTGTACTGACTTGGGCTTCAAGGCATCTGAGGGCAGTAATCCGATCAACCAAATTTCTACGGGAGGCTTTTAGTACAGAGATCCTTTCCCCACTAGCAGTCAACCAATACCCTGCAATAGGACTGTTCAAATCTTTCTTGGGAACTAACCGGCTCAGCAAAGTATCAGCAAGTTCTGTAAGTGTGATGAGACCTTCCTGATACTTTTTGACCAAGGCTTTGTCAATTGTTCCCTGCTCTATAGCCTCATTAATATTGAAATTTAATCCTGTTTTAGTATCAGTCAGCATATGAGAAGAATGCCCATAGGATTCAAAAAATGTAGCTTCCTTCCACTGATATTGCTGCCCTGAAAGTTCAAGATATATACTTTTCTCAATCAGGTTTCTCTGGAAAGCCTCATACGCAGTCAATTCTGACCCTGTTTTAGTATCTACTACAGAAATTCTATGAGTTTTTTGGACATTGAGATTGGAAATGTTCCTCTCCCCAAATGGAAACAGAAAGCATTGGGACTCTACATCAAATACACACATTTGCAGTAATTCTGAGTAATACAGAGCTTGCTTGTTATTGGGATTAAGGAAAACTCTTGTGTTGCTGGATGGCTCATGTAAAAACTGTAAGATGGCATTATTCAACAACCCCTGCTGCAGAGCAATTTCTGGAGGAACACGAATGCCTCTCACGGGGTCAATGACACCCCCACTGGCAATCTGGGCTTCCAAGATATGTTTACCTTTTTGTCTGTCAAGCATTCTATTTTCCATAGCTTGAAACACTGACAATGTCTTAGAAGAATATGAATATCCCACAGCTGCCTTCTCTGCCTCAAGAAGCCTAATTCTGAATTCGGGGTCAACAACTCCTTTAAGAACTGCATCTTCAACAGAATATATCTGACCTGAAATGGGATCAATTATAAAACCTGTTGCAGCTTGAGCTTCTAAAAATGCCAAAGCCATCATTTTGTCTATTATGATTCTCTTGGCCGCTGAGGCAAATGAAATCTTTTCTTTTGTAGATTCTAGGTAAAGCCCTGCAATTGAGGTGGCTTTCGTCAGAAACTTATTAAGAGTTTTCTGAACTTCTTCAACAGTCTTAAGACCGAGTCGCAGCTGCTCAATTGTTCTCATGTCCAGAAGCTTAGCTTCCACCAACTGCCTGGCAGTCACAGTGTGCCTAAGCCCTTGGAACTTAAATTCATCATCCCTAACTGAACATGCATGATCACCATCAAAGTTCTGGAAGATCTCTGGTTCTAAGCCCTTCTTAAGGAAATCCCCTTTCTTGAGTCCACCAGATGCTCTGCACCCTTCAAGCATCCATTCTTCAGCACTGGGAACTGGGTTTTTTTCTTGTTTTAATGTTGTGACTTCTGTATGCATATCATACTGCTTGTTCTTAGCTATCTGTAACAGGAATTTATAAAATGTTAAAAGTCAACTCAAGAACATTATGTTACTTTACTCATTCTCAATCCAAACATAATTCTTTGAATTACAAAGATGAGATTAGTGAAAAGAAGAAAACTTTCAAACCAAGGAGGGTTCAGGAATAAGTATTATATTATTTTCAGAGTCTGAATTTTATCTTAGATGACAATTAAAGGTATTAAAATTATATCTTTAAAGACTAAGACAAAAATCTAGCCACAGAATATGTTAGAAGTTAAAGCTAACTGCTTGGTACTTCTAGCTTTTTTGATAGTCACATATTTCAAAATGTATCTCCACAGATATAACAGTATATCTATTACATCTGTATGTTTAATCTCAAACATTCAAAAATTAAAGTGTTAATTTATAATAAAGATTCAAGTAAGTAACCAGAAAAAGTATAGCATTATTTTTCTGTCAGAACTACAAAGAGCCAATCATATTCAAAATTGTTTTAAAAATTTAGTCTAGGAGAGAAAGGAAACAAATGAAGAAACTTGACATTAGGTAGCTGATAAGGTCTCAGAACACAGAGCATACCTCTAAGGGTGTCAAAAGCTTCACCAGTTCCATTTCACGTGCGTTATCTTGATACCTAACAGGTGGTCTAGAATTGTTCAGGGCTTGGTCTCTTATCTTCTCAATTTCAGATAGTCTTGTAATAGGGTTTGTCTCATCAAAAGTTATCTGTAATTCGGTGCTTGTCTGAGAAAAGTACTCAGAGTAACACTGCTGGCTTTTCTCTTTCTCAAGTGGAGCCCCTGGTGGCTGGAATTGGACTTCTTTTGGTATTTGTTCAACAACCTGATGTTGCCACTTTTCTTCCAATGGCTGTGGTTCTTGAGTCCATCTCAACAGAGGGGATCTGGGTGTTGGATGAAGGTGTCCAGTGTTTCTAGAGGACAGCTCTCCAGAGTGTTGGCACTCCTTCACTGTCATCTCAAAATCTGGTTTGAAGGTACAGTCTTTGGCTGTGTTCTTTTTTTTAATTTCACACTGGAGCAAAACTAATTGATGTTCATGCTCTTTGATCTGCTGGTCCATTTTTTGCTTCAGGTTTTCAACCTCACACTTCTGGGCTATCAGCTCATCCTCAAGTTTCCGACACTTTTGGTAATGATTTGCTTCCACGTGCTGCCCTTGCTGCATTTGTTCACGATACTGTTGAAGCTGTCTTTCAAGTTCTTTAATGTTTGTTTCACAAAGCTTAGCGTTTTCTTGGGCTCTACAGTTTTCTTGTTGAAGAGACACAAAGTCAAGCTTAATGCCTGAAATATCATTTTCAGTGATGACTTTGGACTCCATTAATTTTTCCATCTTCTTCCGAAACTCCTCTGCTGACTGTTTGAATTTATCAGATTCTTCCTGAAACAGAACCATCTTTCTGTGGGTCATCTGCTCCTCTATGGTCTTTAAGTGTAATTCATCTTGTACTTTTTTCAACCTGTTATTTAACTCTTGCACCTGTGCTTGCTGTAGCTGAACTTTCTGCTCCCCACGTCGCTTCTCTTCCTTGGAAGCACTCAGCTCCGCATTCAGATTTCTAACTTCTTTCTCGGTATTCTGGATGATAATGTTCTGTTGGTCACACTTTTGCTTAAATTCACTTACTAAATTTTGACTTTTCGCCAGGTCTTCCTCTAGGCATTTAATTTTTCTTTGAAAATCCTGCTCTGTTTTTGTCTGTTTATGCAAGTGTTCATTTGTGCTGCGTAGCTGATCTTTAAAACCATCTGCCTGAATTTTCAGTGCTTCACATCTTTGCTGGATAGTTTGTTTCTCTAAAACTACATTCTCTGATTCTGCCTGAATTCTCCGCATCATTAATTTGGTTTCATTATTCTGCCTAGTAAGCTCCTCTACTTTTTGTTTTAGCATTTCTGCACACTCATTACTTTTCTCCAATTCTTCATTGAGCCTTTGGATTTTATCATTATTTTCTTTTTCAGCTTTGATATTTTTAAGCAACTGCTCATGGCTTTTCTCAAATTGTTCTTTTAGATGATCTGATTTTCTCTGGCAGATTCGTAGTCTTTCTAATTCTTTCTCATCTCGAAAAGAATGAATTTGTGAATTTAAATGCTGAATACTCTTCTCAGCTACGGCATGTGCCCTTGTGATTCTGTCTACTTCTCTTTGTAGCTTCCCTTTTTCATGATGAAGAGATTCTAATTCTAACTGATAATTGTGCTTTATTTTCTTGAGATCATTAGCTTCTTGCATGGCTTCTTCAGCCTTACCTGTGGTTTGGTTCAATTGCCTACCAAGCTCTCTGAGTTGTTGAGAATACCCTTTCTCTGCCTGATCCTTCCTTTCCAACTCCAACTTAAGGCATCTGAGTGTATTATTTGTTTCATCTAGTTTATCTTTTAGCAAACGAGCCTTTTCCTCAGATGACGTTTTTTCAAGCTGGAGGGCATTAAGTTCATATGTCAGTTCTCTCATATCTTGTTCAGCCTTTCTATTGGCAGCTGTTAGTTCATCTACCTGCTGTTTGAGTTCTTCTGCTTTCTGTTTGTCATGTTCTTGCTGGAGACCTGTTACTGCCCTGCATGATGTAGCCTGTGTGATCGCACATACTGGCAATGCATTTTCTCTACATGTATACTGAATTTCAGTTATTTTTCTTCTTGCTTCCAATTCAATTCTCTGCTTTTCTTTCAACTGTTTCTCTGCTACCTGTTTCTGAAATGCAAAGTCTTTTTCCATCTGCTTTATCAGCTTCAAGAGTTCTTCCTCATTGTCTCTCTTTCTTCTTAATTCTTCCGTTAATTTATTTTTTTGTTGCTCCAAATCATTGAGACTTAAATCTTTTCTTTTAAGATGGTCTTCCAGTGTTCTTCTGGTGAAGGTGTTTTCCTCCAACTGATTCCGAAAATTCAGGAGGTTCTCTTCCACGGCAGCTCTTTTGGCCTCGGCCTCTATGGTGAGCTGCCTCACCCGCTCCAGTTCTCTTTCAGCGGCTTCCTTCTCTCTCACAATGGTTTCAAGTTCCCTGCGGTACTGCTTGGCTTCACTTTCAGCCCTTATCTTCTGCAGAGAGATATCTTCTACATTTCTCTGCTGCTTTCTCAATTCATTTTCTGCAGCCTCCCTGACCTTCGGAAGTTCTTCCTCTACTCGGGACTTTTGTTTCTTTAGTTCAGCTACCATTCTTTCCAGCTCACTTATCTTTCCTGTAAGTTTGCTATTCTCAAGCACTGTTGCCTTCTGACGCTGAAGCAGATCTGAATATGCCCCATGTTCAGAAGTCTCCTTACACCTTTTAATCTACAAGAGACATTTTGAAAGTGTCAAGCCTGTTCTGTTCAAAATAGCTTACGACGTATGAATCAATGTTCATAAAAGTACTTACAAAACCAAGTGAACTCAAATGCAGAACAAGTGCTATCACCACCACCACCAGCAGCATCACCTTCTTCAGAGAGGAAGCTTCAGAAAGTCAGCAGTAGAGGACAAAAAATCCTTCACGACAGGTTTTCTGAAGAATATCTTTTTGTCCCTCAGGAATAATTTTATTTTAAAAATTAGCTAGCTTAGAATTTTATAGCAAGAAGGGAACTTACAACAGATGAGGAAAGGGAGAAATGAGGAAGATAGATATTCTGCAAACTCACATTGGGTGAGTGACAAAGTGGGAAATAAAACTCTCACAACGGTGCCCTTTCTTCTCTTGCATGCAACATAATCCTAAGAGGTAGGAAGAACACCCAACACATAGGAACCAAATGACGCTAAAGAATTTAGTTTTCTAGCCTGATAGAAATTTAAAAATGATACTTATATTCCCATGTCTTATGGTTAAAAAAGCAAAGCACAGAATTTTAGAACACAGAGCCAAATTAGGAAATAACATGGGGAAGAAGGAAAATTATATAATAACTTGAAATTTGTAAAGTCAGATCCCTTATTTGTTTATACTTGCCATATTATGACAATTATAATCATCAGAATTGCTAATGCAAAGGCAGCTACAGTCCTGACGGCTTTGGAAAAGATGTGCTTCATATACTCAGAGATTTTGTTGCTGTTGTTAATAACATGCCTCATATGAATCACTTTGACAAGTACCTTTAAATACTCCATAAATATAAAGATATTTGTTAAGTACAATAGCTTTTAAATATATACTTAGGGATTCAGCTCCAATGTATAGAAAAAATTATAAGAAAAATTTTTTACTCTTCTAGGGACAGAATCAATGTCAGCTGGGAGGAGTATGCTTTACACTGATTACAGAACTACATGATCAGGATTAGTTTACAATTACAATTTAATTTCTCTTTATTAATACTCTAGTGTTGTTAGTTTTGTATCATCAACTCAAGATCACCATAAAATAATTTAAACAGGAATAGAGAAATTATTTCAGACAGATTTGTTTTCATTGTGCTTTGGTGAATTTCAAGAATTTAATTTCTATTACAGACCACACATCTTATTTTGCTTCCTCTAATTTCTTGATCTCCAATAATTTTGATGAGAATTTCAGTCGTTTTCTCTGCTAATCTAAATAAGGTTTCTAATAATAATTCATACGAAACAAATCTCATAACCTGTTATCTCCAATACTCTATTTTCTTTATTTTAGTATCAGGGTCAATCCTGTGACACGTGAGCATTTTATCTATTTAAATACTAAGTTTTCAATATTTCTTGAGGAGGTTATTTCTAAGACAGTCTCAGTTCTTTATCAAACCTCCTTTAAAACTTAGCTATTGCTAAGAAATTCTGAGCCATTTCTTTTTCTTGGTCATGCTCAGATTTCAAAAAACTAAAAATTCCCTCAGAAAGAAAATATCTGTTGTTGAACCCTCAATGTCTTCATTAGTCAATGCAGGGATTTGTTAAGAATCTATTCTGGGCGTGGTGGCTCACGCCTGTAATCCCAGCACTTTGGGAGCCCAAGGTGGGTGGATTATGAGGTCAGGAGTTCAAGACAAGCCTGGCCAACATGGTGAAACCCCATCTCTACTAAAAATACAAAAATTAGCCCAGCGTGGTGGCAGGCGCCTGTAATCCCAGCTACTCAGAAGGCTGAGGCAGTGAATTACTTGAACCCAGGAGGCGCAGGTTGCCGTGAGCTGAGATCGCGCCACTGCACTCCAGCCTGGGCAACAGAGGTCTCGGGGGGGGGAAAAAAAAAAAAAAAAAAAAAGAATCATGTTGTCTGGATAACTCTTTGAGTTTTTTAGCATATGTGAGAAAAATTACTAGAAATAATTTAGTCCAATTTCTGACTTGCTTTCTTGTGGATCTCAAACTTAATTGTATAAAAATAACTTCCTTAACTTTTATCTAAATCTTCCTCAATCTTGCCCTTTAATCACAGTGATTAATACTTTGAATATTTTGTTCTCAGCAGACTAAAGAATCTCTCTCTCATATCTAATATCTATTACAGATATTTTTAGTAACATTTCTTTTAACTAAATCAGTATTACTTCTGAAATTAACTTGCATCCATCTTTGATTTTATGTTTATTATAGAAAATTCTGCTTTAAACCAAGGTTTTTCATGTGGGTCTTCAAACCTCAGTTGCAGAAACACCAATCTTTTGAGTCTAAAAATTGAGCTATGTATCTTTTACACGACATTCCATTAATGTAATCTTAAGTGGTAGTTTTTTTTAATCTATTTTAAATTATAGCCTTCGCTTGTTCTTCTATAACCATATTTGCTGGTTTCAATTAATTATAAATCTTTGACATTTTTAAGGACGACAATAATAACTTGCATTCAATTACGGCCTTCTAAAATATTCTTTGTTTCTATCAATTGCTAGTATTCTGCTTCATCAGATAAATCAAGTAAGTGGCCCATATATGTATAATCAGATACGTACTATAAGAAAAGAACTTATTTTATTTTATATTTAACTACTGCATATACAATTTAAAAGATCTGCATACCATTTAAAATGGAATAAGATCTCTCAAAAACTAAAAATATAAGAAAATTATGGATGTTCTTTCATAGATGAAAGATGCATGCAATTAAGATGGTCACAAATATCCTGGTTCTCTTAAGCACAAAGGAAGAGTGTTATAAAGTCTTGCAATTAGCTATGTTAGTGATTTAGCTGCAGAAAACTGTTAACTCTGAACAGACTAAAATAGTTTATAACAGTGGTCACATTTTTAGGAAACTGAGAAAGTAACATCCAATAGATGTTTACTGCTGTTTCGGCTCTCATATGAACGGAGTTACATTAAGCATAATCACCTTTAGAATTTCAATAAAGTCCAATTTAAAATGGCTAATGTCCCACAATTTATTTATTTCAACATTCATTCTACTATTTTTGTCTGTTCTGGGGAATAGAAAGTATATCAAGATAATAAAGCACAGCATACTCCCTTTTACATTAGATACAAGAGCCTTTGGTGACCATTGATTTTTATAAATAACTCCTTACTCTTCCTATTTCTGAATATAATTTTTAAATGCAGAATCAAGGCTGCAGAAGTTCTCCAAATCAGAATGGCATTTAAATAGCCTTTTTAAATGCTATGTGCTATATCTTTTTGCAAAAAAAAAAAAAAAACCCAAAACTCCAAAATTCTTAAAAGTATCATGATTTTGTAAAAACATCTACTACTTTTAAGTTAGCATCTTTACATTATATACAATAATTTTAACTTGAGATACAAATTAATTTAAAATGCTTAAGACAAAAGTGTTCATGTAGTATTCCTGTAGACATCATACCAGCAGTAACTATACTTCAAAGAAGTATACTTCTCAGCTGTGAGAAGGCTGAAAAATATTCTGCCAAACTGCCAAAATTTCATAATTTATTTAAGACATTAACCCCACCATATTAGAGTCTTGAAGTGAAAATGTAAAGTCATGAAATGAAATGACTTTCTATTTGAGTGAATATTAAAGACAAACTAAAATCCTAGGCCTTCAGTCATTTTCACTGTAATTTTATAATTCAATATTTATTTGTACATCTGCTTCTAGCCACATAAATTTATCATGAAACACGTTTTGCTTTCCCAAACTATACTGTAGTTACTGCTCATCTCTAGCTCCTTTATATTTACAGGCTGCTCACTGTTAATGATTACCTCCTCCTCTTCCAGCCTCTTCAATGAATCACCAGCAAATTTAATATATTGTGTCATGAGAGTGACCAGGGCAGTATACCGAGTCCTTAAGTCCATGAACTGCAAGTAAGGAAAAAAATAATAAAAGCATTACCTCCATAACTCTTAAAAAGTTGAATGAATTTTGAATAATAATTACATTAACTAGGCTTTTAGACAGCAAAACACACAACTCCCCCATAATAAATGGTAAGAATGAGCTTATTACTATTGTGCAAATCATAGTAAATGATAATTCTCTTCTAAATTTCACCATGAAGTACATTCATTTATCTCTATAGTTAATAATTAATCTTGAATAAAAATTCGTCAAGGGTTTTTAAAAACCCTTAATAGAATGTATTGTTCTGGGTACAGACTTTCTGTTTGGGATGATGAAAAGGTTCTGGAAATAAACAGTAGTACCAGTTGCACAATATTGTGATATACTGCAATGCCATTAAACTGTACATTTAAAATTGTTAAAATGGCAAGTTTTATACTATGTATGCTTTACCACAATAAAAAATAAAATTCAAAAAGAAAGTGTTCTTTCTTTTATGCCCTTTCCCCTCTTTCTGTCATACTTTTATTACCTCTTGAATAATGAGATCTGCTGAACTCTGCATTCTTCGGCGTTTCACTGGAGATTTTTGTTGTGAATCTACCATGGCCCGGTAGGTCATTGTTTGTAATTCATAGTCCTGTATAAAGGAGTCAATAAAATAAAATGAATTGAAGCAAAGTACTAGAGTTTCATTCTGCATTAAGTTAACACAGATAATTAGAACCTAGATTCACTAACTTAACTTTAGTGATTTGACACAAATCATTAGAACCTAACCTAGATTCATTAAATTAAGTTTAAATACAGAAAATATAGTCGTGTTTCACATGGCAATATTTCAGTCAAGGACAGACTATATACATGATGGTAGCCCCATAAAATTATAATGGAGCTGAAAAACACCTATTGCCTAGTGATGTCACAGCACAATGCGTTACTCATGTTTGTGGCAATGCTGGTGTAAACAAACTTACTATGCTGCCAGTCGTACAAAAGTATAGCACATACAATTATGTTCAGTATGTAATACTTGGTAATAAATGACTATGTTACTGGTCTATGTATTTACCACACTGTACTTTTCGTTGTTATTTTAGAGTGTACTTCTACTTATTCAAAAAAAAAAAAAAAGTTAACTGTAAAACAGTTTCAGACAGGTCCTTCGGAAAGTATTCCAGAAGAAGGCATTGTTATCATAGGAGCAGATGGCTCCGTACATGTGATTGCCCCTGAAGACCTTCCCGTGGGATTTGGAGGTGTAAGACAGTGATACTGATGATCCTGACTTTATATAGGCCTAAGCTAATGTGTATGTTTGTGCCTTAGGCTTTAACAAAGAAGTTTAAGAAGTAAAAAAAAAAAAACAAAAAACAAAAAAAACAAAAATTAAAAACAGAAAAAAGCTTACAGAATAAAGATAAAAAGAAAGAAAATACTTCTGTATGGCTGTATAATGTGTTCATTGTTTTAAGCTAAGAGTTATGACAAAGGAGTCAAAAGGTTAAAAAAATTACAAGTTTATAATGTAAAAAAGTTACATTAAGTTAATGTTAATTTATTATTGAAGAAATTTTTTTATAAACTAGTATAGTCTAAGTGTATAGTGTTTATAAATTCTATAGAGGTGTACGGTAATGTCCTAGGCCTTTACCTTCACTCACAACTCACTCACTAACTCACCCAAAGCAACTTCTAGTCCCGCAAGCTCCATTCATGGTAGGTGCTCTATACAGATATACCATTTTTTATATTGTATTCCCTATTTTTATTATACCTTTTCTATGTTTAGATACACAAATAGATACCATTATATTACAGTTGCCTACACTATTCAGTACAGCAACATGCTGTACAGGTTTATAGTCTAGGAGCAAGAGGCTGTACCATATAGCCTGTGTGTAGAAAGCTATAACATCTAGGTTTATGTGAGTGCACTCTACGATGTTCACACAATGAAAAAATCACCTAACAACGCATTTCTCAGAACATATCCCCTTTGTTAAGCAACACATGACTGTACTGCAAAATTACATTTTTAGTAATCTATCCAATCCTGGAGATGCTTCCAAGATGGGGACAAAATCAGAAACATGTAGGGTGGTCAGGTAATTTCCCAAGTCTGTTTGGAAGCTCATGGAAATACAGGTAACAATAGTGTAGCCCTATGCAGCCCCCCTTTCCCGGCTAAGCAATGGAACTATGGATCTGGAAGGCTAAAACTGAAAAGTTATCAATGATAACTTGAAAAGCATGAAAAATGTCCCCCTAAGTGAGAAAGTTAGAAGTTCTCCCATGAAATACCCTAACAATGCTAAAGAAGAAAGAAAGAGAGAAAAATGATAAGAAACCAACTACAGAGCTAATTATTGTGGTGGCTGGGAGTGGCAGGGGTGTACACATGTGAGAGAGAAGAAGATGAATGAATTGGGGGGCTATCATGTGACTAATTTCACAAAGGATTATTAGATAAGTGTCAAAAAAATTCAAATGAAGATTCTTTTTAGTTTTTAACACTGAGTGAAATGACTAGCATGGCTTTGAAAGTACATGTAGAATCACATACCTGAATATTAAATTTTACTTAAGTGAATGAATCTTCCTACCTTCACTGTAGCTGAGTACTGTTCTGCATATTTTTGACACTCGTCCATTTTGCTCTGTTTCATTTCTATTTCAGACACCAACATCTATAAATATACACAGTTTAGAAGAAAAATGACAAGGAATTCAGCTATTCTACTACATAAGATGCTCAGTAACTAAGACATATCTATACCACTTCACGGTATAGCTCCTTAGCCCTTTGCACTTAATATGCAACTTGCCTTATGGGTAAATTACAAACTTCCAGATTAAGCCACAGAAGTGACCCACCCCATGTGGCTTTCAAAGCAGAAATTACTAAACTCCTTAGGAATTATCCAAAAGCAGACTCGATGCCCTTGGCCACCACCTATTCCTGAAAAAAAAAAAGAGCTATCTGTGACTGGCCCCTAAAGATAGAATAAAAATCGCAAAGCATTCAAACTTTCTGTCAAATGTGGTGTTTAATTTTCCATAGATAACCATTTTTACTTATTTAGGAACCCAGAAAACTACTGTGGCCAGCAAAGTGTCAAAGAGATTTCTATACCTATGATTAAATAAATTATCATCAGGAATTTGAAAACTATCCCAACACTCTCCACTTTTGGATTACTCATGCTTTCAAAAACTACTTCCAAGAAATAAAAATAAGTCATGTATGTAGGTTTGGGTTGCAAGATTTTAATATTTTTGATATACTCTCCACCTTCCTCTAAAGAGTTGGTGACTTTTTCATTTAACATAAGAAAGGAAGATGAGGAGCATGACTGACCAAATGCAAACATAACTTCAGTAGAGGGAGTTATTTTTACATACCTTCTGTTGATTCAGCTGTGTGGCTAGGGTTTTACTATTTTCAGGCTGATTTTCCTGAATCTTTCTCTGAGTAGTTTCAACCTGCTGGATCCAATCATCTAAAGGGTGGTAAGTATCTCTGTAGTACTTCAGTGATTTGCCAATGCCCTCTAAGTCCCGTAACCTAAGAGGATAGTAATGGAATAGTCACAGTGTCCAACAACATCCATCAGGAGGGTGGAAGATGTAGAGATGGGAGAGACAAAATAACTGGACTGCAATGCACTAAGCACAAGAGGGGTATGTATAAAGAACTCAAGGCTGCAGCACCCTGAGACACACCTCCAAGGGCATTCCTTGTTGGCTTTGGGTTGAATATAAACATTCTGCTCCTTGAGTTGCGCAATTTAGTGACAGTGATTATTCTAAGAACAAGCCCAAGAGGCTAAAGCTAAAAAGCAAGAAAAGTGGAAACTTAACCATAATTATTATCAATTACAGTATCTTGAATAGTAAGGCTTGCATCAAATGGCAGTTCAGTTTTGAAATAATGATAAGGTAGTCCAATGAAGGGTTCAATATGGTCTCAGAGAGTATTTTCCAGAAGCTGTGATTACATACTTGTCTCTATGATTTTAAAAACTACCACATTAAACCTATGCATCATATTTGTTACAGAGATAACACATATTTGAACATAATTTTATTTTTTGAGAATGGCACTGTATCATAAAAGCATTTTATTTGCATTAATATAAGCATGAAAATGAATGAGAAAGGACACAAATTCATTTATTTTAAGATGAACCCTAAAATCTTTTTTAATTCAGTAACTGAGGAAATGATTTTGACTTTCCTGTATCTTCAATTAAAATGAACATCAGGGCATCTCCATTTATTTACATTTCTTAAGTCCAGTATAGAAGCTACACACAGCCCTATCACATGTATGCTTCATGCTCTTACTAAGTCATGGTTATTTGAATATTATAAGTTGGTAATAATTAGAGAACTACATTGTTTTTTCCTTCAGAAAAGGCAAGCAGATTAACTACATAAATGCTAGAACATACGAATAGAAACAGAGTTGAAAAAAATGCTTATTTTGAAGTTAAATGTCTTACTAAAGTCATCCAAGAAAGAAAGAAATATGGCTAAGTGGAGGTATTGTAATTAACAAATTAACTATGGCAGTAAAAAACATAGCCTCATGTTTAGATTTTACTCATTTACCATAGATAGACATTAAATCTGTGCTAAAACTGAACAAAAATGGATACTAACCTGTTGTCAATCTGCACATGAACATTTTGCCACCTTTCAACTAATTGATCTGCTTTTTCTTTGTGCCAGTCAAAATCAAGGTCCCGTTCTTTATACGTTTTAAACATTTCATCACTGATGGCTTTAGCTTTCTGCAACTCATCCTCTAATGCATGGAATACCTGTCTCTTTTCATCTACTTCAGATCTCCATTGCTAAAATACATTAATTGGTAAAAGTTATAAAAATATACAAAATATACATTTTCATATACATATACTTTCATATATACATATACATATGTATATACTTTCATATACAAAATGTTACATTAGTTCAAACTTTACAAAATTTTCAATATTTGACTGTACTCTGATTTTTTAATGACAATTTTAAAGTTCAGCCTAATAAAATTTGTATATCAACAAAATAAAATATATTCCATAGGCAAGTTTGCTACCTCCAATAATAAAGTAAGTCTTTTTCATTGTAGGCTTTTAAGTGCCTACTAATCCCATTGTTAAAAAGGAATACATGCATTAAAAATCACTGACATAACTTTCAAAAATTGATTTGCAATAGTTTCAACACTTGCTAAAGAAATACATATAGATGAGTTGAACTACAAGTCTTTTTCCTTTCTCAGATTAACTTTTCTATTTACCTCCTTGATAGCTTAAATTAACTTCTTTTTTAGCAAGTTATCTATTACAAATAATTTAAATAATTTAATTTTTAGCTTCGACTCCTCTTGCTACCAACATGAATTGACTATCAAAAGCTACTGTCAAAAGGGTTCGAACTTCAAATGAGAACTCTCCTCAAGCTAAAATGATTGAACATACTTATTTAGAGTAAGCTGTGAGATCAGAGAGACACAAATGGAATAAATCCATTCAAAAATCCAAGATATTTAATGCTTGATGTTTGAAGATCTAAGTGCTAGAGAAATACCTGTAGAATATGATATTTAAAAATAGCCAAAAGTGAGTCTCATACCTTTAAAGTACTTATTAGATTCTCAATATTATTCTTGTCAGCTATAACTGCTTCTTCTTCACACAGTTTAGTTTCATAGAGTTTTACAAGGGCTTCTGCAGCTTGAGTGTTTTTTAACACCAAGTTAACAGTTTTTAACCTTAAAAAGGAAATTAAACAATAGCCACCTATTGTTAAATGTTTACTTTTGCATAATGTAGTCCTGAAGCACCATTATGACACATGACATAACATGTTCTTCACCTTGGAACACTGATACATTTACCATGAAACTAACATTTTTCTGGCTTTCTTCTTAATAGAGAGTATGTGCTCCAACCCATCCCCTGACCCACAAGTGGTATTCAGCAAGAGATTGCAACATAAGATGGTTTCTTTCTAACTTTATTTAAGTATGAGACGAAAATTCATTGGCTACAACTGCTGAGCTACCCAAATTACACGCAAAATGTGGGAGGACCATACATTACACACTAATCTCTGAAGCACATCCACTATCAACATAGAGAAGTGTCATCACTCCATAAAAATAACGTATTTCCAGGCTGGAGTGCAGTGGCGCGATCTTGGCTCACTGCAACCTCCACCTCCCATTTTCAAGCAATTCCCCTCCCACAGCTTCCCAAGTACCTGGGACTACAGATGCCTACCACCATGCCTAGCTAACTTTTGTATTTTTAATAGAGATGAGGTTTCACCATGTTGGCCAGGCTGGTCCCAAACTCCTGACCTCAGGTGATCCACCCGCCTTGGCTTCCCAAAGTGCTGGGATTACAGGCATGAGCCACCGCGCCTAGCCAATAATGTATTTCTTAAGACAAAATAAAGTGTAATATTTATATTAATAAAAATAAAATTTTAAATTAATAGTAAATAAAAATGAGAGTTGTATGAAGCAATTTATTGAGATAGCAGTTACATACTTATCTATGTAAGTGGAAGACATAGAATAGACTTGGTTCATGTTCTGAAGGACCACATTAAGCTCCGATCGTAGGGTAGGGACTGATGAAGAGGCCGCTGCTTGACTGAAAAACTCCTCACACTTATTTGTGATAGTTCCCAAATCATCCTTAAGTCGTTCCAGCTCTTTCTTTAGTTTCTATAGAACAGAGAACAAACAAAGGTATCAGGCCATCACCTATGATTAGGTGTTTTTCTTAAACTAGTTTAAAAACACACATTTCACATTAAGACCAATGACTTAGAAATATACATATTCTTTGCTTTTTATCAAAGAAACCACGCCATGGCATTCAAGTTTTACAATCAATAATTCCCTTACTGCTCATCTCCTTAGGCTCAACATCTAACTTAGTACTTTTGCACACAGCAGGTGTATAATGACTTTTATTACAAGTCCTTATGTCCTTCATCACAATGAAGGTGAGTGTGTACATATTCTCATGTTTACCTGAGTCAGAGGTAGACTGAATCCTAGTTTATAATCAGCAATAATTACATAATCAGACCTCACCTCACACCAGACTGGCTAGTGTGAGTGTACAAAACTGAACATTAAGAAGTCACAAGAGATGATACATAAGGTCATTAAGAGAGTTAGTTTTTTTCCCAACATATTTATAGCTCTCACCTCTTGTTCTGTGATTCTGAACACACTTTCATGCAAATCATCTCTTTCCAGGGGAGTTCGAATCTGTCTAATCAGCCGATCTTCACAGTTCTCTAACCTAAGTCTAATGTTTCGAACTTCAGAGATGTAGAGATTATAAACTGACTCCTCTTGCTCCTCTGTGAAAATAAATATAATGTTTAGAAAATACCTTGTTTTCTATCTCTTAGAAGCTTCTGTTTATGTTTTAATATGACAACTTTGTTATTACTGGGACATAGCTAGTCAAGCGAATGGTTCCTGTTTTCATCACAAACCCATTCTAAAGGTATAAATCTTAAAACATAAATCTTAAAATTTAAGAAGAATTAATAATATTTCCCAAATGCCATTTGAAGTACCAATTTCTGATTAAATGCTGTCCAAAATAGTATGTTGCTATTTTACATTCACAAAAATGTAAATTATATTAGCTACAGATTAATTACAAAAATCAAATAAAAATCCTTAAAAGTAAAAAGTAGGTGAATAACATTCAATGTTTAAGATTTTTTAAAAATAGAATATTACTAATAAAATTGTCTCTAAAATCAAAAAAGTTCAAAATAAAATCTTTATCTAACAAAAGTTAACTGGGCAAAAACCTTTTGCTTTAATCCTTGTATAAAATCCAAGTTTGGTAAGTGGGAAAATAATTGAATCTTTTCTGAAACTGAAGGATTGCAAAATAGTGAAAATGATGAAAAGTAAGAATTCGTTGTTTGTCCAACCAGTTGGTTGGCACCTTTTATTAATTCATCATTTGGAAACAAATAAATCCCTTCTTGAGTCTTCCTACCTCAAACATGCTTTTACTGTTCCAGAAATTGTGTCTACATATGATAGGCTGAGTGATACAATATACCTAAGATTGAGATTCCCATTGAGAGCAAAAATTAGCCAGAACTAAACACCTATGGGGAAAAAAAGACGGGGATCCCCATGCTTTACCTCTTTCTGCAGACTTAAGAAGTTCTTGATAATACTGCTTACATACATTAACCTCCTTTTCCAGTTGTGTTATATCTGAGCCTGAAAAGATTTGGGACTCCTGGCTATCTTCCAGAAAATCTTCAAAACGAGATTGTAGATTACTTAGAACTTGCTGATGTTCACCAGGCAGCATTGTCTTTATCTAAAGAAGACCAAAGACTCATGTAATTCATTCTATTACTAATAGATTTGAATGGGATACACTTCAAATTGGTTGTATGGTATATGCCAATCTAAACAAATAATCATAAATAGAAACATTTGAAATTAACTGTCTTTTTCATTAACAATTTTAATTTTTTTTTGAGACGGAGTTTCGCTCTTGTTGCCCAGGCTGCAATGGCGCAATCTCGGCTCACTACAACCTCCCCCTCCCAGGTTCAAACAATTCTCTTGCCTCAGCCTCCAGAGTAGCTAAGATTACAGGTATGCGCCACCACACCTAGCTAATTTTGTATTTTTAGTAGAGACAGGGTTTCTCCACATTGGTCAGGCTGGTCTCGAACTCCAGACCTCTCAGGTGATCCGCCAAACTCGGCCTCCCAAAGTCCTGGGATTACAGGTATGAGCCACCGCACCCAGCCAACAATTTTAACGACAAAGAAAAACAAGTCTACAAAACTCAATAAATGAAATCAACTGTACCCATCATTGTATATCCAACAACTACATTCTGTCTCCCCATCTCACAGTAAGCACTGAATGAAATTCATGATTTCCGGATTTCCTAAATTCTTAAAAAGTGTTTTATATGCTGTGGGCATATAACAAATATTCACTGAATAAATGAATATTAGCATGGATTTGCCGGACTCCATCCTATTCTACAGCAAACACAAACACCACCACACATATGAAAAGGCACGCACATTTTTGGACATATTGGGTTAACATATAGATTCACACTTACTGAAGCCACATTGCTGGCTCGAATTCTATCAATTTCATTGATGAGATAATGCCAGGATACTACACTCTTCATGTTTATGTGAGACTCATGCCAAAGAGTCAGGACATTCTGATACTGTTGCTCAATTCTGAAATACATGAAAAAGAACTCAGATTAATCTTTTTACTCCCTCTGAAAACACACTGCAATTTTTCTTTCTGTGTGAAATATTCCATGTTTATTAGTTCTAGAGACTTCTGATCCTGTGGGGTGTTGACACAGTATTAATTGTTTCTTCAACCTTCAGAGAGCCCCCAAAACTAGATCAATGTTTTCAGCTAATATATACAAACCTGTTGGCAAAGTCCACCGCTTCTTTGTTTGGCGGAGGAACGGTGAAGCACACAGATGGGACCATAGCCTCGTTCCCAGTAGGACTAATGACCTTCCATTTAGCACGATGAGAGTTATTCGCCAAAACACATTCATCATCTTTGTAAATGGTTATCTGGTTTTAAATAAAGAGCAGAGTAACTCAATGAGGTCACTGTTAACTGTTTTCCATACTCAATCCTGGGATTTTTTTTGTTTTATGAGGGAGGAAATCATCACTAGTTAGCAATATGATCTCATTTACAAAATATATGATTAATGACAGAAACTGGTGTGTTTCTAGGAGTTGCAAGTACCTCAATTTGTCTGTAGTCACAGATAGCTTTGATTGGAATAGAAGTTTTGAGTGGACAGTCAGAATTCCTTGGCTTCAGTTGAATTATTGTTTTTGCTTTTCCCATTAGGCTTGCTATAGTGCTTTTGTACTGCAGAAGTTCTTCTTTCTCTTCCTAGGTAATAAATACAGTGAATTTTAAGAAGTAAAAGACTTGTACTCTCCATGCCTTCAGCACTTCACACAAATTAAGCTTCATCAGAAAAGTCTTCTCTGACTACCTAGTCTAAATTTTCAATCATTCCCCCTCCACCCTGTCTTGTATCCCTCTTCCTTTCTTTGGTTTGTTTGGTTTTCTTTTTCTTCTTTGACATTTACGCTACCTAACATATTATACAAATTTTACTTATTTATCCTATTTATTGTCTAACTCCCTCTCTAGCATGTAAGCATAATGGTAGAGATTCTTGTCTGCTTTGTTCACTGCTGTAGCTCTAGAACCTAAAACAGTGCCCAGGATATATTAAGAACTTAAAAAGTATTTGCAGAATGAATGACTAAACACACACGTGCACACACACACACACACACACACCCCACTATAAAACCATCTTAAAATATCAAAGCTATCACATAAAAAAACACTTTTGTTGTATTTGTTGCCAAAAGAATACTAAAACTGAATGTGCAAATGTGTAATTGAATTAGTGGGAAATATCAAGAGTGCCAATAAAATACAAAGTTCTGCTCATGTAAAACACTAATCTAATCACTTATGCATACTTATAAAATGCATAGGTTTTGTATTAGTACCATTGATTCCTGAACAAGGTCTTCTAGCTTGTGAATGCTGCTTGATCTATCGCAGCTGTACTTCCGCTGAATGGCATCTTTTAGATTCCTTAGGTAATCAGTAGCTTCTTTGGCATCATTGAAAAACTAAGGAAAGAAGAAACCTGGCAGTTAAAGTATGTTAAATACCAGCAAAGCACACAGCTGTCACCCTCCAAAACCAAGGTCCTATGTGTACCCCTCAGAAGTGAGAACAGAATAAAAGCACAAGATAGCTTAATAGTCACATCCTTCCTTGGACCAAAGAATAACCCTTGAAGTTGAATAGTGTCCAAAACTTATGTGTATATGATGTTTTGACTCTCTATTATTTTGACTGAAGGTCTGTTTTAAATTAAGATTTAAACAATTTTTAAGTAGGAGTGAAATTCCAAGAATACTTAAAAACTTCTATGATTTTAGAAGTTCAGCAGTTATAGCTGGTTGATTCTCTATATGAAAACAGTTCCTAAATAAGAGACACATTTGTAGAGTAGAACAAAGATTTTAGGATATCTTAAGAGATTTTTAAAGGATTCCTGCATTAACAGAATACTTCAATCTATCTCATAGGACATAAAACCAACTCTTCCAGCCTACAAAGGAAACAATTCACATTATATATATATATATGGAAGTTACGATTTTATCGAAGTTATGATTCTACTCACATACCTCAAAATACGCAGTGTTCTCCTTTATGTGCTGCTCCACACACTGGCAGAGCTGTAAGATCCAGCTCCACTGCGTCTGCATTGCTGCTCTGTAGGCCTTAAAGATAAAACAGAGCCATCAATACTAACTGGAGAGAAACAAGGCACACATACCTTTTGATACTGATGCTTCTAAATGCTAACTCCACTATCTAAATAGATGACCAATTGTTTTGGCAGAATAAGACTTGAATATCAAGGCAGTGACTGGGCATGGTGGCTCATGCCTGTAGTCCCAACACTTTGGGAGGCTGAGGCAGGCGGATCACCTGAGGTCCGGAGTTCAAGACCAGCCTGGCCAACATGGTGAAATCCTGTCTCTACTAAAAATACAAAAATTAGCCAGGTGTGGTGGCACATGCCTGTAATCCCAGCTACTCGGGAGGCAAGGCAGGAGAATTGCCTGAACCCACGAGGTGGAGGTTACAGTAAGCCAAGATTGCGCCACTGCACTCCAGCCTGGGGAACAAGAGTGAAACTCCATCTCAAAAAGAAAAAAAGAAAAAAAGAAAATCAGGGCAGTACAATTTTCCTCTTATCTAAGTCTTCTCACTTATACAAAGTCAGTCCTAAAGTTAAAATATAAATTTTTAAACCACGCAAGTTGATTTATTTTCAATTTTAAGCTTCTTGAAATTTCTTCTTAAAATGTAAGAAAAAAATTAACTCTTGCTACGGGAAAAAAATATTTAAAAACTAAAATAAATGCAAGCTATCCCTCCTATCTACAAAACCAACGCTTGACTCCTTTGCCACCAGCTCTTACATCTGCTTTGTGGAATCCTCCGGTATGTTTTCTTTTGTGGCACATTCATCTCTCCTTTCTCTGAATTTTTATGGTGCTAGATCATAAAATATACCTTCTAACACAGAAATACATGGTTATGTAGTTTTCTCTTTGTTTTTGCTGGGGTAAGGTTTGGGGAGGGTGGAAAAGGAAATGTGTGTACTCCCAAATCAGTGTAATTCTGAAATTATAATGATGAAAATACTAGGAATTTTTATTTTTATTTTAAAAATGTGTTTCTTGAACTTTAATTCAATACAGAGTGTATCTTTCATGTAAACAATATTGTAGAAAGGATACCTACTTCCTTAAGGAAACATGAAATATTCTTTTCTATTTAAGGTGCAATTCACTGATTTCCAGAAGAGGGCACTCGAGATGCTTTAATGACTTTTAAGTAAGCCTGTCATTTTTCCTCCTTTTGGAAAAGCTCATTCCTGCTGAGCTATAGTTAGGCAGCGTTTCCGAATGGAATGTATGATGCGGCATTGAAAATCTGGCAACATATCATGATCATATTCTACCTCAAATTAAGCTACTTTCAGTAAATTGGCTAGAAAACATGTATCATATATTCTTTTTTCATATAAAACATGAAACAGTATTGATAATTAACTAAATATTATCCATGTACCCACACAAGACACTGGATAGGCCAATGGGATCATAAAGATGACCAAGGTTTCATTTTACTTGAGAAATTTTTCATTAATTAAATTATAATTTCTACATAAAAGTGATCAGAGTGACATTCACATGTTCCATTCCCATCAAAATTCTTGGCCCATAATCGTATTTCCTAACAGTTTTCATCTCTCTACCCTAAGAAATACTCTCTTTTTAGTTTATTAGTGTACAAAACCACATACCAGGCCCTCCATTATTCTACTTTCCTTTCCCAAAAGGTTCCCTACTCTTCTACGTTTTTAACATTCATATGTGACATTTCATGTAGACACAAAACTGTATTTTATATAAAAGATCATACATACCATCCCTAAAACTTCCTGATGAGCCTAGAATTATACTAATATTTTGAGTTATTATGATTTCAGCGAACCTATCAGATTCCTTTCCTCAATTGTGAGTTTGAAGCATGACAACTTTCAGGACAAGCATCATTTTTTTTCCTCTGGCAAAATATCACATCTGACTGCCTATGAATGACAATCCCTAAGCCCATGTGTGACAATCCCTACTTTCTTACATAACCCCCCATCCTCCATTCAGAAAGTCACTAACTCTGTCTAATATACAATTTAAAACATTGTTCCAACTGCACAGGCAACCTGATAAATCCCATCTCAATTTTCCACTTCTGAATTTGAAATGTTCACTGCACATTACAAAGCCTTGTCACGATGCTGTCCCAATACACCTCACAAAACCAGAGCATAAATAAAAGTAGTAAACTGAATCATAACAGCTGGTATTTTTTTGAGAACACATAATGTACCAAAAACTATACTAAGCAATAAGAGTAAATTATTTCCTTCTTATTCTCATCACAACTCTATGGATTAGAGGTAATTTCTCCCATTTCTGGTAGGAAAATGAGGCTTGGCAAGACTATGTCACTTGTGCAATGTTACACAATCAGTAATAAATAATATGGCAATGCTTATATAGAGAAGGTATACATATAAAGGTATTTATATTTACAGTAATACATCTTCTCAGCCACAGAGACTGACAAGGGTACTTTTATTCTAAGTGATGGGTGACATACTTAGAGCCAGAGAACAGAAGGCAGTCAGTACAATTTGTCAGAAACATTATTTTTGAGCCAGGTTTTAATAAAAGTTAGATGGTTTGTAATTTTCAACTGCTCCGCAACAAAAGAATCTGAAGGGAAATAATCATATCAATATTCAACCAACACCATTACACTGTCCAGCTTACCTCAATAGTCAACCGGGCTGGATGGTTTTCTAGAAGTAGCTGCTCTGCTATCTCTTGAACTGATTTAATATTTTCTTCCTTTTGATCAAGTTCTCTCATTAACTCCTTCAAGAAAGAATTAAGAAGTGTGTTAGAAAAATATATAAACCTAAAATGCAACCCTAGTATGCAAGTACAAAGGGTGTACTTACAGCATGATAATCTTTTTTCCTAGCTACGTTGGTGTTTCTCTCACTCCAGTCATAAGCAACTTCCTCCTCTTCTTTTTCATTCAACCAAATAAGTTCATTAGTCGCACGACTTACAAAATTATGGAGTGTATCAAGGTGCCGTTCCTGATTCCTGGATGTATTCTTTAGTAAGGAAAAACATCATAAGAATCATGTTTTTGCCAAATATAGATAAGGGAAACAGAAGGTTTAAAAAAAAAAAACTTACCAAGAGTTTTGCATACTGACTCTCTAATCTGTGCAACTTCTCTGCATAAGTCAGTTTAAGAGGTGCTGTCATTTGAATCTATAACATGAGATTAAAAAGACACTCCAGTTAGGAATCTGAAGGAATTCTGACTCACACTTAATGTATCTATTATTGATTTACAGGGTCTTTATGTAAAAAGCAAAACAAGAGTAAACTAAAACAAAATATATACAAATTTTAAATTCACATACCTCACTGATTTTAGCTTCTTTGAGGCTAGATTCAAATTCTTCAATAGCTCTATGAACATTTTTATGATTTTCTAAATGGCTTTCAACACTTGGCAAATCTGAGCCCCATTCAGTGCGGTCCAGCTGTACCTTCAAACAGTAAAATACTAAGTTTAGAAAAGAAATTGCTAACAATAAAGACGGAAACACTCAGGTAAAGTAAACTCTGTTTTACCTGCATCTCTTCAACCCAGTTCAAAAGATCCTGAACAAATTTCATGTTGATTTCCTCTTCTGTTAAATTTTGATCTAGCAAAGAAGACTTTAGAAGGGGTTTTCGGATCTGCATCAGCTTCAGAGTTTGCAGTGAATTTGGCTCTACTCCTGAACTGAAATTTGGAACTGATCCTGATGGGAAACCAGGTGTATAAGCTGGAGTGACAGATGGAGTCAGGCGGGAAGTCATCCCTGATGACAGGCCAGAAGTCATACTAGAAGAGGTTAGGGAAGGTGTTAAACTCTGGGTCAGCCCTGAGGTGAGACTAGGGTGTAAGGTCTGCGCAAATCCTGAGTTTAAACTTTGAGTGATTCCTGATATCATGAGCTTTGTCTGTTCTGTTGTCAGCATGCGTCCTTTGCTGTACACAGAAGAACATTCGTTTCTTAAGGCCATAATTTCATCACGCAGTTTTGCAACCCTGAAAAGAAAATCCAAAGGGATAAGGTGAAATACAAAAGGCACTTGTCACAAAGAGTGAACTCTAATGTAAATTATAGGCTTTAGTTAATAATGATGTATCAATATTGGCTTATCAGTTTTAGCAAATGTGCCACACTAATGCAAGACGTAAATAACAGGGGAAGAGGGAGGTATAAGGGAGCATATGGGAACTCTGTATTCTTCACTCAATTTTTCAGTATGCCAAAATTGCTCAAAAATATAAACAAGAAAAATGAGGAGATAATTGTAGTTATATTGGTAAAATTTTGCATCATGATTTTTTTCAATGAGCACTGTACTATGAGGACTTTCAATCTTATTTGTCTTTATAACTATCATTTATAATGAATACAATTACTATAGCATATGATCAATTTTACATTTATGTATATATTTTTCATATTTAGAATTACTATCGATTCCTAAAGGTGAAATTACCGGGTCAAAGGATCATTTAAAATTTTTGCATTTATACATTCATACTCACACACACAGAAAGAGAGAGAGAAAGAGAGAGAGAAACTATAGCCTGAAATATTCCATACCTACCCCCAAACACACACTTCTCAGTGACAAAGGTTTTCATACACATATTTTCTTTCAAGATTTTGTTATGAACATTTTCATAATAGGATAAACCGAAAACTAAAAAGCTGAATTAAAAATGACACTTTTTGGCCAGGCACGGAGGCTCATGCCTATAATCCCAGCATTTTGGGAGGCCAAGGCAGGTGGATCACTTAAGGTCAGGAGTACAAGACCAGCCTGGTGAACACAGTGAAACCCCGTCTCCACTAAAAATACAAAAAATTAGCCAGGCATGGTGGTGGGTGCCTATAATCCCAGCTACTAGGGAGACTGAGACACGAGAATCACCTGAAGCCAGGAGGCAGAGGTTGCAGTGAGCCGAGATCGTACCACTGCACTCCAGCCTGGGTGACAGAGCAAAACTGCATCTCAAAAAAAAAAAAAAAAAAAAAAGACACTGTCTTACATTTTTTCTCTTTCAAACATCCCATGAATACTTTAAATATATGTAAATGTATGTATATAACATACATACATCTAGTGGATTCATTTTAATGAGTTAGCTCCTGCAGCAGTATTATATGTACCATAAAATATTTTTTCTATTGCTAATCTTTAAAAAACAAATATCTACTTAAACACCAAAATATACAAAAATGTGACACACACTTTCAACTACAAAAGAGCAAAGAAATATATTTCATAAAATTTTCATATTCTACATTCCTATTTCAAATGCCCATGAAACAGTTATACAAAAAAAGGACAGAGAAAGAATAAGTAGCACTCTTACCTCTGTACCAATTGATCTGCCTGGTAGTATTTTCCATCAATAAGAATCTGTACATCAATTACATGCTGGCGTAAAAGGTTCTCACATTCAAGTATATACCCGGCAATTTCTGCTTCATTCTGAAACTGCACTCCTGATTCTAATCTTTTAGAATCCTGTATTTTAGAAGAACGCAGTATTAATTCTGTGAAACAAGTTTAAAAACGACCTCAAATATAAAACATCAAATATTGGAACAGAAGCCTACTTGGGCTTTCTTTAGTTTTCCTTGTTGGTTCAAAAACATGTTTTCCCTCTTCTTGTCTCTCAGAGAGCAAACACCAATCACAATCTTTAACAAACTTTAAGTTTCAGTGGAGAATAGTACCAAGAATCAACCAAACATTATGCAAAAGTTTTAGTTCATCCAAACGCACAGTGAATCCTCTACACCACAACTTCAATGGCTCTTAAAATTAACTTACAGACTGAAGAGCATTTCGAGCAAGTATTAGTTTGTCTTCACAGATGACACTGTCCCTCTGAACTCGGTGGGCAATCTGTTGCAACATTTCTAACCTAAAAGATGAGACAAAATAAAATAAAGCTTTTCCCTTTGAAGTCAAAGAGCTCACCATTCCTGAAAAGTGCTGCCCATCAAAAAGTAAACACAATCCCACACCAATGATTCAATACCTGCGTCCATCAAAGGATTCATTGCCGAAGCTAATGCAAGAGTTGATCAGTGTTGGACCATAATGAACCGAGAGAAGATTTTCATTCGAATCAAGACTGGTTCGAGTGCTGGTAGTGTTACTAAACACAGAATCACTGCTACGGTAACTATAACTACTACTGTGCATTTTTATTCCTGAAACTATGTTCTTTCTTTGATCATTCAAAGTAGACTGAAAGGTAGGAGGTCTGGAAAAAGCTCTACTTCTAACGGTGAAAAGTGGCAGCTGAATATTACAGCTTTTAATGGCTCCTTAAATATGCTTCAACATGCATATGTAACACACAGCAAATAATATGCTGATAACTATTCAAAAGAATCTAGCCTAAAGCCATTCGCTTGCTAGCTGAGGTTTGCCTTTTGTAGCTTGTATTAAAACCCTACAAGTATGAACAAAGCAGGCAGATTGGGCGTCACTGCAAAGGATATGCCAAATATTTGCACTAAGAGTCATCCAATTGCAACCACCTAAAAAACAACTCAGATGCCTCACAGATGTCCAGGATAACTAGTAAAGATTATTCTGGCAATACCAATCATTAGCTAAAAGAACACAAATATCCAGTCATAGTCTGACTTCCGAAAAGACCAGGTCTGTGCTGAATAATGTAAGGAAGGCAAACAGCTAGAAATTATGAAGTACCTATAAACAAATGAATTTGATAAGAAGAAAGCACAGTTCCATTTTAACCACCATGTCATTTGTTTATTAGGTTAAATTAATGGAAAAATATCAATTTACTTTTCTTTATATGACATGCTCCCAGTAATGTTACTTCTAAACCTTCTATAAAGTGCCAAGTAGAATACTGAAGCAATGCTTACAAATTTGTCTGTGCTTGTTTTTCCATTCTATAGGGTATTACATGGCATAAGAACGCTGTCTCTTTTCCATTTGTTTTTCATATACTTCCATGCCACATAGCTATTATTCGCAATACATAGACAATGCCAAAAAACTTGCATGAAGAAACATGAAGGCATTTATCCAACCAGGCTCCTAAATATTTTCCTACCTCCAATAATACTGTTACTTCTCCACTCTAAGAATAGATATTTTTCTTTTCAGGGATCAAGAAAGGGGAAACTTGAGAGTGACACATCAATCGCTTCTCAGCCTGTTGGCTAAGATCAAGTGTGAGAGTACCACATCAAATACAGTGAGTGAGCAGAACAGCTCAAAACAATAACAGTGGAACCTAGCATTTATTAAGTAATTATTATGTGCAATAAATTAATCATTTTAGATACATAACTCATCTCATAACCACCTAATGTAGTAAGCACTATTACATCCTGTTTACAAATGAGGAAACCGAGGCTTAAACAGTTAAAGAATTTGTCTAAGATCATACAACTTGGCAGGCTGAGCTAATAATCTAATTTAAAATTGAGTGGCTTCTAGGCCCTGAACTCTCAACCACTCTCTGCCTTCTTTTATGAACATATCTTAAAATTCAGCTACTGTTCTGATGCCTAAAAATCTACTCTGTATTCTCTGGAATACTTCTCCATTATTTCAAATGATTAATGTAGTATCTCATTTTAATCACCCAGAATTACCTCTTCCGTAAAAGCTGCATCCTGTATATTTCTGGCTTGTTTTGGTTTTAATAATCCAGTTACGTACACATATTATTACACTTTAACATAAACGTAATTAGTAATTTAATAAAGGACTGACATGTTAGACTTGCTCTCATATATTTATTTTATGCATTATTCCACAATGTTGAATCTTGAAGTCAACGTATAAGGCACAGAGAACATGACAATACTGAGCACCTCTAATGTGTGTCAGGCGCTGTGTAAAGCACTGGCAATGCAAGGGACAGAAAAAAACAAGGGTTTCTCTCCACATTTTTTGGAGGTCATATCTGTGGAACAGGCAAGCCTTAAGCAATAACAGAAATAAATATAAAAATACAACCAAGATAAGCACTATGAAGGAGCAATACATGTAAACATGAGAATTTTAAGCAAGATATCTGAACTAGCCTAGGAAACTATGGAAAGTTTCTTGAGAAAGTAATGTTGGAGCTGAGATCTGAGAATGTTTAGGTGTAAAGCAGCCAGTGTAGCTGCTGTGCAGAGAGCAAAGGGGCTGGAAAGGTGTGTCTGACCACACAGGCCTTACCCTGTAATATGGTTTGCCTGTGTCCCCACCCAAATCTCACCTTGAATTGTAATAATCCTCATATGTCAAGGGTGGGGTCAGGTGGAGATAATTGAGTCATGGGGGCGATTTCCCCCATACTGTTCTCATAGTAGTGAATGAGTCTTATGAGATCTGATGATTTTATAAATGGGAGTTCCCCTGCACAAGCTCTTGCCTGCTGACATGTAAGATGTTGCTCCTCATTCGCCTTCCACCATGATTGTGAGGCCTCTCTAGCCATATGGAACTGTGAGTCAATTAAACCTCTTTACTTTATAAATTACCCAGTCTCAGACATGTCTTTATTAGCACCATGAGAATGGACTAATACACCCTACAAGGTCTAGGTCCTATAGACATCATGGCTAATGAGGAACACAGATCACAATACCCAGGTACCAGGTTAAGACTGTAACGGAGACAAATTCATCCAACAAACATTTCCTGAAGATTAAATGGTACCTTCCCAGGCAACTGGGTGTAGTGAGAGACAAAATGACAACGAGCTAGTGATGATTTCATGGAGTAAACGCACTTGTAGAAGTGTGGCAGAAAGGGAACCTGAACTAACATTTATTGAGTGTGTTCTAGACGCCATCCATCACCCTTTAAATGAAGGCAAGCTATATTTTGGTTTCCACTGCCCCTTGGAAAGAGAACTATAGCAAAAAATGTAATAAGAAATAAAATCAGTTCATTGTTGACCTATAAGCTTTTAGATCCAGGCCCTGGTGACTTAAGGTCAATATGAGAAATCACAAGTAATTTTGACTGGTTTTAAAACTGTAAAGCCTTATTAGATGAGACTTCACATACCAATCCAGCCTAGCAGGTCATTTATATACATATTACTTCACTGATTGACTCCTTAAAATCTCTTAGAAGAGTTTCTAGATAAGAAAATGGAGGATCAGAAAGATTAAGTGACTTATCCAAGGCCACGTAAACAGAGGTTTAACTTAAGTTATTTCACAAGAACACAGAGGCCCCTCTGCACTTGATATTCATGGCAGAAAACACCTCTGGCCTACCTTTCTACTTCTGGACGAAGTGCCTTCTCTCTCTCAAGCATGGCAATAATGAGTTTCCCCCACTCTTTTTCTATGTCATTTGGATGATAACCTTGAAGGAGCTTGATGCGTCCAAATTCTATCCAAATCTTGAGAAAACAAAAAACTTTAATGTGAAGCAAAAATAAAAACAAAACAAAACAAAGATTATGCTTGACAATATAAAGCAAACCTGAGCTTACCTCTAATAATTTATACAGGCGTTTAATTTTTGATTTTTCTGTCTCCTTTGGTGGAATTTCTGTTTCTTTAAACTGTAAATACTGATTATAAAGTGCCTAAAATAAAAAGGACAATTAAGGACCAAACTTAAAAGATCTGTTTTCATTATCTTACTAAGTCACCATTTCAAGTGTTATGTACTGTATCATATGCAGTCAATGGAATTCCTTTGTTAAACTGACACTCAAAGACAATACCAATTTCCAGCCAGTTGGTGATGTGGGTTATCTAAAATTTGATGAGGGTGTAATTATTGATGTGAGCCACGCTTTAGTGCCACACGGGGATCTGGATAATAATAAACCACGCAGTGTTTACTAGTGCTCTACTAAAAACCTCTCATCCTCCAAACAAGAAAACATACCCTTTAAAAGATGTACTTCCCAAATGCTGTACTTTAGCTTTCAGTCTTTGGAAACATAATTTGAAGCAATTCCCATAAACAAAGGAATAAAACCACTCTCTTCTATTGCATGGTTCTATCCTTCAAAAAAAACTTCTTAGCAGAAAGGGCTAAAATTTGGTTTCAATATCCCAACGGCCAATGTAAACATATTTTTTTAAACAAATGAAGATAGATGCTATTAGTTGATGGGGCTATTATTACAGAAGTTTCAACTGTATAATTAAATTATTACCTAGTTTGTATATATTAATTTGGGAACCTCTTAAATATAGCGTATTTATTAAAAGGGACCTTCATAAAAATTATGTAGATAATGCATCTCCATATTTAATAAAATAAGTGTGTACTAATTACTTCATTCTAATTCATGTAGCTATAAAACAAGACCCTGTAAATCTTTAGGATGACACATTTCTGAAAGATTCTATTCAAAGTTCTGCTAATGCGATTATCTGGCATTTCCCCATGATGTATTTTCTTTTCTAATCTATGTCTTGTTTTAGTCATCAGCAAGTACTCTGATCACTTCTTCTATAACTAAGGATCTACACTAATCAGAAGCCAGTACAATTCATCCAAGGGTCTGAACAATAGAAATCCATTTGGAAATAAATGTGTTGGAACATGAAATCTGAAAATTGTTTTGAAATCAGAATGCAATGTTTCAGGATGTCTGTTGGTCATTAAGCACCGAATGCTCCTATGTGCTAAACACTGTTCATGGCACCACATGGTAGTTGTAGGGAAAAGTTTTCCTGCCCTGGAAAATTACATGTCCACGTAGGGAAACATCACACACAAACAGCTTGAGAACACTTAAAAAGTATCATATCATCAGATGCCAAGTAAATTCGTGCCAAGGACAAACTCTCTGTGGCAATGGGAATGAAAGCTGTTCCACAGATGTTCTGTACGGAAGCAGGAGCACAATGAGTAACTCTAATGGAGCTCACCCTGGGTTATTACAGTTTTCTCTATCCCAGTTTGATCATGAAAATAAAGTTTACAAACCAAGGAAGTAAGGCTCTGTAGGCAATATTCGCATTATCAGCTTCTAGAAATAAAGTAGACCACCTTGCTATTATAAAACCACATATGCAAAAGAGACAACTTACCCTTTAATACGTTTACATATTTATAATGACTTTTTTTTTTTTTTCAGATGGAGTCTTGCTCTCTCACCCAGGATGGAGTGCAGTGATGCGATCTCGGCTTACTACAACCTCCACCTCCCAGGTTCAAGCGATTTTCCTGCTTCGGCCTTCTGAGTAGCTGGGATTACAAGTGTGTGCCACCATGCCAGGCTAATTTTTACATTTTTAATAAAGATGGTGTTTTACCATGTTAGCCAGGCTAGTCTAAAACTCTTGATCTCAGGTGATCCACCCACCTTGACCTCCCAAAGTGCTGGGATTACAGGCATGACCCACTGCACCCGGCTTATAATGGCTTTTATATCTGCAATGTCTGCCTCAAAAGCGTGCCCTAAGTTTTTCACTATTAGAAAATGTTTTACTAAAACATAAATTCACTTATACTGGAAGTCAGATATGTATTTTCAAATTCATGGTGAAATACAGTGTGTACCTCTTCCTGCACAAAAAATGCCCTCTGAAGCAGTTTTTAATAGGACTCAACCACAGGCACACCCCCAATCCAGTGCCACATTTGTGTGTACTTCCCAGGGGCCCTCCTACCTCAGCCATCCCCGGGAACTTCAAGCATTTCCTATGTACTAAAATCAATTCAACAATGTCAGTTTCAGAGACTCTGTCAAATTAAACCTTTAACCTCTCAACCAAAGCTGAGAGACTACAGCTAATCTGTTTTAACTGTTAATGTTTTACCTCCATTTTCTCTGTATAATAAGAAAGATGAGTAAACAAAAATTTTGCCTACTTATTAATGGCTTTCCAAGGGCAACTTTTGTTGAATTTCTAAAATTACAGAATTATTATAGCATTACTTAAGGGTTTATAATTGAATCAATCCTATGTAATTTCTATAGTGACACTAACCTTCAGTTCCACAGGATTATTAGGAAATGTTCTCTCAGACATTGTGGTCACATGGTGTCTAATCCATTGGATGAGGTAGTTCACCATATTCTGGTATTCAATCCATTTGACTTCAACATCCTAGAACAATCAAATGATAGAAAAGGTTCACATCTGTAGATAACATTCATATCTAAGACAATTTAGTTGGAAGTCATTCTGTAAACATATGTATTTGAAGCCTGACAGATAGAACCAGCTAAATGTTTTCTTACTTTCACCCAGCCCCAATTCCTGTCACATAAACACCTTTAAAAAGATGCTATCAACATTTGGCCACTAACACTAGCCTTATGAGTGCCAATTCTGATCCAAAGAAAGGGGCTGCCTGGAGTATTGTATTTAGAAGGCTTTTGAGGCTCAATCTAAGCACTACAGAAAAAATCCAAAGTCAGTTTGGGGTGTTTACCAGGGCTCAGGATGGGGGAGTAACAACTTGCATAAGCCAAGTTAGTTGCCATCTTTGCCAACTATTTTAGATCTAAATCTACTATGTATCTGAAACTCAAAAGACTTACCCAATATAGGAAACCAGATATGTACGCAAACTACAGGAAATGTATATGGTGGGATTATCCAAGTAACTCATTAGGCAAACTCTTTAAAAATGGAGGAAACTGGAAGGCTGCCAACTGCTCTGTTTAAGTATTTGATGAATGCTTATTATGTTCAAAGGTTGTGCTGAGTGTTATAACAAAAAAATACTTTAAGACATAATACCTATTGTCAAGTTACTGTCTAAATGCAAAGGCAAGAGAGATACATAATATAAACAGGCAAAATGAAGAGCAGTATTTAATTAAGTGTTGAAATGTTGAAATAAATGAAATGGGTAGTATATGCTAGTTGAGATAAGAATCAGGCAAGCACATCTGTGCCTTAAAATAGTTTCTAAAGGCTTCTTGGGAAAGGCAGCATCTGAGATGTTCTGCAATGACTGGTAAGTAATTATTGGTGGGGGGAGGTGAGTAGGGGCGCTGAAAAAGTGGACAAAAGGGGAGTCCCAAGTGAGTAAGGACACTGACTTGGAAATGCCCTGTCTACCAGTAAACAGTTCATATTGGGAAATCATAGCTAAAAAATGTAGGTAAACAGAATAAATATATGCAGTTTTAAATGTCAGAATATCTAGATTGCATTTAACTTTGCAAGGAATATGTAGGCACTGAAAATTTTCAAGCTAAAGACATCAGGTTTTAGACAGATTAATTTGGCAACAGTGTGCAGAGGCAGTGGGAAGAAGAACAAAATGGAGATGGAAAGCTGTAAGAAAGCTATCAGCCTAGTTCTGCAGTGATAGGCAGCAGGATCAACATGGAGGTAGTGAGAAGCAGCAGCAAGAGATGGCCAAAAGAAACACTCTGAAGCAACACTCAACACTGAATAGTCAGGGATGAGCATGGGAACAGGCTACTCAGGGACCCAAAAAGCATGAAGCCTTTGAAAAGAAGAACCTGAGGAAGAATATGGAAACAGGTCTAGAAATAGCACACAGAACTGACAGAAGCAATCAGAAAAAGGAGCTCCTAATCCAAGGGAGCTAATCCAAGATGAGCTCCTAAATCTTCAAAGTAATGTAGGGGGAAAAGGTATCTGCAAAGAGGAAGGCAGAAATCCAAGTGAAGGGGCTCCTTCCCAAATATGTGACACATACAGGGTTTCCTGTTCTCTTCCAGAAATACATAAGCACTTGTTAGCATAACCACCAAAAAAAAAAAAAAATGCATCACTGAAGTGAATTATACAAACCTTTAAGAAATAGTAGACTAATAAAGAGCTGAAAGCTATGTGTCAGAGACCTTCCCTGCTTACTAAGTGGCTCTGCTACTTTGGTCAAATCCAATAACTTTCCTCTGGAGCCCTCCTTTAAATCCTAAAAATGTTATCTAGCCAACATTTCATAGAATTGTATGAGGTAACAAATTTGAAATTGTTTTCAAAAGTGAGATATTCTATACATACAAAAAGATAGCAAACACAGCAATGTAAAACAGCACCCAGGTAAAAATGGAAAACTCTAACTTTCAGAAAGTTAAAACTTTTATTTATAAAATTATCAGTAACTATAAATAGCCTCTTTTATTTATGACACAAAAATTTTAATGAGTTATACTTTAAATTTAATGGTAGAATAATATCATGAAATACACAGAATATCAATTCATCAAACAGCATATTAACTCAAATTCTTTAAAATATATTCAACATTCAAAAACTGCAAAAAACATTATCAGTAAATGCAGTCAATTGGTCATTACTGAATCAACAGCTTCCAGTGTGGAAAAATCAATACTCACATTTGCACCAATGCCTTCCCCACCTTCAGGGACTTTAGGAAATGCATCATAGAGAGATGATACATAAGTTATTACTGATTTTTCATCAGGTGAGGAGACATCGACATCTAAAAACAGCAACATAAATTAATTATTTCACGAGGTTGATAAATTACTTTTGATCAGACTTTCATGCCAGTCCACATATAATCAAGAAAACAACTCACCTTCAGGGTCCAGAAGTCTTATAACACCAATTTTTTCTGCTACATAAAAAGCATGCTCTAAATTTGCAAGGTTGCTTTGAACAGCAACAGTATTCATATCTATCAGGTCCGGCCTAGGAAAAAATTCACTGTGTTAATTAGGCTTTCTCATGTGCCAATTCAACATTACATTTATATATGTTTCCATTTACATAACAACATCTGCTAATATTAATACCAAGCCTGCGTTAAAATGCAGACACTTTCATCAAACATTTAACATTGCTCACTTATCTCAGAAACTTTTGTATCTAAAGCAAATATAACAAGGAAAATATAACAATTTGAACATACATAAATTTCAACAAAGTCTACAAATATATCATAGTCAGAATACATATGAGTATTTGTTCTATTCAACTGATTTAAGCTATATACTACTCCAACAGCATCTTTCCAATCCAACCAACATCCTATCAGTATTTCTCCTCAAAAACAAAAAGTTTGTAGCTTAGTACAATACTGTGTCCATGGCCTCCCCATTGCACCATACCCTTTCATGTCACCTATCTTCTATAATCCTATTCATTCTTCCAAGGAGAATCAAGCTCCACATCCTCTGTGGGGCCTGGCTGATCTTCCTAGCCCTTATGTCTGTCTCTGTTCCCTGAACTCGTATTTCCACCCTGCACCACACGATATGGCACTTAGGATAATCTTAGACTTCCTTGCCCTATTAATTCACTGTTTCATGTACATGTACATGTTGTTTCTCCCAAACAATCAACTCCAAGATAGCAAGTACTATGTATTTTAAAAATTTTGTCTTTTATCCTTCTGCTGAAATAAAGAATGATATATAGTACACCCTCAACAAATACCTACTGATAAGCTGGTAAGTAGGTTGGTTCCTTAGTAATCTGAATCGTAAATGAATGTCTAAAATAAGCAATAGTTTAAGTTTTCACGAGCACACATGTATGCATGTGCCCCCCCCAACACAGTCACACATACCAGACTTCATATCTTTCTAATTTGTGAGATTTACATAACACCCTAAACCATGCAAAAACTTCAAAGCTAGCTCTATCTACATGAGAGAGAAAAAGATTCCTCAAATACTTCTTATAGAGAAAGTGGCAAAATACGGACATTGGAGACTTCACTCAAGACTAGAAGCCAATTAGGAAACTTGGATCTCAAAAACAAAGCATTGAAAGAATACAGGAACAATGTGGAAACAGGAAAGCCTTCAAAAAGAGTGGTACTCACCACCCAAAAAAATCACTGAGTAAGAGCCTGTTGATAACTTACAAAGAAAGCCTCTCTACAAGCTCCACAAGCATTCTTGTTTGCTCAAAATAATCATTTGGGGAACCGCGGAAAGAGTGGGAGGGCTCAAAGGTAGTGTGGGAGAAATGAAATGCAAATTATTTTGTATACTACTTGGCAGGCTGCTTATACGAAAAGCTGTTTGAAAATAAGTCATTAATATTAGAAAGGTAAATGGCAATTTGTGGTGAGAAAACTCTCTTTTGTGGTGAGTAAACAGACCTCTCAAGAAAATCTTATACTTTTATATCACTTTGCACTGTTCATAATCTGGAAATGTCGTTACCATTACCTACATGCTCATATTCCAGGAAATTATTAGGAAATCCTTTAATGTTTTCAATCTGCCATCAATACAATCACTCAAAAATGATTCTACAATTATTATAGGAACAATAAATCCACTGACAACTACGGAAGTAAATGACAGACCCCTAAAAATAACATTTTTTATTCACATAGAAACATACTGAAGAATCTGCCAACCTCAAGATTATTAAATAGGTATGTATAGCAGTCTAGACAAAAACAAGTATCTGAAGTTCTTTCATTAAAACATTGTTTTGTTTCTGTAAAATTTGCACCTTTTGGGGAAATAAAAAACAGCCTTTCTAAGTCTGCCAAATCTCAGAACAAGATATGGCATGTTATTATGAGAACCCTGCCATTAGCAAAGAAAGTAAACACTGAGTAATCCCAGAGGGAATGAATAAAGTCATTGAAGAATCAAGTTTTTCAACTAAGAGAATAAAACATAAAACTTCCTTCAGAATGACACAGTCATTTCAACACAAAAGCAGCTGTAGAATACAATGAGTCTGAGTAAGTCATCTCTTTTATCATGATGTTTAACACTTTAATGGAACAAAAACCGAAATGGTTTTCTTCCACTAAAAGACAGCAGATAAAGAAAATTAGTTAAACAAAAATGGGAAAAGGGAAAACTTTTAAAACCACTACAAAGCTGGGTGCGGTGGCTCATACCTGTAATCCCAGCATTTGGGAGGCTGAAGAGAGTGGATCACCTGAGGTCTGGAGTTTGATACCAGCCAGACCAACATGGCGAAACCCTGTCTCTACTAAAAATACAAAAACTAGCCGGGCATGGTGGCAGGCGCCTGTAATCCCAGCTACTCCAGAGGCTGAGGCAGGAGATTCGCTTGCCGAGATCGTGCCACTGCACTCCGGCATGGACAACAAGAGCGAAAGTCTATCTCAAAAAACCACAAAAAAACACTATGAAAATGTAATAGCCTATAGTATTTGAAATGCTATTCCTCCCTTAGCTCATATCCTAACAGAGTGGTTATTCCTCCCTTAGCTCATATCCTAACAGAGTGGTGGTCCCTTTGTCTTTCAAATCTGTCTTTCCTCTACCTGCCTGAAGCATCTTGAAGAGGCCTGTGCTGTGTGTGTCCTGTCCACCACCTTCTTTATACATAGTCTCACTGGGATAATACAACTTTCAAAAACTTCATTTATTTTTCACATATAAAAGATACTTTCATTCTAAAGGTTTCATTCTTTGTAACATCTTTTTGTGGAATGTTAACAGGAAATGTATTTTCCATCTTAGGTTTGACTAACCGAAGAGCATTAGACTATATTATAGTGACCATGTTCTCATGTTATATTTTAGATAGTTGAACATTAACTATTGTAACTTGCCTGTTTTATGGAAACCTTTCAAAATCATATAACGTGATCCTTCGCCACTTAAAGTAATAAATGCTAGTCTTTTTATGGAAAAAAAGGCCATTCTCTCACTTTTTTATTATTCTATGATAATGTTATCTTTTCAAAATGACCCAATCATCATGCATTATAATTCTTTAAACATGTTTATATCCCAGCTTTTCTTTCATAAGCAATTAAAAGTAGCTTACAAAGAAAATACAAGATAGCATAAATTTTAAATTGGAAGTATAAAACCAAGAAAAGGTCTTAAAATGAAATTGGAAGTAAGACTAAAAAATTACAAATCACTTATATGCAAGCTTAGTGCCTTTAATTTGTTTTAAAAATATAGGGCAGAAAGGTATCAAAAAATGCTATTGTCATAATACAAAACAATTTTGGGTAAAAGTAATGTTTATCTTTCATACAACACCCATCTTAAAACAGCAATCTCCTCTAGACCAAATATATATGTGTGTGTGTGTGTGTGTGTGTGTGTGTGTATCTCCACAGGCATATATACATATACAGGCAAGTTGGCATTCATGTATAGATAGGTATATGTATGGATATAGTATAAGGATATCACCACCTACCCTAACAGGTAACCAAAGCTAGCTGAACATAAAAATTTCATGAGAGATTTTTTTTTGGCATAGATACTTCCGAGGTAACATTTCAGTACTCCAAAACTTTATTAATACATTAGCTCGCATGAGAATTAAATAGGATTCTGCAGGAACACATGACTTCCCCAGTGTTTACAAATGGCTAAAGATTAGCACAACAGGCCGGGCACAGTGGCTCATGCCTGTAATCCCAGCACTTTGGGAGGCCGAGACGGGCGGATCACCTGAGGTCAGGAATTCCAGACCAGCCTGGACAACACGGTGAAACCGAGTCTCTACTAAAAATACAAAAATTAGCCGGGTGTGGTGGTGTGTGCCTGTAACCCCAGATACTCGGGAGGCTGAGGCAGGAGAATCACTGGGACCCAGGAGGCAGAGGTTGCAGTGAGCCGAGATCACACCATTGCACCCCAACCTGGGTGACAGAGCGAGACTTTGCCGCAAAAAAAAAAAAAAAAAGATTAGCACAACAGACTACCTAAGGCTTCCACAATATATCAAGTCAAACATCAATACACTTAACTGCAAGGAGCATGAAACAACATCAAAACACTTGGAAAGGAAACTCTTGGAAACATGGCAGAGGGGACACTAATTAAAGTTAGCTAAGAGAAAGAGAAAAATGTCAGCTAAGAGAAGAGTACTTTAGTGCAGACACCACGTTACCAAATCCTGAACCAAAAACGTGACAATAGCTGAAAAGACACATATGGGAAATATCAATGGCCACAGTCCAAATTGGGATTTTTTTTAAGGATGAAAAAATAAAGTTACTTAAATTCATAGAGTCTGTTAGGTTATGCTGGCTCTCAAGTGGCACTCAATAGTTATTTATGTGGATACAAACAGTAAGGTTCTGGCTACCCTGCATCTGCTTTCCTATGTTTGAGAAATTTCCCTTTCATAAGTCTTGGGGGTAAGGAGAGGAGCAAAGCCCATTTTCCAATACAAAAACAGACACATGTCAGGTTTTTCCTGACTCTTTTCTTTGCCCAAGAAATGTCCACTGCATACCTCACCCCTGTACATGATATTACCTGGCCAACTCGAATTCTTTCAGTAGACTCGGTTCCACCATCATTTCCTCCAGGAAGTACTTTCCTCTGTTCCCAAATGCCATCTGTTATCTTTATTTCTGTATTTACCACATTTTTCATAACCATACATCTGTCTATCTCTCATATTGAACCATGGGCTTCCTGAAGGCAGAGCCTGTGTTTTGTCCATGTTTATGTCCTCAATATCTAGCATAAAGCTTAAAACATGAACTTTTGAGGATTAAATAAATAATAAAGAAATAAATGAGCTATGGGGGCTGGGACATACCAGTGCTTCAAATTCCTGGAGATATTTTTCATCCTAGACTTGTTCCTTCTCTTTTCACTAATTTCTACTGACAAAACCACCACCTATGGCTTCTAGTCAAGTTTTGGAATCCTTATTGAAATCCACATGGACCAGGGTACAATGTCATTGCTTCCCCATATCCTACACAAGCACACACCTTTTCAAGGTTTCCTAAAGGCTTTGTCTCTCCTAAAAAACAATTTGGAAAGTGGGCACAGAGTGAGGACAACAAATAGCGGTGAAGTATAAAAGTTTCAAAAAAGCACACATTGCTGCTTCTAGGTTCTCCTCCCCTCTTATGCTCTCATGTGCCCTCAGCTTCAGCTTCTGATAATGTTGCCAGCTGGGATACCTTATAAAGTAATAACAATCACAAAACAACAGGGACTAATAAATACTGATACCTACTATGTGGCAGGCAATGCATTAAAGGACTTAAAGCATTATCTCACTTAATCGTCTCAATGACCCTAAGCATAGGTTGTATTATTATCCTGAACTTACAGATGGAAAAAAAACAAGCATAAGGAAGTTATATAACTTGACCAAGAACACAAATCTGGTAAGTGGTAGTCAGGGTTTGAACTGAGGTCTGTCTGACTACAGAGTCTGATTTCTTCTCTGCAATATCCTGGCATCATAAACTGAGAACTAACTAAACAGTAACACCCAATATGAAGCCGAGAATACAAAATAAAGAAAATACAGAACAAATTATACTTCTACTACTGGGCAAATCGATAACGATGTTGGTAACTCCCATAAACAAACACAATAATGTCTATGTATATGTATGTGTGTGTACTGACACACTCAGAAAAAATAAATCATAAGAAACATGATGAAGTTCCAGATTATTACCAAAACAGAACTCATCAATGCATCCTATACCAATGTTTCCCACACTTGGGTCCTAATACAGATTAAGAATAGAAAGAAAGGCCTGGTTATATGCATTTCAACAAGTTTCTCTCCCCTCTCTCAGGTGATTCTTATCAGGCATTTGATAACTAAACCATATTTAAAACCCTTGTTTCTAATAATTATTTAATTTTCTTTCAAGATTATAAGCATTTTGTATTGGGGAAAAAAAATCCACAATGTCATCAGGCAATTATATAACGACACAAACAAAAGCACCCACAAGCAGAAACATGCTACTGCCTTATGCCCTCAGCAGGAGACAGTGAACCTTTTAACTCTTTTTCAGTGTTTATTTTTATTAAATATACAAGAAAAGAACATATTTAAATGTTAGCAACGAGGGAGGGTGGGCGTGTCATTTTATGTTTGCCCAACTCTGGAGTACACTGTAAAATAACGAAGCCTGGAAAAGATAGCATTTGGTCACACACATATATATATTTTCAATCAGAATCAAAAACCCACCTAATCTTTGTGACTTGAGATATCTTATCACTTGAAAAACCACTGGGCCACAGTTTCATTCTTCAATTTAAAAAGGAAAGACAAGACAGAAAGAAGAATGGTGGTTGTCAAAAGGGTAGAGGGAGAGAGAAACAGGGAATTAGAGTTTCATGGGTATAGAGTTTCAGTTACGCTGGATGAGAAGAGTTCTGGAGATGGATGACGGTGATGGTTGTACAACAAGATAAATGTATTTAATGCCACTTAACTATCAACTTAAAACTGATTAAGATGGTAAATTTTATGTACCTTATCACAATCTAATTTTTTTTATTTTTTTATTTTTATTTATTTTTTTTTTTGAGACAAGAGTCTCGCTCTGTCACCCAGGCTGGAGCGCAGTGGTGCAGTTTTGGCTTACCACAACCTCTGCCTCCTAGGTTCTAGCGATTTTCCTGCCTCAGCCTCCCGAGTAGCTGGGATTACAGGCACCCACCACCATGCCCAGCTAATTTTTGTATTTTTAGTAGAGACAGGGTTTAGCCATGTTGGCCAGGCTGGTCTCGAACCCCTGACCTCAAGTGATCCGCTTGCTTCAGCCTCCCAAACTGCCAGGATTATAGGCGCGAGCCGCTGCGCCTGGCCATAATTCTTTTTTTTTTTTCTTGAGATGGACTCTCACTCTGTCGCCAGGCTGGAGTGCAATAGTGCAATCTCAGCTCACTGCAACCCCCGCCTCCCAGATTCAAGTGATTCTCCTGCCTCAGCCTCCCAAGTAGCTAGGAATTCTTTAAATTTTTAAGAGACCGTTTTTACATATTTGAGAGAAAAGGCTAAATTGAGGTGGAACACACACACACAAAGCACAGAGCTGTGAGTCTGGTATTCTGTGATTTAGTCCTAATTTGCTCTCTGACTTTGGACACACATCCTGTAACCTGTGTTTTAGTTCTTTCTGCAGAAAATGAGTGTCAAGAATTATAGAAATTAGAATAAAAATCAGCTACAGAGCATCTGGAAATGGGTATGAGTATGGGAGGGAGGACATTATGGGCTGGTGGTAGCATAAGGTTCAAAGAACTCAACTGATTTACCCAAGATCTCAAGAAATTTACGTGAAAATAGTTGTGAAACTTAGTATAAAGAGCAATGTGCACAGGTTACTAAGACGTATCTATCGGCATAAAAGCAACACCACAAAAGGGTAATCAGAGAAGACAACTTGATGCTTTGGTATGCTACATAGAAATAATTCTTTCCAGTCAAAAAACTAGCAAGTTCATTCATTTATTCATTCACTCAATATTTAATATGCATTTACCGTGTGCCAGGAAGTAAGGCACTGAGAGCAGCCGCTGTGCATATGGAGAGCTCAGAGCTCCAAAGGGAGCTCAGGAGTAAACCAGGAGAAAACCTGGTGGAAGAGCACTCAGGTGATGAAAAAAGACATGCATAGGTCTGCAGTTGAAGGGCACAGGACTACAAGGAGACCAGTGCATGAGTGGGGAGCCAGCAGCCAGGGGAAGAACATGGTGAGACATGGGGCTGGATGTGTGGCAAAGGGCCAAGACAATGCAGACTCTCATGAACGTCTTAAAGGATTGTAAACTTTTTTCCTAAGAGCTATGAAAAGCCATCAAAATGCATTAAGGAGGATTGGAAGAGATTAAATGATCAGATCTGGGGACGGACAGAGAAAAAAATTTAAATGGTCAAAGAACTCCCACAAAATCCAGTTAAGTGGCCACGGTGGCTTGCAGAAGAATGTGGCAGCAGTAGATAAAAAGTGGTCAAGTCAGGAGATATTTAGAAAGGCAAATCTACAGAACTCAGTTACATGACAATGGTTATAGTAAACAGGGCTGTAAGCACGGATGAGAGACAACACAGAGAGAAAAGAAAAAGTCCAACACGCAATCTTGAAAAACTCCAGTGTTTACTGGCCTTGTGAAAGAGGCCAAGTTTACAGAGGGAACTGAGCAGGAGCAGACAAGAAGTGGGAGAAAAACCAGGAGTACAGTGTCATAAAAGCTAAAGGAAAGAGTATTTCAAGAAGAAAAGAATGGCCAATAGCGTGAAATACTAAAATGTAAGGAAGATGAGGCCTGAAAAATATCCACTGGATTTAGCTACACAGAAGTCACCCATCATCCAAGAACAAGCATTTTAATGAATTATGGAGTAAGAGACTAGATTAGTATGTGTTGAAGAATGAGTATGAAGTGAAGAAATGATGATGGAGAGGATATTGCCAACTCTTCTGAGGACTTTGGCCTTGAAGGAAAGGAATGATATAAGGTAGTAGCTGGAATAAAGCATGCAGTTAAGGAAGAGTGTTTTTGTTGATGGTTGTTTTATTAACAGAAGAGGCTGCAGCATACTTAAAATCCAATAAGAAAAATCTATTGAAGGAAAAAGATGAAGATATACAAAAAAGGTTTCTAAGGCAATGACAGAAATAAGATCCAGGGCACAGCAGGAGGGGACAGGCTTTGGGTGGGTGGAGAGAGGACTCCTGTGTTGAAAAGGAGCAGGGGTGTGAGGATGGGCGCAGATGAAGATAGGTTTGTGTTTTTGGTAGCAAAAAAGACTTTCTACTTGTTGGCTTCAATTTTCTCTGAGAGTAGGAGTCTAGATCACCTGTTAACACTGAGAAAAGGTGGTGGGAGGAGGTGCTGTGAGGAAGAGAAGGGTTAATCACACAGATAGAAAAAGACTGCTGGCCAGAACCATTTGAGGCTGGTGATGATGAAGTTCTAATGAAATCCATCTACCCTGAAGTATCGCTTTCTCTGGTGTGCTTCCTGTGTGGGGACATGCACAGACAAAGCACATGGCTGGGCTCATATAGGCTCAGCCTTTGCTGGCGAAACAGTACATACTCAGCAGTTTGCAAGGAACTGAAAAGGGATTGGGTGGAAGTGTAAAACAAAACAAAAACAAGCCTCATTCCATTTACCTAGACACCATTTTTAGAACACCTTCTATGCTACAGAACAACCCACACAGAGGTGACTGAAGACACATATGCCACTTAACATCTGCTTTTCAAAAGATCACAATAAAAATATACATTCAATATGTCTCACTATCCTATGACAGCAGAGAAGTTACCATAACAAATTCCTGAAGATGACTGTTTCGATTAAATCATGTTCAGGCTTAGCATGTCCTTACCGTTCTTACTGGTGCAAAAAGCAGCTCACCTTGCAATCGCCAAAAAAAAAAAAAAAAGGCCTGCATAACTCAGTGTGGACATCCCTTCATGCTCATATTTGGGCACAGATTAGAAACAAGCTATGAAGGTAATTTTCCCTTGTTCTCAAAACTAGGTGCCTGAGTTTTTTCAAATGTTCTTTTTTTTTTTCTACAAAGTGACTCTCCATTAACAATAAGGTAGACAGCAAAAATGAGAAACAGTATATTTATAGCAAGCTTAGTACTTCGAGGTTAGAGTCTAACAACTTCAATAATTAAAAGATACCTAACAAATTATGACTTTCTCACTTCACAAAGAACAATAAATCCCATAACAGCCTAAATTTTAATGAATACAGAGAATGGTATTGATGTTGATAGAGAAGTAACTCCTCCAGTACCTATATTTTAGTGAACTAAGAAAAGTAAAATTTAAGTAAACTTTAGTGACTAAAGGATAAATACACCCTCCCCAAAAAGGGGGTAGTGGGAATCAATTTATTCTTATTATGGTAGAAAAACAATTCTCAAACTACTTCATATTACAGACTAAGATGAGAATGTGAATAATCAAGTCAAAATACAAGAAGTGTTAAAACAAACAGATGGAGAAGAAAAACAGATGGAGTTACATATACCGGCTGCTCCTGTAATGTAAAAGAAATCTTCATGTGAGAGAAAGGTAAGAGAATGCTAAAGGGAAACATGACAAAGGTAGGACTTGTCAAGTTTCTAAGCAAGGAGAGTCTTGATCAAAACCCCATCTTCCCTCAAGCTCTACAGCCCTATTGTTAGTGGATCAGTGGCAGCATGCAGGGGGAGGGGAAACTCATGTTTACTACATTCTTCCTGAATTTCCAGGAGAGTAATAGGCAGTCTCTCGTATGCTACCTCAAGACAGTCCCACTCTTTTTTTTTTTTGGTGAGACGGAGTTTCACTCTTGTTACCCAGGCTGGAGTGCAATGGCGCCATCTCAGCTAACTGCAACCTCTGCCTCCCGGGTTCAAGCGATTTTCCTGCCTCAGCCTCCTGAGTAGCTAGGACTATAGGCGCCACCAGTTAAAAAAAAAATACAAAAAGTTAGCCACCAGGCCTGGCTAACTTTTTGTATTTTTAGTAGAGCTGCCATTTCTCCATGTTGGCCAGGATGGTCTTGAACTCCTCACCTCAAGTGATCTGCCTGCCTCAGCCTCCCAAAGTGTCAGGATTACAGGCATGAGTCATCACACCTGGTTGACCCTCTAACTTTTTCAATGATCACGTCACTGAAATTTGTCAACTTATTTGGTCATTTTTCCCCCCTAAACTCTTAACACGTGCATGCTTAGACTAACAGCTTGCACATCAAACAGAGTGAAACATGGGCCTGCAATTTCATCACTGGGATAGCTTTAAAAGCTGAAAAGAAATAATTTTATGAATGAAAGGGCAAAGTAAAAGAAAGAATAGAAAAAAAAAGAGTGGAGCTTAGACCTGCTAAAAGGTACTTAACAATAAAGAGGTGTTTGTTTCTCAAAGGCATCATGGAGGGAAACAGTGCAGAAGGGGTATGCATCAGTACAACTCTTTTGGCAGACAATTCAGAGGTACGTCTCAAAATTTTAAATGTAATACCCTTTGTCCCAGCAATTCCATTTCCAGGACCTTATCCTATGGACATATTCACATGCCTCACAAAGACACATACAAAGTTCAATACAACAGTTTTAAAAGCAAAAAAAAAAAACAACCAAAAAAACATAATATCCATCAATAAGGCGCTCTAAATAAAATGTGACATGCATACAAAAGAATACCATATGGCATTTTTTAAAAATCACAGATACGAGAAAAAGTAAGACTGTGGTACAAAGTGCCTGCTGTAGAAACTGCAACCAGGTTTGCCAGGCTCCCATGAAGAAGACAGCCAGATGAGCTATCTCCCTACTGTGGCTGTGTCACTTTTTCAGTTTTCTGCCTCAAAAATGGAAGTAGGAGAATGTGGGCTATACCTTACATCACATCTATAAAGATCTTTTTCGGCTGGGCATGGTGACTCATGCCCATAATCCCAGCACTTTGGGAGGCCAAGGCAGGTGGATCATTTGAGGTGAGGAGTTTGAGACCAGCCTGACCAACATGGTGAAACCCCATCTCTACTAAAAATACAAAAAAATTAGCCAGGCATGGTGGTGCACGCCTGCAGTCCCAACTACTCGGGAGGCCGAGGCAGGAAAATCACTTGAACCCGGGAGGTGGAGGTTGCACTGAGCCGAGATCACGCCACTGCACTCCAGCCTGGATGACAGGGCAAGACTCAATCTCAAAACAAAACAAAACAAAACAAAACAAAACACACACAGTAATGGGAGGCTTCATACTACAGAGAATTTCTGTAAAATTAATCTAGGCAAGAAGGCCAGGAACATAAAAACAAAGTAATATATTCAGGTATTTCCTCTAAATATTTACATGCCAAATTACATCCCCCAAATTGTATGTAAAACCATATAGCCACAATAAAAATTGTCACCAGATGTAGACACTAACTCTTACAACTTGCTTGGATGCAGATGCATTACATTATAAGCAGTGTACATTAGCTCTTCACAAATTTTAAAATGCGATAATGGTTAGAACTCATCCATTCCTGCTCTCAAAGTTCAATCATTTGAGTTCATTTGGCAAGGTAAATAAGCAATTCGATTTTTTCTACACAGGCTGAAATATTGGTAACTATTTTTTAATTGATAACTTTCAGGCTATGTGTGTGTCTGGCTTATGGCCAAACTACAGCCCATGGCTGTGTGTATGCACACACATACACATACCCTCATACCTCTGCATTCTGCAGCCTGAAGGCTAAGTCAACACCAAGCCAACTTCCTATGGGAACATTTCAAACCCTAAAGGGCCTTCTCCCGGTATTAAACCAGTCCAATCCAGTTTAGCTTCTAAGGTGTGACTGAATTCATGCCTATGACTGAATCACCAGCCTCCAGGTCATACTATTAAACAAGCTGACTCTGACCACAGCTATACAATCTAACCTTCCCAGTTACAGCATATTTAAACTTTAATATAATGAAATATGATGGCCCTATTATATTCTCATTCAAAATGCAAACAATGGACAAAATAATTGCTATCCAACTACATACTCAGACAAGTGAAAAGTTCCTGCCTAATTAGAAAACATTTAACTGCTTTGCTCCTGCATACAACCTATTCCCAAAATTTTGCATCTTAATTGGTTAATATATTTAAAACAAGCCTATGAAAAGACTGCCAGGGGCATTAAAAGGCAAATTATTTATTTATTTACATTTTGCTTTTTTATTTTTATTTTTTAAAGGCAATTTAAATAAACGAATGAGATAAATTAAAAACAAGAATAAGACAGGCAGAAACTAGTAAGCAGAAAAAATCTCTTCAAACACACACACCCCTAGTTTTAGTTTTGACATACTTCGTATCTTTCCATAGTGCCACCTCTGATTTGCAATAGGCCCTTCCACACATTTTGCACTGTTCTCTCTGGCCTTCAGGTACATATTCATGTTCATGCCTGCTCAGGCAGACTTGTTTTTACACAGAGCAATGTTAGGCGCTGTTGTTTTGGAATTTGGCTTTCATTAATGTTCTAGGGCAGATATCCACTTGGAGAGAATGAGAGAAGCCAGACAAGTCAGAGGCTAAGTTTCAAGCTGGAAGTCAGAGCTTTACCTCTTTCAAAAAGAAACAAGTCAATTTTACTGTGATGCCTCGGCAAACCCTTAAATAAGAGGAGAGTTGAACCCTCTGCTTGTAACACCTACCTCTGAAGAATAAGCACTACTGCCCTGGATTTCACTCCTCTATATCAACCCCAACTCTTGGGGACTTATTAATCCACTAGTGTTTAAAGGATACTCCTAGGATCCCTTGCCTATTGGCTCTGGGTTAATTCTACTTTATTCTCTCTTGATTTTAACCTACTTACACACCAGATGTTTTTGTGACATTCTTTTGATCTAAGTTCATCAAATCCAGTATTCTTTGTTAGTCTTTTGATTGAAAATTAAGGTAAGATTAGGGGCAATAGTAAGGCTTATTTACCCACAGTTGTGGTTTTTAGCAAAAAGCTTGTATTATATTCTTAAAAAAATTAAAGTATACAAACAGAACAAGCAGAAACTAGTACATGTATGTAATATTTTTATTACTTGAACCTTTTCCATTGAAAACTGAACATAACACACAGAAGTTCCTAGAAGGAATTATGAACAGAATTTCCTAACACAGGTTTAAGGGAAAGACATAATGTATTTATCAGTGACCTATTTAAATAGAAGCTATAGAACTATCCCTTGCAATCTCTTCCACTAAAGCATATAACTTTCATTCTTATTACCCCCATTGCATAATCCAGGCTCTTCGTCCTCTTTAGGATAATGTGACATACTAAAACTGCTTAATTTCGCTGTAATTTTGCTCTTACTCATTCTAAGAATCTTAATGTTCTTTTATTATCCATAATTTTCCTTAAGTTGTTAAGAGTTGTTGCTGATACTATTTTCATAGATGGCTAACTGTAAGTTAAACTGTAAAGCTAACTCTAAGTTAAACAAGTTCATTAAACCCTCATTAATTAAAGTTAAACAACTTTGGTAACTAATTAATTAGTTAAACAACTAAATTAGACCCTCATTAATTTCTTACAAGAGGCAAAGACCTTAGTTGTCAGTTCTATATGGTACTATTCTTTTAGTCATTTCTTAAGTTCATTGATAATTTTCATATATCTTGAGATGCACTATCACAGTTGTTCTGGTCAACAGTTCCATTCCTTGAAATCTAGTTTGCCTAAAGAAAACTATGTAAGTAGTTACATAGAAGTATATGAAGATGAGAATTCAGAGCAATCACCTCTGTTATGTAAAAGGTATGTGATGTCAAAAACATGAGTTACTCTTTGAGCCTCAGTTTCTTTATTGATAAAAATGAAGTCATGCCATAAAGACGGCAACAACCGGACACTGGGGACTACTATGGGGTGGGGGGCAAGGGCTGAAAAACTACCTATTAGGTGTGATGCTCACTACCTAGGTGACAGGATCAGTTGTACCCCAACCCTCAGCATCATGCAATATATCCAAGTAACAGACCTGCACATATACCCCTAGAATCTAAAATAAAAGTTGAAATTATTTTAAAAACAGAGTCACAATCTATTTCACAGGACTGTGGTAATTTTAAAAGCTAACACATTAAAAAACAGCTAGGACAGAAACTGCCACATGGCCAATATTATACATCTATTTCTTAAGTAATTATTTTGTGACTGTTACTCACTTTTTAACTTCATGGATCATTTTTATTCCATAACATCTATAAACTACACTTATTATAAAAATCTCTCTTCATTGTTAGTTATTTCATATATTAATTCTTTCAAGAAACATGAAAATTATATTTTCCATGGAAAACTTTAGGATACTGAATTGTTAGGAAAACAAATACTCTTTATAGGGTTAATAAACATTCTTTTTATTTTCAAGAGTCATATTCTATATGGAAACACTAATAAAAATGTGCTGGACAATCCAAATATATTTGATTAATAACTTATAACAGTATAATTTATATTAATACAAAATGTGAAGGATGCTATTGCTCTGTTCCTATTTCAGATCAATATTTCTAAATCTTTAGAAGATATGCACCAAAAATCTTACTAAGTCAGTCACCTATCACAAATAATATTGGTTTGCTTTTAAGTCAAAAATATATTTTCCTTCTAATCTCTGGAGAAAAATTTCCTATTCCATCTTGAGGATGCAAATTTGCTGCATAAGGATAACCACATCCCTCTTTTCATCCACTACAGCAACCAACAGAAACCAAGCCTACTGTGTCACCTCAGATAAATTTTATTGCCAAAGCCAAGTAAAATCCATATAAATGTTTGATCTAAATACAGAAAATAAAGCCCAATAAAATGGACATTTTCCACAACAAATCCAAATACAGCACAAAACTTATGGAAATAATTATCAAGGAAAAACAATTATTAAGTAAAAAACTACTCTTTTTTTGAGACAGGGTCTTGCTCTGTCACCTACCCTGGAGTGTGGTGACACAGTCACAACTCACTGCAGTCTCGACCTCCTGGACTCAAGCTACCTACCCACCTCAGACTCCCAAGAAGAAAATGAGGAGGAGGCAGAAGCAGATAACGTTTAGGACCCTTTTTAGTCTAAAGCTGTACTAACAGACTATAAACACAACACAGAAGTCAGGTCACAATAGGCGGAGTCAAGCAACTGAAAGTAGAAAATTTAAAAAATAACTCCAAAGAAAATTCTAAATTCTAATTCTAAATTCTCTACAGGTGTGTGCTACCATGCCTGGCTAATTTTTAAATTTTTTGTAGAGATGGGGTCTTGGTGTGTTGCCCAGGCTGGTCTCCAACTCCTGAGCTCCAGCAATCCTCCTGCCTCAGCCTCACAAAGTGCTGGGATTACAGGTGTGAGCCAGGGCATCCAGCCAAGACATTACTCTCTAAATGTGATTATGATTGTCCAATATCAAAAAATTTGCACATGGTGATATTTTGACTGTTTATATTTGTCTCTTTTTTCTTTTAGAGTAAATCAAGGTATTCAACAGAGAGAAATACATACAATTCAACTCTCTTAATTATTTCACATGCTGGAAGAAAAGTACTCATTTTTTTTTTTAAGAAAGGCTCAATGACTTCAACTAAAAATGAAGTTCTATAGATGAAAGGTTTCTTCTAGTGAAAGAAACCACAATAACATTTTATAAGCTACAGAACAACAACAGAATTTCAGCAACAAAGAAATCTTGTAAGCATTTAAACCTGATACATGGTATTTTAACCATGAATTTTAACAAAGGAAAATAAAGCAAACTAGGAAAACCAAAGTTCTAAGTTAAAGCTACACATTGTTCTAAAAAGTTATTTCTGTCAAAATAAAAGTTCAAAACAAATAACTAATTCAAAGACTCAAATTCTCACCTAAAGCAGTAAGAGCTCTATGACATCAAACTTTCATAGGAAATTTTAGGATCTCTGACACACACAATGAAATACTTAAGTACTTAGGAGAAAAATGCGTTTTATATATATATACACACACACACCAATTTGTATTTATAATTATTCATGAGTACTAGAGAGATAATGTCCAGAGGTCATTGTTTTTAAAAGTGGGGGTTTTTCTAATCTATTTTATTTTTGTAGAAATGGGGTCTTGCTATATTGTCCAGGTTGGTCTCAAACTCCTGGCCTCAAGCAATCCTCCTGCCTCATCCTCCCTGCCAAAAGTAGGTTATTTTAGAAGAATAGCTGGCTCCTATATTTTGCTTCTGCCTAAAAAACTTCAAAGGAGAGAGCAGAACACACCCTCAAAGAAGCACTGTTACAAATACTTTAGGTATCACAATTGAAATATTTTAATTCAAAGGCCACAAAGATTCTATCATTCCAAGTACAGAATGTGTCCAGCTGCACAGCCTTCTCATGGCCTCTCATTCTAAGTCACCTGGACAGTGCAGTATGATGATGGCTGTGTCTGCAGCCACTAAACCTTCACTCAAGAAGATCTGGTGCTTTAAACAAGTGTAGGCAAGTTGATCCTGGTTTTTCTTTTTGATTCAGCAACCTACACCCACCTCTATTTAAATGTTGTTCCACAAAGGAAGGATACAATTATAGTGTTTAAAAATAGGGGCCAGGCGTGGTGACTCATGCGGCCAAGCACGGTGGCTCACGCCTGTAATCCTAGCATTTTGGGAGGCCAAGGTAGGTAGATCACCTGAGGTCAGGAGTTCAAGACCGGACTGGCCAACATGGTGAAATCCTGTCTCTACTAAAAAAATAATAATAATAATAAAATTAGCCAGGAGTGGTGGCAGGTGCCTGTAATCCCAGCTACCTGGGAGGCTGAGGCAGAAGAATCGCTTGAACCTGGGAGGCGGAGATTGCAGTGAGCCAAGATCATGCCATTGCACTCTAGCCTGGGCAACAATAACGAAACTACATCTCAAAAAATACATTAATTAATTAAATAAAATAAAAATAGGGGCTCCTGAGTGTGCATATGTGGAGGATTCATTACAGTTTTTAGATGTTGAAATTTCCAAAATAAAAAGGGAGAAAGGAAAGGGGAGAGAAAAGAGAAGTGAAAGAAAAGAAGAGGAAAGAGAGAAAGAGAACGGGATGTCAAATCAAACAGAGCTGGCTTTGAGTCTAAGTTCTCTAACTTATTAGCAGTATAAACTTGGTAAACCTAAGGTTCCTTATTTGTAAAATTTGGATAATAACAATTCCTGCTTTATGGATTGTTAGGAGATTTGAATGAGATAACATGTGTATAGCATTTAAGAGAATATAGAAAGTTATCAAACCATTAACTATCCTATATAATTATTTTTATTGTAATCAAATAAATTTGTTAGTTTAATGACTTTATAGTTCACATATAGTTTATAATTTAATGACTTCATAGCTTTAGGAATATAGTTAGTTACTCAACAACATGACATAATATTTGTAAACCAAAAAAAAAAAAAAAAACCTAACTGAAAAAACTGAAATCAAGTTTTCAGCCTGTAATCCCAGCACTTTGGGAGGCCGAGGTGAGTGGATCACTTGAGGTCAGGAGTTCGAGACCAGCCTGGCCAACATGGTGAAACCCCATCTCTACTAAAAACATAAAAATTAGCCGGGTGTGGTGGCATACGCCTGTAATCCCAGCTACTCGGGAGGCTGAGGCAGGAGAATCGCTTGAACCTGGGAGGTGGAGGTTGCGGTGAGCCGAGATCGTGCCACTGCACTCCAGTCTGGGTAACAGCACGAGACTTTGTCTCAAAAAAAAAAAAAAAGAAATACATTATTTTCAGTAAATACTTTCTGGGGATTTAGCTTCTTATAAGGCAATAAGAACATGAACCCAAGAGCCAGATTGCCTAAGTTTGAGTTCCAAGTCTGCCACTCACTGGTTGTATGACTGCAAGCCAAGTATTTACTGTGTCTCAGTTTCTGTCTGTTTACTGGGATGACAATAGGGATGTTGTGAGGAGTAAATGAATTAACATATGTAAACTGCTTAGAATAGTGCCTGGCACTTAGTAAGTGTTATGTAAGTATTAATGTGGATTTAGTTGTTAATAATTCTCAACAGGAAACTATTTACCACCCCAAAACTGGCAATTGCTAAGCCCACTCACTAGAGTAATTAGACTAGGAGATACGAACTGGAAACTTGTGGGCTACAAGTCTGAACTAAACTCTAACCTTCACACTCAGCAGTTCTTTAGAGGCAAAATTAAAGCTTGCTAGCTGCTAAGTTACTGCCAATATCCAAAGACATATTACAGCCGTGTGTGTGTGTGTACGTGTGTGTGTGTGTGTGTGTACACACTACAATTCAGAATGATGGCCTCTAAGTAGTGGAAATGTGATTTTTAAAATTTTTTTTTATTTTCTTAAGCCAGAGTCTCACCCTGTCACTCAGGCTGCAGTGCAGTCACATGATCATGGCTCACCACAGCCTTGGCCTCCGGAGTAGCTGGAAATACAGGCGCCTGCCACCATGCCAAGCTAATTTTTCATATTTTTTTGAAGAGAGAGGGTTTTACCCTTTTGCCAAGGCTGTTCTCGAACTCCTAGGCTCAAGCAACGTACCCACTTTGGCTTCCCTAAGTCCTGGGATTACAGGCATGGGCCACTGCACGCGGCCGATTTTTTATTTCAATTTTTCTGTATTTTCTAATTTTTTGCCATGTTTTTTCTTCTATAATAATAAAAGATAATTTTAAAATTCAGAAATGAAAGAAACATGTCTTACAGTTGTATAAGGAAAATATCCACAAATTCCATACCTGTATTTATGAATGATGGCATTAAATAATTTTCCATCTCTCCAGCAGGTAGTGAAATTTTCACACCGAATTCCAGCATAACCCTCTGTTGCCTGCTGTGTCCAGAGTAGCAATCTCTCTTTTGCAGACATATCCTCTGACTCTCCAGTAACATGGATATCAGATATCTAGATATAACAGAAAGTGTTAAACCTTTAGAAAGGAAGGAAGCTAACTCAGATTAAGAACCTACTACGTGCCAAGCACTTTCCAAATGTAAGATTAGGATAATAACAATTCAAGCTTTATGAGATTGTTAAGAGATGTGAATGAGATGACATGTGTATCGCACTTAAGAGAATGCCCCACATGTAGAAAGTTATCAAACCATTAGCTATTCTATATAATTATTTTTATTTAGCCCTCATATCTCTCCCTTACAAATTTTCCCCATTTTACATATAGGAAATAAATAAATTTTCTCCATTTTACATATAGGAAATCTGACTTTCAAAGAGGTTAACAACAGATTGAAAAAGTCAGATTTAACTCATTTGTGTCCAATTTAAAAGCATTTATTCTCTTTTTACTAAACCAAAACTCTACAGTATTGAAAATTTTACATTCTTCTTTCCGAATCAGTTTTGTTAAAACAACTTAAGGAGACACATTTCCAAGTTCAAATGGATCAGAAGTAAAACCTATAAATTACTCTATACTACCACCTGCAGAGCAGAATTTGATCCAACAGGTATTCTGTGTAAAGAACAATGAAAGAAGTAGTATTCTCTCCTATTAACTATATTATATAATAATTTGGTCAGAAGTCTCTAATGTTCGCATGAGTCCTTGCTCGGCTTGCTCAACCTGAAACCTTTATCAACTGATTTTTTCTCCTGTATTTTGTTCTCATGAAGTTTTCTAAAAGTCTCTTCCACCGAATAATGATAAAACAGGCCACCAGTTTCCCAAGAAACCTCTTTGGAAATTTTTTACATTCTCTCAAGAGCACCTCTTTGATAACGGTCCTACTTAATCTGCTGATAATTACATTAAGGCACAAAGTGACTTTACCAGGGGTCACACAGTAATTCCAAAGCTGAGATTAACACCACCAACAACTGTTCCCTCAATCAGTGCAAGATGCAAAGCCAAGGGATCAACAAGACAGGCGGCACGCCAGAATCAGGATGAGCAAGTCAGAGATGGGAAGCAAGACATAGGAAGAACAAATCATTCTGTAACAGGGAAAATATCACTAGACTAGAGTCATGAGACAGGCTTCTAGACCTGGTTCCTAGTCCCATAGGTTTGAATAATTCATTTCATGTTTGAGAGTCAACTTCCTTATCTATAAAATGAGGAGGAGACAGAAGCAGATAACGTTTAGGACGCTGTTCAGTCTAAAGTTTTACTAACAGACTATACACACAACACAGAAGTCAGAGGTCACAATAGGCAGAGTCAAGCAACTGAAAGTAGAGAATTAAAAAAAAAAAAAACTCCAAGGAAAACCTGTTACATGTGGCAGTGCCAGGCTCAAACAGGAAGCCCTTTATTCTTCCCAGCTGCCACAGAGCCAGAGGCACAGCCAAGCCAGGGACCCGGGGCAGGAAGGCTGTGGCAGTGAAAGCCCTTGCCAGGCCTGGCAGCCCCTGACAACTTCACTTGTTGGAAATGACAGGGGGCCTCACACACTCCTTCTCCAGTGTTCAGCAGAGGCTGCCATGCCCCATGGAGCTTCACTCTCAGTCACAGTCTGAGACACTCTGCTTGACAAATGGCCAGGATTGAAAAGTGGAACAAACAGTCTCAATTTTAATAATCTTTGCCAGGGATCCATGCCAATCTCCACAGCATGGAAAAGAACTCTGTACATAAACACATCATATAGTATACATAGAAGAAATTTCTTTTTTTTAATGTGGAAAAAAAAAACAGCATAAAATTTACCAATATTCTTTGGCCCAAGTTCCAACGATATTCTGGTCAAAAATTATGCTACAGTACCTTTTCAGCACATCCCAAGAGTTTAAATCCCATGTCCACCATTCACATGTTCAAGTTACTTAACTGCTTTAAGCCCATTCCCTTACTTGTAAAATAATGATGATTATACGTGTTGTGAGAATCAACAACATTAGCACAGCGTAATATGCCTGGCCCATAGTCAGTACATGCTCAAAATAGGTGAGCTATGTTACTATTGTAGTTATTGTTATTCTTTTTGAAAAAGGGAGAAGTAAAACCTTGACATCATCATCATCATCATTATTATTATTATTATTATTATTATTTTTGAGATGGAGTTTCACTCTTGTTGCCCAGGCTAGAGTGCAATGGCGCGATCTCGGCTCACCGCAACCTCCACCTCCCAGGTTCAAGCAATTCTCCTGCCTCAGACACCCAAGTAGCTGGGATTACAGGCATGCACCACCATGCCCGGCTAATTTTGTATTTTTAGTAGAGATGGGGTTTTTCCATGTTGAGGCTGGTCTCGAACTCCTGACCTCAGGTGATCCACCTGCCTTGGCCTCCCAAAGTACTGGGATTACAGGCGTGAGCCACTGTGCCTGGCCAACTTTACTATTTTCTTAACTCTCTTCCCATAAAGAGGAATAAAAGAATAAGTTTTTAAAATTTGCTGCCTTAAACCAATTAAAATCTATGATCACAAGGGTTCAGAGAAGCTAATCTAGGAAACGGTGAATGAAAAAGTTGAGGCCAGGCGTGGTGGCTCACACCTGTAATCCCAGCACATTGGGAGGCCAAGATGAGAGGATCACTTGAGCCTAGGTGTTCGAGACCAGGCTAGGCGACACAGTGAGACCCCATCTCTATTTAAAAAAAAAAAAAAAAAAAAAGTTGCCTGGCATAATAGCATGTGTTCACAGTCCCAGCTACTAGGGAGGCTGAGGCAGAACGCTTGAGTCTAGGAGGTTGAGGCTGTAGTGAGCCATGATCACACCACTGCACTCCAGCCTGGATGACAGAGTGAGACCCTTAAAAACAAAAACAAAAAAACAAGAAAGAAAAGAAAAGAAAAAGTTGAGCCCCTTGGTCTCTATAACCCTTTAAAAATAGTAAAATCAACTGTTTTGGGGAACCCTTACAATTCAAGAGCCACCTAGATAGTATGTATAATGAGAGATAGAAAAGGTAGATAGCTGGGGTTGTGTGGGACTGTTTGCTGCTAATTCCATGCCAGTCAGTTACAAAAGTATTACCTGTTAACTAGGGAAGTCAGTAAAGTTCAACTACAAGGTATCAGCTTAATAGGTTCAAGTGCTACACAGTAGTTTTACCAGAGGAAGGATGTTAAAGGAGTTTAGAGGTCTGAAAATGGTCTAAATGTCAAGAGAAAATAATGTATTCTTACTAAATAAGTTTCTAATAGATGAATTTCAGATTGTTACAAATGCAATTTCATACTGTTATATATACACACAATTAAAAAGCTATAATTTTAAAATGCATATTCAAAAGCATATTCATATAATTTTACAATGCATATTCAAATGTTATGAACCAAGCTTTAAAATATCAAAGATTAAACCAAGTCCCAGACTCCAGTAGGCCCACAAGCAGGGCAGGTGAATTCTAACTCCTTCACTTTCAGCTTTTCCTGCTATTTCCAATAAACTGAACATCATCCTCTTATACCAATTTAAGGCATTTTTAAAAATACTGTTACCATTAGCCACTAATATATCACACTTTTCATGATACTATGCAACCAAAATTAAAAAGTAAGTTAAATGCTAAAAATTGTTTAAGTCTTCAGTTGTCATTCATAATCCCTGATCTGAAAACTGTGCGTTCAACAGAACAGCCTGAATCTTCCACCAATGACAGGTTAATGGTGGTTTCACATTTGGGTCAGATTCTAGAAAGTAATCAAGCTACCTCCCTTCAAAATCTGGAGGCGATGTAGTGATAATCAGAGAGGGTTCAATTCATACTGCCTGGGTTTCAATCTTAATTCCAACAGTTAATGAAATGAATGACCCAGACTACTCACGTAATCTCCTAAAATCCATTTTCTTTATCTTTTTTTTTTTTGAGACGGAATCTTACTCTGTCACCCAGCATGGACTGCAGTAGTGCCATCTTGGCTCACCTCCGCCTCCCAGGTTCAAGTGATTCTCCTGTCTCAGCCTCCCAAGTAGTTGGGACTAAAGGTGTGTGCTACCATATCCGGCAATTTTTGTATTTTTTGTAGAGACACGGTTTCACCATGTTGTCCAGGCTGGTCTTGAACTCCTGACTGCAGGTGATTCACCCACCTTGGCCTCCCAAACTGCTGGGATTACAGGCGTGAGCCACTGCGCCTGGTCTCACTTTATTCATCTTTAAAACTTAAATAATAACGACAATCTATCCAAAATAGAAATCAAGAAAGCAATCCCATTAACAATAGCTTAAAAAAAGACCTAGTAATAAATTTAACTAAGGAGATAAAAGACCTTTATACTGAAAACACTGATGAAAGAAATTAAAGAAGTCATGAATAAATGGAAAGATATCCCATGTTCATTCATGAATTTGAAAAATTAACACTGTTAAAATGTCCATACTAGCCAAAGCAATCTATAGATTCAATGCAATCCCTATCAAAATTTTCATGACACTTTGCACAGATGTAGAAGAAACAATCCTTCCATTTGAATGGAACCACAAAAGACCCCAAAGAGTCAAAGCGATCTTGAGCAAAATGAACAAACCTGGAAGCATCACACTCTACCTGACTTCAAAATATACTACAAACCTATAGTAATGAAAACATCATGGTACTGACATGAAAACAGACAGACCAGTGGAACAACAGAGAGCCCAGAAACAAACCACGCATTTATGGTCAATTGATATTTGACAAAGATGCCAATAACACACAATGAAGAACAGTCTCTTCAACAAATGATGTCTGAAAAACTGCATATCTACATGAAGAAGAATGATATTAGACCCTTATCTCACACCATATACAAAAATCAATGCAAACTGGATTAAAGACTTACATGTAAGACTTAATATTATAAAGCTACTAAAGAAAATATAAGGAAAAGTTTCTTGACTTTGGACAGGACAATGATTTTTTGGATATGACTCCAAAAGCACAAGTAAAAAAAGCAAACATAGAAAAATGAGATTACGGCAAACTAAAAAGCTTCTGCACAGCCGAAGAAACAATAAACAAAGAGACAAACTGCAGAATGGGAGAAAATATGTGCAAACCATTCATCTTATAATGAGTTAATATCCAAAATATATAAAGAACTAAAACAACTCAGTAATAAGAAAACAAAAAACTTGGCCGGATGTGGTGGCTCATGCCTGTAATCCCAGCACTTTGGGAGGCCAAAGCAGGCAGATCACGAGGTCGGGAGATCGAGACCATCCTGGCCAACATGGTGAGACTCCATATCTACTAAAATACAAAAAATTAGCTGGGAGTGGTGGCACGGGCCTGTAGTCCCAGCTACTTGGGAGGCTGAGGCAGGAGAATCACTTGAACCCAGGAGGCGGAGATTGCAGTGAGCTGAGATTGCACCACTGCACTCCAGCCTGGCAAGAGCGCAATGCTCCATCTCAAAATAAGTAAATAAATAAATAAAAATTTTAAAAACTCAATTTAAAATAAACAAAGGATATCATAATAGACATTTTCTCAAAAGAAGGCATGCAAATGGCCAAGAGGTATATGAAAAAAATGATCAACATCACTAAGCATTGAAGAAATGCAAATTAAAACCACAACGAGATATCACCTCACACCTGTTAGAATGGCTAGTCTCAGGAAAAAAAAAAAGGAAGATAACAAGTGGTTTTTTGTTGGTTTTTGTTTTTGTTTTTGTTTTTGAGACGGAGTCTCACTCTGTTGCCCAGGCTGGAGCACCGTGGGGCAATCTCAGCTCACTGCAATCTCCACCTCCTGGGTTCAAGCAATTCTCCTGCCTCAGCCTCCCGAGTAACTGGCACTACAGGCACCCACCACCACACCTGGCTAATTTTTTTGTAGTTTTAGTAAAGATGGGGTTTTGCCATATTGGACAGGCTGGTCTTGAACTCCTGACCTCAGGTGATCCACCCGCCTCAGCCACCCAAAGTGCTGGGATTACACGCGTGAGCCACTGCACCTAGCTGATGGCAAGTGTTGAGAATGTGGAGAATAGGGAACTTCTGCGCTGTTGGTAGGAATGCAAGTTAGTAAAACCATTATGGAAAACAGTATAGAGATACCCAAAAACTTAAAAATAGAACTACCATATAATCCAGCAATCTCATTACTGGGTATATATCCAAGGGAAATCTATATATCAAAGATATACATGCACTTCCATGTATAATGCAGCATTATTCACAATGGCCAAGATAAGGAATCAATCTAGGTGTCCATCAACCGAAGAATGAATTTAAAAAATGTAATATATACAAACAAAAGAGTACTGTTCAGCCTAGAGAAAAAAAAAAAAAAAAAGGAGGAAATGTAGTCATTAACAACAACATGGATGAACCTGGAGGGAATGTTAAGCAAAATAAATCAGGTACATAAGGACAAATATTGAATGATTTCACTTATACGTGGAATCTAAAAAAGTTGAACTCATAGCTATAATTTAGGAGACTAGAATGGTGGTTACCAGAGGCTGCGGTGGTTGGGGTAGGAGTGATTGGGGTGATATCAGTCAATGGATGCAAAATTTCAGTTAAGAGGAATAAGTTCCTCTTATACAACATAGTGACTATAGTTAGTAACAATGTACTGCATTCTTTAAAATTGCTAAAAGAGTAGATTTTAAGTGTTTTCACCTCAAAAATGTAATTCTGAAGTAATGTATATGTTAATTACTTGAATTTCATGCGATGTTGTACATGATATATATAATTTTTGTCAATTTAAAAAAACTTAAATATAATAATGTCCTCCTTTGGTGGTTCTAAAGATTAAATAAAAACAGTCATATCAAGTGCTTATCACAGCGCCGCCACATAGAAAATTCTATAAATGTTAGCTTCTCCCACCACAACTTATCTATCGATTTTCTCCCACCACTACTTATCTATCCATCCACCCACCCACCCACCCACCCATCCATCCATCCATCCATCCATCCATCCATCCATCCATCCATCTATTTATCTGAGATGAGGTCTCACTCTGTTGCCAGGCTGCAGTGCAGTGACAAGATCACAGCTCACTGCAGCCTCCAACTCCTGGGCTCAACTGATTCTCCCACCTCAGCCTCCCAAACAACTTGGACCACCAGCATGTGCCACTATGTCTGGTTAATTCTTTTAAATTTTGTGTAAGACAGGAGTTTATTTTTGTTGTCCACAAACTCCTGGCTTCAAGTCATCCTCCCACATTGGCCTCCCAAAGTGCTGGGATTATAGGCACGAACCACAGCACCTGGCCCCACCACAATTTTATTACCTTCAGTAGTATTGCTTCTTAAAGCTTTTCACCAACAATCTGTCAGCCAGCACCAAAACAAACAAAATACTTTATACCAGAGTTCCTTTCAGAAACTTGAAGCCTTCATGCCTCACATCCTGGTCATTGCTGGCTACTGCCCAAATTCAAGTTCTTCCTGTCACTGAGCCTCTCCTGCCCATATTTGATCTGGGCTTCATCTCTCCTGACCCAGCTTGCTACCATTCCCAAACTTCCAAAAATATCTACCCCATGGTAAAAAAAAGTCTTATGTCTTCAATACCTTAAACTGCTTTTATCTTTTTACTGAACCCCAAGTATCCCCCACTGCAATAACTAAAATTCAGCCAAGTCGCCCGACTTGGCCCCACAGGTGGGGCAGGTGAATTCTTACTCCTCCAGTGATGCAAAACCTGTGGTTATCAAGTCATTATCTGTAAGCACAAAAAAAAGCATTTTTACATTGTAGGCCACTCTTGCTCTCTGGCTCTCCTCCTTCCCCTCCTTAAACACGATGCTCGCATCCCGCAAAGATGTGGCACCTAGCTGTGTGCCTGGACACCCAAACGCCATCTCCACGTAGCACCCACCATCAGTGCTTTCTTTGTCTCTTCATTTCAGCCAGTCATACACCTACATCCTGGATCTCATCATCTTGAACCAGAACTAGTCTACCTGAGGTATTTAACTTCAAAAAGCAGTTTCCTATTCTTCCAGCACTTTCCTTTGCTAACTCTAGCTAACCAATTATCTGGCCTCATTAACATCTCACATTCCTTGACACGCCCAATTTTCTTCCTATCTATGAACTGTAGAGGAAGAAAAATAATTTTTTCCTCAACTCCCATAAATTCTTAATTGTAACAGACCCCTGTAACAAAAGATAGATTACCAAGAGAAAAACGAAGAGCAGTTTATTGATATATTTCATATATACTTGGGGGACAGGGTGGACTGTGGGAGACCAGAAGATGCCATGTCAAAATAAAAGGTTGTTGAGCTGAAGGCAATTAAGTAGCAGCAGATGCAGGAAAGCTCTCTGCTCTCCATTTGCCTAAAAGCAGGACATAGATTTACAAAGACAAAAGGTATCCTGTCCCCCTCTACCACAGGGAAAAACATTAACCAATAAAGATAACTTTAGTCAGTTATGGGCCTGGAGACGGGACCAAAATTATCTATATGAACAAGCTTTACTAACTGGCCTCTGTCTGCCATTTCTTTCCCTTCCCACAAGTTGCCACCCCCAGAGACTCAGAAGTTTTCTTCTTTTGTCGCGTCATTTCTCTAAAAATACACTGCCTTTTGTTGAAGATGCTATATAAAATGGAATTCAAAGCCGCCTCTAAGAACTGCTCATTCCCTGGGCTCTCCTATGTTTGTATGAAACATACACGTTAATAGACTGTCTTTCTCTTATCAATCTGTCTTTTGTTGTAGGCATCCATTCCAACTAACTTAAGAGGGTTGAAAAAATTATTTTTCTTCCTCTACAGATGCTCCTTCTATCTTTACATTCTTCTGTTTGTCTTGTACTATATTATTTATCATTTCCACCACTTCCTTGCTAATATCCGTAAGTCCCTCACATCTTTGTCCTCACCCTGCAACCACTCCACCACCAAACCTTAATCCTGATCAATCCAGCTGCATGTCTTCTCTGCTTTCACCCTAAGCTATAAACTTCTACCAGAGAAAAGCACACCACCATGTGGACTCCTGCCACTACAAATTCCAGGTCTGTAACCTCAGCTAGGTACTCAAAGAAATGTGGCAATTCTTCTTGGTGTCCTAACTGGCCAGCTCTTTCACCTCTCACAATATTGTTTCAATTCTTTACTATTTGGCTGGGTGTGGTGGCTCACACCTGTAATCCCAACACTTTGGGAGGCCAAGGCAAGAGGATCACTTGAGCCCAGGAGTTCAAGACCAGCCTGGGCAACATAGGAAGACTCTGTCTCTATTTAAAAAAAAAAAAAAAAAAATTAGCTGGGTACAGTGCCGCACACCTGCGGTCCAAGCTTCCTCGAGCCCCTGAGGTGGGAGGATCACCTGGACCCAGGAGGCCAAGGTTGCAGTGAATCATGATTATGCCACTGCACTCCAGCCTGGGTGACACTAAAACTCCATTTCCAAAAATAAAAATTCTTCACTATTTGTCTACAACTACCTACCCTACCACCTCTACTTTTATGTTTTTATGTTTAGCAAACAAATTTCATCTCCTCCTTTAGCCACGTAAGAACCCCCTTCTGTCCTGCTATCCACAAACTTTGCTCCCACATGATCTCCTTTTCCCTTGGGGTTTAAATCCTTTCACCTCCTACTTCCTATCAATCTCATTCTATCAATAATCCCCTCTCATGTGGGTCTCTCAGTATTTAAAATACCCAAGTCTCTTCCATCCTCAAATAAATAAAAATAATCTTCATGAAATCAATTCCCTCTTTACTTATCACCATCTGTCTCCCATTCTCTTCTTAGGAAAGCTACCTTAAAAAGTACTCTATATTTTCTTGTCTCTATTACCTTCACATCTCTACCTGTTTTGATTTGGCCTCTTTCTTACCATTCCACTAAAACTAAGTAAAGGTGACCAGACAAAGTGAGGGAGTTCTTGTTCCTAACTCTATTTTTCCAATAAAGAAGAAAATTAGATTGTTAACATAATGGAAGTGATGGGTAGGGGGATGCTGACTAGTTGAAAGATATTGTGAGAGATTATCTATCACCTCTTCCTTCACAGCCTCACTCATTCAGCAAACACTCATAAATGCCCACTTGTACCATTAATAGGCATTGGTTATACAACAATCCTCATAGAGCTTACAGTCTAATGACAGAAACACACCATGGAGAAGAGCTCAAGAGTTGTTTTCCCATCCTTCCATTTTCTAATCCTGATATCGCTGAGATGTCTGTCACTGGTAATCTTTCTTCTTTGGCTTCCATGACATCACCCCTTCCAGGCTTTCCTCCGGCCTCTCTAACCATTCCTTCTCAGTCTTCATTAGAGGTTCCTCTGTTACCCAACCTTTAACATTATTCCCAGGGCACAGGCCTCGGGCCTCTTTCCTCCACTCTCCTCACTCTCCCTAGATCATCTGTACCACAATGGCTTTAGCTGCCACCTTCACACAGTTGACTCCCACATCCCTATATCCCATCCCAAACCTTAACCCTAAACCCAACTCCCTATCATATACACTTCCATTGCAATAGTAAAACTAACCATGAATTGACGACTTAAATGAGCCAGATACTGTGATTAAGCACTTCATAAAAATTACCTCTTATAATCTTTACAATATACAATATTATTTTACAAATGACAAAGAGACATAAAGTAATAATATGACCTGTTCAAAGTTTACCCAAATTACTAACAGGTAGAAGTCAAATTTGAACTTGAATCTGTCTGGCTACAAAGCTAATACTCTTAATCACTGTGCTGTATCTCACAGCCCCTTCAAACTCAATGTATTGAGAAATTAATTCCTCTTTTTCCTTTCTGTACTTTCTCCTGCATTCCTAGCTCAGAGAATGGCCCCACCATTTACCCAGTTGCTCCCAAATAAAAGAAACTGCTGGGATCATCCTTGATGCCTTTTCAACCTCTGTGCCCACATCCAATTGGTAACACAGTCCTACGCAGCCTCATCTCTCCTCCCTGCCCTCTAACACCCACCCCAAACATTCTTCGTGCTCCAGCCACAGTAAACTACTTCTAGTTCATCAATAAGAATGGATTTCCACAGATACTATGCATTTATACGTACCACTCTTTATCCAGAGAAAGCCCTCACCAATTCCCATCCCATGCTACTCCTCCACTCATCCTTTTCCTTGAGGAAGCCCCAGCTGATTCTGCCTCAGGGGTCTGTGTAAGGGACCTGACGATCTTCTGTACTTTTGAAAGTACTCCACACACACTGGTATAATAGCAGTACCTCTTGTGTGTCATTATTGTCTGTTGTTAGATCTTCTACCCCTCTAACACGTGAGCAGTATATCCTGAAAGATAATGTCTTATTCGCCTTAGTATTGCAATGCCTAGCTAGGGCAGTGCTTGGCACATTATAGATACTCAGTAAATATCCAATGAACAAATGACTTTATGATTGAGTTGGACACCTTGAGAATCTGCATTAATTCACTAAGGAGACCAGGATTCTCTTGGTCACTTCTGTTTTATCACATATTTCAAAGTCCCACTGGGGAGAAGAGGCTTTATTACCTATAGCGGACATGCAGCACACAACCAATCCACCCATAAATATGTCACTAAACCAAATGGGTTTTGTTTGCTTATTATTTACAGAATACAAAACACACGTCTGACAACATTTTTCAAAAAACCTATTTTGGCACTGTGTAAAAACAACCAAAACCTAGTGTTTGTCCTACAAGTTCAAAGAGAGTGTAATGGAAGGTCAACATGCCTACATAAAACGTCTTATGTCATGAATCCAAGTGAACTCATTCTGGGCCTTGACAATCAAGAAGTCATCACTTCTATTTTACTTTTTCATTTGTTTGTTTTTGAGACAGAGACTCGCCGTGCCACCCAGACTGGAGTGCCATGGCACCACCATGGCTCACTGCAGCCTTGATTTCCCAGGCTCAAGCAATCCTCCCACCTCAGCCTCTGAAAGCACTGGGATTACAGGCATGAGGCACCGTACCTGGCCTATTTTACCTTTTCACTTCACATAGGTAAGCTCAAAAACTGAAATAAAAATATTGAAAACTAAGCTCAGCCTAAAAAACATCACTACCAACAACCAAAAAACCCTCATACTCTTACATCTGCTTCTCTTTTTCCCTCATTACGTCTACTCTTACACACAACACTGATACTTTATCCCAAGTTTTCCCTTCTCCCTCTGGATAGAGCTGAGGCAACAGTCAATGACTGAAACACCAATAACTGTAACTAAAAGAAAAAGGTGCAGAGGATTGTGGGTGAGAATCCGCAGGAAGGGAATTTGGACAGGCAAAGTTCAAACCAAAGAAGAAAGCTTGACCCCATTTCACATAGTTCCAACAGTGCTGTCACCAGACACATGCCTGCTCATGGTCAGTCAGGGATATAAAACAACGTAAGTTTTGTTTCACTGTGCAAGTGTGACCAAGTGCCTCATGGAGCACAGTCAAGCAATGTGAGCCACAGTCTCAAAAAACAGCTAAAAAACACAATAAATATGAGAGATCAAGCAGAATATTTTGCTCTGCAGTCTGGGAACCAAAGCAACCAGTGCTGGAACTCTCAAAGCATAAAAGGATGAATAAACCCAACTTTTCTGAATCTTCTTTATGTTTGTTGGCTCATTCTACAAAACACTCAACTGCTAGTTTCTCACGCCCCTAAGGAAGATACTAAGTGCAAAAGTATCTGCAGTTCTTGCCATTACTTTTAATGGCAATTTATTCACACACGTAATCATATGAATATATTAGCTGTTCTAAGATTGATTTTTATAGGAAGAAGGGGGTCTTATATCTCCATTTTCTCTCTTCCCACTATCAACTTGAATCAAGGCAACTATTATCTCTACTCTAGATTGTTACCACTAGTCTTCAATGTCAATACCAACAATGCGTTTTGAAACACAGTCGTGAAACACCTCGAATAATATTGGGCTTCTACCTTCTTCTGGTACTAAGCCTCCATGTTTGGATTAGTACCAGCCGACTAACTAGTCTCGCTGTACCAAATATTATTATATTCTCATTCTCAAAACGGTGTGTTCTTTACTCCGCAGGTATGGTAATCCAAATTCAAGCAATTCTCCTCTTCTCCTATATGATCAAATCATATTAATATCAAGCTATATGAACAATATGTTCCCTCTCTCCTATAGTAGTTTGTTCAATCTACTTCTGCCTTTGGAACAGTTTCCCCATACTCAACGTGGCCTGGCACTTATCAGGTGCTCAATAACTATCTACTGAATAAATGCAGAGCAGGAATAAAGGAAGTATTAAAGACAGAAAAAGTATGAAAGATCAGAAACACACTTAGAAAACAGTTTCCTGTTTTCATTTTGTATGAATGAGTTTTAACCCTGCCATGTAAACTTTGTCATTTCAGAAAATTAAAAGGTTTCCAATTAACCTCACTTTCCGATAATAGCAGAATACCCTTACCAATGCACAAAAGTGTCCAGTGGGGAACACAGGCCTAGAGACCACTCGGTGAGAACCTACGGTTGAGTAAGAAAACTAAGTTTCACCTGAATCACTTATCTAAAAAAATTTCATGAATTTGACATTGTATAGAGCTTCAAAATGTCTTTTCAATAAAAGAAAACAAGCCAACATATCTCATCTTATAGCATACTGATTTCATTCACAGCTTATTACTAAATGACCCACTTACTGCTAAATGAATTGCAACAACCTCACCCGTGTTAGTCAGCTGAATCTGTAAACGTGAAAGTCCTATGAGCAAAGTCAATGCCACCAGACAACTGGGCAACAGAAACACCCTATTTTTACAGATGCTGTCATGGTTATGGCATGCACTGAGTACACAAGAACTGTCAGCTCCAAAGTTGACTTGGATATTCCCCGAAAGCTTATTCACTTTTTAAAAAAGTATGTATCTTATTATTCCATACAAAGAAAATAATGCAATTTTTATTCTTAAACATTTTTAAATAACTACATAATTTACAGTGTTATCAAATTAACTATCTAAATAATTTATGTCAATAGTAGAAAAAGCAACATCTCTGAAGTTAAGAAAACAGAGATAGTTAAAGAAAGTTATATAATGAAAATTTAAAAAATCATGAGGATTCAAACTGAAGGAAAGCAGAGATATTTGGTGGATGCCCTCCTCTCACTACTGAACAAGCTGAGACTAAAAGAGGTGATGTCATTTGCCTAGGGTCTCACAGCATGCTGGTAGGAGACCTAGGATATGAACCCAGGTCTCCTAAATTCTGGCACAGAATTTATAAGAGAGGGGCATTTCTCCTTTGTGTTTAGAAAAGAAATCTATTCTTACAAGTCAGACTAATTTTTCTTCTGTTTCAGTAGCCACAGTCATCCAGTTTCCTCCCAGTGCACCTACTGCCAGGAAAATGGCTGCACATAGATAGGTCACGAAAGGGAATCCCCTGGGTTTGCCTCACTCCTAAAGGCAGACCCTTTTCACTGGAGCTTCTCAACTTCTATATTGGCAAAGGAGCTGATACACAGAACACTACACATTTTCAGAGGAAGATACAGTCCTGGATCTCTCAGATGAACTGGATGTCAGGGTCCATAAAAATTTTCCTCACTAGACCAGTTGTACCTCCTTAATCAACAGTCCCCACCCAATCCCCCCACCCCAGAGAGAAGACCAGATTTGCCTCTGGCATTATGTTCTCTTCCTCTCTGGTATCAGTTACTCTTAATAACACCTTTGAAGTGTATCTGCACTAGTGAAGTGTAAATAACCAAAATGAGCTTCAAGAATTGGTTCCAGACCTAACTAAACTAAAGAGCTTCTGCACAGCAAAAGAAACTGTCAACAGAGTAAACAGATGATCTAATTTTAAAATGGAAAAAAAAAAATTTGCAGACTATGAATCTGAAAAAGAACTAATATCCAGAATCTATAAGGACCTTAAACAAATCAACAAGGAAAAAACAAATGACACTTCTATTCATGTCCATTGCCCACGTTTTAATGATGTTGACACTTCTCAGAAGAAGTCATACAAACGGTCAAAAAACACATGAAAAAATGCTCAATATCACCGATCATTAAAGAGATGCAAATCAGAACCACAATGAGATACCATCTCACACCAGTCATAATGGTCATTATTAAAAAGTCAAGACTGGGTGGCTCATGCCTGTAATCCCAGCACTTAGGGAGACCAAGGCAGGTGGATCACCTGAGGTCAGGGGTTCGAGAACAACCTGGCAAACATGGTGAAACCTCATCTCTACTAAAAATACAAAAATTAGCCAGGCGTGGTGGATGCCTGTAATCCCAGCTACTCGGGACGCTGAGGTAGGAGAATCCCTTGAAGAGCAGAGATCACGCCACTGAACTCTAGCCTGGGCAACAGAGTGAGACTCCATATCAAAAAAGTAAAAATTAAAATTAAAAAAAAGTCAAAAGAATAATAGGATGTTGGTGTGGTTGCAGAGAAAAAGGGATGCTTATACACTGTTAGTGGAAATGCAAATTAGTTCAGTCCCTGTGGAATGCAGTTTGGATATTTCTCAAAGGACTAAAAGCAAAACTATCATTCAACCGAGCAGTCCCATTACTGGGTATATAACCAAAGGAAAATAAATCATTCTTCTAAAAAGACATCTGCACTCGTATGTTTATCACAGCACTAGTCACAATAGCAAAGACATGGGAATCAACTTAGGTGTCTGTCAACAATGGACTGGATAAAGAAAATGTGGTATATAGAGCCATACATAGAGTACTACACAGCCATCAAAAAAAAAGCAAAATCATGTCCTTTGCAAAAACATGGATGCAGCTGGAAGTCATTATACTAAGTGAATTAACACAGGAACAGAATACCAAAAACCACATGTTCTCACTTGTCAGTGACAGCTAAACACTGAGTATACACAGACACAGAGATGGGAATAACAAACACTGGGTATTCCAAAAGTGGGGATGGTAAGAGTGGGACAAGGGTTGAAAAACTACCTATCAAGTATTACATGACAGGATCATTGGAAGCTCCAACCTCAGGATTATGCAATATTTAACAAACCTGCACATGTACCCACTGAATCTTAAATATTTTTTTAAATGGTTCCTTCCAAGGGTATTTCCATTCCAACAAATTGACAGGGTTTTCATTGTTGTTGTTTTTTTATTTTTCTTTTAGTTTCATGCTACCTTGTCTAAGAAGGCTGACAAAGTTTTAAGCTAACTATGGAATTGGAAGAATACAGTCAGCACACTGTATGACACATAATAGATACTTAGTAAATATCTGCTAAAGAAATGAGAGGATGAATGGAGATGGGATCACAGAGGGAGGGGAAGATGGCAGCCTATTCTGGTTATACAGAATGTTCTGTGTCTGAAGGAGAGAAAGACATGTCCTGTTAAAAGTTTTGAAAACTTACAGAATTCTTTCTATTTACAGGATGGTCACAAAGTATTTCTCTTTTCTCCAGAAACAGAAGACAAAAAGATATATGTTACAAAGCACTTTACAGTCTCCTAAGTCTTTTTCACATATGTGACCTCATTTAATCCTCAAAACAAGAAACTACCCCAATTTTAAGGATGGGAATAATAAGACCTGCGTTGATGTAAGCCTTCTGACTCAACATCTTGTAAGTTCTCTTCCCCTGCTCTGCCAAGCTAAGTGATTCCCCATAACACTGCTGAGAGAGTTTTACCTATCCATGGACCACCTCCTACAGAAGCAGAAACTGACTTGTGGGACACACAGTGGATGTAGAAATGACAGTCAAGTGTTCTTCTGTGCGGAACACAAATCCCTATTGATTTAGAAACTCAGATACGAAAACACTAGCAAATGAAAATTCAATCCTTTCATATGTTTCTATTAAAATAAAAATAAGGATTATATTCTATTTCAGAGAGTGTAGATATTAGTAAGAATGAAAGCAGCAAGCCGGAGAAGGTGAAGCTCAGGATTCTTCTCCTACCTCATGAATTTCATTATTGCAAGAGTAAAAGCTTAACACTGGGAGGAAGATTGGTGCAAAGCTGTGGATGGCAGCAACTGGAATTCACTTCCTGTTCCCACTATTTTCTAGCCCTGTGACTTCTCTGGGCCTCAGTTTCTTCTTTTGTAAAACGAGTATAATAATAGAATCTTCTTGGTGTGAGAGACTAAGAGATACACACACACGGCTGAGAACAGTGCCTGCCCCACAGTGAATGGAGGCGTGTAAGAGGGTATTATATTTCTAAAACTCTTTTATTCACATCACTTGACACTATAGTCAAGCTAAAGCAAATTCCATATTGAATTTGTCAACACAGACAAATATTTCCAAGCCAAGATGTTTGTTTCCAAGGACAATTTCTTTAAAAATGTTTAAACTATTTTGGCAGAAACAAATGTAATCAACACATTTTTAGCATCTGCTTCCAAGTTAAAAAAAAAAAAAAAAAGTGTGAAAATGCTTCACAAAATATTTTTAACTGTAAAGATGGCACAAACATTTTTAAAACTTTAACTGGTACAAACTGCCTATATAAGGGAGGGGTGAAATAGAGAACAAAAGTAATTAATAAGTTGATAAAGTCCAAGTGCTAATGCTCTAAATTGATAACTACTTTGAACAAATTCTCATTTACTTATTTAAACAGGGGGAAAAAAATACCTTTTTTTGTAAAGCAAAGGATTCAAACTGTGTATGTCCTTCATTTAACTTAAAAGGCAGAGAAAGGCATCATAATGCTGATAGGGACCCAAATTCTATGCAATTATTCTAAAACTATATTTTCACAAACTGGTTATGAAATCTAAATGACTAGAAATAGTCAAGAGAAATCAATATGAATGTTCATGTTTAAAGAAAGAGATAAAATGGTTCAGCAAGAAATGAGTTAGTCAATTATAGAATGAATGACCTTCATCTTCAAGATCTGTGGAGCAAGGCTAAACACATTCAGATTTTACCCTGGTCCTTGAATTCCAATCATAAATTTTAAAGTCTAAACTTCTTAAAAGAGTTGGTGAAAGAAAAAAAAAATGAATAAATATATTTCAGGTAGGTTGAACGTAATTCCTCTCACATTCTGAGATGGTTCTTAATTTTTTTCAAAGTTTTTTAAATACAAAAGCCAATGTAATGAAAATATTCAACTCTTCATTATTCAGAGACTGACAATATATTGTGTACAACAGCCACACTCATTTCTTAACCTTCTCTCTTTGTTTTTTTACTTTAGGCCACTGCACTACTCATCAGCAATTCACCAAAGGATGGAAAGGAACAGAAATGCAGTTCAATTTTCATTACTTAATAGAGCCACCACATGTTTTGCTGAGAAGTTAAACTTATACTGATCATCATCCCAGGTGACTAATTCTCAAGTGACTAACTTTACAGCCATGGTCTCCTGTCATTTGTTATGAACAAACAATGAGATATAATGCACAAGGAAAAGAGTTACATTTTACTTATCTCAGGGTGCCTAGTTTGGGTTCAATACATAATAAATGTTTGATAAAGAAATAAAGGAAGAGAGGGAAAGAGAGAGCAGGAATAACACTGGACAAACAAAAAGGCATATACTTATGTACATGAATTCACAGAAATTTAAAACTGGAAAGATGTATGTAGGAAAAGGAGGGTAAATTGCATCAGGTAAGAGTTCAGCCTGGCAGACAATTTTGGGTCAGATCAAAGCTGTACCACTCATTGTTAAGTGAGTTGAGTAAGCTACTTAACTTTCCTAAGACTCAGTTTCCTCATCTGTAAAGATGGAGCTCATAACAGAACACTTCTGAGACTTGCTCTGAAGATTTATGTAGTTGTGGAGTACTTCGAATATAGCAGGACTCAACAAATAGCATTATTATTAGCAGTAGGATCATGATCTAGTCCAGTATGCTCCTTTTATAGAAAGTAAAACTGAGACTTAGAGAAATAAAGAAGACTGCCTAAGTCATGCAGCTCTCTGGTGGCAAAGCCTTACTAGAAGAACTTCTATTTTCTGCCTGCCAGGCCATAATCCACATTGCTTATCAGAAAACCTACATTAAGAAGAAAATGAGATGGTAAACGCTAAGCTAAGGTGATGCTGGTTCTCTAAATCTGGTGTGTTTTTAAAAACACATGAGCAGGTGCCTAAAACATATATAATACTGTCTCATGACAGAAGATATTTTGATTAAATTAAATCTCAAGCAAGGTGTTTTTCAATAAGCAATCTAGAGGATTCTTCTGCAGGGACCCTGGGGCCAGGCTTTAAGAAGTACTGCTGTAGAATAAGAAGAGTAAAAAGGTCCCTATCCAACATCCTGACCCTTAGAATCACCTACAGAGCACCCAACTGCAGGTGACATCCAGGTATCTATCTTTTTTGAAATATCTTCAGATGACTCTTACATGTATATGGTCAGATTAGAGAACCCACAGTCTATAGATGATGAAAACAACTATCTTTGCTAATATCAACTTAACAAAACTGGGAAGAGGTGGGATTTGTGAAACTAAAGAAAAAAGAATGTTTTCTGGAAAGAGCTCAAGGACAAAGGTAAGAAACCTTGTCACAAGGTACAAGGTGAGTCTTGGACAAACAGAAGATCCTTGAAAAAGGTACAAACACTGAGCTCATTACTCCTTGTCTCCCAAAACAATCTACCTTCTGCCACCTGTTTATAACATATCCTTCACAGATGACACTATTAACATCAATTCCTGCTCTAACTTTTTAGCAATCTCCCTTAAATTTCATTGACAGGCAAAACAAGTGGGATATCGTGCCATAATTTAACTCAGGTAATCTTATTTACCATATTGCCTTAAGGATTTATTTAACCTCTTTGAGTTTCCATTTTTTCATTCTGTATATGAGGCATAGTCTATTTTGCCTATTTCATACAGTTGTTGGGATGATCAAATGACATAATGTGTCTGAAACCATTTTTCCAATTCCAAAGCAGTATACAAATCTAAGATACTCCTTTTTTACCTACTTATCCTAATAAAGATATAACATGTTGATAACATTTATATGCAGCAGGAAGGGCTGGATGAGTGGCCTCCACAGAGTCCCTCGAGCCAAGAAGACCACTCTAGGTCAGCGTGTCATTGCAACAACTCAAAGGGGAGGTAGACTGAGAATGATGAATGTCACAGGACTAGGGGAGATCAAGTCAGGTTAAAATAAGTTCAAAAAATTGTACACTATTCTATTTAGAAGTTAACTCGAAAGTTGAGTCCAACCCTACATGCAACTCAGAGCAAAAACTGATCACATAGGGAAGCTATGAAAAAGAGCAAACAAAAGGAATGTTGGTTACTCGGCCATTTCCGGGATGAAATGCCAATGAAGCGGCTGGAAGCTCTCATTGGCTTCCAGCAATCTCACTAATTCTCCAATGAAAAATATAGAATCACATGCAAGATAAAGAGTTACGTGGAAGTTTCCAACCAAAGATAAAGAGACAGAGTCAAACAACTCCAAGGTAACAGGAAGAATGTCCTAAGAGGAATAGCTAAACTGTTGATTTTGACTCTTTGTGTGCCACAGAATAAACAAATAGTCTTTATCTGAACTACAGGGACATGAGACATCAAACCCTTCAGAAAAAATAATGACTACCCATCCAGCTTTGACCAAGATGATGTCAGGCTTTATATACATTGCATCACAGTTATTTCACAAATCTGATCGGTCAGTTTGTGACTTATTTCCACATATATTTTCCATTGAAGGAAAGGCTAATGTACCACTAAGGAAACAGATTATAAAAATTTCCATTAATGCAAAAATGTACAGCTTACTTGAAGCCAAATTATGCAAGAAAACAGTTGGAAAACATATGTGAAATTAAACCAACTGCTTATATTCATAAACATATAGTAGTCAAGTAGTTTTCTTTTGCACTGGCCATTATGCCAGAGCTACATAGATAATGACACAGACTGAATGTTTTCTTTTTAAAATGTAACCACTGTAAAATACAAACAGAACTGATGACATAATATTGGCAAGGTGTAGCAGAGTATATAAACAGGACACCTTCAGGAGAACTCAGCCACCAAGGTCAGTGATGATGGCGTACACTAAACCTCATAAAACCTCATTCTATCATTATGCAAATGATCTCTGCTCATTGATACAATGACCTTGCCAAGAATGATTAACATCACAAATACTCTTTATGTTCAGATGTTTTATTAAAAGATAAAGTTAGGAATAGCTTAAAGAAAAAGCCATCAACTCCTCAGTAGTAACATGTAGAGGTTATTTGGATAATACATTTCTTGAGCAATTAATAAATACCTATCTAATCATACTTTAAAGACAAGTAAAAACCCCAGATAAGTAACTTCTCTAAAGCTAAATATCAGTATTAGGAATAAAGATCTAAACTTCCTGGCAGTCTGTGTCATTTTCAAATTCCTATGGCTGCTACCCTAACAATTTCTGATTTTAGACTGGGGCTGGGGAATAACATAAAGGAAGAGAAAAGACGTGTCCTGACCCTCAAAACATAAGCACAGAATTGACAGCAATTATGTGAATGTTTCTGCACATGAAAATCAACAAAGAACCAGAATCTGGCTTTCCAAACTTATGAATCAGCAAGTCGGTATTGACTGATAATTTTACAGTATCCTATTATTTGTTACAAAGCTATTGTCTTCTCATGACTATTTTCTAATTGAACTTTTACCTACAGTCCAACTAAGTTTCCACAGGCTATTCCACAGGCAAAGTCAAGAATCATGAACTAGAAAAATTTGAAAGATATGCACTCTCTTACTGTAGTGCTTTTTAAAGTCTTCCACCAATAATGAAAATGTACAGGATTTTTAGACTAAAGTGGGATCAAAGAATGTGCACAGCACAAAAATAAAACCATAATAATCAAACCTGAGGCTACAAATAAAACGCAATGAAACTCTACGGCTTTTACATGCACTAATATGAAAATAACTTTATGAAAGACAAATTAGATGTGAGTCTGATGGAGCACCTGAAATACTTATTTACTTGAACTCAGACTCCACATTTCACTTACCTCATTTCCATCTGTGTCCTTAGAAACAGAGGACACACTAGTATAAAGGGAATGGCATCTCTTTTTTTTAAACTGAAAATGCTGTGTTGCATGAGGGCAAAATCTCTCAGTGTTTTGCTTTTCTTGTATACTGCTATAACCTTTTGATGGGTCTTCAGCAAACCCACTTTTTTCGAGAGATCTTTCTATACTCGAGGGAACAGAGCTTAAGCTGGCTGCCTTTCGAAAAGAAAAAACATCAGTTTTTTCCTGGAATGTTATTTCGCTTGTGTTGACATCATCTAAATGCTTCTTCCTCTTTGCGCAATATGGAGTGCTGTCTTTTTCTGAAATCCTTTCATCCAGCTCACTAACTTTTACTTCTGTTTCACTGTCTTCAGCAGGAGAAGTATTCACATGGTCAGACCAACTGCTTACAGCACTCGGCAGAAGTTTCTGTTTAACACTGTCAGCTACAACTTCTGTCTTCTTTTGCTGAATACCATCTCCCAGGGCAGAGTGTAGGGTAACAGATTCCTGCTGTACCAGTCCCCTGGATAAAGGAGCTGGCTGTTCTTTTGAAGGCTGACTGCTGCTCTTCTTCTTGTCTTCATTTTCATTGTTTGCCTTAACTGACTCTTTGTCACCTCCAGTTTTCTTGATTGGTTTTCTTCTGAAGTATTTTCTTCCAGGAGAGTATTTTTCAGGGTTCAAAGGAGTTTTGGCAGGATCTACATATTGTTCTTCCTTCTCAGCTCTTACACATCCACAGACATTCCCCATTTGATTTGTAGATCACAGCTCCACAATTTCACTCATTTCAAAATCCAGAGCTTACTTAGATCCTCTCCATTAAGTCTGAAAATTTCACTCTGACGTCTGTTCCACACAGACTTCATGACCATCCTCTTCAGTCTGAGGCCATTTTGCTTATGAGAAAGGCACACACAAGAAATGCTGTGGCATCCTGCCCAGCCGGTCCCTGTGTCTCATTAGACACTGTGGCTTATTTCTGGCCACCAATCCTCTTAGACAAACATTACTGTTCACTGTCAAATTACAACACTGATGAGCTCGCAAGGCAAACCCTTAGCTTCACTGTATGAGAAGATTATGACTGTTTTTAACTTTCAGTTTTCTGAAATGCAGATACACTAACGAAGTTTGCACTTAACCTTTGAAACTATCGGTGGTTCAACAAATGAGAGCAAACAGAAAGCAAATACCAGTCAGGAGAGATTTGGGAAAGTGCCCTTCAAATTTAGTTTCAAAGTGCCTTTCAAATTGAACTTCAGAGACTCTCTACCCTCTACCACATAATTTTTTTTTCTTAAGAAATACCAACTAATTTTGGTACTTGCACACAAAGAAACAAACCAAAAGCTCAAAAATCTCTGTAAATTATATTAAGACTCTTATTCAAAACAAGTCATAAAAAATAACAAGATGATTCAATAGCTAGCAGGAGAGATAAGTGGTAAATGCTTAGAATTCTCTAATAAAATTGTTTCTAAAAAATCAATCTTTTAAAATAGTTTATAATACTTTTCAAATAATATAAATTTCCAAGCCATCACTTCATCTAATTATTAGGACTTTAATGTGAGCAAATAGATAAATTATGTAATTTAAAGCATGAAACACTTAGCAAAAGGAAATATATGTGCATTCATATATATATATACATATATATATGCAGTTAAACTTTATATGTAACTTTTATAATTATACCCTAGTTAAATATTATACAGTTTTTATGAGGGACTTGCTGGAAAAATAATGAGTCAGCATGAAACTTGATTATCCAAGGTGTGCATATTTCTAACACTTAGTCATAGACATCGTTAAAAAAAAAAAAATAGAATGGCATGAAATGGATTTACACGTAAGCAGAAATCATTTCACTATTAAAAAAATTAGTAATTGCCTTTCACTAGGTGGTCTTTAGACTGATCAAAAGATGGAACTCATTATATTTTACTAAGTAAGAATATTCAATTAGTCAAGTTTGCAATGATACCGCAGATGTCTGTCAATAACAGATCCCGCATTGTAAAATTTTCCTTATTCATTTAAAAATATTCTCCAGTAGCAAAAACTGAATATCTCAGAAGATAAGCTGGTAAAAATAAGGTCTCAGATTTTTTTTTGTTTTTAACTTGATTTTCAATGTATTCAAAGGCAATGAGTGGTACCTTATTCAAGAGAATATAAATGTATAATCGCTGGTATTTGTACTAACATGATGGAAAGGCAACCAGTGATCTGCACTCCCCCAATCCTTCCCTCCATCTCCACTGATGAAGTTTAGATATTTGTCCCCTCCAAATCTCATGTTGAAAATGTGACTCCCAATGTTGGAGTTGGGCCTAGTAGGGGGTGTCTGGGTCATGGAAGCAGCTCCCTCATGAACGGCTTTGTGCCATCCCCACAGTAATGAGCTCTTACCCACTTAAGAGTTAGTTGTTTGAGGCCAGCAATAGTAGTTCATGCCTGTAATCCCAGCCCTTTGGGAGGCCGAGGCAGGTGGATTGCTTGAGGTCAGGAGTTCAAAACCAGCCTGGCCAACATGGTAAAACCCCGCCTCTAATAAAAATACAAAAATTAGCCAGACATGGTGATGCATGCCTGTAATCCCAGCTACTTGGGAGGCTGAGGCAGGAGAATCACTTGAACCCAGGAAGTGGAGGTTGCAGTGAGCCAAGATTGCACCACTGACTGCACTCCAGCCTGGGTGAGAGTGAGACTCCGTCTCAAAAAAAAAAAAAAAAAAAAGAGTTAGTTGTTTGAAAAAACCTGGTACCTCCTACCCCTCCTCCTCCTTCTCTCTCTCTCTCTCACCATGAGACAATCCTGCTTCACCCTTTTCTTCCACCAAGACTAAACAATTTCCTGAGACCTTATCAGAAGCAGATGCCAGGACCATATCTCTTGTACAGCCTGCAGAACCGTGATGATTCAAATAAAGCTTTTTACTGTTCTTTATAAACTACTCAGCCTCAGGTATGCCTTTACAGCAACACAAAATGAACTAATACACCTGCCAAACTCAGCAGCTGTCCATTTCTAGGCCATATACACTGCTACCTCTCCCAGAAATAGCCCAACTTAGTCTGCCTGGTTACTGGCATTCATCTTTCAAAACCTATCTCTAACATCTGTGAAAATGTCCCATGTTCTCTAAAACCATCCCGATCCCACTACGATGCTCCTTTCCCATACAATTCTATTTTCATTTATATCATCAATAATATTCATCACCTTATGTTATAGTTAATTTCATGTATACTCTCCCAATAAACAGAACAATATACTTCATTACCTTAGTATCTCTGGATCTAGCATGTGGTGGCTAATGATATATAGGATTACTGTAATGATAATGCTTACCTTCAGAAAGCCTGACTGAAAAATAGATTCCATTTATGATGCTACAACAAATATTGTTAAAATAAAACAAATTGGTCTTTTGAAATCGCTTCCATTATTTATGTAAAGTAGAGAGAAAAAGGCTGAGAGTCACTTTGAGTGAGGATGATTACCACTCTTACAAATCTTTGTATCTTGGCATAACAAAAAATAATTCTAATCTCAAGTTATGGTAGTACTAAAAAAAATTATTTCATTTAAATAAGAGAGAACACTTCCATTTAACCAAAACATAGATGCGTTCCATTCCAAATAGACCTTGGTCTAATTTAAAAATATTGGTGATAATTTGTTATATCATCTTATAATTGAAGCCCTAAAATACAATGGATTCTAGAACATTATGCCACAGGATATTAGAAGCAATTTTTTTTTTTTTTTTTTGAGACAGAGTTTTGCTCTTGTTGCCCAGACTGGAGTGCAATGGCGTGATCTCAGCTCGCTGCAACCTCTGCCTCCTGGGTTCAAGTGATTCTCCTGCCTCAGCCTCCTGAGTGGTTGGAATTACAGGCATGTGCCACGACGTCCGGCTAATTTTATATTTTTAATAGAGACTGGGTTTCTCCATGTTGGTCAGGCTGGTCTTGAACTCCCAACCTCAGGTGATTCGCCTGCCTCGGCCTCCCAGAGTGCTGGGATTATAGGTGTGAGCAACCGCGCCCGGCCTGCGAAACTTCTTTCGGTACTTCTGTGACTAGTCTTCCTCTCTCCTCCAAAGGCAGCTGAACCCAAAAGGGCTCTCTTAGTACACAATTCCTTTTTGAAGACTTTTGCTTTAAATTTTCTCAAACTCAGCCTCTAAATACATGCTTCTACCCCTCAATCCTTCTGCACATTTTGGCTTGTTATTTTCTAGTCTCTGCTCCCAGGAGTTTGGGTCTCCAAGGTCTTCTTTCTAGATGAAACTATTGACCTATACTCCACCTTAATTTTCTTGTGGTCTCTAGTGGCATTTCATACTGCTCACCATTCTTTCTACTTGAAATTCTCTTCCCTTGTTTTCGTCAGTACATTTTCCTATTATTTCATTCATCTCTCCAAATGCTTCTTTTCTCTTTCCTCAGCAGAATCTTCTCCTGCACCCATAACCATGGGCCTTCTCCAAATTTCTATCCTTAGTTCTCATCTCTTCTCCATTTGTGCTCTTCTTTTGGGTCCCCTGAAGATTCCCTCTTTATGATAAAAACAGTGATCACTTGTGTAGTGATAACTTCCCCAAGTTTATATCTGTACCTCTGGCTTCTCAGCTCCACTCATGTCTCCAACTGCTCAGTAGACAGATGCACAGGATATCCCACCATCCCATCAAGCCTGCCCAGAAGGTCATTGCTTTTCCCCTTAGCATCACCCCCATGTCTCTCAGTAGTCTACTGTTTCTTAATCTCTCAGGCTAAAAAGTTTTGTTATCTTTAATAAATCCCTTTCCTTCATCCTCTATGCCCTGTGTTCAAGTCCCTTTCTTTCTTCCTGCAAAGTGTGATCTCTTCTATTCAATTTTGCATCCCAACTGAGTCCTGACCTTTATCACTACCTCAGCTTCACAGCTTATCTCTCTTACTATGGACTCTGCTTATTTCTAGATATTTTACATAGAACTAATGGATGTTGTTTCCTAAAACACACTTTTTAAAATTTAGCAAAATTTAATTGAGCGAAAAGCAATTTGGGAATCAGGCAGCCTCCAAACCAGAATGGATTCAGAAAGACTCTAGCACAGGTCCTGTCATTGAAAAAGATTTATGGACAGAAAAAGGAAAGCGATGAACAGAAACACATTTTTTTTTAAGCTCAGAGTAGTAACATGACTTACCCACTGGCATCACAACAATAAGTAAAAGAGCCAAGAACGAAACTTAATTCTGCCTCCCTCCAAAGCCTGAATGCTTTCCATTGCCCCAGTGATCCTTGGTCTAACATTCAAAACTCAGACACAGCCTACCTCACCAGCTGGTGGTGAAGTGATTGATTCTCTCCAGTAGGTCTCTGACTTTCCCAGCTGGGGTTCTTGCAGTTTCAACCCTACTAAAAGCTCTAGGATCTGACCCACTTAGGGCTAATTAAATGATCCCCAACAAAGCCACTGAAGAACTCCATATGAAATCAGCTTTTTGGTTGGTTCTACTTAGACTTTACACAGTTCTGATAACAAGGTCTGGTTCTGTGCTTCATGCCAAATTATTGCATTCATTTAGGTTCAATATATTTGATCCCCTAAGGATAGAGTCCTCCAGTAATGGGATCCCTCAGTCCTTTGGGGTCCTAGCTTCCAGTTCTGGTTACTGGCTCTTCTTGACATTAACAGCCCAGCTAAGCGGACATCCACCTGTATTAGCTGCCCTGTAGTCTGGCTGGCTAACACCTTTTCCTTCAATTACCTGGATCTCCATGAATGTTCTTCTGCTGAAACTATTCAGTTGCCTGTTCAGGTCCTAGACCTACCTAGACTCTGCTTCCTGTAACTCTCCATACCTGTCAAATCTATCCTGTTCCAACGAGCCCCCCAGGTGCATTATTCTCCACCATTTGACTACATAACCTGTACTTCAGCCAGTTTAAAAAAAAAAAAAATTTTTTTTGAGATAGTGTCTTGCTCTCTGGCCCAGGCTGGAGTGCAGTGGCACAATCTCAGTTCACTGCAACCTCCACCTCCTGGGTTCAAGAGAGTCTCCCACCTCAGCCTCTCGAGTAGCTGGGACTACAGGCGCATGCCACCACACCTGGCTAATTGTTTGTAATTTTTAGTGGAGACGGGGTTTCACCATGTTAGCTAGGATGGTCTCGATCTCCTGACCTTGTGATCTGCCCGCCTCAGCCTCCCAAAGTGCTGGGATTACAGGTATGAGCCACCGTGCCCAGCCTTAAAAAAATTCTTACTCCTCACCAGATTTGTTTCAAAACCCCAGGTCCTTTTTGAAGCTGGCAAGGGATCTCTTCCTCCTTCAAGATCCAACTGTACAGTAATCAATCGGTAAGATGTACTGAGTGCCTACTGTGGGTCAGGCTCTGCGCTGTACACACAACATTTCTGGTTTTTTTTTATAATTTAAACTTTTATTTTAGATTCAGGGGGTACAAGTGCAGATTTATTACATAGGTATATTACATGATGTTGAGGTTTGGGGTCAGATGATCCCATCACCCAGACAGGGAGCACAGTGCAGAAGAGGTAGTTTCACAGCCCATGTCCTTTTTCCCCTCCTTCCCACCTCTAGTAGCAGAACAGTTCTTGAGCAGACCAGCAGTTAGTAAACTAAAGCAAGTTCTAAAGTTAGGAATCTCCTTAAATCAAATGAAGACTCTTTCTAATGTATCATTTCCCCAAAACTAAATCAAAATCGGTCCTCAATTGGCTCAGGTTTATTAGATAATAATTCAGTCAACAAATATGCATTTTCCTCAAATCTAAAGAGAGAAAGCACAGCTCTGCAAAAAACATGAAGACTTTTCTTCTACTTCACATCTCTTTATAATTATACTGCCATCTAGTGTCTATCAAAGGAGGAAATAGTTGACATAGCTAAGAGTCTGTATTAATAAAAAACATTCTAAATAAGGACTAATCATACACATTTAAGTATCTAAAACAGGTAATACTTTCCAATGAGCAAAAAATATGTGTCTCCAGTCAACAAAAAGAAATATGTCTTCCAATTCTGAGATTACAAACATTGTCTTTAAAACTATATTTAAGTTTATCAAGAACAGGAAACTAGTTGCCAGATTCACAAGCAGCATGTTGCTTAAAAGAACAATTCAAATATATTACTTAAAGAAAGAAGTTTGAAATTTATTTTTCTTCCATAGAACATGAATGTGTCATTCACCCTTCATATGAACCACCTGAAAACTAGCAATTAGAAGCTGAAATTAAGAAAATTTGGGCTTACCTGAAAGTGCAAAATTATTGTCCAGATTAATCCCAAAGTCAATTTGGGATTTCCATCTGTTATGTCATCATTTCTAATATTCACTAATTTCACCTGTTTTGTATGTGAAGAAAAGATAAAACCAACTGTTTATCAAACCTGAACCAGTTATCTTTACCTACATAAAAGCACTTCTAAATTATACGAAGAAAAAAATTGAATAATTTAAATACCAGTAGTCAACTAAATACTGTTTTACCCTTATTCTCAATCATTTTATATTACAAATTATATGATAACAACAAAGAAAGAGCAAGTATTATTGCATTCTTGTCTTCCACCGGCAGACATCCCCAACCCAACCCCCAAACCTATACAATAGGGACTGGGCTGCACAGCAGGAGGTAAGTGGGCCAGGAAGCATTACCACCTGAACTCTGCCTCCTGTCAGATCAGCCACAGCATTCGATTCCTATAGAGGTGCAAACCCTATTTGTGAACTGCGCATTTGAGGGATCTAGGTTGCGCACTCCTTACAAAAACCTAATGCCTGATGATTTGAGGTGAAACAGTTTCATGCTGAAACAACCCCCACTACCCCCACCACCCAGTTCATGGAAAAATAGTCTTCCATGAAACCAGTCCCTGTTGCCAAAAAGGTTGGGGACTGCTGTTCCAGAGCAAGTACTAAAAGCATTCACTTGTCAATACAAAAGTACAATTCCTCAAGTGAGAAGTCCTAAATACTTGAGATCTTAAAATTAGAAATAATTTTGTCTTTTAAAAATAAATTTTATTTTACTCTTACCATTAAGTATGAAACTATTCTAACAATTCTAACAACTTTCTCAAATTTCCATTATAAGGTTTTAAAATAACTAGCATTATCTTGCTCTCAATATGCCATAAATATATAAGTCACTGAGCATTTCGAAGGCTGTTCAAATATTTTAAAATAATATAATACTCAGACTTAAAGCTTATCAACTGTCAAACTGTGCATTCAGGTAAATAAATCCAATGATGATCCATTTACTTCCTGGACAAAATCATTTAATATCATGAATTTAAATACTAAGAATTATATACTATGATATTTAACATTTTACTTCTTGGACAAAATACTGCCAGAAAACATTTCAGAAGTATCCTTCTGGAATCTTCCACGAGAATGATGAACAATGAGCAAACATCAATATATTTAAGCACTGAGGATTTAGTAGTATTTAATAGGGAAAAGCATCTTAATGTTCATAATATTGACGAATAATAATGAAGAAATAATAAAAGCTAGTGTTTACCTCTCCCTCTCTCCCTTGCCTTTTTTTTTTTTTTTTTTTTTTTTTTTTTTTTGAGACAGGGCTCATTCTGTTACCCAGGCTGGAGTGCAATATTGCAATCATGGCTCACCACATCCTCAATTTCCTGGGCTCAAGTGATCCTCACGCCTCAGCCTCCCAAAGTGCTGAGATTACAGGCATGAGCCACCACACCCAATCTCTACCCTTTTTTCAAACTATTAAAAAAACAAAATTGTTGCTGTCCCCTCTGACTCTCACTGTCTTCAATAATTTTCAACTCTCCCACATTCTTTTTCTACCAATTGAAAAAATTACTAATATTTTGGCTTATGACACTATAATATGTAATGCCATCAAATCAAGATCATATCCAATATATTATTAATTCTTTTCCATGATTTCTCCTGACACCTCAAGCAAGTTGGGGGCTACTTTCAGAAATGCTGTTATATCTTTACTCATAAATTATCCAATATTATCTACTTATAAAAAACAAAATATTGCCTTATCACTACTAAGTATGAAAAATGCTTACACTTAATTAAAAGTATTATATAAAGTATTTTTATAAAAATTGACTATTTTTATATATCAAGTATAAAAAATAAAGTATTGCTTCCCCATAATTAAGAACTGTTCATAGGCATTCTTAACATTCTATTGCTACTAAAATGTCAGTAACTTCCTAGGCAAATGCAATCCAATTCAAACAGAAAGAAAATCAGTTGTTCTTATATAGATGGAAATGTAGTCACTTATAATTCCTCTGGGCTTATCCCTACTACTAACTTCTTTTCTTGGGAGCAAATGTTTAAAAACATTTTTAAATATTTGCTTCACCAAAGCACAAGATTACTGGTTATAATTCACAGGCAAATTTAACCTTGTCATTCCTTGACATGTTTCTACATAGATGTATTAGTAACATATGTTTATATGATTATAGTATTTTCAAAACATCATACCTGGCGTCTTTTCAAATAATCAAGTGCAATCTGTACATTCTGTAGTCTGTGAAAACGCATCCGACCTTTTTCTCTGGGCTAAGAACAGAAAAATGCAGGTGTAAAAAAGAGTTTCTGTTATCACAGACCATGCTAATTTAAATATGCTTTCTGTTCATCTTAATATATCAAAACAGTATTTACCGTTTAGGTAAGGCCATAAGATTTTCTAAGAAGTTTTTAATTTCTTTATATTGTCTGAGATTGAATGTAAACTCTTATGGATTTTTTTCTAAGTATGTTTTATTTAAACATATACTTTATGACAATTTTTTTATTTAAACAAAAGGAAAGAGAAAATGTCACAGAACATATAGATTTTTAATATTTGGTAATAAAACAATGCTAGCCTACAATTATTTAGCCATGGAGGCACAAAAATAATTAAATATCATTCATCATTTTACCTTCTTATTGAACACTATTAGCAAGAGTGTTTTATAACTGTATATATACACACACACACATATATACATATGGCATATTAATGAAAATGAGATAAAGTAGCATGCAGTTAGTATAAAAATCACCAAGAAGGAGAAAGACAGAGAAGGTTTACTTAGCCATGATAGAGAAAGAGAGAAAACCAATTAAAACCATATATTTCCTCTTTATTTTATTTTAGCTTTTTCACAAAAGTGGACACTATGATAATCAGAAAGGACTCTATACTCATTTTACTCTACTTGGGGATGGACACAATTATTTTCTCAGTCTCAGCAAAAGTGACAGACGAGAATTATTTTCCTTAATGCCGTTTCCCTTAAGAAACGTTACAAGTTAGCATGAAGGAAAACATAAGGAAACAGGGCTGAGAAATGCTCAGAAAAAAATACAATGAACGGAGCTGAAATTTATCACATAAAATCTTCCAAAGGGAAAAAAGAAAAAAGACAATTGACAGTTTGGCTTCTTCAGTATGTATAGGTTGCTGAAGCCAAAGGTGCCATAATAAAACAGACAGCACACTACAGAAGGAAAGGTAAGTTCTGCATAACAAGTAGAAATGATGTTGATAAATTTACCCACTGGATCCAACAAAAGCACAATTTCCAGTAAAATCAAGGGGCACCAGGTATGTAGAAGACAAAAGAAGAAGCACGTCTGTCTTGCAAAGGTAGGCTGCAGTCAACTAAGAGTCATGGAGATTCAACAGCTCTGTGAGTTCTATTGGGATACTGGATTTTTAAATCTCCCTTTTAAATACATGAGATACATTAGAGAGGTAAAACATGTCCATCAAATACCTATTGCCAACAGGTGTGGTTTAAAGCAGAAACTTAAATACTAAAAAAATTTCCCTAAGTTCTTTCATAAAAAGCAATACATAGTTGCCATGTTTGCAATATCACTTCCAGAAATTGAATGAATTTGCACAAAAATTTGTAGACTTGTAAAATTTCCATGTTTATATACAATGTATATAAAATTGTTTAACTAAAATGCCATCATGTACTTTAAGCCTGTTTAATTACCATGCAGTGCACAGTAATGTATACATAATTCAATCATTTTTAGCTCTCTGAAGGTAATTTAAAGAGAAAATATTTCCTTTGTCCAGTTTTTTGGTACACACACATCTATCTCAATGTGGGTTTTGGTCCTTTCTATGCTTTCTAAAAAGGAGCCTGAACCCAGGAGTTACTTCTCTATCAGGTTAGCGCTCACCGCATGGGAACGGCTAGGTTAGTCAAGTTATGGGGGCGACACCTACCCCCTTATCCTCATCCTCCACATCCTCATGCTGTTCATATTCGCATGCTTCTGTTGCACTCACCAATCGTAAGGTCTTCAAAAAATCTCGCTCCCTTGGCTAATGAATATAACAGACAGAAGATAGGACAGCAAAGACACAAGACAGACCAGAAATGAAAAGAAGAGCATGAACAGAACATAATGAAGGAGAACAGGTAACAAGAAAGGGAAGTAATGTTCACAAAAAGAAAAAAAAAAAATGACACCTGCGGAATGGGTTAGATCATTTTTCAGAAAGCAATGTTTATTTTCTTGCTATTTGTAAGTCTTTTAATATGTGGTTATATTATGCATCCAACTTCTGCTAAGCAAAAAAACCCAAAGGTAAAAAAGAAGCAAGAACAAAAATAGCATTTTAATTATAGAACTGATTATATAAGTGAAGTAATCGAAGTGCTTCAGTCTCAAATTCACATCATTTGAAGTTTGAAAATGCTTAGGAATCTAACCAAAACTTCTTTTTCAGGCAGAATTCACAGCTCAAAAGATGAATGTTGCAAAAATCTGAATAGTCTGCACTGAAAACACACTGGTCCTATGCAGAAAAGATTACATGTTCTTCAAAATAAGAAAGTTAAAACTTACCAAGGTATCTCCTGAAAGAACCTCTAAAAGAGAAATCAAATTGTGTCCATCCCTTAAGTCTTCATAGAGATCATTCACATGCTTTCGAACCTACAAAGAGAAAAGCAAAATTTGGGGTCCCAGAACTCAGAATCATCCTAAAAAGGAGACAACTAGAAAACATTCCTCACATGGTATTCATTCACACACCTATTTTTAAATTTTTAAAACACTTATTACTTAAAAACTAAATTTAATTTAAAAACTTAAAAAAGTGAATTTCAGATTAATAATTCAAAAAGAAAATTCAAATTATTACATTTTTAAGACACTAGAAAAAACATAAACCTGGACTACTACATGGGGTTACAATTCTTCAAATACGGGCAATGCCCTGATTTTATTCATAATTCCCGATACAGCGGCCAGTGTCACCTTAACAAGAGGGTAGAGTTTTCACCCCCGCAGTTGAACTTCTAGCCCAAAACAGGATCAAGGATGCAGAGGAACATTTTTAGAAATCCATAGACATGAGTTGGGTGAAGGGTACACGAGACTCTACATATTATTTTGTCAATATCCTATGAGCCTATAATTATTTCAAAAAAATTTTTTGAAATCCATACATGTCAGGTTAGAAGGCCTCTGTCCAAACCCTCCTCTGCACAATGTAAGTCTTCTTATAATGGAAGATTTTCCTAAATAGCACAAAATCAACAATCAACCTACAATAGCTTCCTCCGTTCCATAGGCCTGATTTAAAAGTCTGTGATTTTAGAACCCAAACCATCAAAGATTTCCCAAAAGCTTTGTTCAGCCTGCCAAGTAGGGATAGCTCTAGTAACCACGTGGCCCACTACAAGGTTTGTGTTGGACAGACACATGTCAAAGCAGGCTATTAAGATTACTGCTCCACAGTGGGCTGGCACATTTCCATTTTCTCACCTTTCAGTAATTCTGGGCTGCTCTCATGAAAGGAAACAAAGAACTGGGCCAGAAAGAAGCAGGAACCAGAATCCCGCCTACTTCACCCATGGCACAAGCCCTGTATACAAATGAATCCAACTCCTTTGCACCTCCAAAATGTCAAGTGAATATATAGCACAAAGTAATGAAAAGATCTAAACTTATGATCAAAACTATATAACTACACAAACACAAACACAAGAAGAGGCCTAATGTAAACTGGAAGCAAACTTTTATGGTAAGTCTCTCAGTTCCGAAAAATAGTTTAAATCCCATAAAATTTTATTATCTTAATTGACTCTCCCTATATATATATGTTTTACAATATCTTTTGTTAGTGTCAGAAAATGTTTTTGATTGATGAAGAAAAAGTTCCCTTAGGAATTTCTTATCAAATTTACCAGCTTTTACATCCAGTGTTCTGGCACTATTTACGTAAGTCACAGAACCTTTTAATATTCAATTACCCATCTAGGCATAATTAACTACAAATAATATAAATACTAAGCTTAGGCTCAATAGCTCTACCACAAAGTAACTGTTCATGTCAATAGTACCATTGAAATGACAGCAAAACTGAAGGTGAATCAAATTACTTTTAACCAAGTCTCCATCTTTACAAATTGACATTTTATTTTGATTTCCTAATTCCCAAGGAGTATCAGTTGAATCTCCGATGTCATAATACCAACGTAAGACAAAGTACAAAAACACTTTATTCCCCCCCAAAAATGTTATAACACGTTTTAAGCAATCCTTGTTTAGAAAATCCTGTAAATACGGCTGGGTGCAGTGGCTCATGCCTGTAATGCCAACACTTTGGGAGGCCAAGGCAGGTGGATCAATCACCTGAGGTCAGGAGTTCGAGACCAGCCTGACCAACGTGGTGAAACACCGTTTCAACTAAAAATACAAAAATTAGCTGCGCACGGTGGCAGCCGCCTGTAATCCCAGCTACTCAGGAGGCTGAGACAGGAGAATCACTGTAACCCGGGAGGTGGAGGTTGCAGTGGGCGGAGATCAAGCCATTGCACTCCAGCCTGGGTGACAGAGTAAGACTCCATGGAAAGGAAAGGAAAGGAAAGGAAAGGAAAGGAAAGGAAAGGAAAGGAAAGGAAAGGAAAGGAAAGGAAAGGAAAGGAAAGGAAAGGAAAGGAAAGGAAAGGAAAGGAAAGGAAAGGAAAGGAAAGGAAAGGAAAGGAAAAAGGAAAGGAAAAAAGGGAAAGGAAAAAAGGGAAAGGCAAAGGGAAAGGCAAAGGGAAAGGAAAGGAAGGGAAGGGAAGGGAAGGGAAGGGAAGGGAAGGGAAGGGAAGGGAAGGGAAGGGAAGGGAAGGGAAGGGACCTGTAAATAACCAAATAATTTACAAAGGAATTATCCATTCAATTAGAATATTTACCTTGAGATACCATGAAATGACAACTCTCTCAACTTCTCAACTGTATTTCAGAGATTAATCCATTTTCAAGGGCCTTTTCAGGAACATATCTACTACATGCATGATATGTACGCAAAGAGATAAGCACTTAACTGAAATGAGTACTAATACTGCAATTTCCTACTCATGGAAGACAATTTTTCCACAGATGCAGGGGAGGGTGATTTTGGGATGAAACTGTTCCATGTCAGATCATCAGGCATTGGATTCTCTTAAGGAGAGCACAACCTAGATCCCTCACATGCACAGTTCACAAAAGGGTTTGCAGCCATGCGGTGGTGGCTCATACCTGTAATCCCCAGCACTTTGGGAGGCCAAGGTGGGCGGATCACTTGAGGTCAGGAGTTTGAGAACAGCCTGGCCAACACGGCAAAACCCATCTCTACTAAAAATACACACAAAAAATTAGCCAGGTGATGTGGCGTATGCCTGTAATCCCAGCTACTTGGAAGGCTGAGGCAGGAGAATCACTTGAACCCGTGAGGTGGAGGCTGCAGTGAGCCAAGATTGTGCCACTGCACTCCAGCCTGGGCAACAGAGTGAGATTCTGTCTCAAAAAACAAACAAACAAAACAGCAGGGTTCATGCTCCTATGAGAATCTAACACCATCACTGATCTGGACAGGAGGCAGAGCTCAGGTGCTAATGCTGGCTGGCCCAGTGCTCACCTCCTGCTGTGCAGGCCACTCCCTAACAGGCCATGGACCGGACCGGACCAGTACCTGTCTGTGGCCTGGGGGTTGGGGACTCTTGTATTAGAGCACTGTAAGAATTCACTCAGTTCCATTCTAAGGCACGAGCTTGAATTTATAAGGCTAAGACCTACTTAAAAACAAGGTAGAAAAGCTAAGCTTGTGAATGTCATGTACATTAACACATCTAAATCTGTGTACTTCTCAGTTATATCTCCAATATAACCAGAAAGCAGCCAAACTCTAAAAGAGCCTGAATGGGAACACTAAAAGATTATATTTATATAAACAACATTATACAGCTCCTGATCCTCAGCCAGCTGCTTCATCTCTCAAAATAAATGACTTTATTGTGCAGGTCTGATATCCTCAGTACACAGAAGGACAGTAGAATCCAAGCACATGATTGGGTTGGGGGCTTCCAGAACTGTAATAGTGCTGAGAATTCTGTGCTCTCTGGTCCACTATGCCTACAACCTACCAGACTCACATTTCACTCTATATTCCACTTCTTGTGTCTTTCTCACTCCAGGACAGTTAAAGATGGGGAGTGACTTGCCAGCTTGACTTGCCAGACTGAACAAAACCCTCTACATAAGGGAAACTTTCCCAAACCAGGTGTCATTTGTTACCATTGTATTTATGCAACAACAAAGAAAAATTAAAACACATGTTTAGAGAAGGAAAATAATATTACGCCATGCAAACCTAAATTAGGAAAAGAGGGCCAGGTGCGGTGGTTCACACCTGTAATCCTAACATTTTGGGAAGCTGAGGTGGGTGGATCACGAAGTCAGGAGTTCAAGACCAGCCCGGCTAAGATGGTGAAACCCTGTCTCCACTAAAAATACAAAAAGTTAGCCGGGCATGGTGGCAGTGAGCTGAGATCATGCCACTCCAGCCTCGGTGAAGGAGTAAGACTCCCTCTAAATTAGGAAAAGAGAAAACCTGTGATAAAGGAAAAGGCATTTTAGTCCCGCTTCTGCCCCTGGCCTTATGAATTTGTACCAACAGCCTAAACTCTCTAGGCTTCAGTTTTTTTATCTTTAAAATAAAGGTTGGAAAACAGAAAACTCCTAGTTCAACCTAAAGAACAAAAAGTCTGTAATCTTTAAATCAAATTATTATCATTTTTTAAAATCAATGACCTGTCAACTTAGAAAATGTATAAAATAAAAGATACTCTTAAGACTTATGGCTTAATTTCTCAAGAATTTTACAAGAAAATGCAGAAATAAACTAATTTAACTTCTATGATGCTTGAAAAAAATCTAGAGAGACTGGCTATCCCCGATACTGCCTGCTTTTCCTGTCTCAGCTGATTATTCTGAGGGTCCACAGAAATACTGTACATGGAAAATGTCCTACAAAATATAAGATATCTTTCTCCGAAAAGCAAATGTCACTAACAATAATAAACAAAAACATACACACCATGAGTTACTACTAGATGCCTAACTTTGTGCTAAGTACTTTATAATACTGGGTCAGTTTCCTCAGCACAAATGAATGGAATAAAAGAGGATGCTATTAAAAATTTAAAATCAACATTATGGGTAAAGGGTGGTCGGGAATGAACTGAGGGGAAAGAATTGGGGTTCCAATCTAATCTAGCAAGAAATTTAAGGGAAAGAAAAGAAGGGAAAGTAAACAGTTAAAGCCTACATAGAAAAGCTTTTATTTTACCCCAGGAGTGAGTCATAGGCATTTGGCCTGGTAACTGTCCTTCACAGATGACTATACTAACTGCCAATATCCCTAACATTCCATTTTCAGTTTTTAATAAAGCATTCCTTCTTCTCTTTTTGGATACTTTCTCCCTATGGGACAAAAAACTGTCTGGATCAATAGTGCTAGAGGAAGTGATGAGCAAAGTAAAAGCACTATGAAATACTCTGGGATTAACTTACATAACTTGAATTACATAACAAGGGTGATACGGCATTTTCTGTATTTCACACAATTCTAGTAGAATTTTGCAGTATTTTTAAAAAATATGTATACAGCATTGCACCTAGAGTTTACCTCTAGGGGGCACTAATATTTTACTTAAAAGAATATCCCAAGAAAGAAAAATAGACTAGAAAACATTCTATGCGCAACAAAAATTCTAAACAAGATGCTGGTGATGACATGGACAATATTTCAAATTTATTTTGGAGAGAGAACAGAGTAGATCACACCAGGTCTGTATTACCTAACTGGCTTAACTGATCAAAAACACTACACTGAAAATTTCCTTTTGTTAACCTATAATTGTTTGGTTTTATATAGGCTAAATCAAATTCAGCTTTGAAGAAAAGAGAATCATTATATAGCTGCTTGCTGAATGTTTAAACTTCCTTTTTTAAAAGTCTAACGTTATAGTGATTGATGCTAATCTAGACAAATTTCACAAAAATTTTACTTCCCATTATTTAAACATATTACTATTGTTTAGCTGCAATTCAATTCAGGTCACAAAGTATTTATTGAGCATCCATCTATCATATGCCACGGTATCCTTTAACTTCTATGGGTACAAAGATGAATAATAAGAGTGCCACCTCTTGAAGTCTATAATCTGAGATGAAAGAAATTTAGGAAAGAAATTGCAGTATAAAGTAAACGCATTCAGAGCACACTCAGTAAGCTATGAGGAGCTTAACCCAATCTGGGGTCTTCCCAGCAAAGAAGAAGGGAACGTTCCAGGTGAAGGGAGGAGGATGAACAAAGGAAAAAGGCAAGGACACACAAAACTATATATGAGTTAGAAGGAAGGAAAGCAGTGATGAAGTCAATGAAGCATGAGGTGGAAGATGACGCTGGAACGATGCACGAGTGGACACAGAGGCTTTATATCCCAGGTTAAGACACTTGAACTTTTCCTACACAAAGAAAACTATGAATTTTAAGTAGAATGAGGCCATAATATCTCTGACCAATATAAAAGCTTCCCTGTAAACTATTATCTTAAGCAAAAACAAATCAATCACAGGTAAAATCAAGGGCCCAATCATTACACAATAATAGAGGAAAGGTCCCTCAGGAAAAAAGGAAACTGGAAGAGACATTCCATTAATGAAGCTTGGGTAAAATGCAGGCATCTTAGTGTGCTCTGCAGCAGGGAGCAAAACATCAGCCACATAAAGGGTTCACAGTCCTCTCTTAAAGAAGTTCTATATCTAAAGGATACAGTATTCTGGAAAACAATCAGCTATCTTTAGAAAGAAACATAAATAATAAAAGAAGACTTGTCCCAAATGAGATCACCTCACTGGCTTGTACAAATTGGGTGATGAGAAGAAGGATAGTTTGCTTTAGTGAAAATTATAAATTAAAACATTTTACAATGCAATTTTTTTAGATCAAACAAGTACGTTCATAAAAAATAAGCTGTCAAGTTCTCCTGGGCGAGTTCCTTATAGACAGCCCACTTGAAAAAATAAATAAAGGTAACATAAATATCAATATATTAACATATTAATTATTGATAAGAAAATTAATGCTTTTAAAATACACACAAAAAAATGCTCAGAAACATTGTATTACCTTAGGTAGCTGCCTTATCTAAAGTGGTTTTTTCATTACAAATTTATTTCAGTACTACTTCTTCAGGAGTTGTGAAAGAATAAAACTACAATTCATATTCTACCTAAATTATTATAAATGTGAAATTGGTACAGCTGAGTATAATAGGGAAATATTCTTCTTTGGCATGATAAAAAGGTGGTTATGGTTTTTTAAGGTACTATGTTAAGTCAACATTAAGGCCACATAGAATTCATCTCCTTTAGGTTATTTTTAAACTATGAAATAAAGATATTAGTTATACATCTTAAGGTATTAATGGATAAAATAATAGAGACTTTTTTAAAATCCACATTGGCACTAGGCAGTACAAACAATGTGTCTACTTTCTTTGGACCTGATTCACTCCTTGACAAAGAAGGTTTCTCTTTTAAGCTTCTGGGTTGGCAATCTATAATTAAAATGCAAAAACTGAATGGCCTTTTCTAGTCTTTCACCACAAGGTGGAACTAGGTAGTTAAATAGAATAAAAACATTTATTAATATATTACAGATAAACACTTTAAGATTTGGGGTATTTTAGTCACTGTTTCACCTAGGTATTTTTATTCTCTTCTATACAGTCTCGCCATGGTTTCAGTAACCTTTTTAAAAGGCTATTTCCATTTGTAAATATTTTCAAGTAGGTAACTTTTCTGTAACAGTTTGAGGTTTGGGTTGGTTGGTTCTGGTTTGGTTTGGGTTTAGGTCTCTATCTTTCCTATCTTCCCTTTTATTAGCAAGAAAACACATAAAAAATCTATTTTTGCTCACATTTTCCCCTGAACCTATAGATTTTTCATCTCTTGCATAGCTGTACAGATCTTGGTGTGGGGCAATTATAATGTAACTGAAAGGGAAAAATAAATTCAGAAATCAATATACTCTACATAGTGTATCTTTATTGCTATCTGTACAGTTCCTTGGAGTTAGTTTTTACTAAAGATGTATTCTAGACAAACTCCATACTACAATGTCTAACAAACGAGCATCGGTTTGTAAAGGCATCAGCATTACCCATTCCATATATGAGAGAGGGAAGAACAGCTAACAAATATTATTGTGCAATCTTTAAAAAGAGGAGGAGGTATTTTAGATAAGACTAAGGATGCTTCTTTCCAGTATTCTGTCTGTTTGGCAGGAAAATATGGGCATTACCTTTTACAGGTTTTTCAAATATCCTCCTAGCTCCTTACTTATATAAATCTTTCTTTAAACTCTTTATCATCACCTCAAAAAAATCACGGTAAGTACTACTATTTCAAGAGCAATTTTTAACACCAGCATAAGAAAAAGAGGAGAAACCAATCGATATCCTTATTATGCTCACCTTTTTCCTACTCCTCCTACTTTCTCATAATTTGGGCAAAAGAAAAAGCTGGGAAAGGAAGGGTCAAAATCAATTAACATGTCTAACGAGAAAACCTACTCAAGGAAACAAAATTTTGATTGAAACAAGTGAAAATGTGTGGTTGTAATATAAAGACTGTTAGGCAGGAATCTAGACCCAACATGGCGGCGTTACCCAGCGTAGCAGGCCTTTTGTTAAAGACTCCCTTCACCCTTGTACACACCCGCAGACTTACATGCATCAGAGTTCTGGCTGGGCAACCACACTCCCCCATGACCTGCAGTTCACCTGCATTCCACAGGTTCGTAAACAACAGTTTCGGTTAACAGTTTCCAAAGACCCCTTTCTCATGACCCTTACTCGACTCCTGCCCTAGTAGTTTCAAGACCCCCCCAGGCCTTGTTGGTACAACCAGCTTCCCTACCTCTCGGGCTATAAAAAGCCCCGACCCTCCTCCCTCAGCGCGACTACCTTGGCCCGCACCTTTGGACCGAGGAACCTCGCCCACGAGTCCTAATAAAGGCTATTCTCACCGCCATTTGCCTTGTGTCTTCGTTCCCGGTTCGGCTCCAGCCTCAGTTTACCTTTACATTTGGTGCCGAAACCCAGGAGGAGACCCCCTCCCCGGACCCCTGCCAGGTCGGGTAGGCTCTCCTCTTCCCGAGCCAGGACCTCCTTTCCAAGCCAGGAGCCATTTCACTAAATCCAAGACTCAATTTGTTCACTGCTGGGTAAGTTTTCCCCCGTCCTGTAGGCTCCCTCCGGGAAGTCCCTGTCCGAAACGCGTGGCCACGTCAGGGGCTCCCTCCGGTCAACTGTAACCTTGGCACCGGGGACTAGGAGACGTCCAACCTCCCCAGAAGCTGCCGTACCCTGCACTCCACATGGCAGTAGGAGGACGCTCCCATTGCCGCCGGACTGCCTGCCTTAGGACCATGGGAACTATCCAGTCCAAACCAAACCAAAAATCCCCTCTGAGGTGCCTCTTGGCTAATTTCCAGACTTTAAGTCTCAGCCAAGACCTAAAACAAAAGCAGCTCATTTTCTTCTGCACAGTAGCATGACCGCAGTATAAATTGGATAATCAGTCTCAGTGGCCTGCAGAAGGTACTCTAGACTTTAACATCCTCACGGATCTGACCAACTTCTGCAAGAGACTAGGCAAATGGTACGAGATACCCTATGTTCAAGCCTTTTGGGACTTGCGTTCTCACCCAGATCTCTGTGCTCAATGCTCGTTAGCTCAGGTCCTACTCACAAAGTCTCTTCCCTCGAGCAAGGAGAGGGATGATTCCTCCTCTTTTTCTGAGCCTCCTCACACCCTATCCGGCCACCCCTTTGGTCTCCCACCCAATCTTCTCCTTACCCTGACCCGCCATTATCCCCATCCTTGTCAGCGCCTCCCCTCCCTTCCACCTCTCCTGTGCCCTTGTCAAACCCGACAGATTCTGTCTCCCCTAGCTCCACCTCCTCCCCTTCCTCACATGCCTCAGCCCATACTCGGTCCAGGACCGACCTCCTGTGTCCCTTGCGAGAGGTGGCAGGTGCCGAAGGAGTAGTCTGGGTCTATGTGCTGTTTTCACTGGCAGACCTGTCTAAGATTGAAGAACGTGTAGGCTCTTTCTCAGCCAACCCCACTCACTATTTCAAAAACTTCAGATACCTGTGCCAGGCGTATGACCTCACCTGGCATGATCCCCATGTCGTTATGACCTCAACCCTGTCCCCTGAGGAACAGGAGTGTATCCTAGCGGCAGCCAGGCAGCACGCTGACCAGGTTCATTTAACTGACCACACCATGCCAGTTGGCACTGAGGCAGTGCCCTCAGCCGAGCCCAACTAGGACTAGCAGGTTGGTCAGGCAGGCCGCTGCCGCCAAGATATGATGGTCCAGTGCCTTCTTGCTGGCATGCAGGCAGCCTCCAATAAGTCAGTCAATTTTAATAAGTTAAAGGAGGTAGTCCAAGGCTCAGATGAAAATCCGGCTGTTTTTCTTAACTGACTGACAGAGTCACTTATTCAGTACACCCGCCTTGACCCTGCCTCCCCTGCAGGAGGAGCCATCTTAGCTTCATACTTTATTTCTCAGTCGGCCCCCAATATCCAAAAAAAGTTCGAAAAGGCGGAGGAAGGCCCTCAAACTCCCATCCAGGATTTAGTCAAACTGGCCTTCAAGGTCTACAACTCCAGGGAGGAAGCAGCTGAGGCCCAACGACAGGCCAGGCTAAAACAGAAGGCACAACTCCAAACCCAGGCCTTGGTAGCAGCCCTGAGACCGGCCGGCTCCAGGAGCTCCCAGAAAGGAGGTACTACCCGAGCGCCACCTGGTGCCTGCTTCAAGTGCAGCAACGACAGCCACTGGGCCAAGCAGTGCCCCAACCCAAAGGAGCCAACCCACCCCTGTCCGAACTGTCGGCAGATGGGCCACTGGAAGTCGGACTGCCCCAACCTGAGGACGGTCGCTACGTCTCCAGGTGACGACCCTCCTCCAGGTACTGGAGGCGCCTTCCAACTCCTCGACACCGACGAAGATTGAAGAGGCCCAGACTCGGGAACCCCTCTTACTCTCACCGAGCCCAGGGTTATGCTCCAGGTAGCAGGTAAGTCCATATCTTTCCTCATGGACATAGAGGCTACCTGCTCTGTTTTGCCTTCCTTTAGTGGCCCCAGCCACCCCTCCACTGTCACAGTCATGGGAATTGATGGCACTCCCTCCACCTACCGCCAGACTCCTCCTCTGTCTTGCCGCTTGGATGGCTCCCTCTTCTCGCACTCATTTCTTATTCCTTCATGCCCAGTCCCCTTGTTAGGACGAGATCTCCTCTCCAAGCTACAGGCCTCAGTTCACTTCTGACCCAACCCCTCCCCCCACCTCACGTTCCTCTTCCCTCTTCTCTCACCTGACAAACCTCGCCAGGCTGACCCCCCACTCCCATTTCCAGTCCCCATTAACCCTGAGGTGTGGGACATCTCCACCCTGATCATTGCCCAGCACCACACTCCAGTCCACATCTGGCTAAAAGACCCTTCTAAGTTTCCCTCTAGGCCCCAGTTCCCTATCTCCCTTGAACACGGACAAGGACTAAAACCCATCATTACACACCTGCTCCGGCAGCACATTCTAGTTCCCGCCAACTCACCATGCAATACTCCTATCCTGCCTGTACAGAAAAGCTCTGGGGCCTATTGTGTTGTGCAGGACCTACGCCTCATCAATGAGGCAGTAGTCTCTACCTTTCCAGTTGTTCCTAATCCATATACACTCCTCTCGTGCGTTCCCCCTGACACCACCCATTTCACTGTCCTTGACCTTCTTTACCATCCCTCTACACCCAGACCGCCACTTTCTGTTTGCTTTTACATTGGAAGATCCAGACACTCATATTTCTTCCCAGCTGACTTGGACTGTTTTGCCTCAAAGGTTCCGTGATAGGCCCCATTTATTCGGACAGGCACTGGCACAGGATGTTGTCCTCTGTCCCCTGACCCACAGCACACTATTACAGTATGTCGATGACTTATTACTATGTAGTCCTTCCTAGGAGTATTCCCTTGCAGATACTGCTACACTTTTAAATTTTCTAGGCGACCAAGGTTATCAGGTTACCCCGGATAAGGCTCAACTTTGCAGCCCTTCTGTCACCTACCTAGGCATACTCCTCACACCCACTACAAAAAGCCTCACAGCAGACAGAATAAGCCTCATTGAAACTCTCCAGCCTCCTCAGGATGCGGAAGAGATCTTGTCCTTCCTAGGACTGGTGGGCACAGTGAGTCTTATCCCGTGGCCCGACTCAGGATCTTTAAGGCCTACATCAAGGTCGTAAGCAGCCTCGTCAGCCTGGCCTCTGACATCAGACAACAGGAGGAAGCCATCTCAGCTCTAGCCCAGGCAGCAAGCCCCAGGACAGCAGCAACCCTTTTTCCTGGCTAACCTTAGTCAGGGAAGGGGCTCAAGTGGTACACATGGCAGAGGTACACAACATCTCTCATTGTTTCTTGTGTGCAGCCTTGAATAAGCCCCCACTGGTTGCGGTAACCTTACCCAGCCCTTTTAACTCCTCTAATCTGACCTCCTCCTTTCCCCTTCCCGGCCGAACACTACATCAATGAGTCAGGACTAGTAGAAACCAATCTCCTCACTCTAGAAAAGATTCGGGAAAGACTCTACCAGAAAAACCTCGGATCAAGGCCCTCACTTAGATGGTGGCAGTCGTCTGTGGCTGGTTAAATCCTACCCTTTCTAAGCCCCTTACTAATCATTGGTTTCTTGCTACTCATAGCTCCCTGTGTCCTCCGCTTCATCCAGGACTGCATGAAAGAAGTCTCCCATGTCACTTTCAATCAGATGCTGCTCCACACCTATACCCGAGTTCCGACCTCCGAAGAACCCCACGAGGACCCATACCAGCAGGAAGCAGCCAGAGGAACACGTCGCCCCATTTTCTTATTAGAAAGAGGTCGGAATGTTAGGCAGGAATCTAGACCCAACATGGCGGCGTTACCCAGCGTAGCAGGCCTTTTGTTAAAGACTCCCTTCACCCTTGTACACACCCGCAGACTTACATGCATCAGAGTTCCGGCTGGGCAACCACACTCCCCCATGACCTGCAGTTCACCTGCATTCCACAAGTTCGTAAACAGCAGTTTCGGTTAACAGTTTCCAAAGACCCCTTCCTCATGACCCTTACTCGACTCCTGCCCTAGTAGTTTCAAGAGCCCCCCAGGCCCTGCTTGTACAACCAGCTTCCCTACCTCTCGGGCTGTAAAAAGCCCCTACCCTCCTCCCTCAGCGTGACTTCCTCGGCCCGCACCTTTGGACCGAGGAACCTCGCCTGTGAGTCCTAGTAAAGGCTATTCTCACCGCCATTTGCCTTGTGTCTTCATTCCCGGTTCGGCTCCAGCCTCAGTTTACCTTTACAAAGACAAAGACAACTAAGTAGAATGCTATTATAATACTAATAGCTAATTAGACATGGTTCATCTGTGTGCCATGACTTAAAAAATATAATTATGGGTAACAAAGTCTGTTTGACACAGGTAGTCTATAATGATACTATTACAGTCTTATCCTTTACCACCACTGTTTTAAAGAGATTCCACTATATTTTTAAATTCCATCTTTTACTGAAAAGCTTTTAAAACAGAATTGTAAATACTTTAAAATAAAAATCTTGCAAAGGTTATTTTAAAGAATTTTAAATTAGTTTTATTTAAATTATATCCATGACCAAAATTCACACTAGTTCAAAAAATGTGTATTTCCTCATCAAATCCTCCCAGCTAATGACTCTCTTGTAATGTTACACCAAATTCATAAATCAGATTCAAATTAATCATTATAAACGTAGAGATGTATTCAAGTAAAAACATTCTGTCTTTGAAACAACAAAAAAAGAGAGCTCCTGGGACAGATACAGCAACCTCTCAAGTCATCTGCTTGTAACACAAGGTCACTTTACCAGACTGACTTTCTCTTCATTCCTACCTATCATTGGTTTCAAAGAAATCTTAATCATGGTTGGTGACAAGATGGAATAACATGTAGGGGAGTAGCACTGCAGGGCAGGGGCATGATATGATTCCAGGTAAAAGGCAGTCTGAAGACCCTGGGCAGCTGGTGAGTGGGGAGAGAAGCATCAGAAAAGGAATATAAGGACGTGACAAATAAAAATTTCAACTACTTTGCAATTCTGATTAAAGTGCTGGTTGTGGCAAATGCCCTGAATACTTCTGAGCTGAATCATCTTTTTTGGGGCTTTAGTCAAATGAACTATAGGTTGTCAATGCCTGACCTATAACCTCAACACACACGTGCATGCACACACACACACACACACACACACAATAAAAGAACTACCTGAACTTCAAAAATTAACTTCATCTACTTCCTAGATAATGTCTTATACGGCTCTGTCCTTAACCGAACAGTGAGCCACTTGCTGGAATGGTTACGATATGAGTCACACTGCAGACTCAGAGGAAGCAAGGTCCTCAGAGAGTGGGGTAAGTGCTGGGCAAGTAACAGAATCCACTGGTAGATACAGCTCCAGGAAAGGTGCAGCTAGCCAGGAGTGCAGATACCTTCTGGTCATGCCATCATGGGCACTTCCTGGTGTCCCTTTCAGAGCATTATTTCCTAAGGTGAGAGATTAGGATAGGCATGACACAAGTGGTTCCTTCATCTCCTTTTTTCAAGTCTCAAGGATTGGAAAATCTAGGGGTCTCTTCATAGCATATTTTACAGTTTTAAGGTTTTGATGATACTCTGATACTTTCAGATACTTTATATGCAAAGTAATTCATTCCTCTTTAAACATAAGCTCATTTCCTTGGGTCCTTGCAAATAAACAACTGAGAACAACTGGTTGCATCCTCTTCATTAAACCTTTGAAATAACCCAGGATTATGATCAAGACAACTGACACAAGGAGAGGAACACTAAAACTATTTTTAAAGACACCCCCAGATGATGAGATGCCACTGCCACTGCTACAATCCATTCTGATGCTTAACACCTCTTCCCTGTAAAAGAATGTTTCCTTAAATCCAGATGACACTCCTGGTCCCCAGTACCACGATTCACATTTTTCTAAAATAAAACCACCCAAAATCATATCTGGGGAACTGATATGTTTGGAATGGAATTATAAATGCAGGTTTATTCTTTTAATTACTTAATTAAAAATTTGACAGATGCTATATACACTCTTGTTAAATTAATCTCTGCAACAGAAATATACTTTCTGTAGGAGGATTAAAAGTTTCAAAGTGATCACTTCCTAAATGACATCATAAGTTTGCCAAACTTCCAGATTCTAGTCTACTCAAAAGAGATCTCTGGACCACAGATGCTCAAAAACTAGTTTCCCCAGTTGTAAAAGCCCAGTGTCACAGAAGAGGTACTGCATTAATGTCTCTTACTAAAGCTGAAATCTAAGTGGAAGTTATTTTCTCTCCAGCCCTTGAGCACCCTCCCTTTTAAAGTGACAAATTTCACCAAGAGCAGATTAGAGCCAGGTAACACCTAGCAAATCAGAGGCCACACTTCTGAAAGTGAACCACGTGACAGCTGTGGGTTTACTGCAAGATGCTCAGGTCCCAGTGCTCTAACTAGAGCTTCATATCCATTCCTGAAACCTAAGAGAGATTTTGAAACAAAATGTCTGCTGAAGGCCAGGCACGGTGGCTCATACCTGTAATCCCAGCACTTTGGGAGGCCGAGGCAGGAGGATTACGAGGTCAGGAGATCGAGACCATCCTGGCTAGCACGGTGAAATCCTGTCTCTACTAAAAAATGGGAGAAATTAGCCTGGCGTGGTGGCGGGCGCCTGTAGTCCCAGCGGCTTGGGAGGCTGAGGCAGGAGAATGGAGTGAACCCAGGAGGCGGAGCTTGCAGTGAGCCGAGATCACGCTACTGCACTCCAGCCTGGGCGACACAGCGAGACTCCATTTCAAAAGAAAAAAAAAATGTCTGCTGAATACTTGAGGTCACAGTCTAAAACCTCTGCTGTGATATTTCTCTCTACTTATACTCAGTATTCCTTCTACCTGAAATGCCTTCCTGTCCCCACTCCTCCTTTAGTTACAGAAATCTTACTTTTCCTACTAGGTCAAGTTCTAATGTCATCCAGACAGTGATGATTTCCCTCTTCTGCACTCCCATATTCTTTGGATTACACCAATCATCATTTTACTTATAGAATAGTTTTATGTAGACAATATACATAAATGTATTCATAATTCCCTTAAGAAGACAGGGCCCTGTCTTGGGTCCTCACTGCAAATGCTTAATGTCTGGCACAGTGCCTTTCACACAGTAGATATTCAAAGAACTTTTGTTGAATAAATAAAAGATTAGTCACCTACACTTTGCATTTGACCTTAGCCATGCACTCAGCTGTGGGTTCTTGAACGCCTGCCGGATCATGGGGAAAAAACAGAAACTCAGGAAATAGATTCACAAATCCCCTCAAATGACTTCCTAGCAGGGGATTTGTGTTTGCCCCAAGGCCCACCATGGCATCTATGGGAGTTAGTGCCTGGCATCATGTTCTGCCACACAGTTGGAGTTAAGTAAATTGCTTCTGAATGACTAACACATTGAAGAGAAATGTCCACTTCTGCATGCCAAACCTCCTAAGTATTTCCCCTGTTAGGGTGTAGAGAATGACAACTCCAAAGCATGACGCTTTGGCATGCTGAGTACTTTGAATAGAAGAAATTGGAAGTCCTTAGAAGCTGCCTAACTTTCTAACCTTCTCTTGTTTCTCTCCCACTCCTCACCAAGGGCAAGGAGGGAGGATCTCTAGAATTTCCTTAGCTGACTAGCGAAATTTCTGTCCAAAAGAAATGCAATTGCCTTAAGACCTCTCTCTAGGAGTTTCATCAAATAACTAGGAAAGATTAACCACAGAAAAGAGAAGAGATTAAAAGTCATCACCATGCCCAGAGAGACTTTTCATCTATTCTTCTGAGGGCAGCTCAGAGAGATTACCTAAAAGACTTTTACCTGAATAATAAGACAAATGAAGTTCTGCCCCTCACCTTCCCAGCAGCTTCCCTAGAGCTCAGAGGAACTTTGTCCCCAGGCCATTGTTATTTGGGCTCATTCATTTCCCCTGAAAATCATTTATTGCCCCTCTAAAATTTCCTATAGCCCCCACTTCCCTCTCCCCTGTGAAGAGGGTACATAAGCCCTGACCATCTATCTGGCCTTTCTTTGAGACTCATATTTGAAGGACTTCCAAGTCTAGGCGTACATAAATAAATCTGTATGCCTTTTTCTCTTATGAATCTGTCTGCTGTCAGTATTTCAGCGAATCTTCAAAGATGGCAAAAAGGAAGCTTGCCCTCCACCCCTACAACCCTTACCATCTAAATTAGTCTGATAAATGACTGGCTGGAAAGCTTCTAGATAAGTCAAATTTCAAGACTTAATAATGAATCATAAAACAAAACACTTTCAATAAAAACAGATATATAGATCAATGGAATAGAACAGAGAGTCCAGAAATAGACCTGTACATTTATGGACAACTGGTGTTTGACAAAAGAACAAAGGCAATTCAGTGGAGAAAAGACAGTCTTTTCAACAAATGATGCTGGGAAACTGAGTATCCTTATGCAAGATCATTTGTTTGAACCTTTTCCACAAAATGAATCACAGACTTAGATGTAACAGCTAAAACTACACAATTTGTTAGATAAAATCATGGCAATAAATCTTTATGACTTTGGGCTAGGCAAATATTTCTTATATATGATACCAAAAGCATACATTATTTTTCAAAAACAACAATAAGAGCATTTAAACCCAATCTAAAAATAGGTAAAGAGAATTGGGGGCAATGGCTCACAACTGTAATCCTGGCTACACATGAAACTGCCTTTGTGAAAATTATATGAACAAGAAAATTATGGTAGTGAAAGAGATCTGATCTAACCAACCCCACCAAACTGGGCAGTACAGCCTTCAAACTGCCCTTAATTATTCCTGAACTTGGACCAAGCTCACACTGGGAGACATTTCGTTTATAATTTAAATCAGTGGCCCCCTACATTTTTGGCACCAGGGACTGGTTTCATGGGAGACAATTTTTCCACAGTCCAGGGTCAGGGTGGTGGGGATGGTTTCAGGATGAAACTGTTTCACCTCAGATCATCAGGTGTTAGATTCTTATAAGAAGCATGCAACCTAGATCCCTTGCAAGCACAGTTCACAATAGAGTTCACACTCTTATGAGAATCTAATCGCACTGCTGATCTGACAGGAGGTGGAGCTCAGGTGATAATGCTTGTTCACCCACCACTCACCTCCTGCTGTAACAGGCCACAGACAGAAACTGATCTGTGGCCCAGGGGTTGGGAACCCCTGGTTTAAATGAAAAGAGCCATTTCCCCAAATTCAACTAACTTCCTTAGTAAAGCTAATGAGAGACCACCAGACTAAGGGATGAGAGGAGTCTAAATTCTGCTAAGGTACAGACATAAATGATTACCCATCATTATTCCAGAGTTCACAAGATATGCAGCTTTCCCAATTACTCCTGCAGATAGCATCACTATTGCAGAACCTAAGATGGCCTTTTGAGATGTCTTTTCAAGCTTTTTGCCTATCTGACAACTGCTGGCTCCACCTGAACCCACCAATTACTACTTTGGCTCCACCCAGAAGCGACACAAGTGCATAAGGACCATTTCCAACAGCTCTATGATAGCACCCTCAACCAATCAGCAGCAAGCACCCATTGCCTAGCCAACTCCCTCTCTTCCCCCAAGCTATCCTTGAAAACCCCAAGCTATCCTTAAAAACTCCAAGCCTCTGAATTCTGGGGAAGACTGATTTGAGTAATAATAAAACACCAGTTTCCTGTTTCACTAGCTCTACATGTACAAAACTCTTCTCCTGCAATTCCCCTGCCTTGATAAATTGGCTCTATCTAGGCAGCAGGTAAGAAGAGTCCACTTGGCAGTTATACTCAGGAGGCTTAGGTGGGAGAATTGTTTGAGAGACGTGTTTGAGACTAGCCTGGGCAACATAGTGGAACCTTGTCATAAATGAATGAATGAATGAATGAATGAATAAATAAATAAATAAATAAACAAACAGTCAGGTGTGATGGTGTGTACCTGCTACTTGGGAGGCTATGGTGGAAGTTTGAGGCTGCAATGAGCTATGATCTTGCCACTGTACCCTATCATAGGTGACAAAGCAAGACCTCACCTCAAAAAATAAAAAAACAAAAATAGGCAAAGATCTGAACAGACATTTCACCAAAGAATGTACACAAATGCCAATAAGCACATGAAAAGATGCTCAACATTATTAGTCATTAGAAAAATAAAAATTAAAATTACAGTGAGCTAGCACTTCACACCTTCTAGGACTGCTAAAATCAAAGACAATGACAGGTGTTAACAAGAATGCAGAAAAACTGGAATCCTTAAACATTTCTAGTGGAAAGGTGAAATGATGCAACCATTTTGGAAAATAGTTTGGAGGTTTCTTGAAATGCTAAACTAGATCTACCATATGACCCAACAATTCCACTTCTAAGGAAACGTGCAAAAGAAATAAAAACATTTGTCTACACAAAGTCTTGCACATTTATGTTTACAGCAGCATTGTTCACAAGAGTCAAAAAGTGGGAAAAAACCCAGATGTCCATCAACTGTTAGGTGGACACATAAAATGTGATCTATAGAATGGAATACTACTTGACAATAAAAGGGAATGAAGGAAGATACATACCACAACATGGATGAACCTCAAAAATATTATGCTAACTAAAAAAAACCAGACAGAAAACAACATATATGATTCTGTTTGTGTGAAATATCCAGAAAAGACAAATCCATTGATATGGAAACTTTATCAGGGGTTGTCTGTGGCTGGGGACGGGGGAGAAACAGGAAAAATGGGTTCAAGGTTTCTTTTTGGGGTGAGGAAAATGTTCTAAAATTAGGCTATGGCAATAGTTGCACAACTGTATAAGTTTACTAAAAATTGTTCAATTAAACACTTAAATGAATTTTATAATACGTAAATTATCTCAATAAAGCTGAGATTTAAAAAAATATTTTAGTCACACTTCCTTTGAAAAAATGGAGTGGCAACTGTGTTCACACATGAAAAATGTTTGTATCCGTCAAAATTCAACAAGAATTAATAATGGTTCCCAGAATGTAAGGCAGAACGTTAGACTATTCTAATATGGGTCAGTACATATAACTGAAATACACTTAAAGGGATGTGTAATTTGTATTTATTGAAAAATAGTCCCAAAGATTATAAATAAATAATTAAGTGAAAGGACTGATCATAATATTAATAAATAAGGAAAATCTGTCAGTGTCAACCACTATAAAACCCTTAACCTAGACCAAAGCAGGGGTTATATATTAAGAGGGCAAGAAGCAAATGGAAAGTCATGTGCAAAAGGTTACCAAGCGGTCTAGTTAGGAAACAGATTAATTTGAGTGATAAAGAAAACACTTCCTCAGTTTTACATTAGCATAGGCTTTAACCTTGACACACACGTAACTGAACTGTTATTTGAAAGTCACATTTGCAATGAGATCATCACTCATGACCACATCTTTCCTCAAAGAGAATTATCACAGAAATAAAATTCTGCCTAAGTAGTAAAGCAATATACTGAACTGGCCTATTCAAATACCATTTTGTTAAATAAATCAAAGACGAAAGCTCATTCAGAAAAGCAGTTATGGTAGAAAATCACATTCATAGAACCACAGCTGGATTTACATACAGGAAAGGAAAGCCACCTTCATAAACAGATTCAGGGAAAATACAGAAGGCCATCCTGTCTTCACCATTCAAGGGAATATACACAAAACTTTCCCTTAAATTTATACAAAACCTTACCCTAAGCCAGAGGTCAGCAAACTTTTTCAATACAGTATTTTTGGCTTTGAGGGCCATATAGTATGTAACCACACATAAATGAATGGGTGTGGCTGGGTTCAATACAATTTTATTTATGAACAATGAATTTTAGATTTCATACAATTTTCATGTGGTACAAAATATTCTTCTTCTTTTGTTTTCAATTATTTAAAAATGTAAAACATATTCTTAGCTCAAAGACAGTACCAAAAAAAAAGGCCGTGGCTGGATTTGGCCCACAGGCCATAGTTTGTAGACCCCTGTCCAAAGGCTCCTTGGTTAGAATGGAAATACACTTAGGAGGAATTAGCACATTAGTCATTATCAGCCCTTAACTCCTTTAAAGGAGATGAATTATCCAATTGCCTTGCCCTGGCAAATTAAAAGTGGGAACGACTAAGTTTTTACAAGGTAACATTACCTTGTTCTTTTTTGATAATAAAAATAGTACATGTTTTTTTATTTTTATTTATTTATTTATTTTGAGACAAATCTCACTCTTTCACTCAGGCTGGAGTGCAGTGGTATGATCTCGGCTCACCACAACCTCCACCTCCCGGGTTCAAGCAATTCTCCTGCCTCAGCCTCCTAAGTAGTTGGGATTACAGGTGCACACCACCACGCCTGGCTAATTTTTGTATTTCTAGTAGAGACGGGGTTTCACCATGTTGGTCAGGCTGGTCTCGATCTCCTGACCTCGTGATCCACCTGCCTCAGCCTCCCAAAGTGCTGGGATTACAGGCGTGAGCTGCCGCACATGGCCTAAAAATAGTACATGTTCTTTTTAGAAAAACTTGAAAGTAGTTAAGACTAAGAAATTATCCTACATTGTAGAAACAAAAAGTGACTGTAAAGGTAAGTAAATAGGTAAACAGCTGAACATGTGCAAAGGTAGGGAGGTGAAAGGTAGAAGATAGTATAAACATAGTTGACATCATAACATAGATAACTTCTGTGCATGCTCTGGCAATGTATAGTTCTGATTACATGATAGACCTTCCTTCAACTCATTTTCTGTCTTCATCTCAATAGCCTTAATACTTTCCAATATGAAAACTGAAAGAGAATATGTTAGAAAAAGAAATGAATGACAGAAAATCTTATCACATGAGAATATAATAAAGGAAATGGAACTATCTGGTTGACAAGTTAAAAGAAAAACGCGGTGAAGGAGGACAAAATAGTTTCTTCAAGTATTCAAGAGCTGCCTTATACATCTTCTATCATTCTGAAGGGCTGGCCCAAGATAAGCAGGTGGAAGTTAGGGTATGAGAATTTTAGACAATTAAAGAAACAGCTCAGTTATAATTCAAGAGAACCAAAAGGGTAAGTCATCCATAAATTAGAAAATAATTGACTTATAAGAAGGGCTGTGAGGGCTGGGTACAGTGGCTGACGCCTGTAATCCCAGCACTTTGGGAGGCTGAGGAGGGCAGACTACCTGAGGTCAGGAGTTCCAGACCAGCCTGAACAACATAGTGAAACGCTGTCTCTACTAAAAATACAAAATTAGCCGGGCGTGGTGGTGCATGCCTGTAATCCCAGCTACTCCAGAGGCTGAGGCAGGAGAATCACTTGACTCCAGGAGGCGGAGGTTGTGGTGAGCCAAGATCGCACCATTGCACTCCAGCCTGGGCAACAAAAGCAAAACTCCGTCTCAAAAAAAAAATTTAAAAAGAAGAGCTGTGAGAAAACATTTCTGCAATGACCACATTAACTAGGCCCCATCCAGATCTGTAACTCAAATTAATACAAAATTAATTAAATTTGCTTGAAAGCACTCACTTTAAAACTCTACTGCAGGATTTCTCAAACGGAGGTTAATAGATACTCTTTGACAAAAGATTCCAAGACCAAATGAATTAGGAAACATCGGATTAAACAGCGTTCTCTCCCACAGGATTTTTCTCTTTTTAATATGCTAATGTGTACCATAAATCTCTTCAACCAGAAAATGCTACTTTCCAAACTCTTTGGCAAATGGAACCTTTCTCCCCTGCTCCCCGAACCCAGGGTATCCCACAACACTGGTGTTCCTGGGAACCTGATTTGAAAACTGCTGTTTCTCTTCCAAGAAACATGTTTTTATTTACTCTTGTCAACACCAGAAAATTAATTTTAAAATTCAGCAAGAAAGTATTAATCAGAAATTAAATTTGAATTCTATTTAGCAATCTGGAAGACATGTTAAAACTGCTCTATTGTATATACTGCTCAGTACAATCAAAGTGTCCATAAGTGTGTTTCTTTTTTTAAGTTAACATAAAATTAAAGTTAGATGTTTAAGACATTTGGGAACAATAACACACTGTGAGGTAAAAGAAAGGATAATATTAAAACTCATTAACTCAGACAATAGCTCTATAGGAATCATTTCTACTTTTAGAATATGCGTGGATACTGATGCTATGTCCTTCTGGTGTAACTGTACTTAAATCTAAGAAATTTTTACACTATTCTCCAAGAATTCAGTAAGTAGAATTGGTATTTGAAGATTCCAAGTGTTGAATTTGTTGGTTTAAAAAAATTAATAATAACACTGGAAGACTGCTAATGCTGTTGTAGAAAACCTAAGTGCTAGAATCTCTGCTCAGGCAGGAGGTTGAAATGCTATGTTGTGGCTGTGACTCTACTGGGCTACTGCTCTGCAAATTATCTAATCTCCGCTCAACTCAACTAGTGATATGATGGCTCACAAATAATCCAAAAAATTGTCTGCCATGCACTCACAGCATCTCACCTCACACTGTCATATCCATGCAAGAGGGAAAAACTGGTGTTAGAGTGGTTCTTGGCCAGACCACAGAAAACACATTCCTTATTTAGAGCTCACTGTTTAACTGGCATTCATCAGTGTAATACTATTATAAAACCACTATGGCTGCATATTGCAGGCATTCTTCCCTTTTCAATATACAGGCAACGTTATGACTCAAATACATAAAAAAACAATCAGGACCACAAGCCACTGTTAGAGAAGACAGGGGGACAAATCTGAAGCTTTTTGACAATCTTAAGGGTCTACAGATATAAAGATACATAATAGTCTGTTTTACACACACACACACACGCACTGTGTTCAAAACTGTATGTACATTATTTCATGTAATATAACCCCAGTAAGAGGACACAATTCTTATCTGTTTTACAAATGAGAAAACTAAGGCCTAGAAAGGTTCAAAGTCATACCACTAGAAAATAGTTAAGGAGAGATGAGTCTAAGCAGCTCAGTCCAGAGCCTGTGGTGCTCTTAGCCACCACACTGTGCCACCTACCCTGGGTCCCAAAGTACAATGAGAGAAGATGTTGCAAAAAGTAGGAATATCTTAGAATAACTAACCACTGAGGCAGACTCCAGGTATGACTAGCTTACTACCCTGTTGACCTTCCTATGCGTAGCTGACTTTTCTTCCTGAATCTATTTGACATTCCACTGGAGATTTATTTTCCAGTGGGATAGCTAATGTGCTCTATCATTCACAGACTACAGTGAATGAGGTTCCCATCAGTCTTTCTTCATGATCCTAGCTGAAACCAGCTGTTCTAGGAGTCCAAGATGAAACATGAACACTCTGGAAAAGAGAGTGCCTCAGGAAGACACACACATGCACTGGGCCCCTGGGTAGAAGAGGGTGCTTCTAAGGAATGGACAAAGAAAAGGAGTTAGGTACTTTGAAATTTAAATCTATTTGGGAATGAGAGGAGGAAACCACTCTTTCTCCTCTAGTATATGGCTTCTTGAGCATTTAACATCTGTAAGACAGGATATGCATTAAATAAGATCTAGAGGGCTAGCCTGAGAACAAGACCAGTTCTTGTTCTACAATGTAACAAGTTTTACCCATTTAGGGAAATGCAATTTCAGTCCTCTAAAAATGACTTATGAAAGCTCCCATTCATATATTAAGAACTCTATACATATGTAGCAGCAAAAACTGACATATTAATGAATGCCATGGGTTCCTTAAATTTTAAACCTAGTGGATTTTCCAAGAGAGTTTTTTCAATCACAAACAAGATTACTTGAAATTTTTTGATAAAAATGTATTTAAGCAAACAACAGTGTCAGAATATATTAACACTATACATCAACAACATTGTGCCATCCAGTCAGGTATGAATTCCAATACTTTTAGAAGTACGCAATAGCCTTTCCAGCTTTAACAGCTTCCCTTTGAAGTCAGCCCTCTTTTAAATTTTCACAACACAGTGATTTCTTCTATATTGTATTAGGATCATATGACTCAGTTTCCAAACTCCTCAGCAAGTCCAATTCCTTCCCTGGAAGGAATGGCCTTCTACCTCTCTGATTACAGGCTTCATTTCCTTTGCTACTTGTCTTCCTCTGTCAGTCCCTCCATCAGACTAAAACTAGTCTCTGAAGTCTCCCTCAGGTTTGCAATATGGTAAACCCTCACTAGAGCCTGGAAATGGGGTTTTCTATTTGATTCTATGGAAAAGAATATATTAGACCTTCAAAGAAACCTGGCTACATCTACAATAAGACAACAGTGGTTAAGAACAGCAAAGTCAATTAGTAACTTTGGACAAATACATTAATCTCACCTATGAATATGAGTAAACTTCCTACTACCTAGCTATAAATGGAGAAACTGGTTTATCCAGTGGACAGAACATAGAAAGCAGTCAGAAAAATGAAACCTAACTTGGACCCCACTGGTCAACCTGTTGGACTTGGGGCCTCAGTTTCTATACCTATAATTAAATAGACCTTTTCAGCTTTATAAGAAGAAAGTCACCATAAGTTTATTTTTCTTTTCCTGCAGACTAACGTTTATCTCACGCCTACCAAAGCAAGCCTTTCACTTCTCCATCACAGAAGTAATATATTATACTAGTGGGAAAAAAAGCTTTATTTAGTTTCATATTCATTCATTACACATCAAATTCCTTAGTACGGTCTGAGGAAAACAGCAGTGTATCAGACAATATGCTAGAGGCCGCAGATGTGTTGTTTCTTTTAACAGACATAACCCCGTCCTCATGCAGCTTAAAGTCTAGTTTTGAACAACAAACCAAGTCTAGTGCTTTAATCCTCCTACTACAGAACTGTAAAAGGAAAATAAATCTTGGGGCCCCAAAATCACTAAGCTAAAGGGAAAAGTTAGGAACTGCTTAGGGCAAACCTGCCTCCCATTCTATTTAAAGTCACCCTCTGCTCACTGAGATGAATGCATATCTCATTGCCTCCTTTGGAAAGGCTAATCAGAACTCAAAAGAATGCAATCATTTGTCTCTTATCTACCTGTAACCTGGAAGCTACCTCCCCACTTTGAGTTGTCCCACCTTTCTGGACTGAACCAATGTACATCTTACACATATTGATTGATGTCTCATGTCTCCCTAAAATGCATAAAACCAAGCCATGCCCCAAACACCTTGGGCATATGTCTTCAGGGCCTCCTGAGGCTATGTCGTGGGCACACGTCCTCAACCTTGGAAAAATAAACATTCTAAATTAACTGAGACCTGTCTCAGATTTTCAGGGTTCACAGAACACATACACTTCCAAAGTGAAGATCTGTACACGATTTAGAATATGTTGGCACCACTGAACAAAGTGAAATTTTTTTTCTCCTTTGAAAACGCCTCAGAAATTACCCTTTTCCAGCTAAAACAATGACCTTCAGGAATTCTGCTTGGCTTCTTCGCATACTTTTATCTGTATCTCTAAACTCTTGCATAGTGTGTCTACTGAAGAAGAATGCAAATAGAAATTTATAGCTACATAACAAGGCCGGGGCATACCAGCCAAGATAGAGTATATGAGGGAATGCTGAAAGAAATTAGAGTAGAGCAAAAGGCCATGTGCCCTAGCATATTGCTTTCTTTCTACACCTCTGTCTCCATTTCTTCTTCATGATTCAAGATTCTGTGTCTTTCTATTGTGGCATAATGCAATGGCATGACGTAGTTCTGTGGAGCCAGGAAGGACGAAGGACTAAATCTCAGCTCTGCCAACATTTTAGCTACTTCATGTTGGGCAGATAACTTATCCCCCCTGAGCCTCAGTTTTCTCACTGATAAAATAAGGATTAAATCAGAAAATGTATGTAATGTATCTAGTGCAGGGCCAAGCACATAATAAGTACTCAATAAATGGTATTGATAGTGGTGGTAGTAATAATGATAATAAGGAATAAGAAAGTCAAGAAGAAGAAAAACTATAAATTGACCACAAGATAGAACTAAAGTTATTTGAGGGAATTACTGAATAAAATTTTGGCGTTCTTAATTTGAAAAGATAGTTCGCAATTTTATCAACAAACACTAAAATGACTTATAATTGCTTAAATGACCCTCATAAGAAAAAAGAAAAAGTTTGTCTTCTTGTCATGAAATAACTTTAGGTTCAAAAGATATTTTGCTATTAATCCATTTTTCCATTCTATATAAATAAGTTCTTGTTCTATATTCTTCAAAAATGTCCATTTCATAAAAGTCTCCAAAAAGGCTATAGAAGCTATTTCCAATTAAAGCAGGCTGGCAGGGCATGGCGGCTCACATCTATAATCCCAACATTTAAGGAGACCAAGGCAGGAGGATCATTTGAGAACAGGAGTTGAAGACCAGTCTGGCCAACATATTGAAACTTCGTCTCTATTAAAAAACACAAAAACTTAGCTGGAAATGGTGGCTCATGCCTGTAATCCCAGCTGCTCAGGAGGCTGAGGCACAAGAATCCCCTGAATCCAGGAAGGAGAGGCTGCAGTGAGCCGAGATCATGCCACCGCACTCCAGGACAGATGACAGAGCAAGACTCTGTCTCAAAAAAAAATAATTAATTAATTAATTAAATAAAGCAGGTTAAAAAGACATGACACTTAAATGCAATACCTGACCCTGAGTTGGTCCTTGCCCTCGGGGAAGAGAGGATGATGAAAAAGATCAACACACAAGACTGAAATACAGACATTAAAATATTATACCAATATAAATTTATGAAGTTGCTAACTGTGTGGTCCAAAACAGAATAACCCTATTCTTAGGAAATACATACTTAAGTATTTAGAGGTAAAGGCTCATAGTATATATAACTTACCCTCAAATGGTTCAGATAAAAAGTACACACACACACACACACACACACACACACACACACACACACACACACAGAGTTGGGGAAGGGAAAAAAATAAAGCAAACCAGGTAAAACATTAACAAGAGCTCAATCTGGGTAAAGAGTATATCAGTGTTCCTTGTACTACTTTATTTTTGCAACTTTTTAAAGTTTAAAATCTTTCCAAAAAAATAGTTTAAAATACAAAAATAAATCTCTGGTCCATCCCTACTTAGTAGTCTTTCACATATCTTCTCATCCAAAATTGTCATGTGATTATATAATCTTGCTCTTGGAAAGCATATCAGACACCACCTAGTTCACCTTCCTAACAATACACCAATCAATTCTTTTCCATTTCTGATAGGTTACAACTCAAGGCCCACATGATTTTGGTGGAAATTCCATGATAACTAGGGAGTGCTCTGTCCCATGAAGCTATCGGTGAGGGTTTTATATCAGGCAGTTGTAACTATTCATACATGTAGTAGGCTGAATGGCAGCCCCAAACATATCAAGTCCTAATCCCTGGAAACTATGAATGTTATCTGATTTGAAAAAGATTACAAGTTTGTGTAATTTGTCACAGCAGTCATAGGAAACTAATACTAACATTGTCCCTCAGTAACTGTGGGGAACTGGTTCCAGGACCCCCCAAGGATATAAAAATCCACAGATGCTCAAGTCCTTAATATAAAATGGCATCATAATTACATATAACCTACATATATCCTCCTGGATACTTTAAATCATTTCTAGATTCCCTGTAATATCTCATACAATGTAAATGTTATATAAACAGTTGTTATTCTGTATTGGTTATTTGTATTTTTTTTAATTTTGTTATTTTTTATTTCTGATATTTTAGATTCATAGTTGGTTGAATCTTCACAAGTGAATCCTCCAGTATATGGAGGCCCAACTGTATACCTTTAGATCAAAAAACACTTACTGGGCACTGAGGATGTATCAAGGTATTTTTTACACTGATCTTAAATCTTCATTCCTGAAACTATCCAGTAATATCCTCCTAGGATTAAATAAGTTGAACACTGCACCCTTTCTTACATGACTGCCCAATCAATATCTGAAAGCATTCTGATCACCCTTCCCCTTAATCCCCTCTTCTCAAGACTACTTCTCCAAGTGCTTCCATCCTTCCTCATCATCATAGATGCCTCCTTGTAGATACTTTCTCTTAAAACGCATTGTCATGAACTGTACAAAACAGTTTGGTTGTGGCCTCCCCAGGGAAGAGTACAAAAAGGCTATGCACCCTCAGCTCTTTTAAGATAGCCTAAGACAGCATTCAGCAGCACCACTGTTGTACATCTGAGGTCAACAAACCTCTAGTCTTATCACATGGATTACTGCTATGACAGCCCTTCTGCACCTACAGGTGGATATTTCAACCTTTGAGCAGAACTTCACATTTTTCATTGTTAAATGTTGTCCTTTTGATGAGACCAGAGGTCAAACTTTTAAAATTACTTCGAGGATATATTTCATTCATCTATTACAAAGGGTATTGTTCCTGTCTGTAAAACTGATTAAGTGTGCCTTCCCTGACTTCATCCAAGTGTCTGCTACAAAGCAGAGGGAAGAACAAGAGAGAGTTCCCTGGGCTAAGCCAGTAGTCACCTCCCTACAGATTTCTCATCCAGCGAGGATTTACTGAGCTCCCATGTCCATGAAGACAGTCAGACATGTCATGGAATTCACGATACAGTTTAGTTCCCTAATGCCTGTGTATGAAATGTAGGATTCTTCCTAAAATGCCAGCATGTCACTCTTGTTCTCAAAAACTTCCAACAGTCTCCTTGGCTAACCAATCATATCTGTTTCTTATCTGGCTTCATCTTTTTCTGTCCAACCTGATCACCTTCTAGCAAGCCTTAGCAGTCCAGCACACCAGCCTCCCTGTGACCCCCACCCTCCTCTGTACCTAGCTTAAGTCAAACTCCCTGCCCTGGCACAGACTCATACTACTCAAAGTCACCCCAAGTCTCCAGGCTCTGACCTCGTAAAACCCTTACTGTTTGTCTACTCATTCTGGCACTTTATCATATGCTGCTGTACATGACTGTTTAATAGTTTCACACATATATATTTAATATCTCCAACAAATGGCAAGCTATAAAAAAACAGAGAACTTCTCAAACTGTATTTCAAATACAGCCCTGGTTATACTAGAAGGGCAACATACAGGTCTATTGAAAGTAAGCACAGTGTTACTGAGAGAAGAGAGACAGACCCTCTCATATTGTTTTACATTGTTTTATACTCAGAAAAAGAAAGAGAAGCAAAACTAAAGGTAGGTAGCCCAGCGCCTAGGAACCAGACCCGAAACCAAGGAACCAGACCCAAAACCAGGCCTGGGCCAGCCTGACCTAAACCTGGTAGTTAAAGATCCGACCCCTGACCTAACTGGTTATGTTATCTATAGATTCCAGACATTGTATGGAAAGGCACTGTAAAAATCCCTGTCCTGTTCCATTTCGTTCTGATTACCGGTGCATGCAGCCCCCAGTCACGTACCCCCTGCTTGCTCAAATCAATCACGATCCTGTCACACAGACCCCCTTAGAGTTGCGAGCCCTTAAAAGGGACAGGAATTGCTCACTCGGGGAGCTCGGCTCTTGAGACAGGAGTCTTGCCAATGCTCCTGGTTGAATAAACCACTTCTTTCTTTAACTCGGTGTCTGAGGAGTTTCATCTGAGGCTAGTTCTGCCACATTATTCTGGACTTTTTTTTAAGTGATTAAGAAATTTATCACCAATAAATCATTATTCTTCATGACAGCAAAAAAATTCATAATTTCTTAATCCAAATCTGCTACTTATCTAAAAAAGAATCTTTCATACTCTTCCATATATCTCTTACAATCTTGAAGCTGTCAACTATTTTTTCACATTTATAAAAACCTGATTTGCAAGATTTGCTCCTAAATTCTACACTTCGGGGTGTTAATCAGACATTTCTCCAAAAACCAACTCTTCCTTAACTACATACACTGTTATCTCTTACAGCATAACAGACATAACTTAAATGTGAAGTCCTGTTTGTAAAGGAATCAGACCAATGTCCAAATGTCAAGTTCAGCTTCGGCCTTTTTTATCTTTCATCACTCAACTAAAAATTATTCTCAAGAATTCAGTATAACAGAAAGCGCAAAGAATATGGAGTCAGGGAGGGTGAGGTATAATTTTAACTTTCTCCTTAGAATTCTGTGTAGCCTACAGGAAGTTAGGTAATCTCAGCCTTATTTTCCATAGCAGCCTTGAGAATTACTAGCTGTATGCCCTTGGGAAATTATGGAATCCAGGTATCAGTTTCATCATCAGTCACACAGGGGTAACAATAATCAGGACCTGTCCACAGGATTGCTGTGAAAATTAAAATTAAGACATGAGAGTGACAGATCCTGGTTAGTTCTAAAACAACATTAGCTGTATTGTAAAGTACTAAGCATACAGTAGGGGATCAATGAAAGATAGCTACTATTAGTCTCTACACTATATTAGAATACTTACTGGTTATGCTAAATGAAAGAGATGGTTATTTATATGTTTATATCCATTTATCTACGACAGAATTCTCAAAATATAGCCCCAGGTCAACAGCATCAGCATTTTGTTAGAAATATAAATTCCTGAAATTTGTTAGAAATGCCAGTTTTCAGGCCACCCCAGACCTAGTGAATCAGAAGCTCCTGGGATGGGGCCCAGCAATCTTAACAAGCCCTCCAAGTGAGTTTGACAAGGCTACAGTTTAGGACCTACTAACATAAATCTAAGGTCTGGGAAAAAAAAGTCTTATTTGTAGGTTTTAAGAACCCAAAGCAATACACTCTACTAAGCAGTATTTTTCATTAGTCCTTTATAAAGTTAATGCTTTGAAAATTCCCCTATTTTAGCTGGGCGTGGTGGCTCACGCCTGCAATCTCAGCACTTTGGGAGGCTGGGGTGGGCAGACCACCTGAGGTTAGGAGTTCGAGATCAGCCTGATCAACATGAAGAAACCCCATCTCTATTAAAAGTACAAAATTAGTTGGCATGGTGGCGCATGCCTGTAATCCCAGCTACTCAAGAAGCTGAGGCAGGAGAATCGCTTGAACCCGGGAGGCAGAGATTGCGGTGAGCTGAGATCGCACCATAGCACTCCAGCCTGGGCAACAAGAGCAAAACTCTGTCTCAAAAAAAAAAAAAAAAATTCTCCTATTTCATCTGAGTCCACAGATGTAAAATTTTCTCGTTATGTAAAATTTGATAACTTTGCAATGGTCAAAACCACAGAGGAAACAGAGTTTTTTTTTCTATTCTCTAAATGATACCACTGTGTTCTCAGCTTGAGGATTTATATTTTCTTCCCGCCACCAAATCAGACAATAAAGAATAGTGTGATTGATTTGGTGGAGTCATGAAGTCACTGACTTCACTATGTGGGCAAAGAATATCTGTGCCATGAGTAAATTAAGCTTTCCAAAGTCATGATGGAAGAGTGATAAAATCTGTGATAGTTGGGTGTCTCCCATGTAGCAACCAAGTAGATGACTCACAAACAGGGTGTGTCCAACAATGGCATCCAGGGCCTCTTCCTCTCCAAATGCATTTATGTGTCAATAAATTAAAGTTTACAAAAAGAAACAATATTTAGACCAAATAGCCTCTTACAAATGTGAAGGAATAAATTTACAATATAGCTGATCAGGATTGAAGAATATATTTCCACCATAAATTGCCAATTAGATGGATCCTATGCAAGGAAACCACATTATATAGACTTCTCTGGACTCCAACCTTCCCCTAAAAATCATTCACCCCCTTAAATTAATCCTCCTAAACATAGTCTCTCATGGCTTAAGTTCTAATTCCAGGTCCAAGTAAGTGATTAAAGGGAATCTTCCAATGATAGCTGTTAACGTGCTTCAGAAAATAAAGTCCTTCCTTCTTTCTCTGTCCCCCACCCCATTCCCTGAGAAAAAAGTACTGATTCCCTAAATCAGTACTTAACTCGTAGGTGTCATTTCTCATATTGTTGTCCTATGAATTTCTAGACAGCAAAGTGCACGAGATGAGTAACAACAAGTAGTTATATAAAACTCTCTAATATAAAGAGGGAGTACCTAGTTTCATAGGTAGAACGGGCAGAAATAAATGCTGTAAATGACAAAAGAATGTCATCAATTTTATATTTTGGAACAATTCTCCAGGTAAAATTTAGCGAACTGAAGACACAGGTATTTCCAATAACAACCAGCTCTTACTCTAGTTCTGCAGTTTAAATTATGCTAAAGAATAATACATAAATGTTCCTGACACCAGTAATTTATCTAGAAACCATGATTTGCAAGGTAAATGATCTGTGTGTTAACCGCACTTTATTCTTAAAAGTATTCTGAAGAATTATGAATCAAAAAGAAAACATTCTTAGCAGAACAGTCAGTTTCAAGGGCAGGCTTAGTCACACAACTGAACCACTGGAACACTAAAATTTAAATACATCTGGAAAAAAGCCACAGATGTCTGCTCACCAACAAATACAAGTTTTAATTAATTCGCCGATTTGCTTTAAACAAATGTAATTTTAGCTCTGAAAAATACAAAATAAGGCCATATTAATTTTTTTCTGGAGAAAAGGTTACATTTTAAAAGTTCTCAGGGCCCACCCCCAAGCAGCCTTGGCCCAGCGCTGGGGTGTGCAGGGCACCAGGATGTGAGTGGGAAAGCCAGATGGAGCAGCAGTGGTTGAAGGCCAGGCTGAGGGCTTGGCGTCATCTGCTGAGACTATACAGAGTTTACTGTCATCTGCTGGACTGTTGAGTGAAAAATGTTCTCTGACCTGATCCTGAATTTTCCTTGATAATCAAAAGATTAAGAAACAGGGTCACACCAGGTTACCCAGACTGGACTCAAGAGACTCTCCCACTTCAGTCTTCCAAGTAACTGGGACTACAGGTGTGCACCACTGTGCCTGGCCCAGAACTGTTTTCTTAATTTCATTTTTGTATTGTTCTTTGCAAGTGTATAGAAACACAATAGTTTGTTAAATATTGATATTGTATGCTTCAACCTTACTGAACTCATTTATTCATTCTGGTCTTTATTATGGTGGTTTCCTTGGGATTTTCTTTAAACAAGATGCTATCATCTGCAAATAGAGATGGTTTTACCTCTTCCGACTCAGCAAAACCATTAATAAGAGATTGAAGTGTTTCATTTCATTTTCTGGCCTAATGTTCCTGATTCTTTCTAATGTTGTATTTCGCTGTTTGGATGTATCATAATTATTTTTACCAATCTCTTATTGATGAACATGTAGGTCACTTCCAACCTCTTGCAGTTATAACAGTGCTATAATAAATAGTTTGGGCTTAGAAAGAATTTAACAATCACGAAAATTTTGTTTTCTTATAAAGTTGCTTTAATATTTGACATTAATTGTTACCCTATCTAGATATTTTAAATGATATAATAAAACAAATGATGTCACAAATCAAATACTTAACTTTTTAAACAACAATATTTTTAGAGATTGCTTTTTTCTGGATAAACAAGGACTTTTAAATCAAGGAACTAAAAATCTTGAAATTTTTAATCAGGTTCCATGTTCCTAATTTTAATGGGTGCTAGTTCACAAGTGCTAGTTAATTCTTCACTAATCAGCCAGATGAAAGTGGAGATCCAAAGGGACCCTCTTCTAAGGAAGCAACACATGCAAAGCTTAAACATAAATGAGACCATGGTTTGAAACTATAGAGTGGCATACACTCGGTTAAAAGCAATTTGATCATCATGACCATTTGGGCTAAACAGCCATTTGGTTGAAAAGGAATATCCCCCAGTTATGGCTTTTTTTCAAGTATCGGTAATTTTAGTACATCATAGGTTGTTTTTCAAGCTTTTGTGCCAGAGTTTTCAGGAAAACTTTTTCTAATAAATGCTTTTGTGTTTCTAACTGATTTTCCAAAAACATTTATAATTTTGACTTTTTTCCTTTTAATAAGCATGCTTTTGAAAAAAGCAAAAAAAAAAAAAAAACAGCAAAAGAAGCTATATCAAAGAGCAAAAAAATCCTCACCAAATATTTTAAGAAGAAAATATTTATGCATATAAATGTAACAGTAACTTACGCAATCATTTAAAAGTTCCACAATGTTTACTTTTGCCAGTTATATAAAGTTTTAAAAATTGACCATGCCAGTATCAACCCTGAGCACTGTGTATATGCTTTTTTATAGCTATCACAACTACCCAAGTCACAAAAATTAGCAAATAGTTGAAACTAGAAGGTTAGAAAAGTAAACGCAACTCCACATCCAAGGGGGACCTGCTGGGATCTGCGACCTATTGCAGTGCTCAAAGAAGTCAAACACTGGACACAGCATCTCATTTGAATTCATATTCTCATTTCACAACTTCTAGTGCAGCTCTACCAGTAGTAGCTGTGTGGCAAGTTTAACCTATTTTTAAATGAGGGAACTAAACCAGAAGATTTGGAAGATGCCATCCAAGTGTGACTCTTTTGAGGTCCAAAAGCTACCAACCTTTCAGAAGTATGATGAGTGTTCATTGACTCCCTTTCTGTGAGAAGAGTGTGCAGGAGAAGAAGAAAAGGAGATTTAAAAAAGGACTCCAGGCCCCCAAATAAACCTTTAAAAATCTGTGGAGGGGTAGGCAGGGGCAAAGAGAGAGCAGCTAACAGGATTACCACAGGTAAGCCATTCAGTGTCCCAGCAGGACTCTAAGGTAAAGAGGCAACACATCTATCAACCTCCTCAAAAAGATTCTGAACCCCAAACTGTAGCTTTTTCTAAAATGAATAAACTAAAAGGAAAAGTACTCAATGTAATAAAAAGAGACACAGATAAGGGAAGTAGATGGGCACCAAAGCAAGTTTCACTTAACTTCACAATTTTGACACCATCCAAGTCAACCCACCCTTCTACACCATAAGCTCCCATTAATAGAGTGCCTAACAATATGCCAAGCGCTATGCTGTATGCTTAGTTAGACTATCTCATTTAAATCCTCACACCAAGCTGACGTTACCACCATTTTACAGATGAGGGCATAAAGAGATTAAGTTCACACAAATAATGAATTGCAAAGCCTGGACACATCCCCGTTTACCTGACCTCAAAGGTGAGGCTTTTTCTGCACCTCTGTTTGGTGTACATGTCACAGACTGATAACCTTGCAAAAGACGTTTTCCTTTCAAAGATAATTTGTTCAAAGTTAACACAATATACCTTTTACAAAAATGAAAAAAACAAAAATCCAGAAAGGCCTGTCTGGAGACTAACCCCTCAAGCACCTCACTGTCCAAAGGAACAGAACAAACAAGAATAGTTCTTGGAGTCATGACAAGGGTGAAAAAGGCAGGGGGAAATAAGTGAATAATGTTAAATTAAAATTAACAAGATAAAAATTCAGAAAAGACAAAACTTTTAAGAATTATTTAAAAAATAGGGAACACATCCCTAGCCTGAGTCAGCACTCCAGGCAACTTATTACAGAACACAAAGCCAAAGACAAGAACGAAGGATCTCCAGACCCAGGTACAGGGCTCCTTGAGGGCCATCCAATGTGCATCTCCAATTCTCCCTTTCTCTCCCTTCTCTGCCCCATGATTTAAAGACTACTTATGCCTACAGTTAAAAAAGGCAAAACAAAAAAATACACATAGAAATATTTTTATCTGAATGATCCTACTCCCATTTCTTCTCTCCTTACTCCTCGTCTTTTATTTTATCAACTCACTTTTTCATGATCATCCTTTCCCTTAACATGCATATAACATGATCCCATTTTTTTTTTTTTTTTTTTTGAGACGGAGTATCGCTCTGTCACCCAGGCTGGAGTGCAGTGGCCGGATCTCAGCTCACTGCAAGCTCCGCCTCCCGGGTTCACGCCATTCTCCGGCCTCAGCCTCCCGACTAGCTGGGACTACAGGCACCCGCCACCTCGCCCGGCTAGTTTTTTTTTTTTGTATTTCTTAATAGAGACGGGGTTTCACCGTGTTAGCCAGGATGGTCTCGATCTCCTGACCTCGTGATCCGCCCGTCTCGGCCTCCCAAAGTGCTAGGATTACAGGCTTGAGCCACCGCGCCCGGCCAACATGATCCCATTTTATTAAAAGCTCTTCAAATAACACATTTGTCATTAATTGGAAAGGAATATGGTAGGCCCCAAGAAAGATATAGGACCTACTGCTCACCTTTCCCTGTTTCACCCTGAATATATTCAACATTCCAAGTAAAGAATATAAGAAAACCAATACAGAAGAAATATTTTCCTAATATTAAGATGTTTTATCCAACATTCATATATTTACTTTATATGTTCCACTAACTGCATTATGACCAAATGGCCACCCAAACAAAAGTGTTCAACAATCCTCTAAGTCAGACAAAATGAGGCTGACTGCCTAGTGCAATATTCCTTTCACCAATTTTAGATCCAGCATAGAAAAAATCCCATGAAGACTGAATTTTTTCTGATTAACGAATAACAACATGAACCTTAGCAGCCTGGTACCCCAAAATGTTTTGGGATATTTAGTCATTTTTCTTCACTTGAGGTTAATGCTATAACTTCTAGACATTTAAAAAAAAAAAAAAAAAAAGCAAGATAAGAAGCTATGTTCTGACGCACTTGCGTTCTCTATTAGGAATTTTAGTGCACAACTCAGGATTAGAAGTCCACACTGAGCTGACACTAAAATAAAACAGAACAAGAACTTAAGCACCTAACTGGCAGCGTGAGTTAGCCAAGACCATACTGTCCAGCTTTCCCCCTCCCTAAAGTGGCTCCTTATCTAATAAGAGCTAATTTTAAATTCTGACCCATCTAATAAGAGCTAATTTTAAATTCTGACCCATAATAGACTTCAGGAAACAAACTAACTTGATTACAACCCTAAGCAGTTAGACTGGCATATATCTATCTATTGGCTACTATGACTAAAATACTAATTTTCCCAATTCTTAGTATGTTACAGCAGAATTAAGTCTTATTATCTTGGAGATCTACCTAGGAGGTCATTTTGCCAAAACAAAAAAAGGTACATATTCCAGGAAAATCAAGATTTGATCACTTGCTGTCTGACTTTAAAGACTACATATGTGTAATCACTACATTAAGCCACCTCGAAGGGCTGCTGGAAGGACTCAACAATTTAATGTATGCAACATGTATTAAACATGGTGAGAATATTCTTGCCAGGCACTATGATGGGCCCTCGGAATAAGTAATACAGCCTCTGTCCTCAAACAGCTCAACTAGTATTTTGATGCTTTTAGCAAAAGCAGTCTCTTTATACTAAATCATCTAATTTAAGAACCATTCATAAAATGAAAGGGCAAGTCCAACATGCTTGGCACACAGTAGGTCCCCAATAAATATGTCTAGTGCCAGAGCTATGGTTCCCATAAGCCATTTCATTTGTGCTTCTACTTTTCTCTGGTGTCCACTGCCAACATCTGTGACTTGATTACCAATCTGGAACCACAGTAGCTACAGAAGATATGAAGCAACCTTCTTTGCTTCCCTACATATGCCCACCCCTAGATCTCCATAGCTACAAAGACTGCTTAGGCCAGCAGCAGCCAAGGGGGCGCCTCTTCAAAGAGCTTGCTTCCCTTAAAGCCACCTCAGGGATAGGAAAATCCCAATGGAGTCTTCAGCTCCAAAGGTCCACACCCCAAACTTTACAGAGGTGTCCTAGCCTGTAAGGAAGAGATCCTCTCCCATACAGTATGTGCAGAATGAAAGAAAAGCTTGGGAGAGGACAGATGAACTGCCACATGCAACATCAGAATTCACAATACATTTCCTCACAAAGCAGAGGGTCTCAACCTTTCATCGCTTGTGATTCTCAGCCAGAGAGTGGGTGATGTGCCCTCCCTGAGGGATATTATCAGAATTTGAGAAAAAGGTTCTGTCAAGTGGTGAGAGAAACAGGACTGACACATCTCTAAGGTAATTCTGATATGCCCCTGAAATAAAAATCACTTTTACAGAAGATGATTAGACGCTATTTACATTACTGGTACCACTCTTAAGCTACATGATAGTTTAAATAAGATTTGTTGGCTAGCTTAACAATATAACCACATTTAAAATAATGTTTCTATGCGAGAAAACTCCAAATAGAAACATGACCTATTTCAACTTTAGGGCTCTCCATAAAAGGTGGGAGAAAGGGGAAAGTGACCAATAGTTTATTGTGAAATCCTAAGAGTTCCTTACACAAGATTTACAGAAGGGCTTCAATGGGGTCCAGTAACTCCATGAAATTATATGCAAATTTTGTGTCTATCTATTTTCTGGATAGTTTATATTCTCAAAATTACCCATGGTACACAAGTAAATATTAATTTAAGAACCACAACCATTAACTGCTTCATAGAGAAAGTTAAACATAAGCACCAATTACTGGATTAAATTAAGTATAAGAATAAAATTAGTCTAGACTTCTGTCTCTACAATATCTTTATTCCCATCTAACCTTCTGCCATCCACATAAATCTGATGCCAGAACTTGGTTTGAATCTTGAGAGAGAAAAAAAATCTTACTAAGAAATGTAGGTTTTCCATGCACTAACATATAAATATGTACAGACTTCTGAAACTGTTGAGATTTTATAGATTCCAATAACAAGTTTTACTAACGTCACAGATGCACTGTAATCACTAGGTACTTATCTTTCCACCTCCATCATTACCCGCCGTTCATACACCAAATAATTATAGATGCCTAAAATGCATGCAAAATTCTCTAGAATTTAAACTTTCAAGATGATTTTCAAAAGTTATGCTTCAGAACTATATAATCAATTACTGCAAAATAAACTGAAATATTCAAAACAATTCCAGGAAGTAAATGAAATAAAAACTGACCTTCATGAGATGCTGATTTATCCATTTTGTAAACGTTTTCTTCTGAACTTTGTCCCGTTCATCTGGAAGAAAAAAATATATATAAAGATAAGGTTGGTAAAATCTACGAATAGATGACCTTGTGGTCATGGATATAAACAAAAATGAGATATTTAAAAGATATGGTTCAGTGTATTCAAAGTTTCTTGTTAAATTTTGGAAACTTCAGGCTCTCTGTAAGAAAGTGTTTAAAGATCTGCTTGTCAGGTTGGTCTCTTCCCAATACAGCATTTACCAATATTCCTCCATTAAACAAATGCCCTCTGCCCCTCTGTCCCATAACCCTTCATCACCACCACCACCACCACAAAGTTGTCTAACCTCAGCCTTGTCCTTGCACTGAATTTCCCAAAGCACTTTACCATATGTATGTCCCATTTGCTCTTCACAGCCATAAGAGGGAGGGTAGGTAGTGTTACTCCCATTTTGTAGAATAAGAAACCAAGACTTAACAAGGATAAAAGACTTGTTCATGATTACCCAGCAAATAAAGTCTTGACAAAAGGCAAGGCCTAAATTGAGACTTTTTGGCTTGACGTAGACTCTGGCTGAATATTAATTATTATGCTTAATTATTCAGTGGAATCACTATACTTTTTTTTTTTTTTTGATACAGAATCTCACCCTGTCAGCCAGGCTGGAGTGCAGTGGTGTGATCTCAGCTCACCGCAACCTCCACCTCTGCCTTCCGGGATCAGTCCCCCCAGTAGCTGGGACTACAGGTATGCACCACCATGCCCAACTAATTTTTTTTTTCTTTTTTTTTTTTTTTTTGTATTTTTAGTAGAGACAGGGTTTCACCATGTTGGCCAGGCTGGTCTCAAACTCCTGACCTCAGGTGATCCGCCCACCTTGGCCTTCCAAAGTGCTGGGATTACAGACGTGAGCGACTGCACCCGGCCTATGCTATTTCTTTCCTAGAGTTCTGTGTTGAACTGTATAACAAAGAAATGCCCCCACTAGATCTTCACTGTAGACAGTGATCCTGCCCTGGTTCCTACAGACAGTGCAAAGAAGAGTGACAAAAGTTTTCTTCTGATTTAAGGAAAAAGAGCAATTGTAATGCTGTGGTCCCTCAAGCTATTATTTCAAAGGAGAATGAGAATCATCCAACACCTAGAGCTAGCATTCAAAACTATATTATACTATCTTCTTCCTCCCTACCTCTAGACGGCAATTCCTTACTTTCTTATTTCCTTCTTCTGTCCTTTCTGCCTCCAGTGCTACCTCTTTCTCCTTCCCTGGTGGTCTTCTTTCCTCTTCTACCACAATTCAGATGTTCTCCATCCTTTCCCTGGGGGTAAGATATGTCTCAGTCTCTTTCTTCATCTCTTTTTCTCCTCATTCTTCAATCTCTTTTTCTCCTCAATACCTCCTCTATTGTAATATAACTAGAGTTTCTTTGAAAATGTTTGTCCTATTTATTAAAAGTATTTATGTTCTCTAGAATAATTTGAATGTAAACAAAAATATATCAACTGGGGAAAATATACACAATATGAGACAAATGTTACTCATATTATTACAAAAAACCAGCAATAAGAAAGAAAAAGATTAACACCATAAAGCATAAGTGGGCAAAAGCAGACAGTTAATTAATTTTTAAAAAGGTAATGCCCAAGGGTTGAGTGTAGTGGCTTATGCCTATCATCCCAGCACTTCAGGAGGCCAATCAGGGCAGATTGTTTGAGCCCAGGAGTTGGAGACTAGCCTGAGCAACATGAGGAAATCCATATTTACAAAAAAATACAAAACTTAGCCAGATATGGTGGCATGCACCTGTAGTCCCAGCTACTTGGGAGGCTGAGATGGTTGGGTCATTACAGCCCAGGAGGTCAAGGCTGCAGTGAGCCATGATGGCGCCACTGTACTCCAGCCTAGGTGACACAGCAAGACCTTGTCTCAGAAAAATAATAAAATAACAATAAAAATGTAATGCACACAGGTACTCAACCTCACTAACAAATAATAATAATATAAAATAACACAGATAAGGCTTTCTAACTTATCAAATTGCCAAGATTTTATTTTTTAAAAAATTTCATCTTGAAAAGGACATAGGAAGCAGACACACATATTGCTAATGAAAATGTCATTTAATTTAAACTTTCTACATCTGCATTGTTCAATACTGTAGCCACCAGTCACATACACCTATTTAAAGTGACAAAGTTAATTAAAGCAAAATAAAATTAACGATTCAGTTTCTTTGTTGCCCCTAGTCACAATTCAAGTGCTCCACAGTCACATGTAGCTAATGGCTAACATATTGAAAAGCACAGAAACAGAATATTCTAATCATCACAGAAATTTCTATCAGCACTGCTCTAGAACAAAGCTCTACTGGACAGCACTGCTTTAGAATAATTTGATATAGACTAATCCCATCACCACAGAAGTTTCTGTCAGACAGAACTGCTCTAAAACAAAGCTCTATTGGACGACACTGCCCTACAATCATGTGTCAATATACATAAAAAGCCCTAAAAATATCTACAACCTTTCCTAGCAAATCTACTTCTAAAATCTATTCCAAAGTTATAATCACAGTATGTACAAAATGTAACTACGAGAATACAAATCAGAGTGTTTACAATAGGAAAATAACAATTCTGAAAAAACACAAACGTTCAAGAAAAGGAAATACAGAAATTTTAGTAAAGTGATACAATGGTTTGTTCAGATTCAACTTGTAAAACTACTCAGTGACAGTATTATCATTTAGAGGTCTCCTATTCTAATAAGAACGGGAGGCGGGACATATAAAGTAGTTTTTATTTCATAAGCATTTCTTCTCCAAAGTACCTCATTGAAACACCTTCCATTTCCTATCACTGTCAGGGAGAAACAAAAGGTGCTTATATACAGCCTATCTTTAGATTCTGCCTATAATACCTTTTCAGTGCCCCAAACTTCTAATATACTTCTTGACTTAACATTGAGTACTTAAAAATTAGAGAAAGGGGTGCAGAAAGTATTCCCAGACAGTAGAAGTTTGCAAATTCTGATTATAAAAGCTCAGAATTCATACTAATTTTTTTTTCTTTTTTTTTTTTGTTTTTTGGAGATGAAGTCTTGCTCCGTCGCCTAGGCTAGAGTGCAGTGGCATGATCTCAGCTCACTACAACCTCCGCCTCCCAGGTTCAAGCGATTCTCCTGCCTCAGCCTCCTGAGTAGCTGGGACTACAGGCATGTGCCATGACACCCGGCTAATTGTATTTTTAGTAGAGACAGGGTTTCACCATGTTGGCCAGGATGGTCTTGATCTCCTGACCTCGTGATCTGCCCGCCTCGGCCTCCCAAAGTGCTGGGATTACAGGCGTGAGCCACTGCGCCAGGCCTGGTTTTTTTTCTTTGTTTTGTTTTGTTTGAGACAACAGAGTCTCGCTCTGTTGCTCAGGCTGGACTGCAGTGGCACAATCTTGGCTCACTGCAACCTCCACCTCCCCGGGCTGGAGTGATCCTCTCACCTCAGCCTCCCAAGGAACTAGGACTACAGGTGCAGGTCACCACGCCTGGTGAATTTTTGTACTTTTTGCAGAGATGGGGTTTTGCCATGTTGCCCAGGCTGGTCTCAAACACCTAAGCTCACGCCATCCACCTGCCTCAGCCTCCCAGAGTGCTGGGATTATAGGCATGAACCACTGCACCTGACCCTAAAATGGTTTTATTTGCCTGATTCCAAATGTAAAACCTCCAGGCACTTTGCTTAAAACGCTATCAAAAGCAATGACATTAATAATTGTGAACCAATAATATTATCCACAAAATGTTTATTAATTCCTCTGTTGGCCCCTTAGGGGCATCATCTATACCTCATTCATCTTTGTCTACCACATACTAGATGCCACAAAGCCCCTATGCCACAATGCCTCTATGCACTGGACAGATAGTGTGAAATAATTTTATTTCAGGAAGGACAATCCAACTCAGGAAAACAATATAGAATTACTTGTATATATACAGCAGTATATCTCTTAAAGCAATAATGGTGTCTTAAATGTCTTTCGGCCTTGCTATTCCTAAACAGTTCAAAACAAACCGAAATTACCAATTTGTATGTAAAGCAGGAACAAGGAAACAGAAACAATTGACTAGTTCTCTTCACTGATAAGTGCAGATTCTGTACTTCCCTCATTTACTCACTCTTCATCCTAGCAGCTATCTGGTCATTTTATGAGTCCAGTGCTACGGTAGTGCTGGTGTCAGAGGGGTATGAACCAGAGCAACTTCATCTTGAATAGGAGCTAGGTAAAAGGAAGCTGAGACCTACTGCGCTGCATTGTCAGATGGTTAAGGCATTCTAAGTCACAGGTTGAGAGAGGAGGTCAGCACAAGATACAGGTCATAAAGACCTTGCTAATAAAACAGATTGCAGTAAAGATGCTAAAACCCACCAAAACCAAGATGGTGACAAGAGTGACCTCTGGTCGTCCTCACTGTGACACTCCACCAGCACCATGACAGTTTACAAACGCCATGGCAATGTCAGGAAGTTACCCTATATGGTCTACAAGGAGGAGGCATGAATAATCCACCCCTTGTTTAGCATATCATCAAAAAATAACCACAAAAATGAGCCCTCAGGGCTGCTGTCTACAGAGTAGCCATTCTTTATTCTCAGCTCGCTGCAACCTCTGCCTCCCAGGTTCTCTTGTCTCAGCCTCCTGAGTAGCTGGGATCACAGGCATGCACCACCACACCTGGCTAATTTTTATATTTTTAGTAAAGACAGGGTTTCACCATGTTAGCCAGGTTGGTTTCGAACTCCTGACCTCAGGTGATTCTCCCGCCTTGGCCTTCCAAAGTGTTGGGATTACAGCCATGAGCCACGGCGCCCAGCCTACTTTCTTAATAAACTTGCTTTCACTCTACTCTATGGACTCGCCCTGAATTCTCTCTGGCAAGAGATCCAAGAACTCTCTCTTGGGGTCTGGATCTGGACCCCTTCCCTGTAACACTGGGACCACCAGGCTGCAGAGAAAGCACTGGTCTTGGTTTCTGAAGCTCATCACCTGGAGAGGACACCTGACAGAAAGGCAGTGTGGTAAGCATACCAACTGAGAGAAGTACATGGCACTCACCATGTATACAAGCACCAAAAAGAGAAGGACCAGCCTCATCCAGGGCTGTCACATGGGGCATAAAGGAGAGAAAGTAGGGTAGCAAGACAGAAGCCAGCCATGTGTCAATTTCTCCACCAAAAAGAAACTCTGACTTAATCATTTAACATTGAAAGAGCTGTGGTTAGGACCCAACTATTATGCTTCCCTACAGAGGTGCTTCCACTATCCCCAAGATACTGTCATTTTTCAAATGGAAGTGCTGACCACATCTCAGTCACAGACAGGGAGCTGGGGAATCTGGCTCTGTGATGTGATGTGAACTTTGGACAAGTGACTGCAAACAATGGAAGTTCTGTGCCAAAGTCTAGCACTCATATCACATTTTCAGCAGTGCTTTTCTAAGCATCCAGCAAAAAGAAAACAGAGTAAATGAAAAAATTACTTCCTAGGTAATATCCATATTATTCCCATTAAAATAACAGCCAAGGCCCCTGATGCTAAATCCTAAAGAAAAAAAAATCAATAATACATTAAAAATCTTTATAATTCAAGAATAGAGAGTTTCTATATCAAGTCACAAAATAAATTTAATGTATTATGTGTATTATATAAACTACTTTCCTCTTGGGTACAAAAGGGTTAACAAAATAGATTTCTTCTTTTCTAAGTGAATAAAAACTGGTCCTATAATTCAAGGAATATGAGGTAAAACAGATTCTATAGATAAATTGGCTAATTTGTTACCCAAGTGGTATATTAAGAAAGCTGAGATAATCAAATAATTTACCTCTAAGCATAGAGGATAGGTTCACTTAAATAATATAACTATACAAAGGTTCTTTCGATCGATGAAGTTTTGTTGTTGTTGTTGTTGTTGTTGTTGTGCTAGAGGCTCAAAAGCACTGCTAATAACATGATATTTGGTAGGTACTACTGAGGTAGTATCTAGAAATTATGATCCATAACTAACGTACATAAGATACAAAGACTAAAGTTAACTAAATAACACACATAAATCATAAATTATGATACTGTTTTCTAACAGGAACAACCTAAACCTTTTCTTTAAAACCACAATCAACTTAAATGAGTCCCATTCAAATACCAAAGTATGCTCTTTAATATGAGAAGGTTCCCACAATGCTACAGTAATGAGAAAAGAGTTAATGTGAATTTTAAAGGCTTCAACTTTCTTCAAGAGAGCAACCTAGAGTCAGAGAATAATTTAAGTCTGGGAAGACTTTGTAAATCACACCACTTTCCATACACATTATTTCAAAAGGGAGTTATTTCAGAAGGGAGTATTCCAGATTACACCATCTAATTTTCCAATTACAAGTCTCATAATGGTTCTTTATTTCATTTCAGTTAGAGATGTCTAACACTGAGATTTATATTTAGGGCAATGTTGCTACGGCAACAAAAAGGAAAAATCATTCCTGTGATTTTAAACAATTGAGCTTTTATAACATTCCTCTATTTGAAAATTATTTCATTTATAGATTAAGTTTTCAATAAAAATATATATTTACATCCCCCTTATAACGTGCAACAGCTGAAAATATGTAACGACACTGAAGACAAAGAATAACAGAATTGCAGGGAAACAAATAAATGCAAAAAGAGCACTGATTATCACAATCTATATTGACCGGTTTTCAGTGAAATCCAAACAAAGCTAAACTCACTCAGTACCACACACACAGTAAGTATTGAGATTATATAAATACACATATTTTGTGGACAATAGGTGGGGGAGTTCTCTCCAGGGAGCCTCAGAAGTTGTCCTGATTTTGGTACAGTTTTTCGAAAGGTGCTGGACAATCAGCTAAACTATCGCCATGCAAACCAAAGCAGGTAGTGCAACTTTCCCTTCCCGGTTCTGAAAACATGAAAGTGATAGTATACGTGATACTACTAACCCATACAGCACATCAGTCCCACCAGCTTTGCGTTCCAATCTTGACCATTTTTCATGAGCTGCCCCATCATTGTGCAGGAAATCTGTGCAGCAGTTCCCTAAACTCTCTCCATACCAACTCTGATGTGTCAGAGTCCTGTTAACTTTCTATGTAGAAAAGAAAACACTGACTAGACACTCCTACTTGCAAGCTGAAAACTAGTCAACACCTCCTTTTAAACAAACATTAACAAAGCCAGACTCCTCTACTATTTTTGTAGGGGATATATACAACTGTTACTAAAAAGAAACTAAATTGTCTATTTCTCCTTTTCATTTTAAAGTTGTTCTTAAGAAGTCCTTTAAAAAAATGTTTTAATTCCCTTTGTTTTGCAATGAGGCAAACCAATAGGATGTTAGATTTCACAGTTGAACTAACTCATCACATTCTCTCTTCTAACACCCCAGGCAGAATTCCCCTGCAATAAAAAGAAAACAAAAAATCCAGCCTAACTCGTTTAACTTATCCCTGATACGTGTGCTAGGAACATGATTTGGAAGGATCACCTTTATAGGCTAGACATACATCTTTCTGGGAGAAAACCACTTTTGGGTATTTCTTTATGTATGCCTTATAGATAAATTTTCATTTGGTTTTCACAATAATTCTGAGTTGGGTAGTACTGTCCTCAGTTGAAAGCTGTGAAAATTAAGGTTGTAGAGATTAAGAATCTAGCCTAAAATTCCACAGTCAAAGTAGGATCTTAAGAAGTCTGATTCCAAACCCTTTATGTCATCAAACAATAGAACCCCTAATCTAATAATGCAGGAAAAGCAAGGTGCCTCCAATTTAGGAGCACTTCACTTCTAAGTATGAAGGAATGAATAATGAAAAGTCAAGATATGAGAACTCTTGTTCTAAACAAGCAAAAGACCAACTATCTTCAGCATTCTTATGTTTGTCTGAAACATTAGACCAATAGACCTTCCTGAATATAAGCTGTATGTATACACATTTAACTCCAAAAAAAAACAAACAGAAATGATCACTACTTATTTCAGCAATCGAGAACCAGTATTCAATCATACCACAATACTGCTGGATTAACAGTTGCCAAGATGCTTTGAAACATCTTTATATGATTTTCTAACCGTATTCTAAATATACTATAAATGAATAAATTGTACCAGCTCCTGCTGAAAAGTTCAAAGTATCTGCTTAGTAAATAGCCCTTCTCTTCCTATCTCTCTTTTTCAAATTAGCTTTAGAGCCCTTGCCTCCACTACAGGAAAATCTGAGCCTGTCTATTTCACTGAAACCAGGATGATAAAAATAATAGCAAACACTTAGAGAGTACTTATTATTTGCCAGGTATTGTTCTCAATTACACACACATATATAACACACATACACTGCACATTATACTCGTAACAATCAGTGAGATAACTTCCATTTACACATGAAGAAACTGAGGTACCTAGAGGTTAAACAACTTGCCCAGGATCATGAAGCTACCAAGAGCAGAGAATGTAGTTTGTAAAAGCCTACTCAATATTATAATTTCATACTTTGGAAATAAAATTCTAACTTTAAAAAAATGAGTTAAAAATAAAAAGTAAAGCTTGGGCCAGGCATGATGGCTCACGCCTGTAATCTCAGCTTTGGGAGGCTGAGGCAGGTGGATCACCTGAGGTCAGGAGTTTGAGACCACCTGCCCAACATGGTGAAACCCCGTCTCTACTAAAAATACGAAAAATCAGCAGGGCATGGTGACAGACACCTGTAATCCCAGCTACTCGGGAGGCTGAGGCAGGAGAACTGCTTGAGCCTGGAAGGCGGAAGTTGCAGTGAGCAGAGATCACACCACTGCACTCCAGCCTGTGCGACAAGAACCAAACTCCGTCTCAAAAAAAAAAAAAAAAAAAAAAATGTAAAGCTTGGCCCAATTGTCAATGGTGGGAATCCACAGAAGATGGAATTTACCTTCTATAGCTTAACGATTCTAAAGAGTGGAAGGGAGGGGAGCTGCAATGCTTTACTAAGAAGTTACATCAGAATTTAAGGCAGGGATGAGATTTCTGAGTTTAAGGATCAGATGTGAATTTTAAAAGATGGAGAAACACTTTGAAAAGGGTTGTATCTCCAAAAAAAAACAAAAAAAGGGTAAACATGAAGGTAAAATGGAAGGAGAAGAAAGGACGCTAGTCAGTTTCCCTATTACTGCCTGGAAATAGCTCTGTGGTACAACACAGTAAAAGTATTGCAAGTGAACAGCTGTAAGATTGTTGGTATTATAGAAGAAAGAAGAAAGGAATAGTTGGGATTGTTGAAAAGATCAGTTCCTGAAAAAGTTGGACAATGGATGGTTGGTGAACAGGGAGCTGGGTGAGAACAAATCAAAGAGGCTGCACTTCACCACCCCATCCCCTGTAGAATACCATCTCAAACCACCTGTGAGCTATCAGCTCACACCCAATCATCAGCTGACAGCACTGCCTCACTCTAGAACACCTCACTTGCCTACCTGATTTGATCTTCAACCACAGAAATCTCAGCCAACATTACTTGGTGACTGGAAGTTGTAGCTGCCACGTAGTTGAAATGGGTAATAGGAAAAAGTGCCCACTCTCATTTTAATTGAAAAGTCTTCCCAAATGTTCATTCCACAGGAACATCAGTATGGTTTATTTCTATTAGTATAGACCTACAACTGATGTTCATGTTCTAGTCAATCCAACTTTCGTTCACTCGTCTGTGACTCACCTCTGCGGAAGGACAGACTTAGAGGAAGCTACTTAATAACACTGAGCCTTAGCCACAGACCACTCCCCAGCCACTAGCCCCTCTACCCTACTTTTGTTAAAAGGAAAGTCCTCACCAGGAAAATTCTACCAAAGTTATCACATAAAATTATTCATCATTAAGAAAGTTTGCAAAATACTTTAGGACTCCATAGGTGAAAGTATACAAATGCTGTTATTTCCCAGTAATTTCTTAGCTTAGTTACTAATGCAAAGTCCTATATACATAAAGCCTACAGTTGATCTCACAATAATAAATATTGTCTGCCTCTGTTTTAGCAACAAAAGATTCTCATGTTGCTGCATGTACAAAGAAATATTGAAAGGCGTTGCTTAAGAAAAGCTTTCTTCTTGCACATTTCAAGAGAAGTGTGGAAATAACAAGTCCAACACACAGCTACAGTAAAATCTTCGGATTTATAGTACCTGGCAGTACATAAAGAAATTATACAATATTGGAAACAAGACAATTCTTAAAACAAATAAAACCATTTAAAAATATAGAAAACAATGCTTTTAAAATACTTGGGTGGGAAGAATATTTCAAAACAAGTTATGAACCAAAAAAACTAAACAAATAAAACTATCAAATTTGACAAACTACTGATATAACAGCAGACACTGTAGACAAAGTTTAAAAACTCACTAGAAGAAAACATCTCTCTATATAAAATATACATCAAGAATATCTAAATAGAGTAATAACTCCTATTAATTAGTAAGAAAAAAGGACAGCTCTTCCTAAATTATAAATGATGTGAGCATACAATTCATAGAAGAAATGCAAATGGCCAACAAAAATATGGGGTAATACTAAAGCAACTTTCTAATCAGGAAATGCATATAAAATGATTTCATATTGGCACACATTAGTAGGAATGATAATGCTGAATGCAGAGAAATAGACAGTCCCAAGCTACTGTAATGTGGGTATGTAAAATGGCAAATACTCTTTTTTTTTTTTTAACAGACAGGGTTTTACTCTGTCATTCAGGCTAGAGTACAGTGGCATGATCACAGCTCACAGCAAACTCAACCTCCTGGGCTCAGGTGATCCACTCACCTCAGCCTCCTGAGTAGCTGGGTCTACAGGCACACCCCACCACCCCCAGCTAATTTTTAAACTTTTTTGTAGAGAGAGGATCTCCCTTTTTTGTCCAGACTGGTCTCCAACTCCTGACTTCAAGCAATCTCCTAGCCTTGGCTTCCCAAAGTGCTGGGATTAGAGGCATGAGCCACCATGCCCAGCCACAAAGAGTTTTTTGAGAACAATTTAGTAGTGTCCATTAAAACTTAAAATCCACATACTTTCTGAACCAATAACTCTACTTGTAGGAAACAAATACTTGCTTATGTATGATTAGCATGCAAAGATGTTTACTATAGCAAAATATTTGAAACAATTTAAATATCAGTCACCAGGAGACTAAATGAATGAATTATAGTTCACCTTTTACCTATCCTATAAAATTTTAATAAAGGAAAATCTGCACATAGTAACATAAAAGATGTTTACAAGATAAGTAAAAATAATGGAAAATAATAAATAGATATAAAAGATGTATATCATGAGGAACAGCAGTTTCATCAGGAGAAGACAGTGGAAGCTGTAAGGAGAGAGGCTGGTAGACGGTGTCTTTCATATTTCATTCTACATATTTCTAGATGGAGTGCCTGACTATTTTACAAGGAGGGTGTATGTGTTTATTGCTATTAATAATAACTGTGAGGGGAAAATGTGTTTCAAGTTATTTTATTCATTTATGTATTACATATCTTGGTGAACTCTATGGTAAAGATATAGAAAAAATACTGAGACACAGGCCAGAGTACCCCATTCTGGCCTGAAGTTAAGCACTTCAGGTGTTACTGGACTTGCTCTTAGGCTGATGGCTGCAGGAGGGAAGGCAAAGGAAAGAAGACAGGGGAGGGATGAGAGTTGGGGAGCAGAGGTGGAGGTGCAACTGGTGATACTTTCTTCAGAGTATGGCTGCCCAGTCTGAGATACAAAATAGAGAAGGCACAGGAGGTCTCTGAAAGGAGAATCAGTTACTGAGAATATAGTCAGAAATTACACTGCGTGAAGAGCCTCCTTGTTCAAAGTTTAATTGCCACAGAACAAAACAAATGGTTTTGCCGGCATCTGTCATGAATCCAGACACAGGACAAGAGTAGAATGGTAGAATGTGCTAGGTAAACTGAGATGTAAACTACAGATGCCATAAATCTCTCCATACAAATGCTTTTTTGTGTATCTCCTCCTCTACCACTATCTGCTCTCCCAGTCATCAGATCTCCTGCCTTCCTGTAAGTGTAGTTGCTGAGCAGCTGAGGTTCAATCGTACTGTTGGCTGGGATCTAGGGGATCAGGTTCTGCTCTGACAAGAAATTTACTGGTATCTGTTCTCACAATTGGCTAAGAATTGAATATAAAACTCCTAGAATCTACCTTCTCCTACCTGAGCATCCTAAAAACATATAAACATAAAAAGATTTCTAATTACAGTAATACTGCTACAACATTTAAGTATTATATATAATCTGACTTCTGCTAATCTGAGTCACTGTTTAAGGACAGAAAGCTTCTGCGACTCTTAATCTGTAACATGCTAACCTTAAGAAATTAGATTTTTAAAGGTTTTCACTATCAGCCTTTCTTTCTAGATTCAGAGATCTAGATAAGAATATACCCCAAAGCACAGAGATATGTAACTTGATGAAAATGAATTAAATAAGCATCATTTCTACATTATTTATATGTAAGGTAAATCCATTATATTATGAAGACCTTAAGTAATTTGGTGTTTTAAAGTATTCAGTTTTGAAAACTTTTATAATTAGTACATATGTATAAGGACAAAAACAGAACAGTTCACTTTAAAAATCAAATTCATACAAGAAACCTTCAAAATTTATCAAAGCAGGACCTCCAGTAACTCAGATAAAAATAAAATCAACAAATTATAAGGAATACATAGTTTTTCAAGTTTCTTTGAAATTTTATGACTTGTTGGTTTCTGAAAGAATCCTATTTCTTCTTACCTTTATGCTATTTTCTGTCCCAACCAATAGCCTACCTGGACAACATATGCCTACATAAGTTCATTAAATAAGTAGGTGCCTTTATAATTCAAAATATAAAAGAATATATATTCCTATATATGGTTTCATATATGGTTATGGTTGTATACGGTTGTATACCCTGTATATGATTTCACTAGACCGTATTTGGTAGGCTTTGGTAGGCAGCTATGGTAAGGACAAAAAACAAGACTTAAGAATCAGTAGAGGCAAGGAATCTACATAAACCTGGGTTCAAATATTAGCATCAACACTGGCTAGCAATTTCAGCTTGGGAAAATGATTTAACTTCTGTGCAACTCAAGTTTTCTCATCTATAAAGCAGAATCATAGGTATTACTAGACACTTATTCACACAGTATTCTTATAAAGCACTAAATACGATAATAGAGTATAATTAAGTTTATGTACTAGGCTCTCAAGAAATATACTGGCTTCCTAGACACTTCAATTAAATCAGCAAATTCTTATCAAGCGCCTACAATAAACATCAAAGTCACAACACTATGCACTACAGAATTTCATTTCATCTCACAACAATCTTACTGCTGTTTTTATCGATCATCATCCTCTTATTACTGATTTTTTAAAAATAAATTTCAAAGAACATAGCCTAGCCCAAGATTTCTGTAAGCAAGGAAACAGCAGAGCTGGAATTTGGCCCAGATATTCTAATACCTTTTCTACTATACAAAATTAAGAGGTAAGGGTGAATCAAACTATACAGTCTCCAACATCAAGGAACTAGGACAGGACATAAGATAAACAGATGTGATTTCTTACTATATCAATTCCAGAAAAAGAAAAACCAAAATAAAATGTCCTTGGCTGTTAAGGATTAAGCCCTTCACTAAATAAACTGCATAAAAGTCCCCTATATTAGAAAAAAGTACAGAGAAATGTTCAGTCTTCTCAAGGTGATGGTATAAATCAATACAAGGTCAAAAATAAGAGCTTGGGCTGGGCGCAGTGGCTCAGGCCTGTAATCCCAGCACTTTGGGAGACTTAAGGCGGGCGGATCACTTCAGGTGAGGAGTTTGAGACTGGCCAACACGGTGAAACCTCGTCTCTACTAAAAATACAAAAAAATTAGCCAGGCATGGTGGCATGCACCTGTAGTCTCAGCTACTCAGGAGGCTGAGGCAGGAGAATTGCTTAAACCTGGGAGGCAGAGGTTGCAGTGAGCCGAGATCAGGCAACTGCACTCCAGCCTGGGTGACAGAGTAAGACTGTGTCTCAAAAAAATAAAAAATAGGAGCTTGGGAGCTCTTGTCTTTCTCTGATACTGTAGGTTACTACACAGTGGAATGCTCTAATTCTGTTTACCCTGAACATAATCAGGGTAAGTATTGACTGGTACCATGTCAGTCAATAAGTATTTCTTGATAAGTATTGACTGGTACCATGAATATGGCCTAAGGAATAAAATCAGATATACCTTAATACATGGCCTAATACTCATATAAGAAGTTCCATTTTTCATGAAAACGACAGTGATCTAGAATTCTTAGTAACTACTTTCATATCACTGTGGTCTCTTTAATTTGACCAGGGAGTTTAAGAGTATTTTCTCAGGTTGTGAGGCCACATTTTTTAAGGCAATGGAAATTACAGGTATGAATCACAAGCGTAACACTTTTCACTCCTATAATAGAACAGGGCCAGTTGCAGAGTGAGTCATCAGCAGGAATAAACGGATGGAGAACACCAAAGACAACTGCTCTGAACCACTGGAAAAAATTTTCATTCTGGGTTTGTTCATAATCACATGGCCTCCCACTTAAAGTTGCTTATTTAAATGTAGTTTACAGCTGGTATGGACAACTGCTTTAGTTAAAGGATCACCATGCATGCCCCAGTGGGCTTTAGGAACCACACTCCAGTAACCCAACACCATCCCAGAAGGGCTCTGCCGCTACCACCACCATCACCGCACCCTCTCCCTGCAGCCACACCCGGGAGTACAGATGAGCAAAAGGAAAGGCACACATTAAATGTTAAGTGTCTGGAGTGCCCACAGACTTCTCTCTGAGGCTTAATTCCTCTTGGGAAAAAGATCTTCAAACCTGTTTTGCTAGGGACTCATTCTCCCAGTAAATACTTACCCAAAACACAACATGTAAAACAGACAGAGATAAAGTAGCTCTAACTGGAGTCAGAGGAGAAAAGAACTTCCCCCTAAGTTTACCCACTAGAGAATATCACCTTGGGTTGATTATCTCCATACCTCAACTTTCTAGTGAATTCTTGCCTTGTCCACTTGCTTGTCCTGAAAACCAAAGGCAAACTTTGAAGAAGTGGACACTCTTCTCAGATCTCCTTACAGACATTTTAAAAATAATCTATGCTTCTTTATTATCTACTATGAGAACAGTGGTCTCAGATTTTCAAACTCCACAGCTCCTCCTATCTATCTTCATGAGAAAGTAACACAGTCACCTTCTAGTCCCTAAGACAAAAAAGGAAGGAAGGAAGGAAGGAAGGAAGGAAGGAAGGAAGGAAGGAAGGAAGGAAGGAAGGAAGGAAGGAAGGAAGGAAGGAAGGAAGGAAGGAAGGGAGGGAGGGAGGGAGCGAGGGAGGGAGGGAGGGAGGGAGGGAGGGAGGGAGGGAGGGAGGGAATATGCAAAAGAAAAGAAGAGGAAATTCATTTTTCTTTGTTTCCACACTTTTATCAATAAGTAGATAAATTATTAACAAAAATCAGGGCTAGAAGAGTAAAGAAGAAAGACTGAATGATGATGTGCCAATAACAACAGATGCATACTGAGAAAGTTTTGCTAATAGCTAATTCTGTGTGGTAAAAATAATCACCCTGAGATAGCACTGATGGGAGATTCAACCGCTATAACCTTTCCAGAATTTGGCAATACTGAGCAAAAGCTTTAAAAGTTTTCATAAAGTTTTGTGTTCTATAAGCACTTACTATATGCAAGGCCCTGTCCCAAGCATTTACATTTTTCACAACAGCAGATGGTTATTATTCCTTTGTTACAGATTTTAAAAAGAGGCATTCAGAAGTTAAGTAATTTGTTCAAGGCCCCAGAATCCATGCTTTTAACCCCCAGTACTTCAGGCTCTGGAATCTAAAAAAATCCAAACTTCAGATGAAAGCAAGAAAATATTTATTTTAACATTAAATGCAAGTCATGCCTGTTAATAGTCAATATTTTTGGCTATTATTATTAGCTATTAGTAGAAAATTGTGAAATTACCTAAACAAGAACAGAAAAATTATCAAGTCAGTTATGATAGAGCCACAAAGGAAGATTATGCATTAATTAAATAGACATCACCATTAGGGAAAAAATGCACCAATAGGGAAAAATGGAAGTGCTTAGGAAAAAAGGTTATAAGGAAATATGCCAATATAATATTAGCAATTAAATGTAGGTGGTAAGATTATCAGTAATTTGTATTTTCATCTTTTTTCTTCCAGTTTTTCTTCAAGGAGTATCTATTTTTTTTTTTTTACAATCATTTATTTTTTTTTACAGCAGGCATTTTTGTGATATTTTTGTTTTGAGAATCTCTCAATTTGTACAATACTTTCTTAAATGTGTGACACTATTACTGGTGTCATCTTGAACATACGGAGTTAATGCTGAAATCCCAGGTTCAGGCAGCCATTTAAAATGTTACGGAATTTTTCCCAAGAGATTATAAGCCACTGGGTTCCCTCAGAGAACAGAGAACCACCATGTGGCCCAGTACCTACAGACCAAGTGAGCATTTAGCAGCTTCTGTCTAACTATGAAATTAAACGTAGCAACTAAAATTTATTTCCATAATGAAGTACTTTCAAGACTCCTAAAGCCACAGGTGTGACTCCAGGATCCGTTCCAGGCCAAAATTATTCCAAAATAAAAGAGGAAAGAGGAGGGTAGAATAGGGAAATTATGGAATTTTAAACTTCAGGCATCACCTGACACCTGACTAGAAAAGCTCAAAGCAAATTACTAAAAAGGTAGAAACTCAGTCTACACTTTTTATATGCAAATCTCTGTAAGTTAATAATGGCTTGAATCACAACTCTTATGAAGCTTAGATTTCCATGCTTCTAAAGATTGTATCAAGCACATAAGTGGGTCTCCAGTATTTCCAAACTATTCCTTTTTTCTTTTAATGGACCAGCCTTTTTAACAAGGTAGCATTCCATTCAGTCAACAAGCATCTCTTGAAAACCCACTAAGCACCAGGCAAGTGCTAAGCACTGGCAATACAAAAAGGCATCATGAGTCATCCTGTCTTAGCCCAGTGGCAGATAGACTAGGAAGCCAGAATTTGCAAAACTGCATGGTACGTGCTATGACAGAACTATGACAAAACTATGCACTTGATTTTATGTTGTTTTTTTCTAAAATCAAGGTACAACCAACATAAAATAAGTAAATATTAAGTGTTCTGTTCAAAAAGTTTTGACAATTGTTTGCATCCTGTAACCAGCACCCAAAACAAGATAAAGAACATTTTCATCCCCCAATAAAGTTCTCTTGTGCCTCTTTGCCATTAATACCCACCCCCACTCCCACAGACAACCTGATTTCTGACATTGTAGATTAGCTCTGCTTGTTCTATGTTTCACATAAACAGACGCATGCAGTCATTTGAATCTAGCTTCTTTCACTCAGCGTAATACATTTGGGACTCATCCACACTGTTACATGTGCAGGTGATTTCTTCCTTGTGATTACTGAGAGGTATTTGATTGGAAGGACTTACCAGTTTGTTTATTCAATACCTACTAAGGCTGTTTGGGCACTTTCCAATATAATAGCAGTTTGTATTACTATAAACAAGATTGAGGTTTTTTTGTTGTTTTTTTTATTTTTTTGAGAAGGAGTTTTGCTCTTGTTGCCCAGGCTGGAGGGCAATGGCACGATCTCAGCTCACCACAACCTCTGCCTCCCGGGTTCAAGCGATTCTCCTGCGTCAGCCTCCTGAGTAGCTGGGATTACAGGTATGCACCACCACGCCTGGCTAATTTTGTATTTTTAGTAGAGACAGGGTTTCTCCATGTTGGTCAGGCCAGTCTCGAACTCCTGACCTCAGGTGGTCTGCCCACCTCGGCCTCCCAAAGTGCTGGGATTACAGGCGTGAACCACCGCGACTGGCACAAGACTGAGTTTATCTATCTGTTTCATCTCTTTGATTTGTATTTGTGTGGTTTTACGTAGGGGTCAGTGATATGGCAAGTATAAGGTAGAAGAAGGCATAACTATGAGAGTGGATATGGTATGCAATGCATACAGAAGAGTCATGAATGGCTACACTAGAATAAAACACAAAGATATGCCATGCTAAAAAGCTGGGAGTCTATCAGGAAGGCAACAGAGAACAGTGAATAGAACGTGCAAATGGCTGCATAGAAGCATTTTCCTCTCAGTTTAGAGAGCACCAATTTCAAAGGCAGAAATACCAGACCTCAAATCCCCACTCTGCTACTAACTCTGTTGGCTACAGCAACAGTCTCATTAAAGACTCCCTAAGATTGATTTGCATCATCTGCAAAATAGGGATAATAGCACCCATTTCAAACACTTGCATAGAAGCTAAAAGGAAATAATGAATGTTATGTACCTAAGAGAAGCTTAACATAAAACTGTAGTTCTTCTTAGTGCTATTTGATGGACTTAAATGCATTTGATCTCAAGTATTTCCTGGAATCTAAGTAATGGCAACATCAGAAGCATCCTTCTGGCTTCTGCTAATCTCAATCTACTTTAGTAACCACAGAATTATCAACTGGGACTCCAATAAACCTATTGTTTTAAATTAAGTTAGCCAAAGTTCTCTGGAGAAGATGTTCAGGAAAAAAATGAAAAGAGTAAGCACAAGTTAACAAAATGAGGTTTGGAAGTGGCAACAGGACAGGTATCATGGAGGCATATTCATTAACTAGACACTTGTTCATAGTTATTTCTACCCTTAAAACACATCTGATTATCCAGTTAGAGTAACAGCATAATAGCATAGCCAGTGAAATGCCCATAGTTCCAACATGCAGCCTAGAACAAAGAACACAGTAATGCTTCTTAAAATGGAGCTTTTTGTTTACATGAGCCATTTTGGAAATTCACTTCATACCACTGATAATGAAATTTTCAACTGCAAAAGAAATGACTTTGTTTCTTTTAGCAATAGGAATGAGAAAGAAACTGAAGAATATATAGTGATAGATGGCATTCCAAGTGATCTCTGGTAAGAGTATAGTAATTTATTTATAAAGTACAACTTACAAAAGGAAATCAATTAATTCAACAAAAGAAATAGGTAACTTATTTGTAGATGCTAACCTTTCAAAATGTGTAAACAAAATAAGCAACATTCATAATAAAGGCAGATTTCTGTCTGAATTTATACAATTTTTCTATGAAATTTTATTTCTGCAATGGGGTCTGTGTGACTGATTCTTTTTAAGTTCTATGCTCTTAACTGAGAGATCCAGACTTAATTTAATCTACTTTAGCATGTCATCTATCACAGGTCCTTGAGAGTAAATGTGCTCAATTGCTTCTAACTACAGACCATTCTCATTATCACTAGTTTCTCCCACATGGCAACCTCATAAATATTTATTAGCAAAATATAGACAAAATCTGCTTAATTACAGAAACTGAAGATATAGCCCCCGAGACGATCCAAGAGCTATGTAAATACAGCCACTAAAATAAAAATGTTACATATATTAGAGCTGGATTCAAACAAACCAACTGTTAAAAAAATTTTTTTAATTAAATCTTTGACCCATGAATGTTTTAGTGTGGTAAAATAAATGACTTCATGGTTCCAAGATAAATTTGTAAAACCTAAAAATATTTTGTAATAGTCAAAACTAGATATAGATAAAGTATTTAAATTAAACATATGTTCTTTAGTTCATAAGTCCTGAATAATTTCAGTTAGTACAAGTTATTCAGAAGTTAGGTACTCTTCAGAATCAGAAAGGAATGAGATAAACAATAGGATTATAAAGAAAATATAACCGGATTATCCCTTCTATTTCACTAGCTTATAGTAATACCAAGTAATGCCTATTTTTTCAGCTCCAAAGTATGCTCTAGGACTATAAAAAATACCAGAAAATGTATGAAATATATAAAACATAAAGTATATATTCCTTGCCATCATTTCAAATCTAATGAAGAAAATAAAACAAAAAAGCACAAGATATTAGACACTAAATAGGAAACTGGTTGACTATATGCAGAACAGGGACTGAGAGAAGAGTTACCAGCGTAACCCTGAGTACTCGTAACAGACCTGTGGGCATGCGGGAGGAGCTGTACAGGAGTTGCACAGTTGTGGGTAGCTGGAAGCTCAGAGACTGACTTTGATGATGTAAAATTTAAGAAGACAATTGTAGGTAGCAGTAGCAGAAATACACAAATGGAAATGAGCATAATGTGAGACAAGGAAACTATTATTAATAAAATCACACTACATTGGCAGAATACTTTCATGTAATCGCCGCACTTTCCATTCACATATACTCTGTAAGTAAGGCAGATACTTACATTTAAAGATGAAGAAACTGAGGTACTACTCAATGAGGGCAGCTTATCCTTATCACTGATCTCGTAACCAAGGCTTGATCACGGGTCTTCAGATTTCCAAATCCCCTATTCTTCATAACCAAGGCTTGATCACGAGTCTTCAGATTACCAAATCCCCTATTCTTGCTAAACACTACTAGCTCAGAGACTGACTTTGATGATGTAAAGTTTAAGAAGACAAAAATTTTGGCAGACTTTAGGCAAGTATTATAAAATAATATTTTGAAATTTATTCCCATTTTCTCTTTTGCCTTTTGGCATGAAACGTTTATCAGCCTAAAAAAAGAGATTATAGAAATTATATAAAAAGACAGGACTAGGCCAGGCGCGGTGGCTCAAGCCTGTAATCCCAGCACTTTGGGAGGCCGAGAAGGGCAGATCACGAGGTCAGGAGCTCGAGACCATCCTGGCTAACACAGTGAAACCCTGTCTCTACTAAAAAAAAAAATACAAAAACTAGCCAGGCGAGGTGGCGGGCACCTGTAGTCCCAGTTACTCGGGAGGCTGAGGCAGGAGAATGGCGTAAACCCGGGAGGCGGAGCTTGCAGTGAGCTGAGATCCAGCCACTGCACTCCAGCTGGGCGACAGAGTGAGACTCCGTCTCAAAAAAAAAAAAAAGACAGGAATAACCATTTCTGGTTTATAAAATAGGATTATTCAGCAAGACACATAGCCTTGCTAGCCATACTACCGCCTGGAGAGATTTTTCCAAATTGCTTTTATTTCTGTCTCCCCTCCCTGCCTCCTTTTAATCAGGGGCCTGACCTAGCTCTTCTCCAGGGTAGAAAAGATACCCTACTTCCAGCGACAACAGCAGAGCCACAGGGCTAGCTGAAAGAAGGATATGATATAGTATATGTAGGAGAAAGATGACAGAGTCAAGAGGGGAGTCAAGACTAATTTCTCCTGTTCAGGCTTTGGCCCTGAGAGGAGGAGGTGCATTCAGTGAATAAGGAGTGATGTGGAAGGCACAGGGGGCTCCTGACCCACTCCCTATCTGATACCCTGTAAAGGAGGCTACCCTTGGTTCTGCTTGGTACAGACCAGACACAGAAGTGTCTGTGTGTCTGGCTGGGACACCTCCCAGAGGGGTCATCCTAGCAGGGAGAGGGGGCTCTCTAGCAAGGGATGCAGAGAAGATCACATGGGCCAGGAACAATCAAGACTGCAGGTGGGTGTGGAGCACTAGTGGGAAGCCAAGGGGAAGTCAAATCAATGTGGGACATGGCCTGAGTCACAAGAATAGGCCACAGTTCACTGGTAGCTGACTTAAGAATCAGTGGCCCACAAGGTACCAGGCATCCAAGACAGAAAAGGGGTACAAATCACCCAGCAAGCAGGGGTCCTAAAAGGCAGGATAAAGACGCGGGCAGGAATGAGCACAGTGTTTTCCCCAGAAATGCAAGGTTGCAGAAGCCACATCTCTCTCTCAAGATACGCTGAGAAAAAGAGAGGGAGGGGAGGCTGCCTTCAACAACCACAGAACAAAGATCAGAGGAGACTGTTCGATTTGCCACATCAGACTATGCTTTAAAACAGGTTCAGTGTTAGCACATTTTCTCACTAATCAGAAGGTGAAACTCATAAAGATGACTAGATCAGCCATAAAAGAAAATATTTTCTCTGCATTTCCAAGTTCAATCATGAATTAAATCTTTCAAGCCTAGTACACAGGGCAGAAAAGTTGATTTTATACAGACAACAACAAAGAGTCACAAGAGAAGTATTAACACGACAAAAGCTCTCAGCAACTGTATGTGATACTGGATGAATCAATGCCTTGCAGCAAGCTCAGTCTCATTCCAGAAAGGGCTGAAATACTCATTCAGACTATTTTCATTTTAAAGCAAAGGAACAGAGATGGTTCCAGGAAGAAAAAAAAAAAACACTTTTAGAAAAGCAGGACTTCAAACAATGCAACTTTAAACAACTGAGAAACAGTGACAGATGGCCCTATTATGTATATACTAGAAATGGGATTTATTTTTTTCAGGAAAGCCTTTGAGAGTTGAGGCTAAAACAGTGACAGTCTGTACACGGCATGTCATCTGTCAGTAAACATCAGATGTCCCTACAAACCCAAGTGTTTATAATAATGGGGAAAGAAAGGTTGAAGTTTTATGTGAACACAAACATAAATCACAACATAATAAATGCACAGTAAATGTAATAAATGCAACGTAAATGCACAGTTTCTAACTATTCTGTTTATGGTGCAATATACAGTGTGGCCCAAGTTCTGGCAAACCACATAGCTCTTTTCAAATTGACAGTATAAGGAATATGATGTGAGCTATGGACTCACAACTGTGAGCTGTGCTACATTTCCTAGTAAGAGAAACCCTGATTCTGATGGGGGCACAAGGTAGCCTGGAATAAAACTACACCTCCCCAGCCTTACTTTCATTAACAAAGTTCCAGTAAATGAAATAAAAGCTAACGTGTTATATGGCAGCTTCTAGAAATTTTCTTTGTAAGACATCTGGCATGAGCCCCTTGTCCCTTCTTCCTTCCCTCCTCCTTTCTACCGGCTGGGGACACAGACCCAATGAATATGGCTCAAGCAGCCATCTAGGACCACAAAGCAGCAGCCTAAGTCTGCAGGAACAAGAAGTAAGGAGCCTCTGAGGAGGGTGGTTATAACCATGCCAGTCCTGAACTGCCTCCAGCTGGACTTCTCTCATGTGAGAGAAAAGTAAACTTCCTTCCCTTTAAGTTACTGTTGTTTTGTTTTCATCTGCAAAATAGAACCAATATTAGTCAACCTAATGCCACCCACAAATACAATGTTTTCCAGCAAACCTACTACTAAGAGCTCTTTGAAATGGAAAACTTCCCAGGAGAGAAACAACTACCATTAATACAGCACAAAGTAAAGAACTTGGTATAATCAAGCGCATACAACTGTAGTAGAAACTTTTCCCCATATCCTTGTATCCTTAGCTAGGTGCAAACACACAAGGAATAAATACACATTTCCCCACCTTCCTTGAGCTAGATGTGGCTATGTTCCGGTTAAGATGTGGCCATTGAGATGAGAACAGAAGTGACTGTGCTAATACAGTGCCTTTTTTTGTACTTCTTCCATCCAGATGGCTGGAATGCAGATGTGGTGGTGAAACTTGTAAAAAAAACATGTAAGAATAACACCCTAGATTGCAAAGCAATGTGACAAAAGGAACCTGGGTCCCTGTTTCAGTTACTATTGCTATGTGACAAACCACCCTGGAATTCAACTATGAAAAACAACCATTTTTTATGTTCAAGAATTCTGTAGGTCAGAAATTCAAACCAGGCACAAGGAGGACAGCTTACCTCTGTTCCATGATGTCTGGGCCTCAGCTGGGAACACTCAACAGCTGGGTGGCTTGACCACTGGGGACTGGAATCATCTGTAGGCATCCTCACTCACATGGCTGGTGGCTGACGCTAACTACTGGCTGGAACCTCACTGAAGCAGTCAGCCAGAACACCCACAAGTGTCATCTACATGTGGCCTGACTTTCTCACTGAATGGCAGCTTCAAGGTAGTCAGACTACTTTTGTGGGAATTCAAGGTTCTAAAAGCAACGGACCCAGCAACAAGGCACAGGCTGCATCACCTTTCCTGACCTAACCATGAAAGTCATGTTGTATTCTACTGGTTACAAGAGAGCCAGGTGCCCAACCAGATTCAACCAGAGTGCACAATGGGAAAAGCAGCAAAGAAACTGCACACGTTTTAAAACCTATACAGTGCCTGACCCTGAGCACCATACCAGCCCTGATTGACCTCATAAAGCTGAGCTGCTTATCATCCTGCACTCCCACCTCTGGACTGCTACGTAAGTGGAAATACAAATGATCACTTAAAGCCACTATTATTGTGGGTCACTGTAGCAAATTTATAAAGAATACTTATGTACCCCAATATTTAAAAATAAATCAGGCTGGGCGCAGTGGCTCATGCCTGTAATCCCAGCACTCTGGGAGGCTGAGGTGGGCAGATCACCTGAGGTTAGGAGTTGGAGAGCGTGGCCAACTCCTGTCTCTACTAAAAAGACACAAAAATGAGCCAGGCGTGGTGGCACATGCCTGTAGTCCCAGCTACTCATGAGGCTGAAACAGGAGAATTGCTTTAACCAGGGAGGCAGAGGTTGCAGTGAGCCAAGATCGCACCACTGCACTCCAGCCTGGATGACAGAGTGAGAGACTCCATTCCAATAAATAAACAAACAAACAAACAAACAAACCACATGGAGCAAAAATGTCTATCGCAAGAAACTAATTTTACAACTACAGGAATGACTTTGTAGTTATAATTTATTTGATATTATTAGCTGCTGGCATATTTTTTTCCATTCGAAATTTTTAATGACTATGAGAGACCTCTAATATAATACAATCCCTTTATCAGTCATCTGCATGCTGCCAGTTTCCCTTCCTGGTTTGGTGCACTAAGGGATTTCTGAGCTCAGACAATAAAGATGCTGACACAGCCAAGGAACTGCAGTCTGAAAACAAAGAGTTCCAGATGCGCATGTGAATCTGACTAGATGTGTCCTAAAGCCTCTCATTAAACAGCTACTCCCCATCAAAGACACTACTCTAGGCAAGGCAAAGAGCACTCCTTCCACCTGCCATTCTTGTCCTCTAAGCAAAGTGAGTCCCTGAAGAATCTAATAGTTTCACAGAATCATTTTGTGGTCTAACCATACAGTATGCATTGTATGTGTCAAAATCCTTTTATTTTTTTAAATTAACAAATAATAGGATTTCTATCTCCTTATACCCACTCAAAAAAAAAAAGGAAAGCATATAAAGGATACTTTGGTTCTTCCATGTCCCCCAAAAGCAAAAACAAAAATAACTCTGAGAGGATACAAATTTAAAAGAAAATTGTGCAAGTCTGAACATTTCTAAATATATTCAAAGACACATATCTAACTTTGAAATATGTACCTAGAGGCAAATAATTTAATAGCAAATGCATGGAACGAACTGTTAAGAAATGACACAGGATTAAGCCATGTTTTGGGGTAACATGGGTAAGGACATTAAACAACTTTGAGAATGAATTATTAAAACACACCTTTTAATATATCTTACATAAAACGTATTTAAAATTAGTTTCCAGCATCTCTTAATCCTACTTTATTTTTTGTATGTCTCTCCATCTGTATAAGCCACTAAACTCCAGTAAGATCCACTGTGTAATGATGCTTAATCATCTTCCTTTTTAAACTCTAATGAAAATCAGCTTTCAGATATTTATGAGTTCAGATCTTTTGGTCAGAATTTGGTTAAGTAAATAGCAAGCTGATCAAGCCATAGATAAAGGCATTTGGTGCCAGGGAAATTATAAATACAAGCAAGTATTATATTTGCCCCCAGCTCTTGCCCATAAGGTAGCTGAAAATACATCCTAGATTTTCCCTTATTCTGTCAATATAGGAATTACTACATTGAATACTACTAAACACATCTTTAAAGTAATAAAAGGTAGCATTTGCTAAGCACTTATTATATGCCAGGAACTGTTTTGAGTACTTTTCATGTATTAAAGTCATCAGATCCTTCAATAACAACATAAAGCGGATAGTATAATTAAATCTCCCTTTTATGGATGAGACTGAGATTAAACAAAAAAAAAAGTGTAGTGAAACTGCACAGACAACTCATGTGGTGGTTTTAAAATATGTCCACACATGGAAACGTCTCCCTTCAAGAGCTAATTCCAATCACTGTGCATGTAGGGACACTAACTAATGGAATATAACTAAAGCAACTATGTTACAGTTCTGAGACTAGGTCATAAAAAGCAATGTGGTTTCTTTCTTGCTTTCTAGATCACTTACCCTGGGGGAAGCCAGTTGCCCTGTCTCCAAGGAACTTAAACAGCACTGTGGAGAGGCCCATGTGGCAAGGGAGGTCCTCCTGCCCTCTGCCAGTGAGTGAGCCATCTTGGAGGCAGGTCCTCTAGCCCCAGTCAAGCCTTCAGAGGACAGCAGCCCTGGGCAACATCTTAACTTTAACCTTACCCTCACTTAAGCCATTCCCAAATTCCTGATCCACAGAAAGAGTTATTAAACGTTTACTGATTTAGTTGCCAAGGGGGAGGCAAATTGTTATACGGCTAGAAATAACTAGCCCAGCTAACAAGTGACTGAGCCAGGATCAAACCCAAGCAGTCCAGTACTGAAAGCTGCTACTGGTCAGGTAAATGCACACCATATATTATGTTGGTGCAAAAGTAATTGTGATTTTTATCATTGACAATAGTTAGGAATTTAACCAAGCTATAATTTGACTAAACACCACAAATGTTTCCAAATTCCAACTACACAAATTAAACAGGCATAGTAGAGTGGTTCTCAGCCCTTCTCAACATTAAAATCATTTGTACAACTTCCTACAGATGCCTGGGTTTCATCCTCAAAGAGTAAACAGGCCTAGGGTTGGGTCTTAGCATCTTAACCTCAGGTTGGGAACCTATTTTTAAAAAAATGACAAGCTTGAATTCTCACAACTGTGCTCAAATTTCCTTCTGACAACTAAGATAAAGATTAATCGGTTCTACTCACTTGATACTTCAAGTCAAAAGAGAAGAACTTACATCACAATCACTTTTTATCAAATAATTATATATAGAAACTTGATTTATGAATCTGAATACAGCTTTTGCTTTCAGTACACACTAGCAGTTATTTAGTGCACCTTACAGCTGAGTATCCAAAACCCCAAAAGCAATTTCTATTAGTTAATCAATCTTCTGCCTCATCATGGCACAGATGTCAACTTTAAACAAGACTCCAGAATTTTTTTTTTTTTTTTTTTTTGAGACAGAGTTTTGCTCATGTTGTCTAGGCTGGAGTGCAATGGTGAAATCCTGACTCACCACAACCTCTGCCTCCCGGGTTCAAGCAATTCTCCTGTTTCAGCCTCCCGAGTAGCTGGGATTATAGGTATGTGCCACCACGCCTGGCTAATTTTCTGTATTTTTAGTAGAAACACGGTGTATCCATGTTGGTTAGGCTGGTCTCAAACTCCTGACCTCAGGTGATCCACCCACCTTGGCCTCCCAAAGTGCTGGCGTGCCGGGCAAGACTCTAAAAATTTTAAAACAGTTTCACATAACTTAAAAGTGAGAAGGGGCTTTAGAAATCATCTCAGAATGGCCCACTTGCCTTCACCCAGGCCCCCAAAAATTTACAAAGCAGAGGTGGGCTTCAAAAGCAGCTCCTCCAGAGTCCAGCTCCAGTGTTGCTATCTGGAAATTGTGAATGGCTGCCTGCACTCACAATTAGTACTGTATCCCTTGATATTATCTGTGCACTTCTGCCTCCCTTTCTTAACTATACACTTATTTAAAGACAAGAATGCTATCATAACTTTTGTAGTCCCCTTCTTTCACTACCACAGTTTCATTTAAGAGTCAACCAGTAACTGTTTGCTTAACAGAACAATGTAAAATACCTGCACAGTTACTTTCCCTTCATCTCTTTCTTTACCTCTACACATATTTTTGGATTTTGAAATGTGAGATGCTTTTTGCTTGATTAGTTTATTGCACTCATTCAATAAGAACTTATTTTAACAACCACTTTGTACTATACCATAGGTAAAATAAATTTATGAGAACATTACTTTTTTTTTCTTTTGAGATGGAGTTTCACTCTTGTTACCCAGGCTGGAGTGCAATGGCTTGATCTCAGCTCACTGCAACTTCTGCCTCCCCAGTTCAAGCAATTCTCTTACCACAGTCTCCTGAGTAGCTGGGATTAAAGCCATGTGCCACCACACCCAGCTAATTTTGTATGTTTAGTGGAGATGGGGTTTCACCATGTTGGTCAGGCTGGTCTCGAACTCCTGACCTCAGGTGTTCCACCCATCTCGGCCTCCCAAAGTGCTGGGATTATAGGTGTGAGCCACAGCACCTGGCCGAGAACACCACCTTTATAGAAAGCATTTTCTCCTTGTTCACCTCAGGGATTTGGCATACATGACCATGTGTTCTAGTTTTCTCCTTACATATTTCAGGTATATCCATATAAGCATTAATTCACGCCTCGGCTTCCTGATTACTTACCTAATAAGTCAAAGCGTTGCTTCTTTATGCCTGGATCAAGTCCAACATGTCCCAGCTTTTCTCTATGATTAATTACTTTAAAAATACAGGGATGGGCCGGGCATGGTGGCTCACGTGTGTAATGCCAACACTTTGGGATGCCGAGGCGGGGGGATCACCTGAGGTCAGGAGTTCCAGACCAGCCTGGCCAACGTGGTGAAATCTCGTCTCTACTAAACATACAAAAATTAGCCAGGCATGGTGGCACGCACCTGTAGTCCCAGCTACTCAAGAGGCTGAGGCACAAGAATCACTTGAACCCAGGAGGTAGAGGTTTCAGTGAGTTGAGATCACGCCACTGTACTCCAGCCTGGGTGATAGAATGAGAGTGCTCTTAAAAAAAAAGAAATATATATATAAAAAATATATGTGTGTATATATATACACACACACACACAAACACATATAGGGATGGGTGGTGGTGGCAGGGAGAAAACCAAAGGATGTGCCTAGCAAATTACCATTTGTCTTAAGGAATGCTGGTCCAATCCCACAAGGAACTCTAGTCCTACATCATCTCCAGTTTTCAGTTTGAGAATGTACTTAGACGAAGTACACGATGACCTAAGGTTTGGAAATATTTCTGTTCTCTAGTGTGGAGAGCTCACTCCAATGAAACTACATACTATAAATATACAGATTAATATGCAATAGTCCAACCTATCTGTAGTAATAGTCCAGTAATTAAGTATAGTATTAAGTCTGCAGTCAAAATTCATCTACCTGTTTCTGAGCACCCTTCCTCACAGTCAAAATCTTTTCCTAGTGTGCGCATGTACACACACACACACACACACACAGCCTCAGATGTCTCTGGAGGAGACACCAACCCTGCTTTGACCATTTCTACCTAGACAAGGGCCTCTGTGAAACTCTATGCCCAGTTTTCCTATGCTCCCCAGTGGCTAAACTGAAAAATGCAAGTCACCAACAAGCAAAGCAACAAGCACATTCTCTAAAATGTTTTCTCTTCAAACCACCATAAGAGCAAATACCATATGCTATTCTGCTTGGTTGGTAGCCTTTTCTTTTACTTCCTTTGGTCAGTTTCAATATTCTGCAATTTCTGGAGCCCCACGACATGCTGCTTGACTTTCTACACTCCCTTTGCACTAGTATCCTAGGATCCCCTGGCTGCAGGGTCATGTCTGTTTACTCATCTAGCTCCCTAACTTCACTCATCTAGCTTTGCCTAATGGCAAAACTTGAGAGCAATGACCTTGTTTCATGTATCTTTGTATCTGCAGCAGTAAACACACTGCCTTGCTGACAGAAGACATTCAAAATATTTATGGAAAGAAAGAAGAAAATTTTAAAAAGAAGGAGTGGGAAGAACATTAGAAAGAAGGATGTTAGGCGGGGCATGGTGGCTCATGCCTATAATCCCAGCATTTTGGGAGGCCAAGGTGGGTGGATCACCTGAGGTCAAGAGGTCAAGACCAGCCTGGCCAACATGGTGAAACATAATCTCTACAAAAATACAAAAATTAGCCAGGCATGATGGCGGATGCCTGTAATCCCAGCTACTCAGGAGGCTGAGGCAGAATCGCTTGAACCCGGGAGGCAGAGGTTGCAGTGAGCCAAGATCATGCCATTGCACTCCAGCCTGGGCGACAGAGTGAGGAAGGAAGGGAGGGAGGGAGGGAGGGAGGGAGGAAGGGAAGGGAAGGGAAGGGAGGGAGAGAGGAAGTTAGAAAAGAGATAGGAAAAGGAAGAAGCAATAGGCACTAACTTCAGGCTCAGGAAATCTGTGTATGATTGCCTGCTACTTGCTAGCCATAAGAGTAGGAATAACTTATTCAGTGGTTCCAGTTTCTTATCTATAAGATTACTGGACTATAGTCTATAATCCCTGAAACCCCATAACCTCTAGATTCTAACATCCTATTGTTTTATACAAAGTCCACCATGCTTGTGAAAGTCACCATGACAAACACCCATTTTCTTTTTTTTTTTTTCAAACACCTATTTTCAATGATATTTTCAAAAGCAAAGCATTGACCTTCTTTACTAGTTTCTGCAGATATCATTTGCCCCCAATTTTATGTTTTGAAATATTTTGAATTTCATAACAAATACTGAAATGCAGTAATAGAACTTGCAAGTGTTATCAAATTACTATTCTAGAATCATAAGAAGTCACTCAAGGAAGAAGTCAGGTGGAAACTAGAACTGCCAATTAAGAGAATGAATTCCAATCAACCATAGTAGAAATAATGCAGGGAACACACGCATGCCAGGATATCATAAAGGAGAAGACTGTAAAATAAACATACAGTGCAGAGGTGAGATATGCAAGAGATTTCTGGTTTTCCTTGAGGCGGAGGTGATGAGAGGCGGCAGAAAGCAATCTGTGCTTAGAGAACAGAGATGTTAAGATGAATGGAGAAGTATGAGTTATGAGATATAAGAGAGATCTTGAGGTACTGCCAGACAGACTCAAGTTAAAGCAATTACTAGCGTCTGGAAGAAGTCTCCAAAGAGTTTACTGAGACTTCAGTTATTGGTCCCTGACAACTATCAGGAATGGAGCTATGACGGCCTTTTCTTCAACTTTCCTAAGCAGGAAAACAAAGGCATCTCTACCTCCCAAAAACTCAAAAATTTTAAACATTCTAAAAACACCTAAATAACATTTCCTCTAAAGATTTAGCAAATTTGGTTTTGGGTTCTTTGTGTTTACTTGAACTATATGTGGGCAAAGAGAATCTGAGCAAAAGGATTAGTCCTACTTAGCTAGTCAAACGCACAACTTAGTATTCTTACACTACAGCCTCATGGGATCAAAACCCAATCCATCCACTCTAACTGTGAAAGTTGAGCCTTACCTTGATTAATTGAAGCATGGATTCACATTTTGTAGAAAGCTTACATGCCTGAGACTTTAAGTCAAAGTCAATTTGCTTAATACAATTTCTATGATACAGTATAAAAAGCATGTTCTTACAAAACAAGAACACATGAGTATAATCTCTCCCATGTCCATGACGTTTCCAGATCATGAATGTGACCACTGTTTGCTGACAATGCATTCTTTCAACAAGTAGTTTCTGAGCACTTACTGCATGCCAAGTACTAACCAGGCTAGGTGCTGAGATACAAAGATGGGTAAAACAGATCAGGCTTTGATAAGCTGGCTATCACGTTGTTTGGGAAGACAGCACTGCTGTCTTTCTAAAGCTTGCAGTTTCTCATCAGACATACAAGGCCTTTCTCTGCAATTGCTGTGGTATCTTTTTTTTTTTTTCTTTTTGAGATGGAGTCTCACTCTGCCACCCAGGCTGGTGTGCAGTGGCATGATCTCGGCTCACTGCAACCTCTGCCTCCCAGGTTCAAGTGATTCTCCCGCTTCAGCTTCCCGAGTAGCTGGGATTACAGGCACATACCACCATGCCCAGCTAATTTTTTGCAGTTTTAGTACAGTCAGGCTTTCACCATGTTGGTCAGGCTGGTCTCGAATTCCTTACCTCAGGTGATCCAACCGCCTCAACCTCCCAAAGTGCTGGGATTACAGGCGTGAGCCACTGCACACAGCCTTGCAGTACCTTTAATAGTTCTGATTATACAGGGAAACCCCAATTCTCTTAACCTAGAAACACAAGTGGACAACCTGTGCTTTAAAAATCTAATGAGTCAGTGTTTTTTTTCTATTTTGACTTGGCTTATGCCCTTAAGCTACTCATAAATAACACAGCAAGGAAACCTATTTATACCACCACAAGCAGCTGCAGCTTGTCAAAAAATCAATGAATTTTCTAAAAACATTTCCTTGGCTTGGTTTCAGTTTTCAGTTCATTTTATAAGGTCATCAGCTAGAGATCAGGTAAGATCTAATGAATCAGCATTCTTGCACACAACTAATGCTCTATCAGTCTCAACTTACATATTCATACATTTTTTTAAAACTAATGTTTATTGAAAACCTACTATACTTTATGAGTTGAAGATACACTGGTAAACAAAACAAAGAGCCCTGCCAATGTAGAATTAAATTCTAACAAAAAGAGAAACAGCAAGCAATAATAATAAAAATAACAAGTAGGCCGGGAGCAGTGGCTTACATCTGTAATCCCAATACTTTGGGAGGCCAAAGTGGGCAGATCACTTGAGGTCAGGCGTTCAAGACCAGCCTGACCAACATGGCGAAATACCGTCTCTACTAAAAATACAAAAATTAGCGTGGCATGATGGTGCACATCTGTAATCCTAGCTACTCGGGAAGCTGAGGTACGAGAATTGCTTGAACCCAAGGGGCAGAAGTTGCAGTGAGCTGATATCGCACGACTGTACTCCAGCCTGGGTGACACAGCGAGACCCTGTAAGTAAATAAGTATTAGAAGATGTTCAAAGTAATGATGGCTGTGAAATAAAACAGAGCAGGTTAAGAGAAATTGAGGGTGTGGAGGTTGAGGGACAAGTGAGAGGCAAGACGGAATTTTAAATAAAATGATCAGAGACTCCCCATTGAGAAGGGGGCATTTGAATAAGACTTGAAAGAGATGAAGGAGTTAGCCATACAGATATCTGGAAGAAAGACATTCAGATAAAGCCAACAGCCACAGCTACAGACCTAAGACAGGATATGCCTGGTATACTCAAACAAGAACATGGAAGCCATTAGGTATGAAATAAAGAGACCAAGAGAAAAAGTATTAAAAGATGAAGCTAAAGAAGTAACAGAAGAGCCAGGTGCCGTAAGATCATATAAGCCATTTCAAAGGTCTTCAATTTGATTCTCACTAAAATAGGAAGCCACTAGAGGGACCTGAGGCAAAAGAATAATAGACCTGACTTGTGTTTAAAAAGGTAACTATTGTGTACTGAGAAAGTTTCTCAACACAGAAAATTTACCAAGTGCTTATTTCTAAGGTATAAAAAATTATTCCAACCTAGCATAGACAACACTATACTGGAAAATAACAAGTTGAAGGGCTAATATTACCCCATTTCAATACCTATGACAAAGCTACAGTTGTCAGGACAGTGTGGTTTTGGCAAAAGAAAAGTCGAACAAAGGAATATAACAGAGGGCCCAGAAATAGACCCACATAAATTTAGTAGTGATCTTTGACGGAAAAGCAAAAGCAATTCAACAGAGAATGGATAATCTTTTCAACAAATGGTGCTGGAACAACTGGACATCCATACGCAAAAAATATACAAATTTAGGCACAGACCTTACACCTTTCACAAAAAACTCAAAATGAAATGTAAAATTCAAAACTATAAAACTTTGGGAAGATAACATAAGAGAAAATCTAGATAACTCTCGATTTGGTGATGAATTTTTAAATACAATATCAATATTATGATCCATAAAAGAAAAAACGTGGTGGGTTGGATTCATTAAAATTAAAAAACCTCCACCCTGCAAAAGACACTGTTAAGAAAATGAAAAGATAAGCCACAGACTGAGAGAAAATATTTGCAAATCATGGCTGCGCAAGGTGGCTCACACCTGTAATCCCAGCACTTTGGGAAGCCAAGGCAGGCGGATCACGAGGTCAGGAGATCTAGACCCTCCTGGCCAACATGGTGAAACCCCATCTCTACTGAAAATAAAAAACTTAGCAGAGCATAGTGGAACCAGAGAGTCAGAGGCTGCAGTGAGCCGAGATCACGCCACTGCATTCTGGCCTGGTGACAGAGCAAGACTCCATCTCAAAAAAAAAAAAATCATGTATATGATAAAAGACTAGTATCCAAAATATGCAAAGAAATCTTAAAAAATCATAAGAAAGCAAACAACTCAGTTTAAAAGTGGGCAAAAGATCTGAACAGACAGTTTACTAAAGGAAATATACACTAGGCAAATAAGCATATAAAACAATGGTCAACAACGTATTAGAGAATTGCAAATTAAAACAACATGAGATACCACTACACACCTATTGGAATGTCTAAAATCTAAAAAGATTACAACACCAAATGCTGGCAAGGAGGTGGAGCAACAGAAACTCCCTTTGATTGATGGTGGAAATACAAAACAATACAGCCACTTTGAGTAGTTTCTTACAAAGCTAAACATAGTCTTACCATGTAATTCAGCAATTACACTTCAAGGCATTAACCCAAATGACGTGAGAAGAAGAAGGATACAGGAACTCTGTACTTTCTGCCAATTTTTCTGTAAACCTAAAACTGCTCTAAAAGTCTATTAATAAGAAAAACTGGTCAGGCACGGTGGCTCATGCCTGTAAGCCTTGCACTTTGAGAGGACGAAGCAGGTGGATTAATTAAGTCCAGGAATTCGGGACCAGCCTGGGCAACATAGGGAAACCCCATCTCTACAAAAAAATATAAAAACTAGCCATGTGTAGTGGTGGGGACCTGTAGTCCCAGCTACTCAGGAGGCTGAGGCAGGAGAATCGTCTGAGCCCAGGAGGTCAAGGCTGCAGTGAGCCAAGATCACACCACTGCACTATAGCCTGGATAACTGGAGTTGCCAGCTGAGACCCTGTTTCACAAAGAAGGAAAAAAACAATGTATTCCTGTCCACAAAAAGCTTATACTCTTATTACTTTATTATCCATACTCTGCCCACTTCCAAAATGGGGTTAAGATAACACATATAAAAAGGATACTAAAAGTAGAAACAAAATATCAAAAATCATGTGCAATGAAATCAATACAGCTACATCAAAATTTTGGCTAAAGAGCTACTAATTGATGTTCCTTTGCTGACTTCCTTCAGTCAAGCCTCACTATATGCTCTCATTGCATATGAATCTGCCCTTTAGAGCATCCATTCCAGTGTTATAACTTTATCAGTGTCTGCCCCCAACACCACACTCCTAAGGAGCAGATAAGGGAGTTTAATGATGCAATAGTAACCAGGAAACCATCAAGTTGGTAAAGAAACTGAGGTATGGAGAAATTAGACAAATCATGAAAAGTCTCACTTAAAAATGGTATAGCCAGGATTTCAACATTTGGTCTGTTTGACTCCCAGGCCTCATGGTAGTGGTGTTACACCACAAAGTACGATATAATTTTTGTACCTAAAGTTATCTTCAAGTTGTAAAAGGCAGTGACTAAATAATTTAGCTAAGCTGAAAATCAGCTGAACTTAATTTAAAAAGATCATAATTTCTCCTAATTTCAAACCCTGCTAATACAATAAAACCCAGGGTGTGGGGTGCCCTATTTTATTCCACGCATCCACCCAGAGCTGGGGGCTCTGGTTCACTACTGGATAAACCAAAAGTTGGCATCCTCAGTCAATTTACCTGAGTGCTGCAACTTAATAAGGGCTTGAAATGGTGAACCACGATTTTTTCCAGACTAGTTTTTGCTACACCTGTAAAATGGGACTCTTACAGTAAAACCTGCTGCCTTTTAAAATGAAAACAAAGGGGCCAGGCACGGTGGCTCACGCCTGTAATCCCAACACTTTGGGAGGCCGAGATGGGTGTATCGCCTGAGGTCGGGAGTTTGAGACCAGCCTGACCGACATGGAGAAACCCCATCTCTACTAAAAATACAAAATTACCCACGCGTGGTGGCACATGCCTGTAATCCCAGCTACTCGGGAGGCTAAGGCAGGAGAATCGCTTGAACCTGGGAGGCTGAGGTTGCAGTGAGCCGAGATTGCGCCATTGCACTCTAGCCTGGGCAACAAGAGCTAAACTCCAACTCAAAAAAAAAAATGAAAACAAAGAAAAATCCAGCAAGGAACCTAAATCATCAAGGAGTAAAGTAGGAAACTGAGAAAAGCTCTATTTATAAACATATCTCTTCTGGTCAATATAAACACAGTCTTAGAGCTACCACATCCCAAAATAATTTATCTTTAAAAAAAAAAAAAAAAAAAACTCGGGTTATACAATTACTAGGAGGAATCTTAACTATATTCCCTTTATATAAGTCTCTTTAAAAGGGAATGGAATCATAAACATTACCTTAGAAACCTGAGTATTACTTTAGAAGTTCATAAATTCTTTAACACGGGGCCCCCAGTTCAGGCTAATGATAATCCTCACACTAGTATGTGACTAAAATTGTCTGCAAAGAGCAGTTGTCCAACTGACATTCTGAATCTGTCTGTAATATAATAGGTAAAGAATGTGGTGTCATTTAAGGAGACACTATAATTTCCTGTACTGAATGCAGAGTATGAAAATGTTGCTGTAATATTATTTTTTTCTAACATTTCTAAATATATAAAGCATCATCTAATAGACACAAAAGCCTTGATCAAAATATTTAGGTATATATTTTATTATTGACTACTTATGGACAAGACGGTGAGGCTCCATTCTCCTATCTAAAAAATTAGAAATACCTGGACATTGTTTGCCATGAATACAAAGTGCACACATGTAAGAGCAAAATCAATCACAACTACAGAGAAAAAATTGCATCAAACACTAGAAATCATTAACAGTTTTTGGATCATAGCTCTCTGCAAGAATCTGATGAACCCTGTGGTCTTTTCTTCTAAATGCACACAGTACATGTATGTACACAAAACTGTACCTACAAACTTAGAAAGCACCTGACCTTTTACCTCAGCCCCAAAATTTCTAACCGGGAGTAAAATCCCTTTATAACATTGCATTGAAGAGTCACTAGACTTGTACTTTGGCCTCTAAGACATGGGCAGAATGACTTATACATAAAGTATTAATACTCCCGTAAGAAAATAAAAGAATACCAGAATTACTTATAAAAGGTTCTTCAAAAGGGAAACTGAAATAAAAGTAGGGAAGAGTAACACCCTAGCATGTGGGGACCAGGTTATTTTAGACATGAGGATTGAGTAATGCCAAGAAAGCTGACATGTCAAAATCTCAACTTTTAAAACAGGTATATTTTTAGGCTTCTTTAGCAGGCTTTGGTTATGTAAGTGCTTAACCATTTGGTAAAGCCAAATGTCAAATTTACATACAAAAACACTTAAATTTTTCAATATAACATCTAAATTATTTCATGTGATGGAAAATAAGAATTAAAAATACATGTTACTTATTAGCTGAATCATAGGCAGAAGTTTCTTAAAGTGATGTTTTTATGTGATGATACTGCCTGTACTAGAGGAGCGTGGGGCAAGAGACTGCGTGGCAGAGCAGAAACGGCACTCACTGCAAGCCAACTCTCTTCAATCTGCTCCTAGAACTGCAACTGATCAGCCATGTGACTCCGATCAAGTCATTATCTTTTGGCATCCCAATTTTTAAAACCTATGAAGTTAAAGGAATGCACTATATGACCTTTAAAACTGCTAATTATTTTATTCTAAAGTCATCTAAGAGTATATCAAAAGTAAACAAGAATCAGGGTCAATTAGTGGAGCAGAACAATTAAAATCACAAGTAGTTTTCATTAGAGGTTATCCCACAACAACATTTCACACATGAGTGAAAATTCCTCAGGAACGCTGCTGTCACAAATATTTTGTCCTTCAGAGTCGCTGTGGTAGCCAGCCTCCAGGAGGACTCCCAGTAATCCCCACCTCTGTTATGCACATCCTTACACAGTCTCCTCTCACAGTGCACTAGGGTTGTCATTGTGACCACTGGGCAAAAATGGTATGTTACTTCCAAGATTGGGTTATAAAAGACAAAATCTTCAGCCTGGGTGCCTACTCTCCCTCACTCTTGATTTCTTGTTCTGGGGAAAGCATGCTGTCACGTGGTGAGCTTGCTTGTGGCTTCTGGCCAACAGCAAGCAAGGAACTGAGGTGGACCAACAAGCATGTAAGCCTGAAAACAGATCCACTAACTCTGCTGAGCCTTGAGATGACTACAACACCTTGACTGCCACCTGATGGGAGACCCTGAGCCCAAAACATACAGCTGAACAATTCCTAGATTCCTGTCCCTCAGAAACTGTGATACAGCAAATATTTATTGTTTTAATCTAGTAGCTTTTGGGGTAATTTGTTATACAGCAACAGGTAATGGATACAGTCATTTTTTATTCTTTTCTTTTTTTAGCTTCTTGGACCTTATAAGTTATTGGTCCAGATTTATTTAGTTCTTTCACCCTGTCTCTTATATAACTACTCTCTATACATATACTTTTTTCATTTCCTTTGCAACCACTCAGATTTAGGTCACCTGAATCTTACTATTACAAATACCACAAAAGACTATACCACTAAGTCAAGAATCCCAAATTCAAATATATATGAGATGTTCAGGCAATGTGAAGTGGGACAGTGGTGAATATCAGGATGAATGTGCCTTCTTAGGGTGTTGTCTTCTGCTCAACCCCAACCAATTATTGCCATGTGAGCATGTGGGCCCAGTGTTGCCAGATCACCTGCTTTTCTACGAAGACCCTAAACTCTCTATTTCCATGATATTTCTCAATTTTTGAATATTGGCTTAAAATTGTTACAGTGTATAGCACAAAATATATCTACCATCTGGACTCAGCCTGTGAGCCACCAACTTCCAGCCTCTACTCTAAATCATTCTTCCTAGAATTTCTCTCAGGCCGGGCGCAGTGGCTCACGCTTGTAATCCCAGCGCTTTGGGAGGCCGAGGTGGGTGGATCATTTGAGGTCAGGAGTTCAAGACCAGTTTGGCCAACATGGTGAGACCCTGTCTCTACTAAAAATACAAAAAACAGTGAGGCGTGGTGGTATGCCCCTGTAATCCCAGCTACCTGGGAAGCTGAGGCAGGAGAATCACTTGAAGCCAGAAGGTGGAGGTTGCAGTGAGCTGAGATGGCACCACTGCACTCCAGCCTGCGTGACAAAGTGAGATTCTGTCTACAAAAAAAAAAAAAAAAAATTTCTCAGATCTTGATTCCTCTGCTCAAAACATTTAATACTTATCCATGACTATCCATGGTTCTCTAACTGAGAAAGCTGACACTCACATACCTCTTCAATCTACCTGACCCAAACTTACCTCTCCAGCCTTATAGTCTCTACTGAAATGTTCTGTTATGGCAGACAGGCCTATCCAACACTCTCTAAAAAAGTCATTTCCCACCCACAATGTTCCAGCCAACTTGCCCCATCTATGCCCTACCCATAGCTTAAAACCAAACCAAATATCACTTCCTCAGGTAAGACTTCCCTGACAGCCCGTCGTCCACTAAAATCCTGCAACAAACTACAGTCAAGATATTCATTTAGCCATTCACCACATATCAGTTCAATGGCTCTTTTACTGCCATCTCGAACTTTTCTTTGAACCCTGCATGTTTATCTTTTCAGACATTTATATTGTTCACTAACTATGATGAAATATGCTATCTATAACATGCTGAATTCAGTTCACTTCAAACCATAATTACAGAACACCCAGAAGTCATCACCTACTAAATTCTGTGCAAAAGATTATACAAAGAAGAAATACAAGGCTAGGCATGATGGCTCACGCCTGTAATCCCAGAACTTTGGGAGGCCGAGATGGGCGGATCACCTGAGGTTGGCCTGACCAAAATGGAGAAACCCCATCTCTACTAAAAATACAAAATTAGCTGGGCATGGTGGTGCATGCCTGTAATCCCAGCTACTCAGGAGGCTGAGGTAGGAGAATCGTTGGAACCCGGGAGGCAGAGGTTGCAGTGAGCCGAGATGGCGTCATTGCACTCCAGCCTGGGCAACAAGAGTGAAACTCTATCTCAAAAAAAAAAAAAAAGGAAAAGAAATAAATACAAATCCCTGATATCCCGAAGTTCACAGATTCTTGCGAAAGCAAGATGCAAACAGCTTCAATAGTACAGTGTAATAAGTTTTGAGGGGAAAATATACAAGAGTAACTAAATTCTCCCAGGAAGAACAGAAAGAACAAGGAAGAGATTATAGTTGAGCTGGGACAGGAAGAACAGTTTACTAAAATAAGCCTCTCCTCATCCTTGTCAGCCAAGGGGCATCCTCTAAACAACCCTAGCAGTCTCCGTTAAACTCAAGCACACCTGCATCCATAGCCAGCATCATTACTATCCACGAACTTTTAGGCTGCTTTGTTTATTTAACCTTGAATATCTCCTTTTTATCTCTAAATGGAACTGTGGCCATAATTACATAAACAATGTGTACCAAAAAGTATTTCACTTACTAACTAAAACTAGGTCTAAGTTTTATAAGGTATGATTTCAAAATAGCAGTATTACTCTTAAAGATAGATGGCAAAACATTTCAAAGGCCCAGTGCTTAGATATTGGTTTCTAATATCAGCTTCCAATAAGAGGAACCAGGGCTCCTTAGAGAAATGGCTGATTGCAGGGTTAGGGGAGGAAATATACAAGATGAGCCTGGAGCACCATTTTGGAATGTCAGAAAAGGAAGGAAGTGCTCAAAAAACAAAGCAATGGAGCATAGCGAAAGCACACAGGAGCAAACTTGAAAGAGCTCCCAATGGCCAAAGCTAGAATAATTTGAGCAACAAAACAAGTAACATAACATTGGATTATAATCCAAAGTATAAATATCCACAAGTCCATATTGACATCAATGAGTGACTGAAGGAATTAAAAAATTAGAGAAGAAAGAAGTTTCCTTCACACAAGAATCCAAATAATTTATGCAGATATTCTCCTCTCAAGGATGTGAAGCTTAATTCCCCATCCCCCAATGTGGGCTGCACTTACAGTGCTTTGCTTCCAAAGAATAATGTAAGTAAGGATGGGGGAGGAAAGACACCTGGCAAACTGTACTGCAGTCAGGTAATCAAGTATAATAACATCACAGTGATGAGTCATGTGGGTAGCACCTACTCTTGATAAGATATGTGAATTGATATGTTAATAATGGCATTTCACCTCTGTGGTCTTCCTTGCAAAGACCCATAACCTCAATCTAACCATAGGAAAAACATCAGATAGACCCAAATTGAAGGACATTCTACAAAATACCTGACCACTACTCCTCAAAACTGTCAAGATCATCACAAACAAGGAAAGTCTAACAAAATGTCACCGACCAGAGAAGACTACAGAGATATGACAATGAAATGTAATGTGGTATCCGAGATAGGATGCCAGAAGGCAAAAAAAAAAAAAAAAAAAAAAAAACAGACATTAAGGAAAAACTAATGATACTCAAATCAAATATGGAATTTAAAGATTATGTACCAATGTTGGTCCATTAGTTATGATACATGTACATACTAATTTAAGATGCTAACAACAGAAGAAATTGGACACAGGGTGTTCAGGAACTATCTGCAATATTTTTGCAACTTTTCTGTTGCAAAGATCTAAAATCTATCCTAAATCTAAATCCATTACTATTTAACACTATTGTAAAATCTAAACTATTCTAAAATTAAAAGTTTATTAATTTTTTTTTAATTTCAAAAGGGTCACATCTTTTGAAAACTTTCCCGAGTGAAAAAGAGGACTCCAGACTTATTAAGATTCATAACAAAAAACATTTTTAAAAAGGCAAACTCTACACCTAAATCATTTATTTTTATTTTCAAAATATTTTTTAAAAACTTACTGGCACTAAACAACCTTCGTCATATCCAGAGATTTTATTTTGAATGGCATTACAAAAGCAAATTATTTAAACATCACAATCAAATCAAGACTTGAATCTCATCAACATACCAGGAAAAGTCAGTTTTGAGGAGACAGACATTGTGACAGCTTAATTTGAAATTTTAACAATTGTAGTAATGGAATACACACACAAAAATACTGTCTGGTCATCCTAACAGGGCCTATTATGTTTTATAGATTAATTGGCTAGAAATTAAAAACGAATACTGCTCATCTTCATGCAGAGATAAAAATGCTTATCTTTACTGCTGATTATTCTTTACTTGGCAGTGGCTCCTAACACTTGACTTGAATTAACCCTGGTTTATCTAAGGAAGTACAAGACATTTATGTTTAAGGCAATCCAACAAATAGGAAACCTTGTTTCTGAATAAACTTTGAATCAACTAAGAATTGAGATAAAATAGATAAGAAGTAAGAGAAATAAGTTAAATAGATGGATAAGAGAAATATGAAGGCAAAAGACGGAGCAAAATATTACCTTTACTACCAATATAACCTAGCTTAGAGAATATTACTTACTATAGGCAAGTAGATGGTTTCCTAACACTAAAGCCCCTTAATTGAAGCCTTACCCTCCCAGTCACAGGCAGTGTAGTATCATGCAAGTGGGACAGCCTGACCCTGTAAAACTTACAGCATGATGGAACAGGCTAAATCATAGACAGCTTGCTCATAAAAGAAAGAGGAAAAAGTGAGTGGTCCAAATAAACCCACTTTCTAATTTCAAACTCACCAATCAGATTCAGCCACTTCCAAAAGGCACAGAAAGGCATAAATATTACACTAATGGGGTCTCTGTCATATGAAGTGAATTATTAGAAATGGGAAAGAAGCATTTCCCACATAGGATTTTTGTTTTTTTTAAGATAGCGTCTTGCTTTGTTGCCCAGGCTGGAGTGCAATGCCATGATCACAGTCCACTGCAGCCTTGACCTCCTGGGCCCAAGCCATCCTCCACCTCACTTCCCAAGTAGCTGGAATACAGGCATACGCCACCACACCTGGATAATTTGGGGGAGTTTTTGTTTTTGTACAGATGGAGTTTCACCATGTTGCCCAGGCTGGTCTCAAGCAATTCACCCACCTCAGCCTCCCAAAGTGCTAGGATTACAGGCATGAGCCATTGCGCCTGGCCTGTAAGGAGTATTTGTAAATGCAAAAGAAGGTCTGAGAAAACTTAAATGTAAATATTCCTTGGTTCAGATATTCCACTGTTACAAATTTATTATATGATGTATAAGCACAAAAATTGAGTAAATCCAAGGAGTGTTTCTACTAGCATAGTTCTTTAAGTCAGCAGTATAAACAAAATCAAGGAATTGGAAGCCTTTCATTCATCTGTCTCCCTAAGCAACACCATGAATTAGGATAAAAACAAATCAAAATTGTCCAGGTTATCATGGTACAGAACGGAGGCAGAAATTTTACAAGAGGATTACAGGTCTGAGGGCCTACTGGTGCCCAGAGTCTTCCTTATTTCTTGATCTTGTTTGTAACTGTTTCCTTACACTTGAGGGAAGCTGAGCAGCTACAGGCTCTATCGGTATTCACATATCGACATTATCACATCTATATTCACATATCAGTATTATCATTCTATTAAACTTTTGTTGTATTATAGTTAACTCTCTGAGGACTCATCTTCACGTCCCTAGCACCTAACTCAGATGCTGTCATTACTGAGTAAAACTGTGTGTTTGTGTGTGCATGCACATAAGTGCACGTGTGTGTATATGTGTGTGTGTCTTTAATTTGTGGGGGGAAAGAAAATTAAAGAGTCTACTTCCAGCGATGATCCATCCCCCCATCTCCAAGTCTTGAATTGTTACAAGATGTAGTCTTTACTGCTTTCAGGTTCACCCATTTCCTAGACATCCCTTGTATTTGACAGATGTGTGTTTGTTCTATTAGCAGATACTAAGCCTGCATTCTTCAGAATTTAACACTAATCCTGTCTGGCCATTTACAATGTTTGACTTCCTGATCACCTCATGATAACAATACCCTAAGAACCTACTTGCTGTTTCCTATGTGTTTATGACCAAGCCCTACGGTTGCTGATTATTACTTCCTTTGATATCATGCCCCTAACATCCCAGTCCCAGTACCTTTTTGTTTTGTTTTTGAGACAGTCTCCCTCTGTCACCCAGGCTAGAGTGCAGTGGCACGATCTGGGCTCACTGCAACCTCCGTCTCCTGGGTTCAAGTGATTCTCCTGCCTCAGCCTCCCAAGTAGCTGGACTATAGGCACCAGCCACCACGCCCAGCTAATTTTTGTATTTTTAGTAGAAACAGGGTTTCAAGTGTTGGTCTCCAATTCCTGACCTCAAGTGATCTGCCTGCATCAGCCTCCCAAAGTGCCGGGATTACAGGTGTGAGCCACCACACTAAGCCCCAGTACCTTTTTAACCTAAGAAGAGCCTATGAAGTGCCAAGTAAAGGATACTGAGAGTCCATCAATGAGGGGACAGAAAATCATCCATCACCTCAATGTGGGCCATGTGATTCCTTTTTAAAATTAATGCATTACATACTCTGAACTAAGGTAATGGCAATAACTAATATTCACTGGATTATTAGTCACCATGTGCCAGGCACTGTTTCAACACATTTACACGCAACAAATAATTTCAGCTCACAATAACCCTACGAAGTAGGTACAATCACTGTTCTCATTTTACTGGAGGCACTGTTCTCATGTACTGGAGGCACAAAAAATGGTCAAACTATCAGAGGATAAGAGAACTGAGAACCACTGAGGGAATGTGAATTCTTATGCTCTCTCAGGAGCATGAGTTGGTAGGATAGACTCTGCATGCTGAGCACGTATAGTGAAATGCACTATAACGGAATGAATAATATTCTATTCATAAAAAAAAATGATGGGTCTATTTATTATCATCTCTTCTTTTATTTCAGATGAGTAAAGTGAAGCTCAAAGAGATGAAGTAATTTAGCCAGGGCCACTCAAACAGAAACTTGACTTCACTTGCAAGTACAGGATTGAGTCCAACAAACTAGACTAAATAGTCTACATTCCTAGACACTATACAAAATGATACAAAATAGCTTGAAGTATTTTATGGGCTGAAGTACTTCAACAGCTAAGACAGGCTGCAATTCTTACCAGGTTTGGCATGGACAAATATGAAATTGTAACACAAACCACAAAAAATAATACGTAGACTTCTATCCTTTAGAATATCAAAACTTACAGAGAAGCACAGTAATTAACCATAGTAATTAATCATTATGTTTGAGTGATTAATAACCAAATAAATGCCAAACTTTGTTTTAAAACAACCATGGTTATTAGATTCTAACATGAAAGTGTTTAATAACTTCTTCTATGAAAGTAAGTACTCTAAAGTTAACTTGATTAAATGAATATTAGGTAAGAAAAACGCAACTTCATGAAGTACATATTCTCTTAAAAATCAGACTTTGAGGCTGGGTGTGGTGGCTCATACCTGTAATCCCAGCACTCTGGGAGGCCAAGGCGGGTGGATCACCGAGGTCAGGAGTTTGAGACCAGCCTGGCCAACATGGTGAAACCCCACCTCTACTAAAAATACAATAATTAGCCAGCTGTGGTGGTGGGCGCCTGTAATCCCAGCTACTCGTGAGGCTGAGGCAGGAAAATCGCTTGAACCTGGGAGGCGGAGGTTGCAGTGAGCCGAGATCATGCTATTGCACTCCAGCCTGGGCAACAGAGCAAGACTCCGTCTCAAAAAATAAAAATAAAAAAAAAAAATCAGACTCTGAAAACATTTAAATTTAAAACGTATTAAGTTCTTTTTTTTTTTTTTTTTTTTTTGAGACAGAGTCTTGCTCTGTCACTCAGGCTGGAGTGCAGTGGCACAATCTCGGCTCACTGCAGACTCTGCCTCCTAGTTCAAGCAATTATCCTGCCTCTGCCTCCCAAGTAGCCAGGACTATAGGTGTGCGTCACCACACCCAGCTAATTTTTGTATTTATTTTAGTAGAGTTGGGTTTTCACCATGTTGGTCAGGTTGGTCTCGAACTCCTGAACGCAAGTGATCTGCCTACCTTGGCCTCCCAAAGTGTTTGGATTACAGATGTGAGCCACCGCGCCCAGCCTAAGTATTATGTTCTTTATCATCAGGTAATCTGAAGATCAAAAGCTTATAAAATACCAAATTATATAAGAAACAAAATTGTGTAAGTAATAAAAATAGCACAATTAAGAGAAACATTTTGTTATAGTGGCTAAAGCACAATATGTAGAATTAAGAAATCAGTTCTGTTATTTATACATGCAAGCTACTTTTTTCCCAAGTATTAACAGTTTAGATATTTTTCAATGTCAAGATATGTTTCTGCAATACTCTATTCCAATGAGTTGATAAATGTACCATAACCTACTTAACGAATTCTCCAGTACTGAGCAATTATGATTGCTTCCAACTTTTTGCTATTACTACAAATAGTACTGTGAATCATTTGTTAAACTTCTGTAAGCATACTTATATTAAACTTGTTAAACTTTTATACACATGCTTCCTTATAATTCCTGAAAGTGGAATTTCAGAGTCAACATGAATCTGTACCTTGTCCTGCAGAAAGGTTGTATGATTTTTAGTCTTAGTAGAAACATTGTTTTAAATGGTACAATATGAAATACATACGATTAACTTTTAAATATTTGTATTTATAACCACTAATATATAGTGGTACAGTGGTTCACACCTATAATCCCAGCACTCTGGAAGGCCAAGGATGGAGGATCCCTTGAGACTAGCCTCAGCAACATAGTGAGACCTGTTTCTATAAAAATGTTTTTTTTTTTAATTAGCCAGGCATTATGGGAGGCTGAGGCAGGAGGATCATTTGAGCCCAGGAGTTCAAGGTGACAGTAAGCTATAATCGCACTACTGCACTCCAGCCTGGGCAACACAGTGAGACCCTGCACCTAAAAAATTAAATAAAATTGAAAATAAAAAAATATATAGTTATATATGCATAGGTACACACCTCCATTATACAAATGATACCTTTTAAAATGCTGTGCTTACTTTTATTGTAGTAAAACGATCACAACATAAAATTTACCATCTTAACTGTTTCTAAGGATAGTTTATTAGCATTAAGTATATTTATAATATTCACATTATTGTGCAATCAATCTCCAGAAGTTTTACATCTTGTAAAACTAAAACGCTATACTCGTTAAACAACTCCCAATTTCCTTCTCCCCCAGCCCCTGGGAACTACCACTTTAACTTTCTGCTTCTATGAATATGACTATTCTAGATGCTTCATGTAAGTGGAATCATAAGTATTTGTCTTTTTGTGACTGGTATACTTCACTTAGCATAATGTCCTCAAGGTTCATCCACACTTTAGCATGTGTCCGAATTTCCTTCCTTTTTAAGGCTGAAGATATTCCATTGTATATGTACATATGACATTTTGTTTATCCATTTACCCATCAATGGACACTTAGCTTCCACCTATTGGCCATTGTAAATAACGCTGTTAGGTACAATATCTGTGCTTATTTATAAAATATTCATACATAGCAGGAACTCTTCCTAGCCTGACCTCATGATATTTCAGATTCCAGTCTCTACCATGGATGCTCAGTAATCAATTCACCTCCAGGTAGGGATACCCTCATTTCTCTTCTTGCATAGACTGCTCCCAGGTTTTCAGTTCATACTTCTCCTTCTGTTACTCCTCCTGGACATGCTTTCCTTTGCTGACACTGGGGACTTTCCCATTATTTCTCCAGAGCTGGAATATCTGTCTTGCCAGAAAGCATTAAAAAAAATTTTTAACCGTCCAATCATCTGTGATTTCTCATTTATACAGTTACTATCTACTATGATAGATAGTAAGTCTTATCACATCCATTTTACAAAAGAGGAGACTGAGGCTCAGAGTACATTGGTAATTTGCCCAGTGTCACAGAGTTTGAATGAGCCAAGCCAAATGTGGACCTCAAGTCTGTCATATTCGAAAGCTTGTGTTCTTTTCACTATGCATGCCACATTTTAAAAACTGTCTTATTAATTCTCAGTCACTAACACCTACCCCAGACAAAGCCTATTATTATTCTCAGAATATCAGGTTTATGTACTTTGGATACTCAGAGCCCAGGGAGAAAACTCACCTTCTTCCTCCTTTCAGGCTTCCTCTAAGAATATGTCATTAATCACTAAATATGTCTGTGTACTGAGTTTCATTTGTTTAGAAATAGACTACAGTTTTCTGGCTGGCAGCTGGAAATCAAATATATTTTACTACCTTATTTTCAAAATTACTCATGAACTTTAGACACGCCAGGGTAAAGGAAATCTACCACTATACTAAGAAAAAATGAAAACCAGTTTGTACTGAACCATAAAACCTAAACGTACCCAATGATTATACTGACCAAACAAAAGAAAGCTTACAGTTGTTGTTAACAAAAGAGGTCCCCATTGCCCATACTTTGGCCAACAAGACCAAGATACCTGGATCAGGAGCTGTCCAACAGAAATGCTACTTAGAGGGTCAGTAATCAACCTAATAAACTCCTTCGCACTTAGCAAGGTTGAAGGTGAGAGACAAGACACAGAGACACATGGAATGAAAAAGAGAGGCCAACAAAGAAGGCCAAGAGAGTGGGTGAATGAGAGTAACTGATGCCAGAAGCTACCTTAGATCCATGCTACTATGTATCCTTTCATGAATCCTTTATCCTTTTATCATTTTCCAGCACCCTGAATGAATCTATGTACTTTGAATCCAAATAAGACTGGTAAGGCAGTGAGCCGAGATGGCACCACTGCACTCCAGCCTGGGTGACACAGCGAGATTCCGTCTCAAAAAACAAACAAATAAACAAACAAATAAGACTGGTAAAGGTAAAGGTATAGTCACTGAAACACTGTATTGTGTATATTGTAGGTGAGAGCAATTATATAAATACAGTAATGTTGTGAACCAGAGTTCTTTCTCACTGCTGGGAACCAGGGAGATAAAAATGGGAGGTTTTTTAAAAAAGAACCCTACAGTATCAAATCTGAATAGTGAATATCAGTAATAAATGTATGATTTAAAAATTAGCTATCCACCCAGGTGCAGTGGTTCACACCTGTAATCCCCACACTTTGGGGGGCTGAGGTGGGAGGATCACTGAGCCCAGAAGTTCAAGACCAGCCTAGGCAACATAGGAAGATTCCATCTCTACAAATAATTTAAAATTAGCCAAGTGTGGTGGCACATGCCTGTGGTCCCAGCTACTCAGGAGGCTGAGGTAGGAGGATCACCTGAGCCCGGGATGTCAAGGCTGCAGCAGTGAGCCATGATCACACCACTACACTGCAGTCTGGGCAACAGAGTGAGACCCTGTCTCAAAAAAAAAAAAAAAGAAAAGAAAAGAAAAAGAAAACAAATGAAAAGAAAGCTATCTATTTCCTAGGTATTCCTATTGAAAGGGTTTAGATGTAGTCATAATCAGCAGCAATAAACATATCTAGTGCCCAAATCGTGATTTATAATTATGAAGAACCACTGAAACAAACTGAATTCTCAGAGGAACCATCTATTCCAACTCTGGGGCAGGGAAAGCACAAAGTGAGCCTGAAACATCTTGTTGTGCCAAAAAGCAAAGGAAATGCTTAAAGATTACTGAGAATATGGCAAAAGGACACAGAGCCAGCTTCAAAAGGCTGCCACTAGCCAAACTTGGGACAACTTAATCATCAAAAATAATTGCAACGATAACGAATTCTAACACACCGAGGTTTGTTTTTTTGTTTGTATGTTTTTTAAAGAGACAACAGTGACATTAAAGAAGAGAAAGGAGAAGATGAGGGACAGCTCTTTTTTGTGGAAGAATGCCGGCTAATAAACAAAAAAGAAACGGTCACCATTTTTACAATTAAGTATTAATAACTCATTCAGGTAAGGATCAAGGAATACTATTAGGTAAAAAGCTTTGAGGGAACATGACATGTACAAATTTCCCAGTTTAACCATTAATTACAAGAGACAAAAAGTAGTAAAACAGGTTCTTTTACAATGAAGAGATCTCGCAGATACCATCTCAACTAAATGATCGATCTTTTTTTTTTAAGAGATAGGGTCTCACTATGTTGCCCAGGCTGGCCTGTAACTCCTGGACTCAGGCAATCCTCCCATCTCAATATTCCTAGTAACTGGGAACACAGGGGTACGCCACCACACCTGGCTAAGTGATCAAATTCAACACCACCATTAATGGAATACACTGATACGTGCTTCCTGATATGCTGCAATAAGAAGTAAACACTATCACTGCTATAATAATTTTGCCACAAATGTTCTAACCTGAATCCAATCATAAGGAAATAATAAGACAAACTCAGCTTGTGGGACATTCTATAAGACAAATGGTTGGCTGGTGTGGTAGCTCACACCTGTAGTCCCATCATGTTGGGAGGCCAAAGCAGGTGGACTGCTTGAGCTCATGAGTTTGAGACCAGCCTAGATAAGATGGTGAAACTCCATCTCCACAAAAAATACAAAAATGTAGCTAGGCATGGTGGCATTAATCTGTAGTCCCAGCTACTCAGAGGCTAAGGAGGGAGAACCGCTTGAGCCCCAGAGGTCAAGGCTGCAGTGAGCCCATGATCGCACCACTGCACTTCAGCCTAGACGACAGAGGGAGACCCTGTCTCAAAAAAAAAAAGAAAAAAGAAAAAAGTTAGGAGAGGGCACTGTTCTAGCAATCTTTATTTGCATCTTGGAGTCCTGGAGGGCGGGGAAGAGCTAGAAGTTAAAGGCTGGGGAAAATCCAGGAGGGATGCATATTATATTTTAGATGGTATCATAGAATTGTTTCTTGGAGTTGAAGATGGTATTATGATTATGTAAAGAGGATGTCCTTATTCTGACAACACAAATACTTAATTATTTAGAGACAAAAATGTCATGATGTCTAAACTTAAATTCTAATGGTTCAGTAAAAAAAAATTGAGAAAGCATGAATTTGGCAAAATGTTAACACTCAGTGAACTAAGGTGACAGGTATACATAGGGTTTATATAACTGTTCTTTCAACTTTTCTGTAGATTTTAAGTTTTTCAAAATAAAATGTTGTTCTCTTAAATTACCCATGGAGAATTCTAACAAAAGAGGTCCTAAGACAGATAAGAACACTACGTTTTTGAAAAGAAAAACAAGATTTTTTTAAAGGTTGCTTTTGGTAGTATAAAAAGTTTTAATCTGACTTTTTTTTTAGTGCAGCAAATATACACAAATTTCAGACTGGCTTTCTAACTTTACGTGAACATGCAGTGAAGAATGTACATATTGTCTCTGATAATAAGTAATACAATCAATTTACAAAAAAAACAGTATTTTTATTAAAAGTTCCTTAAAGTGCTACGTTATCAATTCCCTTAAGGAAGAAAAATATCTTAAAATGAAACATATTTTAAACGCACAATAAAAGAATGAAAATGAGTTATAATTTCTCAATTTTCTATGTGACATCACTGAGGTGTAAATGGTACCAAGAAAACAGTATTTTAAATGTTAATACAGTCATGACTGATTTAAGGAGAAAAGCCAAGTTTTTTTGGTTGAAACCAACACAGTGTTTTTAGGGTTTCTAAACCAAACCAAACCAAACATTTTATTTCAATACAGGCTGTCAACCTGCATTGCAACAGAAGAGTTTAAATAATTTTTCCAAATTTAACTTTCAGTCCAACTGATTGCAGCAAGATCTGCCACCAACCAAAGAACACCAAGTATGAGTTACTGCTATGCTTCTGCAGACATTATACACACCAACTATTCTGACTGAACCTCAGAGCTGACTTGCAAAATAGAATCATTATGACAATCTGAGGCATTTTACCTTCTCTTTATTTTTCATTTACCACAATCATATTATTCAGTCCTGATAATACAGAGCAAATGACCTTTAGATTACCTCCACTCTCTCCTGAAAACACATTACATTGACAGTAATGGAAACTGTGTTTAGGATACACACCAACAAGGAGAAAGGAAAAGGAGTTGAGAAGAACAAAATTTGGTAGCTAGAAAGCCAAAGAACAAGTTGTACCTGACTCAACAGAGAGGTGACCCCTAAGCCAGCAGCCAGGAAAGCTGAGAGAAGCAATCTGATTCACATCTTGAAACCCCACAAAAACCCCACCAGAAAAGGATAGCAGCAGGTAGCCATGAAAGCTGGGGTGGGGTGGGCCTTGACACAGAAAGGAAATGTCTAAGAAAGAGATTCCTCTCCCTTGCCCAACCCCCAGGAGGCTGGAGGTTTATTCTCTGGAGAGAGTAAAAGAGAAAGGGGCTCTAATTGGCATGACAAGAGACATAAATGAGAAAAGCAAATTAAGCATGGCTTCACATCCTAAAAGTTATCCTCCAGCCATCTTCTGCTTAATCAGCTCCCAAAGGTGGAGTTGAAAAGGGTACTCTCTAAGGAATATGACCAGCCCAAGAGAAAAGATCCCAAGATTCTGATCCCAGGAGTAACCCCACTGCAATGACCCAGCCAGATCATCCTATGGTAAAGGCTAAGGTTGAGAAGTCCACCACACAGATAGCGTGTCCATAATTAGCTTTTAAACATAAATAGGTACACAGCCAAGGAAGGCTTCTGAGCAAAGTCCCTTATAGGAAAAACCAGGAAGCTAAAACAAGTAATAGATTTTCAAAAACTAATTTAGAGGAAACAGAGCAAGGAAGGGAGATAAAAAGTTAATAAAAAATTATTAGTATCCTGAGAAAGGAGGGAAGATACTGCATCCTTAAATATAAACAGGATTCCACAAAAGCAGAATAATTAGAGCACAAAAAAATGAATTCTCCAAAAAATTAAAATAGGATTACAGGAAAGGAAAACTCAGTGAAAGGGTTGGAAGATCAAACTGAGAAAAGCACTCTATAATCAAAAGGAAAAAGTTACAGAAAATCAGAGGAGAGACAAGCAGAGGAACTACAAATAATAGAAGATTTTTAAAATAATAGATTAGATGAACTCGAGAAAGTAAAAATTTTAATTACTAAAATTAACATAACCCTCCAGATTAATGGAACAATCAAGTACCTAGCACAATGGATAGAAAGGGACCCACATCACAGCATAGCATCAAGAAATTTCAGCAATTAGAGATAAAGAAAAGACACTAAAACAGTGGTTCTTGACTTTGGCTACATCTTAGAATTACCCAGGGAGCTTTTCAGAAATATCTATGTTTAGGCTCTGGTCCAGACCAAGTACTTCAAAATCTCTCATACCAGGATTTGGTCAAAGTCCCCAGATAAGTCTAAAGTGAAGCCAGGGTTAAGAATCACAATCCTATAATGTCAAGAAAGAGTGGGGGAGGGAGAGAGAAGGGAAGATGATCTTGATATTTTGTAATAGCAATAGTGAAAGCCCAGAAGACAACAGAACAATCAGCGCTTTCAAAATTCTAAAGGAAAAATTATTTCCAATCTAGATAGTACCAATTAAGTGCAAGAGCATCAATAAAAAATTTTCCCAGGACACACAAAATTTCTCTTCCATGCATCTTTCCTCATGGTACTACTATAGAAGACAGTTTGCCAAAACAAGGTTGTAATCCAAGAGTCTCAAGACCACAGGATCCAGCAGAAAGGGATCTCACACAGAAAGAGGCAAACAGCATCCCTGGAGTGATGGTTACCGGTGCCCCAGGGATACGGGGCAACCACACAGAACAAAACAGAACAGCTCACAAGGTTCTATGCAAGTAAGACCCAAAAAGATGCAATACCTGATGTGTCTGAATATTTGGAGAAAATAATGTTAACAACTGGGGATGAATTTATGATAAATACATAGAAAACTGAGCAAAGAAGCAAGACAATTATTAACTACAGAGCACAAACAAGGAAACTCATGCAAGAAAGAAAGAGTCATAATTTACTCATGACTCAGCTGCGAATACCATGTACTACACCACAATAATGTGACAAAGAATAGTGATCTAGACAAATGAATGTGGTAACTACACTGGGAGAACCGAGAATGGAGAGTATGACCTGTCTAAGGGTAGAAGCAGTGAGAGTGAGCTAAATGTTCTCCTTCCAGAGAGGAAATCCAATAGATAGGACACAAAACAGAAAATCAAGAAGTAGATCCAATATATGTTATCTAGTGATGTGATTTAAATATCAAAAGAATCAGCCGACAGTGTGAAATGCTTGTCTCTAGGATGCAGGCAATGGTTGGGAGTGGTGGGGGTGAGTGGCTACAGAAGCGACTGCAGATTTTCATAAGTTTTATAGAATTATTTCACTTTTAAACTATCTACATAAACAGTCTGATTAAAAATTAAATTTTAAAATAGTAAATATTGTTATATCCTATAGTAATATAACAAGGAAGGAGGAGGGAAGGAAGGAGAGAAAAAGGGAGGGAGGGGACTATAAGCAGAGTAAATCCTCATCTATTTTAACAGGAATTAAGAGCAAATGTCTGCAGTCTGCATATTTTTCTAAAAATCACAGCATAAGCATTTTATTTAGAGACACAGAAGTACCGGCATACCTCGTTTTACTGCACTTGGCTTTATTGTGCTTTGCAGATACTGCATTTTTTACATACTGTGGCAACCCTGAGTCAAGCAAGTTTACTGGCATTATTTTTCCAACAGCATGGGCTTACTTCTTATCTCTCTGTTATATTTTGGTAATTCTCATAATATTCAAACTTTTTCATTATCATTATATCTGTTATGATGATGTGTGATCACTGATCTTTAAGGTTACTCTTGTAAATCCTTTTGGGGCACCATAAGCCACACCCATATAAGACAGTCAACTTAATCAAGAAATGTGTGTTCTGACTGCTCCAACAACCAGCCACCATACCCCTGCCCTCTCTCCCTTTCCTCAGGCCCCCTTATTCCCTGAGACACAACAGTATTAAGATTAGGCCAATTAATAACCCTACAATGGCCTCTATGTGTTCAAGTGAAAGGAAGAGTGGCACATCTCTCACTTTACTCAAAAGCTAGAAATTATTAAGCTTAGTGAGGAAAGCATGTTGAAAGCCAAAACAGGCCAAAAGCTAGGCCTCTTGCTCCAAATTAACTAGCCAAGTTGTGAATGCAAAGGAGAAGTTCTTGAAGGAAATCAAAAGTGCTACTCCAGGCTGGGCACGGTGGCTCACACCTGTAATCCCAGCACTTTGGGAGGCTGAGGCAGGCGAATCACCTGAGGTCAGGAGTTTGAGACCATCCTGGCCAACATGGCAAAAACTTCTCTCTACTAAAAATTAAAAAATGAGCTGGGCGTGGTGGCAGGCGCCCGTAATCCCAGCTACTCAGAAGGCTGAGGCAGGAGAATCGCTTGAAACTGAAAGCGGAGGTTGTGGTGAAGAGAGATTGTGCCATTGCACTCCAGCCTGGATGACAAGAGCGAAACTCCATCTCAAAAAAAAAAGTGCTACGCCAGTGAATACATGAATGATAAGAAACAGCCTTACTGATGACATGGAGAAAGTTTCAGTGATCTAGACAGAGGAATTCCCTTAACCAAAGCCTAATCCAGAGCAAGGTCCTAACTTTCTTTAATTCTATGAAGGCTGAGAGAGGTGAGAAAGCTGCAGAAGAAAGCTTTGCAGCTAGCAGAGGTAGGTTCGTAAGATTTAAGGAAAGAAACCATCTCCATAACATAGTTCAAGGCAAAGCAACAATTGTTAATAGAGAAACTGCAGCAAGTTATCCAGAATATCTGGCTAAAATCATTGATGAAGGTGAATCTAAGCAACAGTTTATCAATGTGGACAAAACAGTCTTCTAATGGAAGACTATGCCATAGAAGTCTCTTTATTATAGATGCCACATAGGACTTTCATAGTTGGAGAGAAGGCAAAGCCTGGCTTTAAAGCTTCAAAAATCAGGCTGACTCGCCTATTAGGGACTAATACAGCTGAAGTTGAAGTTGATGCTCATTTGCCATTCTGAAAATTTTATGGCCCATAAGAATTAGGCTAAACTACTCTGCTCATGCTCTATAAATAGAACAACAATGCCTGGATGACAGCATATCTGTTTACAGAAGGGTTTAATAACTATTTTAAGCTCACTATTGAGATTGCTCAGGAAAAAAAGATTTATTTCAACTTCACTGTTGTTTTAAGAAATTGCCACAGCTACCCAAATCTTCAGCAACCACCACCCTGATCAGTCAACAGTCATCAACATCAAGGCAAGACCCTCTACCAGCATAAAGATTATGACTTGCTGAATGCTCAGATGACCCTTGGCATTTTTTTTTTTTTTTTTTTTTTGAAGCAATAAGGTCTTTTTGTGGTTTGTTTGTTTTTGGGTTTTTTTTTTTTTTTTTTTTTTTTTTTTTTTTTTTGAGACAGAATCTTGCTCTGCTCCCAACTGGAATGCAGTGGCATAATCCCAGCTCACTGCAACCTCCACCTCTTGGGCTCAAGCAATTCTCCTGCCTTGGCCTCCCGAGTAACTGGGATAACAGGCACGCACCACCACGCCCTGCTAATTTTTGTATTTTTTTAGTAGAGATGGGGTTTCACCATCTTGGCCAAGCTGGTCTTGAACTTCTGACCTCAAGTGATCCACCCACCTCGGCCTCCCAAAGTGCTGGGATTGCAGGCATGAGCCACCACGCCTGGCCAATACAATCTTTTTTAATTAAGGTATATACATTGTTCTTTTAGACATAATGCTATTGCACACTTAGTAGACTGCAGTATAATACAAGCATAACTTTTATATCCACTAAGAAGCCAAAAAATTTCTCTGACTTGACTTACTGCAATACCTGCTTTATTGTGGAGGTCTGGAACTGAACCCACAGTATCTCCAAGGTATGCCTGTAAGCACCAGACACACTTAAACATGATTTCAAATCGACTGTGGGAACCGAGTAGAGAAAAGGAAGAAGGGGAACTGAAACAATTCATTTTCATTATAAATCCTTCTGTACTGTTTGATTTTGTAATCATGTGCATATAGTATAAAGTTTTTTAAAAATTATTCAAAGGTGTGTTTTTAATTGGCAACCTGCTTTATTTACTAACAATTTCTTTAGAGTTAACTCTATTGATATAATTCTAGTTCATTTTCTTAACTGTACATAGTAATAATTGCCCAACTACACAATCATTAACTTATCCATTTTAATATTGATAAGCATTTAGGTTGTTTCTGAAGTTTCTCTGTTAAAAGCAATAGCACAATGAAAAACTCCTATCCCCAATCTCCATGGTGCCTCTGATATCCTAGGACGAGAACATCCCCAGTGAAAAAGAAGCTGCCTCTCTCTAGAACAGAAAATTAGGTTTTGTCTGGTAGAAGATTCAAGAAATTCAACAAGTTTCAAAAAGTTGTAGAGAAGCATTTTCAGAGGTCTACTAGTTACAATGCCATGTATATAACAACAACCTGATTTAAAAAATAAATAAAAAACAAAAACTCCTATCTAAGGCTGGGCATAGTGGCTCACACCTGTAATTCCAGCACTTCGGGAGGCTGAGGTAGGAGGATTGCTTGAGCCCAGGAGTTCGAGACCACCCTGGGCAACATGGTGAAACCCTATCTCTCCAAAAAATACAAAAAATTAGCCGGGCATGGTTGTTGCGGGAAGTCAGGGACCCCGAACGGAGGGACCGGCTGAAGCCGCAGCAGAAGAACATAAATTGTGAAGATTTCATGGACATTTATTAGTTCCCCAAATTAATACTTTTATAATTTCTTACACCTGTCTTTACTGCAATCTCTGAACATAAATTGTGAAGATTTCATGGACACTTAACACTTCCCCAATCAATACCTTTGTGTTTTCCTATGCCTGTCTTTACTTTATTCTCTTAATCCCGTCATCTTCTTCATAAACTGAGGAGGATGAATGCCGCCTCAGGACCCTGAGATTGTATCAACTGCACAAATTGTTTGTATAGCATGTGTGTTTGAACAATACGAAATCTGGGCATCTTAAAAAAAGAACAGGATAACAGTGATGTTCAGGGAACAAGAGAGGTAACTTTGAACTGGCCTCCGGTGAGCCGGATGGAACATAGCTATATTTCTCCTCTTTCATAAGCAAATAGGAGAAATATTGCTGAATTCTTTTTCTCAGCAAGGAACATCCCTGAGAAAGAGAATGCGCCCTGAAGGTAGGCCTATGGACGGTCCCTTTTAAGGTGCCCCGTCTTTTATGGTCGAAGCCAAAGGGATGAAATAAACCCCGGTCTCCTATAGTGCTCCCAAGCTTATTAGGACAAGGAAAATTCCCACCTAATAAATTGTGGTCAGACAGGTTATCTGCTGTCAAACCCTGTTTCCTGATAAGATGTTATCAATGACAATGAGTGCTGAAACTTCATTAGCAATTTTAATTTTGCCTCATCCGGTGGTCCTGTGATCTCGCCCTGCCTCCATTTGCTTTGTGATATTTTATTACCTTGTGAAGTTTGTGCTCTCTGTGACCCACACCCTATTACTGCACTCCCTCCCTTTTTGAAAATCGCTAATAAAAACTTGCTGGTTTTACAGCTCAGTGAACATCACGGATCCTGCGGACATGTGATGTCTCCCCCAGACACCCAGCTTTAAATTTCTCTCTCTTGTGCTCTTTCCCTTTATTTCTCAACCCAGCCGAGACACTTAGGAAATAGAAAAGAACCCACATTAAACATCGGGAGCGGGTTCTCCCGATCCATGGTGGCACACACCTGTAGCCCCAGGTACTCAGAAGGCTGAAGTGGGAGGATCACCTGAGCCAAGGAAGTCAAGGCTGCAGTGAGCCATGATCACACCAATGTACTCCAGCCGGAGCAACAGAATAAAACAATGTCCTAGGAAAAAAAAGACCTCCTATCTACTCACACGTGCAAAATTTTCATCTGTTCGATTGTCTTCAAACTTTTTACGTTATGTTCCCCCAAAGAATTTTTAACCTTTTCCACATTTTTTAAAACATAAACTCCGGACTTCATAATGATTTCATCGGTTTTTCATTAATATTCTCTTTTTGTTCTAGGATCTTATTCAGTACAACAATGCATTTAGTTGTCGTATCTCCCCAGTCTCAAAGGCTGTTTTTCACTTACACTCAGGAGATACTTGTTTAAGCATGGTCATTTGTATAAACTTAACCAAAACATTTAACTTCTCTAATCAGGTCTGTTTGCTGGAGAATAAGGAAATACCGCTATCTGAGAATATCTAATAAGATAATAATATGAAAGGGCCCTATAAACTGTTTTCATACTGGGAGTGTATATTTACTTAATATGTATTATTCACAAGCTAGTCAAGAATCTGAAATGTCTTCTCTTATAAAATGTCCAGAGAGAATTAAAATGCTCTCCCCGCCACCCTGCCAAATATACAACTTCATCTTTATAATTACATGGAGAACCCAAAGACTCTTAAAATGTTCATAAAGGACTTACATATAATAAGATGTCTGAGAAGCCCCAGGGGAAAAAATCATAATGTACGCCTAAAGAAGTGATAATATAAAATTTATTTAATGTTCTAATCTTACTAATACAAGTCACATAATAAATTTTTTTGAGTCTTGCTCTGTCACCCAGGCCGGAGTGCAACAGTACGATCTTAGCTCACTGCAACCTCCACCTCCCAGGTTCAAGCGATTCTCCTGACTCAGTCTCCCGAGGAGCTGTGATTACAGGCATGTGCCACCACACCTAGCTAATTTTTGTATTTTTAGTATAGGAGGGGTTTTGCCATGTTGGCCAGGCTGGTCTTTAATGCCTGACCTCAGGTGATCATCCCAAAGTGCTGGGATTACAGGCGTGAGCCACCACACCCAGCCATACACCACACACCACATAATAATTATTAAGAGAGAAACTAAAGCCAATTTCTAATTCGTTAACACCTACCACTATTTCTACTTCTTGTTTGTTCATTCATCTATTTAATTTTTATATTTAAGGAATAATCCGACTGAGCATTATAAGCAGAATGAATGATGACACGGAATTAACAACGTGAGTACCCTATTTAAATATTTATAATTCTATAAATAATCAAAATTATATTTTCTGATATCCATGGACAATGAGCAACAATTTTCTTAGCTCTATGAATTTAAGTACCACTTTTCTTAAAACTCTTAGGGAAAAAATGTAAGTCAACCTTTTAAACTTGGTAACAGGAGACTCAGCCAATAACACTTTAACAAAGTGTAGCATGTAAGATTTTAATAAATATTTTTGTTTGGGCTTTAATACTACTAGTTTTTTTAAATATACAAACTATGAAGATCCTAGTAGGATTCAACCACTGAGAATTATATCAAACATTGACTCCTAACTGCTAGCTAGACTCTAACAGGACATTAAGACAAAGACAGCTTTTAGGACAAAGCATGAGCTCATGGGAACGTACTAATTTATCTGATATAGCACAGTGCCCTACTTTTTAGTAGCAAGACCTTTCCCTTGCTCTATACACATTACACCCATTCATATCCATGGGAGCCTGATGCAGGAAAGGAGCACCATGTGGCCTCTTGGAAGGAAAAAATTTATGTCTGCTTTTGAATGTTGTTTGCCACCTGGAAGCCAGCCAATCCAATATAAACATCCCCATTCATAAGGCACTGGATAATTCCTTGTCTTCAGTAAATTCCAGACTTTTGAAAAGGTCAAATTCAATTTGAGAAAAGGGAAATCATTATACTTTAAGAAGGCCCAGAACATAAAAAGAATATCATACATTAAAAGATAGTACAGTACTGACAGATAATCCAAACTACTGTAGCTGAGATGAAAATCTGCAATAATAGCTGCCATTTGGGGGCTGTTTCTAATGTGTTAAGCGTTGAGCTAAATGCTTTACATAAATCATCCCATTTGATTCTCACAAAAATCAGGGAAGTGGATGTTATCCATATTTTGCAGGTGAGGAAAGTGAATCTTAGCTTAATTGGCAGAACCAAGATTGTAAAACTCTTGTGCTCCTAAAATACTACAGCACACCTAGCATTAACTCTAGAACAAGGGCAATAATATTGGTCAAGTGTCTGGATATAGCCTATTCCTTGGGAAATAGCTTTTAAAATTTATGCTGCAATCTTACGTGATAACTTTGCTTAGTTTTCCAAGGGCGTTGTTTTTTTCTTTCATAATATCTATCATAGTGACACTATTGATTAAATACACCTTCAGTTTCTTAAATGTTAAGGAGACTGCAAAATATGAAAAAGAACAATAGAATAGCCTATAATGGGACAATGTGAGTACAAGCATCTTCCACCACCATCTTCTTTTGATATAATTATCAAACTTTTCATGCCATCATTTTCTGCACTGCCAGAGGCAGAGCTCCCTTTCAATAAAAAAGATATGAGGAGATGCTTTTCCAACTCCCACAACCCCTGATGTGAATCTTACAGGCAGACCAGGCTGGCCAACAAAGTCAACTCCCATCCTGACAGACCAAGAGTTCAAATACTTTAATACTGTGGTAACCCCGACCTTTTACATTATTCTAAGATGCCTTCTGTTAAAGCTGAAAACAACTCCCTAGGAAGCAGTGCCACAGGAATTTCTGTAGTTCATGGAAAAATCTGAAAAGCACAATTTCTTTGTAACCCAATCTCCAAAAATGGGAGATTTGAAGTGAAGATTTGTGTTAGATATAAAGGCAGCTTTCCCATCACATAAATGAAAGCTAAGAACAAAGGTCAAGGGTCACAACCCCATTTCACTGAATCTGAAGTCCTCAATACCAAACATATGACCAAATTCAGTCTGCCAAATTGTTACAATTTAGCTGGGTATCTTTACTACGTAAATTTGAATATATTGTTTAAATCATAGATTTCATTTACAAAATCAAACTACCAAGATACAGGATACACTAAGGTGTATATATTGCATAATTGAGTAGCAAAACATCCCAAGAGCTCCAACTACAATTAGATCTATATCGTAAGGATTGAATGCATGGTAATCAGACAGATCATCTGTGACTCTGCAATGAGAAGGATTTAGACAATTTCCAAATTCTGAAAACCCGGTTATTGCAATGCCTTTGAAATACAGTTCTAGGAAAAGAGTCATTAAGTAACATTAAAAATAAATGTTAAAAAAATTTAAGGTATGACCCTAGTTTCACAGAGATAACTGTTTTGGTATTACTGAAATTTATTATTGATACTATATACTGATTTAAAGCGAAATAACATGAAATATTATATTGCTTGCTCCAAAGAAATCTTAATATATCTTAGCCTCTTTTGACAATTAAAATCTGCTGAGGCTCAATACAGGTTTACCTAAAATTCCACTGCAATAGTACATTTTTTTAAGACCACATCATAGAAGAGACAATGCTCTAATGACCATACTAAAGAAGTCCCATTAAATACATTTGCGCAGAGGAAATGAACATAACTGTATTAAGCCAAACTGTAATCCTCCCCAGATCTTGTTAGAGTAAGCCTTTATTCTGTTGATAATAATTATCAGTAATCCCTTACAAACAAGAACACTTCTCGCCCATGACTGATTCATAAAAAGTAGAATCAGCATGTTTTGCTACTGTAGTGTCATTTCAGGCTGAGGTTGCTTAACTGATTTTGAATTCACTTTACAAGATGAAAAAATAATATCCCTTTTAATTCTAAATTCTTCATTACATTTCATTTAGGGTACAAAATTGTGAGTGTTTTGATTATATAAAGATCATTTCCATATTTTTAATTTTATATTTAATTTTAAACATTTAAATAAATATATACGTATTCTACAAATCATCATTTATTCATTAAAATTACTCAGATTATTTTTGTCTTTAAACAAGGTCTAAACAACTGACAATTCTCAAGTTAAGTTGATACATAATTCATAAATCATGTGCATCATGCAGTTTCTAAGGAAACTGAATCAGCTGGGACTGGGGAAACAAACGAGGCAGCCAAGAGTTTTGATTTCCTATGTGGCCGTCAGCAAATCAAATACTTCCCTTATGACTGAGTTAGTTTATATAGAAACAAGGTAAAATACAAGGTCTTTGGAAAATCACATTCACTACTGAAAGACAAAATTTCCATGTTATCTTAAAAAATAAAACTGAACTTACTATTACCCAAAATTTGAAATTAATATCACCATGGAGTCAAAATACTATCCCTGAACTACTACAGTAGTTATACCAGCTCTTAAGTAAAAACAAACAGATTCATATTTAAAACAACAAAAACACCTTCAGTATTTCCTAGTGAAGCAGATGATTAAAGAACAAAACAACTGGTTAAACTATCAATTTGGTTAAATGATTTTTATTGAATAAAGCAAGCGTGGGATGTCACTCTTCAAAGAACTAGAATAAGCTGCTAACATTTATTATCTACCATGTGCCTACTGGCACTATTCTAAGAGTGTAACTTAAATTAATCCTCAAAACAGGCAGGTACTAGTATCATGCCCATTTCAGAGAAAAGGAAACTGATACACAGATGGGATACACGCTTTGCCCAGATTTAAACAGTTGGGAAGTGGCATATTTTGTTCTAAAACCAATACTGAATACAATGTAATCATTATTTGATGATTCAGAAAGGAATAGAATATTTAGTCCCAAATACAGACTCTTTCTGAAGCTAAATCATGACTGTACAAAAATGTAGACACCACACAGGCGCAGATGTCCCAAATCTCCCCATGAGAAATTGCTTTGCATTTTCTGAGAGTGCTGAGATGCAAACCTCATCAGGATGGGGGCAAGTGACAAGGTTCTGATTTCAAAACAATGGACTTTCTGAATTCATAAGACTGAGAATCACAGTGTAACAAGAAGTTGATTTAGTCATTATCAAATTATTTTCACATCTCATCTTCTAAAAAGTTTTAAATAAAAAATATCCTGTTTTCTCCCCCACGTTCCCATAAATGAGGCAAAATTTAAAAATACATATTCTGTGTAAACACATAAAATGTTATTCTAGTAAACTTAAGCTATTGTCCAACCTACAAAATACTCAAGTGGAAAATGGGGTGATTGTGAGCTAGCCCCAAACTCTGAAAATTAAACTCATAAACACATAGTAGGAGAGATTAAGACAGTGACAAACAAAAAGAGCAAAATCTTCCAAGCAAAAGTAGAAAGCAATATTGGAAAATCAAAGGACAACTGGACTAAATGCAAGGAAAGCTGTGGCCTAATCAATGGTATTAACATAATCCAAAGAAAGAATGTGTAAACAGCTACAGCTGGAGAATGGTAGTGTGGAGTAGAGAAAAGAGAGGCCCTAAGAGCAAGCGTTTGGCAGTGTTCATCAGCCATGCTGACCATAAAGGGAGCCCTGAGCAGCTGCTACGAACCATCTGGTTGCTGGGCAAGAATAACTATTTGGCAGAGGTGGCTCCAACAGGCCATCACTACTTGATGGTAAAGATGGCAATGATGATAATAATGACAACAACTTGTATTGTGCAGTAAACTTTTTGCCGGGCATAACATTAGGCCTTTAACATACATCAATTCACTTAACTCTTAGACAAAACCAGTGAGATATTATCCCTATTTTATAGACAAGGAAGATGAGGCTCACAGAAGCTAAGAAACTTGCCCAAGGTCACTTCGTAAGTGACAGAGCCATAATTTGAACCGAGATATGAATCTATATACCTATAACTCTACATGCCTATAAAGATGGCTGAGAGAAATTAAAGGAGACCTAAATACACACTATGTTCATAGATCAAATGACTTAATATTGTTACTTGTGAATTTCTCCCCAACTGGTCTTCTTTTCTTTGAGACAGGTTCTCACTCTGTCCCCCAGGCTGTAGTGCAGTGGCACAATCTCAGCTCACTGCAACCTCTGCTTCCCAGGTTTAAGCAGTACCCCCATGTCAGCCTCCCAAGTAGCCTGGACTAGAGGTGTGTGTTTTTTGTAGAGACAGGGTTTTGCCATGTTGTCCAGATTGGTCTTGAACTCCTGGGCTCAAGCGATCCACCCACCTTGGCTTCCCAAAGTGTTGGGATTACAGGTGTGAGCCACTGCGTCCAGCCTCCCAACTGATTTTTAGACTCAACACAATTACAATCAAAATCATGGCAAACATTTTTATAGAAACTGATAAACTGATTTAAAAACGTACATGGAAATATAAAGGAACAGACTAGCCAAAACAATTATGTAAAAGGACAAAACTGGAACTCACATTACCTGATTGAAACATTTAAGGCTATCATCATCAAGATGGTGTGGTAATGGCATAAAATTAAACACATGGGTCAACGGAACTGAACAGGGTCTAGGCAGACCCAGCAATACAGGGTCAACAGATTCTTCACAGAGGTGCCAAGGTAATTCAATGGAAAAAAAGACACTCTTTTCAACAAATAGTGCTGGAACAACTAGACATTCATACATAACTAGCATATGTACCTAGCATCATACACAAAAGTTAATTCAAAACAAACCACAGTCCTAAATGTAAGGGATAAAACTGTAAGACTTCTAGAAAAAAAATGTAGGTGCATATCTTTATAATCTTGAGTTAGGCAACAACTTCTTAGACATGACATCAAAAGCACGAACCACAAAAGAAAAAAATTGGTAAGCTGGACTTCATCCCAGTAAAACTTTTTTGCTGGTCAAAATATAATTCCTATTACTCCCAATTCCATGCACACTATGGCTTCTCATATTGCTTTTCTGATAGAAAAAAAATGTACTAGTCTTTTATCCAACATGAACGTCCAATCCACTTGGCTGTTGAATTCTTTTCACTATATGTTAATAAACTGAAGTTCTGGTTTACGCATCAGGCACCTCGGAGTTTGTTTACCTAGAAAGGGTGAGTCTCCCTGGGCTAAGAACCAGACCCTGAGCTATGATGACTTCATCCAAGTAACACCTCAATGACTTCTGGCCCACCTACCCAAGCCCTAACAAAGTCCCACAACTGTTTGTTATCGTTTCTTTTGAAACCAGTACTTTGTTTAAAAAAAAAAAAAAAAAATCAACTGAGATTGTCCGTGCTGCTACTTTTTTCTCAAAAATACAGAAGTCTACGGGACTTGTTAATATTTGCTATTAAATACTCCAGCAAAAAAGTTTGAGGACAAAAAGGGTTGAGAGACATGAAACATGAATAGTTTGAAATAAAAACAAACCATAGCAATGCATTAATAAAACCTAATAGAGTGGGGAAAAAAGCATAAAATTCATGTTTTACATTCTTATTTTTAAAATCATGGAGAAGAAAAAAAAGATCTACCATTTACCTAATATGTTGTGACTGTTTCCTAAATGAAAATAATAAAGTTATCCACAATTGAGCTGAACCAACATTTCTTCAATAAAGAAAACTATGGACGTGGCTACTTAAATTCAGCATAGAATATTCTATTTACTTTTTGCTATTCAAATTAAATTTGATTTCCCATAACTAGTAAGATGTATTCTACAATTTGTTTTCCTGCAGTAAGCTTCAACTGAAAGGTTAAAATAAATGAACCAGTGAAACTTTTATAATCAGCAGATGGAGCACAAGCTAATAATAGAAACTAGACAACATTTCCTCCCACCTGCTGGTATTCTGTGTTTATCAGTCAGTGATAACTTCATTAATTTGTGGATAATGGGTAGTGAGCAAATTTGTTGCATGAGTCTGGTGTAAGTCTGGTTTATACTGGACTGCCTAATGTGAATCCCACAGTGCTGTGCAGCCTCCCTCATCACCCACAGTGCCCTCCATGGTCGTCTGTAATGTCAAATCACCCAGCATCTGATGGCAAAGGGAACAGCTGGGAGGCAGGATTGTGTGAGGACTCTACACTATTGACTCACTCCTCCCAAACCTCCCCACCCTCTCTTGAAAGGCACTCATCCCTCTTCTGCCCTATGATCTGCTTCTCGGTGCTCTCCCTTAAGCTTCCAAGATACTACCGCACCCCAAATTCTTTCTCTGTCTCCCACCCCAAAGTAAATCTCATCAGTCACAAAGTATTCAAGGAATGGGTTTGGTATCAGGGAACAAATCTCAACTGCCCCTCCCTGAGTGAGGCATAACTTCTGAATGCTCCAAGCATCTTTTTCTATCAGGGCATCAGTCAGGGTGCTAGCTAGAGTCTCAGGGGTATACAAATCTTTCAAACACTATTAAACAACCTTATTTCACAACCTAACCATTTGAGTGGTAGCATAAATTAAATTTCATAATGAATATTGCCATCTGATTATATTTTTATATAGTCAAACATTAGAAACCAAAGAAATTAGAGCCTGCAATATACTATCCCTCATAGTTCTACTTGAAAGAAAAAATGCAAAGCATTAAAATATTTAACGAATTTTTGGCTGATGCCTGCACACATTTAATTTAATCTCCCACCTTCCACATAGATCACTGATAAAATCATAGTAAATGTAACCATTCATGATTCATTCTGTGGCAAGATACTCAATAAAGCTTAATTACATTTACCACCTTGAAGCAGGACAAGAGACTGGTATATTTTAGACAGATTTTTAATCACAAGAGTATAACTTTTAAATAATCTTCTTTCTGCTTCATTTTCCCCTAAGAAATTATATGAGCAACTTAAATTTTGACACGCAAATTTTCAGGAATTTTAAATATAGCATTTTTACCTATTGGTATTACTTTATTATTTTTGTCTTCTAGTAGCACTAAGTGTGCTAGCCTATAGAAAATAAAAGGATGACAAACTGTACTTTCAGGAAACAGACAAAGAGTACATTTTAGTTATAATATTAATACATTTATGGGCCAGGTGCAGTGGCTCACACTTGTAATCCCAGCACTTTGGGAGGCCAAGGCAGAAGGACTGCTTGAAGCCAGAAGTTCCAGACCAGCCTGGACAACACAGCAAGACCCCACCTCTACAAAAAATTACCCAGGCATGGTGACGTTCTAGCTACTTGGAAGGCTGAGATGAAAAGATCACTTGAGCCCTGAAGTTCAAAGCTGCAGTGAGCTATGACTGTGCCACTGCATTCCAGCTTGGGTGACAGAGCAAGACTCCCATATCTTAAAAATATATGTATTATTATATATATATATGTGTGTGCGTGTGTATGTATATCTATACACAACATGATACCACCCCTTCCAGAAATGGTGGCATTTTATAGTAATACACTGAGACTATGTCAGTTATTCATTACACATCCAACTTTAAACATCTTAATTCTAAGGAGTTTCTTGTTCAACCATGTGTAAAAGTTTGTATATTCTATGTAAAAACCCTTATGTTCCTACCTTTTAAGAACCTAATAATTTACAAATCCCCTTCTGAAATATGTGATCATATTTGCAAATCCCCTTCTGAAATATGTGATATGTTAAAGCAGTGAGGGACATCAGATGTAACAAAATGCAAACTACACACGACATACACTAAACTCCCACCACCCCTACCAAAATTAAAAGGCAAATGATTTGTTCAAGGTCTCACAGATTAAAAAAAAAAAAAAGCAGCATCAGGATAACTCCAGGTACATGTGTTTTATTCCTCCTGCTACATCATGTTCTCTTCATTAAAAAGAACAAGACACAGCCTCCTTTCAGGCTAGAACACCTCAGGTTTTCAAGGAGTTCTCTGACAAGCAAAAAGCCTGGGAGAAAAGTACTGGGTCCCTGACAGTAGAGAAAGGAATAAGCCAGGAAAGTCTCTCAGCTGACACCAGGGAGGGATCCAGTGAAAAGCCAGGTCCTCTCCCCATGCTACCAGAAGGAAATGAGCCATGGATCCAGCGCTGGATTTTCTGACTCGAATGAAGTAAAACCTCAGGATGCTATAGTATCATCAATATTACACCTTGATTTCCTAAGAGAACATGTTAAGGAAATGTGCTATTATGAGGTCCATTTAAGTCCATTTAAAAAGAAACTTTGAAGCAAATCCATTTGTAAATTGGACACTATCTTTCATTTAAAATGGAGAAGAAAACAAACAAAACTTAAAGTTAACCCACAAGCTGATGATGAAACTGTGTCAGCCTTATTTTCCCATTTGCCTGGTAAACACATGGTGACCTGCCAAAGGTCTTTCTCATTTTCACCAGCCACAATCTGATACATCAATGCCAAGGTCACTTTGAAAACAAGAGAAAGCACTCACTTTTTTACTAACAGATAATGTGATAAGAAATATAAGCTCCTTGATAAGACAAAAATAGGCCAGGCACAGTGGTCCACATCTGTAATCCCAGCACTTTGGGAGGCCAAGGCAGGTAGATCACTTGAGGCCAAGAGTTTGAGACCAGCCTGGCCAATATGCTGAAACCCTGTCTCTACTAAAAATGCAAAAAAAAAAAAAAAAAAAAATTAGCCAGGCGTGGTGGAGCACACCTGCAGTCCCAGCTACTCAGGAGGCTGAGGCATGAGAATTGCTTGAACCCAGAAGGTGGTGATTGCAGTGAACTGAGATCACACCACTGTACTCCAGCCTGGGCGACAGAAAGACTCTGACTCAAAAAAAAAAAAAGAAAGAAAGAAAAAAGAAAATATTCTATGGTAACTGATATAAATCTAACAAAAATTCTTCACAGTTCTATAATATGGATAGCATGTCTTTTAAACAGCTTACTTAATTTTTTATTAGGCTTTATTAGGCTTTTCTTGTTGTTTGTTTGAAACTGAAATTACTCCCTTAAAAAGAAACTCAAATGTTTTTCTAGCTGCTAAAAAAAGACAGAAGTGAAAGAAATATCTTCATCAGGTCATAACTCATTCTAATTAAGATGAAAATTTACTAATAAATCTAAAATAAAATTTTTCAGAAAAACATCTAAAAATAGTAAACCTGAAACATAAACTGTATTCTATAGGAGGATAAAACATCCTGAGGTAAATGTTATAAGGGGTGAAATATTTCAAATAAGAGATCTAAACTAAGATTTACTTGCCAATAAAACAGTTTTTAATATTCTGAAACATTTGTGCTAAATAAAGTAGACAAACGTTTTAAATGTGGGACATTATTGAAAAATCTCAAATTCTGCTGTAAAACACTGGAATGAAACAGTCTTGAATATCAAACCTCAGAATATGCTACCATATTACAACTCCAGATGCAAATATTCTCATTTAAAATGTCCACTTACAAAGCAAATACTTTTTAAAATTCGATGTTAATATACTTAATTCTTATGCTATTTATTAAGAAATACAAATTTGCCTAAAAAAAACTACAAAGAAATACTAAAAATATTCCAGTTCTTTTACCTACCAACAGTTACTCTTTTACAATACGAATAAAACACGTATAAATAATAAAACTAGTTTCCTACTATTTAAAAAGCAATTAAAATATAAATTTGAGATACACTTTTCAGAAAAACATTCTTTTAAGCTGGCCAACTGTCAGAAAAACAGTTCTTAATGGATAATTGCTATAGGAAAGGAGGGGAAACGAAAATTCAAAAATGAGATGGTGTTTTTGTGGTTGCTCCTTAATATTTTGCTATTTGTTTTTACAGGTCTATTCCTTCTGTGGAAATTTTTCTAATCCATTATACTAGAGTTTCATTATGATGCTGTTCTTTGGAATTCAAGATTATATGACCCAAGAAATTAAAACTTCAATCATTAAGAACCTTATAGGTATTAAAACAGACCTATCTTATTTTAAGCATGAGAAAAAAAAAGTTACCACGTAGTCGAATAAATAAAAATCTGTATCTTTCATTACTCATTTAAAGAAATTACTAAGTCTACACATGCTTTTTGTATTACTAACTCAAAAATACATTGATTCTCAAAGAGAAAATAAAAACAAGAATGCAGTAATTGTGAAGGTCTCAATATACAGACAAAACTACACATTATTAATTATATAAACAAATATAGGTTCACATAATGAAGACATATTTCTAAATTATTTCATTTTTAAATACAAAATTCATGTATGTGGAAAATGAGCAAAGAAAACAAACTATTTCACTTTGTTAAGTTCTACCATTACACAAGGCATTTTTGTATGAAATATGATGCTATTGCTCACTAAATAAATTAAAAAAAAAAAACACTCTTTGATCAAAATCCTTCCACAAATGGAAGGACTGAGAGAATGACAGAAGGCTTCTACTTGGGGATGTTGCTGCATTAAAAATTAGCAGACACCGTCCTGGTGACAGAAATAGCACCTGCCACTAACAGTCCTGCAGAGCAGGATCTAACCTCCTAATAAGTCTATGACAGACCAAAGAAAACACTTAATTTGAGGCATCTCTTTTTCCACCCTGTTCACAATGCAGCAGTTTCCTTCAACAGCATTTGTCACAGCAAGTTACAGCTGTGCTTTCAGAAAAGAAAAGCCTAATTGCACCATGCCACAGAACTATTAAAAGCAAGCCCTGAAAAATGAAAATGAACTCTCTACTCTTAAGATGTTTGGCAGAAGACTCCAAAGGTAACTCTAGAGGTATATTTGGTCAAAAATAACTAACAGTATCTTTAAAGTTTAATTGCTGAATCAAAATATTATTGAACAAAAACAGTTAGAGGCATAATGTATGCTGAAAGCTTTTATCTGTTTGTTCAGTGGTACTCCCACTATGTTCCAAAATGATTTGAAGTCACTTACAAAATTACAGCAAGATAAATGAGAGGCAGGATGGTGGCAGAGACAGCACAGTGTAGGTGAGACATGAGGGGGCAAAGGCTGCAGAGCTACACAGCCGAGGTTAGAATCACTGCTCTGCCACTCACTATAATCCAGGTGTGGCCTTGGCCAAGTCACTTATCCCCTCTGTGCACCCAATTCCTCATCCATAAAATAAAAATTATAATGCTTACTTCATGGGGTTATTATGCAGATTAATTTAACATATACAAAGCATTTAGAACAGTATCTGGCAAGCAGAAAGTTTTATAGAAACATTAGCCTGAAAGAGAAAAGTAGGGAGGAGAATAGGGTATGAATAGAAAATGGAGCTATAAATAAGGCCAATGCACATAGCTTCCTATAATGTGCAGTATATATAAGACTTGTTTTTCTTTTATTCATAGTTGCCTGTCACACCAAGGTATACAAACACAAGTTTTAAATTTGAGGCATTTATAACCACTTTATTTTTACAGGGCAGGACAGCTTTAGTATATCATGTGTACATTGAGCAAGTTAATTAAGCACTGTATTTACCTAGCTCGAGTTTGTCATCTTTTTCCAAAAAGGATTATGACCAATTCAAGCAATTTTTAAATCACAGAAGTACTCCGCTTTTAGAACTGGGTGAAAGGTCTGTGCACATGCCCTTTAAAGATGATCCTCACAAAGAGATATGGAAGATGCCTCTGAAGCCCAAGTCCCAGCATCTCTGCCTCCCCTAAGTTCAGAGCTTGAGCCATTTCAGAGGACACCAGGAGTGCAACTAAGGTTAAACTAGAACAGCTGACCCTGAAAGTAGATTATAAAATATTGTAAACATCTGGTTTCCCACTGTAATTTAAATATTTTAGCCAATAATGACACAAACAATATCAACTATATTAAATGAAAAACACTGCAAGACTATTAAATAAAATGTGTTTTAATCTACTATTAGCAAATATTTGCTAGCATCTAAATAGACATTAGGCATTCAGGACACAAAGATGATTTCATACAATTTGGGTATTTGATAACAAAATGATGAAACATCACGGTCTCATTCCCTGACTCTGAAGAAAAGTAAGACTGAGTAATTTATTCTGCTTTTCTTTCTTCCTCCACTTTCCATGAGATTTTAGGGTTCTAGCAATAAATGTCTGTACAGAGCATCTCTGATCAAAGAGGCAACTTTAGGGTAGAAAAATAAACACCGTGAAGGGAGTACTCCCTCAATCTCATTAATATCACAATCTCTCCCCTAAAACTGCCTGCTGACTTAATTCCAATTTTATATCCCCCTTGACTGAAGTCGGTTCAGTAACATGAGGTAAACTCAAAGTTACAGGGGTTAATCAGCTGATGAAAATTTTAAGAACCTTGACTGCTTACCTGATATTTTTTTCTCTTCCTGTAGCGCCAAACTAATGCAAAAAGTACTTCAATACTCTTTGAGGAGAACAGTGAGACCTGTTTCTATAGCCTGTTTAATACTCCCTTTTTTGCACATAGGAGAGGCTTCATCCACTTCATGCAGATTCAGCAAATAAAGAGATTTAGCAGAGCACCCAAAAGCTGTGGCATGTGTAAGCACACTTATATTTGTCCCTAATGTATTATTATAGGCCTATGGTTCAATTGCATAGCAACAGCACTCTTCTGTAATTGTTCTGGTTGCTTATTACAAGCATCCTTGCAGTTCATTAACAAGTCTTATCTATGAAATAAACAGTACCAAAGGAATCCCCTATTGCATACAGGACTGAGGTGATGGTAGTTAGCAGGAGACACTCAACAAGCCTCAAAGTTCACAGTCTGGTTGGTCTATGTTTCCCTTAATTTCAAATTTCCTATGTTCATAAATATATTCTAAGTAAAAGGAGAAAGCTATTTTAAATAGGCTGATTTTTTTTTTTTTTTTTTTGCTTTTTGTATGCTCTTCAGAATATTCCTACCATATATAAAGTACAGCTTGATTTATTTTTAAAATTCTCTCCTTCATAGTCTTTGCTAGATTACAATTTCACAATGTTCCAAATCCAAGTACAAATGCAGCCTCTGTGAGACCTGGTCAGAGAACTCACCTACCAAGGAATGCCCAGACTCTTGACCCATGGAAATAGTGAGATAATAAATGGGTGTAGCTTTAAGCCACTTACACACACACACACACACACATAAATATTTTTTAAATTAAATTAAATAGTTTTTTTATGAGATATCATAAATATTTTTTTAATGAGGAGGGAAAAAGAGAGGACTAAAAATACTTATTAAAAAAACTAACAAGAACTATTACTTTTCACTCTGGCATCTCCCTTTCTAGCGTCTCTTCAGATAACCTTACTGATCTAATATTATAATTTTCTTAAATGAACAAGAATAGAAATAGTTCTATTAATAAAAGCAACTTGGCCATACGCAGTGGCTCAAGTCTGTAATCCCAGCACTTTGGGAGGCCGAGACGGGCGGATCACGACGTCTCCTAGAGACCATCTTGGCTAACACAGTGAAACCCCATCTCTACTAAAAAATACAAAAAAAAAAAAAACTAGCCGGACAAGGTGGCGGGCACCTGTAGTCCCAGCTACTCGGGAGGCTGAGGCAGGAGAATGGCATAAACCTGGGAGGCAGAGCTTGCAGTGAGCTGAGATCCGGCCACTGTACCCCAGCCTGGGTGACAGAGCGAGACTCCATCTCAAAAAAATAAAAATAAAAAATAAAAAAATAAAAATAAAAGCAACTTCACAACTTAAATCAACTAAGAAAATAACATAGCCTTTCTAAAACAATCTAAGGGCCATATGACTTTATCTTACTTTTCAGATGAAGAAGACAAAAGATGTTCATAAGATATGCAGGTTGGATGTTTGGGAAGCAATTTATGAAAATAAAACTTTTGATGGGACACTGTGGGGAAAAAAAATGTCTTCTTTTGTTTGGTTTCAATAGCTTTAGCATTTTATTACAAAACTCTATGGCAAAATATCAAGTCATATTTCCTTTGAGTATTTTCTCCCTTTTTATTCAAAACAGTATATAATTAGCCAAACGTCATACTTCATTTTTTATGAAATCATATTTTTATGTATTAAAGGAAATAGTGATGATTTTTCTAAAGGTTGCAGACACCATCTCTGGTCTCCATTATGATAAACCAATACAGCAATGGTTGTGCTACCTGCTATTTTAACTTAAAGTTCTAAAAATTTCTGCGGCAAGCAGAATAATAGTTCCCCAAAGATGTCTGTATCCTAATCTCAGAACCCGTGAATACGTTACCCTAGGTGGCAAATGGGACTTTGCAAATATGATTAAGTTAAGGATCTTGAGACGGGAAGACTATCCTGGATTATCCAGGTGGACTCAATGTAATCATAAGGGTTATCAAAAGAGGGAGGTGGGGAATCAGAGTGACAGAAGACGGGAAAATGAAGCAGTGGTAGAAGTGATGTGGCCATGAGCCAAGGAATGAAGCCTGTCTCTAGAAACCTGAAAAGGCAAGGAAATGAATGTCCCACAACAATGTCCAGAAGGAACACAATTTTGCTGATACCTGTAAGGTCCATTTTGAACTAATGACCTCCAGAACTGTAAGGTAATACGTTTGTGTTGTTTCAGCTACTCAGTTTGTGATTATTTGTTATAGCAACAATAGAAATCTAATACAATTTCCTTCTGGGGAAAAAATGCCAATTTTTTAAAAAAAGCAAGGACCGCTGCTATCATAAAGGGAAGGAGGGAAAGCAAGGGGAAAACTAAGGATCAGAAGGAAAGGTTTCTGTCTCCTGGAGTCTCAGCAAAGGAAACACAGGTGTATACATAACATGGGTAAATGCATACTGTTTTTACCTTTTTTTTTTTCTTTTTTTTTGAGATGGAGTCTCGCTCTGTCACCCAGGCTAGAGTGCAGTGGCACAATCTCGACTCATTGTAAGCTCTGCCTCCTGGGTTCACGACATTCTCCTGTCTCAGCCTCCTGAGTAGCTGGGACTACAGGCGCCCGCCACCACGCCTTGCTAATTTTTTGTATTTTTAGTAGAGATGGAGTTTCACCGTGTTAGCCAGGATGGTCTCGATCTCCTGACCTCATGATCCGCCTGCCTCAGTCCCCCAAAGTGTTGGGATTACAGGCTTGAGCCACCACGCCTGGCCTGTATCTTTTATTATAATAGATTGATCCGCGACGGCATGATAAGTCATAAGACAGACCAAATGGAACAATAATCATTAACCTTTTCCATAGTAAACACCCCTTTTACTCCATCTCATGCTCCATCCTTCATAGCTCCAATGATTTGAAGAGTGTGTCATCTCCCAAATGAACTAAACATAATAAATAATAATTGATTTTCCTTTTTAATAAGTATAAGACATACTACATTGTCAGTCAGATATATGCTGATCAACATAAAATTCACAGTAAGTTAATATAACTTCAGCCAAAAACAATATTCTGGCCAACTTTATTTGGGATGTTTTTGGAATACAGAAAAGGGTTCTGATCCCAAAGGTTTCAAAGTACTCTGATATGTAACCAATGTCATAGAGCAATACTATTACCTTTTAGTGAACTGCATATTTTCCATAGGAACTGGTTTCCTACCACCCCTGCCAACTGCTTTTTGCAAATTGCTGAATAAGAAAGCTTTTACTCTGATGAATAATGCATGTATACACTTAGCACTGGGTCTGACCCTGGGTCATCATTCAATCAATGTTCGTCCATTTTTCCCACCTTTACCCTTACTGACTTTTCCATCTTCAGAAAAAAATACCACAGCAAGGTCTTGTTTATCTATACCAAGGATGACAAGTCTGGTAATGCAACTAAAACACTTCTTTCAAACCAGTTCAGAAATTCCAAATTCCTAATCTCCAAAATGCAGCTGTCAGCACCAGAAATATTGTTCTGATACATTTTATTGTTTCTCAAAATAATTCACAACATCCATCAGAAGTATATTTGAGCTCTGGCATGGCTACAACATCTACCAGAGAGGAGAAAGAGATGGCAAACGGGGAAAAGCCGCAAAGGAAAAACATCAATCTCTGAACTTCCAGGGTACGCTGTTCCTCAACAAGGTTTGCAGATAAAACAGCTCAATGCATTAAAACATCACTACTTCTATCCTGGCTAACATAGTGAAACCCCGTCTCTACTAAAAATACAAAAAATTAGCCGGGCATGGTGGCGGGCGCCTGTAGTCCCAGCTACTCGGGAGGCTGAGGCAGGAGAATGGCCTGAGCCCCGGAGGTGGAGCTTGCAGTGAGCCGAGATCGCGCCACTGCACTCCAGCCTGGGCGACAGTGAGACTCTCAAAAAAAAATAAAATAAAATAAAAAATTCACTACTTGTAACTTAAAAGTTCTAGAAATTACACAGAGATTTCTCATAATTTCAGTAGTTCTCTTAAGTTTCAGAACATCCATTTTACTTAGGGAAATTATACACAATGGCATACATTGATTAATTATAATTAAGAAAAAAGTAATTTATTAGGCCTCTTCATCCTTGTTTGAACTTAGGGAGTTTTAATAACAAAATGTCTCTAACCATATAATCAGAAACACTTTCTTTAAAAATTCAATTATTTAAAGGCAACATTAGAAAATAGCTTAGTATAAGCAAAAGGACAAGAAATATTTATATACTTTATTAAAATGTATAAAAAATTAACAGGTACTAAAATAACATTTATAGAGCCCTGCTATGTGTCAGCCACTCTGCAAGGGTTGGGTTAATATTGCAATGAACAAAATGGACACTGTCCTTGCCTTCAATGTTTACTGGCCATTGTTAGTTCTTCTCTTATGAACTGCCCATTGAAGTCTCTGGTCTGTTTTTCTACTGAAGAGAGAATAGCTTTTCTTGTTGATTTATATAAGCATTCATATATTAAGGATAGTAGCATTTTGTCATAAATAAAACTCAAATAAATAAAATCCAAACAATTATTGAAACAAGTCATAAAATAATTCTGAACCGTGAGTAATTTACTTAAAATTTATCATAGCTACTACTGCCTCACATTCAAGAATATCTGCAACCTCAACAGGCAGTATGGCAAGATGGTTAAGAGCATAGGCTCTAGAAACAGATGGCCTGGTTTAGAATCCCAGCTCTGCTATTTTCAAATTGTAACCTTGGGCAAGTTATTTAACCACTATGTGATTCAATTATAGCAACTGCAAAATAAGGATACTTTAAGTACCTACTTCAAGTCATTGCTTTGAGGACAACATAATTCACAGAAAACACTTATACTATGCTTGGAAAGCAGTGTACATGTTCTGTAAGTGTTACCTGTTTTCAGAGGTATGCTAGAGCTAACTCATAACAACTTGAGAGTGGATTCTTGAATTTCCAGAATTGTGTTAGCCAATTGTTAAACAAAGCCATCATTAAAAATTAAATTACATCAGCCTTCAATTAAATAAATTACACCAACAACAAAGATAATAAATATTCAAAACTCATCACTTAACTAATTACATTTACTATTATCTTTGCACGAGTTTATTTACATCTAGTCCATCTGTATAGTGGAAATACTATGTGATATAGATATGTCACTGCATATCTCTTCCCAACTCTGCACTTAGTGACATCAACTTGGTCACCTGAAATCAGCCATAGTAAAAGTATTCACACCAGAAAATGAACAAATGCTATAAATCAAGACTTTTCCCCCAAATAGCTGGTTGCCAAATACTCACCAGTACGTTACTGCCTATTATTATAGTGATTATTACAACAAATTATCTCTAATTTCTTTCACTTTTAGTTTTTTTTCACAGAAAAAAAAGAAAGGGTGACAAATCTAAATGTTAGTTATCTTTACTACTTCTCCCTATATGTTGCTATGTACACAAACTTGACTGCCAAGCTGAGATTTCCTTTCAAACCCGTGTCCCTAAAGGACCACATACCTTTGCCTACAACTACACCAGATGGCGGCCTTGCCTCTTCCAAACTGCTAAGGCCCAACAGATTCAGTATTCTTTTAAAATAACAAAGCCAATCTGCTAAGGTTCAATATGGAAGCCACCTTAAGGAGATAAAAGCTAAGTGCCAAACTGTCATCAGATACAGTCCACACATCTCTTAAAATTGTTTTGACCTTCTGACATTACTTAGTAACTCAAGTCAATATCAAACAGGCCCACAGTCACTCTAGCTGAAACACAAATATTAACTTTCAAAATAATGGTCAGGTACTCCAATTGTTCACGGCATGTCTTCTGTTGGGATCTAGTGCAATACATGGCATAAATGTGTGCAAAGGGATCAGCTAAATACTTCGATTCAAGTCAAATGTGTGGCAATGTTTACACAGCACAGAATGAAACTTGCAAGGGAGCAAGCTGGTTGGGCCCTCAAGACTCAACCTATGTGTTCAGGACCAGGAGGTAGAAGTATACTGCATATGTCTGGGAGCTTAAAGATTACAAGGACTCTCTCTGAGCAGCATGATTAAGTGGAAAAAGCATTAAACCAGAAATGAGAATACCTGGGCTCCAGCTCCAACTCTAGTACTAACTAGTTCTATGAGTTGAATATCTCTGAACCTAATTCTTCTCAGAAAAAAAATGCAGGAGCTAAATTATACGATCTTGGCATCATTATTCTGCCCTATTATTATTCAGAATAAATGTACTGTCACTACAAAAAGAATCTTTCTTCTCTGGTTGCCCTATGATAACAGTTTTACTAAACTGATCCAAATTTAAATATCACATAGGAACATTCACATTAGTAGAAAAATATAGAAATCCGACCTATCATGTCTTAATTCTCCAGCTACAACCCAACTTTATTATTTTTAGGGTTAGCCTAACGCAAAGGCAAACACATGAACTCAAACTATACTTTTTTCCCTGCTATACCATCACCAAGCTCAGCCCAGAGCTTCCATCCAAGTCTTCCATCAAAGACTTTCATTGAAGTCTTTAATACACACTTTATCCACATGTTTATTAAGAGAGATGTGGATAGAGAGTATATTAAAGACTTTGCAGATTACAAGCCCACAACATTTCTATAGTCTACCGAATTCTAAAGAAAATTCATGCAAATTTTATGTACATATGAGTCTTATTTAAAGAGAAAAGGAGGATATTCTACCTCTGGGCACGATACTAACAGAGACGGGATTTATTCTCCACTATAAATAACTAAATATACAGACACAAATTTATGAAATCGCAGTTTTGGGGCATTAAACAACAGGCAGCACAGGGGAGTGTCAACTCTGAGAAAAGAGAAATAGACAAGGTGAATCCTACTATTACCCTCAGCTTACTGCCTGGAGAGTTTCCAGGATACAGTACAGGAAGAAGAAACTGGGGAGGGGATAAGACGCAAGGGGAGGCAGCAGTTCTCCCTCATGTAAAGAGACAGTTCATCTGAGGAGGTCAAGACAATTAGAATTTGCAGAGCAGAGAACCAAAAGAGACTGCACAAAAGCAAATCCCAGAGATCTGCAAGCGGTTGCATTCTTACCTGAGTACTATGTATATGTGTATAAGGAAACTATATGAAGCCAGGTGAAGAACCATCAGAAAGGAGTAGAAAGAATCAAGAGTATTGCCTCTGAAGTAAAAAGCAAAAGTTCATAGCAACAAAAATTTCCCAGATCCTCAAATAAATTATTAAAATGGTAGAATAGGTAACATTAAATTTCCTGTTACCTGAAGTTGCTATATATGTGCTGACCCTAGCAGTATACCTCTAGACCTTTTATATTTAGAGGTTCTAGAACTATATACAGCCACTTTAAAAAAAAAAAGCTACGCTATCATTTATTTATTTATTATTTTATTTATTTATTTATTTATTTATTTATTTATTTTTGAGAAGGAGTCTCGTTCTGTCACCCAGGCTGGAGTGCAGTGGCACAATCTTGCTTACTGCAAGCTCCGAATTCCGAGTTCAAGGAGAATCCTCCTGCCTCAGCCTCCTAAGTAGCTGGGAGTACAGGTGCCTGCTACCATGCCTGGGTAATTATTTTTGTATTTTTAGTAGAGACAGGGTTTTGCCATTTTGGCCAGGCTGGTCTCCAACTCCTGGCCTCAAGTGATCCACCTGCCTGGACCTCCCAACAAAGTGCTGGGATTACAGGTGGTGAGCCTACACTATCTCTAAAGTAAACAAAGAACACCCTGGGACAACACTATTCTCTGAGTTCCCAACAAATGTCTAAGTAAGTCTGGCCATAAATTTTGCTATTGTTGTGTAAAGGCACACTCCTATTCTGAGCCTCCCCTCGGTATTTCTGCTCCACATGTTCCAGCACTATGTTATTGTATCTAAATTGAATCTTTTCTCCCTAGAATTTCTTTTGTCCTTCACTATGGAAACAGTTCATTTTGCCTATCTTCTGCCTAAAGAAATTATATAGCATGAAGTACGGTAATTTGCATAATTTTGTTTTTTGTTTGAGACGGACTCTCGCTCTATTGGCAGGCTAGAGTGCAGTGGCGCAATCTCAGCTCACTGCAACCTCCACCTCCCGGATTCAAGCAATTCTCCTGCCTCAGCCTCCCTAGTAGCTGGGACTACAGGTGCACGCCACCACGCCCAGCTAATTTTTGTATTTTTATTAGAGACGGGGTTTCACCATGTTGGCCAGGATGGTCTCGATCTCTTGACCTCGTGATCCGCCTGCCTCGGACTCCCAAACTGCTGGGATTACAGGGGTGAGCCACTGCGCCCAGCCTGTATAATTCTTGAAAATTACAAAACTTACTTCAAACTTCATCTGCTTGGCAGTTTTTAAATTGCTGGGAGAAAATTAGTGAAGGTAGTGTACTTGACTGGAACTATTATCTAGAGTTAGCTTGGTTAAGAAACTGAATTCAGAAAATCTTAAAAGCCCAAAACCCTCAGTAGAAATTCATTCAACCTTTTTAGAAAAAATAATTATTGAGTATTTACAATATGCCAAGCACCATGATAAAAAGCAGAGGTATTAAAAAGACTTACATTAAAAAAATGTTTTCTGTAGTTTTCTAACTTGCTTTTAAAAACATCAAAAGTATTCCATCTTCTGTTTTTATAAACAAATATGCAACTTGCTTTTCTCTAATATCCCTACTATTTCCATATCATCTCTTAGTATCAGGTATTTCCTTACAACTGTGGGGTTAATTTCTATTACAATTTTCAGAAAAAGAAGTTGTACTATACAGTACTTTACTAAAATTTCTTTATCCCTGCTGTTGGAGAATTAGAACTATGAAACAAGATAATGAGTACAGAACACACTAGGCTCACGAGGTAAAGAATTTAAGAAAGCGGCTCTAGAGTACTTTATTTGTACTGCATATACAGCACCTTAATTGCCCCATGACAAACCGTGCTGGTTTTCCCCAACAGACTGAGATCTCCTAAAGGAAAGCAACACCATGTTTTTTCATCTTTGTATATGCCATGGCACTCAATAACATTATATATAATTTATTAAATAAATGAATGAAAAAAGTAAAGTTAGATAAGGAACAAAACAAATGGATCCTCTGGCTTAAGATGGCACTTGTTAGGGACCAATATTACACACGTCTGACTTATTCAAAGCAGTGTCTTCTCATCCCACTGTGCTTTGCCTAGGAAGACAGCCTGCAAGTGATCAAATCAGACACTGAAAATAATAGCGAGGGCCATTATGGCCCACCTCAGCCATAAATGACCACACAAACAATAAGTCTGTAAATTGTTTATGAAAGTACCAGATGGTCTATTAAGTCAATGTCACTTAATGCCCACAATGTTGCTTATAAATTATACCTGTCAGAATCACATGGAAGAAGCTTTTCTCAAAAACTGGCAATATTTTCTATGCATGAAAATATTTAATAATTTTATTCTTTTAAACTTTCTACTTTATTTGTGGTGGTATTTATGTTTATTACAGAAGTAATACATATCTGTTTTAAAATGTCAAATTCAGAGATGAAAAGAAAACTTGTTCTTGGGAGCTAACCACTCTTAAGTTTGGTTTCTCTATTTTCATAACTCTCTAAATTTGCATATAGAATTTTTTTTCTTTTTTTACAAGAATGCCAAACACATAATCATCTGTCTTTTAATTTTCCTTTAAACTATATGGCAGACATATTAGAAGTCAATACTTAGAGATTTAACTCGTATTACTTATTAGTTGCTTAACATTTGAGTATCAAAATTTATTCAACTATTCCCTACTCCTGATCATTCAGGATGTTTCCAGTATTCCGCTATTATAAACAATGTCACAATAAATATCTTTGCACTTAAATTCTACCTGCAGGAAAGATTCTGAAATACTAAAGGATCAAGGAGTAGATGTATCTTCAGCAGCATGCTTTCTTCAAAGACAGTAACAAGTCACACTCTCAAAAGCAGTGCAGGACAGCACTGTTTCCCCACGTTCTTGCCAGTGCTGGATGTCATAATAAATGCTTTTAGAAGATTGTAACAAGAAAAGTAGTCTCTAACTTTAAAAAACTATTCCTCGGATTTTTTTTTAATCCTTTAAATCTCTCTTTAGATTTGCCCACTGTCAAAAATGTATGTCCAATTAACCAATGGCCTGTGCTATAGAAATTCACTTATCAGTTCCAAATGACCAACTTGTAACACATTTTCTCTTAAAAATGCTGTTTAAGTGAAGGTTAGATCATCCAGGCTAATGTACAACTACATTTTTCATTTAAAAAATGGTAAAACAGGGCTGGGCGCAGTGGCTCTCACCTGTAATCCCAGCACTTTGGGAGGCCGAGGCGGGTAGATCACGAGGTCAGGAGTTCGAGACCAGCCTGACCAATATGGTGAAATCCCATCTCTACCAAAAATACAAAAATTAGCCAGGCATGGTGGTGTGTGCCTGTAATCCCAGCTACTCAGGAAGCTGAGAATCGCCTGAACCCAGAAGGCGGAGGTTGCAGTGACCTGAGATCATGCCACTGCTCTCCAGCCTGGGCAACAAAGCAAGACTCTGTCTCAAAAAAAATATTATCAATGTAAAACATTTATTGACATTTTGTAGTCAATCTAGAATAAAAATTGAATATAGAACGTTGGAGCTATAAAAAGCATATTTAATAAATATAAACAAACTGTAGGCATGTTTATATTAGAATCATGCTTTCCAAATCACATCCTTCCCAAGCATGCATTTACCTGCTGTTAGCATAGAGGGAACTGAGGACAGCCAGAAGAAAGAGAACTGAGCAGGGGAGGAAGAGTTGCAGGGAGTGTAAAATGTATGTGTGGAGACCCAAATGATAAGAAATGGAGTTGGGGCCGGGCGCGGTGGCTCAAGCCTGTAATCCCAGCACTTTGGGAGGCCGAGACGGGCGGATCACGAGGTCAGGAGATCGAGACCATCCTGGCTAACACGGTGAAACCCCGTCTCTACTAAAAAATACAAAAAACTAGCCGGGCGAGGTGGCGGGCGCCTGTAGTCCCAGCTACTCGGGAGGCTGAGGCAGGAGAATGGCGTAAACCCGGGGGGCGGAGCTTGCAGTGAGCTGAGATCCGGCCACTGCACTCCAGCCCGGGCGACAGAGCCAGACTCCGTCTCAAAAAAAAAAAAAAAAAAAAAAAAAAAAAAAAGAAATGGAGTTGGGCTACCATTCATTTAAAAGCTTCTGTCTCCCAAACTCTCAGAAACAGCATGAGATACGTTCCCTTTCCCTTCTTCACTGCACCTTTCCTTCTTTGTACCACACCCCCACCACCAATACACATACACAGAGACCTACCATATGCCCACATGAAGTGAGGGCAAATCAAACCTTTCATGCCTTCCACTGATGCTCCTACTCTCTAGCTGTGTTAGAACTGATGCACGTAGCATCACATTCTCCTTTATTCACTCCTGATCCAGAGCAGATGGGAAGGATCCAGATCCAGCATACTCTCAAAATGCAGGCCATGGGGAGGGGTGATGGCTGGGGTGGTCAGTGGCCTAGATCTGCCTGCCTGGAGCCTGGATCTTATAGTTAACTAGGAAACAGCCAGACAGCAATACACTAATCCAAGAGCTGCAGCCAAATTTTCAACGAACTCTTCAAGGTGGGAAATATTTTAGTTCCATGTTATAATGCCAACTTATATTAGTCTGAATCTATTTCTTAAAGCCCCAGAACACAGACAGCCTGCTGCATGCAATGTAGCATCACCAACATAATGCAAGGCCCTAAAACACAGAAACATCAATGGTAACACTGAAACCTCAGCATTCCACTTATTGCATGTAAAGAATAACACTGATACTTCTGTCTTTGCTATTGCTTCACTTTTTCCACTCATTTCTTCTAGATTCTTGCCCTTACTTTTCATTGACTTGGACATAGCCAGTGAAAGCAGCCCTTCTATACACCAGTGAGAAACAAAGGAGACTGAACAATGTGAAGAATTAATAATCAGGAGACCTCAGTTTAGAGCTTGCTTTTTCCTTTACTGACCCTCCTTTTCTGGACTTTAGTTTTCTTAAGGATAAAATGAAATAAGTGAAAAAATCAACATACTCAACGTTTACATCTTTTCCCTACAGGCAACTGTAATTCTCAAAGGCTGGGCAGGTGGAAGAGCAGAATCAGGGTTAGAAACAGAATTACCCAAGAGTAGTTCTAGAATTCTGTACCCTATAGTATCCTATAGTTCTGTTAATGGAGAGGAGGGGAAAGGTAGAATAAGAGAAGGGAAAAACAAATCTAGAAAGCTTCACTAATCCCCCAGAATGAAGTCACTTCAAAGCTGAAGACCACAAACCCTAGTCTTGAAGCTGTCGTTCCCCCAAGACTCAGAACACTGGTTTAAAAATCTTGAAGAAATGGCCAACCAGAAATAGCTTGTTCAAGTTCACTGCTAATGTGGAATTAAAAGTACTATGAAAAAAATCTTCCATTAACTGGAGATGGAAAAAGGAGCCTTGGAGGGGACAACATTTAGGCCTTTCCTGAAAACTGCATGTATATGGTGATCACTTAGCCAGCCAAACACAAAAGAAACACTGACCTAGACATGCAAGAACAACATATAGAGATAAAAATAGGTAACAACTTTAAAACTTCCCAAAAGAGGCCATTTGCACACACTCCAAGTTTACATAATATGAATACATGTAATGAGAGTAAAAACACTTTTAAAAGTGTGAGTTTCTTGCAAAGTTTGACTTCAATGTTACAGATAAATCTAACGCCCCAAAGTGCTCCTTGATTGAATACCATTAATAAATAATACAGTCTTGAAGCCTAGTCCAAGTAATGAAATACAAATGCAATAAACGATTGCAAACTATATCAAAAGGCTGGAAGGAATTTTAAAAGTGTTTTCAAATGGCATCAATAACAGTTTCTACAAAAAATTAAAACCATGAATGTGGTGATCATTTCCAAAATAAAAGATGAGGTGTACACCATAAACAACGGAAAGTATGTCAAAAAATGATGTCAAGAGTAACCAGATCATATCAGAATGAAGTGATATATTCATAACTCAATAAAAAAAATAAAAGACCACTAATTTTTTATCTCTAGCACCCCAAGAACCTAACATAGTTGTTGGCACATAAGAAACACTCAAGAAATAAAATAAATAATGAAGTAATTAATTAAGGCTGGTATAACTGGATGATAAAGAACCTTGGCAATCATTCATTTTCATGTATAAGCCATCCAAAACTAGCTACTTAGCATGAGTCAGGAATGAAAATCAGATCTCCTGAGTACTAGTAGTTGCTTCCTTTATTGTTGAATTTCTAAAATCCAGAGTGATTAGAATTTCTTAATTGGATATACAACTCAAGAATCTACTTGAACATGAATTAGGCACTATCTTATAAATATTTAATTGCTAATTGGCTTATATCATCCATATGATTTCTTTTTTATCTTGAAACACTGTGTTTCTGAAGCTTGTAATTACATGGAAAAATACCAATGTAATAATATTAACCAAAAACTATCAGGATACAAAACTGCTTAAATGTTTCATCAGACTGTTTAACCACACATAGGAGAATGCACGCATTGTCATTAAAATGGTTTGAAATGATATTTCATGGCATTAAAAAATGCTGTGATATATTAAGTGAATCTGCAGGATATAGAATTGTACACGCAGTAGTCCCAATTTTTAAATGTTGTATATTACCAAGAAAAAAGAAATGAAAAGGACATATGTCATAAAATTAATGTATATAGATAATTGAACTACAGACTTTTACTCATTTTGCCTACTTTTGTCCACTTCTTTATTTTCCAAAAACGTTAGCAAGTATATATCATAAGTTTTCTTTCCATGTTTCCCCCAAGTACTTACACGGTTCCTCCTTTGTCACTGTGTACTACAGAAATTACATCTTTAGTCTACAGGATAGTTTTTCTGTCTAAATGTACAACCCTCTAATTTTAAGAGCCGCTTCAATTAACAACGAAAGCAAGAGATAATAATGGAGTTTTTCCCTCAAGTAACTAAATCCTCTACAGTCAGCAATAGAACTTTTCACCAAAGTTTATGGACTTGGTAGCCCAAGACCACATTAAACAAAAGGTAAGCCATACTTCTTCCTAAATATGGACTGTAATTCCAGAACAACAGCAGTATTCAACTGCAGTTTACTTAAACGGAGACTATATACCTCTCACCACATATATTACGTATAGTCCACATTATTAATGATAACTTTCACTGCATATAAGGATGAGCCACAATTACCTACAGTACAGTGTTCTCTAGACTGGCTATCAGAAGACCAGAATTCGAGCCCCAGTCCGCCACCTAGTCAATGCAATCATGGAAGCCTGATTTCCTTGCCTATAAGATAAAGGCACTGGTACTTATGTTACCTGTCTCAGAGAATTGTTACAAGAATCAAATTGTATCATATATGTTAAAAAAAAAAGTGCTAAAATTATTATGATCATCAATCTAATTGAGAGTTTCCTACACCATATTAAGAGTGTCACATCCAATCTTTACATTTGCTGAGCCATGGCTAAAACTTATTTCTCATTACTGAACCCTCAGGTTTCATAACATATGTATGATAAAACAGAGTTCTTAAAAATGGAGGATAAAATCTTCAACTCAACCAGTTACCTATAAGCAAAATCTATCTTGTTTATATTAAAGTAGTAGTTAAATTTTGCGATAATACTCTTCCTACAATGCAAAAGGTGAAATGCAAGCTCAGATTGTCCAAATGACATGGTAAGGCCAAGAAAAACCTCTGTCCACACTATCCACCCACACATAACACAAAGCCTCTCCCCTTCCCCAGCTCCCACGGAAATTCTGCCTTCCTTCAGATGCCAGCCCTGCTTGTGAAACCCTTGGATGCTCGGATCACTCCTCTTTTGCAGCACTCACATATAATGAGTGTAGCTGGCCCACTTTTGTCACCAAACTGTGCTCTTTGAGAGGCTACAAACCTGTGTTCCTCTTCCTTCTGTAGGCCCTGATTCCTTAGCATATTTTTTTTTCATTGACATTTTTAATTCTTTTTTTGTTTTGTTTTGTTTTTGGTTTTTTTTTTTAATTTATTATTATTATTATACTTTAAGTTCTAGGGTACATGTGCATAACGTGCAGGTTTGTTACATATGTATACTTGTGCCATGTTGCTGTGCTGCACCCATCAACTCGTCAGCACCCATCAACTCGTCATTTACATCAGGTATAACTCCCAATGCAATCCCTCCCCCCTCCCCCCTCCCCATGATAGGCCCCGGTGTGTGATGTTCCCCTTCCCGAGTCCAAGTGATCTCATTGTTCAGTTCCCACCTATGAGTGAGAACATGCGGTGTTTGGTTTTCTGTTCTTGCGATAGTTTGCTAAGAATGATGGTTTCCAGCTGCATCCACATCCCTACAAAGGACACAAACTCATCCTTTTTGATGGCTGCATAGTATTCCATGGTGTATATGTGCCACATTTTCTTAATCCAGTCTGTCACTGATGGACATTTGGGTTGATTCCAAGTCTTTGCTACTGTGAATAGTGCCGCAATAAACATACGTGTGCATGTGTCTTTATAGCAGCATGATTTAGAATCCTTTGGGTATATACCCAGTAATGGGTATATGGTACATCTAGTTCTAGATCTTTGAGGAATCGTCATACTGTTTTCCATAATGGTTGAACTAGTTTACAATCCCACCAACAGTGTAAAAGTGTTCCTATTTCTCCACATCCTCTCCAGCACCTGTTGTTTCCTGACTTTTGAATGATCGCCATTCTAACTGGTGTGAGATGGTATCTCATTGTGGTTTTGATTTGCATTTCTCTGATGGCCAGTGATGATGAGCATTTTTTCATGTGTCTGTTGGCTGTCTTCTTTTGAGAAATGTCTGTTCATATCCTTTGCCCACTTTTTGATGGGGTTGTTTGTTTATTTCTTGTAAATTTGTTTGAGTTCTTTGTAGGTTCTGGATATTAGCCCTTTGTCAGATGAGTAGATTGCAAAAATTTTCTCCCATTCTGTAGGTTGCCTGTTCACTCTGATGGTAGTTTCTTTTGCTGTGCAGAAACTCTTTAGTTTAATGAGATCCCATTTGTCAATTTTGGCTTTTGCTGCCGTTGCTTTTGGTGTTTTAGACATGAAGTCTTTGCCCATGCCTATGTCCTGAATGGTACTACCTAGGTTTTCTTCTAGGATTTTTATGGTATTAGGTCTAACATTTAAGTCTCTAATCCATCTTGAATTAATTTTCGTATAAGGAGTAAGGAAAGGATCCAGTTTCAGCTTTCTACTTATGGCTAGCCAATTTTCCCAGCACCATTTATTAAATAGGGAATCCTTTCCCCATTTCTCATTTCTCTCAGGTTTGTCCTCAGCATATTTTAATGTATAGGATCAGTAAGTATTTGGAATTAAACCACATGTTCCAAACTGATGAAGATCTGCTTCTCCCGGTTCTAAACCCTTCAACTCTTCCCAGTTTTTCCAGGGAAAAACTGAGTACAAAATATGATGGGGATGAGGGAACAGAGAATATACTAGATGGTAGTATGTTCACTTGAAGTATATGATCAATTAATTTCTGACTAGAACTATGAGAAAGGTTGGGAACAATGCTGCTTGAATGCTTTCAAAAAATGCTAATTATAAAAGTATTTCATTCCATTTATAGTATTTTACTTCCACTGAAGCACAAATTTAAATTTCTATATGGTTTTCTAAATGGAAAGGGATATATAAGTACATCTCTTTTTCCACAAGAAAACTAAGGCATCCTTGCATCTTGCTTTCTGTAATTTAGAATCCTTCAATCCTGCTTTAGATCTACCAAAAAGGTTCAAAGAAAAAGTACAAAGACTACATATTATATATAGTAGTTAAATTGCTAGAGCTTCTGAGATTATTTAAAGGACACTGACATATTTTGGCCAAATCCCATCTTGAATTTCCACATGTTGTGGGACAGACCCAGTGGGAGGTAATCGAATCATGGGGGCAAGTCCTTTCCATGCTGTTATTGTGATAATGAGTAAGTCTCACAAGATTTGATAGTTTTAAAAAGAGGAGTTCCCCTGCACAAGTTCTCTCTCTTTGTCTGCTGCCACCCATGTAAGACGTAACTTGCCCCTCTTTGCCTTCCACCATGATTGTGAGGCTTCCCCAGCCATGTGGAACTGTAGGAACTGTAAGTCCAGTTAAACCTCTTTATTTTGTAAATTGCCCAGTCTCAGGTATGTCTTTATCAGCAGCATGAAAACAGACTAATGCAGACATATTCAAATAGCACTGCAAAAAAAAAAAAAAAAAAAAAGCCTCTATAGCATACACTATTGCTTCAAGAGGTATAAAATTCATATTATATGCAAAATCAAACCCTTTTTTTTTTTTTTTTGAGGCGGAGTCTCGCTCTGTCGCCCAGGCTGGAGTGCAGTGGCGCGATCTCGGCTCACTGCAAGCTCCACCTCCTGGGTTCACGCCATTCTCCTGTCTCAGCCTCCTGAGTAGCTGGGACTACAGGGGCCCGCCACCACGCCCGGCTAATTTTTTTGTACTTTTAGTAGAAACAGAGTTTCACCATGTTAGCCAGGATAGTCTGGATCTCCTGACCTCATGATCCGCCCACCTCAGCTTCCCAAAGTGCTGGGATTACAGGCGTGAGCCACCGGGCCAGGCCAAAAGCAAACTTTTAATTTGAATCACTCTGCTTTTTATCTACCAAGTTATTTTTAATATCCCTTTTTTTTTTCTTGAGACAGAGTTTTGCTCTTATCGCCCAGGCTGGAGTGCAATGGCATGATCTCAGCTCACTGCAACCTCCGCCTCCCAGGTTCAAGTGATTCTCCTGCCTCAGCCTCCTGAGTAGCTGGGATTACAGGCGTCCGCCACCACACTCAGCTAATTTTTGTATTTTTAGTAAAGACGGGATTTCACATGTTGGTCAGGCCGGTCTCGAACTCCTGACCTCAGGAGATCCACCCACCTCGGCCTCCCAAAGTGCTAAGATTACAGGCATGAGCCACCATGCCCGGCCTTATTTTCAATATTATCTAGTTTCCGTTACACAAATAAGGTTATCACAAGATCACAAGATGGACAACCAAGTACTCCTTTAATCACTCTCTTTTTTCTAGCAAAGGCAGTCAATGGTGTTCCAGAATTCTAAACATTTAGGAACTGTGACTCTTCTAAAATACGCTAACAGAAAAAAATCAAATAATCTTGCTGTAACTCAACTCATATTTTTAAAATCACACGTAATAATTTACATGAAAGCACTGTCTTGACTCTAAGAGGCAACAGTGTGAAGCCTTGTGTTTGTGGATACTGTATACATACAGCACTAATCCAGGCCATAATCAAGTTATCATAAGAAAACTTTCTTAAAAATGAACATAAACTAACTTTCTATCCAACTCTACTTCTGATTACATTTTAAAAGAAGTAATTCAATATCCTAAGAGTTTTTAACTTTCACATGTTTTATATGACATGGACTACTAATTTCAGTCTACCCTTAAAATAGAACCGTTTGACTAATTTTAGACTCAAGTGTTATAAAGCATCATAGCTGCCAACCAACTGGATACCTGAATTGCAGCTGCAACAGCATATTAGAAACACCAAAGCAAACTGTCAGATTGCTGAACTCAGAGTCACCACATATAACTCTATGAAGCAGATATAATAAATACATACTTAGCTAAAACAAAATAGTACTTAAGAATGCTATGAACATATAAAAGGAAATAATCAGGTCCTTATTTATTTAAATAACACCTATAATGTGCAGTGGCTCAAAGGTGTCAAAAGGAAGTAATGGTATAAAAAGGTTACTGATCATTTGCAAAACATATCTGATAAAGGACTGGTATCCAAAATATACAACAATTTAAAAAAAAATTTAAGTGGGCAAAAGGGCCAGACGTGATGGCTCACACCTGTAAATCCCAGCACTTTAGAAAGCCAAGGCAGGAGAAACACTAGAACCCAGGAATTCAAGACCAGCCTGGACAACATAGCAAGACCCTGTCTCTATATAACATAAAAATATTAGCCCAACATGGTGTCACACGTAGTACCAGATACTTGGGAGGCTAAGGCAGGAGGATCTGCTGAGACAGAAGTTCATGGTTACAGTGAGTTATGATTTTATCATTGCATCCAGTCTGGGTGACAGAGTGAGACCCTGTCTCAAAATAAAAAATGCTTAAAAAGTGGGCAAAAGATCTGAACAGACATCTCAGGAAAGGAAATACACAGATGACAAGCATATAAAAAGATACCAGCCAGGTGCGGTGGCTCATGCCTGTAATCCCAGCACTTTGGGAGGCCGAGGCGGGCAGATCATGAGGTCAGAAGTTTGAAACCAGCCTAACCAATATGATGAAACCCCATCTCTATTAAAAATACAAAAATTAGCCAGGCATGGTGATGGATGCCTGTAATCCCAGCTACTCAGGAGGCTGAGGCAGGGGAATCGCTTGAACCCGGGAGGTGGAGGTTGCAGTGAGCTGAGATCACGCCTCTGCACTCCAGCCTGAGTGACAGAGTGAGACCACATCTCCAAAAAAAAAAAGATATGCGCCATCATATGTCATTTAGGGAATTGCAAATTAAAACAACAATGAAATATCACTACGCACCTATTTGAAAGGCTGAAATACAAAACAGTGACATTACCAAATGCTGACAGAATCTGAAGCAACAGGAACTCTCACTCACTGCTGGTGGAAATGAAAAACAGTACATCCACTTTGGAAGACAAGTTAGACAAGTTTCTTACAAAGCTAAATGTACCATACGATCTAGCAATCATACTCCTTTACACAGATGACTTGAAAACATGTCCACACAAAAATCTGCACTCAACTGTTTAGAGCAGTTGTATTCATAACTGTCATCCCTTAGGAGCAACCAAGATGTCCTTCGGTAGGTGAATGGATAAGCAAACTTTGGTACTTCCAGACAATGAACTTAGCAATAAAAACAGATGAGCTATCAAGCCATGAAAAGACATGGAGGAAACTTAAATGCATATTGCTAACTGAAAGAAGCTAGTGAGAAAAGTCTATATACTGTAGGATTCCAACTATATGACATTTTGTAAAAACATAAAATATAGAGAAAACAGATCAGTGGTTGTCAGGGGTTCTGGAGCTGAAGAGGCACAAATAGGTCAAACAGAGGATTTGGGAGCAGTAAAACTCTTCTGCATGATATTATAATAATAGACACATGATGCATTTGTCAAAACCTATAGAACTGTACAAAGGAAACCACAATGTAAAATATTAATCTTATAATCAACTACATAGTTGATGAACCAATTTATCAATACTGGTTCATCAATTACCACAAATGTACCACACCAGTACCGGACGTAAATAGGAGAAACTATGGGGGAAGAAGAGGGAGTATATGGGAACTATGTAGTTTCTGCTCAATTTTGCTGTAAACCTAAAACTGCTCTAAAAAATAATGTATGCATTTTTTTAAAGACTACTGGTATAGGAAGAGCCACAGTACTTGAGTTCTTAGGTCTACTTAATTCATTGACTACCACATAATCTCTACTGCTCAGAATATTCCATATGCTCTACTTTATCCCACCTTTATTACCCCAGTGTCTACCTCACTAGACAAGTAGTATTGTTTCACACCAAAAATCAAGAAAACACATCATTACACTGGCATGGCCAGCATGGAGAACCATAACACTGAATATAGGGGCATTAGAACAATAGTATGTTTTATAATATCTTTAATACCAGGGTTCACTGGGAAATATTTTCACCCACTAGAGTAAAATCAAGACTTTGTCAACTCTCTTTGACAATTATTTCCAGGAAACATTTCAGGCATGTATCAAAGCAGCCATATTCATTGGTGACATTTACAAAAACAGTTCTTTTCAAAATCTTCTCGACCCAAATACACACTGGAAATGCTCATATTAAAATTTTATTTTCTTTTTATAACTAGTCATTAGAATTTATAATACAACTAAGACACAGCAGTTTGACTTCGAAAATCTAATATTTGAATAAAAGTAGTATCTATAAATTTATAATCTATTAACTTTAATTTCATGCATTTATTTAACATATCTCAGAAAGCTGTAGTATTAATCAAAATCAGAATCTTAATAAATATATTTTCATAACCATTTCTGCAATATCTCCCAGTCAATATGACACTCAAAATATATAGTTTAGGCCAAATATACGTTTGATGTTCAAATGCCATTTCTACCACTATAGCTATGTGATTCTTTAAACTTATATACATATACATAACATACATGTATTTCACATGCAATACCCAGCATCATGCCAGGCATATGAGTAGGTAGACATATAAATGGTAGTTATTGTTTTGCAATTTTAAATTAAAAATTTAAGACAACGCTCAAATTGTAGGTAACTGAGAACTTAAATGAAGTTAAAACCACTGAACTTTTTATACACCAAACTAACTCTACATATTTGCTGAAGTTTATGTAGAAAATAAACAATGAGTAAATTAAGATTTTTGAAACAAAAACAAATATTAAAAATTATTGACATATATTGAAAGTTTTTTCATCATATATATTTACCTTTTAAAAGGATATGAATTCAATTATTTTATTTGCTTATGGAAAACAGATCCACTGCTCTAAGATGCTACTAATCATGCTCAGAGGATTCACAACAAACAGACTGATAAGGTATTACTTAAAGAGCTCTACATTAAATAGAGCATTCCAGTTTTCTAGGGCACACTACTTGCTGTATTTCCAAGGTCAAGCAAAATAGCTTTCGTTCCATTTAACTACCAAGAAAGGTCTAATTGTGATTAATAATAAAAATGTTTTTAAAACACCTTTTCTAATAAATACTACAAATTTTTTAAAAACTTAAAAAGGAAACACCTCAAGCTTTTTTGGACATAACTTCAACAACAAGCACCCACCTCCTGTCCCCACTTGCAGAACCAACTAATCAGCCATCCTGACAATTTCTGAAATTTCTCTTGAATTAGCCTTCCATTCCAATCACTGCAATTTTACTGTACCCACCTAACCTGTCTCCCTGCCTGAGTGTTCCCTTCCACTCAATCCTCCACACTGCTGCCAGAGTGCCCTTTCTAATATCTAACTTCCTGCTGGGGATCATAAAGGGTCACCCTCATTGCCTAAAGAATAAAGCCCAAACTCAGTCTTGGGTATGCCACTCAAGACTGTTTTCAGTCTGGTACAGCATAACACTCCACCATTCATCCATTTCCATCTTCCTACAAATTCTATCCAATCCTTTCTCTGAAACCTACGGTGCACTTCAGCCAACAACCAAAATGATTTTGGCAATTATGTCAATGAAATGGAACAGTCATGCTAGTTTCTCCTCTTGGAGTTTTCCTCCCTGGTACTTTTCACCTTCTCACAGGGTGAAATCCCATTTGACCCCAAATACAAAGCTTTCCCCAACACTCAACCTCAGCAGAATTATTTGCTCTTCTTTTGGAAGAGATGAAGCAGGCAGAAAACAAAAGCAAACAAAATTGCATTAAAGGACAAGCAAAAAAAAAAAAAATGAATAAGAAGGGGTCTCATTTGATCACTTACAGAAACAATGCATACTTCAGTAAATAATTACCTGAAATTCCTCCTTGGAAGTAGGTAGAATGTAATCCCTAAAATATTAAGAACTAAGAAATGGACACGGAAGTCTTTCCTGTTTTTTCTTCAAAGCCATTATAGAGAGAAGACTTCCATGAAACAGAAGTATCTGTGTTTAGTTAATATGAAATAACAAATATTCTAAGCTACAAATCATCTTCTCTTCCCAATTAGTCCACCAGGTCACATGATTTGGGTACATTCTTGTACACTTTTATACTCAGTTGTGGAACTAAAACAGAAATGAATATGACAGCCTAGATATTCCATCTTGTTGTCACCTCTATAGCTTCAGATATTTTCATAATCTCCAATTGCATGAAGATGCTTTGGTCAGAACCAGGATCCTGAGGCACATATGACCCAAAGGCAGAAATACAAGCACTTCTTTGTCAGACGACAAGATAGCAGTAAGACAATAAATTGTTCTCACCACCTGTCCTTACACTGATTACCTAAAACATTTATTGAGCCAGAAAATAAGGCTCTCCAAATTGCTCAAAAAAAAAAAAAAAAAAAAAAAAAACCCTACAAGTTTTAAAAAGTATAAGCCTTCTTTTTAAAGTCTCTGGGCTAAATAAATGTTGAGATAACTCTCTAAGTCAGAACAAAAGAAACTGAAAAGAGAATCAGTAGAAGTTTAAAATTAAATTCACTAACAATACCTAATAATTTCCCACATTTCTGAACTGATACACACTCCTTATTGTGTGAGGCAATAAACGCAATTTAATCCTAATTATTTGGTGAGAATGATTTTTCAAACCCATGTTGTAACATAAAACATTCAATTGTGTCATTTTGAAAATATTCAGAAACCTCATGGAGCTCTCAGATCTTCCTCAAACTTTAGTGAAGTCAAATAGATTGTGTGATGATTGTTAATATGTATCCAAATCTTAAGTTTCCAATTTTAGCACAGACACTCTGCCTTCCATATGCCAGACACTGCTTGTTGCAAAACCAGTTGCCATTCTTTCCTTATTCTTTACAAACAAAACTTCAATTTTGTTCAGGGCACTAAATGAAGCCAGTTTTAAAATCTACATTTTCTAGTCTACCTGTAGATAGAGATGGCCCCTGGAGCAGCTGTCCCCTGGAATGGAGACATAAGGGCTGGAAGAGGAGCAGCCATCTTGTGATCACAAAACCACCACAAGATACACTATAAATAGCTACACAGAAATAGAGGAGTCTGAGTCCCTTCTGGCAAATGGGGTTACCCTACAACCCAGTTTTGCCTATTTAGGACCTCTCAGTACCTGAGAAAAAGAAAACATCTACTTGGCTAAGCACTATCACTTGTTTTCTGTTACAAACAGTCAAATATAATCTTAACTAACACTCAGCAAATTCAGCCTGTTTCACTTTTAAAAGAAAACAAAAATCCCAGACTTATACTATTATGACTAGCTACAATATAACATTATTATGATGCAGCACAGTTAAAGTTCACTTATTATGTAACTATTTACCTATGAATAGAGCATGAGAAGAAAAAATTCAAAATCAAGTTTTTGCAGAATCCTAGAAGCCAAATGAAAACCACTGAGCTAGATCATTACACGCTGCAGAGAAATTCCTTGAAATCTGTATACTCCAATTTTCAAGGGAGTGTCCGAGCCAATTTACAGAGTAAAATGACAGAATGTTTACTAATCACCTATCAATAAAGGCAATAAACCCGAAATGAAAATGAAAATTATGGTAGTCTTAGTTCCTTTTGTCACCATGCACATAAGCAGATTTTATAGCCCTAATGAGAGAAGAAACTAAAGCAATTATACAAGGTATTTGTAAAAAAGAGAAAACTTTGCCTATTGCCTAAACAGCAGTTTGCAGGGGTGGTGGGGTGGAGTGGGGTTAGTGATATTATAGATAAGTAAGCAAAACGACCATTCAGCTTTCATAGAGAATGATAAATGCAACACTTTCATTACGATTGTCTAGGAACAACGGATTTACTTCCAGATCAATAGAAAAATAACCATTTTGGTGAACCAAAATAATGTAACATTTTAAAATTACATCTATAAAGTATAGAATAAAATGTATTGAATTCACATTAATTATCTCATATTCTCACTGAACATCATACTACAAAGTAACAATGTGCTGAGAAAACAAAATATTCCAATGATACACTCAAAAAGCAGAATTTCATAATATGAGAGCTAATTAATCATTTATAACAACAGCATATGGGTTAGTCTCCTTACACTTAAGAAGAAAAACAAGATACCACTGTTTCTTTTAAGCTAAGCTACTAAGAATGTTTTGTATTACACCGTATATACACTGGATAATTTACTACAGATATAAAAGAAAGTAGCCGTCAGAAAATTTCTAGCATAAACAATAATAAAGAATTATGTTTTACTCAAAAATAAATGCCTTTATTCAGCCAGAGTTTGGTATCAGCTGAAGAAATATGGTTTTTTTAATCAAATGGCCCTGAATATTTCATGAATACATTTTACAAGTAACGGGACTCAAATATGAATCAGAACACTGCACCCTTCTTTGTAGCAAATAGCTCTTTCTGTGTTATTATAATTCAGCAAACAGTTGCCTATTTTTGCTCAGAAGTAATGGATCAAAGCAAGATATGAGAATAGACTGACTACACATAAATAATTAGCGTTCACTCTCCACTATTCTTGTTTTTCTACAGAGATTATGATTTGAAGTCCTCTCAAGGCTGTCTGAAGACTAAGCCTAACAAAGCTCTCGACTTCCAAATGTAATGCTTGTATTTCCTAACATTATGGATTATTACAATTCTACATTTCTGACAACAGGCAGATTTTGAATTGGTTCCAGCTGACTCCACCACTTACACTACTCAACAGCTGAGGCATAGGATAACTTGGCAACCTGATAATATTCTAGATGAATGCAAACTCCTTCTGTAACCAAGGAACTCTGTCAGAAATAAAAATCAAAATAACTTCTCTTTAAGTTTAAATGAGAACATAAAATGTTTTGAACAATGCATGATTTCAGAAAGTGAGCAACTGTATTCTGAACGTTTAGTGAATTGACACTCCCTATTCAAAGCCTACAATTCTTTTCTGATTAGATCAGTCCCCACAGCAAGTCATCAGGATAATAAGCACTGTAGTGAAGTCATCATACTGGATGCTGATGGGAAATCATAACTGGCTTCAAAACACATCGGGAAACAATGAGTTTTCCAGGTTTTCAGCTTTTCATGGAATACACTGCCCAATACTCTTACTTTCCTTTCCACGACTAAATAAACATAGCACAACTATAAAGCCAAGTACAAATTGATGAACTAAGCATTTTAAAAACCATAAGTAAAATGAGGAAAACTCCCATCACTTTTTCAGTGACGTCTAAACAATATGTTTGAAAATGTATATGTTTAAGGGCAATACTGATTGTTGTACACTGGCCTTCAGATCTTTAATTTCCTTTTATTTCCAAAGGCAAAGACAAGCTTTTAAACAATGCCTGCTTCATTAAGACAAAGTCAAATAAGCACTTGTTTTCAGTCACCTGAAATCACCCACGTGTCACTTAGGTATAACTTCATGTGACAAAAATTCATTCAGCTGTAATTTTTTTCAAAAGTATAAAATGTATGTACTTTAGAACTTTCAGATTTTTTTGTTTCTGACTGTATAGGGCACAGATGTATTTCTTCGGTAAGGTTTGTTGGTCTAAATTGCAATATTCCTCTTTTATAAAGCTCTGGGTACAACTAATTACAAACCTTACTTTAAAATGGAGTGATGGAGGTAAACATGAGTATATTATCCACACACACACAAATGTCACAAATGTGCTTTAGCCTAAAATATCATTGCACTTGCTCAGTGGCAGTATTATACACAATAAGAGTCTTGGCACAAAGGAATTCTCATTGTATTGTTTACAAAATTCTACATGGATTGCAAGAATTTCAGTTATAAAACATACTCTACAAAGACAGAAAACAATTGTGAGTGGATTTGAGCTTTCTGGGGATTTGGAATTTTATTTAGTTCAATTTTTTTTTTTATTTCTACTTTCTACTAATAGAAAACTACATGTACTGTTAACCATACAATACCACTGCATTTGCAGACATTGAGTTACCAAACCCAAAGCAAATATTCAAAAGAAATAAAACCATTTGAATCCTACCTATGACATGGGCCACTATTCACTATAAACACGTTAAACCTCTCTGAGCTGCTCTTGAGTTCGGAGTGTTTTGGGAGCCACAATAAAAAGATGGTATATACACACTTAAAAACACATTTCCAGAGACAAAAAGACTTAAAAAACGGACAGCTGCAATTTGTATTTCGTCATTATATTTAGCTATGAAGTCAAAGTAAACATTATACGAAAACATAAATATCAGGTTGGCATAGAATTTCCTGAACATAAAGGATGGGCAGAAACAAAATCTCAAAATATATTCTTTACATTTAAATTTACAACAAACTCACTAACTAAAGTCTTTTATCAATCACGCTATAATTTTTACAATACATCAGAGTAAGTATATAGTCACAAACTTTTTCAAATAAGTAAGATCATTTTAAGGAAAATGATCTAGTGATGCTGAACCTTTTTTACAGGGCTAACCAATACCCTAGCCAAGCAGCAGCAGCAATGCCTTAGTAATCCCATAGAGAATAATCAGTATCCACCCTCCCAGGAAGAATTATGATTATGCGTAGTGCTTAAGAGCTTTTACAAGGAAGAGAAAACGCAATGTGCTTCTTGGAAACCAAAACCCCTTCCCCCATCTCTACCGCTCATCTAAGGGCGTCTCCAGACTGTCACCCACCCCACCATCCTCCCTGCGCTGGGGGTACTAAATCCCATGCAAAAAGACCTCGTCCATTCCCAGAACTGGTCCAGACACCTGTTTACTCGTGCCCAAGGAGTGGTGGCTCTGATTAAGGAAAGGTAGCGGTTGCCTCTCTGATCCGTGCCAAGCTCCGCGGCCCCAGGGCAGGGACCACATACCTTTGTATCTCTCCAGGACATCCTCGTAGGCCTGGAGGTACTCCTGCTCCTCCACGTACAGGTAAGCAGCAGGGGAGAGGTAACCCGCCATGCCGAAGTTTATCTAAGCGATGACTGGCCAATTCCCCTCTCCCCCTCGTAACCCCCGGACAGTAACGTAGTCAGCAAGACACAGCCTTGGGAACTGGAAAAGAGGAAGGAGCAGCAGGCTGGGGAAGAGCGCGGAAGCCGAAGACGCAGAGCGGGGGCGCAGTAGGTGGCGGGCGACGGGCGCCAGGCGCCTGGGCCGGCAGAGGAAACGCCCAGGCCTCCTGGCTGACCGAGGGTGGGCCGCCCCGCTCCAGGAGCCTGAGTCCCTCTCGGGTTTCAGCAGCGGCAAATCTCGGCGAGCCCAGGGGCGGCGACGTGCAGCGCCACGCCAAGCTGAGGAGCCGGGAGTGCGGCGAGGGCCGGCTGGGGCCGGCGGGCGCCCAGACCCTCTGCGGCCGCGCTGACCGCTCTGCTGGCCCTGCACGGGGCGCCTGCTCCGGGTCGGGCTGGGGCCGAGGCCGCGGCGGTGGTGCGGGAGGACCAGCGCGCTGCCTCCGCCGGGGATGCTGCGCGGCGCATCTGCGGCATTTCCTGGCCGCCGCGCTGCAGACACTCGCCCGCGCCGGGGACAGAGGGAGGGAGGAGGGTGGAGGGCGGAGGGCGGAAGGGAGGGGGCGAGCGCGGCGGTCAGCGCCCCGGCTGGCTCAGCTCAGTCCCCGGCGCCACTCAGCCCCTCCCTCCCAGGCAGAGCCACAGAGCCCCGGGCCCCCTCCCCAGGCCCGCCCACCCGGGTGGACCGTGCAGCCAAGCACGCCCACCCCCGGACACTGGCTGCCCGGTCCCGAATCCCCAAGGGCGACGTTTCTATTTGGGATCCACAACAGGTGCCTGAGAAACAAAGCAGCAGATCGCTCCACCGCCGTGCGCAAGCCCCTGCTGAGGGGCCAGCGGCTCTCCCTCGGTAAGGGATGATCGGGAGGAGGGTTGGAAATACTTTCTTCCACCCATTTTTTTGGCATGGTAGGATTCAGGTCACTCTGTGACAGCACAGGGCAAGGAGGGCACGGGGGTCCACGTCTAGGGGACATCCCGGGGACGGGGTGAGGAGGCCTCTGCAGGTGGCCCCACGCATCAGCGCCTGACAGCCGGGCCGCGCCTGCGCCTGAGCGCCCGGCCGCCCCAAGGCTGCCGAGGACCAGCCCGCGCGGTCCCTCCCTTCTGCCCCCCAGAGCCCGCAGGCGCATCTGCTGCTGGGCTCCGCGGCGGGCCTATAGGTTCACAACAGTCCCATATTTGTCACCTCCCTCTTGCTCTCTTATTATTCATTCTACATAGTACTAGTGTCCATTAAACTGAGTAAAATGGATACAGTTCCCTTAAATTAGATATATGTGTATCATATACTAAAGTGAGTGAGTTTAAGGGTCCATTGGAGGAACCAACTGATACCCAGACATGTAAATAGATGTGTTTAAGAGTAATGATTGGCCGGGCGTGGTGTCTCACGCCTGTAATCCCAGCACTTTCGGAGGCCGAGGAGGGTGGATCACGAGGTCTGGAGTTCAAGACCAGCCTGGCAGAGATAGTGAAACCCCGTCTCTACTAAAAATACAAAAATTAGCCGGGCTTGGTGGCAGGGACCTGTAATCCCAGCTACTGGGGAGGTTGAGGCAGAGAACTGCTTGAACCCAGGAGACGGAGGTTGCAGTGAGCCAAGATCATGCCACTGTATTCCAGCCTGGGTGACAAAGCAAGACTCCGTCTCCAAAAAAAAAAAAAAAAAAAAAAAAGAGTGAGGTCAGGCTGCTGTAGATAGAATCTTCACTCCTTACTGTGTCACATAGGTAAGTTACTTATCCTCTCTGAGCTTTCTTCATCAGTACAACAGCGATAATAGTGCCTGACTCATAAAGTTGTATAGTAAATGAAGTTTAGAATAATGCCTGGTGTTATATAAGGATTAGCTGCTGCTTCTACTACTTTATTTAGGAGGTGGAGTCTCACTCTGTCATCCAGGCTGGAGTACAGTGACAGGATGATACCTCACTGCTACTACTATTATTAGATAAATCAGCTGATTGTTGACGCTCTGACCTATGTCAACTTCACCTCTTGTCTAAATCTTCCTTCCCTATTTCCCCCTTTCATATATACTGACCTTTTGCCCTCCATGATTTTTTATTTCTTTGTTAGCGTTGGGTGTTGTAAACTATTGACCATTTTCCATTAATGCTTAGACAGGGATGAGTTGGAAAAAAAAAATTGTGTACTCGTGGAAAAAAAGAAAACTGACTTGAGATAGAACTGGAGCACTCCTCCTCAGCAATTGGCCTAATTTTGTTACTCCAAACAAAGCAAGACCATATCTCTTTTTTCTATCCTGACCACTGGTTTATAATCTGAGTCTGAACCCTTATCCCAGTAAGTCTTTAAGGTTACTAGAGTTTTATTACAGCTTGATATGCATTTATGTGCACATTTGTTCATGAAGTAACAACCACGTATCATATGGGACACCTTCTTGAAATAAAAGGGTTAGCATTAGATCCCTGAGAGTCATTCATTTACAGACCACACATGCATAGACATAGGTCTCTCAAAAATGTCTCCTTCACAATCAGTAAGGTCACTGAAGGCATATGTGAGCCTTCATCTGAGACTGACACTCAGTAGCATCCAGTTTTATGCATATAGTCAGCACACACTTAGTAATTTTAATCATCTATTTAAGGAACCAGTCAAAATGAGCAGAAGCAGCATTTGGGATTGTTTTTAAAAATAGCTTTTGCCCCATGCATTCTTGGAAGGGTAACATTGGGTTAATATGCTAATATAATAATAGTGTATTCCATAGAGAGGAGGCAAAAGCATAGCAGTAAATAGCTTGGACTTTGGAGTAAAGACTGCCTGAATTCAGGTCCTAGCTCTACTACTTCTTGACACTACGACCTTAGCAAAGTTTCTCTTCCTTTCTCAGCAGATTCTGAACTGAAAATGGAGAAAATCGTAGTACCTACTTCATGGGGTTCTTGGGAGGTCTAAATAGGATACCATATTAAGTGCTTAGAAGAACATCTGGCCATGGGTAAGCTATCATTTATAGAGCATTTGATGTGCCAAGGAGTTAGCAGAATTGTTTGCATTCACTATTATATTTAATCACCACAACCATGACCCCTTTGATAAAGAAACTGAGGCTAAGATAAATTTGGTAAATTGTCCAAGTAAACACAACTGTCATGGACTGAGGAGGAATTAAAACCCAAGTTTGCCTGAGTTCAAAGTCTGATTCTCCTTTGATCCTTCAATTCCAACTTCAAAGTATTTGGATAGGACAAAAATCCTTTTCTTAAAATAGCATTATCACTGACAAAGCACGTAACTTTGTAGGTAGTTTATGACTAAAAAACCCAACTTACAATATCCTGTAGCTAAGAACAGCAGATCTGTATTGCTCATATGTAAAAAGCATTTATACAATGGGTGTTTAAAAGCCCATTTCCTTATATTTCATTGTTTTATTCTCACATTGACCCGAGGAGATAAGAAGTAAACATACTATAGTCTCAGATGTTAATATGATGAAACCGCAATAGATACAAAAGCACTAAAAATGTGAAGCTGGGCCAGGCACAGTGGCTCACGCCTGTAATAGTAGAATTTTGGGAGGCCAAGGGGGGCAGATCGCTTGAGCCCAGGAGTTCAAGACCAGCCTGGGCAACATGGTAGAACCTTGTCTCTACAAAAATACAAAAATTAGCCAGGCATGGTGGCACAAGCCTTTAGTCCCAGCTACCTAGGAGGCTATGATGGGAGGATCGCTTGAGCCCAGGAGGTAGAGGTTGCAGTGAACTGAGATCACATCACTGCAATCCAGCTTGAGAAACAGAGGAAGACCCTGTCTAAAAAACAAACAAACAAAATAAAGTGAAGTTGGCCAGGCCCTGTGGCTCACTCCTATAATCCCAGCACTTTGGGAGGCCCAGGCAGGAAGGATCACTTGAGCCCAGGAGTGATCACTTGTCCAGCCTGGGCAACACAATGAGAACCCATCTCTATAAAAAAAAATTTTTAATAAGCCAAGCATGGTGGTACACACCTGTAGTCCTAGCTACTCGGGAGGCTGAAGTGGGAGATCCCTTGAGTCCAGGAGTTAGAGGTGGCAGTGAGCTGTGATCACGCCAGTACACTCCACCCTGAGCAACAGAGCAAACCCTCAACTTATAAATAAATTTTTAAATAAACAAATAATAAGAAGTGTTCATCATGTGACACCATCACTAATATGACTTTCCAAACCGTAAACCTGATTATGCCACTCCATTGCTTAAAAATCTTTCAGCGGTTCCCTAGCACTTACAACATAAATAGTCCAGTTGCCTCAGGATTGCACACAAACATCTTTACAGTTTCTGTCTTTCCCTTCCAAATCCCACACTTAGCAACACACATTACTTGCAGTTCTCATTTAAACCATCTCCCTACCTTTGTTCCTGTAGTTCCATCCCTCTAAGGTGGGCTTCCCTTTCACCCTAATTCCATCAAGCTCTTTAAATCTCAGTTCAAGTGGCACTTCCTCTCAGAAACCTTTCAGGAACCTCCCACGCCTCCCTTCTCCCCCCAAGTTAATTATACTCTCCTCTGGGTTCTTTTAATTTTATGTGCTTAGAGCCATCACAACTAATCCCTGTAACAACTAATAATTACCGCGTTGTAACGGTTTAACAACACATCCATTTATCATATTAGACTATGACCTTTCTTTTCTAGCTTATTCTTTTTTATTTTATTGATACATATTTTATATATTAATGAGGGTACCATACTGCAAGTACTTTTTACATGCATACAATGTGTAACGATCAAGTCAGAGTATTTGAGGTATCCATCACCTGAAGCATTTATCATTTCTATGTATTGGTAATATTTCAAGTCCTTCCTTCTAGCTGTTTTGAAATATATAATATATTATTGCTAACGATAGATATCCTCCTCTGCTATGGAATATTAGGACTCATTTCTGTAACTGAGTCCTAACTCACTTAAGTTTGTATCCATTCACTGTAAGTTTGTATCCATTCACTAATCTCTCTTGAAACTATGACTTTTTAAAGGCAGAACTGTGTGCTAATCTTCATTTCATTGCAGGGGCTCAATAAGTAGTTGCTAAATGTGGGTGAATTAAGGTATCCCATAGACCACATACGTCTTTTTGACTCGATAGACATTTTCACAATCAATTCTATTTTTAGGACCTTAAAAACAAATAAAAATACTAAACTCTCAGCTCTTTTATTACTAAGTAATGACCACTACAGACATCCTCACACCATTTCTGAACTTCACCTCATTTCCTAAAAAGGGTGAATTTCAGGGAGGGGGTAAATTTCAGGAAGAGTATGAAAATATGTAATAAAATTAGAAGTTGAAATTCCAATTGTATGTTTTCATATTATCCATAGCACCAAATTCCATTAGATAACATGTACCCCTCATCCTCACCCTGGGTGATCAGTGGCCAGTTTAACACATAATATAGCTGAATTTCATAATTTAGCCACATTATAGGTTAAACAGGTATTTGTGGACTGGTCCCCCAAGTCTATCCTCCATGTATGATTATTGTTTATGATTTGTCTAGCAAAAAGCTAATTTACCAATATTTATTTAAAATACAATCATAGGCCAGGTGTGGTGGCTCACGCCTATAATTCTAGCACTTTGGGAGGCTGAGGTGGGTGGATCACTTGAGGTCAGGAGTTCAAGACCAGCCTGGCCAATGTGGTGAAACCCCGTCTCTACTAAAAATGAAAAAAAAAAAAATTAGCTGGGCATGGTGGCGCATGCCTGTGGTCCCAGCTACTTTGGAGGCTGAGGCAGGAGAAACACTTGAACCCATTAGACAGAGGTTGGAGACAGCACCACTGTACTCCACCCTGGGTGACAGAGAGAGAGAAAATCTGTCTCAAAATAAAATAAAATAATATGCTTCACTACTGTTTGTTGTTTCATTTTATCTTTTTCTGCTTTTGAAGAATTCATGTAATTGGTTTTTTGGGTTTTTTTGGTTTTTTTTTTTTTTTTTTGAGACAGAGTCTCACTCTATCACCAGGCTGGAGTTTAGTGGCAGGATCTCAGCTCACTGCAACCTCTGCCTCCTGGGTATAAGCAATTCTCCTGCCTCAGCCTCCCGGGTAGCTGGGACTATAGACGCACACCACCATGCCCAGTTAATTTTTGTATTTTTAGTAGAGACGGGGTTTCACCATATTGGCCAGGATGGTCTCGATCTCTTGACCTCATGATCCGCCCACCTCGGCCTCCCAAAGTGCTGGGATTACAGGCATGAGCCACCACGCCTGGCCTGTAAATTTTAAAGAATGGAATTTTGAGGTCCCCAGTGCATCAACTGCCACCAACTTCACAGCTATCCCTACAAACTCAGTAAACATTTTACAATTAACAAGCGATGGCCCCTGCATCAATGACTCCACAGTCTACTAACAGCATCAGCACCTTCATGTACACTGCATCCCATTAGAACATCGAGTTCTTCAATGTCTTCCCCACCTGCAGTGTACACTGATGGTTACATTTCTCATAACTTCCTGCCCAGTAGAGTTTTTCCCAATTTATATAATCTCATTGCCCCTAACAAATACCTGCCCTGTCCTTCTGTCATAACTCCCTCCTTCATTACTGAAAGCAAAATATCCATCTCTGCCACTACTACCAAAACTCTCAGCCCAGAAGCACCTTCTGCCTTCCAAAAAATACATAGAACAGGCATCCCATTTTGATGCCCTAAGTGGGCCATCAGCCCCCAGTAACTTCTCATTCACACCCTTCTTTCATCTATCTTCCCTTTCTGCTGAGTCAAACATCTGGTATGGGCAGTCTCATCTGTATAGGCATTCGTCTTGCTGGAGCCTCAGACCTGCGGAAAAGTTCTCAACAGGGCAAGGAGGCAGGCCTCAGTGACTAAACATTTTCTGGTCTGCCTTGACTCTCCAAGGCTACCCCTGCTCACTCTTACAGCTTCCATCCTCCCTCCGCCTCCCCTTTCTCACTCAACCCCTTGTTCTTCAAAGGCCTGGGTGAGACCAGCCAGCATCTCACAGCGGAAACCAGAAGCAGCTCAAGACTGTTGCCCCAGAAACCCTGACTAAAGAATGGCTGGCTAGGCACTGTTTGTTTTTCCCGTAATCAGAAAATCCCATTGGGAGGACAAAAAGGGGGTTCTCAGCTGCCTTGATGGCTGGAATCTGGGCTGGTCCCCGCCAGCCCCCTTGGAGGAAAAGAAAGTACCAACTTTGCAATATAGTATAGGAGGCAAAAAAAAAAAAAAAACTGTGGAAAGGGACCTCCAGAGTTAAGAGTGGTAGAGAGGGAAGGAAAGGAAGCCTGAACCACTGGATGCAGAAACAAACCTAAAGAACACCTGGCCTTCTGCCTTTGCAAGAAAGTCCCCAAGGACACACTCCATCCTTCCCTGTTACCATTTCCAAGACGGAAAAAAAAAAAAATATATATATATATATATATATACACACATATATATATATATATATATATATATATATATATATATATATACACACACACAGAGAGAGAGAGAGAGAGAGGGAAGAAAGGAACAACCACCCCTGGAAGCACCTCTCATGCACAGGACACATACACACAAACCACACGGGGGTTCGAAGGTTGATTTCCACAGTGTTCTCAGCTTTCAGCTGGGTAAAACAAGCCATCACTTCTGGTTCAGCTTTTAGGGCCAATGCAAGGCAACACCGGGTAACACAGAACAGAAACACTGGCACGTCTCATGTATTAATTAATCAGGAAGGCGTGATGGCCAAACCCTCAAAAGCACTAAGGACAGAAAGCTGCTATGGATACGATGATGCAGACAGAGATGCTACATTTAAAGAAAAACAACATCCAAGTTGCTGGAATATGCTTTGCAATCCTGGGTACCGAAAACCGTGAATCTTCTTGAGTTAAATCTGCGTAGCTCACTGCCCCTGGGCAAAAATGAAAATAAAGGCTGCTCACTTCCAGCTTCCCGCAAATATACTAGCAATCACTGCAGCTAATACTTTCAGAATGTTACGGTAACTAATGCAGTAAATAGGAAAGTTTAGTGCAATATTTCCTTGCATTTCAAAGGAATCGATTCATCCAACCAGAAGGCAGGGCCAAACAGCTTAGTCACCAGCAGGCTGGGCAAATGGCTCTATCAGTAAAACAAGGCATAAAGTAAACATGGTCATCATCCTCCCCCACCTTGAGCACAGATTCCTGCCCAGTGCATCAGCTCCCGCTATGGCCCCCCAGGAAGCAGATGGGCGAATTTCCGCAACTCTCTTCCCCCACTCCATCCCCTTCCCCAGATGCTCTTACCTGCTATCCGAAGCACTGCCCTCTCGGCAGGGTCCAGCACTGAGCCCCCTTGAATCTTTCTTTTCGACCTCTCATGTTTAGGCAAATTCCAGGGTAAGGTGTCTCCCGGAGCTGGGGATGCGGAGCCAGATTTCTGGCTGAAATCATCCTCATCGGAAAAATCCGCAGAGGAAGACATAGAGCAGCGATAGGACGCGTTCCCGGAACTCTACAGAGAATGACACAGAAAAAGCATTAACAGCAAAATACTCACATATGCTCAGCGATTTAAACATCCCCACCATCACCACCGCCGCCCTCCCTGCCCCCAAACTGGGTCTGGCATATCCTGCACCATCCTCAGAGCTGAGGGAATATACAGAAACCAAAAAAATGAAACCCGGGGCTCACCATCTTTTCTTGGCCAAGTCTCCAATCGTAAAAACAATACACAGGCAGTTCCAATACATGAAGATTTGCACGGAAGAAGTGTGTGGCCTGTGGTCCGGCCACCAGCTCACAAATGACTGGCCCAACAATGAAGCCAGAATCAACAGCCTTCCTGTTACAAATCTATAGTATTTGGCTCCCCCACCAGGACAGTAGAAACATTTTCCATTGCTAGCCTGCTGGTTAATTCATTAATGCAACTAACTCGAAGTTTCGAAAACAAAGCACAAATGCAGGATGTTGAGTCCCAACTCCTTTCCGCTTCAAGTCACCTCACCACTGGAGACTCTGTTCTGACCGATTTTAAGCCCCTGTCCTCTTTATTTAATTTTCTTCATGAGACTGAAGCAGGTTCCCAGAAAAGAGCAAGGAGGGAGGAAGGGCTGATTCTGAGAAGAGCCTTTTCTTAAGACTGGGAGAACACAAAAGACTGTTTTCAGAAGCCTATGGCAGTGCCAATAAACAAACATCTGAACTCGGTTTAGAGTTCTTGAGGTAATTTAAACTTCCAGCAAAGTAACAGCTGCCAATAATGTAAATGAGAATGATGCAGCTCAGTGACAGGAAACAGAGCTCTTCTCAGCTCCTGGTCATTACACTGTGAAATGAGAAGCATGATGCTTTTACCAAAGCACTTGGCCTGAAGGTTAGTCCTCCCTTCATCTAGCTGGAGCAAATCTGCAGGGTCATGTCTTGCATAAAAGTGTTATATCTTCCATAGAGGGAAAAGACACAAGGTGTTATTCCTTCCTTCTTTGTTGGGTTGTGTTTGTGATTATTTAGAGAGCCACTGGCTTACTAATGAAACAAGGATGTTGACTATCTCTGCTGCAAAATTATAAACATAACAACACATCAAAAGGAAGTCTTGACTTTCCTACTGAGAATTCTACTTCGCTGAGACTCATGGTAAAGATGCAAAACTGGTATAACTCGAATTCCTGAAATGTAACTTGCAGCCATGGATTCCCAAGAAGCAAGTTACAGGCAGAAATCAGTGAGGCATGCTCCAATTTGAGCAAAAACACTGGGCTTCCCACAAAAGCAGTGGCAACTGCAGCACAAACAGGCTATGTGAGCCACATCCCAAAACACTCACCCAAGGCACGTGAAACAAACTCTAATTGCATCAGGACTACTAACCTTATCTCAATCTGTTTAGGCATGTGGCTATGCATGGTCAACACCATTATTTCATTTTATTTTTCTTTTTTGTGGGCACATAGTAGGTGTAAACCCCATTCTTTTAGAAGTTCACGTAATATTCCCACAAAGTGAGGTATGTAAGATGTAGCTCTCTATTCTTTCCCCCTAAAAAAGCTGTCTTCCATTTTACTTTCCATAAAATTTCACCATCTTGACGAATTTATTTAGAGTCTGTATATTTTTCTAATGACAATAAGGTATTAGGAAAACTTGAGGCAAAAAGTAAATAAAATTGATTTTCTGTATTGTAGCTACAATCCATAGGGAGTTGTGAGTGGCATTAGGTCAGTCACAGCATGCTATTATCAACCCAATTTATTTTCCATGCTTTTCTGAAAATCCATCTTGAGCTTTCTGAGATTTTGTTTTTGGCTGGCTCTGTATAAAAGGGTGACATTCTTAAAGACTTTTAAGAGTGTATTGGGTTTCTTTGGCCGCTTTCTATCTTCCTAAAAATGGCTTCCTATCTGTCCTTACTTAAGGTCATCCTTTATCTGTGAGATTGTATTTCTTGTTACCTGTACTATTTTAGTGAGTATAGTAATTTGATTATTTATCTTTACAGACAGATTTGGAGAATAACTGTTAAAGAACTGCTTTCCAAAACCCACTGGTTATTGATTTTTGTAGAGTAAATTTTTTTAATGGCCTGAGTCTCAGCTGATTGAACAACGAAATGTGATTTATGCCATGACATAAACACCATTAATCACTCATAGCCAGATGGGAACAGTTACCACCCCTGGACCCATGGGTGTTGACTGGTGCAGCCTCTAATCTGGTAGTGTCATTGGTAAACAGATAAGAGAGAAAAAGAGGAAAAGACAATCAACAACACTTCTTTCAGCACTATATCATAGGAAAATATGGACCCCACACACACACACAAACTGAGGGAAATCATACATATTTATATGTGGTAAAGTCTCTCCCAGGCTACATGATCCAAGTGTTTTAACAATTAAAGTATTGGATTTTTTTCCCACAAAAATTTTCATGAATACTTTTTAAAAATATAAGGTAAACTATACAAAAGTAGGCCCATTTGAACCCTGAAAATTGGGAACAGATTTAAATGGAGCTGCTTTAAAGTGGATTGATCCTAAAGAAAACCTATTATATTCTTTATTGATTTGAAATGATTTGCCAAATCATGTTACTATCTTGGGGGCTAGAGAAGAGTGTGGAACTACAGTTCCCTTTTGTTTTAAGAAAAGCAAATATGTTCTCTCACCCAAAGGCCAGAGTCTAACCTTTGATGTGGGGCTTGGAAAGGTAGGACAAAGGAAGAGGGCTCCTGTAATCAACAAAAGCCCCAGGTTCCTATCTAGTATTCCACTACTGTTGCCTAAGGTTTGATTCCTATTAAAATACAAATATGGTAGCTATGTCCATCAATAGGAGACTGTTTAAATATAGTTATATGGATACCATAGTCTACTCTATAGCAATTAAACAAAAATGTTATTGTTATATATTTAGTAAAGAAGAAACAATTCATCAAGAATGATTTCTTAAAATATGTGCATGTGCATATACATGTAATAGTTACCCATATGTAAGTAGCGATTATTTTTGGGTGATGACTAAGATTCTGAATGAATTTAATTTTATTCCTTATAATATTTTAATCCAATACAAGTACATAAAAAGATTACCAAAAGTAAAAAGATTTTATGTCAAGGGTTAGAGAAAATATGGACAACTCTATGAAGAAGTAACTAAGTCAGTGTTTTTAACATTTCTGGGCTTATGGGCACCCCTGAAAAGTTAATGAAATCTATGAAAACCTCTTTCCAGAACAAAGTACAAGAGTAAATACATGCAAAACTTTGCATATCATTTTATGGGATTCACTGACCCACTGACCCCAGGTTAAGACCCCAATTCACACCATCATTTGTCATCCCCATTTGGCATGTATGCTGAAAATAAGAGATACATGAAAGAGCTGTGGAGTAGGGGGCAGAGTAATTTGGGTAGTGAAGATAAAGCTGGCCTAGGTCATAATACTTTTTAACAGTTGGCCTTTTTCATAAATGACCATGAGCTACTTCTGGACTGATACTGAATCTCTGCAACCAAAAAAGCACTAGATGGTTACAAGCCAAAAACCCTGTACAGTAAATCCTCGCTTAAAATCATCAATAGGTTCTTGGAAACTGCTGCTTTAAGTCAAAGGACATATAATAAAACCAATTTTACATAGACTAATTAATATAAATGAGAGTTAAGTTCCTACAGCAAATAATATTTCTGGTCATAAAAATATCACAAAACTTCTAAGAGAAGACCAAAACACTTCTAATATTAAACACTGAAATAAATGTGAGTTATACATACATTTACAGAAGATTAATACAAAATAAGATAATTATGTACCCAATTTTTGGTAAATCAGTAAATGACAGCAGTCATCGGGGTGGGGGGTTAAATCAAGGAATAAATGTTTGCAAAATGAAAAATATAAGGAGTACCTCCTACCGCCATGCAGTTCAAAGCCAATCACAAATATGGCAGACCCACTGAGCACTTTCATACCACATCGTTTATTGTCATGCATTTGTAAGATTATTGTAGACCTTACAAATTTTTATTTTACAATAATTTGCATTTATTCATGCGTTCCTTTTCCAACCTGCTTATTACAGTTCAGGATCAAGGGTGGCCAGAACCCATCCCAGCAGCTCAAGGCACAAGGCAGGAACCACACCCGGACAGGACACCATCCCATGGCAGGGTGCAATCATAATCTATGCCCACAGTCACTCAGAATGGGACCAATTAACCTCATGTGCACATCCTTGGAATGTGGGAGCAAACTGCAGCATCCAGAGAAAACCCACGCTGGCATGGGGAGAAAGTGTGAACTCCACTGACAGTGGCCCCAGCCAGGAATTGATTTTTTTTCTCTCATCAACATTATAACAAAAAGACATTGAACAAAACACTATTCAAGGACCTGCTATATTGTGTCTTCTACAATTTAGTTATTAAAGCAGTTTTAACAATTGAATTAGATCACCAAAAGCTTTAAAATGACTTTCCTGATAGCCAATTCATTCACATGGTATAAAAACAACCCAAATCTCCTAAAGCCAGGATAATTACATAATAACATTTTCGGAAGGGGAACTGAACAATACCTTCTTTAACTGAAACCCCAGTGGGGGATCTGAGATAAGTACAATGCAACTGCCTAAATTGAATGCTGCCCAGCCTTAGCACCCTGATCTGTAGGAAAGTGCCAGGAAATTGTCTTGGCAATAGGCATTCTCTACAGGCAATGGAGAAAGAAGTGCAGAGATAAGAGTTTGCAAAGTAGCCAAAAATTTAAATCCCAGAGGCTGAAAAGTAAACTTTCACAAACCCACATATTTATAACTTAAGCACATTTCTGTATGTGTATTTCAAAATATTCACCAGAAAAAAACCCAAAAATAGAAAGCACACAAGGAAACAGAAAAATCCTGATTGTGAAGCATTCTACAAGACAACTGTCCTAGATCCGTCAAAAAGGTCAATGACACAAAACATACACACCCAAAAAGGAAGAATTGTTCTAGATCTAAAAGGACAAAAGAGACACAACTAATTCATGAACCTTGGTTGGATTCTGGGTTGACTCTTTTTTAAAAGCTAAAAAGACATTTTGGGGACAACTGTCTTTTGGGGACAACTGGGGAAATCTGAACATGCAACATGGATTGTTTATTAGACAATGTTAGGAAATTATTGTTAGTTTTCTAAGGTGCAATAATACTATTGTGGTTATGTAGAAAAGTGTCCTTATCCATAGGAGATGCAGGCTGAGGAAACCCAAGATGTCTGCACTTATTTTTATTGTTTCAATAAAAACAAGGAAAAGTATTAAATGTGATAATAGGCTAACAATAAGTATTCACTGGTCTACTCTTTCAACTTTTCTATAAATCTGAATCTTTTCAAAATGAAGAATTGAGGGGGAAATAGCAAGGTTTTTTTTTGTTTGTTTGTTTTTTGTTTTTTTTTTAAGAGACAAGGTCTTGATCCATTGCCCAGGCTGGAGTGCAAAAAGACATGATCATAGCTCACTGCAGCCTTGAACTCCTGGGCTCAAGAGATCCTCCCACCTCAACCTCTCGGGTAGCTGGGTCTACAGGCACATACTACCACACCAGGCTAATTTTATTTTTTAATATTTTTATAGAGACGGGGTTTCCCTATGTTGACCAGGCTGCTCTCAAACTCCTGGCCTCAAGCGATCTTTCTGCCTTGGCCTCTCAAAGTACTGGGATAACAAGCATGAGCCACTGCACACAGCAAGGTCTTTTGCGCTGTGTTTAAGTGTTGCTTAGTCTATTCCTGTGCTCACAAAATCAACATATACAGGTTGCAAGGACAAAGTGATAGTTTTGATCTAAGAAATTTCTCGTAACATTTCTTCATAAACACTTAGAGAAGCACTAGAAGCAGTGGCCTGTGTCAAGAAGTCACCAAAGAAAGATAATCTGCTTGCCTTAGTCCTAAGCATAATTCTAGACAGAAAAATATAAAAGAAATTCCTCTGCTATTCATTTATTAATAATGTAAAATACAGTGAACACAAGATAGGTTCAGTATCACATAATTTTGATATACGAACAAAAACAGAAAATTTTTTCTCCAAAATTAGGAAAATTAAAGACACAATTTTCTTTAAAATTCCCTTAGGTAGGTAGGTACAAATACTAACTTCCTCAATGTTGTATCAAAATATATGTTATAGCCCAAAACTATCATTATATGACTAGTTTTTTACTTAGAAATAAGTTAGAAAGCAAGAGCACATTATCTGATTTTAGAGGTCCCAAGGAAAATAAACTCTACCACAAATAAATAGACGTAGGAGAAAACAGTTAAGGAAAATGTGCTTAACTCCTTGAAGAAAAAATGAGATATGGTAAATTTGGGGCAACTTGTGCTTGCTTCAGTTAATAATTTTCAAAACTTGTTGAACAATTAAGGTATGAAATCTTTTACCAAATAAATAGCTCTCAGTTAAGTCTTACCTGGAAACCACCTTTAAGTTGTAAGTAGGGGAGAGGGGGTCTAGTAGTGAGGCCATTAGCTGGTTCTCACTCTCTTCTATTAGGGGAGATATGCAGGAACCCTTAACTCCAAGAGGCAGAAGAGCCTGGGTGGAGGTGAGAGGAAGGGGGATCAGAGGGAGAGGAAGCAGGTTGCTGCTAAGTTCTTACTCAAGGGAAGCAGTGTCAGGCAGAGTTAAGGAAGTCAAAGGTTGCTTTCTAGGTAGAGAAGCCCAGTTCATCAGCCTATGAAAGAACACTGGAATTTAGAACACAAATTCTTTCTAGGGTATAATGATTGTACACTGGTTAGTGTTACTTAGTACTAAGTAACACCAAGTTGGACACCAAGCTTGCTGATGGGACAGAGGAAGGTTGATTTCATAACGTAACTATCATGAATAATGCTGCAATGTCTATGGGAGTGCAGATATCTCTTCAACATATTAATTTCAGTTCCCAATAGGTATATCACTTTGAATCCTAGATAATCAAGGCTCAGCACTAAGACATTCTGCAAGACTTCTTCCTTTCTTTCAGTTTAGTATATTCTATCCAGATGCCTCATTTATTGGGTGATTATAATTTAAGCATTTTCACTAAGTATTTTATTTAATACTCACTGAAATCCAATAAAGAAATGCACAGTTAGGGATATTAAGTAACTTGTCCACAGTCATTGTCAGTACAAGGTGCAGCCAGGATTTCCATATAGGTCCTTTTGACACGAAAGCCTGTGCTCTTGACCACATGTGGTCCTTGGCACTAGGGGAACATATACTCACAGCCCTAAAGATTACCATATATTTGGGGATCCCAAAAAGACTAGACCTGTTCTGGGTTCAGTACTAGGGCCAACGCATGGAAATGACAGGTATCAGTTCACATCAAAGAAAAACCATTCAAAATGCACAACTATAGTACTCCCAGACTGCTTTGTGTATAGTAAGCACTCTCCTATTCCAGGGGACCAAGCCTTCGCTTACTCTGTGGTCTCTTTCCACTCAAAGATTCTTTGGTCCTATGTGTTCCCACACCTCCATAAATCTCCCCAAACAGATTACATATAAAATAAAAACTATGCAAAGTATCAAAATATGAAATTTTTCTAAAAATGTAAAAAAACTTTCAAAAAATTTCAGACATCTTTTTTTTGCAAGTCCACCTAATCCCAATCATATGAAAATTATATAAATAGAGACATCAGAACTAGTTTACATTTGAGTATCTACAAATAGTTTTTCTAACCAAAGGAAGAACATTTTAAATAACTTGCCTAAAAGAAAAGCAAACATATCTCCAAAAATAGCCCCACAAAACAAATGCATTAGGAAGACAAACTCTAATACTGAAAACATACATTTAACTAGAAAATACTTAATCTTATAGTTTAAATGGATGTTTATGTCAGTTAATTAAAAACATGTCTTAAGTACCCATAGGCTTCTTCCTTAGAAGGGCCTGAAATCTAACTGGGAGAGCAGAAGTGACAAAATAGCCAATTTATAATTAAATATCAGTCATCTTATCATCACTTGTTAGGCTTAAAAATATGTATTTTGGTGGAATAGTATAAATACATACATAAAAATATGGCTCACAGTATAAAGTTGATGAGGAGAGAGAGGCTAAATCAAGTCGAGCCTCCGCAGTCCCTTCAGAAGCCAGGTTGGAGATACAGTTCCCCAGCTCCCTCACTTCACTCTTCCAAGAGTATCCTATCCAAAAGTGTTCACTGCTGATACAGCCATCATTGTAGATGCACTATGGCTGGCCTACTCATTTTTAAAAACAAATTAACAGCAAACACATAAAAATTGGCAATTTTCACATGAAAATTCAGATGTGGAATACTGGCCCTAGTGGTTTTCCCTTTAAAGAAAGGACACGTAAAACACCTGTGCTTTCCAGTCTGACACCGTCCTCGCATGTATGATACCTGACCCCTGGAGACGTATGACTTTGGAGCCCCTAGCATGAAGTAAGTGATGGATGACATTGCTGTATTCAGAAAGTAAAGGAAAAGATAGAGGAGGAGAGGTAGGGATCGTGATAATTGATAGAATGGAGATGAAATTTTTAAAAATATGAAAACTGGAGAAGAGGGGATAAAACAACAAAAAGCTTTCAAAATATTTCAGTTAAATGGACAACAAACAAAAATAGATAATTCCATGTTTCTACTGACATCCAAGTGTTCACTTCATTCTGCTGTATCCCCAAACACCCTGGTTAACATTTCCAGTGCCCAGGAAATGGAAGAAAGCTGTATGACTCATGTAAATGCTGGCTCACGATCCCCACGAATCTAGCTGGACCCACCCACCCATCACTACTGCTGATGACTCCCTGCTGGTTTTTGCTCCCATACCTACCCTTGGTCAACATGTAGGAAGCATTAGTAAATTTTAGCTCTTAGGTGATGTTGTCTATTCACACTTGTTTGATCCAAGGGTAGATGATTAAGCCAACATAATTGTCACTTCAGGAAATATAGAAACTAGAAGTTATTGCAACTGGGTCACCTTAGTAACAGCTCTCGGGATACAAAGTCCATGAGTTCCATATCTATCCCTCCAAGCTTGGTTGTTAAACCTCCTTTGAGATGTCCCTGTATCTTTCCAATACATAACTTTTTGTAATTCAGAAGGTTTTTTTCTTTTAAATTCATTGTCTCCATTACTGGAGACAACAAAAACTTAGACAACCATGTTAGTGTAAATAAAAAAGCAATTATAGATATTCAGTTCTTCCCTATTGACACATAAGCAAAGTTATGTCTTTATACCTTCTTTATGCTTCCATTTTCATTACCTGTCTTCATTAATGAGACTTCAGAAAATTGCTTTTGATAATAGCTTTTACACACTTACTCTTTCACTTCAAACAGTAGGTACTTAAGTGAAAGAATTAATTTTTCATTAAAAACAAAAACTTTTATTATTGTACAGAAACAAGGTCTATGAAACTTTAAGTGCCTGGCACTCCCACTGCCCTCTTTTGAGGAAAGCAGGGCTGTTCCATGTACATTAAATGCAAACAATTCGGTTGCTACCTTAAGCCACACCCAAGTGGAACCAGGGATCAGTGCCTGATCCCTCTGAGCTGGTTTGGTGGAAAATTCTGCTCAGGTGCGATGATTCATATTGCACAGTGGCAAACCAATCCAACCACAGCCTCCTCTCGAGAATAAATGCTAAGTTCATTCCAAATGTCCTTAACTAATAATGGGATTTCCCCCTGACATCTGTTGCACATCCTCATCTTAGAACACCTGAGATCCATCTGGAACAACTGTGTGGCTCAAAGCCCCCATATCTGCACTAAAGCCCACAGTAGATTTCATTTTATCTCTCTTTCCTGAGGTGATCTGGACCTGTCCCTTCCTTGCTTTACCCCTAGAGGAAGCTATATGGCAGGACAGGAAGCAGAAACAGCCTGCAAGAATACCTTTTTCACAAGCCTAAATCTTTTGAGATGCGCATAACCTGGAGGCACAAATGTTCCCTCCCATTCCCTGACACCTTGGCATGCATCTTACAGGACCCAAGAACCTTAACACAATTCCGAGGTGAAGGAAATGGGGAGCACCAGGCCCGGCCTCATGGAGACCTGGGAGTCAGAACCTGAGGTGAGTTGAAAAAAAGACAAAGGAACACCTCTTACCCCAGAGTGTATAGACTGAGATTAAACCTCACCGTGTGGGTAGCAACTGTTTCTTATGTACTTCAGAATCCCAGGTCTTAGGAGGGGGCCCCTGATGAATGTCTGTTGGGTGAATTTATTGGCTTGGCAGCTTGGCTTCAGCAGCTTGGTCAAATGTGAGTAGAAATTCAGAAAGAAAGCTCTGCCACAACAAAGGCTAAAAATGCCCCAAGGGTCTGTCCGTCTGTGTCTCGCACACACACATACACAGAGCCCACTAACAGGATCAGCATGGCAGCTACTTCCTTCCTCCAGCATCATTTCTCATTTTAAGGCTGCCTTGAATTATTCTAGATCCAGGGAAGAAGAGAATATATTTCCCTGCTTGCTTATTGACACCTTATTCCAAATCAGGTAAGAAAAGAAGATAGTGTTTGAGGGGGGAAGATGTTAGGACCTTCGAGTTATCCAATCAGTCTCCCAGAATGAGAAGTGAGAAAAGCACAAGGTGCTTTGAGAGCATCAGGTGGAAGTGGCAGCAGAGGCAGCTGGAAAGCAGGTGGTGGATGAAGATCACAGCAGGGCTTGCATGTGACACTGGGGCCCAGAATTCATCTTGTAGGACCTGGATTGTTGCTGACGGGTTATAAGTAGTTTGCCTGTATAGCTGCGTGACTCATGGACTGAAGAGGGATCAAACTCAGACAAGATTAGTGAGCAGTTACTGTAACAGTCCAGCAGTAAATGATGCGAGCCTGAACTAAATCATTGGAATTGGGGGTGGAGAGGAGAGGATGAATTTGGGAAACATTTAGAGACTGGAAAAAAGAAGGCTAGACAAAGGTAGGGCTGAGGCTGCTAAGGTAAGAAGTGAAACTAGCTTACTATGCGGGAATGAGAAGAAGGTCAGAAGTCAAGCAAAACTATAATAGTGGGGAGACAGAGAATAGTAGTAGGAAAATCAGTGGGTCCCAGGCAAGTCATACAAGGAGAGCTCGAGATGATGACGTTCCTTTTGATAAGCCTCCTAGTTTGTGATGACTCAAACTGGTTTAAGATACAAGGCTGGCTAGACACCAACCTCCAAGAGACCTGCATTTTCTTCCAACTACAGCTGTGGCTCCTGGAGCTGCTGTGAGTGAGTGGTAGAAACCTGCCCCTTAGAGAAGCTGCAGCTGGTCAGCATCATGCAAGGGACTGCTGAGATGGTAGCATGCTGGTAATGAAGTGTTATGGAGCCACTCCATCCCTTATTCATCCTTTTTCTCATACACACAGAGAGCAAGAGTATATAAACCATCTTGTTTATTGTCCCCTTTCACACAGGATTGTTTTGGGGAACATAATAGTCACGCCATTTACACATACTTCTTATAACATTTACAAGCCATGATATTCTACTTAAAAACATAAAAATAAAAATACCCCTATTTCTTCTGACTTCCAATTGTCTCTAAGTAATAACTGTTCCCACTGCATTTATGAAGCAAATTCACTCATTCTTTCACAGTGCCCATCACAGGGCAGTTAGAATCCTGTGCTACAGCTGTGCAGCCCACACCCCTCTTCTTCTTAGTCATCATGTACACTTAGGATTTGTGTGAATTCCAGTCCCCTGACCTTCCTCCCCTTCACAGCTGCCCTCCTGACCCTGAAATATTGCTTGGGTGTTTTTTCTCCTCCCTTTCTCAACTGGGGATTTCCAAGCCAGCCTAATAGCTTCTTCCAACAATAATAAAGCAAAGAGGAATTTTTAAAAATGTATATCTGTGTCCATAAAACAATATGATGAATTCTATCACAAAAAACAAGCACACCATAGAACATATGACTATCTGTTCCCTTGTGCCATCCTTCTTTCTCTTCCTGAACTGGCCTTGTGTTTGTGTCCACAGCACACGAACCAGCTACAGAATATGCAGGTGGAGAATCCAGGTACCTAGGTACCTTTAAAAGTCTATTCAGTGAAAATCGCTGGCTATTGATGTGATGGTTAATTTTATGTGTCAACTTGGCTAGGCCATGGTACCCAGTTTTTCATAAAAGATCAGTCTAAATGTTGTGAAGGTGTATGTTTAAAAGTGATTAACATTTATTCAGTGGACTTCAAGTAAAGTAGATTATCCTCCATATAGTGGGTGGGCCTTCTCCAATCAGTAGAAGGCCTTAAGAGCAAAGACCATGATCTCTCAAAGAAAGAATTTTCCTCAAGACTGCAACGTAGAGACCTCGCCTGAGTTTCCAGCCTGATGCCCTGCAGAATTTGGACTCAAGACTGCAATATCAGCTCTTTTCTGAATTTCTAGCCTGCTGGCCTGCCCTACAGATTTTAGATCTCCCAGCCCAATTGCATGAGCTAATTCCTTAAAATAAATAAATCTCTGTGTGTGTATGTGTGCTATAACTAATACAGCCTATTGGTCTGTTTCTCTGGAGAACCCTAACTAACACAATTGTCTACCATATTACTGCATAGAAGACTTATGACTCACCTTTACCACATTTCAGGGAAGTAGAAACACCTGCCATAATTCACATTTTACAGTTTTATGGAAAGTGTGCAGGACTTTTACCAAGCTGAGTTAGGAAGCCAGAGTGCTTCACCCAGCTCCATAATTAACTGCCCATATACTACCACACAAGAAAATTACTTAACATCTTCAACTTGCTCATATTCTAAACATGAATAGTCATATCTACTTCACTAGATATTATTAAAATGAAATAATGTATGTAAATCCTGTAATATGATGCCTGCTCAGCACATACTAAATACATTTCCATAGCATTTATTATAAAATAAAAAGATAAAAACTAGATATCAAGTATTTAGAATTGCAGTGATTATAGCTATATGACCAAAAATATATCATTTTGAGGACTTGAAAAAAAAATCTAACTCCCTTCACATCACCTGCATGCTATCGCCTAAATTTCTAGTAACAGATACAGTCTTTTGATGTAAAGCTTTTTATTTCTAACCAAACTACCCATGGATGAAAAATATTAAGTGGCACAGTATCAGTTATTTATACTTCAGTATGAATAAGGCCACCAGACTGTGTCCTGCAGAAGTGTTTAGATAAAACAAAAAGGGAACACTGAGGTTCCTAGAAGTAGATAAGCTGTCTACATCATGATTTTTTCCTGGAGCCATTTCTGACAATCACAGAGACAGAGATTCAAGGAGTCAAATGAGTCTGTCCTAACAGAAACAGCCTAGCCCAATTCAGGATACCACTCAAAAGAAATATGGCCTGGAACACTTTAATTGTGACAATCCATCTCTCTGCTTCCCTAGTTTTCTCTCTCTCTCTCTCTCTCTGTGTGTGTGTGTGTGTGTGTGTGTGTGTGAGAGAGAGAGAGAGAGAGAGAGAGAGAGAGAGAGAGAGAGAGCGCATCTTGCTCTGTCATCTAGGCTGAAGTGTGGTGGTAAGATCACAGCTCACTGTGTGGTGGTGAGATCCCAGCTCACGGCAGCCCTGACCTTCCAGGCTCAAGCAATCCTCCCACCTCAGCCTCCCAAGTAGCTGGACTACAGGTGTGCCACCACACCTGCCTAATTTTTTTATTTTTTGAAGAGATGGGGGAAGAGTGGCCAGGGGATTGTCTCACTGTGATGCTCAGGCTGGTCTGGAACTCCTGGGCTCAAGCAATCCTCCCGCCTCAGCTTTCTAAAGTGCTGGGATTATAGGCATGTGCCACCATGCTCAGCCCTGCTTCCCTAGTTGAAAGTAAAAACTCATCATTACCGCTCTGTTGAGTCATAGGGACAGATGGCCTTACCTTCTCACCTGCCTTCCTGATTCTCTAGGTAGAATATAATCTTTGATGTGATCTGATGGGAGTCTGAAAATCTGCTACCAAAAACTGCTGCCACAATGTCTGAAATGCTCCCATTAGAGCAATTGTAAGCCACTGGGAGATTTTGAGTTTTATCATCTTCTAAACCACAAGGATAGCTAAATTGAACTGGATTACTAAAATGATATACATAAAGTACATAGTAGGCATTCAATAAATTAGAGCTATGTGTTTTCTTTGTTTTGTTTTGGGTTCTTTTTTGAGACAGAGTCTCACTCTGTCCCCCAGGCTGGAGTGCAATGGCGCGATCTCGGCTCACTGCAAGCTCCACCTCCCGGGTTCACGCCATTCTCCTGCCTCAGCCTCCCGAGTAGCTGGGACTACAGGTGCCTGCCACCACACCCGGCTAATTGTTTTGTATTTTTAGTAGACATGGGGTTTCACTATGTTGGCCAGGCTGGTCTCAAACTCCTGATCACAGACGATCCACCCACCGGGGCCTCCCAAAGTGCTGGGATTACAGGCATGAGCCACCATGCCCAGCCAGAGCTATGTTGTTCTTATTACAAGTCACATTCACCTCTTGCCTGAACAATTATTGCAAAATATCTTCCAATTGATCTTGCTTGCCTCCTTGTCCTCAACAATATATTCTCCATACAGAAGCTAAATCCAGTCTTCAAAGACCTAAGTCAGAGTACATCGTGCCTGTGCTCAAAACCCTCCTGTGGCTTTCCACTTCACTCAGGATAAAATCCAAAGCCTGTACCATGACCTACAAGGCCTCCTGATGTGCTGTTAGGTCTCTGCTCAAACGGCACCCTTTTAAAGAAAGTTATTCCCCTAAAAGCCTTATGTAACTTTACCCTCCCCACCTATTACTCTATGCCCCTTATCCTGCTTCACTTTCCTCCCCCGCCACTTATTACCATCTGACACATTATGTATTTACCTGTTTATCTGCTTGTTGTCTGTCTCCTCCACCAAAAAGTAAGCTCTTTGTTTCATTCATGCTGTGTCCCCAGTTCCTAGCATGGTGACAAACCCATAACAGATGCTCAGAAAATATTTGTGAAACGCGAAAATGAACAGTAAAAGAATTTTGCAAAAGCACCTGTACTAACTAGCACACAGTATGTATGTACTCAGTAAGTACCAATTTCCTGCAATAAATATTAGTTTTTTCTTATTTATCCATATTTATCTTATTTATCATTGCCTGCAATACTTGCCCTGAAGCTTGTTATAGAACAAGAGATTTAAAGCACAACATAGTCTCATAACCCACAGTTAAACCCTCCTAACCATAAATCAAAAATGGGATTGCTCTCAGCAAGCTAACTAGGGAGATAACAGAGAACTGAGGCTAGACCTGGCCCTGTAGTCTGGCAGAGCTCTTTGCCTCCTGACCCAGCTTCACTACTTATTAGCTGTAGGACTTTGGACAAACTACTTAAACTTTCTGAGCTTTGGCTTTCCAATTTATAAAGAACATCTACCTCTTAGGGTTGGTGTTAGGATTAAATGACCTAATGCCCATTGCCAAGCACAGAGCCTGACTCATAGGGAGTGCTTAAGAAATGCTCACTACTGTTAATGTTGTTGGTCAGCATCAATAAAAATACTGTTGATACGAAATGCCTGTCTTTATAACTTCATTTCTTTTACAGTCTCATTTATGGTTATCTCTGGAGTTACAGGGAGCTGATAAAGTTCCAAAACCGTTTTTAAAGGATTTAAAAATAGGAAATAATGATAGTCATTTGTTTATAAAAAGCAGAGCTTGGCCAGATGCAGTGGCTCATGCCTGTATTCCCAGCACTTTGGAAGGCCAAGTTGGGCGGATCATGAGGTCAGGAGATCGAAATCACCCTGGCCAACATGGTGAAACCCCGTCTCTACTAAAAATACAAAAATTAGGGTATTCTGTGGTGTGGTGGGGCACGCCCATAGTCCCAGTTACTCAGGAGGCTGAGGCTGAGGCAGGAGAATCACTTGAACTCGGGAGGTGGAGGTTGCAGTGAGCCGAGATCGTGTCACTGCACTCCAGCCTGGCGACACAGCGAGACTCCATCAAAAAAAAAAAAAAAGCAGGGCTCTCATTTCAGAAAAAACTATTTTTCACTTCCCTAGTATCCTGAAACGTCTGCATCTCAGACTTCCTGATTCTTTTGCTTTAATAAACAGACGGGTGTGCCTGGAGTCATGGTGATTACCCATGTTCTAGAAATAAACTTGAGAAAGCTGTGTTGCCTGCTTAATACTCCCATAAGCTCCAAATATTATTATGTAGTTTAAAAAAAAAAAAAAAACATTAAATGTCTGGGTTTTCTAAGTCAATTTTAAACATGGGGGGGGTGTCAGTTCATTTTACAAAACATGCAAGTAGAAATAATGTTTTTTAATTTGTAAGTATAAAAAATTTTAAATGCTTAGCTAAACATGGCATATAAACAGGGAAACAATGTAGCATTGAAGAGAGTGTTCTCAACTATGAGGTCTTGATTCCAATCGTGGCTCTGACAGTTTAGCAACTCAGATCACTGTTCTGGACCTTGTTTCCTCAAAATGACAACTCAGACTGGATGACTTTTGATGTTCCTAAATTGTCCACGAATCCCTCATCTCTAAAGCTTTTTTGATATACAAATTCCATACCTTTAATGTTTCATTTTCACACTTCTAAAGAGCCTCTTTATATAGTTACCCTGAACTAAGTTTAAATGCTAACGAGTCAGAGATATTGCATATTGAGTAGTACATGTAAGCAAACGGAAAATATCCTGTCCCAATGCCACAATTCACCATCCTCTCAAAAAAAAACAAGTGTATTTTGGACTATAACATTTTTTTAGAATGTTGTTAATTACCAAAAACAACAAATAAAAGCCAATGATAAAATAAATCAACAATAAAATAAAATAATTTGACAATCACAACTGCTATTTAATAATTTATCTGATTTTATCATAAAAATATTCCATGAACATTTTCTCTATTGGAGGTTTTAGGTTCAACTCCAAATTATAAAACAACATTATGCAATTAGGAAGTTGATTTGGCCTAACAGAAATGACAAATATGTACTGAAATTTGAGACTTGAAATAAGTGAGTCACTACAGCACTTCTCAATACCCTATGTAAACATGAATCCTATCCTCTCTGGGAAATGTGTCATCTGCTTTAAGACCAAGAGATGAGAAATAATTGGCTAACTGTACTACACAGCCCTACATAGAAATGAAATTATACTAAAGATAAGGACTAAAAGCTATGTCTTGGCAGACAATGGCTGGTGTACTTTGATAATGATGTACAGATTTTTAAAAAACTTTTGGTGGCTCTAGGGATGGATGCTAGAACTTTGGGGTACATACGGCTCTGATCTGAGGGGACCTATTTTGGGGAGTCTCTTTAGTCATACAAAAACAAGGCAAAGGTTTCTCAGATATATCACAGACTTGACTTCCTAACAAACCTGCCTGCTATACAGTAGCTAAAAATGCTGGATAAAATATTTTTAAATGAATCAGCAAAGGGGCAGGAAAATAAGAAAAATTCTTAGAGGCTAGAGCAATAGAAAAGCAAAAGCACAAATACAGAAACGTTAGGCTGATTCCCTCTCATCTAAAGTTTCACTTGATGCCCAGGGGACAGAAGAGCAGGACAACCTGCTCAGGGGACAAAAGACAAAGCCAAAGGAGACTCAGTGAAAAAAACAAAAACAAAAACAGAAATAAATAAAGCCAGGGAAGCATGAACTAGGAAAACCAAACAAAAATACCCTGAGATTCCAAAGACACTTGCCCATGTCAAGCTTGTGGCTGGACAGAGTAGAAAAATAAAAACTTCAAGCTGATTCTCATGCACATTTTATGGCCCAAGTTCGCAGCATCTATGCAGTATGAAAAACTCTGAAACTGAGATTTTATGTTTATTTATTTTTTTGAGACAGGGAATCGCTCTGTCACCAAGGCTGAAGTACAGTGGCACAATCTCAGCCTTAACCTCCCAGGCTCAAACGAGCCTCTCACCTCAGCCTCCCGAGTAGCCGAGACTACAGGCAGGTGCCACTACCATGACCAGTTAATTTTTTTGAGTTTTAGTAGAGACGACGTCTTGTTATGTTGCCCAGTCTAGTCTTGAACTCCTGAGCTCAAGTGATCTACCTGCCTCGGCCTCCCAAAGTGCTGGGATTATAGGCGTGAGCCACCCGCGCCCAGCTGAGATTTTTTTTATTTTAGATTTCCCTGGCAAAACTAACAGAATATCCTCTCTGGAGAAATGTACCTTCAATCCTAGCCTCTAAAAATTACCACAGATAAAGTTCAGTCAAAAATGAGCTCGTGGTGAGACAGGACTAGCTGTATTTCCTATGCCGACTAAGAATCCCTAAGCCTAGCTGGGAAGGTGACCCCATCCACCTTTAAACACGGGGCTTGCAACTTAGCTCACACCCGGCCAATCAGGTAGTAAAGAGAGCTCACTAAAATGCTAATTAGGCAAAAACAGGAGGTAAGGAAACAGTCAATTATCTATTGCCTGAGAGCACAGAGGGAGGGACAGTGATCAGGACATAAACCCAGGCATTCGAGCAGGCAACAGCAACCCCCCTTGGGTCCTCTCCCATTTTATGGGAGCTCTGTTTTCACTCTATCAAATCTTGCAACTGCAAAAAAAAAAAAAAAAAAAATGAGCTGGTGGTAAAAAGTCACAAAGCAGCCGGGCACAATGGCTCATGCCTATAATCCCAGCACTTTGGGAGACCGAGGTGGGCAGATCACCTAAGGTCAGGCGTTCAAGATCAGCCTGGTCAACATGGTGAAACCCTGTCTCTACTGAAAATACGAAAATTAGCCAGGCGGTGGTGGCAGGCACCTATAATCCCAGCTACTCGGGAGGCCGAAGCAGGAGAATCGCTTGAACACGGGAGGGAGAGGTTACAGTGAGCCGAGATCATGCCATTGCACTCCAGCCTGGGCAGCAAGAAAGTCACAAAGTACACAATGAAACAAGGCCCCACTGGTGAAACTATAGAAACAATAGACACAAACCCATAGGCAAAAACTTCAGGTATGTTAATTATCAGATATTACATATAAAATAAACGTATTTTATATATTTAAATAGAGGGAAAAGAGTATCAAGAGTAGGAGTTAGGAATAAGAGATTATCAAAAATACCAAGCAATGAAAAATATAATAAAATACAATAATATAAATTAAAATTCAGTGAACAAAGAATATATATACAAAGAACCCACTCAAATCAGTAAAAAACATACAAACAACCAAACAAGAAAAATGGCAAATGAAATGGACAGGCATTTTGCAGAAGAGGAAACATATATGGCTAATAAACATACAAAAAGATATAAACTACGAAAAAATGTGTGGGGCTCTTCCTCTTCCCCTAAGTGGCCTGAGGTAATCTGTGAAAATGGTTCACTATTCACTTGACCCAGACAACCCCACAAAATCATGCAAATCAAGAGGTTCAGATCTTTATGTTCACTTTAAGAACACTCATGAAACTGCCCAGGACATCAAGGGTATGCATATATGAAAAGCCATGAAGTATCTGAAAGATGTCACTTTACAGAAACAGTGTGTGCCATTCCAACGTTACAATGCTGGAGTTGGCAGGTGTGCCCAGGCCAAGCAATGGGGCTGGACACAAGGTCGGTGGCCCAGAAAGAGTGCTGAATTTTTGCTGCACATGCTTAAAAATGCAGAGAGTAATGCTGAACTTAAGGGCCTAGAGGGAGATTCTCTGGTCATTGAGCATATCCAAATGAACAAAGCACCTAAGACACGTCGCTGGACCTACAGAGCTCGTGGTTGGATCAACCCATACATGGGCTCTGCCTGCCACATCGAGATGATCCTTACTGAAAAGGAACAAATTGCTCCTAAACCAGAAGAGAGGGTTGCCTAGAAGAAAAAGATATCCCAGAAGAAACTGAAGAAACAAAAACTTAACAGTACGGGAGTAAATTCAGCATTAAAATAAATACAATTAAAAGTTTAAAAAAAAAAAAAGAAAAAGAAAAGATGTGTGGCATAATTAACAATCAGGGTAGCAAATCAAGCCCACAATGAGGTTAACAGATTACATGTATTCAACTGGAAAAAAAATTAAGTCTAGTATTACTATGTGTTGAAAAGAACATGGCTCCTCATGCTCGCTTAGACGTGGCTGAGGAAAGTATAAATTGGCGCAGATATTTTGAAAAAGAGTTTGGCATTATCTCCTAAAGTTGAACTTTTATGTATATCCAGCAATTCTACTAAGAATTGATCCAGTAATTCCACTAAGCATATACACAAGAAAAACTGCACGTGAACAGTAAGAGGCATGTACAAGAAAACTCATAGCGGCACTCATACAGTAAAGGCCTGAAAACAAATGTCCACTTACAAGACAGCAAATGAGCAAACTGTGGTATAGTCATACAAAAGTCAAAACAAACTATAGTGAACAATATTATTAGCAATACTATTAGCAATAGCATATTAAGTGAAAAAAGTTAGTTTCAAATAATTACATAAAGTATGCTAACGTTTTTTATTAAGTTAAAAGTAACTAAAATTTTAAAATTTAAACTTTTTAAGCTAGGCGCAGTGGCTCATACCTGTAGTCCCAGCTACTCAAGAGGATGAGGTGGGAGGATCACTTTTTTGAGCCCAGGAGTTTGAGGCTACAGTGAGCTATGATGGCACCACTGCACTCCAGCCTGGGCAACAGAGTGAGACTCCACCTCTAAGAAGACACATAAATAAAAAAAAAAAATTTAACTTTTCAGGAATAAATAGACTAGCAATAAAACTCTGAACAGGGAAACAAAAGAATGATGAAATGTGTTTCAGAATGATGGTTATCTTGAGTAAGAAGATTCAGGCCGGCCGGGCGTGGTGGCTCAAGCCTGTAATCCCAGCACTTTGGGAGGCCGAGACGGGTGGATCACGAGGTCAGGAGATCGAGACCATCCTGGCTAACACGGCGAAACCCCATCTCTACTAAAAACACAAAAAACTAGCCGGGCGAGGTGGCGGCGCCTGTGGTCCCAGCTACTCGGGAGGCTGAGGCAGGAGAATGGCGGGAACCCGGGAGGCGGAGCTTGCAGTGAGCTGAGATCTGGCCACTGCACTTCAGCCTGGGCGACAGAGCGAGACTCCGTCTCAAAAAAAAAAAAAAAAAAAAAAAAAAAAAAAAAAAAAAAAAAGAAGATTCAGGCCAATGGAAAAAGAGACCATATCATTAGACATAGGTTACTACCAAGATCTTAGCTTTTGTTTTGAGTGGGGGTGTATAGGTACCTATCAGATAGATAGAAAGATAGAGTAATTTAAAAATAAATAGGTATGGAAGTGCAGAATCTCTTCAATACACTGATTTCCTTTTTTTTTTTTTTTTTTGATATATACCCAGCAGCAAGAACTACTATATGCTGGATCATACAGTAGTTCTATTTTTAGTTTTTTGAGGAACCTCCATATTTTGTTTTCCATAATGGCTGTACTAAGTTACATTCCTACCAACGAGCATTCTCCTTTCCCTGAATCCCTGCTAGCATTTGTTATTTTCTTTTTGATAATAGACATTTTAACCAGAGTGCGATGATATCCCATTGTAGTTTTAATTTGCATTTCCTTGACAATTAGTGATGTTGAGCATCTTTTCATACACCTGTTTGTCCTTTGTATGTCTTCTTTAGGGAAATATCTATTTAGATCTTTTGCCTATTTTTAAATCAGATTATTTGTTTTTTTGCTCTTGAGTTGCTTGAGTTCCTCCCATATTCTGGTTATTAATCACTTGTCAGATGAATAGCTAGCAAATATTTTTCCCCATTCTGTGGGCTGTCTCTTCTCTTTGTTGATTGTTTCCTCTGAAGCTTTTTGGCTTGATATTATCCCACTTGTCAATTTGGTTTCCTGTGCTTTTGAGGTCTTACTGAAGAAATCTTTGCCCAGACCAATGTACTGAGGCATTTCAATAGCAAGATATGAAATCAACCTAAGTGTCCATCAATGGATGAAATTATAAGGAAATTGTGATACACACACACACACACACACACACACACACACACACACAATGGAATATTATTCAGTCATGAAGAAGAATGAAATTCTGTCATTTACAGCAACATAAATGGAACTGGAAGGCATTATGTTAAGGGAAGTAAGCCAAGCACAAAGAGAAAAATCCTGCCTGTTCTCATTCATGTTGGAGTTAAAATAGTGGATCTCATGAAGCTAGAGAATTGAAAGGTGTTTACCAGAAGCTGGGAAGGTTGGGCGGAGAGGGGAGATGAAGAGAGGCTGGTTAATGAGTACAAAAATACACTCAGAAGGAACAAGATTTAGTGTTTGGTAGCAATACAGGATAGCTGTGATTAATACTTTATTGTATAGTTCTAAATAGCTAGAAGAGGTTTGGAATGTCTCCCAGCACAAAGAGAATGATAAATGTTTGAGGTGATGAATATCCCAATTGCAATTTGATCATTACACATTGTGCTTGTATCAAAATACCACATGTAAGCCAGCCTCAGTGGTGCATAACTATAGTCCTACTACTTGGGAGACTGAGGTGGGATGATCACTTGAACCTAGGAATACAAGGCTGTAGTATACTTTACACCTGTGAATGACCACTGCACTCCAGTCTGGGCAACACAGAGAGACCCTATCTCTTAAAAAACACAAAACAAAAAACCGTGTACCCCATAAATATGTACAACTATTAGTATCCATAAAAATTAAAAACAAGGTTGAATCTGATGGGTCACACCTATAATCCCAGCACTTTGGGAGGCCAGGGTGAGAGGATCACTTGAGCCCAGGAGTTCAAGTCTGCAGAGAGCTATGAGTGTACCACTGCACTCCTGCCTGGGCATCAGAGCGAGATCCCATCTCTTAAAAAAAAAAATCAATAAAATTTAAAATAAATTTATATAAATTAAATAAATGAAAGTGGCACATAAGCCAATGGGTGTCATGAATTCACCATCTTACTTTCTTTTCATCCCTCTTATCACCACCTAAAACCATTATCAATCATAACTACATTTGTTTTGATTAGCTCATAAAACTTTTCAAAAATATTATCTCATTTAATCCCTGCAACAATCTTATGAAATGTGCTTTGCTATCATTCTCATTCTACGTAAGGGAAAACTATGGCTAAAAGAGATAAGTGACTGTTCCAGTTTAAATCCATTTCTTAAACTCCAAATTCTGCATTCTTTCCCACAGGAGCCTGAAAAATATCCTTCCTAATCGCTCCACACGCATTTCAAATCATGTGATATTTAAGAGATCTCGAAGATATAATAAAATAGCACCAAATCACCAAAAGCAGATGCCAAAACTAACACCCTTGAAAGGTGAGATTCCTCAGACTAGTGGATCCCTTTCTCAGCCACCTAAACAAGGTCACATTAAAGGCCTAGTTATCTTTACTAATACCATCTTCAATCACACACAAACACATAACCTTCTGAACAACTCCTGACTGAGCTTCTATTTGGAACCTAAGCCAGATATGGTTTTTGTTTTTTTGTTTGTTTGTTTGTTTTCTGTTGCCCAGGCTAAAGTGCAGTAGAGCGATCTTGGCTCACTGCAAGCTCCACCTCCCGGGTTCACCCCATTCTCCTGCCTCAGCCTCCCTAGTACCTGGTACTTCAGGTGCCCGCCACCACGCCCGGCTAATTTTTTTGTATTTTTAGTAGAGATGGGGTTTCACCATGTTAGCCAGGATGGTCTCTATCTCCTGACGTCGTGATCTGCCTGCCTCAGCCTCCCAAAGTGCTGGGATTACAGGCGTGAGCCACCGCGCCCGGCCTGCCAGAGATGTTTTAAGATGCTCACAGGGCCCTGAGCCACTGTTTTACAGATCCCATCACGTGAGACATATACTCAGACACATTCAATACATTTTCCATTAAATGCTTGAAAGGGCTTTTATTATTCGAAAAATGTATTTTGTTAAAAGATATTTTTGTGTAATTTTAAATTTCACTTATACACAATTATACAAATGTTGAATTGCAACTAGGCAGTTGAAATTATGACTAGTATTTAATTAAAGATTGTTTTTAAAGTTAAGTTCCAAGCTTCTTATTTTGGAATCAATAATATATATTTAGGTCCCAGTGATCTCAAAAAGTCTTTGAAGAGCTCATGAACCCTAAGGACAGACCAGAGTGTCTAATGGACACACCATCGGGCCAGGAGCAAAGCTACAGACTATTGGTTTCAATGGCAGAGGGCTGTCCGGGGCTACCCCTGGCTTCATCCCTAGAGCTGCTGGAATCTTAGTACAGGTGAACTTACCCACCACACCACTTCTGCCTACCACACTTGTATACTACCCCAAATTCAAGCCCCATGGGCAACTCTTTTCTCAAAAACTATCATCCTTTTGCTACTGTGTAGCTGCTCCACTGCTGCCCTCCTAGTAAACTCTTTTCTAGGTGCCCTTTGAAACCTTCATTTAATTGTCAGGAAGCTCTAATTCCTCACAAAAGTGCCATCTCCAGTGTTTGTCTTACCTTAATCATTCCACGTGTATTTGTTAAGTGCCTGCTCTCTATACCTCTGCATCTCTCCAGCAGAGGCTTCTGCTTCTCCTGCATGTCTCATCGAAATCTCAGAAGGAACCATCATCCGACGCCACTCTCTTCCTTTCCCTGAATTGTCACTGTCTGGCCTCCGGCCACACCCCCTCATTTGCTGAGGACTTTGGAACCTGACTCATTGCTTCTTCTCCACTTTGAGTGTAGTCATCTGGGAAGAGTTCCACATTCATGTGGATGGGCCAGCCAACACCTCAGCCACAAAAGTTCCTAGCTTCCTGAGCTCAAATAATCTTTATCTTCTCTCCTCTTCTCCCAGCATGCCATGGCCCCATTCTGGACGATGACATCACCTGGTACTGAACCAACTCTGAGACCTCTCATTGTAATCCAACAATGTGACCTACAATTTCTGGCTCTCCAGCTCTCTCACAACTCTTCAAGCTAATCCAGACCTCTAATGTTCTGTTCCCAGTCAGACCCATGATTACCATTAAGATTTCCTGTTCTTCCTCATCAAGTCTCATGATGCATCATTTCAAGCATTCTCTCGACATCAATATCCCAGCCGCCTCCTCTAGAGCTATCAATTCCACCCTCTATCTTGGATCAGTTGAAACATTCACCTTAACTCCCAATTCTAAATGGCTGAAACGTGCTTTGAAAACACTACTCAATGAAGCAGCTTAATCCCTCCACAAATGTCAACTATCTAACATCAGCTGGGTTCTCAGCACTGTTTTTCTTTAACAACTTCTAGCTATCCCCAAATGTATCCATTTCTACTCTTACTCTCACCTGCATTCTGTCCAGGCCCAGGAAAGGCCCCCTTTCTTCTCCCTAAAATATCTCAAATGTCTCCCATCTTATGAAAGACCTTTCGGAATCCTATATCCTCCCTAGCTTACTGCCTTAATTCCTCGTCTCTTCTTAGGCCAACTCCTTTAAAGGGTAATTTATAAAGGCTCTTTCCACGTCTTTATCTCCTAGTCATTTTTTCCCCATTCATCTTTAAATTGACTTGTATTGTATCAAAGTAAAACGTGCCTGTAAGTTAAAAGCAAATAATGCTAAAAAACATTTGGCCTAAAAGGCTCTTACCTAGATACCCGGCTCTGATCAAATGTCACCTTATCAAAGAATGTTCCCTGACTGTGCAATGTAAACCCATCATCCCACCCCAACACTATCTTCCCCTTTACCTGAAGCATTTTTCTTCATACCATTTACCACCTCTTAGCATAATGTAAATTTAGTTATTTGGCTGGGCACAGTGGCTCACGTCTTTAATCCCAGCACCTTGTGGGGGCCGAGGTGGGCAGATCACTTGAGGTCACGAGTTCAAGACAAGCCTGACCAACATGGTGAGACCCCGTCTCTACTAAAAAATACAAAAAATTAGTTGAGCATGGTGGCAGGCACCTGTAATCCCAGCTACTTGGGAGGCTGAGGCAGGAGAATCACTTGAACCCAGGAGGCAGAGGTTGCAGTGAGCAAAGACTGCTCCGCTGCACTCTAGCCTGAGTGATAGAGTGAGACTCCATCTCAAAATAAATAAATAAATAAATTTAGTTATTTGTTTTTATTTTTATGGGATCCGTGGCACAGAGCAAACACTTAAAAAATATATGTGGAATTAATAAAAATCTATTCTAACAGGATATCAAATTAGAACTTTTTAAGTTAGTTTCAACTGATATCCCATAGGCTGGGAACAATGCAATAAATGCCACTATCTCCCAATCCTAAAGGAAAGTGTTGGAACAGTACAACTCAAAGTATGCCCATGGACAAATGCTAGTCTGATAACTGTTTTTATTGGTTTGCTATAAGATAAATACAGAAATTGGAAGTATTTAGAGACTTTTAGAATAATTTGACATTGCTTTGGAACTACAACTGGTCAATAGACTTGTCTTCTTCAACAGACTATTTCAGGTGCTGTTGAACTCACATAATATGTCACCAGTGTGATGTGAACTGAAGACCAGTCATGCAATAAAGGGCCAGGTACAGACCTGTAATGAATTGGAAGTTAAAAAAAAAAATCTTTCCCACAAATGTACGAAATGCCCTGTGCTAAACCATCTGTGATGACCATGTTAAGTCAGTGTGACACAGATTAGAGCAACATGAGCCCATCACCCCTCTAAGAGAGGTAGACAAAGCCAGAAACCAAGAGGAGAGATCGCTTTGGAGAAAGCTATTGATGCCTTGAGCATTTCCTCCTAGAAGAGAGGTTGGTGTGCATATCCTATGCCTTAAATCAAGGGAGAGGGCTTGAAGGGCAAAACATGTCTCCCCTGGAGTTTAAGGACCATGTGACTAGAATATGACTCTCACCAAAAGACTCTAAAGGTGAAGACTGTCGCCAGAATAAAAGATCTGCTTGGCATTGAGCTGCCCCTCCATGGCACATGATTTTGGGAGGTCTGTCATGGACCCAAGGACAGAGGGAGCTAGTTTAAGCTCCTATTCAAAGGGTTCCTATCCAAGAGGACTTTGTGAATGGAAGGAGGGACCAAATAGAGGGGGTGAACCATCAGAACTTCAGAAGACCAAGGCAGGAATACACAAGCAAAGAAAAGACTCTTCCCAGACGAAAGGAACTACAACACATTTAGAGGACACCAACTGCCAGGTCATAACTATAAGGGCTGTGCAAAACTAGGCCGTCGTCCCCTAATCCCCTTTCTCCTTGGCCAATCCTAGAGCAGTCAGAAGCAACAACAGGAGGGTATAGGAAAAAATGAGGAGAGAAGAGAGGAAAAAACCAACCATGTCCTTTGCCACTGCAGCCTGAATCTCTGTCAAGCTGAGAGAAGGGAAAAAATATTAACGTTGAATATGAAGTTGTAATAATTCATGAGGCCAGACTGGAGTTATATTATTATTAGATGGAGCTAAAATCTTTAATGCTTGACAGTGACTCAAGGACTTTCTATTATCTAAGAATCACCAGTAAAGCTGTGGCACCTGCCTTGAGTTTTTCCTTAGGAGTAGAGAGTGAGTTAAATGGTGATTGGTGAGGAAGAATACATTTAATTTCTCTTTGCACTCGAATTAATAAATAGATTATACACAAAAATTGTGGTCCCCAGCTCTTCTTCCCACCTTCTCAGACACAACCACTTTCAACTTTCTACATATCTTACCGCATTTATCTTAATAGTTCCAAGTAACATGCATATAGTGGTATGTCTAGGTTTATTAATTATAGTCATCATCTATTCAGTCCCTATTAAGATAGATAAAGATTATACCTTTCTTACAGAATATTTGCATAAATCCATATTCAGTGATATTATGGTTAATTGCATCTTAATATTATTCACTCTTGAATTAAGTAGTGTACCATGGTTAAATTTTCTTGCTTACTCAAATCTATAACTAGATTAATCCACACAATAACACTATAAAGTTATGACCCCCATTCTAAAGTGGAGGAACCTGAGCCACAGAGAAACTAAATAACTCACTTGCCTAAAGGCACTGAGCTGGTAAGTGCTGAAACCAAAATTTAAACTCACATTAGGCTGTATAGTTCCAGAATGCACACTCTTAGACCCTCCATGATAGTGCTTACATTTGCTAACAGGTTTAAGTCGTAGCTCAAGCAAAATTAAACTGGCTCTAGCCCATTACTAAAGTAGGTGCTATTGTAGCATATGATAAAGACATTTTTAAAATTTCTATTCCCACAATGAATAGATAACTTTCAAAAGAGTATCCAGAAAGGTACTTTGGATATGTAACATACAACCCAACTTGTTAATTCATCACAATAACAGAACGTATGATTTTCCTTTTATCCATTCTTTACTCCGACTTCTCACCTTACAATTTTCTCTTAGCAAAAGTTAAGCAATAACTCTTCAGAAAAATAAAATAGTCTAGAGATTCATTATTAAAAATGTATCGAAATCTTATAATTCCCTGGGGCTAAGGTTTAGAACACAAAGCACAGTCTCTTTCCTCTAAAATGACATAATTCTTATAATTACTAAAGTCAGAATAAGAGATAGAACTACAATGAAGAAATTACTTTGGAGGAACCATTTTAGTATGTTTCTAAGAAAGCAGTATATTAGGCCAGGCACAGTGGTTCATGGCTGTAATCCCAGGATTTTGGGAAGCCAAGGCGGGCAGATCGCTTGAGGTCAGGAGTTAGAGACCAGCCTGGCTAACATGGTAAAATCCTGTCTCTACTAAAAGTACAAAAATTAGCCAGGCATGGTGACACACACCTGTAATCCCAGCTACTTGGGAGCCTGAGGCAGGAGGTGGCGGTTGCAGTGAGCCAAGATCGCACCACTGCACTCTAGCCTGGATGACAGAGTAAGACTCTGTCTCAAACAAAAAAAAGAAGAAGAAGAAGAAGAAAAGAAAGCAGTACTTTTCGGTTTTTCAACTTATCTGGTTCCATAATTAGTGAAAGAGATATTTTTAAATATCGATTAATGAAACAGTATAGTCCCTAGTAATATAAAATACTGTCTTTCTCAAAGTTATATATACCTAAAGAAATAAGGCCGGGCACGGTGGCTCACGTCTGTAATCCCAGCACTTTGGGAGGCCAATGGGGGCAGATCATGAGGTCAGGATTTCAAGACCAACCTGACCAACATAGTGAAACCGCATCTCTACTAAAAATACAAAAATTAGCCAGGTGTGGTGGCACGCACCTGTAGTCCCAGCTACTCGGGAGGCTGAGGCAAGAGAATCACTTGAACCCAGGAGACAGAGGTTGCAGTGAGCCAAGACCACGCCATTACACTCCAGCCTGGGTGACGGAGTGAGACTCCATCTCAAAAAAAAAAGCAACAACAACAACAAAGAAATAAAAGAACAAGTGAAAATCAGAATATAAAGCAAGTAACTGATAAAAGAATCAGACAATGCCTGACATCCAATTGACTGATCTTCCCACCCCATTTCCCATCTTTAAACTCAAAAGTTTATTTTTATGTTTTTGAAAAATCCAAGTTTTAAAGAGCAAGCCGTAGGCCACAGAATTCTAAAATTCTCCAACCGTATTCAGCCTTTTACTCCTAAAAACAAGAAATAGTACAACTCAAAAGATCAACAATCTAAAAATTTAATCCAAGTGGTTTCTCTTTACTGGTAAAAAAAATCATAATTTCTGTAATTTGCCATTAGTGGAAGAATTCAAGCCTAACTCATTCACATTTTATTAAATGGGTGGCTAATATTTAGCTTCACAGAGACCAAAAAAAGCACCAAATAAAGGGAGGGGGTGGCACGTGCACAAGAAACTTGGCTAACGATTTTTCAGACGCTTCTTGGTTAAAACTGCAAGAGCTGAATGAACACAGAAATCCACTTTAAAGTATATGTTCAGGTTGAATGTGTAATTTTTGCCCTTCTGAACTCCTGGGACAAAGGTTTATGCTCAATAATGTTTAACCTTCTTGAAATGCAGAAGGAGAAAAGGCTCAAAGCAATATGTCAGAAGTGATTATCATAGTTCAAGGGAAATGGTTATTCTGATGGCCAAGAAAAATGGACTCATTTTCAACATGAATGCTAGCCACTTAAAAATAACTATTATTCTGTGGCTGCAAATTATGAACATTAGTAGCATGAAAGCACATGTCCTGTAAGGACCCCATTGCTTCTGAAAGATATCCACATCCAGCTATCCAGTTTTGGAGAAAGTAAATGGGGTATTTTTATTGTGTTTGGCAAAGTAGCTAAAAATTACACTCCATTCTCAATTAACAATGCCTATTTCTAATAAGACTAATATATAAATAAAATTCACAGATAATTCTAAAGCATCCTAACTTAGGATAGTTTCAAACTTTCTTAATTAAGCTATGAACGGAGTTAGAAATGTATAAATCACTGGCTTGCCTCCCTATTTAGTAACAGAAAATTAAAAGTATGAGCAACAAAATAAAAGCAAATAATCCACCACTGGAAAGGTATCTCCTGAGCAGAGTCACATAATGGCATGTGATGTCAATATTAAAGATTAACTCAAATCGATTAAGCAACTCAATATCTTACATTTTAGCCATCATCAAAATTTCATGACCTCTGTGAAAAGATATATGTGTAATCTGCTGGAATAAAGTAACACTAAAATGAAAGAATTCCACTTACTAAGAAAAAATTGTTAGAACAGCTATCGTTTGAATTTCAGCAAGACGAAGTCAAGCAATGTGATAGCATGTTGCTTTGTTGTTGTTGTTGTTTGTTTGCTTGTTTGTTTCTGAGATGCAGCCTTCCTCTGTCACCCAGGCTGGAGTAAGGTGGCGTAATCTCGGCTCACTGCAACCTCTGCCTCCCAGGTTCAAGCTGATTCTCCTGCCTCAGCCTCCCAAGTAGCTGGAATTACAGGTGCATGCCACCACACCCAGCTGATTTTTATATTTTTAGTAGAGACGGGGTTTCACCATGTTGGCCAGGCTGGTCTCAAACTCCTGACCTCAGGTGATCCACCCACCTCAGCCTCCCAAGTGCTGGGATTACAGTTGTGAACCACTGCACCCAGCCCATGTTGTCTTTAAGGTCAGTTTTATTTTGATGATGATTCTAGTCTCAGACCAATAAATCAGCAAAGAACAAAAACAGTAGTCTTGGGGGGAAAAAAATCAGTTGTAGATTTTAAAACAGAAGAATATGCCTATATAATTCCTTGTCTATTTTATATTATTTAAGTTTTAAATAATAAGCACATTTTATACACCACTTACTAATATGGTTTGTCAAATGTTCTAAGTAAAAAGTCAACAAATAAGCAAACAGTTCTTTGTTAACAGAAAAAAAGAAGTAAAAAGAAATCAGAAGATGGCCACAGGAACAATATTTCCACCTTCTGCCTTTCTAAACACAATATCTAAAATCTCAAAATGTTATTACCAAAAATTTAGGCTTGCTCTATGGAAAACAAAAATGTCGACGATGCAAACTTCAAGTAAAGGTTTGTTTCTTTTACCTAACTTCTTAAACCTTTCATTATGGAAAATTTTATGCTTATACAACAAAGGAAAAGTATAGAGAACTGCCATTTACACACCCAGCTTTAACAATCACTATTTCCTGGTCAGTGCTATTTCAACTATACCCCTATCCACATTTTCTGCCCTACCCCACCAGATGATTTTAAAACCAATCTGAGGGATTTTACTTCATTATTAAATATTTTAGTATGCATCTCTAAAAGATAAGGATTATTTTAAATCAAAATACCATTATCAATCTAAAGTATTTTTATAAGTGTCTTAATATCATTAAATATCCAAGCCTGGGCAACAAAGCAAGACCATGTTTCTTCAAGAAAACTTAAAAATTAACCAGGCATGGTGGCACACATCCGTAGTCCCACCTTCTCAGGAGACTGAGGCAGGAGGATTACCTGAATTCAGGAGGTTGACGATGCAGTGAGTCATGACTTTGCCACTGCACTGGAGCCTGGGTGACAGAGTGAGAACTTGTCTCAAAAAAAAAAAAAAATCATTGTTCATATTTCCCCCACTTTCTACATTTTTATATTCAGTTTATTTACCCAAATAAGGCATACATGTTACATTTGGTTGGTAGCTCTTTTAAGTCTCTTTTCATGTATAGACTATCACTCCCACATTTTTTCTTATAATCTGTCAAAGAAACTGGGGGTATTTGTTTTAGAGTTTCCCACACCGCAACTTTGCTAAATCCTAAACGTATCTTCACTATCTTCACCTTATCATTTAATATATTCCTCTGTCACCTGTATTTTATGTAAATCTATAATTACAACTAGCAATTTGATCTGATTTACGTTCAATTTTTTAGCAAGAATGCTTTAAGTATTTTTGTATACTTTCATCAGGAGACGCATATGAATGGTTGTCTCTCGTGTATTAGCAGTCATCGATGTGTCTAGGTTCATTATTTTATCAGGGCTTGCAAGATGGTGAAATTGTAATTTCATCATTCCTTCTTCCTTCAACAACAATTTGATTACCATGTATAATAATCCTTAAAGCAAAGACAGGAAAATGCTTGCTTCTTTCCCTTTACCACTTTTTAGAAAAAAAAGAGTTAGTTCCCTAGCATTCTCCAAAAGTCACCAATAAGATGGTTTTAAACAGTATCATAGATTCATAGATTTTGAATATATGGATGTATTCCAATCTGCCATGATCATTATTCTTATTGATTGAGCAGTAGGAGCCTCTCCCAGTTTAGTCCTGGTCCTGACATGATCCCAGTAGTCTTTGATGCTTCCTTACTTTCTGGTTTGACAAGACGTGCCAAGCTCATTCTATATTTTCTGTTTCAGATCTGGAATCAGCCATTTCTCCAACAAGTTTGTGATTGATGGTTTCCATGGGTGTCCTGCCTGCATCCCTTCCACCTGGCCAATGGACTCACATACAGGCTACTGTGAGTGTTGGGTGCTAATGGCTCATAGCCACTCTCTCCTTCAGGGATTCCCCTAGCCTAAAGCTTCCTCACACCCCCAACCCTTGCAGCCCATAACCAATGACTGATGGAGGTGAGGGACAAAAGGCTTGCTTCAAGTTGAGACCAAGTCTAAAGTACAATTCATGTGCCAGAGTTCAATATTCAGAAGTGGAATTGTTGGCTCATATGATAATGCTATTTTTTAATTTTTGAAGACCTACCATACTGTTTTCTATAGCAGTTGAACCATTTTACATTCCTACCAAGAGTGCACAAGGGTGTGTAAACTTAATTTTAACACCATATTAGCTTAGGTATCTGCTTTGGTTTGAATGTTGCATCCCACTCAAAATTCATGTGTTGAAATTTAATCCCCAATGTGACAGTATTAAGAGGAGGGGCTTTTTGGAAGTGATTAAGTCATGGGGGTTCACCGTCATGAATGGGTTAATGCCACTACAGAAAAAAAGGCTTCAAAGAGCTCCCTTGCTCTCTCTTGCTGTCTTTGCCTTCTGCCTTCCACCAGGTGAGGATGCAGAAACAAGGTGTCATCAAAGAGGAACGACACCTCACCAAATACCAAACCTGCCTATGCCTTGGTCTTGAACTGTCTAGGTTCCAGAACAGTGAGAAAATAAATTTCTATTATTTATAAATTACCCAGTCTCAGGTATTCTGTTATAGCAACACAGATGGACTAAAACAGTATCTGATCCTCATCAATCTTAGTAATACTGAGCTGCATGTAAGAAAGGTCAATGTAGAGTAGCTAGTGGTATTCCCCAGCATCAGAGTTAATTATCTACTTTACCAATTGATAATTGAATAGGATGTGTGGAGGCTGCAGCATGGGCTTGATAGTATTAGACCAAAGTGGACTTGCCAATACATTGGTACCCTAGGGTGGCCAACACACATAATGCAGGCTGTCAGCAGACTCTCAAAGATGTAAAGCTACTCCCTGGGAATGAGTCACACTGGGATGATGAATAATCCCTCCAGTCAAATGGAATCTACATTATTCTCCCTGGAAGTTCTCACCCAATTCTCTAAGCACTGTCAGAGATAGAGACTAAATAAACATAGGATAAACACAGGAGACAATAGACTGCAAGGATGAGAGATGTCTGCTTCTATCAGACCTTATGAACTTAGGCCAATCACTTATTCACTGAGATTTAGTTTTGTCAAACTAGATCAATAATATATGCCATACCCAACACACAGGGTGTCTGTTCAGACTAAATGAGATCATGAATATGAGCATTCTTTGAAAGTATGAGGTGCTACTTAACTACAAAGTACTACTCCAAAGCTATAATTTTCCTGAAACATTACTGTCATTTCCAGAACTGAATTCTCCTCTCCCAAAGCACAAACTAAGTTTTGTTCAATTTCCATAGATTGATTTTTTTTTTTGAATCACACTCATCAGTTCACAACTAAAATAATAAAGAGAGAGACAATATTGAGAGAAATCAGACCCTTATCACTTACTTGGAGGTGGTTTAGAAGAGTAAAACAAAGGTGACGTTCGGAAAAATTAAGAAGCAGTCTTAGGAAAAAGGGTTCAGAGAGACAGAACCATGAGCCTAGAAAAGAAACAATTTATTGATTTTCAAGTACAATTAACTTGCTGCTAATTAGAACTACTTAATGGTAGGAGATTGTATCACTAAAAGTACTGAAGCAGAGAGGAATCTAGCATTATGAAAACTGTTAAGTCAAATAAGCTCTAAGAGTCCCTCAAGCCTTACTATTCTTTGATTCACAAAGACTGATAATGACACGGTAGCAGGTGGCTATGCTTCATCCTCTCCACAATAAGAAATGGTCTTAAATTGTAAGCCATGGGATTTAGGGCAAAAATCAAGGAGTTGTTTCAGGCAGAGATGGCTGTTAAATTCCAAACAGAATTCTGAGGTAAGCTATGGCTGTGTCCTTTAAAATAAAGGAAGCTATACCCATCTTACCAGAACAATTTAAGGATAACTCTGGTTAGAGGTGAAATAATAAACTAGACCATCTTTGAAGGGGCTTTCTTTTCAGTCCTTTGATCTATAGTTGTCCACGAAAATTTTCAAAGTATAAGTGACTATCCAAATGTTTTCTTTACGTTTCCTTGGTTTGGAGCTTAAAGAATTTTTTTTTTAAGACAACAGGTTGTCATCACATACAAGAAAGACATAAAAAGAATGGCAAGAGGTCTTGCTTCAGTCAAAATACTGACCTCAAAAAAGAATCATGAGTTATAAAGACATGCTTATTTTTCTCTAAGCAGAACACATGAATCCCTTTACCAAGTTAATCTTGGTTTCATGAGTTGTTTATAGAGAATAAACTGTTCATTCAATACAGTCTACCTACCTTGCACATTCCTGTGCACCTGTGCATTAATTATTCCTATACCTTACTATAATTTATTATAGCAAGCCTATAATAAATGAAAAAAAATTTTTTTTTGAGATGGACTCTCGCTCTGTCACCAGGCTTGAGTGCAGCAGCGCAATCTCAGCTCACTGCAACCTCTGCCTCCCAGGTTCAAGCGATTCTCCTACCTCAGCCTCCCATGTAGCTGGGACTACAGGCACATGCCACCACACCCAGCTAATTTTTGTATTTTTAGTAGAGACAGGTTTCACCACGTTGGCTGGGATGGTCTCGATCTCTTGACCTCGTGATCCGCCCGCCTTGGCCTCCCAATGTGCTGGAATTACAGAAGTGAACCACTGCGCCTGGCCATAAATGAAATCTTTCATAAAATTCTATCAATTATGAACCAAAAAGGGAGGTATAGCAATGTGTAGCAAAGACTCAGTACACTGAATGGGTGTCATTCAAAAAAATTCTCTTCAGTTAATTAGCAAAAGAAATTTGACTTTATTAATCAATTCATTCTCTAGAATTCCAAAGGGGAAAAGGAAACAAATGTTTCCTCTAAGAGCTTTGGATTTGCTAGTTAATTAGCCAAAGTAAGGTATGAATTCTACAGTTATGCCTTCCACAGAAGGGGAAATGTCCCGAGGTTATGCAAATAAAGCTGCCTGGTCCTACATATTTGAAAAGGAAAGGGAAACGGAAGACCATTTTAATAATCTAAGCAGGAAAGGAACACAGAAACACCCTGCTATATTTTCAGTGAGATCAAGGATATATGCTTAAGTCTTTCCTACACTGCAAAAAGTTCCCAACTACAAAGATGACAAAATCTGGTTAATGTTATTACAAATTAAAGCTATATAATGTTCTAAAATATACTGCAGCCTTACAAAAACCTAAGCTGTAATCAGAAAAACAGAAAATTTCCCCAAGACTGAAAAAAGAAACCCACAAGAGAAGGAAAAGAAGGGTGAGGTCAAGGAAGTGGTGGTTTAGTGGGGGAGAGTTCAGGGAAGGGAAAACCTAATGAGTATGCCTGGAACTTCATTTCCTGCTATTTTCTCTAGTCTCTACCTGAGTGGCCTTTTCTTAGCCTAAAATGAAGATCCTTAAATGAAAGTCAAGAGCTACCTGGACCCATCTCTGCTAAAGGCATTTATATTTCTGAGAGAAGAGTTGGAAGCTATAAGCGATCCTCAGTCCTCTTCCCAAACTCTCATCACTGGCAGACTCCAAGGCTCAGACATCAATTGTCTTCTCTTCTCTACCAAATTCATTTTCTGAATCATCCCATCTAGTCTTATAGATTTAATAACATCTATGTACAAATAATTCCCACATCTTCCATGAAATCCAGAGACAAGAATATCTAATAGATATTTCAAACTTCACATATCCAAATCAGAAATGTTTATTTCCAATCCTCAATCCAAACCTGCTTCTTCCTTTGTGCTTACCATTTCAGAAAAGAGGATCACCCAATCACCTGTGTTAGGCCCATATGTCCTCCAACTCCTCAGTCAAAACTGTCAGGCTCAAAAATACCATTGCTTGATGGTAGTGGGAGCCCAAAAGTAAGAAAACAGATGCTCATAGGCTAAGATTTTGCCAGCAGGGAGAACAAGCTGCAGCTTGGGCTATAACCTGGGAACACTAGCAATTTTTAATTAGACTTTTTCAGCTCAGTGAGAAAGTCTCAGAAATTCTAAGTCACCAGGAAATGCAGGCAATGCTGTTGCAGTGTGCCAAAAACTGGAATCAGTGAAATGTAACAGGAATAGAGTCATTATGTTTGATTATTTCCTAATGCTCTAAAACTGTTATTTCCCCATACCCACCCCCAATCTCAAACACATAAATACTTCTTGGGCCTGAACGTTGTACATTAACAGGTTCATGTGAGCAGGCAGTAGGGCCTTGCTACCTCCTAGGTGCTCTGACACAGAAAGAGGGGGCCAATAAAATGATGGCAAAAACGATGTCTGAGGTTTACCAATGGTTTTCAATACCATTTTTAAGATACGTTCTAATTGATGTAACAGTTTAAAAACACAAAGATTTCATCTATATCTACCATCTACACAGTTAGAAGAATGAGACTCAAAGTAATTAAAATACTTCAGGAAGGCTGACAAGGATAAATGTCTAGCACTAGAATTGTGATCATGGGGAATTCTCCATTCCTTATTCAAAAACTGCTCAAGCCAAGAGTGCCTAGGTTTAAATGTTAACTCCATTATCTGCCAGCTGTACGACCTTGACACGTTTCCTCCCTGGAAAGTGAGCGCCAACCCCAGAGAATTGCTGAGAAGATAAAATGAGAGAAAAATGGAGAATAGTGCAGAGAACAATGCCCGTGTATTGCCAATGAGGTAAACATGCAGTAATGCAAGAGTTCTTGTTATGATTTTGACGATGTTTAAAAATCCTGGGTTTCAGAAACAAAACAAAATGTTTTGTAATGTGAAAATACTAAGGAATAAATGGAGATCTGGATCTTATCTTTTCTGTTTCAAAGTGATAAAAAAATTCCTAAGCATCCTAGTGACACATCTTAATATACATTATAAATCCAAATACATATGTACTGAGAGGAAATCAGGATAAATTTTTAGTTTATTCACTTTCAGAAACATCTAAAACAAGCAGTAAAATAAAAAAATCTAGATATTATTAAGTTTTTATTAGTGATCCCCATTACAAATTCTTACAGGTATATTTGCGTATAGCTTACAAATTCAGAATAAGTAAATAGGTCAAAACAGCTAAGAATGCTAAACTATTTAAATTTCATGTAACACTTCAAGAGGATGGTCTGACTGAAAGTAGCTAAAACTGCACAGTCACGCTTTCTGACTCATCTCCTTTGCAGTTACTTCTGTTTTCAGTCTTTCTCACTCATGGGCATATTTCTTATTTAGATTGCCACTAGAAATGCCTGGAGTGCTTCATATAAAGTCATTCAAGTAATCCTGAATCATCATAACTGATTTATTTTTACTCCGTCTCCAAGCTATAATCAGAGTTGCTTTCACGGCAGCACGTCGTAACACTGATTTTCTCCAAATGTGTAAGTTTAGAAAAGACACAGGCTTTGGATGCATGTTGAATAGGGTGGCTCTAGCAGGCACTACTGGCTGCACCTAACCAAATCCAGAAGAGGACACAAAGCCTCAGTTCAAGTTCATGTATGGCATTAAAAGCAGGGAAATGTCAGCAGAGGCCATAAGGTTCTAGAAGCCTGCATAGGAATCGTGTGAGACAAGGAGCCAACAGCCTTCTCACTACCAACTCTGACAACGTTCAGTCTCTCAGACAACTGACAGGAGATGCAGTAAGATGCCCTGAAGAACTCTCCCAGCTGGATGTGGTGGCTCATGCCTGTAATCCCAGCACTTTGGGAGGCCAAGGTGTTCTCTTGAGCCCAGGAGTTCAAGACCACCCAGGGCCACACAGACAGACTCCATCTCTACAAAAAAAGTTAAAATTAGCCAGGCATGCTGGCACATGCCTATAGTCCAAGCTACTCAGCAGGCTTAGATGGGAAGGTTGAGCCCAAGAGGTTGAGGCTGCAGTGAGCCATAATTGCGCAACTGTACTCCAGCCTGGGCGACAGAGCAAAACTCTGTCTCAAAAAAAAAAAAAACACGCTCGTTGGTGGAGCTTGCAGTGAGCCGAGATTGTGCCACTGCACTCCAGCTTGGGCAAGAGTGAGACTCCGTTTCAAAAAAACAAACAAAAAAAAACTCTCCTCAAAATGGTTTTTTGCTCAAGCAACTGAGTAGTCTCCACGGCTATTTGCTGCCCTCTCATCTCCCTCTCTTCCAACAGATCCTTCAGGAAAGAGGGTGAGGCCATCCTCAGATTCCCCAACAGCAGTCATCAGCAGATGTCAGCAGAAGACCATGGGTCAGGCCCAAATTCAGGCCCTAATCACCTCACTGCTAGACTGCTGCAGCTACCAAACTGTCCTGCTCTCCTGACGCACCCTGTACATGTTTAATCTTTCTAAAATCATGCTATGATCACACTACTCACCTATTACAGTGTCTTCAGAAGCACAGAAAAGAAAGCTTAAACCAGTGGTTGTCTGAAATGTATGTTGGCCCCTATCTATTTTTTCCAAGTTTATCTTGTATTTCTCTCATATAAATCCCCACATCCGGTCAGTTTTCAGCATTTTTGTTTACTCCACTTCCCAGCCCCAGCATCTGCTCCCCAGCCAATTCCTACCTTTTTTTTTTTTTTTTTTTCAGACAGTATCTTGCTCTGTCACTGAGGCTGCAGTATAGCAGCATGATCATGGCTTACTGCAGCCTGGAACTCTGGGCTCAAGCAATTCTCTCACCTCAGCCTCTCAAGTAGCTGGGACTACAGGCATGCACCACCATGCCTGGCTAATTTGTTTTTAATTTTTTAGTAGAGATAGGGTCTTCCATATGTTGCCCAGGCTGATCTCAAACTCTTGAGCTCAAGTGATCCTCCCACCTCTGCCTCCCAAAGTACTGGGATTACAGGTGTGAGCCACCACATGTGCAGCACTACCCATATTTTAAAGCCCAACTCAATCCCAACTCTTCCACAAAGTAATTATGCCCTAACCAACCTATTTAGGGGTAGAGGTCCCCTTTTGTTCTCTAAATTCTTATAATGCTTACTAATTGTACCACTCATCATCAGCTATCTTTCATATATCATTCACTCACTTAGTCGATAGTATTCACTCAGATGCCAAATGCCAAATGCCACATGCCAGGAGATATTCTAGACCCCTTGACATGGGCCTCAAAGAATTAATGGTCTAGGGGAGGAGGAAAAAAAGGAAGAAACTACTATTTATTGTTTATTCTACGCAGGTCATCACCATGAAATCTCTTTCCATATGTCAACTCAGTTCATCCTCACCACTCTACAGTAGCTATTGTTATCACTTTATTTTTTATTTTTCCAGAAGTTATTGGGGTACAGGTGGTATTTGGTTACATGAGTAAATTCTTTAGTGGTGATTTGTGAGATTTTGGTGCACCCATCACCCAAGCAGTATACATTGTACCACACTGTTGTCTTTTATACCTCGCCCCCCTCATATTCTTCCCCCCAAGTCCCCACAGTCCATTGTACCATTCTTATGACTTTGCGTCCTCATAGCTTAGCTCCCACATGTCAGTGAGAACATATGATGTTTGGTTTTCCATTCCTGAGTTACTTCACTTAGAATAATAGTCTCCAATCTTATCCAGGTCACTGCAAATGCTGTTAATTCATTCCTTTTTATGGCTGAGTAGTATCCCATCATATATACACACCACAGTTTCTTTATCCACTCGTTGATTGATGGGCATTTGGGTTGGTCCCACAATTTTGCAATTGTGAATTGTGCTGCTACAAACATGCGTGTACAAGTATCTTTTTTGTATAATGACTTCTTTTCCTCAGGGTAGATACCCAGTAGTGGGATTGCTGGATCAAATGGTAGTCTTACTTTTACTTCGTTAAGAAATCTCCACACTGTTTTCCATAGTGGCTGATATCAGTTGGCTGTGTCCCTACCCAAATTTCAACTTGAATTGTAGCTTCCAGAATTCCTGTGTGTTGTGGGAGGGACCCAGCAAGAGGTAATTGAATCACGGGGGTCGGTCTTTCCCATGCTATTCTCATGATAGTGAATAAGTCTCATGAGATCTGATAGGTTTATCAGGGGTTTCTGCTTTTGCTGCCTCCTCATTTTCTCTTGCCGCCACCATTTAAGAAGCGCCTTTCACCTCTCACCACGATTCTGAGGCCTCCCCAGCCATGGGGAACTGTAAGTCAAATTAAATCTCTTTTTCTTCCCAGTCTCAGGTATGTCTTCATCAGCAGCATGAAAACAGACTAATACAGTGACTGTACTAGTTTACATTCCCACCAGCAGTGTAAAAGTGTTCCCTGATCACTGCATCCACACCAACATCTACTGTTTTGACATTTTGATTATGGCCATTCTTGCAGGAGTAAGGTAGTATCACCTTGTGGTTTTGATTTGCATTTCCCTGATCATTAGTGATGTTGAACATTTTTTCATATGTTTGTTGGCCATTTGTGTATCATCTTCTTTTGAGAATTGTCTATTCATGTCCTCAGCCCACTTTTTGATGGGATTGTTTCTCCGTTTTTTTCTTACTGATTTGTTTGAGTTTGTTGTAGATTCTGGATATTAATCCTTTGTCAGATGTATAGATTGTGAAGATTTTCTCCCACTCTGTGGGTTGTCTGTTTACTCTGCTGACTGTTCCTTTTGCTGTGCAAAAGCTCTTTAGTTTAATTAAGCCCCAACTATTTTTTTTTTTTTTTTTTTTTGAGACGGAGTCTCGCTCTGTCGCCCAGGCTGGAGTGCAGTGGCGCGATCTTGGCTCACTGCAAGCTCCGCCTCCCGGGTTCACGCCATTCTCCTGCCTCAGCCTCCCGAGTAGCTGGGACTACAGGCACCCACAACCGCGCCCGGCTAATTTTTTGTATTTTTAGTAGAGACGGGGTTTCACCGTGGTCTCGATCTCCTGACCTTGTGATCCGCCCGCCTCGGCCTCCCAAAGTGCTGGGATTACAGGCGTGAGCCACCGCGCCCGGCTAAGCCCCAACTATTTATCTTTGTTTTTATTGCATTTGCTTTTGGGTTCTCAGTCATAAAATCCTTGCCAAAGCCAATGTTTAATAGAGTTTTTCCAATGTTATCTTCTAGAATTTTTATAGTTTCAGGTCTTAGATTTAAGTCCTTAATCCATCTTGAGTTGATTTTTGTACAAGGATCCAGTTTCATTATCCTACATGTGGCTAGCCCAACCTTTTCCATTTGTTGAGAAGGGTGTCCTTTCCCTTATTATCACTTTATGAAAAGGAAACTGATTCTCAGAGAATTGAAATACCTTGGCAAAGGATACCATTTTTTTTGTTTTGTTTTTTATGTTTTTTTGTTGTTGTTGTTTCTTTTTTTTGAGATGTAGTCTTGCTCTATAGCCAAGGCTGAAGTGCAATGGCATGATCTCGGCTCCCTGCAACCTTCACCTCCCCGTTCAAGCAATTCTCCTGCCTCAGCCTCCTGAGTAGCTGGGATTACAGGCATGTGCCAGCACACCTAGCTAATTTTTATATTTTTAGTAGAGATAGGGTTTTGCCATGTTGGGTAAGTTGGTCTTGAACTTCTGGCCTCAAGTGTTTTTGCCCACCTCAGTTTCCCAAAGTGCTGGGATTATAGGAGTGAGCCACCACACTTGGCCACCAGGTAGGTATGTTTTTATTCTCTGCTGTCCCTGTCACCCTCTCAGATTATCTGTCCATCTCTTCCTTGCTCAGTCCCTGGGAGACTGATGGCTGTGATCTACATCATCCAAGTTCCTTTGCCCTCTGGCTTCTAGGTAGGTTGGTTCAAAAAGAGGTACCACTGGGAGCAGGAGCTAAGAAAGCAGTATATTTATTTGCCCTGCTCCCTCCTGACTCACTAGGTTCTGGCAGTAGCTGCATCCCTCAGGTACCGGCCTTGTGGAAGGGCTCTTCCATTGCTCCAGCTCTTCCTACCAGGATCCATTAAGACCGCTGCCCTCTGCTACCCCTTAGACCAGGAGTTGAAGATAAATAGACTCTACCTAAAGGCTGATGAAGCAGCTTAGCCCTGCCCACATTTCTGTAAATACTCCCTTCATTAAGCTCTTTTCAGTTAAATCCTCTTAGTGTGCTGTTTCCTGCAGATACACAGAGCAGGATTTGAACTCACGTGGGTCTTACCGCAGAGACCTCTTTTTTTTTTTTTTTTTTTTTTTTTTGCTGGGGTAATTGCTATGTTGGAGGTTTGTACTGAGTGCTGAGGATCAAAACTAAGGGCACCTTACTCTGATAGGAAGGATGAGAAAAGACTTCACCTGACCCATCCAAGCATGAGTCAGTCTCAAAAGGCGAACTGAAGTTTACCAGGCAAACAAAGAATGAGGATAAATGTTCAAGGGCAAAGTAGACAGTAAGGTTCAAAGTCACAGAGGCATAAAGACTATGTCTTATTAACCAAGGCAGTTACGTAGAGGGCTTGTGAGAGAATAATGATGGTTGAGAGTTTCTAAACTTTAATGATAATCACTTACTTCTCAATCCTGATCCACATGGGGAGATTAGAAGAAGCAAAGAACTAGCTAGACTCTGAGCAAGAGAAATAATTCACCTATTCCCTACCTTCAACTGATCCCTATTACAGAAAATAAGTTCAAATATTTAGCACAATACACAAGCCCTTTCTAATCTGGCCTCTACCCAACCCACCAGTCTCATCTGCCAGCACCACCTCAAGCTGTTCACTGAGAATGCCATACCCTCCCACATCTCTGCACTTTTATATATGTTTTTCTCATGCAGGAGATACCTACTGCTACTTTGTACTTGGTAAATTCCTCCTTATCTCTCAGGACTCATCTCAGGTGTCTGCCTATCTGTAAATATTTCCGGAGATCCAAGATGATTCCATAATGCCTTGTGTATAACTCTAGAACAGTACTTTCAAAGCACAGAACATGCATTATAATTACTTGTTTTCATGTCTGTTGATTGACTCGACTGTGATTTCCTACTACAGGAAGGTAACAGATGGTAGAGGTTCATGCTTGGGTTCTGGAGGCAAGCCACCCAGATCCAAATTCTAAACTGTACCCCAAACAACTAGGTAACCTGAAGCAAGTTATGTATCCTCTCTGGGGCTCAGTTTCATTATCCATAAAATAGGAATCATAACATCTGCCTCATAGAATTGTTAAATGAGTGACATAAAATAAGGCCTGTTACACACTAAGCCCTCAGGAACTGTTAGTTAACATATATTTGTATGTCCCTTATTTTCTGTATAAAATGCATGTGTTTGAATGAATAAATTTTCCTACCATTTCGTATTTCTCTGCATAGATACCAAATTCTACTTACCCTTTGTTTTATTGACTCATGAAAAATAAACCCTCATTCTAAATATGTACTTTTTTTCACTTGGTTATGATAAACAGATCCTTTTCTGTAAAGGAATTTAACTTCCTTCCATTGTTGTTGGCCTGGTTACTGAGTCAGACATTTTCTTGGCCTTCTCACAGTCTCCACATGTGCCTGCCCCACAGTTACTCCCACAGAAGAGCAGTTCTGTTTCAATAATTTACAAAGACATTTTCAAGTCAACTCTTGATGGCTCCCCTATGTTGGCACAAGAAACAACAACAGGCTCCCCACAGCATAGAGATGAACCACAGATACTTTTTTCTAATGCCAAAGCAACATAAAATTATTGCAGTCATAAAATAACTTTACGAGTTTTAAAATGGCATTTTCAGGCCCCAGCCTTGGTAAAAAGCCCATGAGCCAGAACCAAGGAAAGAAAAATCAGAGCACATAGAACAATGTGCTCAGGATGTGAGAAGGAGATGAAGACCAGCTCCCAGTTGAGCCCTGAGTTTCTGAGGAAAGGTGAGGTTGTGGCCAACAGAAGCACAGGGCACCAGGTTACAAAGGGATAATGGTGCTGCCTTATAACAATATAAAGGCCACACCTGAGAAAGCCAGGACACTTACAGAGTTACCCTGGGCTGGGTGCAGAGGGATGCACAGGCCTCACTGGCTCAAGAGCCTCCAGGAGGAGTTTAGCCATTGCTACTGCCCAAGACTCCAGCCCTACCTTCCTTCACTGCTTCTCCTATCCTGACACTGGTTTTGTTGTCATCCTCTTTACCAATTCTCTCATTACCACACCTAGATTTGTTGACTCTATGTCCCCATCCTCATTCTAGATCCCCAGCTTCAGGAGGGCTGGGAATTCACCAGCTTTCATATCAGCTGCCTGACAGTGACTAACTCTTGCTTCTTTGTCAGCTATCTATCCACCCTAGAACATTCTAGGAAACCATATTCCTTGCTGGAACTCATGTGAGTACACTGCCACTTGTTGGGAATAACAACAACCTAATTATTCAAAGTTAATCTGATAATGTTTTTAAACTAAAAGAACCACCACATGATTTGACAGTGAATTTAATATTTTTATAAAAGACAGTTCTTTACTTACAGGCCTCCTGATTGAAGCACCTTGAACAGAGTGATAAAATTCTGGCTGGACTCGGCTGCTCTTCTTGATTCTTCGTTTCCTCACTGAAGTTTCTTGCTCACTCTGATGGTGAACTTCCACCACGGGCTTCACTTCTTCCAGACGGGCAGCTGCGGCTGCTGCAACTCGTCTTCTAATATGCCGAGGGCTTGCTCTGAATCCCTGTGGCAGAAAACACAACCAAGCAAATCCAGATTTGTATTGAGTTAGTTTGGAAGTTCCCCAGGGCTAGTTATACAAAAAGCTCCGAAAGTCACTATGTTCAGTGAGATCATGTGCACCCCCAAAGTAAGCATGGAGGAGGCTCAAATGCAAGTAAGTTTTCCCCACAAGTGTTCTTTAAAGCACCCCAGTATTTCAGGGTCCAGAGTTATTCTACATTAAGAAACGTTCTTAATTGAGTAAAGTCAGTCCAAAAAAAAAAGAGGGAAAGAAAGCAGGTGGGCATACTGCTTGACTTAAGCATCAGGGAGACTGTGAGTGAAGAAGAGTATTTCCACTTTGGCCTGAAGTAGAGTGTAGGGAGCGGGACAGGATATCATTCCAGGGTAAAGTGCAACTTTACATTCCTGAGAGAGACTCTTTCTGAGGAAGGAAAGAGCAGGAATGCAAAGCATCACTACAACACACCACAAAGTGAGGGTTCCAAACTCAAATGGGGGCAATGAGGCAGAACAAAGGTATGGGTTTGGGTGTCAGATGGGCCTGGGTCCAAATGCTGACTTCTTAATTATAGCTACACAATGTATTAAATAATTCTGAGTCCAACTGTTCCAACCTACAAAATGTATAACATTCTACTCACAGGGCTTTTAAGTTTTAAATAACATAAATATAAGTAAAATTCCAGCTGGGCGCAGTGGCTCATGCCTGTAATTCCAGCACTTTGGGAGGCCGAGGTGGGTGGATCACCTGAGGTCAGGAGTTCAAGACCAGCCTGGCCAACATGGCAAAACCCTGTCTCTACTAAAAATAAAAAAATTAGCTGGGCATGGTGGCAGGTGCCTGTAATCCCAGCTACTCAGGAGGCTGAGGCAGGAGAACTGCTTGAACCTGGGAGGCAGAGATTGCAGTGAGCCAAGATCACGCCACTGCACTCCAGCCCAGGTGACAGAGTGAGACTCCATCTAAAAAATAAAATTATGTGTGTGTGTGTGTGTGTGTGTGTGTGTGTGTAAAATTCCAAGCATGGTATCTGACACATAGGAAGTGCTTAATAAAATTATCATTTTCCTCTTCTTTTAGAGCAAGATGAGTATAAGGACAACTCAGACTATGGAAACATGTCAGCTAAGTCATATTATGCAGCTGAGAACATGCAATTTTGGAAAATATCAATAATTACATAAAATAGTCTTGGTCCTCATGGCTTACAATTTACTGGAGAGCAGAAGGAGAAATCTAACATAGAGTTCAAAAACACAGGGGAATGTGTAACGAAGGGTTAAAGTAGTAGACTCTCAGTGCTAGCAGATCTCAGAGAAGGAAATCAATGAATGAAGCTGAGAATAGTTACATTTGGCTTAGTTGAGTCAGTGGCATTTGAAGAATGAATTGAATTCATATTGAACGCAAAGGAAACAACATAAATGAATGAATAATAGACAGATGATAGACAGATGAGTGAAGTATTTACAACAATAAGAAACATTATTTGCTAATGTGCTGGAATGAGGGTACAAGCTAAATATGGTGGGAAACTAGTGAGAGATAAACAGTAAATGATCCAAGAAGGGCTTCTTTGAGTTTGTGTGTCTTCTGAATTTTTAAAGATGTATAAAAGGCTTAAAGTTTGCAGTAAATGCATAAAAAATGAGGAGTAAGAATTTCAAAGGGATAAGCAGTATGAGAAAAGGTGTAATAATGGTTCTGTGGGATTCTGAAAGGTTAATGTATACAGTGGGATTCTCACTGAGGGAGCCGGAAGATGGACTACTGTCCAATTATGGAGAGCCTGCATACCAGGCTGAAGGATATGAAGAAGGAGAGAATTGAAAAAAAGGAAGGGATTACCCACAGAGCCAAAAGTAGCAATGAGGTCAACAGAAATCGGTAAGGAGAAAATGCAAATGGATTTGGCAAAACCAAGGTCATTGTTTGGGCTCTCCTAATCCATCCCCAAATACATTAGTCTTGTTCCCATCCCGCCCCTGTGTGCAAGCTCAGCTGGTCCTCTTCAACCCAAAATAGTCCCAGAACATCCCCACCACTCCCACGTAACTCAGGAGGTACTACAGCAGCTGCTGGAAAGAGGATTAAGGAGAAGAGGGAACTGGGCCAAATGCTGAACCAAATTCTAGGGCAGTTTAGACCACACACATCAAAACCAACAACCATACAGGCTGCTTTTTACGCAGCTTCCTAGACATTCTCCATCCACCCACCCGCCCCCTCCACCCTCTACACACACACATTTTTGCTCTCTCTCTCCTTCTGAATCTCATTTTTTAACAAGCTTCTCTGGTAATTTTTCTATACTTTGAAGACTAAGAACCTCTAGGAACCAGAATTTAGTTTGACCACTAGATGGCATTATCTCCCACAGCCCTTGCATTCTCTCTAATTCAGAAATTTGGTGTTCTGGTAGAATGAACAAAATATTTGATGATATAGTAGATTCTGTAATAGTGGAGTAAGTTGAGTACATTTCTTTGGTAAGAATGTAGATTCTCTTATGAATAATAAGCAACCAGATTTTGCTTAACTGGTATTATTACCAATAGTCCTCAGTGGCCCACAAATTCTAGAAACACTTAGGGAGAAAAACTGCATAAAACTTTGCTAAAGTAACCAAACGACAGAGATTAAAACATGTTGGCACAGCCATTCTGCAAAACAATAACTTAGTGAATTCATATCCCTGTATCTACCCCAGAGAAATTCTACCAAGCATGCCCAGGAAGATATTCAATGCAGAATTATTTATGATATTAAAAAAAATTTTGAGACAGAATCTTGCTCTGTCACCCAGGTTGGAGTGCAGTGGCGCAATCTCAGCTCACTGCAACCTCCGTCTCCTGGGTTCAAGTGATTCTCCTGCCTCAGCCTCCTGAGTAGCTGGGATTACAGGCATGAGCCACTACTCCCGGCTAAATTTTGTATTTTTAGTAGAGATAGGGTTTTACCATGTTGGCCAGGCTGCTCTCAAACTCCTGACCTCATGATCTGCCCAGCTCAGCCTCCCAAAGTGCTGGGATTACAGGTGTGAGCCATTATACCTGGCAAAAAAATTTTAAACCACTTAAATCAGTCTTTCCTAAACTTTAGGCATCTTCATTCCACCTTAACATTTTTTTCCAGATCTGAGCACTGCCTCAGTGATTTCTGTTATACCCAAATTTACTTGTACTATTTTAAAATAACTTTTTATAAGTACTGTAGTATACTACACACACTTTGCAGCCACTATCTGAGTTCTAATACTGCCTTTGTCACTTCCTAGTTGTGTGATCTTGAATAGTTACTTAATGATTTCCTCACTTGTAAAATAAGGATTAAAATAGTAATTCATAGGATTGCTGAAAAGAATAAACTAATGTAGGTAAAGTACTTCAAAGAGTGCCTGGCACGTAGTAGTACATAAGCATTCACTATAATTACCATGTATATTACTTGTGTGAATAAAATATATTCTTGAACACAATAGTGTATTATTCATACTATCTAAAAAAGAAATCAGATGGAAATAGGAAAATGAGTCACACTGCTGGTATGCCTTGAAGACAGACACATGTGAGGTACCGATCATTAGGAGAGTTCTTTGTTACTCTCCAGTGAGTCAAACTACCTGGGCTCAAATATAATATCAGCTCTATTACTTACTAGGCGTGTGATCTTGGTTAAATTACTTCTCTGTGCCTTGTTTTTTAATTTGTCAAATGCATATAACAATACCTCTCTCATAGAGTAATGGTGGTATTTAAATGAGATAATCCACATTACGTACTCAGAACAGTACACAGCATATAAAAAATACTTAATACATTATCATCGTTATTATTACTGCTTCACTTTCTGGATCTTGCAGCAGCAATACATTATTATTGTTATTATTACTGCTTCACTTTCTGGATCTTGCAGCAGCAATTTACACATCAGCAGTGCACAGCTATGATTACAAACACTATAAACAACGATGAGCATTCACCTTTATTTCTCTAAATAACTGCAAAGAATTACAGCTCCTTGATTTTTGACACTTTCTTGTCCTAAGTAATAATTTTTTTAAAAAAATGTCTTTTAACGGAGGAAATTTTAGCTTGAAACAGTAGGTGGTGCTATAAGTTCTTCCAGGTGTTAATAAGAGTTACTCTTTTTTTTTTTTTTTTTTTTTTTTTTTTTTTTTTTTTTGAGAGGGAGTCTAGCTCTGTCACCAGCCTGGAGTGCAGTGGCGCGATCTTGGCTCACTGCAACCTCCACCCCCTGGGGTCAAGTGATTCTTCTGCCTCAGCCTCCCCAAATAGCTGGGATTACAAGCATGTGCCACCACGCCCAGTTAATTTTTGTATTTTTAGTAGAGATGGGGTTTCACCATATTGGCCAGTATGGTCTCGATCTCCTGACCTCGTGATCTGCCCACCTCAGCCTCCCAAAGTGCTGGGATTACAGGTGTGAGCCACCATGCCCAGCCAATAAGAGTTACTCTTTAACCATTAGGTGATGGACACTTGGAAGCCTGTCAGTAGTGCACTTCTATCATTTTTAGGCCACCCCAAATTATCAGCACCTTTTGGATAATCATTTCCCAAGATGTGCGGTCATGTGTGCGTGTGTGTGGTGTGTATGTGCATGTGTGAGGAACATTTATCATGAGATCTCTCTTCAATCTTTAAGTGCACAATACAGTATTGTTAACTCTAGGTACAATGTTATATAGCAGATCCTTAGAACTCATTCAGCTGGCATAATTGAAACTTTATACCCATTGAACAGCAACTTCCTATCTCTCCTTCCCTCCAGCCCCTGGCAACTACCATTCTACTCTTGCGTTATATTAATTCGACTAATTTAGATACATTATATAAGTGGAATCATGCAGTATTTGTCTTTCTGTGACTGAGTTATTACACTTAACATAATGTTCTCCAGGTTCATCCATACTATTGCATATACCAGGATTTCCTTCACTTTGCAAGGCTGAGTACTATTCCATTGTACACATATATTGCATTTTCTTTTTCTCTACTTTTTTTTTTTTTTTTTCTTTTAGACAGAGTCTTGCTTTGTCACCCAGGCTGGAGTGCAATGGCACAATCTCGGCTCACTGCAACCTCCACCTCCTGGGCTCAAGCAATTCTCCTGCCTCAGCCTCCCGAGTAGCTGGGATTACAGGTACACACCACCACATCCAGCTAATTTTTACATTTTTAGTAGAGATGGGGTTTCACCTTGTTGCCCAGGCTGGTCTTGAACTCCTGACCTCAGGTGATCCACCCGCCTCGGCCTCCCAAAGTGCTGGGATTACAGGCGTGAGCCACCACTCCCAGCCTATATTGCATTTTCTTTATCCACTCATCTCTCCACGGACATTTAGATTGTTTCCATACCTTGGTTACTGAGAAAAATGCTGCAATGAACTTAGGAGCATGTATAACTTTTCAAAATCCTGATTTCAACCCCTTTGTACATATAGCCAGAAGTGCGATTGTTGGATCATATGGTAATTCTAGTTTTAACTTTTTGAGAAACCACCATACTGTTTTGCATAGCGGCTACACCAGTTTACATTCCCACCTACAGTGTACAAGGGTTCCAGTTTCTCCGTAGCCTTCTGATACCAGAGTTAAGAAGAAATTACTAGGCAGATAGTAAGGGTACAAAAGTCCTCAGTCAGGTTTTCCTTTTAATGAAAAGCAGCCCAAAATCATTTTCTAACAAAGAACAGCCTGTAAAGTCGAGGGGCAGACATAGACAAGCAAGCTTAGAGCTTTCACAGGTGGATGCCCGCAGGAAAGAACTACCTGGGACTAGACGTGTTCAAGATGGCTCCATCTTCCCTTCTCTGCCAGCCACGTGTACAGTAAGGAGAAGACAAAATGGCACTGGCCAAGGGAAGAATTCATTAGCATAATAATATTAGGGTAGGGTAACCAGCCCTCCAGGCCCGCTATGTAGATGTTACACCTGATCAAACCAGTCTGTGAGCCCTACAAAAATCAAATACCACCTCCTCAAGCCGGACTATAAAATTCGGGGCGTCCACTGCCTGCCAGCCTTTTCCTCTCAGAACTCCCCTTCTCTCTCACTAGAGAGAGATGTTTTTCTTTCTCTTTCTTTTGCCTATTAAACCTCTGCCCCTAAACTCCTCAAGTGTGTCCCTGTCCTAAATTTTCTTGGTGCAAGACAACAAACTCCAGGTATTTACCCCAGATAATGTAGCCGCTTCATTTCCTCATCAACACTTTTTATCTTGTGGCTTATTAATGACAACCATCCTAACAGATGTGAGGTGATATCTCACTGTAACTTTTATTTGTTATTTCCCGATGATGAGTAATGTCTTGATACATAGTTACATCAAGATGCTCCAGAGCCCACTCTAGATCTTCTCGCTTAATAACCCAGTACATTTCATGGGTAGGCCCATGGCCAAGACCCAGTGAATGCAAGTTTCTCTGCTTGGACTGTGAATATTATATGGAGGCAGGTAAAGACTGAAAAAAATCAGTAGGAGTTCATTAGTTCCAATGGCTACACCAAAGACCTTGTGAAGCTGCCTGGTTTTGTTTGTTCTAACCAGACATTTGGTCTTGATTGTGAGTTCCATGATCTAGGTGTATTAAATTCTCTATTGGCTTAAATCAGACAGTCAGGTCCTGTTATCTACAAACAAAAATCTCTAATGCATACACTTTCTGTTAAAACTTGCAGGTGGTTAGCTATTTTCCTTGGAGGTCGAATACTCAGACAACCAGGCTGTTTGACTGTGTATGTGTAGATGGGCATAAAAAGTGATGAAATATTAATAGCAATAATTTACTAAGCGCCACTTATGCACTAAGCCTATATATGCCCTGAAGAAACAAGCAAACAGGCTTTTCAGGGTTAAGTAATCTGCTTAAAGGTAAAAAGTTGCAATTAGAAAAGCCCAGATTAGAACCCAGGTTTATCTAACTCCAACCAGTGCCCTTCAACACTCTGCTCTTATGTAAAGAGATTATAAGGCAGTAATGCATTTAGAATTAATCTTCTACATGTATCCACATGACTGGAAGTGCTCAGGAATACATGTTGACTGATTAAAACAAGAAAAGATCTATTAACAATTTAGATGAATGAGGCAGAAATTAAGAAAAAAATATTTTCGGGTAAGTATTATTGTTTTATAAGGTCAAACTACTGTCAAGTTTACTGATTACACATCTGAAAAGATGGAAAATTAACACATTGACCCACTGAGCATTAATATAGAATTACTTTTCAGCCTGGGCAACATGGTCAAACTCCGTCTCCACCAGCCGGGCGTGGTGGCACGCACCTATAATCCCAGCTATTTGGAAGGCTGAGGCACAAGAATTGCTTGAGCCCAGGGGCAGAGGTTGCAGTGAGCCAAGATTGCGCCACTACACTCCAGCCTGGGAGACAGAGTGAGACTTTGTCAAAACAAAAAAAGAAAATACAGGCCGGGCGCGGTGGCTCAAGCCTGTAATCCCAGCACTTTGGGAGGCCGAGACGGGCGGATCACGAGGTCAGGGGATCGAGACCATCCTGGCTGACACCGTGAAACCCCGTTTCTACTTTAAAAATACAAAAAACTAGCCGGGCGAGGTGGCGGGCGCCTGTAGTCCCAGCTACTCGGGAGGCTGAGGCAGGAGAATGGCGTGAACCCGGGAGGCGGAGCTTGCAGTGAGCTGAGATCCGGCCACTGCACTCCAGCCTGGGCGGCAGAGCGAGACTCCGTCTCAAAAAAAAAAAAAAAAAAAAAGAAAATACATATATATATGTGTATATATATACACACACACACATATGTATATATATGTTACTTTTGTGTTATGGAAGATATAAATTTTACCATATGTAAATATTATAAAGCTCAATAAGCTGCTGCTTATAAAATCTATAATGCTCCATTAAAAAATCAAATGATTCCCCTCATCCCAGGCTAGAAATAAAGTGTACAGTAGAAGCTCTTTGATCCATGGATAAAATTTGAGGGAGATGAAGAGGGCAGTCCATGAACTTGTATGCAGAAAAAAATATTCCTTGATTTTCAATAACTTATAATTGAAATTTAAAACATGGCTCAATTATGAATGTAGGCCATAAACCTGGTATCATTAACAGTACCTGTGACTTTTGCCACCAAAAGTCATCATAGATTTAAATATTAAGTTGTAGTGGCTGCAGATCTTTTGAAATACTGTTTATACTTGTTACTTCAAAATCACAGTAGTTAGTAAATGTGCCGCTGTCAGAGGCATTTGAACCAGAGCAACTCCACCTTAAATAGGAGCTAGGTAAAATGAGGCTGAGACCTATTGGGCTGCATTCCCAGACGGTTAAGGCATTCTAAGTCACAGGATGAGACAGGAGGTCAGCACAAGATACAAGATACGGGTCATAAAGGCCTTCCTGATAAAACAGGTTGCAACAAAGAAGCTGGCTAAAACCCACCAAAACCAAGATGGCAATAAGAGTGACCTATGATCATCCTCACTGCTACACTCCCCCTACGGCCATGACAATTTACAGATCCCATGGCAAGGTCAGGAAGTTACCCTATATGGTCTAAAAGGGGGATGCATGAATAATCCACCCCTTGTTTAGCATCTAATCAAGAAATAAGCATTAAAATGTGTAACCAGTAGTCCTCAGGGCTGCCCTGTCTATGGAGTAGCCATTCTTTTATTCCTTTACTTTCTTAATAAACTTACTTTCATTTTACTCTAGGACTCGCCCTGAATTCCTTCTTGTGGGAGATCCAAGAACCTTCTCTGGGGGGTCTCAATTAGGACTCCTTTCCTGTAACACCACTAGATCTTGTTATTCAATGCATTAATTAAAAAGTACCTATACTGCTGTCAAAAATATTTCTAATAACTTACATTTCAATGTAATTGGTTTCTTTTATAATTCTGTCTTTTAACCATGTTTGCCTTTTTCTTTCTTGGTCACAAGCTAAGTTACATTTCCCAGCCTCCCTTGCAGTTAGATAAGGCCATGTGACTGAGCTCTAGCCAGTGAAATGTGTATATATGTAAGCCATTTCTGGACCTAGCATATAAACACTTCCCACAGCCAATTCTCCGTGCTCTTCTCCTCTTTTGGCCGGCATGACCTTTGAAGCAACCTTGAAAGTCACACAATGAAGATGACAGTGTGTCCATCAGCCCAAGTCCCTGAATAACTACAGGAAAGAGGCCAGTCTACCAACCTGTTTACCCACATCTGTACCTTTAAATAAACAACAAATACATTTGTATTTTGTTTGAGCCAATGAGTGTATATTTGCTATAGGAGTTTGCACTACACTGACTCACTGGTTCTCAAACTTCATCAAGCATCAGAACGACCTTGAAGGCTCGTTAAAACACAGACTCCTGGACCACACCCTTGGAGTTTCTGATTCAGTAAGTCTGGGATAGGGCTAAGAATCTGCATTCCTGACAAATCCTCCAGTGATGCTGATGCCACCATCACGTGAGTACAGTCTGAGAAACCAAAGGTCCTGTCCCTTACTGTGTGGTGAGTGAGTAGTTTTGGTCATAATAATACTGTATCCCATTGTGCTATATGCAGGGGGACCCTCAGGATTAGAGCAATTTAGCTGTTTGTTGTTTTAATAACCCTACATTAAAAGATTTGTCCTGGAAGCCACTTTGTCAGCAGGGGGGGGGGAAATAATCTATCTAGAAGATACCTTTCTGTTTTCAGAGAGAATGTATTCCCTGGCAAGTAAAAGTGGGGCAAAATATTACCTTTTTAAAATCTTTTCTAATAACTAGTCATTGTTTGGTATAGAACATTGGTCCCTGGAGGTATGATGACAACAAATAGTCTGTTTTGGAAAAGTCTAAGGAACTGCACATTTCTTTTTATTTATTATTTTATAGAGATGAGGTCTCACTCGGTTGCCCAGGCTAGAGAACAGTTGTGTGATCATAGCTCACTGTAGCCTAGAGCTCCTGGGCTCAAGAGATCCCCCTTCTTCAGACTCCTGAGCAGCTGGGAATACTGGTATGCATCACTACATCCACTTAATATTTTAAAGAGACAAGGTCTCACATGTTGCCCAGGCTGGTCTCAAACTTATGGCCTCAAGAAATCCTCCCACCTGAGCCTCCCAAAGTGCTGGAATTACAGGCATGAGTAACTGTGCCTAGCTGAATTGTACATTTATTTTATTTTATTTATTTATTTATTCATTTTGAGATGCAGTCTCACTCCATCACCCAGGCTGGAGTGCAGTGGCATGCTATCAGCTCACTCCAACCTCCACCTCCTGGGTTCAAGCAATTCTCCTGCCTCAGCCTCCCAAACAGCTGGAATTACAGGCATATACCACCATGCCCGGCTAGTTTTTGTATTTTTAGTAGAGATGGGTTTTCACCATGTTGGCCAGGCTGGTCTCGAACTCCTGACCTCAAATGATCCATCCACCTCGGCCTCCCAAAGTGCTAGGATTATAAGTGTGAGCCACCGCGCTCAGCCGGTACATTTATTTTAGATAAACTTTCACAGGTTAGTAATACAGTGTTTCTTTCATATTGACTGATATTATATCAACTGTTTATTAGTTTCTTCTGGTAAGAAGCTCTGACTTACAACCAGAGAGCCTTAATATTTTCTAAATTGCAAATGAACTACAACTTAGGTGCAGTTTTGTAAATGAAAATATTTTAAAATCTCTTAATAATGTCAAGCATTCCCTTCTTAAACAAAAGGCTCCACCCACAGTCCCTGCTGCCTGAGGAAGCATGTTTTGTACCGTACCCTCACACCGCTCCAGCTATGGTTGCTGGGTCTTTACACTTAGGCTGTGTCTATCAGAGTTTTTCCTTTGAGAGTCTGAGGAAAACTGAGAGCCTGGGCTGCTTAGCATAGAGGTTGCAAGGGAGGAAGGGAAGGAGGAAGGGAGGGAATTAATTCTATAGATCAGTGCTTCTCAAACTTTAATATGTACATGGATCACCTGGAAATCCTATTAAAATGCAGATTCTAATGCAGTGGGTCTGATTGGGGCCTGAGAGTCTGCTTTTCTAACAGGCTCCCAGAGTATCCTGATGCTGCTGGTCTGCAGACCAAACGTGAGTAACAAGGACGTAGAAGGATTCATGGAAACTGTGTGCCCCTGGTATAGGTTGAGGCTATCAGGGGCCAGAAATCATAAGTGAAACAGGCAAAAGGAAAAGAAGCATCTAGTGGAGTAAAATGAAGTCATTCCTATAGCATCTCGCTACTGCAAGGAGTGAGGCCTTTAATCTGTAACCAACTTCCAGTTCTATCCATGTAAAGCCAGACCCTCATATGGATCCTTTTCTTTGATTTCCATTAAATTATACATACAACATGCCTTAAAATATAATATGTCTCTGATTCTGCATCCAAATGAGCCTAAGACACTAAACACAGTCTTGGATGGGGGTGGGGAAAAGACTAAACGAAGACTACAAGTTGAAGCTACTTGAGATACTTCTCCTTTAAAGAGTTTTAAGTGCTTTTTAATTATAAACGTTAGATTAGCCCAAGCAGGGATCATAGTGTACACTCAGAAAAAAACTACATTTTCTTTCCTGGTTGACCTCTGAAATCCACAATGAGGAGTTCCTTTTCTCTCAACACTACATAAGATTTTGTGTAGATCCTATAATTTTTCTGGTCATTCTCAGATAATTAAAAAGTCTCCCAACCACTTCTAGTCACAAAAGCATACCATTCCAATGAGGTCGCATCACTCCTGGTTTCCTCCTAGACAGGCTTTAAAGTGACTCCAGGCTCTTTCTCCCAAGACAGCCGTAAAAAATACTCACGTATCCTTTACCCCAGCAAATTCTCGGACAGCAGGCTGTTTCCAGCGCAGCCCTTTCTGCTCATTCCACCATTAGAACAGCAGTCCAGCCACAGTCTCTGGCCCTTTGGAATTATTATGGAGGCTTGGGGTGGGGCGCAGCACACTGCTAAGACATTTCCTAGTCTCTAATCCTGACCTGTCTAACAGAGTAGCTACTAGCCACATATTTTTATTTAAATTTTAGTTAATTTAAATTAAAATTTCAACTTCTTGAGCATACTAGCCATATTCTAAGTACTCAATAGCATATGTGGCTAGTAGAGACCTTATTGGATAATGCAGATAAAACATTTGTGTTCTCACAGAAAGTTCTACTGAACAGCACTTCTTTAACCTCTCACAGCTGAAACCTTAGTCTTTATCCATATACCTAAAATTGGTGATGGCTGACTATAACTATCAGCATGGACTAACGGCTATAGCAAGCAACACCAAAACCTCAGGAACTTAACACAATAAAAGTTTATGCCTTGCTCGTGTCAGGCATAGATCAGCAAGTGGGGGTGGTGCTCTGCTCCAAAGAGTCATTTAGAACACCAGGCACCTTCCATCTATGGCTTTTTAGGTCCTCAATATCCTCTCCGCTCTGCTGGATTATGGAAACGAGGGCCAGGATTGTGTGCATGGTTTCAGTACACCAGACCTGTAAATGGCACACATCATTTCTTTCATTTCATTAACTAGAACCCAGTTACAAGGTCATCACCAAGTTGCAAGGGAAGCTAAAAAATTAGTTATGTGCTGAGAATAAGAGAACACAGACATTGGTGAGCAAAACACAGTCTACCACAGAGCTGGTGGCAAAATCAAATTTATAGCTACCTCCTACATAGGGGTCTACTCCTCTCTCTGGCAATGTGAGCCTTTCTGACTACAACTACTGGGGCCTCAAACAAAACTAAGATAAAAAGAGCTCCATTTACACATCTTATTACATAGCCAAACAGAATCTGAGTCCCATTTAACACTTTTCCAGCATTGTTCAGCTCCTAACTACATTCAACTCTCTTTAATTCTTTACAGTTCCATAAACAACAATAATTTCTACTTATTAAGCATTCCCTATGTGCCAAATACATGCATGCATTATCTCACTATTTCTTGTAATATTCCTAGTAGGTAAATACTATTTCAATGCCCATTTTACAGATAAGAAAATGGATACTTAGAAGTTTGCCTAATACTTTCTAAGTATCTGCTCTAGGACTGAAACTCAAGCAACCTAATATGTGCTCTCCACCAAAGGTCAGCAAACTATCGCTCTTTGGACAAACTGACCCACTATCTGTTTTTGCAAAGTTTCCATGGAACACAGCCATGTCCATTCATTTACATGTTGTCTATGGCTACTTCTCTGCCACAAACGCAGAGTTAAGTAGTTGCAACAGAGATCATATGACCTGCAAAGTCAAAAATACTGTACTTACTATCTGGCCCTTCACAGAAAAAATGTTGTCAACCCCTGCTCTATAGCATCCTATAGGGCCTTGAGCACTCTGTTTCTAACATAGACTGAAAAATAATTTTGACTTGATGTTTTGGTCTGCTAATCTGTACTCTCAGTCAACAACCTAGTCTGTGAAATATAAGGTCAGCCTAATTTCCCTCTGGCAGCCATGTCTACTCCATCTGTTTGTAGTTTCTAGGCAGATCAAACAGCATCTGTTATGTTATTTCATCAAACACATAGATGATGCAGTTGGATTATTTTTCTAATCTGATGATTTTCTTTATATTTAGACTGCAAATACCAGGCAAAAGTCTGCACAAATTTTATCAACCCTACTGCTTTTGGTACAATAGATTTCAATCCTTTATCCTTCCCATCTCCTGCTTTGGTTTTTAGGGATAAACTCATCAGCCAGTGAGTGACAGCAGATTTTTATGAAGAGTGGCTGTTCAGTAAGGCAGGGTTTATTCTGTTGAAATTGGCCTACACTCTATTTTTTCTTAGACTGAATTCATCAACTTCATGTTTTGTACCAAAATGAACCATAAAAAGAAAATAAATATGCTTGGCTTTCAGGCATATTTATGGAACCAACAATGCATCCATATTAAATATGGAACAAACAATGCACCCATATTAAGTATGGAACCAACATTGCATCTATGTTAAAACTAAAGGAGGGTAGAAATTGCACTACATTCAAAACTATGACAAGTCTGGATAATGTGGAGCATCCCCCACATTTTCCCCCATTCCTTGAGCCAGTTGCTGAGAGGGTGGCAGCATGGCTTTTAGCTGGGAATTGCCCTCCAGCCTAAGAGCTAGCTTTCACATGCCATCCCCCAGGCCAATGCTGTTCGACAGGGAAGGGCTAGTGATAGTTTCAACTAGGGACAACTCTGACACTTCCTGTGGGATCTTAGGGCCATCTGCATATGCAACATAATTCAACTTCTCCCTGGCCCTCACTATCTTAGGGTGTTTTTCCCGAGGGCACTCCCCAGTAAATCTCCTGCATAGAGTCTCCATCTCAAAGTCTATTTTCCTAGGAAGCTGACCTGAAACAAACAGTCTGATTTCCTAAACAATGCCATCAATAACTTATGAACCATATTTAACATTCAATGACAAGAAAGATTCAGCAACACAGAGCTTCTAGAGGACAGGAAATTCATCAATACAAAAAATGAGAGTAACAGCAAAACACTGGGCAATATACACATCAGAAACAGGTAACAGTAACCATATGAAAAAGCAGGAATAGACAAGAGTTCTAGAGAGAAAAAAGCTCCATTCAAAGCTAAGGAGGGCAAATGAGGAAGGCTGACTGAGAAACAGGAGCAGCAGTCAGTGCAATCTGCTCTTGCGGCAGCCAGAGCTCAGCTCCTCTCAGCGACGGGCCCACAGCCCTGGGCACAGACAGTCATGCGCAATGACAGACTCTATAAATAGCTGTGCCACCAGCAAATCATAACCCAGCCTTCATAATTATAGACCAAGGGATTTTATAGATGAGTCTTTAAATGTGAGCACAATCTGTTTGCATGCAGCCTTTTCTAAGATACTACTCACAGACATTATCACTAGTGACCATGTCTACAAATAAAAAGAGTCTTGGATTAAATATATGTATTTCTAAGATAACATCCTTCTCAAGACAAGCAGCTAGGAAATATAAAATAAAAAAGCATGTTTTATGGCACATTTACAACTTCCCAACTGCAAATTCTAAGAAGCCACATAGCGCCCAAACAGCAAGATTTCTGAAGTGGTAAATGTTCACACTAAGCAAAGGCCAGGAACACTAATCATAAGAAGACAGCCTAGAGGGGCATGATGAGAAAAGAAAGCGGTCCACAAAAAGAGCACAGGAAGGAAAGTTAACGGAGATAGATGAGGCTGTGCAGTCCACTGAGTGTGCAGCACAAAATACGGGGGTGGAGAGTGAAGATAGGGATAGAAAAAAAGGTAAGAAACAAGATGAAAAAAAGAAAGGAAAAAAACACGTGCTAATGTGCAATAAGTCACAGCAAAGTCCTGAGTCTATTTCAAGGGCATCCTTAAGTGACTTTCAATACCACTACAAAATCAGTCTTTGGAGACAAAAGTCAATGTATCAGGCAGTATATCAGAAACCACTCAAGACACAGGAGAGGACACGAAGACAGAATAAAGACCTAAATGTATATGCAAACTGAACTGCTAACACTTTACGCAAGGGAAAAATGAGTGGTTAAACTAATCTTAAAACGGTAGCTATATCAATAGCATCCCCAGCAAACTATTCTCCAGTAATATCTTTGTCTTCAAGTACAACGTAATCCCAACACTGTTGCTCTGAGAATTTCCTGCACTGAAGCCAACCCTATCATGACTCAGGCAGGCTAAGCCATAAGGCAGATGGGAAGATGGCAGATAGTTTAGATGGTTCAGATAGTTCAGACTAGTTGAGATGACAGATATGTGATAGGGAGGAAGTAAAACAAGTTGGCTGAGCGTCATGAGTATGTACAGGCAAGAGCTCATACATCAGCACAGACATGAGAGGATCCATGAATCAAATCCTCAAAGCCAGGTACACAAGAGCCATAGGACACTAGGTGATTAGTTCAAGCAGAGCAGGACCTGGGCAGCCATAAGGGGTAGAAGCCCTAAGACCCCTGAGTGTCCTCTTGTTGCACACACCCTCCCTAGAGTTCCTGATCCTCCCCCAGGATCTAGAAACTACAAAGTATTGGACCTTCAGCTGGCATCTGTTCTGACTGCTCAGTGCTCACTTTCTACTGGTTGTTAAATATTTTGAGCATCACCCCTGCCAGTGCCTGAACTTAACAAAAGCTATTCAAGGCCTGGGTGCAGTGGTTCATGCCTGTAATACCAGCACTTTGAGAGGCCAAGGCAAGCAGATCGCTTGAGCCCAGGAGCCCAGGAGACCAGCCTGGGCAACATAGTGAGACCCTGTCTCTACAAAAAATACAAAAAATTAGCTGGGTATGGTGGCGCACACCAGTAGTCCCACCTACCTGGGAGGCTGAGGTGGGGGAATCTCCTGAGCCTGGGGGGTCAAGCTGTAGTGAGCCATGATGGGGCCACTGTACTATAGCCCTGAGACAAGATCCTGTCTCTCTCTCTCTCTCTCTCACACACACACACACACAGAAGCTATTCAGGCTTTTGGGCTGGAGTTCCAGGCAGGATTTCAAGTCCCAAAGGTAAGCTACATTACTAAGGTAGGGAAACAGCATTCACTGAGCTCCCCATGCCAGCAGTCAGGAAATGGATGCTTGCCAAGACTCACCATCAAGCCCCAGGCATGCTAAAAAAAAAAAAAAAAAAGAAAAAGAAAAAAAAAACCAGGCAGAGGCTCCTAGCACACACTGCTAGGACCAGGTATTTCTCAAGAACAGCAACAGCCCACTGAGGATACACGCCAGAAAGGACTGACCACTCCTGCACTCTGTCTGGGGGCTGAACCATTGCCCTTGCATAGACCAAATGTGTATTTGGTCTGTGTTCAAATCTTAAGTGCTTTTTCTGGCAGCACTTTCTCTCTCAAAAATCTGCTTACTCTGAAGACACTTAGCATGAAAGGAGAAAAAATATTTTCATGACCTAAAATCTTCTGATAGTTTATATTGAGTAAAGACAGAGAAAAAGCAGCAGGGAAGCCAACAGGAGCAGGTTTTAAACAAAGATGGTTAATCAAAGGTTTGTGAGAAATGCTTGTGGCTAGTCCATTTTGTGGTGGCTACAACGTTTTTTACTGTTCACTTCTGCTCTGTCTTTGACAATGCATTACATGGATATCTGCATAAACTGTGCATAAGAAGTCACCTTGTATTGACTCCTTTTCCTAAGATGATGTTATTGAATCTAGATCAGTAGCTAAAAGCTTTGAAGAGATTTTTGTTACCTTCTCTTGCCCCTCTTGCAGTTATTTAGGCAAGAGCTATGAACTTTTTAACCTGAATCATATGATTCCTGTTGACTGTTCCCAGTAGACTGATTTAAAAGAAGTTTATTCCAATGTGGCTTTTTTTATAGCACTTATCACAGTTTGACTTATCATGGATATGAAGGGAAGGGACAGTTTATTTTTCATCTTTGTGTCCTTCATTGCTCCTACTTATGTTTGAGCACAAAATAGATTCTCAATATGCTTAGGGTTTGATTTTTCCTTTTTAAAGATCTACTTGTCTGAAAATTTCAGAAAAAAACAATTAGAAACTTAAATCCACCTATAATTGCAACCGTTTTTTGAACCCCATAAATAAGTGTGAATGTCCCTGTTTTGTACCTTCAAATACATCCCTCTAGAGTAATCACTGTGATATTAGTACCTATCACCTTGACTTCTCCTATAAAATCAATTCAACAAAAATGGGATCTTGTTTTATATATATGTTTTCTATGTTGCTCTTTTTATAACATTTCAGGAATACATTCTTTTTTTATTTTTTGAGTCAGAGTCTTGCTCTGTTGCGCAAGCTGGAATATAGTGGCACAATCTCGGCTCACTGCAACCTCCACCTCCCGGGCTCAAGTGATTCTCCTGCCTCAACCTCCTGAGTAGTTGGGATAACAGGCATGTGCTACCACTTCCAGCTAATTTTTGTATTTTTATTAGAGACAGGGTTTCACCATGGTGGCCAGGCCAGTCTCAAACTCCCAACCTCAAGTGATCCACCCACCTCAGCCTCCCAAAGTGCTGGGATAACAGGCATGAGTCACCGCACCCTCTTTTTTACAACTGAATAATTTTCTAGTTTATGCATGTACCATACTTTAGTTAACTATTCTCCTACTGACTACAATTCGGACATTTTCATTTCTTTCCAGTATAAACAGTGGAATAAACAAAATATCTTCAGTTAAATCTTCTTTACTTAGAAGTGGTATTTCCAGTCCATAGGAAAAAGTTTGAGAGATACTACAGGTACCAAATTTGTCTCCTAAAAATGTACCAAATTACACTTCTAGCAGCACTATGGAAGTGCCTTTTTAATTATATTATCTCCATCAACAGTGGATAATATAAATCTTTATATCTGTTGCCTATGTGCTGGACAAAAGGCATTTTGGCATGCACCTCTAATCCCAGCTACTTGGGAGACTGAGGTGGGAGAACTGTTTAACCCAGGAGACAGAGGTTGCAGTGAGCTGAGATCGCGCCACTGCACTCCTGCACTCCAGCACTCCAGCCTGGGTGATGGAGTGAGTTTTAATTTGCATTATTTATTAGTAAAGTTAGAAATCTTTGTATATTTTTACAAGTCTTTTTCTTTCTCTGAATTGTCTGAATTTTTTTTTTATATTTTTGTAAGCCATTTTTTTCTCTGAATTGTTTTCTTCTCTGAATTGTCTGTTCACATCCTTTGCTCATTTTTGTACAACTTATATGTCTTACTGATTTGAGAAGTTTTTTTTATATAATATGAATAAAATAATTTACTACATATGCAGCAAGTATTTTTGCCTAGGTTGCAATCTGTCTTTTCATTTTGTTGTACATAAGTTTAGAATTCTTTTATTCAAAACTGCCAATCTTTTCCTTTATGACTTTTAAATGTTTGTCCTAGAAAGCTTTTCCCAACTGCAAAATTATAAAACATTCGCCTATACCTTCTATTTTTTTAAGTCCTGTAAATGTACACTTATAATCTATCTGGAATTAATCATATGTACATTTTAATCCATCTGAAATTAATTTTTAAGTATTGTGTGAGAGACAAAACTAATTTTATTTCCTGCCAAGTGGGGAACATCATCTACGGAACTATCCTTTCTCCAATGAATTTATTTTATTCATTTTTTAATTTCCTAAATGTGTTAACTTTTTATTACAGAAAATTCCAAAATATAAAAAGATTTAAAAAAGAACCTTCAGTACCCATCACCCAACAACTTTAACAACTATTAGTGCCTCTCTATTGATTTCAAATGCCCATCTTTATCATTTACTAAACTCCTACATATATTTGGATATATATATTTGGACCAGGCAAGGTGGCTCACACCTCTAATCCCAGCACTTTGGGAGACCAAGGTAGGCAGATCACTTGAGCCCAGGAGTTTGAGAGCAGCCTGGCCAACATGGTGAAACTCCATCTCTACTACATATAATAATTAGCCAGGCATTTTGGCATGCACCTGTAATCCCAGCTACTTGGGAGACTGAGGCAGGAGAATTGCTTAACCCAGGAGACAGAGGTTGCAGTGAGCTGAGATCGCGCCATTGCACTCCTGCACTCCAGCCTGGGTGAGGCTCTGTCTCCGGGGGGAAAAAAAAAAAAAGGATATATATATATCTAAACACTCTGCTCTGCACCAGTTCAATCAATGTGGTTATTTTTACAGCAATTATATAAACACACAATAATTTTGATAAAAACAACAAAAATATAGACTGTTTACACTGCATTGTAATGAGATAAAAAGCGTAGTAAGATACAGGCTAGCTACTGTAACAAAGAGATCCAAAAGTACAGCTATTCAAATAAGATCCCAGTATCCAAGGGATCCAAGAACCCAAGATCCTACTCTATCATTGCTCAGCCTTCCCCTCCAATATTACTTGCCCACAGGGTTGAAGTTAGCTTACCACCACAGTTCCTTCCCAGGCATGAGAAGAAAGGAGCTATGGGAGGCAAGCTGCTTTCTTTTAAGGGCTTGACCTAGAAAGTGTATATATCACCTCCACTTATATCCAATCGGCCACAACTTAGCCAAAGAGTCACACACGGCTGCATGAAAGGCTGGGAAATGAAGTCTCTAGCTCACTCACCATGCGCCCAGCTACAACCAGGACATTTCTATTACAAAAAGAAGAGAAGAATAATTCTTGGTAGAAATTCACAGTCTCTACTACAGTGAGCAACCGTTAAAAATTTTTGGATCACAGAGTTTCATTGGTTGTCTATAAAAAGTACTTCAAAGCATTGCCAAATTTAAAAGCGAATTATGCAGCTTTATTTTATAGAAAGACAAGAGTTCCAAAGCAAGATGCCATCAGCAGCAGTTTTTCTTTTTCTTTCTTTCTTCCTTTTTTTTTTTTTTTTTTTTTTTTTTGAGACAGTGTCTTGCTCTGTCACCCAGGCTGGAGTACAGTAGCACTATCACCACTCACTGCAGCCTCAACCTCCTGGGATCAAGTGATTCTCCTGCCTCAGCCTCCGGAGTAGCTGGGACCACAGGAACACACAACCAAGACCGGCTAATTTTTTTTTTTTTCCCCCACAGAGACAGGGTTTCCCTATGTTGCCCAGGTTGATCTGGAACTCCTAGGCTCAGGAGATCTTCTCACCTTGACCTTCCAAAGTGCTGGGATTACAGGAATGAGCCACCATGGCCAGCAGAGTGGCAGACATTTTTAAACAAATAAATCAAACAAATAAAGGTGATATTTGAACAATGAATGAGAAAGTAATGGCTCTTTTAAATTTGTGGAACAGAAAGAGCATTTTGAAAATATGAATTTGAATATATTTCTACTAACATGATTCTGTTCCTCCCAAATAATATAGGTTTATTATCTAGAAAAGCTCTAATTTTGCAGATTTTAAAATTTGAAAATAGAGTTTTCTAATATGTTTTGAAGCCAACCAAATGAAGATCTTCAATGAGTTCTGTAATCATTTGTTAAAAGTAGAACTATCAACACCTTCAGATTAGTTTATAAGAAAATCAGTTGACATCAAGAAAGATGAAAATTTTCTAGTAAATTTTATTTTTAAATAACTTTGCATAATCAGTGGATGAACTTGAAATACAAATGTCGTGATTAGTAAGAGCAGTTATCAATGCATTTCTTCCATTTGAATCTTTTTTTGAGATAGCAATGACTAAAATCAAATATCAAAATAAACTGACTTTAAAACCAGACATTGAATTACTAAATCACATAGTGTTAAAGACTTTTTAAAATAATGAAGCATGTTTAACTGCATTTTTCTCATGTTGAAATTTGTTTTACATAATACATTAGAATAGGTGTCTATGTATATAATTGATACATAAATACATATACATATTGAGTGGGCATGCTCAAATTTATTTCACTGGTTGGGGTGCAATCAAAACTGGGAAGACTACCAGCAGAAAAGGATCCTTTTTGTTATTTCATATATTTATCTTCAACATATAAAAGAGGAAGAAAAATCTAAATGGACTATAATCATAGAAGATACGAAAGAGGATAGGAGAAAGACCTAATATGAAAAAAGGTTCTAGGCACAAAGATTTTGCACACATAGCCCTTATTAAATGCTACACACAGCACTGAATTATTATTATATTGCTGTTTATGAAATTATTTCCTTAAATACATATATACATATGTATCCTTTCTCCATATATACATATATCATTAAGATATATAAGTTCCCATTCCCATTGATTATTAAAATCTCCCATGCACTGACTCAGTTAGCACTCCCATTTCCAGAAGCATATTGCTTAAGTTAAAAAGGGCTGTGTGTGTACAGTCAAGTTCTATCTAACCTACAACAGGTCTTTCCTATATTTTTCAAATTATTCTAAGAAATAGAAAAAGATAAAAATTTTCTCATCAGGCCAGCCCATGGAGCTGCAGCCGCCCTTCATACCCTCCTCACCTTCCCTACCAACATCATGGTCCAGTTCCTGCTTTGATTTACTTTGAGCAATGTGGTTGGAATGTATCTGGCTCAGAACTATGGCATACCATACCAAACCTGGCTAAAAAAAAACCCTTGAAATTATAAAGGACTTGGATGCCAAGAAGATTGGAGCCTAGTTCATGAGGCACTGTCTTATAGATACACTGATTCTACTGCTCTTTAGGGCCTCCTTTACCTTTGAACCAAAAGCTTTTGTTCGAATCTCTAGCCTCAGTGACTTTTTTCTTTGCTAGACCCTCTGTTTTCTTGCCTTAGAGCAAGCAAAATGGGGCCCCAACTTGAGAACTACTCTTACATTTCCAATATTCTCACCTCTTCCATATCCTCCTTCCAGCTGCATGGGGGGTTCTAAGACTGGAATTATGGTGCTAGATTAGTAAATATGACTTTTAATGAGTAGTTTCTTCTTTATTGTTTGGAATTTCTATTACTTTTTGTCAAAAGAAAAATGGATGAGTTTTGTACAGCTGGTCAGATACAAATAATGCTGATTTCACAGTTTAGCAATTATAATGGGTGTTTATTAAACATTTACTAAATTTTATTGTTTCAAAGTAATTAAAATTAACATCCAGAAGCCAAAAATAACTCTAGATTCATGTTAAGATCCTAGCACAACCTAAAAACAAAACTCGATAAACTCAAGGAAATAAACAATACATCAATCTAACATGTAAGTTTTAAAGTCCTAAATAAAATCTTGCCAAACCTATCAAAGTTAGTTAAAATAATAATATTCCAAGACTAAGTAAAGTTTATTCCAAGAAATCAAGGCTGATTCAATAGGGAACTCATTACTATAATTCATTACGGTTATAAATTAAAGAAGAAATAATTATATCAATAGGTACATCAAAAATTCCTTTAAATTTTTAAAATTCAATTAAGTTCAGGAGAAATTACTGATTTTAAAATTGAGTAACATAAGAATATAAGGAAACTGCCTGAATATTGAAAAGATTACCTATCAGGAAGTTCTTATTTGGGACTTGTTGATTTTTTTCCTTAGCTTAGACAGAGACAGTGATCAGGAAGTACTTATTTGGGAATTTTGATTTTTTCCCTAGTTAGATGGAGAGAATGGGTGCTGGTAAACTGGCTCACTGGTAAGAAAAAAAAAAAAAAAATCCGGATGTAGGGTATATTAGTCAGAGTTCTCCAGAGAAACAAAACAGAGAAGGAGCTGGCTCAGGCAATTTGGAGGCTGGTTAATTCAAATATACAGGATGGGCCAGTAGTTCAGGAGATGCAAGTAGAGCCAATGTTTTAGTCCAAAAGTCATTGAGCAGGAAGATCCAATGTTCCAGCTGAAGGCATTCAAGGGTAAAATTCTCTCTTACTCAGGGGAAGGTCAGTCTTTTTGTTTTATTAAGGCCTTTATCTGATTGGATGAGGCCCACCCACATGATGGAAGGCAGTCTACTTTACTCAAGTCCACCAATTTAAATGTTAATCTCATCCAAAAACACCCTCCCTATGACCAGGCACGGTGGCTCGCGCCTGTAATCCCAACACTTCGGGAGGCTGAGGCAGGAGAATCACTTTAGGTCAGGAGTTAGAGACCAGCCGGGCCTACATGGCAAAATCCTATCTCTACTAAAGATACAAAAATTAGCAGGGTGTGGTGGTACATGCCTGTAGTCCCAGCTACTTGGGAGGCTAAGGCAACTGAATCTCCTGAGCCGGGAGGCAGAGGTTGCAGTGAGCCGAGATTGTGCCATTGCACTCTAGCATCCAACATCTAAACAAAAATGGGCAACAGAGCGATCCACCATCTAAAAAAAAAAAAAAAAGAAAAAAAAAAACCCCTCCCAGAAACACCTAGATTAAATGTCTGGCCAAGTATCTGGGTACCCCATGGCCCAGCCAATGACACATAAAATTAATCATCACATAGTGCTTGCCAAAATTCATGGTATAAACACTCCCATCATGGCCATAATATCACTGAACGCAGAGTTGGAATGATAAGCATATAACTGGCTCTCCCTAGCTGATATAGCTCCCTATCAGATAGCTCTCCCTGGAGAGTCAGTTATATGCATATCGATCCCCAGCTCCAGCTCACCAATGGATGGAGACTGATGTTATATATTTTTAAATATTTATATTCATGTTTATCTGTATGTATACACATACACACACAGTTCAGCTTTTCTGTGTTCAAAGATAGCCTGACGACAGTTTTAATATGCTTAAACAAGAAAATCTGAGAGCATGGTGTCTTGCTGATACAAGCAATTATATTGGTTTCTTCTCAGTTTTGATCATCTTCGATTTCTACCAATGTTTTCTTATGGTAAAGCAAATTTTACTAAGGCAATAAATTAAACATATAGAGAGAGCTAGCTTTTTTTTTTTTTTTTTTGGTACTGAAAACATACAAAGCCATCATTTCTAATTTTCAAATATATATGTCACTTATTTTAATTTAATCACAAGAAGCCCATACTTCTTATGATTAAGTTAAAATAAGTGACATATATGTTTGAATAAGTGACTCTCCATCCACAGTGCAGGAGAGATCTCTCATTTCACCCTATCTTATGTCACCTAAAATGTTCTTAAGTAACTTCTCATTCACAGTAAAAATTCAAAATAGGCTTAATGAGAGGCCTCTTTCCTGTGCTGTGGAAATGGACTTAATCCAGCTTACTCCTTTTATAATTAGAACACCTGTAACAAAGGACTGAAAACTACATTACCAACAGCATAGTAGGAAAGAGATGGGGAGGAGGGGGACACCGAGTTCTATATGTGGTCATTTGAGTTTAAAGAAAAATCTATATTACAAATGCTTGCTTTAATAAAATTATTTCTTTAATTTAATAAAATAGGAGGAGGAGGATCAGGACATTCCATCTCATGCCAAACTTTGATGGAATTGGCTAACATCACACTAGTGTTTTTTTTCATAGGGATTAAAAATCATCTATTTGAGCACCTCCATGGTTAGTCCATTTAAAAAGCTTTCTTAGCATAATAATGCTAGGCCAATCAATTATTTTTTAAAAACATACAGTCAAAATAACATTAATAGGGAGCATATGACTTTTCTCACCTAGACCCTATGGAGATTGGCAAAGCCAGTAGTCAGGAGTTAAAGCACACTCTGCCCCTGGCAGAGACGGCAGAAACAGGGAAAAGAAATAGGCACCCATATTGACTTACAGGTAAAAATTGGCCTTCTTATATCTCTACATTTTGAGTAGGAAAAGGATCACAATGTTTACACAGTTCAGAATAATTTTGGTGGTTAAAGCAGTTCCAAAGAATTCTAAATTCCTCTCTTTGTCTTCCAAACACAGCTTGCCAATTAAAATTTTTCCAGCAGCTTAAGATGGGAAAACATTCAAGCTAAACATAATTCCAAGCTCTCTTTATATTTATACTTTCCAAGTGGAAGCATCATGGAAATAGGTTTTATTTCCCTCAACCCCCTCAATTTAATCCTCTGCTTTCAGGTCATCTTATCTCCCAACAAATCTATTTTTAGCATCCCTTATTAATCCCTTTGATTCCCTTATCTCTACTATCATTTCCTGAAGCAGGACATAATTTCCTGATGCAGAAAGAATAAACCCAAATTTCCTGACACAAAAGCTAAATTACTGTAAAGCTACCAGAGGATTTCAGACTTCCATAGCCTTGATGACTGTCTTTCTGACTTTTTCTGATATATGTCTTCTGAGTAAGCAGATGTAGAAAGTGTGCTGCCAGAAAAGCTTCCACAATGTGAACATAAATCAAATATAAATTAATTTCACTCTGAATGAAACACTATGTTTACTTTTCATATAGTATAGGTGGATTTAAAAAAGCCAAACAAACCATTTTAGCATCTGGAACATGTCTGGAGCATGGTACTAAAAGTTCCTACATGGTCCATTTATCCATTTGCCACTCATCTTTCTTTCTCTCCATTTTTTGTTGGGTCTCATTTATTCAGTAATTCAACTAATATATTTTGAAACCTACTATATAGACAGCAGTGAGCTAAGCATTGGAAACAAAAGAGAACAAACATGGAATGCACCCTCAGGAGCAACCAGCCTGGTGAAGGAGACAGACTTGTAAGTAAATAACACAATGACGGTAACATGATAGAAGTAAGCTCAGGAGACAGTAAGGGAAAATTGAGGAGGGAGTCAGTTCGTGAGGGGAAGGAGAAACCACCGTGTGAGGCAAGCCAAGGCCATTGCTTCAAGAACCAGTGAGGATGCAATAGGGACAAAGTCAAGGAAAGACCTGCTGCCCAGAGAGAGGAGGATGCATGAAGGCACTGAAAAGAAATGATGAGTCAGACAGCTAGCCATGAGTTCACAATAACAGGTGTTATTCCACCTTTTCCTTTACTCATACTAAAGGTAGTTAAGTGGTGACCTTTTTATTAAGAGGAAGACTGGAGGCTCTCTAAGGTTCCTGAGTGTAGAGCTTATGAAATCTGTGTAACTAAGTCAATGGGAGGATACGCTGTCCTCAAAGCTGCTACGCTTATGCTTCACCTCAGGAATACATGCACTTGAAGAACTTAGAAGGCCGAAGGGACACAAAACATACAATACCAGGATCCAAGATTCTGCCAAGAGCATATCATAATTCTATGAAAATGCATATATTTATTTACAGAGTCATACCTCCAAAAACAGGATCAGTAGGTAACTTCAGCAGAGACTGGCAACAGAATTGGAGGGAAAAGAGCAGGTAAGAGGGAGAATTAATTAGACACATATGTACAATAATTAAAGGATAAAAAGGGCACCAGAGACATGTTGCCTATTTCACAGTTTGGTCTGAACTAATGCTGGTAGCCAAAAAAGCTTTTCTTTTTAACTAGCCCAGCTAATGCAGAACATACAAACATCATTTTATCTGTTAGTCATTTCTGGATTCATTTAATGAAATAAGTTTCCCATTATATGATACCAAACTAGTACCCGTCCCAGAGTCTCACAAAGCAATGCTACCAAATCCTAAAAAATAAAAACAAGACAAAACAACAACAAAAGCCTGAAAATGTTAATGTTAAGTGCTATCTGAATTGTTACAGAGATTAGCAAAACTATGGGAAATCCAAAGGTTTTATAAAGCAAATATAACATTGAAATAAAAACCTGACATGGATTTCCCCAAAAGAGAAAAATTAAGACCAATCTCAGATATAAATATTAATATAAAAATCCTAATTACAATATCACCAAGTAGAATCAGTACTGCATTAAAATAATACAATATGATGAAGGGAGATTTGTTATAGAAATTCTAGAAGTGTCTAGGGTTAGAAAAGTTCCTATCATATTTCATAGGTCTAAAAAGAAAAACCATACAAATCACCCTTTTTGACACAGAAAAAAAATTAGAAAAAAATGAGCAACTGATCTTGACAAAAATGTTCAATAAAATAGGAATGCATGAGTCACTCAGGATTGGGTCCTTTCAGGAAAACAGAAAACATATTAGATATGTCAACAGAGGCGATTTAATAAAGGGAATTGTTTAAACAGGTACTAGAGGACTGGAACAGCAAAACTAGGACACTGAGCAAGCTGCAGACAATAAATGCAAAGAAGCAGCTACCACCTCCAGTTTGAGGGGTTCCAAAGGGATGAGATTAAGTTATAAGATCATGGGAGCTCAAAGGAAGGGCCCCACAAAGCTGGGGCTCAGACCTGTGAGAAAGGGGCACTGCTCAGCTGCTCAGCTGCTGTTAGTTCTTTAGGAGCTCAGAGGAGAGAAGTGCCTCTGAGTTGGGGCTCATACGTCTGAGGTGTGGGCACTGCCTAGCTGCTGCTGGTACCTACAAGGCAGAGTGATGAGGCTGGCTCTGGCAATCTAGAAAAACAAATACATAAAGCTGAGGTAACATACCCCTACTGGGGCACCTCTGACAGGAAGAGCAATAGAGACAGGAAGTGCTTCTCCCTCCTTCCCCTTTCCAAGCTCCCTTTAGTGCCTCCTATTGGCAGAGCCCATGAGAAAGTGCAATCACTTTCCAAACTGCCTCTAGTGCCTCCTATTGAAAGAGCCCACCAGGAAGTGCTATCAAAGGAGTCTGGGAACCATAGTCAGCAGAGTCCCAGCCCCAACACCAGGGAGTATAGAATAGAAGGGTGAGGTGAAGCCGGAAGACGAAGAGTAAATGACCAGCAAAGATATATCTCAACCCAAAAGCCCACTTATGCTAATTAAGGAAACATCGGAGACTTTCCCAATAAAGTCAGGAACAAGAAAAAGGTACTCACTCTTTTTTTTTCTTTTTTGGAGACAGTCTTGCTCTGTCTCCAAGGCTGGAGTGCAGTGGCGCGATCTCGGCTCACTGCAAGCTCCGCCTCCTGGGTTCACGCCATTCTCCTGCCTCAGCCTCCCAAGTAGCTGGGACTACAGGCACCCGCCATCACGTCCGGCTAATTTTTTGTATTTTTAGTAGAGACGGGGTTTCACCGTGTTAGCCAGGATGGTCTCGATCTCGGCCTCCCAAAGTGCTGCAATTACAGGCGTGAGCCACCGCTCCCGGCCAGTACTCACTCTTATTTCTATTATTTAACATTTTGCTGGATGTCCTAGCCAATACAATTATACAAGAGAAATAAATAAAATGCAAAAGTTGGAAAGGAGGATATACAATAATCACTATTTGCAGATGATATGTTAGTATACTTGGAAAACCCAAGAGATTCTACTATAATAAAACCCACTACAAAGAGTAAGATAAGTTATCAGATTATAAGATTAAGATAAGGAAACCAATACTTCACATAAAGAAACTACAAACAGAAGACATAATGTAAACAAGATCTGTTTTTAATCACAACCAAGATAAAATACTAGATATAATTTTACAAGAAATATGAAAGAAATACATGAAAAAAACTCTACCAAAAAAGAAGAGTTGAACTACAGAAAAGTATACCTACTGATAGGAAAACTCAAAATCATAAATATTCCATTTATCCTTTAATAAAATTCACATTTAATATGTTCAACATCCCAGCACTTTGGGAGGCCGAGACAGGCGGATCACGAGGTCAGGAGATCGAGACCATCCTGGCTAACACGGTGAAACCCCGTCTCTACTAAAAAATACAAAAAACTAGCCGGGCGTGGTGGCGGCGCCTGTAGTCCCAGCTACTCGGGAGGCTGAGGCAGGAGAATGGCGTGAACCCGGGAGGCGGAGCTTGCAGTGAGCTGAGATCCGGTCACTGCGCTCCAGCCTGGGTGGCAGAGCGAGACTCCGTCTCAAAAAAAAAAAAAAAAAAAAAAAAATTTGTTCAACAAAAATACTGATTTTTTTCCTTTGGAATTAGACAACCCAATTCTAATATTCACATAGGAATAAAAAGAATACAACTAAAAGAGTATACCAATAAGGGAGGACTAGAGCATATTATGAAGCTTCAATAATTAAAATAAACCATTGTAAATGGCCATGTGATCATATTTACCAAAATCGAAATATGTAAATATTTGATTCCACAATTCTCCTTCTGGGAATTTATCCCACAGATAACATTTGCACACATGTAAAAGGCTAAGGTTTTACATTTCAGCATTGATTGTAATAATGAAAGATTAGAAAAATCCCAAATACATTAATAGGCGGATGGTTAGCTAAATTATGTTCATATATCCAGTAGAATACTATGCACCTATAAAAAGAAGTATTTCTCTATGGAAAGCTCTTCAAGATACACTGAGTGAATAAAACAAGATGCAAAACAGTGTATACAATATACTACTATCCATATAAAAAGGGGAAAATAAAATACATTTTTATTTCCGTGTGTATGGAAAAATAATGAAAAGATTTAAGAGAAACTAAGAATAGTCATTACTTAGAAGATTTATTCTTCCAGAAATAAAAAACAAGAATGAGATAAAGAATTCTCGCTGATATACTTTTATATGCTTTGATTTTTGAATCACATAAATGTTTTACCTTCTCAAAAATCAAACAAATAAAAACAGTAACAGCAAAGGTTGCCACACTAAATTTTTAATACCCCAATTTACCCTGTAATTCTATACAAAACATATATAAAATGTTAATAAACCCAATTTACCTTTAATTCTTTATAAAACATATAGAAAACTCTCAGATAAATGCAAGCATAGCCAAAGAAGAGAAGAAAAGAAGCATCAACACCAAATTCAATGAATGATTCATTTCTTATCTGATCACCCATCACTGTAAGATAAAGGAAATGAAAAGAGAACTCCTCAAAAATAGAGACAAGTCTTATTCAACTTGATTGTATTCCATTTAAGTTTCTGACAGAAGCTCCTCTCAGTTGGGTTAGTAAGACCAAGTCCTTCAGAACTAATGGCCCAAAGTGAGCTGGCCTCCAGGATCTGGTAATTGTGTCTGAGTAAGGACACAAACAGGTAAGGAAGGTGATGATGGTTTGCAGGCCTCTGGCCTCATCTTGTAGCATTCAGTGCCTAGCCCACAGGCCTATGCCATATCTTGGTTTCTCAGGGCCCTAACTTTGGGATCTACTAAAGTAGTTGCAGCAAAGCTATTACCTAGATGCCAGTTGTTGAAAAGATCTAAGACAAGAATTAATGACTTCGAAGAAGGGACAGCTTGAAGGAAACCCAGGCATTTTTCCTAACCTTTTACCAGCAGCCTGTCTTGTGCATAAAATGTTTTCTTGAAAACACACAAAAAAATGAAATGTGCAGGAATCTCATGAGAAACTGGATTTCAGGACCCAAAACCTAAAATATAGGTTTAAAAATCTTTAGTTATATCTTCCTTTTTGTATACAATAATCAATGACAGAGTTCCAGAATTCCATACAGTTCCTTGCTTTTGCTTCTTTTCCTACCAATAAAACAGATTCTAGATGGTCTTAAATTCAGAGAGTATCCACTTGAAGCTAAGAATTTCTTCTTTCTGGCTCACCTGATTTTTTATATCTTTATCTGAAGTGAATTGCTATATGAGACCTAATTTCCCATCACCAGCATTAGCAGTAATTTTTCTGGTGTTCATTCATTTATATAAGAAACATATGAAAAAGCAATAAAATATTCAAATAATTGCACAAATGCTGCTGAAAAAAGACAGCAATGTTGCTGAAACTGGTTACAGGCAAGCAGCTCTCAGAATATTCCTTTGTCACGATTGCATGACATAATCCAAAACCATTGCATGAAAACATATTTAGGATGGCATTAATATACTATGTGAAAGAGAAGGTTATATACACAGTCAGAAATTTGAACACCAAATCAATCGCTTATATTGTGGAATTCAAAATCCAAACACTTCCTGTTGCCTCACTGTCAGTCATTTACAGCTTGGCATAAATTAGGTTGACGTGATAATCCCCTAATTATATCTAGCAGCATTCCTCAGTACAGAAATGGCATTTTGATTGGAGTTGAGGGTAGAAGTTTGGGAAAGAAAGGCAGAGGGTATTCTGGAAGCTCAGGGGCTGATATGATTTGGCTCTGTGTCCCCAAAGAGTGCCATGGCTTCAGAGGGTTCAAGTCCCAAGACTTGGCAGCTTCCATGTGGTATTGAGCCTGCGAGTGCACAGAAGTCAAGAATTGGGGTTTGGGAACCTCCACCTAGATTTCAGAAGATTTATGGAAATGCCTGGATGCCCAGGCAAAAGTTTGCTGCAGGGGCAGGGCACTCATGGAGAACCTCTGCTAGGGCAGTACAGAAGGGAAATGTGGGGTCAGAGCCCCCACACAGAGTCTCTACTGGGTCACCACCTAGTGGGGCTGTGAGAAGAGGGCCACTGACCTCCAGACCCCAGAATGGTAGATCCACCAACTGCTTACACTGTTGGCCTGGAAAAGCCGCAGACACTCAACACCAGCCTGTGAAAGCAGCCCGGAGGGAAGCTGTACCCTTCAAAGCCACAGGGGCAGAGCTGCCCAAGAACATGGGAACCCACTTCTTGCATCAGTGTGTCCTGGAAGTGAGACCTGGAGTCACAGAAGATCATTTTGGAGCTTTAAAATTTGACTGCCCTGCTGGATTTTGGACTTGCATGGGCCCTTGTAACCACTTTGTTTTGGCCAATTCCTCCCATTTGGAACTGCTGTGTTTACCCAATACCTGTACCTCCACCACATCTAAGAAGTAACTAGCTTGCTTTTGATTTTACAGGCTCATAGGTGGAAGAGATTTGCCTTGTCTCAGATGAGACTGTGGACTGTGGACTTTTGGGTTAATGCTGAAATGAGTTAAGACTTTGGGGGACTGCTGGGAAGGCGTGATTGGTTTTGAAATGTGAGGACATGAGATTAGGAGGGACCAGGGGCAGAATGATATGGTTTGGCTGTGTCCCCACTCAAATCTCATCTTGAATTGTACTCCCATAATTCCCATGTATTGTGGAGGGACCCAGTGGGAGATAATTTGAATCATGGGGGTGGTTTCCCCCAGACTGTTCCCATGGTAGTAAATAAGCCTCATGAGATCTGGTGGTTTTATCAGGGGTTTCCACTTTTGCTTCTCTCACATTTTCTCTTACCACCAACATGTAAGAAGTGCCTTTTGCCTCCCGCCATGATTCTGAGGCCTCCTCAGTCATGCAGAACTTTATATCCAATTAAACCTCTTTTTCTTCCAGAAAAAGTCTTCCAAACCTGGTCTCAAATCTGTCTTTATCAGCAGAATGGAAGTGGATTAATAGAGGGGCATTTAAGGGAAGAGCAATTCCTTGACCAAGGTGTTCTGGGAAGCCACAGAACAGGCATGGGAGGAACAGGCAGCCGGGAGGCAAGGAAGGGTGGGAGAGAAGGAGGAGGGAAAACAGCAGAACTGAAGTTCAACTACTCTGTGTTTTCTCAAATATGCCTGATGACTCTAACTAGTTTACTCACTTAATTCCATTCCTATATACATCAAATATTTATCCAAAGTCAAATATTCAACAAATAGTAAGTGCCTATTCCATGCCAGATGCCACACAAGGCTATGGAAACAAGATAAAAATTACATACCACCTGCCTTGGTGCGTAAATCCCCATATCTGGTGCCCTCATAGATGGGGACTTAGATCCCCATATCCAAGTCCCAGAGTGAGATGGAGCAGGGACACTTCTTAGGGGTCTGTGGGTCCCAAGCATAGAAATAATGGAAAATCCTGATTTCCTTCAAGGGAATTTCCAGGCACCTAGCACTCCCTGAGAAATAAATGAGCAACTAGATAAGCAAGCAGGTATTAGTAGCTTAAAACAATATCTAAGGAAGTTAAAATAATAGGATGTTGGGTTCTCTATAGAAAGTAAAGATAAAATCTTAACATATGTTCCTGAGTTGTTTTTCAGAAACCCGGACCTCCACCAAACAGCATGTAGACCTCAGATAGGGGGAACTGAGAACAGATCTCTGACCACTTCTCTTTGCTGTAAATTTCTTCCTGATGGGCCTGAAAGAAGTCACACCACAAACCAGAGCTAACCATCTTCTACTGACCCAGATCTTAAACAAAGCTTCCCTTCCTTAACCAACAGCAAATCAGAAAATCTTTGAATCTACCTATGACCTGTCCCCACTTCAAGATATCCCACCCTTTGTAGGCCAAACCAATGTGTAACCTCCACATACTGATTTATGATTTTGTTTGTAACTTCTGCTTTCCTAAAACATAACCATGCCTTTAAGAACTTGACTTGCAAGCCATATAAGCTGCCCTATTCTCCTTGCTTGGCACCCTGCAAATAAATGCCCTCCTTTCTTCCACTGCAAACCTCAGTGTGGATGTTTGGCCTTACCGTGCCAGGTGAGCAGGCCCCAGTTAGTTCAGTTCGATAACAAGAAGGGAGAATGTCCATGAAGACTAAGGGAAGAATGTGAGATAAAGGAAGAAAACAATGTTTAATCCTCATTTTTAAGTAGAAATGGGAGTTTGCAACAACAAAAAAAGTAGAATAGAGGGATTCCAGCATGAGCAATGAAATGAAAACAGAATGGGGCAGGGAACCAAGCAGCTGGGTCTTGTTTGAGTTTAAGGTGTGCATTAGAGGTATGTGGGAGCTGATACCGAGAAAGGGTGTACTTACCCTGTAAGCAACAGGAAGCCATTAAGCAAAGAAAAGCCATTAAGCAAAAGGAGTGGAAGATCAGATCTGATTTTAGATAGCTTACTCTGCCAACAGTATCATAAAAAGTGAACTGAAACCGAAAGCCAAGGAAATCAGATAACAGGCTTTTTTTTGTAAGAGCCAATTCCTACACTGTCTCTGGCTTAGGGGCTTTTACATTTGTCACTATTACATTTTGTTTTATTTTATATTTATTTATTTATTTATTTATTTATTTATTTATTTATTTATTTATTTTTTAGAGATGGGGGTCTCACTATGTTGCTCAGGCTGGTCACAAACTCCTGGCTCCTAAAAATCTTCCAGCCTCAGCCTCCCGAGTAGAAAATTGTATTTAATCAGATGCTACTCATCTTTCCAGCTATTGCCTTCACCAGGTGACTGCAATTTATCCTCAAATAGGGGCACTTTTTAAGACGGAATGCTAAAACAACAGACATAAACTCAAATTCTCCCCCTCGTCAGCCCCCACCAAAGGGATAATAGAATCTGCCTATCACTGGGGGTTGTTAGCATAACACATACCTGACCCTCAAAAAATGACAACTCTTGCTTTTCTACTTAGTTTTCTTTTTTTTAATTTGGAAAGCTAGCAATAATAAATTACTTTTTGTTATGGTCTGGACTTATAAATTCCAGCACACTGCCTGTAAATGCATTAGCTCAAGAAAGGGACAGTTTACTAATTTGTCAATCATCAGCCCACCAGTGCACTTTTATATATATATAAAATATATATATAATAGGTATTACATATATATATAGTGAAAGAGAGAAACACAGAGCGGGGAGAGAGAGAGAGAATGACATGGAGAGAGAGAATGAAGGCACACTAATGTCTCCATCACCAAAATGGAGAGATCATTGGTTTCGTGGACTATCTCAGATTGGCCACCCTCTGACATTAAGGATGCCTCTAGGTTGACCCTTCCATTAACTTCCAACTCTCAGTTTAACATGTACTCAGAAAACACAAAATAATTTTAATATCATTCTTAAAAAAAAATTCGGAAGCTATATATTCTTTAAAAAATATTGTGACATATTCCAAAGCCAAATACTGATGTCCACTAAAAGAGTTTACTAGTGTTTCTTTGAACAATATAGGTAACAAAGAGTTAACTGAATATATCTAAAAAGAAATTTCTTGTTAGCTTCATGGATGATTCCCATACTGTCACCCTATCAATTGGCAGTATCTCTGTTTTCCTAAGCTACACACACTACTTCAGCTTTAATTAAAAGGCCCGTTGCCATAGTTTCTCAGCGAACAGCTCAAGGCATGCTTGAGTCCATTATTTACTGAGGTTTCTAGAGAAACTGTAATATAGCAGTAGCCAGTCAAAATTTCCCAATTTTATCTCCCACCCAAAACATCTGATGATTCAGACATATAGCTAGGTAACCCAAATATTTTAAGAGAGTCTGAACAATTAAGATTGTATTTGGGATTCACTTTGGGATGCCCCACAACCATTTTTAAAACAAGAGGCAGTCACACTCTAGATCAGTCCGAAATGCTCACAACTGCCTGCTGCCTGCTGCATGCCGCTCACTGCAGAGTGGGCAGTAGCAGGAATATACTTACTTAATGTTCTTTTAATGATTCTTCAAAGTTGGTCAGTTAGTAATTTAAAACTTGTTAATGGTCTACTGCTTAATTACTTCTTAATGTGAAATTTCTACTCTTTGTAAACTCATCAGTAAACATGAAGAGACACATATTGTTTTCTTTAAAATCTGCAAGTAGTTCTTTAATCTCAATCTATTTTATGTTCAGAAGTTGGAGGGAAATGCAGAAAATATAAAGAATAATGAGATTGCCAGGCACAGTGGCTCACGCCTGTAATCCTAGCACTTTAGGAGGCCGAAGCAGGCAGATCACGAGGTCAAGAGATCAAGACCATCCTGGCCAACATGGTGAAAACCCATCTCTACTAAAATACAAAAATTAGCTGGGCATGGTGGCATGTGCCTGTGTCCCAGCTACTCAGGAGGCTGAGGCAGGAGAATTGCTTGAACCCAGGAGGGAGAGGTTGCAGTGAGCTAAGATCATACCACTGCACTCCAGCCTGGTGACAGAACGAGACTCTGTCTCAAAAAAAGAAAAAAGAATAATGAGATGGGACCAAAATATAAGAAAAGAAACTTTTCCAAATGAAAAATCTATTGACGTTTGATTCCTAAAAAAATTTGTATAATGGTAAAATAAATGGAATCTTCAGTATTTCATGAGTTACATGTAGCAAAACACATCTCTACCAGCATCATCTTACCAACTGTCAAAATCCTACAAGATTTTCTAAAGGGTAGATAAATAAAAAGAGAAAAGCAACAGGCTTGAAATGGATGGAGGACAGACTAGTTAAAGTCAGTTTGTGTTCCCAATTACAATGAAGTAGAATAAGCACGTCTCTCATTGAATGTAGCTGAAAACTGAACAGAATGCATTGAGCAGCTACTTGAGGATTCTGAAACATAAACAGCAGCAGGCCAATTGAAGTAAAAAAGCCAAAATTCAGAGTATATGAAAACCAATGGTGAGTTTGCCATTTTTGACCTCCATTATTCCCCAGACTGAATGCAATGCAGCAGTGCAGCCTGAAACCCAGAAATGGGTACTGAGGTTCAGATACAGAGCTCCAGAAAAAGTGCCCTAATTCTGGGTAAAGAGGTAAGAAGGAGAATTCTTAAGACTCAGAGAAAGTACAGAAATCACTCATTTTTTTTTTCTTTTCTCACAGCCCCTAAACAATATCAAAGGCAGGGCAAACTCCTATTCCTTTATGTTTGGTTTTTGTCTTGCTTCCTGGATGCAAGCATGGTCACAGAAGTGTGCGACAGGACAGGATAACAAAAGCCCCAACTTTTTGGCTAGACAAACAAAAAGGGAATCCGAAAGTACTATCAACCATACAGAATTAAAAGGAGCAAAAGAGAATACCATAAACAACTTTAGGCCAACAAACTAGATAACTTAGATGAAATGAACCATTTGTGGAAAGGCACAAATTACCAAAGTGACTCAAGAAGAAAAATAATCTGAAGAGGCACATAAAAAGTAAAGAAGTTGAATTAACAACTTGAAAAGATCTTCCCACAGAGAAAACACCAGCCCCAGATGGGCTCACTGGTGAAACCTTTCAAATATTTTTAAAAAACTAATACCAGCAATTTACAAACTCAGAAAACAGAGAAAAACTCAAACTATACAAACTATATGTAAGAACCAAAACTAAATTGCCTTGGGAAAAAAGCAGCAGAAAACTTATTTTCTTATCTTGGATGAGGCAAACAATTCCTAGAAATGACACCAAAAGCATAATCCATAAAGAAAAATAATTGATAAATTGGACGTATTAAAATTTTTTAACTTTTGCACTTAAAAGACACCATTAAGTAAATGAAAAGACAAACCACAGACCATAAAAATACGCAAACTATGTATCTATTAAAGAATTTGTATCCAGAATGTATAAAGAACCCTTAAAATTCAATAAGAAAAAAAAAATCAATTTTACAATGGACAAAAGATTTGAACATTTCACCAGAGAAGATATATGAATAGCTAAAAAGCATGTGAAAAGAGGCTCAACATCATTAGTCTTTAGGGAAATGCAAATCAAAACTCAGAGCTATCACTACATATCCAATAGAATAGCTATAGTAAAAAAGACAGACAATAACAAATATTGCCAAGGATGTCAAGATACTGGACCCCACATACACTGCTGATGAGAATATTAAATTGTACAGACATTTAAAAAAAAAACTCAACAATTTCTTTAAAAATTAAACTTACCATACAACCTAGCAATTTTACTCCTAGGTTATCTGCCCAAGAGAAATGAAAATATATGTCCACACAATGGTTTTAAGCACATATTCATAGCAGTGCTATTTGTAATAGCTAATCATTAGGGAGAAATGCCAAAGTCCATCAACTGGTAAATGGATAAATCAAGTATGGTATATTCACAGAATGATATACTATTCAGCAATAAAAATGAACAAACTACCTGATACATACTACAACATGGACAAACCTCAAAAACATTAAGCTACATGAAAGAAGCCAGATGCGAAAGACTACATATTATATGGTTCTACTTATATGCAATGTCCAGGAAAGGCGCTATCTACAGATACTGAAAGCAGCATGGAGTTAGGGATTGGAACAGAGATTGACTGCAAACAGGGATAAGAAATCTTTTGGGGATGATGAAAAATATTCTAAAATTAGAAATCAGAAATTAGAATATTCTAAAATTATAAATTTCTCTCTCTCTATATTTTTTTTTTAATTTTTTTTTTTGAGACAGATTCTTGCTCTGTTGCCTATGCTGGAATGCAATGGCATGATCATAGCTCACTGCAGCCTCAAACTCCTGGGCTCAAGTGATCCTCCTTATCTCAGCTTCCCAAGTAACTGGAACAACAGGCACATAGCACTATACCCAGCTAATTTTTTTTATTTTTTGTTTCACTATGTTGCCCAGACTGGTCTTGAACTCCTGTCCTCCAGCGACCCTCCGGTCTCAGCCTCCCGAAGCACTGAGATTACAAGCATGAGCCACAGCACCCAGTCTGAAATTTTTGAAAAACTAAGTTGGGCCTAAAAATGTCTGGTGGAAGTAATTTCCATACATATGAAAGCCAAGAAATTGGAAAAGACTGTCCACGGAAAAGAACAGAAAAATCTTACCATGAGTACTTTAGGGATAGCAGACAGTAGCAAACCAAAAATAAATCAAAAGATTACCTATGGTAGATTGCACAAATGGCCACAATACTATGCAACTCCTCCTATCAGGACTCTTCTTCTCTACCCGCTATGACTTACTTTGGCCAAAACAATGTGTCACCAGAGGCACTGTACAAGCCCAGAGTCCAGACTTCAAGAGGCCTCATGCACTTCCACTCCTGCTGCTTTTGGAACCCAAATCTAACCACATGTGAACCAACCAGGGTTGGCTTACTGGAAGAGGAGAGACCATGTAGTGGAAAACCATGAGTCAGCCAGAGCGCATCAAAAACACATGAGTGACTTCCAGCTGTGATGAGCCAAGCCTGACTCAGACCAGACCAAGTGCCCAACTGGGCACAGCCCAAATCACCAATCCATAGATTTGTGAGCTAAATGATTAATGTCTAAGTTACCAAGTTTTAAATGGTTTGTTACAAAGAAGCAGCTAATTGATACACTACAAAAGGGCAGTGATGACTGCAAGACAGCATAATGAATCAAATGGTTGAGTTTTGTGAAGTTGTCCAATAAGGATATGCCTCCCAGGCACAAGAATAGAAAAGGAGTCACCAAGTCTGGGAGTTGGCAAAGTCACTGTGGCAGGACTAATTAATTGCATGAGTGAAGTGAGAATAACAAAGTTTCTCAAAACTGTTGGTCTAAGGGTCTATAGTAAGCAGACTGCCAAGTGACGTTAAATAAGAAGGTAATGACAGGCTGACCCCCAAAGAAGATTTTGGTCCTGACGAAGGTAAGAAGGGAACTCATTAAGAGTTCACAATAAGGTACAGAAATAGAAGGGGGTATGACAGAGAAGGACATGTCAGAATTCAAGATCTTGGTATGAGAGTAGTTCTAAGGCATGATACAATATGCACAAGGAGGAAGGATGGCTGGATGAATGGATGGATAAGTGAATGAACAGATAGGTGGATAGATAAATAAAGAGCTATAGATAAACATAAATCAATAAGAAAAATTACTTACATAAAGATTAGAAAGTTTCCCTTATATCTAGGCTTTCCCTATACATTTTTTGCTGTCCTTGTAAGTTGGTCAAGCCATTTTCACTGTTTTTGCATTTTGTTTTTATTTATTTTCTATATTTATTTTACTTTTATAGATGTCTATAGATCACTCTTCCAATAAACATTATATAAATAAGTAGCCAGGCACGGTGGTTCACACCTGTAATCCCAGCACTTTGGGAGGCCAAGGCGAGTGGATCACTTGAGGTCAGGAATTCAAGACCAGCCTGACCAACATGGTGAAACCCTGTCTCTACTAAAACTACAAAAAATTAGCCAGGTGTAGTGGTGGGCACCTGTAATCCCAGCTACTCAGGAGGCTCAGGCAGGAGAACTGCTTGAACCAGGGAGGTGGAGATTGCAGTGAGCCAAGATCGTGCCACTGCACTCCAGCCTGGGTGACAGAGCAAGACTCCATCTCAAAAAAAAAAAAAAAAAAAAAAAAAAAAATATATATATATATATATATATATGTCTAGCAGAAATGGAATTAAAACAATGTTTCAATCATACTATCAAAAATGCCATAGTCTTAAATATACTGTCAGGCAGTGTTTTATACACTCAAAATGACAGAAACTTCTTAAAGTAAAATAAATTCCACAGTACCCCACATATATATATACACACACACACACATAAGCACATATATACACACACATTTTTATGCAATATATTTTTATGCATATATATAATTATGTACATATATATTTCTTAACCAACTTCACTGAGATATAAGGTACATATAATAAACTGCACCCATCTAAAGCAGCAATTCTCAAAATGTGGTCCATAAACCTCTGGCGTCCACAAGACTCTTTTAGGAATCCACAAAGTAAAGAACTATTTTCATAATAATAAGCCATCTTAGTTTGACATTTTTGTATCAATGTTAATGTTATATTTTTCAAAAAAAATCCATTTAATCTAATTTGTCACTTCTGTGGGTATCAAGTTGTATAATATATTCTCTTATCCTTTTTTTTTTTCATATTATTTACTTTATTTTGAGACAGGGTCTCGCCGTCACCCAGGGTGGAGTGCAGTGGCGCAATCACAGCTCACTACAACCTTGACCTCCTGGGCTCAAGAGATCCTCCCACCTCAGCCTCTGGAGTAACTGGGACTGCAGGCGCAAGCCACCATGCCCTGCTAATTTTTTTTTTTTTTTTTTTAGAGAGTTGGGATCTCATTGTGTTGCCAAGACTGGTCTTGAACTCCTGGGCTCAAGTGATCCTCTCACCTCAGCCTCCCAAAATGCTGAGATTACAGGCATGAGCCACTGCAACCAGTTTTCTTACCCTTCTAATGTCTGTGGATTCCATAGTTATACCCACTCTTTCATTTGTCATATCAGTTATTTGATCAGTCTAGCTAGAAGTTTATAAACTTTGTTGATCTAAGAGTCTAATTTGGTTTTCTCTTCTCATTTATATCTGTGTTTGCTCTTACCTTTATTATGTCCTTTTTTCTACTTATTTTGTGTTTAATTTGCTTTTCCCCCCAACACCCCCCCCAACTTCTTAAGGTTGAAGCTTTGCTAATTGATTTTAGATTTTCCTTCTTTTCTAAGATAAGCAGTTAAAGCTATATGTTTTCCTCTGAGCACTGCCTTGGCTGCACGTCACAATTTTGAGATACTGTGTTTTCATTATCATTTAGTTTAAAATATTTTAAAATTTCCTTTATGGTTTCCTTTTGATACATAAATTATTTAGAAGAATGTTATTTAATTTAAAAATATTCAAGATTTTCTTGGAGATATTACTGATTCCTATATAATCTATATTATTTCAATCCTTTAAATTAATGTTGACTTGTATTCTAACCCAGAATATAGTCTGTCTTCGTGAATGAGTCATGTGAGTTTGGTGTTTCTTTACAAATATTTATTTATTCATTTTAAGACAGGGTCTCGCTCTGTCACCCAGGCTACAGTACAATGGTGCTATCATGGTTCACCACAACTTCGGCCACCTAGACTTAATCAATCATCCCACCTCAGCCTCCTGAGTAGTTGGGACTACAGGTGCATGCTGCTAAGCTTGGCTAATTTTTGTATTTTTGGAGAGACAGGGTTTTGTCATGTTGCCCAGGCTGATCTCAAACTCCTGGGCTCAAATGATCCTACTGCCTTGGCCTCCCGAAGTGTTAGGATTATAGGCATGAGCCACCGCACCTGGTCAATGAGTGTGGTGTTTCTAGAAGTATCGGTTAGGTCAAGATAGTTGGTAGAGTTGTTTAGATCTTTACCTACATTTTTACTGATTTTCTATGTGGATGTTCTATCAACTGCTGAAAGAGGGAGGCTTCTAAACTCTGTTGATCACCAACTATGATTACAGCATTGTCTAATTCTGCCTTTACTTTTGAAATGTTTATGTCATACATTTTTAGGTTATGTTTACATTAGGTAGATACACATTTATGATGATGTCTTCCAGAATGATTGGTCCTTTCATCATTGTGGGACATCCCTCTTCGTCTCTGTTAATACCATTTACCTTGATTATCTATTTTAGCTAATATTAATATAGCCACTCTAATCTTATGATTATTCTTTGCATCATTTATATTTTTTCCATCTATTCACTTTCAGTCTGTGCCTTCATACTTAAACTGAATTTCTTGTAAATAGCATATAGTTAGGCCCTGCTCTTTCTCGATTCTGGTCATCTATGTCTCATAATTGGAGTGTTTAGCCCATTAATATTTAATGTAATTATTGATATTGTTAGATTTACGTCTATTGTTTTATTATTTATTTTTAGTCTGTCTATTCTGGTTTTTCGTTCCTGTGTTCCCTTTTTCTTGCCTTCCTCAGGTCATTTGGATATGTTTTAGAAGTTCTAGTTGGGTTTATCTCTTGGGTTTGCTTTCTTTACTTAGTTGCTCTGAGAGTTAAAATATGCATCCTTAACTTTTCATTCTACCTAAGTTAACATGCCACTTCATATAAAATGTAGAAACTTTGCAAATGTATAGGAATTTCATTACTCCCCTGCCATTCTTTACACTAAAGGTGTCAAACATCTATATGTTTTATACACCCCACAAGACAATGTTATTATTTGTGCTCTATATTTACTCTAATTTAATTTGCCATTTCTCACTTTTTTTAAAAAAAAAGATAGGGCCTTGCTCTGCTGCCCAGGCTAGAGTGCAGTGGCACGATAATGGCTCACTGTAGCCTCGAACTCTTGGGCTTAAGCAATCAGCCGCCTCAGCCTCCCAAGTAGGTAGGAATATAGAAGCACATCACCATGCCCGACAAATTTTTTAAATTATTTTTTTGTATAGACAAGGTCTTGCTATATTGTCCAGGCTGGTCTTGAATTCCTGAGCTCAAGCAATTCCCCTGCCTCCACCTCCCAAAGTGCTGGGATTACAGGCATGAGCTACCATACCCGGTCCAATATTTGCCATTTCTGATGCTCTTTATTCAAATATACCACCACATTTCTCAAAATTAGTTAAACAGATTACCAAAGCACAGCATTTGGCTCTCATCTGGCATGAATGCATAAATTATAAATAAAGAATTGCCTCAAATCTTTCCTTTTAAGCTTATGACAGTTAAAGCAATACCACTTGGCACTAATGTGACTGTAAGTAAAACACAAATTCAGGAACTGGAATTGGATGACAGTACTGGTTATAAGGTAAAATGGTTACAAAATAATTCAGAATTACTTTTAGATTATAAATTGAAATAAAAACATTAAATATCAAACTTTGATTTAAAACTCTCAAAGGATGAAAGTTCCTTCAATTAAAAAAAGAAAAAGGGATATTTTCAACTCATTTTCTTTCTTTTTTTTTTTTTTTTTCGGAGTTTCACTCTTGTTGCCCGGGCTGGAGTTCAATGGCATGACCTCAGCTCACCGTAACCTCCACCTTCCAGGCTCAAGCGATTCTCCCACCTCAGATCCCAAGTAGCTGGGATTACAGGGGCCCGCCACCACACCTGGCTAATTTTGTATTTTTAGTAGAGACGGGGTTTCTCTATGTTGGTCAGGCTGATCTCGAACTGCCAACCTCAGATGATCTGCCCTCCTCGGCCTCCCAAAGTGCTGGGATTACAGGCATGAGTCACCGCACCTGGCCAATTTCAACTCATTTTCTAAAGTGTCTGATTCTGTGTATCTGTGAACAAAACACAGGGTAAGACATAAGTAAGGTATAACTATATGTCTAAAATAAAATATGGGGCCAGACAGAGTGGCTCATTCATGTAATCCCAGCACTTTGGAAGACCAAGGCAGGTGGATCACCTGAGGTCAGGAGTTCTAGACCAACCTGGCCAACATGGTGAAATCTTGTCTCTACTAAAACTATAAAAACGGCCAGGCGCGGTGGCTCAAGCCTGTAATCCCAGCACTTTGGGAGGCCGAGGCGGGTGGATCACGAGGTCAGGAGATCGAGACCATCCTGGCTAACATGATGAAACCCCGTCTCTACTAAAAATACAAAAAACTAGCCGGGCGTGGTGGCGGGCGCCTGTAGTCCCAGCTACTCGGAGGCTGAGGCGGGAGAATGGCGTGAACCCGGGAGGTGGAGCTTGCAGTGAGCCGATATCGTGCCACTGCACTCCAGCCTGGGCGACAGAGCGAGACTCCGTCTCAAAAAAAAAAAAAAAACTATAAAAATTAGCCATGCATGGTGGTGAGCGCCTGAAATCCCAGCTACTCAGGCAGCTGAGGTAGGAGAATCACTTGAACCCAGGAGGCAGAGGTTGCAGTGAGCTGAGATCACACCACTGTACTCCAGCCTGGGCAACAGAGAGAGACCCTGTCTCAAATAAATTTAAAAAAAGATACAATATGAAAAGCATCTGTCTCTTTCCCCTTAAGGAAAAGAGGGATACCGGATATTTGGGGAAGTTGGCAAATTCATGAGAATTGAGAATGAAACTAACCTGTAGAAAACTTCAAATATTCATTCATTCATCCAACATTTACTGAGCTTCACTATGTGTCAGATTCTAAACTAAGAACTGGGGTTATAGACTGTCTTTAAGAGTCTCACAATAACAAAAAAAAACCAAACTAAATTGTTACTATGAGGCGGGAGTCATGAAAGTTTCCTTAAGGAGGTAACTTATGAACTGGACTTTCAAGAAAGAGGAAGAGTTACCCTTTTTTTGCTTGAGTATTTTTGTTTTTGTTGGAAGTGTATGAGAAAAGAGAGGAAAGAAATAGAAAGAGACTTTATTAGTTGGAAATAACATGGATAAAAACAATAATCCTAAAAGATCATGGTCCATTTGAAGAATTATAAGAAGTGTGGACAAATGGTAGACTCGACCTATCACAGGACATCAGTACAAGGAACCCTTTGACATTATACTAAGAATGAACTTTGTGATCTTGAAAGAAGTGGGAAGCTACTGAAGGATTTCAAGTAGGGGAGAAATATGCATTACCCAACTCTTTCTCCCTTGCCTACCTCTACTACAGATACTAAGAAAGATAAAACCTCACATCCCAAGCCTCCTTTATAGTGACAGATGGCCTGTGGCAGTTCTGGCCAGTGAAGGGTAAACAGAAATCTAACTGAAAAGTCTTCTGGCAAATATTAAGATTTTCTGATAAATAACCATGGCTGGCTCTGCCCGTTCCCCTCCTTCCTTCCTTGAATTTAGACACCATGTCTGTAACTGTGCCAACCATTCTCCAACCACAAGGGAATGACCAGATTATTCCAAATATACCGAAAATGACATGGTAGAACTGCTCAAGCAAAGCCTGTGGCCATCTCTAGCTTTCTTGTTACGAGAGAATAGAAATCCCTGTTTATTAATAAACCATTTTAAGTTGGGTTTTCTATTACCTAAATCTGAATGTCTTCATAAGTTATAGAAGTTTTAATAATTAATTTGTCTTTTCAAATGATCGTTACTAAGTTGGTGTTGATGGGTTGGGGAAGGGGATGCAGAGAGACTTGTCCAGAGGTTTATGATAGGGCTTGAACCAAATAAACGGCAATGGGAATACAACGAAAGGCAGAGTCTAGACACATTTAAAAGAGAAGACAGATGGCGCAGGATGGATGAGGGTGCCGTCTATTCTATCTTCTATATTCCTAGTTTAAAAAACTGCAGGGGTTTGGGGACTGGATGTGAGAATATTGCCATTCTCCAAAATAGGTACATAAGATGTGGTAAAGGACTGATGAGTTCAGTTTTGGACATGTTCAGTTTGAGATGCCAATGGGACATCTACGGGAAAATGAGGAAAAAGTAGGTGACTCTGAACCTAGAGATCAAAAGTGAGGTCTAAATTTGATAGATTTCAGAGTAACCATGATATGGGGGTAAACTAAAACAGTCAGTATGGTGAGATCCCACAAGTAAAATCTGAATAGGCAAAAATGAGGCCCAGCAAATCTATTGCCAGAAAGTAGTGCTCGGTTGGGCAGCACATATATTAAAATTGGAAAGATACAGAGATTAGCATGGCCCCTGCACAAGGATGAAACACTGAAACACAAATTTGTGAAGCATTCCATATTTAAAAATAAAAAAAGATAGAAAGAAGATTAGTAGCTGCCTAGAGTTAAAGGATTAAGGAGGGAGGGGAATAGGGAATAATTGCTAATGGGTATAGGTTTATTTTGGGGGTGATGAAAATGTTCTAAAATTAAATTGTGATGATGGTTGCACAACCTTGTGAATATACCAAAAACCACTTAATTATACACTTAAATGGATGAACTGTATGGTATGTAAATTATATCTCAATAAAGCTGTTTTCTTCTTTTAAGTAGGCCTAAGACAGGGAATGTCAAGTTATAAGTAGGAAGAGGATTCAGTGCAAAAACAGAGAAAGCCAGGGCCAGAAAGGGGCAGGGGATTTAGAGGGTGTTGTCTAGAAACCAGGAAGGAAATATCAAGAGGGAATCAGTGGCCAATAGTATTGAATACTGGATAGATCAACTAAATTAAAGACTAAAATAATCAGTTTATCAATTTGGAAGTAATTGGTGAGCTAAGTGTGAGTTGTTCTAAATAGTAGCAGCAGAAGCCAGATTAAATTAAGTTGAGGAATAAATGAGAGGTGAGGAATAGAAGGTAACAAAGAAGCTTTTTCAGGAAACTTTTCTTTTTTTTTTTTTTTTTTTTTTTTTTTTTTTTTTTTTTGAGACGGAGTCTCACGCTGTTGCCCAGGCTGGAGTGCAGTGGCGCGATCTCGGCTCACTGCAAGCTCCGCCTCCTGGGTTCACGCCATTCTCCTGCCTCAGCCTCCTGAGTAGCTGGGACTACAGGCGCCCGCCACCGCGCCCGGCTAATTTTTTGTATTTTTAGTAGAGACGGGGTTTCACTGTGGTCTCGATCTCCTGACCTTGTGATCCGCCCGCCTCGGCCTCCCAAAGTGCTGGGATTACAGGCTTGAGCCACCGCGCCCGGCACAGGAAACTTTTCTTGTCAAGAGAAGAGTTGGTGGCATAGGGAGGTTCTGGGCTGTTGCTATTATTTCCAATAGTAAGCACATATGATGTTTATAGGTAAAGGAAAGGAGCCAGCAGAGAAGGAGCAATTGAGGATAAAGAAGGAGGGGATGACTAATAGAATATCCCCCAAGAGATGGGAAGAAAAGAATTCACAACATAAGCATAAGCATCAGTGTGGACAACAGATGAATTTTTCACTGGACTGGGAAGGAAGGCTAAGATGCCAGTTAGTTCTTAGGTGCAATAAGTTTAAGGAGCTATTACTTGATGCATTAATATTCTTTGTGAGTCAGGAGATAAAAGGTCACTGGCTGAAGGTGAGGGAGTAGGCTTGAGGACTTCAGAGGAGGGTAAACATTTAGGAATAATTATTAGGAGAGAAATTTTAAAGGAAGAAGTTGAAAAGTTGCTACATACATTTCAAATACTTTTAAAAACTTTAATGTATTTCAGTCAATAAAAAGGTCTTTTTACATAATGAATTACCTGCAAATTTCTTATACTTCGTATTAAACTTTGTAATGACCACACTAAACACATGAGCAGGTTGCCATAAATCCCTGGAGAGATGGTGTCTGCAGTCAGAATATAACCCAATGATGCTGATCCTTGGACCTCAAAAACATGGTACCCTTCAAAAGCTCAGCCTCAGGGTCACCAGAAAGGCCCCCAACTGGCCATTTTCCAAGGCCCTCTGCAGCAGAGGCCATAACTCTTTGTTCTCCCTCAGTGAAAGAACAGTGATTGGGTTGTTTTGTTATAGTTGCTGGAAAAGAAATCAAAAGGTGATTTTTTTGCTCCCTCTTTTTTTTTTTTTTTTTTTTTTTTCCCTGAGACAGAATCTTGCTCTGTTGCCAGGCGAGAGTGCAGTGGCACTATCTTGGCTCACTGCAACCTCCACCTCCCAGGTTCGAGTGATTCCCCTGCGTCAGCCTCCCGAGTAGCTAGGACTACAGGATGCACCACCATGCCCAGCTAATTTTTGTATTTTAGTAGAGACAGGGTTTCACCATGATGACCAGGATGTTCTCCATCTCCTGACCTTGTGATCGGCCCGCCTCGGCCTCCCAAAATTCTGGGATTACAGGCGTGAGCCACTGTACCCAGCCTGCTTCTCTTAAGAGGACTCAGAGCAGGTGCCTTCCTAAAGTGTTCAAATAAAATAATGCTATGTCAAAGCCTTTTGTTAACTGTCATGTAGTATACACAAATCATTTCTATTGTAGCTGACACCTATGTATACTTCCAGCTCTATATTCCTTTACGTGATCTCAACAGTCCCTCTCTTTAACCATACTGGTGTACAACAAGCCCTGAAAACAGGCATGTGCTTTCCTAAATCTTGTCTATTCTCAAGCCCTTATACCAACCTGGGATTTTGCTCTCATTTTCTCTGAATCTACTCAGGTATAGTAGGCCCCACTTATCCACCACAGATCCATTCCAAGACCCCAGTGGATGCCTTAAACCATGAATAGTACTAAACCCTATACATACTATGTTTTTTTCCTATACATACATACCTATGATAAAGTGTTATTTAATTATGTAAATCTGATGCAACACATTGCCATCAATCAGAATATGTTTTCTATTCATGTCTTCCACCCACATATTTAATGTCTTTTCCATCTTAACTAAGCACTTATCATGCACTATGGCCATAACTTTTAGAGTTTAAAGTGTGACAGCAAAACTATCATGAATTTCTTTTTCCTTCTTCACAATTTCACAGATAGAGGATTCATTCTTGTGGCATATCTGAGAAGCTTCAGCATACGATTATTTTTTTCCTTTCCTTACTAAGTCAAGAAGTTTTACCTTTTCACTTTAAGGAAGCATTTTATGGCTTCTCTTTGGCATATCTGAATTGCCAGCATCACTACTCTTGCACTATGGGGCCATTATTAAGTAAAATAAGGGTGATTTGAACACAAGCGTGGCAATACAGTTGACAGTAAACCTGATAACTGAGATGGCCAGAGTATAAAGTATGGATTTGCTAGACAAAGGGATGATTCACATGTTGGGAAGGACAAAGTGGGATTGGAGAAGGGCAGCTCAGGGTTCCATCGTGCTACTGAGAATGGCACGCAATTTCAAACTCATGAATCATTTATTTCTGTAATTTTCCACTTAACATTTTCAGACAACAGTTGGCCACGGGTAACTGAAACCATGGAAAGCAAAACCACAAAGAGGGGACTACTGTACTTACCATACAACCTTCAGGCTTCAGCATAAATATCACTCCTCTTGGAAGGCTTCTCTAATCACTTGAGCTAGAAGCAACCATTTCACCAGAACTATTCCAACCATTTCTTTTCTATACATAATTTGTTACTTGGTATTTACCCTAATGATGTTTTTTTATTTACCTGCCTTAAGCACCTAGAAGACAGGAATCATGTTTTCATGGTGCCTTTACAGCATGACACTTTGTATGTAGTAGATACTTGGCCTATTACTTCTGGAAGGGGCTCAGAGATCATTCTCACATTACCAGTCAAAATACAAAAACCCAAGTCTCAACGACAAAAGAGACTTGACCAAGGTGACACAGTTAGTTCGTGGCAGAGCTAGAACCCAAAACCAGAATTTTGAACTCCTATTCTTATAATCCTTACATTATGCCAATAATTATTGTTATTACCCTAGTTATATTTTGCCATCCAGATCTCAAAGAGAGTCATTCTTGAGCCTTAAGATTACATAAAGATGCAAACTTCTCTGGAAAATATTTTGTTTCAATTCTAATCTAGATGAATTTAATTGGCTTGGATGCATGAAAAAAAGTGGGAGTTTTTTTTGTTTTTTGTTTTTGTTGTTTTGTTTTGTTTTTCTGTTTTGTCACCAAGTAGCTAAAGTCAGGGTTAATTATACGATAGTGTTGACTCTGGTATGATAAACTCTGTGAATAGGATTAATTTGTCTTTTTTACATACGTATTGGCTGTACACTTTTACACAGCAGCTTCCGATGCTCTCATCACATTTGTGATTCATAGTTGGAAATGGCACAGCAGTTCAGTTAGCATAACAGAAAAAAAACAGTAACTATAAAATTTCAGCACTGATATTGGGAGTGACCTAGAAGGAACTGTCAAGGGCAGGGGCTCCATCTCCAACCCTTTGTTAGCCCTATTGTCGAGCATAGTACTTTGGACAGAAAGAGAAAATAAATGTGTTTATTTGAAAAATAATTGGGTGACACTCAATGAATACTATATCATGTGCACACTTACAACTTATGGCTGACTTAATTAGTATAAATTAATTTAGACCTAAAATGTAACTCGAGACAAATAATTTATTTATAAAGATAACCTAATTATAAAGGATTGCTCAATAATAAACTATCACTTTCCCTAATCTACTAAATTAGGTAATTCTTAATGAAAGATGAAAATTTAATGAGATGCTATGAAATGTGGTTATTTTGCTGGCCATTCTCCAGTGATTTGGTACAGGGACACTTGAGGAACATAATGAGGACAACAAGGCTTAGGTGGACCATTGTTTCATTTAGGATAACTTACATAATCACTGGAAAAAACTAAATGATTTGCCAATTCAGTATTGTAAGAAATGTCAACTAAAAACTCAATTTCCTTCAGCGAAAATTTTGGGCATATTATTCTCTGGGCTGTGAGTGGCATGATTCAACACCACAGGACAGATAATATGTAGCCAGATAATTCTTGTGTTATTCAGTCCTTATCTTGTTATGTGACTCTTTGGGAACTGCTTAACTCTTGGTTCCTTTGCCTGAAACAGGAAATGGAGATATTTACTCAAAAACTGGTAGATATAGAACACACTCTTCTCCTTCCTTATGTCAGACAAGGCTTCCCTTATTCCACTGAGCTCATGAATAGGGATTATTTACCACTATTCACTCTGGATATTCTCAAAGGGCATTATAATAGTCTCCATTCTACTGAAGTACTCCCAAAACCCTTTCTTATAATCTAATGGTACCTCAATTACCCATATCACTTTCTGAAATTTCCTTAAAATCAGGATTGTCACAGCCTGACTTTCACCACAGGAATCTAAGGTAACAGGTAATCACTGTTTAAACACACAGCATAAAGCATTATAAATCCTCAGGAAAAGTACACTTCTTAGATAACAGGATTCTAGAAACCAGAATGAACACTTGGTTTCTAGACTGTCTTACTACACCAATGTGAAATCACTTCTCTTCATTAGCTGTTTAGAACAACAAGAACAAAAACACTGTATAAGTGTTTAATAAGGATACAGAAAACACATATTTCTGTCTATTACTGAAGTTACGCTGTTCAGGCCTTGCTAGCGGCATTAATAATTTCACATTCTCATATGCTATTTATTAACATTTAGAAGACTACTAAAAAGCTAGTAAAGTTTGCAACCATGTAAAAATAAAAAGGGTTGGCAGTTATGGTTCCAAAACATCTTATAAACATCATATTATTTATTTCTAGCTTCATGAGGAAGAAACTGAAGAAATGTGTTTATTATATACTTAATGAGGAGAAAATAGCTGGAGCTCCTCGGATGAGGAAGGTGGCTTTTTTCCCTACTGCAGAACTTCTCCAAAGCAAATTGAGTTCTGGTATCACGATTCTTTTCTCTAGGAGTATTTCTCTGACTACCTGAAAAGGAACCGGCTAAAACTTCCTGTGCAATTGGACTCCTTCCTGGGCATGTGGGTACCAGAAGTAATACCTTCTGCCAAGTAAAGCATCAAAGTGCTCACTGAACTTCTTCATCTGTACAAGGGCTGGCCCAAAGCTTTTTCGTGGTTCAAAGTGAGTCAGCAGATCCTAAACTCATTTTCCTCCTTTGACCACGGTAGAAACACTGAAAGTGAATTATCCACTTACTGAGAATGGAAGGAGAAACAGAAAGTACTAAATTCTTAGTTCAATATGACTATGATTTGTCAGAAATCAAAATATTTTCTTGGATAATTATTTTACAGCAGCGACTACTAAAAAGCAACAAGAATATTCATTATGCTACACAAAATCTATTTTTTAAAACATGTTTAAATCCAAGTAAATTCAGAGGTATTTCTCAAAGAGACAGTCTTGCAGAAAATGGCATCTTGATAGAAAAGAGAAAAGAAAAATATTCCCTATGTTTTCCTTAAGGGAAAATATTTCATTTGTGTAAGCAATGTAGTGATGAAATATGACATTCTTTTGCAACACAGTCTCATAATTTTCACGTATAAAATAGCATTCTTTGAGTGGTTTATCAAAACAGCTTGCCAATGGGTAGCCCATAAACAAATTAAACTAATAATGCATTTAAATTTTTCAGAAACAAAAATCAAACCAAATCCATTTTGTTTCAATTTGTGACTTACATTTTTAGCACAAACTCCAGGGCAATTTTTAAAAGGCTGGAAAGATCCAGTAAGAGTTGAGATTTAGCAAATGCTGAATTCTGAGCAATGTCCTGAGAATGTGCGTTTTTTCTTTTCCGCCCAACTCTGAGTTCTATTTGCCCAGTTTCAGGAACCAGCACTCACTAGGATATTTTTTTTTCATCCATTCATTCAATAAATATTTATTAATAACCTACTGTATACAAGGCACTGAGCCAAACAGTGGGGATACAGCCCTAAACAAGAAATATATGGTCCTGCCCTCAAAGAGCTCACAGTCTAGTAAACAAGGAAAATATCACACAAAGATGTCAAACTGTACCAGAAATCTTTTTTTTTCTTTTTTTTTTTTTTGAGATGGAGTCTGGCTCTGTCGCCCAGGCTGGAGTGCGGTGGCCTGATCTCAGCTCACTGCAAGCTCCGCCTCCCGGGTTCACGCCATTCTCCTGCCTCAGCCTCCTGAGTAGCTGGGACTACAGGCGCCCGCCACCACGCCCGGCTAATTTTTTGTATTTTTAGTAGAGACGGGGTTTCACTGCGGTCTCGATCTCCTGACCTTGTGATCCGCCTGCCTCGGCCTCCCAAAGTGCTGGGATTACAGGCGTGAGCCACCGCGCCCGGCAGAAATCTTATGAAGTGAGTTAAGGCATTAAACAACTACCCCCAGCTTTCCTAACCAAATGCAAGCTCAGAACAAAAACATTCAACTGAGAGATAACTAAACAAGACATAGTTGTATCTCATTTTTCGTTTGTGCTTTAGCTGAAATATCTGATGGCTAGCATAATAATCCATAACAGGATTATTATTCTGGTTCTATCATTTATGTGTGTGGAACTGGTTATCTCCTTTTAAAATCAAAATCCTGTATTTTGGTGTTTGCACTCTGTCAATTATTTACTTCTCATCACATCTGAATGGGCTGTTCTGTTGAATTAATCTCACATTCGAAAACTGTTGCTTTATAATAGTCCCGGTTTTTTATGTTTTCCATAAACTTGAATTAATTAATTTAATAAAGACTTGAAAATTTGCAAACATTATCATTTATTTTTATACACTTTAAAATTCAATTTTACAAAATATAATGATAGCTACCAAATACTGAATACTTATTATGAGCTAAGTGGGATTCTTCTTTACACAGTTTATTGTAATTTCCTCCACCTTCCTATAACCCTGCAAGGTACTAATGGCTCTATCTTACAGATGGGTAAACCGAGGCACCGAGACATATCACACAGCTAGTTAATGTAAAGCCAGGAATGGAACCTCTGATTACCTGACTGGTTAACTTATCCTCTCAAGAATCCTAAATTGAATAGAGTTCTCACCCTCCAGGGCTATATGCAGTAGAATTACTCTTTATGCAACATTTTAATGATATTGCAATAATACAGTTAAAGTTTTTAAGCAACTAGAACCCAATAAAACATCTAGGGTGGCATAAAATATCTAATTAATGAAATGAAAGGTAAGATAACTGCAGGTAAATGGAGGGCGTTTAACTATGAAGTCTTTGCCGACATGAGTAAACTGCACCAAGCAGCAACTTCCAAGCCTGGCGGCGTGTAACTTTCCTAAAAAGAGGGGAAATTATTTTAGGATAAGTGGAGGTTGGCCTGAAAACTCCTAAAGAAATCCTAGGTCAGGGAGAGCTTGCCTTTCTTCAGTGGAGCTGGTTCCTGGGTGCAGTGATTAGGAGTTAATTGCCCTAGAGGGATGGTCCACGTTTCGGGAGTAGAGACTAGCACGAGCATTTAATTTAAGCACACACTACCGTCATCGCTTTGCAAACATCATCAGATAGTCCCCATTAAAACATGGAGAGCTTTATGAGAGAACAGAAATGTAAACTTGAAAATCGAAATTGAAATGCATATAGATCAAACTGTTCTGCACTAACCTCTTCGTTTATCCCAGTGAACAACCAGAATCAACTGAGAGCACCCAGAAAACACTTCCACCAGCAAAATACAAACTGTAAACTCAAGTGACATCCACCCTGTGGCTAAGTTTTTTAAGGTCTGCAGCACTTTTAGGGTTTGCCTTTTCCCCTCTTGTACAACGGCTCCACTACACAAATTTGCTAAAACCGTTCGCTGGGCACTAATATGGAATCGCTTAAAAAGAAACATGCCACTTTCGGCTAGGGGACAGCATGCTCGTCATTCAGTGTCCTACTGGTTTCTTAACACGCATATAATTAATATTGGTACTCAGGAAAGAGAACTTCTTCTGACCTTGAGCGTGGGCGCTAAATAAATTACCTCAGAACGAAAGTGGTGCGATCTCAAAACAGCATCTGGGGAGAAAAGAGAAATGAGACTTCATTTAACTCCTTGTTCTTCACGTAAGTGATTCATGACTTACCTGAGAGACCAGGGTCGGGAAAGCATATCTCAGACGACTGGAATTCGGTGGGACATCCTGGGGGAGGGAGGAGGAGTCCTGGGGCCATCGGTCTCTAGGTGATTTCTCCGCGAGAAGTTTGCATGAAAGTTCTGGGGGAGTTGGGGAGTCCCGAACTTTCCATGCCTTACTTTCTTACCCCTACGCTCCAGCGAAGGACGGGTGAAGGCAAGGCTGCCGCAGCCCCGGACTACGCTCAAATTACCCTTAACGCTTTAGCAAACTGACTGAAAATTTGAGTTCGTTTCTCCCCTCCCTGCCCTCTGCATCGCCGTGGTTATTCAAACCTGGGAGACTGGAGGGCGGAGGTGAGGGCAAAAAGGGCAAGGGGCGTTAAATAAAGAAACGTACTCAGCCTGGGGAGTGGGCAATGATGGGGCTAGGGGCAGCCGAGGAGAACTGAGGGAGCCGCGCTTCACTCTCCAAATCGGCTTAAATGTTCCTGGTAGCCGCAGAAACCCGTCGCGGCGTGTCTTACCTCGGCTTCTCGAACGACCCGAGAAGACCGATTTCATCGGATGCCTCCCTTTCTGGAGCTTGCGGTGCCAGCAGCAGAAGAAGACGATGGTGGCGATGGTGCCCAGCAGAAGCAACAAGAGGAAGAGGGCACATTGGATGCTGTAGGGTCTCAGCAAGACGAGGAAAGCCGCGGCGATCATGGTGCGGGCGACGCGGGGGCGACTCGACGGCGGGGCTGGAGGGCGGCGGCACAGGCACCCGCGCGGGGCGCACGCCGGGACGGCGGGCACGGGTGAGCGCGGCTCAGCGCGTCATGCCCGGCGCTCGCGGCCCCGCGCCCAGCCCAATGGCTGCGCACCCCGCGCCAGCCGCGCTACGCGAGTGATCCAGGGCTGCGGGGAGCGCTTGCCATGACTCAGCAGACAGCGACTAGGCTGCGACTCGGCGACTGGGATCCTCTCCCCTCCCTCCCCAGGCGCCCCCGCCCCCGTCCGTGCGCAGCCCCCGGGCGCAGCCCCGCCGGGGACGCGGCGAGTGGGGAGGAGCAGCGCCGCCGCCGCGACCGCCCGGGCTCCGCGCATCGTCCTGCGGCCGCAGCCGACCTCAGCATCCCAGAAGCCGGGCGCACGTGGGTCGGGGCGGGGACGCGGCGCCCGGGCTGCAGCCGCGGCAGCCTGCTGGGGGCGGGAATGGGGCGCCGCGGCGGGGGCTCGGCTGATGACATCACAGCCGGGCTGCGGCAGCGCGGGCGCGCGGACATGGCTGCGGCGGTTTCGGCGGCGGCCGCGGGCTGCGCCCGGGCCTGAGAGCCCAGCGCCCTCCCGCGGGGCCGCCCGCCAGTCCGCGCCGTCCTCAGGTGCATTGACCGGGAGCCTCTAGCGTCCCGGACACCCGGCGCTTCCGCCTATCCAGCCTCCCTTGGCCAAATTGCTGCGGAGCCCATCGTCAGGGGGCGCCAAGGAGCCAGGGGGAAAACCGTGAGGCGCTGACAGGAGCCTCCCGGCGGTGCTACCCCTCACCTCCCACCTCCCTGCGCCCCGCCCCGAGGTTGGGGCTTTGAAGGATGCAGTCGGGTGAGCTATTGCTTGTGGGGGTTCCTCGCACGCTGAAGCGCGAGCGCTGGGAAGGGCCTTCCCTGGGAATTGGGATACTCCAGGAACGGGAGGCCCTCTCCTCTCCAAGCCTCTCTAAACTAGGAGCGCTCCGGGGGTAGTACGCTCTGGTCTGCAGAGGTGAACTCTTCCACCCCAAACTTGGTACTTATTTGGCAGCTAAGAATTAGGCACTTTCGATCTTCTTGTATCCCTGGGTTTGCCCTAAAAACCCTGACTCATTTAGTGCATTTGAAGGGCGAGGGGATTTCAGATTTAGGGACCTGACAGATGAAGTAAGTTGGGACTTGGCTTATAAATATTTGGGGGAGAAATTTTTTAGGGAGTGTGAGGCAATAGTGATCTCTCACACTTGCAGGCACACTGTCTCCCTTTTGTCCCCTCCCCACGTTTCTTCATAACCAGCAAAAAGTATATGGCAGTTGGTGGCCAGGGGATTTAACACTGATGCAATGCCAGCGCGGAAGGTATGGCAAGAGCGCTGCAGTGTGCCTTTCTGCGGACGGCCACGGCCAGCTGGCCAGGAAGCGACTGCTGCAGCAGTCAGTCTGCGGCATCTTGCGGCCTTGGCGGGCGGTGCTGTGCCGCGTTCTGCTGCCCCCAAGGCAATGCTGGCTTTCCCTGTGTGGGGCTGGATTGTTTGTTTCATTTACTCGCATAAGAAAACTTTAATTATAGTGAAAAGGTAACACTTGACTGCATTTGTGGAGTTTCTTATAACGACTATATTAGCCTCTTTTTTGGAATACCTAATAGACTGAAGAAATTGTATCATAAAAATTTATAAAATTTTGAAAAGCAGGTAAATAATTGGGAGGAATAAAAGTTTTATTTGCTTGTAGTGATCTCAAAATCATGTTGTTTTCCAACTATACAAAACCGTACAGCTCTGCGTAAAAGCTTAATCATTGATGTCCTTAAGGCCAGTAACACATTACCGTGTGTAAGTATTAAACCTAAAAAGGCATTGCTTAATGCAGTCTCTTAGTGCCAGATTCATAAACATGGAAAACAACAGATACGTTTTGTTTACAGCTGGTTTCCTAAAACAAAATAAACATTCGAATTGTTGACATGTTGCATCTCATTCATTCAGTTGTTTTGGATTGAACTCAGAAGGGACCTTGCTTGGAGACACTGGGTAAGGTGGGAATTTTGAATGGCAGCATGTAGGCTGCACTGCATTCCAGGATAGGCTTCATGGGTCTCTAGCACTCAGAGGGGGTGACAGGTAGCACTACATCATGTACATATGGCTAAAGGTTTCCTGATACCGCAGCCCACTGCAGTGGGAAACTATATTCAACAATTATGCAGAGGTTGTTGAAGAAAATCCTGAGAGCTTGCAATGTGTGGCACATCAGGAAAGGAAGAATTCTCCACCGCATTGACTCAACAATGGCATGGTGGAGTAATTTTAAACAACAAAACTGAACTAATCGTGTGCAGACATTGGGGGAAATAACTAACAGAATTTTGGAAGGTCATCTTTATGCTTCTCATTGACTGAAATTTGTAAGTGAGCTGAAATAGCCTACATATACTTGAACAGAAACATGTCAAAGACACAGACACAGCATAGTATTCAAATTGCCCCAAACGCTATATTTTTTAACAACAAAAAGCAACTAAATCGCTATTATGGTTTTCTGAACTATTCCTTTAGCACAATTGTTATCATCCTGCGTCTTGCTGCAGCCATTTATAAGTTTCAAGTGCACACAAGAACATCATTTATCTCTCTTGGCAGGCAAATGCTTAACTGCCATGCAATAGGATTACAGATACTTCTTTTTAGATGCATTCATTTCTGTTCTTTCCATCAGTTGTCTTAAAGATGCTAATAATAAACAAACCAAATCCTTGAAATAATTTAATATTTAGTTCCATTGTTATTTTCTGATTTGTTTGTTGCTAATTTATCATTTTTTCCAAATAATAGCATACATATTATTAATTGCTTCTTTCTGTGTGTTTATGTGGTGCCTAACGCATTGTGGAATTCAATAAATACTAAATCAGCCAAGCAGTGCTTTTTGGAAGTTAATTTAGTAGAAATTATACCTTGCCTTCCTGGTAGGTTTTTGCTTAAAAAAAAGAATAATTGACATTGTATAAAAGTCACACACACAAAAAGAATTGTTAAGTTTGAGGGTAGGGATGGAGGGGGAGAGCCATGGCCAAATCTTTCATACAAAAAAATGAAAATTTATAATGGAAAAGTATGTATAATTTGTTGACTTATTTATGAGAGTAAGTTATCATTGTCACCCAAAAGAAAACAAAGAAGTTGGGAAAGATAGCTAAGAGAGTTGGATATCACATATGTAGAACATGGTCCATTATACAGCCTTTCTTCCCTTTAGAGTCTCAACCAAATTGGGAATAGACACAAGGAGCCATAAGGAAATTAAAATATTGTGTTAACTCTATTCAAGATAAAGTCAGATTGAAGAAGACAGCTTAGCCTCAAGGCCAAAATGGGGCATCTTATTCCTTTTTCCTCACTCAGCATGCCCACCCAGTCACAGCTGAAAAATGACAGACCTCCCCAACATTAGGGCAGGAAGGAACCCAGCCTGTTCAAATTCTGGGATAAACACCAAAGGCAAAGGGAAGCCTGACACTTCCATAAGGCACTCAGCATGTGTGAGCAAGAGACAGGCCCATGTGTGAGAAGGGAATTTTATACATCACTCCTGCCCACTAAAGGCTAGTAGGCCCTCTTGAGTTTTTCCATTACTAACTCTTTTCATTCCTGAAAGATAACAGTGAGTAAGGTGCTTTAATAAGGTGGCAGAAACATCTTTCTCAGTACTTTCCTAGAGGCAGAAAGTTGTGGCACAAGTTCCTAATGTATGGATCAGGAAGAAACATCAGAAGGAAGAAAAGTTTCCACCCTAAGCTATGTAGCAACCAGTTGAGAAAAAGGGAAGAACTGAAGATAACTCAGGTTTCGAGCTAGGGTAGAGGAATAATTTGGAAGGAGAAGATAAAAAACTGTGTTTTAGACCCACTGAGTTGGAAGCGTCAGAAGGACAGCAGTGTGAAAATATCCAGCAAGCACATGGAAATGTGGAGAGGTCAGAACCAAAAACAGATAGGGAGTCATCAACATTGTAGTTGGAGTAATGGAAATTAATGGAAATAGAGGAAATGACTAAGGAATAGATGCTAAAGAGCATCTCAGAATCAGAACTTTGGAGACAGCTTCCATTTGTGGACTGGAGGATAGCAAAGTGGTCGAAGCCAAGTAGGGAGTGTTCCAATTTAGTGACTCTCTGGAACAGATGCACAAATGGGAGGCTAAGAAGGGCAAGGACTGAGGACTGGTGACTAGGAGTCCTCTGGAAACCTTTCAGAAAACTGATTCAGCATGGCAGGAGAGGCTAAAACCAGACATTAATGAGTTCAAGAGGGAATGAGAGATGAAAAAGAGGAGAGGGTTGTTGTCTACAATCTTTGCAGAAATTTAACTCTAAAGGGGATGAGTAGAAAAGCAATTAAATCCTGAATAAAGGCAAATGGTGATTATTTTGTCAGGCTAGGGATATTTGAACAAGTTTCTAGGGAATTTGGGAGACGGAGCCAGAAGAGGGAGATAAATAAGTAAAGACAGGGGAGAAGAGGACATTCTCCTGGGGATTTGTGTGATTTAGTAATTTGTTCAAAATACCTTGAGTCTCCCCACAGACTGGTCTTTGTAGTCTCAGGTTGCTTTGGACTCTGCAGAGTTAAAATTGAGCCTGACTAGTTAGGATGGCTCCATGCCCAGGGTTTCTTTCCCATCAAATCTGGCTACTAATACTCAGACTTGAATAATGACTTTTAGGGAAAGATAAGAAATGTCTTGGAATGTAGCCTAGGTTGTCTGTGATTATTACCAATTTATATGGAAGTGAGTAAATTACCCAGTTGGTAATCACACAAGGACATTACATTGAAATATTACCCCCTTGAAAATAAGAAGTTTAGGTAAGAATGGCTCTAGCAATAAATTTTTAGAAATAAAGCATACTAATTTTGGCCTGGTAACTTCCTTGTTTCTAGGTGAAGTGTTTTACATGTGCTTGTATTAAGAGGTAAAGGAGCTATATCATCTGGAAGAACCTACTTCATCTAAAATAAATTTGGAGGTGATTTCCAGCCACCAGAACCAGGGAAACCATCATATGGATAGATTACTATTATCTTTTATCCTTCTTCTTGATAAAAAAAATTTTTGGAAAAAAAAATTTTGAATTTTTGAAAGGAAAATAATTGTAACTTGCAGTAATATCAAATATTATTTTCAGCAAATATTCCCTGGTAAAGGACTTTATTTTACCATAATAAAAACTTTTAAAATAACTTAAAAGTATACTGAGAAAATATTGCAAATGGAATTATTTCAGATTGTTCTTTTAACATTTTAGCTATTGTAGAGCCTAGATTTTGTTATTCTACGGGTTACCAAAACTGCAGAAGCCATGGTAATTCCAGGGGGGTGAGAGGGGCGTTCTTTTTGTGTGTGTGAACATTACAGACTTTTCAAAAAAGTCAGCTGGGTTTGGGAGCTTAAAAACATCAATATAATTGAATTCATTTACTATATAATGCTTTGCAGACAGTTTTTGGAAAGTAATCATTTATTATCCACAAGCAAATAGAATTCATTTATATAGTTTCCACACTGAGTGTGGGATTAGTCATGCGGCAAAATACTGAGTCATTTGGCCAGAAAATTTACTCATAGTTGTATGAACTGCCAATGGAAAATTTGAGAGCTGTTCATAAATCAAATTATAAAGCTCTTAGAGTTATAAATCACTGAGCAATATTGTTCATTACTATTCAGATGGTATAAAATATCTCCACCATTTCTAAGAATGGGCAATTTACAAAGCAAGTTTGAAAGTTGAAGATATTGCCTTCTAGATCCAAGACGAAACTTGCCATATAAGTTACAAACATTCTACATCTGAAACTTCTACACTTCTTAAGTAAAAAGATAAAAAAATGAGGTAGGAACTTTATCATTGCATAGCAAATGTTACAAGATGAATAAAATTTTAGTTATTATTTAAGTATTAAGTTCTAAGTTGTGTTGATAATAAAACTACAGCAACATTGAATAGCTAGAGTTCTCCTATTTCTTAAAATAATTCTTTGTCATTTAGGACTTTTGCATTAAATATTTTGTGCTAATAGAGTTGTATGCTAATGCATCAATGCACTTGTAGCCAAAAAAATAATGTCATTAGGAGAGCAGAGGTACTAAATGTACCAAGGAGAGCAGAAAATTGTGATGAGCAACTGATGATTAGTAAAAGATGTATTAATAATATATAGTTCCAGAGGTTATTGATATCCCATGTAAAGACACCCTATGAATATAGGAACAGAAAGAAAAGTACATCTTGAAAATGTCTTTGTAGCCACAAATACTTTATGGAGTAAAACAGGGCAACAAACAGCAAACACACTAAATTGGAATATAGTGGAGTTTATATTTCAAAGAAGAAAGCCATAAACCTAAAGCCTGTTCTTGCCAGTCCTATCTCTACTGTAGAAGTTCAAACTGAAATTCATGAGTAGGTTTCTAGAGACCTGAAATTACACGTAAAGACTTGTGTCTCATTTTGAGGACATGATCCATACCTTTCATTAGATTCTTAATGAGTTCTCCAACTTCCCCAATGAGAATCGTAAGAATCATACAAATCCACGTAGGTACTGAGGCTTCTGAATGCAGTATAAGTCATTTGATCCATCAACAGTGGCAGCACCTGCGTACTCCTGAGATTGTAAGAAGTGTCTCGGGGACTATCCGTCTGGTTAGCAAAGGAAACTTTCTGTTCTAAACTATAAAAGTTTAGATAAGTCTCCCAAGTGCAGGTGAGTGCTGCCACCCAAAGACTAAATGGAGATGATGTGCTGGGAGTTTCCTTGTCCTCTAGCATCTTTAAACACATTGGGAGAGAGACAAATGAGTCCCCTAAGGTAACTCCCACTGGGATGTCAGTTGTAACCCTAAGAGAAGAAAAGACTGTATTAATGATCTAAGACCACTTCCATAGACTTCTGTCATGGGAAGAAGGGCTAACTTGATTCCTAAGCTGCCTTCATGCCAATTAACTACCCAATTTATATCTAGATGTTTGAATGGATAAGCCCATTCCAAGCCAACAGCACTAGTCCTGAAAGCTAGTCTTGGGTTCAGAGTCTGCATAAATTGCTACAGTCTTAAGGCCTAAAAGAGGGACAGAAGGAATTAGTATTAGGTTCCCAGAAACAACTCGTAGACATTCTGGTAAATATAGCCACCATTCTTCCTATATCCTTCCCCAAGCCCACATTCAACAGTCTGCTGTGGAGTCTGCAGACCTGGCAACTGGTGCCCTCGATCCCACCAGGGTGATTCTGCACTCTGGTGGGAACACCGCCCATCCAGCTGTTCAGTTTCATCTACTCGTCGTTTCTAGCTTCCCATCAGAACTGGAATGCGATGGTTTAAATTTTTTCCTTTGCAAAAACTCATGTAGAAATTAGATTATTGTTGTAACAGTATTGGGAGGTGGGACGTTTGAGAGGTGATTAGACCATGAGGGCTCTGCCCTCATGAATGGATTAATGCTGCTACTTTAGGAGTGGATTTGTTATAAAAGAGCTAGTTCAGCCTCTTCTCTCCTCTCTCTCTCTGTCTCTCTCTCTCCCCCCACCATCTTCATCTTCCACCATGTGATGACACAGCAAGGCACTCACCAGATGCCAGCACCTTGATACTGGACTTTCCAGCCTCCAGTACTGTGAGCCAATAAATTTCTGTTCATTATGAATTACTAAGCTTGGGGTATTCTGTTTCAACAGCACAAAACAGACTACGACACCACTCTTGCCATATTTGTGGACCTCAACTCCCTCCCCACCACCATATTTCCAGGATACTAGGTCTCAATGTCACATCATCATGATCACATATTGTTACAGTATGAAGCTGGTTATTTCATTATGTAACTGTCTTACTCCAGTGGGCAAGTCCAGTTTCCTGAGGTGTCCCGATCTCTCAGTCTGGCTAGTTCTTTTTCCTCCAAGTTCTCTTCTGACCCTCTAGGCTTGAAGGGTTTGGTGACACAACATTCATGCATTCCACACAGAAACAGACCTTGGATCAATATGATTTTCTGGGTGCCTCAGACCCCCTCTGGGCCTAGTGGGCACTGTTCTTTGCACACTTTCAATCTGTGGTCACTTGTAATGAGGCAGGAATCTACCTAGAGAACACATTGCAGGATTGTAGTTAATGTATCAGACTTCCTGGTGGTCTGCCGTCTGGTGAGCTGTTAAAAGTCTAGGTCTTAGTGCCTAGATTAAGGGGCAGCAACAGCACCCTGGGAGTTGACAGGTATGATCATTATTCATCTGTCCCCCTTCCCCAAAAGACATGGAACAACATGTACCGGTCATCCTCATTACTGAATGGCTACCTTGATGTGGACCACCTAGTTATTTGTAGTAATAGCTAGCACTTATTGAGTATCTACTCTCTGCTAAATGCTTTACATGCATTCACTCATACAATCCTCACAGCAGCCCCAAGTAGGTACTACTCTTATTCCTGTTTTATAGATGAGAACTCCCGGGCTTAGAGGTGTAAGGAATTGCCTGAAGACCGCACACCTAGCAAGTGGCATCAAAATTCTTCAGCACTTCACAAACCACACAAACCATTCCTGTTGCATATTTTTCATTTGCACTGCCTCCCTGCTTCATTTGCACTGCAGCTCTTCCCCTAAAGGAAACCCTCTTAGTTACAGCTTGCTGAGCCGCTACTCTTGCTACTCTTGCTCTCTTCCGGCTCTCCTTAGGCTACCACTACCCAGATTAATGAAGGCCAACCCGACACTCCAGCAGAACGTCAGATGTTTCCTTGTACACACAGAGATGCGGTCCTCTCCTTTAGCCTGTGAGGAATTTGCCTAGGCCACACCTCCTAATCCAGCAATTTCACAAGACTCCTTATATTAAAAAATTATAGTTACACCCTTACCATTTCATTGCCATGTCTCCATCCTTATCACTTGGGTAAATTTGACCCAGAATCTCCAGAAAGCTGAAGAAGCTTAGCAGGGCCAAGCTGACTCCTACTTTGGAAAAAAGGGCTCTATGGGAGACCACCTGGTTGTCCTTTATAAAACAGAAAGCTATAATAATTTTTTCTTTATATTTTTACAGAAGATTGAGGTTTGTCTAATATAGACTCATAGACATCAAGGTTAATTAGCTATATTTATTGAAGCCCTCCCCTGTACTCAGTGCTATAAACTCCCCTCCTACTCTCACATGTTTGACCTAAGCTTGTATGGGGGTAATCTGGTTCAGTTTGCTTCAATTAATAATAAAATATTAATAGTAATTAACATAATTTATTACTATTAATTAATATAATGTAATTAATATACTAGGGGTATAGTAAAATACTACTATTAATAAATTAATATAATTACAATATTAATGATATACTTAGTAATTATAAAATATAATATAATATTTTTGTAATAATAGTGATATGATTGTATTCATTAATAATATAAATAATTATTTTTATAAAATAAAATAGTGATTATATTATTACAACTAATATTATAATTAATAATAATTACTTTATATTGTTATATACCTAACATATCAACTCATAATGGGGTATTTTATTATTCCCATTTCACAGATGGAGAAACAGAAGCATGGAAAGATTACATGGGTAGTAAGTATTGGAGCTAGGGTTGTGGATCAGACAATTTGGTTTTGGAGCCTATGATTGTAAATACTTATGTGACCTGCTTCACCATCTAAAACATTTGTAAGGATTTCAGACTGGAAGACTATCTTGAACTAACTATGTAGCAAAACTGTACCCCTACCAATAAGAAAGAGTAGCTCACTAAGCTTTCTATCTTTTCATAGAAGGACAAGTTTAGTCTTTCCCTCTTTCTGTGAACAGGATGTACATTTGCCCAAGGTTCTATGTCCTGCTGACTGTTCTAACAACTTCTCTACCATAGAATCAAGGACTGACAACACTGTCCCCAAATGCCATCCCTGCTAAGTCCCTTGTTCCTCTGTCTTTTGTCTTTTTTTTTTTTTTTTTCCAGATGGGGGCTTGCTCTATTGCCCACGCTGGAGTGCAGTGGCATTATCATAGCTTACTGTAGCCTCTATCTCCCAGGCTCAAGCAATCCTCCTGGCACAGCCTCCCAAGTAGCTGAGACTACAGGCAGTCACCACCACACCTGGCTAATTTTTTTTTATTTTTGGTAGATGAAGTTTCATTAGGTTACTCAGGCTGGTAATTCTTGGCTCCAAGCAATCCTCCCACCTCTGTCTCCCAAGTATTGGGGTTACAAGTGTGAGCCTCCTCACCTGGCCTCCTCTCAGTCTTTGACACTTCTAAACCTGGAGGTTAGGTTGCATACTTTGATCTCACTCTACCCATCTATCCATCCTTGCTTTAATATAGCTTCCTGGGCCTCAGCTGGTTTAAAGAGATTCATCCCATTTCCTTGAGCTTTCTTCTTTGATCAACACTTGCATTCTCCATCCTTAACTGGTTTCTTAGTTCTAACTTGCCCTATGGCTAACCATACCCAGATTTGCCAATACACTGAGAGAAGATGGCCTTTTACATTCCTTTTCATTTTGATTACGAGTTTATTGACAGCACTTTCCCTCATAGATATATAATACGTGTATTTTTCTTTTTTTTTTTTTAATGTTTCGTAAAAAATATTTTATTATTAGCCCACCGATCAATTTGGAAAGACGAAATTTGCTTTTATTCCCATCACTGATTTTGAAGTCCCGAGCCAAAGCCGAGCGATAAAAGCAGGTTAAGTGATGAACCGATTAACCGGGCTGTGAGGAGCAGCTGAGGGCAGAGGGCGGGGCCGGGTCATTCTTTTTTTCCCCACACTCTCTCTCTTCTCTCCACGATTATTAACCGCCCCGGGGGCCTGATCACAAACCCTGCTTGGCCAGGGAGGCAGACACCTCGACGGCTAGCGTGGCGAGCTGGGGCGAGTCTACCATGTCGATGCTGCCGGTGGAGGAGACATTGCTGAGGTGCCATGGAGACGTGTCCCCAGACACCACCGGCGACTTGTTCACGATTTCCACCCGGTGGTCTGTCTTGGCTTTGGCGTTCTCGCGGAAGGTCAGCTTGTGGGTTTCAATCTTTTTATTTCCTCCGCCAGGGACATGAGTGATATTGTCCAGGGACCCGATCTTCGACTGGACTCTGTCCTTGAAGTTCAGCTTCTCAGATTTTACTTCCACCTGGCCACCTCCTGGTTTATGATGGATGTTGCCTAATGAGCCACACTTGGAGGTCACCTTGCTCAGGTCAACTGATTTGTAGACTATTTGCACCTTCCCGCCTCCCGGCTGATGCTTCAGGTTCTCAGTGGAGTCGATCTTGGACTTGACGTTCTTCAGGTCTGGCATGGGCACGGGGGCGGTCTGCAGGCGGCTGTTAGCGGAAGACGGCGATTTGGGTGGAGTACGGACCACCGCCACCTTCTTGGGCTCCCGGGCTGGAGGGGTTGGAAGGGACGGGATGCGGGAGCGGCTGCCAGGAGTGCCCGGGGAGCCGAGGCTGCTGTAGCCGCTGCGATCCCCTGATTTTGGAGGTTCACCAGAACTGGGTGGTGTCTTTGGGGCGGGCGGGGTTTTTGCTGGAATCCTGGTGGCGTTGGCCTGGATTTTCTGGCCTGGGGGGGCCGCTCCCCTGGGTGTGGCGATCTTCGTTTTACTATCAGCCCCCTTGGCTTTTTTGTCATCGCTTCCAGTTCCGTCTTTGCTTTGACTGATCTAGTGAGCTTCGGTCACGTGACCAGCAGCTTCATCTTTCAGGCTGGGGGTGTCTCCAATGCCTGCTTCTTCAGCTTTCAGGCCAGCGTCCGTGTCACCCTCTTGGTCTTGGAGCATGGTGTAGCCCTCTTGATCTTTCCTGTCCCCCAACCCGTACGTCCCAGCGTGATCTTCCATCACATCGAACTCCTGGCGGGGCTCAGCCATCCTGGTTCAAGGCTCGCCTGATAGTCGACAGAGGTGAGGACGGGAGAGGACAGCGGAGGAGGAGAAGGTGGCTGTGGTGGCGGTTGCAGAAGGTGGGCAGTGGCAGCGGCGCTGCTGTTGGTGCCAGAGCTGGTGGGTGGCCATAAATGTATTTTTCTAAATGACCTTCATAGGGATAGGGAAATAACTTGATAAAATGTGTAATGTAGCTGATCCTTTGTTTTTTAAAAATTTTAATGTTGCTTCAAGGTGGTAAGAAAGAATATCAGAGCAAGAAGAGAAATGATTGGTAACAGGTAAGAGGGGAACTCCACTTAAGATGATTTGTTAAGTAAATTGTCTAAAATATATGACTCAGCACATTCATTATATTTAGACCCAAATTTTGATAGTATAAAAGTACAAAGTTAATGGAGATAATGGTGAATGATAACCAGTTATTTCATTAATATATGATATTAGGCCAGGCATGGTGACTCATACCTATAACACCACGACTTGTGTCAAAAAACTATTTAGAAATATTATTTAGCAAATAGATATGTTGATGTTGTTAGGAACTAGGATTTTCAGTGAGAGAGAAAAATGCATTATAAAATCAGAGGATCTAGGAGTTCAAGGCTGCAGTGAGCCTTGATAGCATCACAGAACTCCAGTCTCTGTGACAAAGCGAGATCCTGTCATACACACAAAAAAATTTATATATATATATATATGTGATATTAACATAGTGTGTAATGGGATAGATATTTCAAAAAGAAATGATCTCATTTTTTCACATTATAATTTATTAGATTAATATTTGAGAGTTGAATCGATCCTGATTTTGATGCATAAGCGTTCATTCTTGGATCAGAATCACATATTACATTTTGTGAATTTAAAAAATTGGTCTAAAAGTTATTAATGTTGTAGAATACATTTACTTAAAGCAAAGCATAATAATCTCATTTTGCTCTCAACTTTCAAGATGAATAGAAAGTTCCTCATTAATAAAAAAAAATGTGAAATAGAAAACAGTTGACATGACTTATAGTCCTCCTAAAATAGAACTTTTAATTGATTTTACTCCTCTCTAGGCTTAACTCTGAACTTGTGGTTTGTTTGTTTGTTTGTTTGTTTTTTGAGACTGAGTCTTGCTCTGTCACCCAGGCTGGAGTGCAATGGCACGATCTCAGCTCACTGAAACCTCCACCTCCTTGGTTCAAGCAGTTCTTCTGCCTCAGCCTCCGGTATAGCTGGGGTTACAGGCACTTGCCACCATGCCTGGCTAATTTTTGTATATTTAGCAGAGATAGAGTTTCACCATGTTGGCAAGGGTAGTCTTGAACTCCTGACCTAAGGTGATCCGCCTGCCTCGGCCTCCCAAAGTTCTGGGATTACAGGTGTGAGCTACCATGCCAGGCCTGTTTTTTTATAAATATGGGGGAAGGCACATAATTATTGGGGGGACAAGTAGTAACACAATAATAGCCAAGAAGAAAATGTTCTTGTGCAAATTTTCAGATAGTTCTGCCTGTGCCTACAGGCTTTTTATTGACAATTGATTGGGATAAGTGACACTGTGGAGCAGGTGAAGATTGCCTTCCACTTTTCCCAGCCTCTTATTTCTGTACTATTACCTCTGTGCTATAGTCTTCTTCGTGAACACATCAAGATGAAAGTAAGCCAGCCACACTGTTTAATTTCCAATAAGACAAAGGCTGGGTCATTTAGCACTTGGTTCTCTTGCCAGGTCAGGAGCAACAAAGAGACTCTGGTACAGATGATGAAGCTAACATGTGGAGCCAGTGATACCAGCAATACTAGGGGTATTGATCCAGTAATACAGATACAAGCATGCCTGAAGAAAATAGCAAAAAAATAAACCCCTTTGCCACTGGAAATAGAGCGTGATCAGTGGTAGGATGGATCATGTCAGAACATGGAAATTAGAAATACAAGCCATATCCAATAGAACAGTAATAATCCAGTAAACAAATAGTGTAGATCAGGTACATTGTCAGTATCAGATGTCTGTAGGGAGATAACAGGTGGAAGTACTGGCAACGGAAGGAATCTACTGACTGGCAGCAAATAGACACACAGGCAGTCAGGAGGTATGAGGAGCCCTGCTATGTTGTATCAGCCAGAGTTCCAGCAAGAAATAGATGGTCCACTAAAATTTGAATGATTTGGAAAGGCTTTAACTAAGGGACTATTTAAGAAAGTGTGGTCTGGGTGTAGGGAAACCATGAGGGATCATGCTGTACCTCAGGGCTAGTCATAGTGGAAATGTTACCAGCCTGGACCAAAGGGAGAGGAAAGGCATGGTTATTGCAACCTGAAAGGAGAGGGGCACATGAAATCTGAAGTGACCCCACAGGGTGGGAGCCAGGAGGATAAATTCTCCTGACTCACTGTCCTCCCTCCCTCTGATCTCATGCCTGGACACTCATTGGCTGAACTCAGCAGGAAAGAGAGTGAGGGAGCCCAAACAGGTCGAACTCCAGAGTCAGACAGTGACATAGAGACAGCCAAGGAAAGGATCTGGAGGGCCAAAGAAAGGATCTCCTTCTCTAGCATTTAACCAGGACTATAGCCTAATAAACACTAATGAGCAAGCCAAGACTCCAGTCTCTGTGGGAATGGTACTACAGGGCAGAAACTTAGGCAAGGAGGACCCTGTAAGGGACTACTTGAAGTGAAAAAAGCAAAAATCTCATTGGAATTGACAACCTGTTACAAAGCTGACTTGATGATTAGTTTCTAAGTTCTGGCTTGAGCCTTTCTTCTCCTGCTTATGGGTTACCAACTAGGAGTGGTTTGCAGGTTCCACTGGGGACCTCAGCTCCCTCATCTGTAAAGTGTGGATAATACTTGTTGCTACCCCAGAGGGTGTCTGTGAGGATTAAATGAGTTAGTACAGGTTAAATGCATAAAATAGCACCTTATACATACTGAATACTCAGTAAATGTTAGCTATGTTTTTATTCTTATTAAGTGAAAGAGGCAGGATTGGAGAGATCTGAGGATGTCATATAGGGCAGTATAGGAAACTAAATTAATTTCTTTTCTAGATAAGGTTACACATATGAAAACACATTATATCACTGCTTATTCATTCAATTAGCTTCAGTAAAAGTACATCCACAAACTCCAGAAAGATAAGAATGTTTTTCTTTCCTTTCCCATCATGGAAAATATAAAATGATTCAGGTCTATAGCCCCTCAGGCATAATGTTTCTTTTCTATTCTTTCTTTTTTTTTTTTTTGAAACAGGGTCTCACTCTGTCACCCAGGCTGGAGTGCAGCAGAAGGAACAAAGCTCACTGCAGCCTCAAACTCTTGGGCTCTCGTGATCCTCCCACCTCAGCCTCCCCAGTAGCTGGGACTGTAGGTGTGGCCCACCATGCCTGGCTAATTTTTTTTTTTTATTTTTGTAGAAATGGACTCTCACCATGTTGCTCAGGCTGATCTTAAATTCCTGGGCTCAAGCTTCGTCCCATCTTAGCCTCCCAAAACACTGGGATTACAGGTGTGAGCCACTGCACTTGGCCCAAATGTAATGTTACTTACGCTCCTGCATAATCTCTAATCCAGTCCAAGTTATGCCATAATAGTTTGGCAGCATCGTCGAACCATCCCAAAGCATATTAACCATCTTTTTACTCATGATATTGCCAGAACAACTTGGAAATTGAAAATATTTATGTTATTTGAAAATGAGGGAAGTGGCCGGGCCTGTAATCCCAGCACTTTGGGAGGCCGAAGTGGGCGGATCACAAGGTCAGGAGCTTGAGACCATCCTGGCTAACACGGTGAAACCCCGTCTCTACTAAAAATATAAAAAATTAGCCAGGCGTGGTGGCGGGTGCCTGTAGTCCCAGCTACTTGGGAGGCTGAGGCAGGAGAATTACTCGAACCCGGGAGGCAGAGGTTGTGTGAGCCGGGATCATGCCACTGCACTCCAGCCTGGGCGACAGAATGAGACTCCGTCTCAAAAAAAAAAAAAAAAAAAAAAAAAACCAAGGAAAAAAAAACCAATAATGAAGGCAGTAAAAACAGATAGTAAGTTGAAATGCTGCCTAATGGACATTAGTAAAACCCAGTAGTTTTCCCTCTAGAAATCAGAACGCTTTGGTGAGAAAGCCATTCATGCATTTGTTTTGTTCAGCAGAGTGCTGTCTCAGGGTTGGAGTGCTCAGAATGCACCCAATAATTTACAGCCATTTCAATCTTGATTTGTCTTCCTCTAGAATATATATAACTAAAAATACATAATATAGACATCTCCTTCCTCCATGCCCCATCTTGCTAAGCAGCTGGACTGAAACTAGTAGTCCATTTTATAGAAATCATTAAGCCAGTCACTGGCTATTTAGAATTATGTTGGCACTAGTTTCCTGCCATTTTTAATTCATTTAGCAGGGAGTCTTCAGTTCATATTCTGACCTGAGTACTACAAGGGTTCTTTTATGTCTATACCTTTCAAAACTGATGTATGTATACAGCAATCCAAAACTTTTGAAACCTAAGAAAGGGTACTTAGGTTTTATTGTAGTGCTGTACTTGCCTTTCAAAATTTTTAATTGAATCCCTAATGGAGGACTTATATTTAAATACAAAGGCAGATGAGGCACCTGTATTATATTTTGATATTAATTTAGTTTCCTTAGGTTTGGTGACTTTTTTTTTTTTAGAATTTCAGAGGTGGCTTTTGAATTCCTGCATTAGGTATGTCATTGATTTGTTAAAATTAAACATAAACGCATTGAGAATTTATGTTTTGATTTGCTTCGATTAATTACAAAAATTCCCCTTTTGCTAGATTTCAATGCTGAGACACTGTGTTTTTCATAATTTGGATGTTGCTTAGGACATTGTTTTTCGAACTATGGATTTTAATCCATTAATGGGTTATGAAATCAGTTTAATGTGCTATGACCAGCCCCTTTTTTAAATGAAATAAAATAGAGCAGACAGAATAGAAACTGAGAGAGTGCATTGCATGTAGTAAGGGAAATATGTTTCTTAAAATTTTGTTTTAGATGTGTGTGTGTCTGTGTGTGTGTTTTCTAGATCAAAATGTATTTTTTACTGTAACAGTCAAAAAAAATTTAAAGCCATTGGCTTATATATTATTCCTCCAACCACTTTTTCTTTTTCTTTTTTTGAGACAGAGTCTCACTCTGTCATGCAGGCTGGAGTGCAATGGCATGATCTCAGCTCGCCACAACCTCCGCCTCCCAGGTTCAAGCGATTCTCGTGCCTTAGCCTTCCCAGTAGCTGGGATTACAGGTACACGCCACCATGCCTGGCTAATTTTTGTTTCACCATGTTGGCTGGGCTTGTTGCAAACTCCCAAACTCAGGTGATCTGCCCACCTTGGCCTCCCAAAGTGCTAGGATCACAGGCGTGAACAACCGCGCCGTGCCCCAATCACATATTGTTAAGTGTTATCATGGATGTGTTCACGTTTCATCTCATCTCCCGCAACTATAAAGAATTAATAAGATGTGTTCTTTTAATAAATAAATAAATTGGGAGCAGATAGCCACATAGTGAATTTTTTTACTAACTATCAGAAACTGGTAGTATTTAATACCTAGCCATATTCATAATATTCCTTCTGAATTTGCTAATTGGCAGCTAACGTAAACATTAAATCACCTGTTTATGGAATTTATAACATAATATTGACCTGAAATCTACTGGAAAGTAGACATTCTAAATAAGGTCTGATATGTCTGTATCTGGTTGGTCTTGAGTGAACTGTGTGTTTGTGAAGAAACTTGAGGATTTGCTCTTTAACCAAATCATATCTTCAGGAGAAAAGTTTAATATTAATACAACTAGGGATAATATAAAAACTATGTTTTTGTAAACTAATTTGTTTTTGTCCAAGTTTTTTCTTGTGGTAAAACACACATCACATAAAATTTACCATCTTAATCATTTTAACTGTTTGGTTCAGTGACCTTAAGTACCTTCATGTTATTGTGCAACCATCACTGCCATCCATCTCCAAGATACTTTTCATCTTACAAAACTGAACTTCTGTGCTCATTAAGCAATAATTCCTATCCCCTCACTTCCCCCAACCCCTGGCAACCGCCATTCTACTTTCTGTCTCTATGAATTTGACTATTCTGGTACCTCATGTAAATGGAATCATACAATATTTGTATTTTTAGAACTGGCATATTTCACTTAGCATAATGTTCTCAAGGTAAATCCATGTTGTGGAACATCAGAATTTCCTTCCTTTTAAAGGTTGAATACTATTACACTATATGTTTGTGCCCATTTTGCTTATTTATTCATCTTTTGATGGACATGGATTGCTTGCCCCCTTTAGCTATTGTGAATAATGCTGCTATGAACATAGGTATGCAAGTATCTCTTCAAGACTATGCTTTAATTCTGTTTAATATATATCCAGAAGTGGAATTGCTGGATCATATGGTAATTTTATTTGTAATCTTTCTAGAAGGTTCCGTACTGTTTTCCAGCAGTGGCTGCACCATCTTACATTACCACCAGCAGTGCACAGTGTTCCAGTTCCTCTATATCCTTACCACTACTTATGATTTTGGTTTTTTGTTTGTAGCCATCCTAATAGCTATGAGGTAGTTTCTCCTTGTAGCTTTGATTTGCATTTCCTAATGATTAGTGATACTGAGCACCTTTTCATGTGATAGCCATTTGTATATCTTCTATGGAAAAAAAATCTATTCAATAAAGTCCTTTACCCATTTTGAATCATTTTTTTGTTAAATTTTAAGAATTCTGTGCATTCTGGATATTAATCTCTTATTAAATACATGATTTGAAAATATTTTCTCATATTCTATGGGTTGCCTTTTTAACTCTGTTAATAGTACTTTTGATGCACAAAACTTTAATTTGCATGAAGTCCAATATTCCTATTTTTTTGTTTTATTGCCTATGCCCTTTGGTATCATAGCCAAGAAATCTTTGAAAAATCCAGTTGCATAAAGCTTTTGCCATATGTTTGTTTTCTTTTTACTTTTCTTTTCCTTTTTTTTTTTTTTTTTTTTGACAGTGTCTTATTCTGTCGCCCAGGCTGGAGTGCAGTAACATGATCTCAGCTCACCGCAACCTCCCCTTCCTAGGTTCAAGCAATTCTCCTGCCTTAGCTTCCTGAGTAGTTGAAACTAAAGCCATGTGCCACCAGGCCTGACTAATTTTTGTATTTTTAGTAGAGATGGAGTTTCCCACTTTGGCCAGGCTGGTCTCGAACCTCTAAGCTCAAGTGGTCCACCTGTCTCAGCCTCCCAAAGTGCTGAGATTACAGGTGTGAGCCACCATGCCCAGCCACCATATGTTTCCTTATAAGAATTTTGTAGCTAATTTGTTTTTAATGATTTTGCAAGCCTAAATTAATTTTTAGCAGGAATTAATAAAGTTTAAAGTAACAAAGTGTAACTCTTGAAAACTAATTATGTACTTTAAAAGGAAAAAGGATTGATTGAAAGGAAGGTTTTTACACTTTTATTTCATGCACTGTCTATGTGTGATCTTTCACTCTTATAATGAGCATTACTGCCTTTCAGATAAAAAGAAGATGTGTTTCTCAATTATGTCACTTTCTACAGTATTCTAAGCACTTAAGTTCTCAGTAGAAAACTGAAACCCCATTTTCCAATAGAAATGTATTAGTAAGCTCAGGCTGCCATAACAAACACCATAGACTGGATGGCTCAAACAACAAAAATTTGTTTCTCACAATTCCATTAGTTAGAAAGTACAAGAACAGGCCCAGCAAGGTTCAGTTGCTGGTGAAGGCTGTATTTTTGGCTTACAGGTGGCATCCTTCTTGCTGTGACCTCACATGACAAAGAAAGAGATGTGATAGTATTAGTGGCCCTATAAGATAGATGTATCTCTCCCTCTCTTCATCTTATAGGGCCACTAATCCTATCCCATTAGGGCCCCAACCTTACAATCTCAATTAATCTTAATTGCCTGCTAAATATCCTATCCCTAAACACAGTCACATTGGCGGTTAAGGCTTCAACATATGAATTTGGAGGATGGCGAGGCACAATTAGTCCATAGGAAAAATATTTTATTTCTTCTGAAAGGGAAACTTGGGTGGTTAAGAAGAGGAGGAATCATATAAAAGACTTGGGGTTACCATATAGTTTTACTGTTAAAATTGATTTTCCAGTGGAGCATTGATCTACTGTACAAAGGAAGGAAAAATAAAGCACAATCAGAAGGCCTCTATTGCCCTGGATTTACTGAACGTGTGGTGATGATGCATTTGGCAAAACATAAACCAAAAGGGAGACAGTGGGATATATGTTGAGAGAACCCTTCCTGAAGTAAACAATCTTTTCTTTTGACTGTGGATAAAAGAGCTCTCCACCCATTCTGAATTATCAGCAACCCCAGTGAAGTAAGATTCTGGCATCTGTTACTATCACTAAATAGTACTTAACAGGTCCATATCAGTTAAACCTGGTGAAATTTAGTTTTATCAAATAATAATTCTGCTGTAGGAACTTAGAGGGTGCATATTTTGTCTCTCAAGTACAAGTAGTGCCCCCTTATCCACGGAGGATTCATTCTAAGACCCCAGTGGATACCTGAAATGGTGGGTTGTACCAAACTCTGTATATACTATGTTTTTTCTATACATACCTATGATAATGTTTAATTTATTAATTAGGCACAGTAAGACATTGATAACAATAACTAATAGTAATATAGAACAATTATAATGATATGCTGTAATAAAAGCTAGGTGAATGTGGTCTTCCTGTTTCTCAAAATATCTTACTGTACTAAGTATGGTAATGATGTGAGATGATAACTGAGAAGGCTACTCTAGTGTATACAGTGTGGATATGCTGGACAAAGGGACAACTCACATGCTGGGTAAGTGGTATGGCACAAGATCTCATTACACTACTCAGTATGGCATTCATTTTAAACTTACAATTTTTTTCTTTTCTTGAGACAGGGTCTCATTCTGTCACCCAGGCTGGAGTGCAGTGGCACAATTAGGGCTCTCCACAGTCTCAGCTTCCCAGCTCAGGTGATCCTCCCACCTCAGCCTCCTGACTAGCTGGGACTACAGGCACACCTCCATGCCCAACTAGCTTTTTGTATTTTTTGTAGAGATGTGGTTTTGCCAAGACCAGTTGTCCAGACTGATCTTGCACTCCTGGTCTCAAGTGATCCTCCCACCTCAGCCTCCCAAAGTGCTGAGATTACAGGCATAAGTCACTGCACCCGGCCTAAACTTGTAGATTATTTATTTCTGGAATTTCCCATTTAGTGTTTTCAGACTGTAGTTCACTGGAGGTAACTGAAACTGAGGAAAGCAAAACTGTTAGTAAGGGGAGAGTAGAGTACTGTTTTTAATTTGTCAGTAATATTTGCAGTAATGTAAGGCAATGGATGAAAAGGAATTAAAACAAATGGCCTGCCCCCCAGAGAAAGAAATGAAGATGAAATAAAAGAAGGCAGGTAATACCATCTAAACTCCTTTTAAATATGATAAATATATGGATCTCTAGGTCAGGTTTTCACAAATTATGGTTCATCTGCCTGCTCTCTATTATTGTACAGCCTTAAGGTAAGAATGTTTTTTACAGATTTAAGAAGTTTTTAAAAATCAACATAACATTTTATTATATATAAAATTATATAAACTTGAAGTATCAGTGTTCATAAACATTGCCACACTCGGATGTGGATGTTCCACAATTGGAACATCGCCACACTTAATGTGTTTATGTATTGCCTATGCTTGTTTTCATACTATGAGAGTAAAGTAGTAGTGACAGAAACCATATGGGACAACTTCATTGCTTTAAAGTACTGCTAAGTGGACTACAAATCATAGTGATTCAGCTTTAATAACTGACAATATTTTGAGTAGCATGCATATTGTCATGCCATGGCATTTTATTTTATTTTTAATTAAAAAAATTATTTCTGCTCCTCTCATATATCTTATTGTTCAGGAAACAGTTTATATACATATCTCAAGTAATCTACCATCACATACTCTATTTAAAGACAAAGCAGGCCGGGCACAGTGGCTCACACCTATAATCCCAGCACTTTGGGAGGCCAAGGCAGGCAGATCACCTGAGGTCGCGAGTTCAAGACCAGCCTGGCCAACCTGGTGAAACCCCGTCTCTACAAAAATACAAAAATTACACAGGCATGATGACGGGCACCTGTAATCCCAGCTACTTGGGAGGCTGAGGTGGGAGAATCACTTGAACCTGGCAGGTGGAGGTTGCAGTGAGCTGAGATCAAGCCATTGCATTCCAGCCTGGGCAACAAGAGCGAAACTCTGTCTCAAAAAATAATAACAAAATCAAATTAAAAAATAAAGGCAAAGCACCTTAGGTAAAGCTGATCAGCTGTCCAGAGTTCTCAGCCTATGGAATCTTCCTTCCTGATTTTATGTTAATTTCTGAAAATCAGAAATGTCATCTCCAAAAAATGTTAAGGGGGTTGTAAAAAATAATCACTTTATTCAATATTATAATTGTAGATATGGAGTATATTTTCTTTTAGAAAATGGAAAACTAAGAAGAAAATGTTTCTCAACATTGTTGGTATATCAATAGGTCAGCAGGAAAAAAAATACTGTGATAAACTTGTCTCTTTGATACCAAGAGGAAATTCTAGTCTAAGCTTTAATATACTTCCTGTTTTTTCACAAGGTATTTCTTTTACTGCTGCTCTTCATTCTTTTCCACATTTCATATTAGAGGATTGGTACAGCCTTTAAAACTTCATTGACAGGAGCAAATCCAGTATCCACTGATTTCTTCTCAAAAGCAGTCTAACCCATCAGATAGCCCAGCAATTTCCTTCTCATGAATACTCTAGCCATGAAAATACTCAATAGGACACAGACGAATTTAATGAATAGAAGAAGAAATCTGTTGAGTTTTGGGATATTTGGTGCATTCAATTGTTCCAGGATTATGAAACCTAAACCTCCCATTGTAAGCAGGAAGCTGGATGCAAGTCCTTCCATAATATATTGTCCATTTACTCTGTAGGCCAAGAAAGCTACTGGCTTCTAATGCCTGTGTTCATCAGTCATAGAGCTAACACTTGCAGGTTCAACAATAACATCATAAATTAATCCTCCAGTGGTAAGGAAGTAAGACACCACCACCAGAGCATACACAGTCATGGCCAATACCATGTGCAGTCAGGGCGGCTTCTTCAGCTTCAGGTTAGGACATTCAGGGACATTCAAGCACTAAGAACAGGACACAACACAAAGTCTCCATGTTGGTGACAGCAAGGGCCATTCTTGGCCTCAAGACCCACACACTACCTGGAAACAATTTTTAAATTTATTTTTTATTATCAGTGCATGCCAATCATGCCAAACAAGAAAAAAATATAAAATTAGCATTAGTGCTTTTAAGGCAGAGTGGAGCGTAGATTATTTTGTTATAAAATTAGGTGGCAAAGGATTGTGGGGTTTGTTTGTTTGAGACAGAGTCTTGCTGTGTCACCAAGGCTGGAGTGTGGTGTCTCAATCTTGGCTCACTGCAACCTCTGCTTCCTGAGTTCAAGCGATTCTCCTGCCTCAGCCTCCTGAGTAGCTGGGATTACAGGTGCACATCACCACACCCAGCTAATTTTTGTGTTTTTAGTATAGATGGGGTTTCACCATGTTAGCCAGGCTGGCCTTGAATTACTGGCCTTAAGTGATCTGCCTGCCTCAGCTTCCCAAAGTGCTGGGATTACAGGCATGCACATTGCAACTGGCAGATTGTTTTTATTATACAATAACATTATAGTTGTGCTGAAAGAAAATCATATATGTTTACATTAGCCAACTCATCACAATATTTGCAACTCACAGGAAAATAGCAGTCAGAAAAATTAGGAAATTTAAAATGGAATATCTCATATTTCATCACAGCAGAATTTCTTCACAAAAATTAAAAAATGAAAATTAGTGCAACCAAAATAAATTTCTTATGGCTCATTTGTTAACCAAGAAGGAAAACCATTTACAGATAGTGAAATTATAATAATTGAATTATACTTGACTGCAGTAGTTTACAACTTTTAGCCTTTCAGCAAAGATAGTTGCTCAAGGGTTGGGGACATTGAGAGCAGCACAATAATCAATTAAATAACAAGCAAGTGACTATCAGTTTTTATTGGTTCTTAATGAGTCAACAGGTTACTGCTAAGTTGTTTTTTATTTGAGAAACAAATGCTGAGTTTAGAGGGACTAACAAATTAGTCTCTATAAATAGCCTTTGTGAAAAAAAACTGTGGGCAAAAATAGTTTCAAAGAAACTGAGAAAACGCTAATTGAGTACAACCTGAGGTGGAATCTACTAAGATGTGTTACAAATATATGTAGATCAGAAAAATAATTAGACAACTTTACAGAACTTATGAAAACGTAAAGTGTTTAAAGCCTATGGTTCATTTTATTAGTCATTAGCAGGTGCTTTGCAGAAAATATTTGAACCATTATGTGTATTTTTTAAAAATAGCTTTATTGAAATAACATTCACAAACCAAGCAATTGACCCATTTAAAGTGTATGATTCAGCCAGACACAATGGATCATGCCTGTAATCCAAGCATTTGGAAGGCCAAGGAAGGAAGGTCACTTGAAGCCAGGAGTTTGAAATCAGCCTAGACAATATAGTGAGACCCCATCTCTACAAAAAATTAAAAAATCAGCTGGGCATAGTGGCACACACCTGTAGTCCCAGCTATTAGGGAAACCAAGATGGGAGGATCGCTTGAGCCCAGGAGGTCAAGGCTGAAGTGAGACAAGATTGCACCACTACAGTGCAGCCTGAGTGACAGATCAAGACCCTATCTCAAAAGCAAAAACAAAGGTGTACAATTCAGCCAAGTATGGTGGCTCATACCTGTAATCCTAATGCTTTGGAAGGACAAAGCAGAACATCACTTGAGGCCAGGAGTTCAAGACCAGCCTGGGCAACATATTGAGACCCTGTCTCTACAAAACAAACAAACAAACAAACAAAAAAACTAAAAATTAGCCAGGTGTCATGGTGCATGGCTGTAGTCCCAGCTACTCTGGAGGCTGAGGCAAGAAGATCCCTTGAGCCCAGGAGTTCAAGACTGCAGTGACTTAGGATCATGCCGCTGCACTTCAGCCTGGGTGAGAGAGCAAGACCCTGTCTGAAATAAAATAAAATATACAATTAAATGTGGAGGTTATTTTTGTATACCCACAGTATTTTGCAACCATTACCACAATTCCATTTTTAAAACATTTTTCCCTCTAAAAGAAACCTTCTACCAATTTCCTCTCCCCAACCTACTCCTCACCCCTAAGAAATCATTTATCTACTTTCTGCCTCAATAAATTTGACTACCCTTCTTCTTCAAGATTGTTTTGGCCATTCTAAATCTCTTACATTTCCATACAAATTTTAAGATCACCTCGGCAATTTCTGAAAATATCATATATTATTGAACCATTGTCAACAGTGAACATTCGTTCTTGTGGACTTGGCTATCATCAGTTCCATGAATTTTTTCATGCAACTTCAAATAGAAGTTGAATATTCTGACTTGCCGTATTATTACCCAGCATTTTGACAGCTTAGCAGTGGCAAAGTTTTACTGCAAATATTTGCACTGGGGCCAAGACTGAATTTTTTGTGAATGAAACTGTTATTCCATACATCTATGGAGCACTGAATGGCTTTTGAAATAAGCTTTTGCTGTAAACTTAATAATGTTTCTTAACTGAATTGATTCAGAAATTATAAGACAAAATTATATACAAGACAAGCACTTATAGCAAAACTTAAACTGAAGTAAAGTCATTTTAACAACAACTAATTTATGATGCATAAGTCAAACTGCTTTATATACTTCCCCTGTTGTCAAAAGTTAAAATGTGATACCTTCATCCCCACTCATATTTGCAATAGATATATTTTCAAGTTCAAATTACAGTTCCAGCACTGACTTTCAGATCTCAATGCAAATGCAAGATAAATTTCTTTTTTTTTTTTTTTTTTTTGAGACACAGTCTTGCGCTGTGACCCAGGCTGGAGTGCAGTGGCCGGATCTCAGCTCACTGCAAGCTCTACCTCCCGGGTTTGCACCATTCTCCTGCCTCAGCCTCCCGAGTAGCTGGGACTACAGGTGCCTGCCACCTCGCCTGGCTATTTTTTTGTATTTTTTAGTAGAGACGGGGTTTCACTGTGTTAGCCAGGATGGTCTCGATCTCCTGACCTCGTGATCCACCCGTCTCAGCCTCCCAAAGTGCTGGGATTACAGGCTTGAGCCACCGCGCCTGGCCGCAAGATAAATTTCTATATTTCAAAATCCATTTTATTGTGCAATTTGAGGTGCTTCCACCTAACCTTTAATTGGGAATAATTAGTTTTCAAGTATGACATGCTAAAAGGCAAATATCAAGAGAAGAATCTAATAAAAATTCTAGGAAAGTCTTCTAAGAAATTAATATGCTCCACTAAAATTGTAAGCTCATTTTGGGATGTATGGAGTTTTTTGGTGATGGTTACGCAATATGATAAACATACTAAAAATCATTGTACACTTTAAATGGATGTACACACTTTCAAATGATTAAACAGTGAATTTATATGTTGTGTAAATTTTATCTCAATTAAGAAAATTATAAATTCATGGATTAATATCAATATATGCCAGTACCTATCAATGTGAAAGACATTTTCAAAGAGGAGATATGTAAAATCTCATTACAGGTCAGATGGGCATTTGCAACTGATTTTGATGATAGGGAACACTAACTCTGAACCCCAATTAAACAAGATGGTTTTTGTTAATTCCATTCTTTTCACTAGAAAACTTGGCTTACAAAAAGTTGTAGTCAGTTATTAGATTTTGAATTTTGTGAAAATTTGTCTTCTCTCTTGCTATGTAAATACCTGTATAATATCCTACATTTGGCCTATTGGCTTGCAGTGCCTAAAATATTTACTGTCTATCCCTTTGCAGAAAAAATTTGTCAACCCTGTTCTCACAAATAGACTTATGTATTTACTAGGAGGACAGTTTGTATCTATGGAATGCTGTTAACAGTATATCCTTGGTTATGGATTGCTTATTGCAAACATACCTAGAATCTGGATTTATAACCCCAGGGAATATCACGCAAGCTACACAGCTCTGAAATATAAAATGGAGATATATCACAACTTAAACATTCTCCACTGTGTGAGGTAACCCTTTAAATTAATTTAGAGGCCTCACCTATTGTTCTGGACCACAGAGTGCATGATGTGAGAAGGAAGGAGCCCTAGGAAGCCAGCAGGGCTTCCCTGGATCTCTTCCTACTTTGCCTATGCCTCTTGATTGCTTTTTATCTTGCTTTTGTGGGTTCTTTTGTTTTTTTCTTTTTTGGAGACAGACTCCCTCTGTCTCCTGAGCTGGCGTGCAGTGGCATGATCTCAGCTCACTAAAATCTCCGACTCCCAGGTTCAAGCAATTCTCATGCCTCAGCCTCCAGAGTAGCTGGAACTAAAAGCGTGAGCCACCAAGTCCTGCTAATTTTTTGTATTTTAGTAGAGATGGGGTTTCACCATGTTGCCTAGGTTGGTCTTGAATTTCTGAGCTCAGGCAATCTGCCCGCCTGGGACTCCCAAAGTGCTAGGGTTACAGGTGTGAGCCACTGCACGTGGCTTGATTGCTTCTATCTTTGAAATTATTAGTAAAGATTGATACTAGGCAAGCTGTCTGGTATTTGTGAGTCAGATTTGACAGTACAGTCCTGTGTTATCTCAAGCACTATTCAAGTGTTTGAAAGGCTAAAGTAAGTTTTTTCTTGTTTTTTGTTTGTTTGTTTTTGTTTTTTGTTTTGTTTCGTTTTTGAGACGTAGTCTCGCTCTGTCGCCCAGGCTGGAGTGCAGTGGCGCGATCTCGGCTCACTGCAAGCTCTGCCTCCCGGGTTCACGCCATTCTCCTGCCTCAGCCTCCCAGGTAGCTGGGACTACAGGCGCCAGCCACCGTGCCCGGCTAATTTTTTGTATTTTTAGTAGAGATGGGGTTTCACCATGTTAGCCAGGAAGGTCTCGATCTCCTCACTTCGTGATCCGCCCGCCTCAGCCTCCCAAAGTGCTGGGATTACAGGCGTGAGCCACCGCGCCCAGCCAGGCTAATGTAACTTTCCAAAGAAGAGTTGCAACAAGCATTTTTGGCAAGACCATCCAAATATTTTATGCTTAGAGTAGATCATAATGACTTTCACTTAAAATAGGCAAAGAATTATGTTTTCTAAAATAGTGACTTAGTGTAATTTGGTAAGGAGCATATGTTACTTTCTGTTCAACAGTAAACATATTTCTTGAAGATATCTAAGCTCAGTCCTTTCTATAAAGTTTTATTATTTATAATTAAATACTTTTTCATGAAAACAAACCAATATACGCAAGTAGTAAGGATGCTAAGACCTAACATGCTGCATCATTTGTAAATAGCAAAAGTTAAATTTCATTATTTAACATCATTCACCACACCCAGCAACTTTTTTGTATTTTTTGTAGTGATAGGGTTTTGTCATGTTTCCCAGGCTGGTCTTGAACTCCTGGGATCAAGCAATCCTCCCACCTCGGGCCTACCAAAGTGCTGGGATTACAGGTGTGAGCTGCCACACCCAGCCTACTTTGTCAGATTTTGATAAATGATTATTGCTTAAAATCTTTATGAAAGTACTATTGCCCTTGAGATTTTTTCCCCCATTTTTTATGGCACAATTCTTCAGTTTGCACCAAGGAAAATCTTGCGTTTCAAGACTTAAGAACTTTTAGGGAAAAAAAACCTTTTAAGAAATTCTTACTGATTTCCCTGGAATATTTTAGTCTTTGGTTCTTGTGATATCTATTATTAACGTCTTTTTCCTAAAGATATATAAGGTCAGTCCTCTGAGATACTGGTATTATAACTTTGTAATGTTTCTAGTTTTTTAGACTCCTCATAATATAACTTTGACAAGAAAAAAACTTATAAATATGAAACAGTGTTACAATGTTTGATTTTGTAAATGACACCTCACTGCATATCACATCATGAAAATACGAAAATCTTTGTGATGATGATGAAATTGGAAGACTTTTGCTTCAAATGAAAATGTGTATGAAATTCATCAGTGGAAGAAAGAATAGGAAACATTAATAAAAGTGGTTTATCTGAGTGGCTAGTACCATTATGAAACATACAGTTGTGAATATGTTATGTGTCATGTTTTTGTTTTTGTTTTTAAGGGAAAGCATTAACTTTTGAGCTACGTCCAGAATAGCATCATCTTCATGGGTATTCCCTACTCCTAGGATTTCAGAAAACCTTTGATAACTAATTGAGAAAATGCAGAAGATCTTGCAGACAGATGAAATTACCGATACACAAGCTGTTAGAAAAGGAAAGAGGAAAAGGACAGAGACAATGGACTCAGAAAATGCAAATAGTGACATGGATAAAGGACAGGTTGGTTTTTGTTACCTTGATTCAACTTTATTATCTAGCTCAATCATAATTTCATGATTTCTTTCATAATTTATTAGTGCTTCGCCCTCTTATTTCATTCTTTTCATTTCTTTGTTCAATGGAGAAAATATAATCTTATGTTCTTCTTCTTTTTAAAAATGTTTTGTAGAGAGAGGGTCTTCCTGTGTTGCCCAGGCTGGTTTCAAATTCCTAGGCTTAAGTGATCCTCCCACCTCGGCCTCTCTAAGTGCTGGGATTACAGGTGTAAGCCCCTGCATCATCTTATGTTCTCTTTTTAATGTTGAACAGTTGAGTTAGAAATATACTCAACAATTTACCTGCTTCTGTTTTTCAAACTTTCCTTAATAGTCTGAGAAAGTAAAAGATCAGCAAAAAGTCAAAAAATATTTTTTCCTCCCCCCAAATACTGAAGAAGTTGGAATGCCTCATCTTTAAGACATACTGTTTGCTTTTCTTTCTAGACCCCAGTTTGTGGCCCGTCTTTATCACTGGTTTGGTCAGGGCGCCTCTCCTATCTTTATTTATTGATTTGTGCCTTTTAAATATGAATTCCCCACTCCCATTCCCCACCTATACTTTGGACAACCAATCAATATATTTATTTCTGTATCTTTTTATTTGTGTGTTTTTGTAATACATATATTTGTGTATGTCTCTGTAATGTAGTGTTTTATTTCATATATTCTTATTTAAATAAATATTACATTCTTATGGTTTAAAATATTTTTTAGAGGTTAACAGTGAAAAGTCTCCCTCACATCCCTGTCTCCCACTTATCCTGTTCCTGCTGCCAGCCTCCCAACAAAAGTAATTATATTTATTGCTTTCTTGTTTGCCTTTCCAGTGTTTCTTCATTCAAATAAATCAAATGTGAATATACATTCTTATCCCTGTCTTTGGCACAAAACTAACCATATATATTGTTTTACACTTTTCTTTTTTACTTAATATATTTTGAAGGTATTTCAATTATTATACAGAGAGCTTTGTAGTTTTTACAGCTCCATGTTATTGCACTGTGTGTATTCACCATCTTTTATTTAACTGATTCCCTATGATAAATATCAGTTGTTTCCAATCCTTTTCTCATTATTTAACACAAACCACACAACCCTGTGCCACCTTATGTGTACATCATTTGGTAGTACAGTAGTATTAAAATATAGACCTTAATCTGTTTCTGATTTTCAATCAGCACTGTTTTTTAAAAAATAAATTTTATCGTGCGTATTTCAGGTATACAACATCACATTATAGGAAACATATAGATAGTAAGAAGGTTACTATAGTGAAGCAAATTAACATATCCATCACTCACAGTTACCCATTTTTAAAATTTTTGTGACAAGAGCAGATAAAATCTACACACGTAGCATGAATCCCAAACACAATACAATTTTATTACCTATGGTCCTTGTGTGGTACATTAGATCTCTAAACTTGTTTGTTCTATGTATCTGCTACTTCGTATCCTCTGACTTACATCTCCTCATTTTCTCTCCTCTAAGCCCCATCTGCCCTGGTAATGACTGTTTTGTTCTCTATCTCTGTATATTTGAAAGCTTTTTTAAGATTCCATATATAAGTGAGATCATGCAATAATTTTATTTCTGTGTCTGGTTTACTTCACCTAACATAACATCCTCCAGGCTCATCTACATTGTGGCAAATAGCAAGATATTGTTCTTTTTTAGGGCTCAATGATATTCCGTTTATAAATATATTAATTCTACAGTTTCTTTATCCATTCATTCATTGATGGACACTTTGCTTGTTTCCACACAATTAGCACTGTTTTTAATACCTATCTATATTGCTATGCATACATCTGATCCATTGCTTCTAGCTGCTGCATAGCACCGTATTTTATTTATTCTTTCCTCAGTGATGAATACCTAGATTGCCTCCAGCATCTTGCTACCACAAACAATGACAAAGTAAATATCCTTACACATGTCCTTTTAAGAAACTTTGTGAGGCCGGATGCAGTGGCTCATGCCTATAATCCCAGCACTTTGGAAGACTGAGGCAGGAGGATCACTTGAGCCCAGGAGTTTGTGACCAGCCTGGGCAACACAGGGAGAGACCCTGGCTCTACCAAAAAATGTTTTAAATTAATCGGGTGCAATTGCTCACACCTACAGTCCCAGCTACTTAGGAGGCTGAGGTGGGAGGATCGCTTGAGTCTAGGAGTTTGAGGCTGCAGTGAGCTGTGTTCCCATCACTGCACTTCGGGCTGGGTGACAGAGCCAGACCTTGTCTCAAAAAAAAGAAAAGCAAAAAGAAAAAAAAAAACTGTGTGACAATTTATCTGGGATAAATACATAGGAGGGTGATTTATACCTTATAAGTTATATGTTTATTTCTAGTTCATTTGACTGGATATTATAAAATTACTTTTCAAGAATGTTCACATCAGTGTACGTGCCCAGCATCAGTGTTTAAGAGGTTCCTATATTTGTATTTCCCTACAACCATTAGTGTTAATATTCAATTTTCTAGTTTTTGCCAAATTGATGGCTGAAAATGATATCTCATTGTTTTAATCTGCTGATGCAGGTTTGGGGGAACTCAAGGATTGCTTGAGAGGTAAAAACAGTCACATGCTCTTGCAGGCCGGTATTGTGGCTTCTTTTGCAAAAACTTAATAGCTTTCTAAACCACTTATTTCTTTTTTGTTCCATTGAAATTCACTATAGCCAGAGATTTTATTTGATCATAGACTGTAAGCCTGAAAACTGTTCTCTTCAATTATGGCATCTGTATTCAGCCTCTTTTCTCTCCAATTCATGACAGTTATCTAAACACCATACAAAACAAAAAGCTTGAAGGTAACACCCTGCATGTGAAGCTTACCACTGGGCTGGATCCCATTATCTGGCAAGAACACAAAGAAAAGCTCTTGAGAAAGCCTTAAGGATACAGTCTTACCTCCTGCTATTTAGCTATAAAAGTAATTGGCTTTTTCAAAACTTGAAGATTGAATATCACTGGACTCTCACTTAATTTAAATTGCATGCTGCACTCAGAGAGCCTTCCATGTCTGCTTGCACACTGACCAGCACTGACAAGGAGTAGCTGATACATACCAGCATTCTTTTTCCAGGCTCAATAAGCTGGTGGTCTGCCTTCAAAGGTATTCCAGGTGACTGTTGTCCAAATACGCCCCAAGATCTAACAAGAATCAATGGCTATCCAGCATGCCATGCCTGCGAGCTTTTTGTCTACCACCTGACCTCTCAGTAATTCAAATATATTTCAGGTTTTAGGTATTCCTACTTCTGGGTATTAAATTTTGGACTAGTTATGGTATATGTTGCAAAGGCTGTAAAATAGACCCAAATAACATAATAGTGTCTTATACAGGATGAAGTTTATTTCCCTCTTACCTAATAGTAAGAGCAGTTTAGGGGTGCTACGGCAGCTTCACATGATGAGGGTCCCTCTTACTTTGTTGATCTACCTTCATCAACACACAGTCTCTATCTCTGGGTCTACCCTCCCCTCACCCTCCCATCATGCCTTCCCCTCTGCCAACAGAAGAAGGAGAATACAGGCAGAAGAAGGCATGCTTGTTCTTTTAAGGTTATGAACAAGTCAGTGGTCCAAAACACTCCTGCTCATATCCTATTGGAGCGAACTTAGTCATAGTCACACTGAGCTGTGTGGGAGTCAGGGAAATGAAGCCTTTAGCTGACAACTATGAGCCCAGCTAAAACTTTTATGGTACTATAGAAGAATGGTAGAACAGACACCTGGAGATAGCTAGCAGTCTCTGCACTGTCCATTTTTCTATTAGGTTTTTGTTTTCTGTTCGTTTTCTTGGTTTATTCTGATAGATTTCCTGTTCTGTCAATTCTTATTGATTTGTATAAATACCTTATCTATTGTAGAAATTAGTCTCTTACTGTTTGAGATATTACAAATATATTCTCCCAATCTAATATGTGTCTGTTAACTTTATTTCCTTCCACTGATGCTTACAAATGGATTACTTTTGCCTGATGTCCTTTCCCTCTTGTAGCAACTTGCTAAAACTTGCTAACAAGAACATAGATTCTAATTACTACTAATAGAATTATGGTCTCAATAGGTCATCTTCAGTTTTTAAAATTTTCTTATTTCTATTTAATCAATACATAATTTTTTCTTTAGGATTTATACATTTAATATGAGTACATTAGCTATTTGCCTACTTATGATATTAGTAATTTTCATCACTATAAGGTGTATTACACATGTATGTATATACAAACACATATATAACAATGACATATACAAACTTATACATATATTGGTACATTTATAAAATAAAGGTTGGGACCAGGCATAGCGACTGGCACCTATAATCCCAGCTACTTGGGAGGCTGAGGCGGGAGGACTGCTTGAGCCCAGGAGTTTGAGGCTGCAGTAAGCTAAAATTGTGTCACTGCACTCCAGCCCAAGCAAAAGAGTAAGACCTGTTTCCAGAAAATAATAAATAAATAAATAAATAAATAAAATAAAAGTTGAATGTAAATGCTATAAATCATATAAAAATGTAATTGTATTTTCTATAGCCAATCTCATCTGGCTTTCAATTCTCCATTCTTGATTGATAAGACAATAAAAAGCTTAAACTTGTTTATTCATTTTCTAGTGTAAAACAGTCTTTTTGAGCTAATATTATTTAAGTCACTTCAGGATTTAAGCCTCAGTGAATTCTAAATTCTTCCCCTCCTCCACTTTTTACTTCTTTTCTTGGGAAGTGAACCAAGTTTTTCGAAGTCTTACACTCAGCCTCTGGGAAAAGATATCTGATCTTTTACTGAGGTTTTCACTTTCCTGCCTTGTTTCAGGGTGTCCCTTGGTGTTACTGTTGAGCCAATCCTTACAGGTCCATTGGGGATTCTATTGGTAGCTGCCGCTGAATTTTGCCATCCTGACACGCACTGCCGTCTTCTATAATGTTCTGGCAACTTGTGGCCTCTCTGTCTAGATATGAAGCTGTTTGTGTTTCTTTTCTTTTCTTTTCTTTTCTTTTTTTTGAGATGGAGTCTCGCTCCATTGCCCAGGCTGGAGTGCAGTGGCACAGTCTCTGCTCACTGCAACCTCCACCTCCTGGGTTCAAATGATTCTCATACCTCAGCCTCCCAAGTAGCTGGGATTACAGGCATAAGCCACCACTCCTGGCTAATTTTTTTTGTATTTTTAGTAGAGACGAGGTTTCACTATGTTGGCCAGGCTGGTCTTAAACTCCTGACCTCAAGTGATCTGCCCACCTCCACCTCCCAAAGTACTGGGATTACAGGCATAAGCCACCATGCCCGGCCAGCTGATTATATTTCATTAGTTTCTCCAGAACTTACCTATCCCCTAACTAGGACACAAGCACCATTTGGATTCTCCAGCTGTTTTGCATGAGCTCCGGGAAATCTGGATGTTGTCTCTGGCCCATTTGTCTGGACACCAATTTGGCCATTTCCTATCTGTGGCTCAGAGAGACACCATGTTACCCTGATGCTGAACATGCAGACTCTTTGGGGAACTTAAGAATGCACTAAGCAAGGATCCAGCCTGCTGTTCTGGGATTGCCCCCATTTATCTGTATGTCTCTACCATATACTCCCACCCCTGGGATTCATCTCCTTTCCCCCTAAAGCGCAGGGGCAGGAAAAGCAAAGACATTTAAATCAGATTTCATGCTAATCAAGTTCTTATTCCCCAGGCTCCTCCTCCATGCACCAGAATGTCTTTTCTTTTCCTGGGCAGTAGAGGCTTTCTTTATGTTATACCTTTACCTCTTCTACTCTCAGGTTAATTTTTTAAAATTTTATACAACAAACTTCTAGGTTTGTATCCTTATAAATTCCACTCTGTATTCCAATTTTCCAGATGTGGATATATATACATATGTGTGTGTGTGTGTGTGTGTATATATATGTGTGTGTGTGTGTGTATATATATAAAGGCCAGTTTGGTAGTTTGAAAAAATCCTTTTATCTCAACACAGCTTGAATGTTACAACTTAAAAGCATATGTTTTCAAATAATTGTCTTGCTATTGACCTTTAAAACTATTTTTTAAAATAAAAGGTAAATGTGAATGCTTTTTTTCCATTTTTCCATTTTTTGTTTGTTTGTTTGTTTGTTTCTGAGACAGAGTCTTGTTCTGTTGCCCAGACTGGAGTGCAGTGGTGCGATCTCGGCTCACTGCAACCTCCGCCTCCTGGGTTCAAGAGATTCTCTTGCCTCAGCCTCCTGGGTAGCTGGGACTACAGGCGCATGCCATCATGCCCAGCTAAATTCTTGTATTTTTAGTTGAGACAGGGTTTCACCGTGTTAGCCAGGATGGTCTCGATTTCCTGACCTCATGATCCGCCAGCCTCAGTCTCCCAAAGTGGTGGGATTACAGGCATGAGCCACCGCACCCGGCCGTGAATACTTTTTTCCCCACTGAATCCGCTCTCCCCCAATACGCCCCAAAATTGACCTTATAGGATAGTCTCAATCAGAAGGTTGTGAATGGGAAATATGAAGGGAAGTGGATAAAGGAGACGAATTACAAAGAAGGGAACTTATGTTGTATACTAACATGATTAAAATGATTATTGAATGTTTACTATGTGCAATGCAATATGACAGATGTTCTCTATATATTGCCTCATGTCAACTTTTATTTTTTTTCTTTAAAAATACAATGAGCTCCAATAAAGCTGCTGCCCATCCCAAGACCTAAAACATTACTATACCTTATAACTTCCTATAGACTCCTAACCTACCCCATTCCCTGCCTGCCTCATTCTAGAAGTAATCATATTCAATTTTGTTTAATTTACTTGTGTTTTAATAGTTTTATAGGCCGGGCATGGTGGCTCATGCCTGTAATCCCAGCACTTTGGGAGGCCGAGGTGGGCAGATCACTTAAGGTCAGGGGTTTGAAACCAGCCTGGGCAATATGGCAGAACCTTGTCTCTACTAAGTGTACCAAAAAAATTAGCTGGGCATGGTGGCACGTGCCTGAAATCCCAGCTATTCAGGAGGCTGAGACAGGAGAATCACTTGAACCCAGGAGGTGCAGGTTGCAGTGCGCCATGATCGCGCCTCTGCACTCCATCCTGGGAGACAGAGTGAGATTCCATCTCAAAAAGTAAATAAATAAATAATAACAATAATAGTTTTATAAAAATATATATACACAACTATAATGTAGTCTCATTATACATTTCTATATAAATATATTATATATTATAGATTATATATCATATATGACATATATTTACCTAGATAATGTATCATTAGTTTTATCTGTTCTTAAACTTTGCAAAAAGTATACCATATATTATGTTTACTTCTGGAACTCGCATTTCTCACTCAACATTTTACCAAAATTCATTCATTTTGTCTGTAATGTATTCACCATCAATGCTGTATAATATCCAAACTTGTAACTAACGCATTTACCCATTGTCCTATCAATGGGAATTTGGGCTGTTTTCAGGGTTTTCGCCATTATGAACAACAGTATTATGGAAAGTCTTGGACTACAAATATTGAAAATTTCTCTTATGTATAGACCTAGAAATCAATTGCAAGATCAGAGGGTAGGTGAATGTTAAAATTTACAAGATAATGTTAAATGTTTTCCAGAGTAGTTCTGCCAATTTACATTTCCACCAGCAATATGAGGAAATTCCATTGATCTATGTCTACTCCATGCTTTTGTCAAGCTCATTCATATTTTTGCCCCAAATCATATCTCATTGTCATTTTGATCTTCTCTTCCCTGGTTGTTAACGAAGTTGAGCATCCCTTTGTATATTTATAAGCCCTATGGGTTTTCTGTTCTGTAAAATGTTTGTTCATGCCATTTGCCTATTTTTCTATTTAATTGCTGGCTTCTTTTTCCTTACTGATTTGTCACCTAACAGTATTGCAAATATTCACCAGTTGCGATGTGTCTTTTCACTTTCTTTAATGTGCCTTAATGAAGAAAAGTTCTTAATTTTAATTTAGCTGAATTTATTAACCTTTTTTATTATGATCAATTATTTTATGCCTAAGAAATTCTTTCCTGCCCCAAGTTCAAAATACCTGCACTTATATTTTCTCACAACTTAAACTTTTGTTTTTGATGTTTAAATTCTTTATCCATATGAAGTTGTGTGTGTGCGCGTGTGTGATAACAGATCCATTTCCTTTACGTTTTTTTTTCCAAACGGTTAACCAATTTTTTCAAGCTTTATTTGTTGAACAGATCCCATTTCTGCAGTAAGCTGCCATGCCATCTCTATCATGTCAAAGTTCTTCATCTGCATGCATCTATTTTGGGCCACTCTCTTTTTTTTTTTTTTTTTAGACAGGGTCTCGCTCTATCTTCCAGGCTGTGATGTGATCATGGCTCACCACAGCCTCAACCTACCAAGCTCAAGCAATCCTCCCATTTCAGACTCCCAAGTAACCAGGACTACAGGTGTGCGCCACCATGCCTGGATAATTTTTGTGTTTTTTGTAGAAACAGGGTTTTGCCATGTGCCCCAGGCTGGTCTTGAACTTCTGGGCTCAAGAGATCTGCCTGCCTCAGCCTCCCAAAGTGTTGGGATTACAGGCATGAGCCACCATGCCCAGCCTCGGGCCACTGTCTTCTATTTCTTGGTCATGTTGTCTATCCCTGAACCAGCACCCTACAGTTTTCTAGATTTTTAATAAACCTTTGTATTTCTGAAGAAACACCCTGCTTCGTATAGTTCTTTAGCATTGCTTTAGATATTCTTGGCCTTTTGTTCTTCCATATAAATTTCAGAACCAATTTATTAGGTTACCAAATGTCTTTTTAGATTTTTATTTAAATCATATTAATTCCATGGCTCAATTTTGGGATAATCAGTTTTTTAAAAAAATTAAGGATTCTACAGGAGTCAGACAATCTTAAGATCTCTTGCAAGTTCCAACATTTACTAGATGTGTGACCTTTAATAAATGACAGTTTTTCTAAATCTATTCTCTTCATTTGTAAAGTGGGTATTTCATATGAAGGTACAGGTAAAGTACCTACAACACCACTAAATGCCTGGTGGACAAACAACAAATAATTTTTATCATTTTCACCAATAGTGTTGCAATCTAATGAAAACAATATTACTTGTAAATAATGAGCCACAATCATGGTTACACAATAAATTGATAATTGAAATGAATTGAACACATTTAAAAATAAATTAATTAAGACTTCTTATCTCTGAACATGATGTCTCTCTACATTAATTTAGAAGATTATCTTTGGTAGCTTTCAGTCAAGTATTTTTTTTTTACTTCCTTCATAAAGATCTTGCAAATCTTTTGTTGTGTGTCAATGACATCTGCTCTCAGGGTTTAAACATAAATGCAGAATATTTAGGCTCTAGGGATTGAAAACTGTCAAGAGAATCTATAAAAATTTACTTTCTGGAGTTGTTTTTTTTTTTTTTAATTTTCACTTTGTTTTTGAGACAGGGTCTCCCTCTGTCACCCAGGGTGGAGTGCAGTGGCGCCATCTCAGCTCACTGCAGCCTCAGCCTCCCTTTAATCCGGTGATCTCCAGAATAGCTGGACAACAGACGCATGCCACCATGCCCGGCTAATTTTTATATTTTTTGTAGAGACGGGGTTTCACCACGTTGCCCAGGCTGATCTTGACCCCCTGGGCTCAAGCGATCCACCCTTCCTGGCCTCCCAAAGTGCTGAGATTACAGGTGTGAGTCACCATGCCCAGCCACTTTCTGGAGATTTTAAAGAAACGTTTTAGGGAAGTGTAACATATATACAGAAGAGTAAATGTATAAAAACTGTATAGCTTGATTATCACACAATAAACACATCCATATAAAAAATAAAACATCACCAACACCCCAAAGATTCCCTCATGTCCCCTGTCAGCTACTACCCTACACCCCTCCACAGGTACCTCCTGTCCTAATAAATAGTAACCTTTTGAACACTGTGTTAGGAATTGTTTGTAGCTGGCAAGTAGAAGCACTAACTCTGGTATACCCTGCCATCTTGTTAAGCTTTTCTATTTATTAAATCATTCGTCTCTGTGTATTCACAGGTGAAAGAAATAAGGTTTAGATGGTGAGGCATTCTGCTCAAATCCGGGCTGTATATCAGAGAAGAGCAGATTTGAATGGTGGTCTTATCGATTTTATTCTGTTTTGCTAAATTATCTACTTTGTATTTTTCACTGAAGTTAGGCAGAAATTCAGAATCCTGGTTTCTGTTTCTCAAGAGGCATATGTACATGAAACTTTGTTCTGCCCTTATTTTGAGTTCCTCTGCCTGCTGGAGGACAAAGCTTCAGCTAGATCCGCAGCAGGAAGTGCCTGTGAGAACAAGAAATTTGTAGTCCCAACAACATGCAGTGGTTAACCTGGGATAAATCACTAAAGATGCTATGAGGCTTCTTTTATTGTGCCTGCCTTCTATTTTAGAGAGACCCATATTCGGGAAATGCCTTTCTGCCTGGTGAAAGCTCCAGTGAGGATGAGGAGCCTTTAGCAGAATTGTCAAAGGAAGAATTGTGCGCCAAAATAAAAAGCCTGAAAGAAAAACTAACAAACACCCGGAAAGAGAACGGCCGACTTCGACAGTCTTTGGTCATGCTTCAAGGTAAACGTTGAAAAAATTGACATTTTAGATAAAAGGGAAAGTATATCATCATTGGAAAGTATTGCAAATTAGCTGTCAAGAATAAAAAAGAAAATCCATACCTCTGGGAACTCAAAACTCACAGTTTTAGAAAAAAATCACTGATTATATAATTTAAACACAGAAGCACTCTATTGAAAGATCTAGCTTATGGCTCAAAAAATTTTAGATTCTCCTACAAAACACTAAATATTGTATTCATTTAATAGTGTTTAAGAGACATTTATTGAGCATTTAATATACGCCACTCACACTGCTAAGCCCTAGAGAGAAAACATTGTTAAGACAGAGCAAACATGTTAAGGTGCCCATGATGTGCTTAGGTCACCCCTCTCTGCTAGGGAAATCTCTAGAAAATGGAACTTATTGTGATTCTTCATGAAATCACTGGAATTAGAGTCCATAGAGTACATCTTCATTTTTTTCTGTTAGGAAGAGTGACTTGGGAAAACAATAGCGTTCCACTGGAAAAATATAAAGAAGAAAACTCACCACAAAATACTCCAGTGTCTGGGGAAAAAAATGAAAAAAGGAGAAAGAAGCATAAGCAAATTAAAAACTACTTGGCTTAATGCCTTTTTGTAGGATCCTATGTGATGTTCATGTGTTTATTTTTTCAAAAATTATGCTTTCCATTTGTAGTTAAGCACTATACATTATTTTATACAGCTGAATATTTTGTAATTAGGATACTATGTTGGCAGCACTCAGTTGTAAAACAGTAAATACACAGAACATTTTGAAAATAAGTCCTTCCAGTTGCTGTGCACAGAATGAGTACAAGTGGTACAAGAAAGTGAGGCAGAACCACCAGAAAGGCCGTACAATCATCCAGTCTCACATAGTAGCAGCCTACCCTACAACAATGGCTTATGAAAATAAAGAGAGTGGGCCGGGCGCGGTGGCTCAAGCCTGTAATCCCAGCACTTTGGGAGGCCGAGACAGGCGGATCACGAGGTCAGGAGATCGAGACCATCCTGGCTAACACGGTGAAACCCCGTCTCTACTAAAAAATACAAAAAACTAGCCGGGCGAGGTGGCGAGCGCCTGCAGTCCCAGCTACTCGGGAGGCTGAGGCAGGAGAATGGCGTGAACCCGGGAGGCGGAGCTTGCAGTGAGCTGAGATCTGGCCACTGCACTCCAGCCTGGGTGACAGAGCGAGACCCCGTCTCAAAAAAAAAAAAAAAAAAATTAGCATGAATTGCTAATTAAAAGCATTAATCTTGGAGCTATAGACCTTGGCGTGAAGCCCAACTTTGCTTTAAAACTTTGGCCATATTATTTCACTGTGCCCTTATCCCCCACTGCAATTTCCTCATCCAAAAAGCAGAGGAAAGCCATATATGACTTCCTTGTGGCTATGAGAATTGAATGAGTGAATTAGTAGAAATGCTTTACCCAGTACCTGGCACAAGAGAAGAACTCAGCAATGGTAGTTATTATTGCTGTTATATATTTTTATTGACACCTGACACATAATCCATTCCCAAAAAAAACTGTAGGCTAAATTTCATTATAAATATAGAAGAGAAAATTTTAAATAAAGAGTACCAATCAGCTTCAATAGCATATGAAAATAATCACTTACTATGACCAGTTTCTTTTCTCTCCCAGGGTCCAAATTGCCATTTCATTTTCTTCTCTTTCTGCCAATTCCCAGTCTTCTTAACTCTCAGGTGATGGCTTTACTTCTTACTTCGCTGAGAAGTAGGAGGATATGAAGCCACTGCCATCTCCCCACACCTGTGCTTCTGTACCCCCTTTACTTCCTCTTATTCATGAATAACCTATCCTTGTGAGTCTCAATCTCCTTCAGTGCACCAGATCCCATCCCCTTTTTTGTAATCAGGAACATTGCTCCAGAGATTCTGCCCCGTCTCCTGCAAGATTAGATTTTCCTTCTCTAATGAATCATTCCCATTAGTATCAAACATACTGTTATTTCTCCCATTTAAAAAAACCTCACTTTCAGACCATTTGCTTCTCTACCTTCTGTTTTTCTCCTTCCTCTTATGGAAAAACTCCTTAAAAGTCTTGACTATACACACTCTATTCAGTTTCCTCCCTGTTATTCTTTCTGGATCCCACTCCAATTAGATCCTTTAATTTCATTGTAATTTCTCTTCTCATGATCATCAGTCATCTCCATGTATTAGCTTGCTAGGGCTACAGTGACAAAGTACCAAAAACTAGGTGGCTTAAACCACAGAAATTTATTCTCTCACCAGTCTCGAGGTTGGAATTATAAACTCAAGGTGTCAGCAGGGCCATACTCCCCCTGCAGGTGCTAGGAAGAATCTGTTCAGGCTTCTCTCCTAGCTTCTGATTGTTCCTTGAATAAATCAGCATAACCCCAGTCTTCACAGGATGTTCTCCTTGTGTGCTTCTCTCTCTGTATCTAAACCTCTCCCTTCGTATAAGAACACCAGTCGTATTATATTAGGGCCCACCCTAATGACCTCATTTCAACTCAATTACATCTGTAAAAACCCTATGTCCAAATAAGATCACATTCTGAGGTAATAGGGGTTAGTCTTCTGACACATCTTTTTGGGGGACACAGTTCAATCATGATATTCTGCATTGCTAACCTCAATAGTCATTTATCAGTTGTCATCTTAAGTGTCCTGTTACCAGCATTTTGACACATTTGGACAACTCTCTGTCCTTGAAAAAGGTTCTTTACCTGCTTTCCAGGATACCAAATTCACCAGCTTTCCTCCCATATTGTTGGTCTTTCCATCTTATTCCATTTAGCTGATTCATTATCTCATCCTCTAAGTATTTTATGATTCCCCTGGCTCCTTACTTGGACTTTTTTCTTTTCTATCTGCATTCATTCTCTAGATGACCGACTCCAATAATATGGTATAAATATCCATCAATGAGGCTGGGCGCAGTGGCTCACACCTGTAATCCAGCACTTTGGGAGGCCAAAGCGGGTGGATCACTTGAGACCAGGAGTTTAAGACCAACCTGGGCAACGTGACGAAACTCCATCTCTACTCAAAATACAAAAATTAACCAGGCATGGTATTGCACGCCTATGGTCCCAGCTGAGGCTGAGGCACAAGAATTGCTTGAACCCGGGATATGGAGGTTGCAGTGAGCTGAGATTACACGACTGCACTCCAGCCTGAGCAACACAGTGAGACTCTGTAAAAAAAAAAAAAAAAACACACACACACATACACACACACACACAAAAATCAGTGAGCTATGCTTGTCAGATTTCTATCTCCTGCCTGGGCCTCTTTAACTCATTGTCTAACTGAATGCTTGACATGACTGATAGGCTAACATGTTTCAAACCACATTCCTTACCTCCCTCAACCTGTTTCTTTCTTCCTCATCCTAGCTAATGTTAATTTCATTGTTCAAGTTCCTTAAGCCAGAAACTATGATGTTATCTTCATGTTATCTTCTATTTCTGTATTTATTTTACATCCCACACTCAGTCCATTAGCAAATCCCACTAGCTTTGCCTTCAAAATATTTCTGAAACTCAATCCCTTTTACCACCCCTACTGCTGCTACTCTGGTCCTAGCCACCATTACCTCTCATCTATAATTAAGGTGGCATTGTAACTTGCATTGCTACTTCTGTTCTTGTTCCTATGAGGTCTATTCTCAACACAGCAGTGAGAATGATTCTGTTAAATGTAAACCAGTTCATGTCCTCCTGTGCTTAAAACTCTCCAGTGAATTCGTACCTCATTCAGTATAGAAATTAAAGTCCTTTTATGATCTTTGGTTCCTTACATGATCTGGCCACCTCCCCTCCACTTACTTCTCTGGCCTTGTTTTCTACTCCTCATCCTCTCCTTCTCTGTGATCCAGACAACTGGACCACTTACTTTCCCTCCGAAGACATCAGGCATGATCTTATCTTCAGTGTCTTTGTGCTTTCCATCCCCTCTGCCCAGAATGTTCTTCCTCCAGTTATCTATAGACCTTGAACCCCCACTTCTTTCAGATCTTCACTGCTAATTCAACTTTTCCCTGATCTTCCTCCCATCTAAAGTTTCAACCTTTTGTCTCCCAGTTTATATTATCTTCCCCTGTTTTGTTTCCTTTTTGGCACTTGCAAGTCTGTGTAATCTACTATGTATTTAATATTGTCTATCTCCACATGTCCCCACCACATACACACACAGTAGAATTTAACCCTGGAAACGAAGTAGTAAAGTTGGCAATTGACTGGACTTGTGACAACAGAAGTCAGGAATTGCCTACTGTCACTGCAGTGTTCATTTCTGCATTTATTCATTTTATTTATTTATTTTTTGAGACGGAGACTCACTCTGTCTCCCACGCTGCAGTGCAGTGATACGATCTCGGCTCACTGCAAGCTCTGCCTCCTAGATTCATGCCATTCTCCTGCCTCAGCCTCCTGAGTAGCTGGGACTACAGGCGCCCACCACCATGCCTGGCTAATTTTTTGTATTTTTAGTAGAGACGAGGTTTCACCGTGTTAGCCAGGATGGTCATGATTTCCTGACCTCGTGATCCGCCCATCTCCGCCTCCCAAAGTGTGCGGGGATTACAGGCCTGACCACCGCACCCAGCCCATTTATTCATTTAGTAAATATTTATAAAGTCCCTACTATGCGAAAGGGGCTATTCTAAGTACCTAGGAAACTCAATGGACAAAACAGTCAAAGATTCACGCTTTCATGGAGTGTGTGTGTGTGTTTGTGTGTATGTGTGGCAAGAGGGGATGGTTAAAAAACATACAAAAGATAATTAAGTAAATTATATAGTATGTTGGATGGTGAAAGGTGCTTTGGAAAAAATAGAGGCTGCAAAAAAGGATTACGTTTTGAGGGAGAGGGAGTGGCTTATAATGTTAATGGCATGGTCATAGCAGGCCTTCTTGTAAAGCTGCAGTTGGAACTAGGAAGATAACAGAAAGTTGAAATCTCTTGTATAATACTATTAAGAAAGGGGTCTAAGGGAAGACTATATGCTGATTATTTACTTTGTTTGCAATAATGTTCCTAACTCTTTAAGAATCAGGGCTGTTTCTATGTTTATAAAGCCTGGTAACTAAGAAAAATGGCAGAATGAATATGCCATTATAGACATTCAGGATGGCAAATGTGTGTGTGTGCTATGTGTGTGTGTTAAGCATTTAATACATATCTTGTGCACTACAACTGACCAACACAATAGGATGTGAAAGAAAATAAGTGATATATCTATTGTACAGAAAGGTATTAAATAGTCAGTATTTATCATGTGTACACCTAAGAAAAACAAAGCATCAGCCAAAAACTTAACTCTTGTAAGTAATGACATTTTAGTAAAGAATGAAAAATCAGTGTTTTTAGACTCCAAAAAACAACCGAAAATGGATTAAAGACAAACGTTAAGACCAGAAACTGTGGAACTTCTAGAAGAAAACATTGGGAAATGCTTCGTGGCATTGGTCTGGGAAAGGATTTTTTGAATAAGACCCCAAAAGCATAGGCAACAAAAGCAAAAAAAAAAAAAAAAAAAAAAAAAAGACAAATAGAATTACATCAAACCAAAAAGCTTCTACACAACAAAGGAAACAATCAACAGAGTGAAGAGACAACCTCCAAAATGGAGAAAATGTTTGCAAACTCTGCATCTGACATGGGGTTAATATCCAGAAAATATAGGGAACTCCAACAACCCAATAGCAATAAATCAAATAATTCTGTTTAAAAATGGGCAATAAAATTGCTGGGTCCATCAGCCCACTCCCCTGAAGTCATCGTGCAGCAGTTTCCTCTCTGCTTCACTCACAGGACCCAGGCAGGTGTCCAGGTATTAGGAGCACCCCCTCATCTGGTTCAGCAGCCTGAGTTGCTCCCTACCCTTCTTGGGCATAAATCTTGGTGCAATGGGACTCTCTCCACTCCATGCCCAGGCAGATCTCCAGGTATTCAGAGCACCTGCTCATGTGGATTAGGAGCTTGATTCACCCCACCCTTTCTGTACAGAGATTCACAGAGATTCTGTACACTGATGGCATGAAGGCCATCTCCGCTTCATGCCCAGGCAGATCTCCAGGCATTTGGAACACTTGCTAAGCTGATTCAGCAGCTTGAGCTGCCCCACCCTTCTTGTGCAGAGAACCAGGTGCAGGGGGATCCTCACTGCTCCACATTCAAGCAGATCTCCAGGCATCTATTGCACTCACTCTCCTGGATTAGTTTAGGACACCTCCCTCATGCCTGTGCAGAGAACTTGGGGCCAAGGAGATTTCCCAGCTCCACATCTAGGCACACCTCTGGGCACTTGGTGGCCACCCACTGGATTCCCCCTCAGTACTGATGCTTGTGCCTGCTATCAGGGAGCCTGTAGGTGGACCTGTCCATCCAGCCCTGCCCATTTTGGTCCCTCCTTTCCCTGCGGCTAAGCAGAGAGCACAGACCACTGTGTACTCTACCAATCAGCCCATTGACTGAGACCACAGAGAACTTCTCTCAGTAAGACAAGGATCAAGTCCATACCCAGCCACTTTGGTTGTAGCCAGATCTTACCTATAAGTGCCATGTACTGGCCTGTAGGTCAAACTGCACAGCCCAATATGAAACCTGCCAACAGAAGTGCATAGACCTATAGAAACGAAGCCAAAAGACCCTACCCAGTATTCACTACAGCCACAGGGAGAAAAGGGAAAGAAAAAGAAAAAAAATTTTAGGGAAAGAAAAAAAAGAAAAAAGAAAAAAATCATACCCACATGAAAAAGAAAAAGAAATCCAGAGAATACCTGTTACATCCTATACAAAATGAATATCACCAAGACATATAGTCACCAGACCCTCCAGGGCCAATGCTGAAGAAAAAATCTTTTTTTTTTTGAGACAGGGTCTCAGGGTCTCTGTTGCCCAGGTTGGAGTGTAGTGGTGCCATCACTGCTCACTGCAACTTCCACCTCCTGAGCTTGGGTAATCCTTCCACCTCAGCCTCCCAAGTAACTGAGACTACAGGCATGCACCACAATGCCTGGCCAATTTTTCTATTTTTTTGAGAGATGGGGTTTTGCCATGTTGTCCAGGCTGATCTTGAACTCCTGGGCTCAAGTGATCCACTACCTTGGCCTCTGAAAGTACTGGGGATTACAGGCATGAGCCACTGCACCTGGCAAGAAAAAAATCTTAAAAGCCACTAGAGAAAAATGCCAAAGGGAACCCCATCAGGTGAACAGTGGACTTCTCAACAGAAACCTTGCAAGGCAGGAGAGGTTAGGGGCCTATTTTCAGCATTCTTAAAGACAAGAAATTCCAACCAAGACATACATATCCTGATAAACTAAGCTTCATCAGTGAAGGAGAAACAAAATATTTTCCAGACAAGCAAGTGCTAAGAGAATGAGTTATTACTAGACCAGACTTACAAGAGTTTCTTAAGGGAGTTCTAAACATGTAAACAAAATAATGATACCCACTACCACAAAAACACACTTATGTACATTTTCCACAGATACTGTAAAATAACCACATGATAGAAACTACAAAGCAGCCAGCTAACAACTTTACAATAGGATCAAAAATTCACATATCAGTATTAACTTTGAATGTTAATGGTCTAAACGCTGCACTTAAAAGGCACTGAGTGGTATGTTGGATTAAAAAAAACAAGTAGACCTCATATGTAATGACACCCATAGGCTCAAAGTAAAGGGCTAGAGAAATATCGCAAATCGAGAATAACAAAGAGCAAGGGTCATGATTCTTATATCAGATAAAACAGACTTTAAGCCAACAATAGAAAAAGAAAGGACAAAGTAGAGCATTACATAATGATAAAAGATTCAATTAAATAAGAAGACTTAACTATCCTAAATATATATGCACCCAACATTGGAGCACCCTGATAAATAAGTACTCTAGACCTATAAGAAGACTTAGACAGCCATACAATAATAGTGGGGGACTTGAAAACACCCCACTGACAACATTAGACAGATCATTCATGCAGAAAACTGACATAGGAATTCTAGAATTAAATTGGACATTTGATGAATTGGACCTAAGAGACATCTACAGAATATTCCACCCATCAACCACAGAATATACATTCTTCTCATCTGCTCATGCAAAATATTGCAAGATTGAACACATGCTTGGCCACAGAGCAAGTCTCAATAAATTCAAAAAAATTGAAATTATATGAACCATACTCTCGGACCACAGTGGAATAAAAATAGTAATCAATATCAAGAAGATCTCTCAAAACCACACAATTACATGAAAATTAAACAACTTGCTCCTGAATGACTTTGGGTAAACAATGAAATTAAGGCAGAAATTTTAAAAATTCTTTGAAATTAATGAAAAAGAAATACAACATACCAAAATTTCTGGGATACGGCAAAACTAATGTTAAGAGGAAAGTTTATAGTACTAAACATTTACCTCACAAAGTTAGAAATATCTCAGTGATCTAACCTTTACACCTAGAGAAACTAGAAAAACAAGAGAAACCCCAAAGCTAGCAGAAGGAATCACTAAAGTCAAAGAAGAACTAAACAAAATTGAGACCCAAAAATCCATACAAAGAATCAATGAAACTAAAAGTTTTTTCTTTGAAAGGATAAACAAGATTGACAGACTGCAAGCAAAATTAACAAAGAAAAGAAAACAGAGAAAATCCAAACAAGCACAATCAGAAACAACAAAGGTTACATTACTGACACCACAGAAATACAAAAGATCCTCAGAGACTATTATGAACACCTCTACACATACAAACTAGAAAATCTAGAGGAAATGGATGCATTCTTGGAAACACACACTCTCCTAAGGTTGAACCAGAAACAAATTGAAACCCTAAACAGACTAATATCAAGTACTAAAATTGGACCAATAATAAAAAATCTGCTGAGCACAGAGGCTCATGCTTGTAATCACACCACTTTGAAAGGCCAAGGCAGGAGGACTGCTTGATCTCAGAGTTCGGGATCAGCCTGGGCAACAACACAAGACCTTATATCTATTAAAAATAAAAAGAATTAGCCAAGTGTTGTGACACGTGCCAGTAGTCCCAGCTACTCAGGAGTCTGAAGCAGGAGGATTGCTTGAGCCCGAGAGATGGCGGCTGCAATGTGCTGTGATTGCACCACTGCACTATAGCCTGGGTGACAGAGAGACCCTGTCTCAAAAACACACAGCAACAACAACAACAACAACAACAAAAACTACCAACTAAAAACACCCAGACCAGATGGATTCATAGCCAAATTCCGCCAGACATACAAAGAGCTGCTACCAATTCTACTGAAACTATTCCAAAAAATAGAGAAGGTAAGGACTCCTCTCCAGCTTATTCCACAAAGCCAGCATCACTCTGATACCAAAACTTTGCAAAGACACAATGAAAAAAGAATACTATAGGCCAATATCCCTGATGAACATAGATGCAAAAATCCTCAACAAAATACTAGCAGTTCAAATCAAACAGTGCATCAAAAAGTTAATTCACCACTATTAAGTAGGCGTCATTCCTGGGATATAAGGTTGGTTCGACATACACAAATCAATAAATGTGATTACCACATAAACAAAAGTAAAAACAAAAACCTTATGATCATCTCAATAGATGTGGAAAAAGCTTTAAATAAAATCCAACATCCTTTCTTGATAAAAACCCTTGAGAAACTAGGCATCAAAGGAACACACCTGAAAATATTAAGAGCCACCTGTGACAAACCCACAGCCAGTTCATACTGAACAGGTAAAACCAGAAGCATTGCTCTTGAGAACTGGAACAAGACAAGGATGACCACTGTCATCACTCCTATTCAACCTAGTACTAGAATTGGTAGCCAGAGCAATGAAGCAAGAGAAAGAAATAAAATGCATCCAAATAGGAAAAGAAGTCAAGCTATCTCTCTTTGCTGACAATATAAGTCTATACTAGAAAACCCTGAATATTCTGCCAAACATCTCCTGGAAATGATAACAACTCTAGTAAAATTTCAGGATACAAAATAAATGTAGGGCAGACGTTCTTCACAGAGACTCGCCAAGGTTTCCTGCTTCAACAGTGCTTGGACAGAACCTGGCGCTCGTCCCCCCCACCCCCGCCAGCCGCCCATAACCAGCCCTCCGCCGCCTCCTCACGGCACCCTGGGACCGTCGCAAGGCCTCCGCCGCCGTTCCAGCGCCGCATAGCCACCGCCACCTCCATGACTACCACGTCCCCCTCGCAGGTGCGCCAGAACTACCACCAGGAATCAGAGGCTGCCATCAACCTCCAGATCAACCTGGAGCTCTACACCTCCTACACGGGCTAAATGCAAAGGAGTGGGCATTACATTTGGAAAGAAAAAATGTGAATCAGTGACTACTGGAACTGCACAAACTGGCCACTGACAAAAATGATCCCCATTTGTGTGACTTCATTGAGACACAGCACCTGAATGAGCAGGTGAAATCCATCCAAGAATTGGGTGACTACGTGACCAACTTGCACAAGATGGGAGCACCAGAATCTGGCTTGGCAGAGCATCTCTTTGACAAGCATACCCTGGGAGACAGTGATAATGAAAGCTAAGCCTTAAGCTAATTTCCCCGTATCTATGGAGTGACTTCCCTGGTGACCAAGGCAGTCCATACATGTTGGGGTTTCCTTTACCTTTTCTATAAGTTGTACCAAAACATTCACTTAAGTTCTTTGATTTGTACCATTCCTTCAAATAAAGAAATTTGGTACCAATAATAATAATAATAAATGTACAAAAATTAGTAACATTTCTACACACCAATAACATTCAAGCCAAGAGCCAAATCAAGAGCACAATCCCATTTACACTAGTCAAATAAATAGATAAATAAAATACCTAGGAATACATCTATCCAAGAAGGTGAAAGATCTCTACAAGGAAAACTACAAAACACTGCTGAAAGAAATCACAAATGACACACACAAAAAATGGAAAAACATTCCATGCTCATGGATTGGAAAAATTGATACCATTAAAATGAACATACTGCTTAATCTACCAATTCAACATTAATTCCTATCAAACTACCAATGTCATGAACTGGAAAGCAACTATTCTAAAATTCATAAGAGACCAAAAAAGAGCCTGAATAACTAAAGCAATCCTAAGAAAATAGAACAAAGCCAGAGTCATCACATTATCTGACCCCAAACTATCCTATCAATATATAATAACTAAAACAGCATGGTACTGGTACAAAAACAGACATGTAGACCAATGGAACAGAAGAGATAACACAGAAATAAAACTATACACCTATAGCCATCTAATCATCAACAAAGTTGACAAAAATAAGCAATGGGGGAAGGACTTCTTATTCAATAAATGGTGCTGGGATAACTGGCTAGATGTATGCAGAAAAGTAAAACTGGATCCTTACCTTTTACCATATACAAAAATTAACTCAAGACGGATTAGAGATTTAAATGTAAAACCTCAAACTATAAGAATCCAAGAAGAAAACCTAGGAAACACCATTCTGGACATCAGTCCTTGAAAATAATTTATGACTAAGTCTTCAAAAGCAATTGCAATGAAACAAAAATTGACACGTAGGACCTAATTAAACTAAAGAGCTTCTGCACATCAAAAGAAAATGTCAACAGAGTAAACAGAAAACCTGCAGAATGGGAGAAAATATTTGCAAGCTACACATTTGACAAAGGTTTAACATCCAGACTCTATAAGGAACTTAAAAAATTGAACAAGCAAAAAACAAATAATCCCATTTAAAAATGGGCAAAAGACATGAACAGACACTTCTCAAAAGAAGACATACAAGTGGCCAACAAACATATGAAAAAGTGCTCCACATCACTAGTCATCAGAAAAATGAAATCAAAACCACAGTAAGATACCATCTCATACCAGTTAGAATGGCTACTATTAGAAAGCCAATATTAAATATACTGTTGTCAGTATATTTATGGACATACTGTTGTCCATAATGGCTGTACTAATTTATATTCCCATCAAGCATATGAGTTCCTCTTTCTCCACACCCTTGCCAGCATATGTTATTTTCTGTCTTTTTAGTAACAGTCATTCCAACTGGGGTAAGGTGAGATCTTAGTATGGTTTTCATTTGCATTTCCCTAATGATTAGTGATGTTGAGCATTTTAAAATATACTTGTTGGCCAGTTCTGTGTCTTTTTTTTTTTTTTTTTTTTTTTTTTTTAGAGATGGAGTCTTGCTCTGTTGCCCACGCTGGAGTGCAGTGGTGTGATGTCAGCTCACTGCCAACCTCCGCCACCTGGGTTCAAGCAATTCTCTTGCCTCATCCTCCCAAGTAGCTGGGACTACAGGTGCATGCCACCACGTCTGGCTAATTTCTTTGTATTTTTAGTAGAGAAGGGGTTTCGCCATGTTGGCCAGGCTGTTCTCGATCTCCTGACCTCAGGTGATCCCCCCGCCATGGCCTCCCAAAGTGCTGGGATTACAGGCGTGAGCCACTGCACCCAGCCTTCTGTGTCTTCTTTTGAGAAATGTTTATTCAGATTGTTTGTCCACTTTTTTTTTTTAAGTAATGTCAGCTTTCATTTTAGATTCAGGGGGTATATGTGCAGGTTTGTTACCTGGGTATATTGCATATTTTAAAATATTAAATATAGGGCTGGGCATGGTGGCTTATGCCTGTAATCCCAGCACTTTAGGAGGCCAAGGCAGGGAGATTGCCTGAGCTCAGGACTTGAGACCAGCCTGGGCAACAAGGTGAGACCTCATCTCCACTATAAATAATTTAAAAATTAGCCGGGCATGGTGGCTCATTCTTATAGTCCCAGCTATGCGAGAGGCTAAGGCAGGAGGATTGCTTGAGTCTGGGAGGCTGAGACTGCAGTGAGCTATGATCGTGTCACTGCACTCTAGCCTGGGTGACAGAGCAAGACTCTGTCTCAAAAAAAATAGTAATAAAAATAGCACTACCATATGATCTAGCAATCTCACTACTTGGAATTTATGCAAGGTGAAGGAAATCATTATGTGTAAGAGATATCTGCACCCCCATGTTTGATGCAGCACTTTTCACAATAGCCAAGATGTGGAATCCAAGTGTCCATCAATGGACAAAGGGATGGAGAAAATGTGGCATATATATATAGTGGAATACTATTCAGCCATAAGAAAGAATGAAATCCTGTCATTTGCAGCAACGTGGATGAACCTCAAAGACATTATGCTAAGTGAAATAAGCCAACCACAGAAATATGAATACTGCACGATCTCACTTATATATGGAATCTAAAAAGGTTGATCCAGAAATAGTAGAATAGTGGTTACCAGAGGCTAGGAGGAGTAAGAAAGAGGGAGATAGGGAGAGGTTGGTCAACGGGTACAAAATTACAGTTAGTTAGGAGAAATAAGTAGTAAAATCCATAAAACCACAAGGACCAAGAAAACTCAAGAGAAGACCACACCAGATAAAAGATACCAAGAAAACTCAAGAGAAGACCACACCAGATAAAAGATGCCAATAAAATTTTAGAAGCTGAAAAGCAGATGGATGAGTGGTGTCTGACTTAAAAATCTGAAAAAGCTGAACTCCAGTATCTGTGATGGAGGTGGGCAGAAGACAGGGAGAGAAGTTAAAAAGAAATAGGCTAAATTACATCAACAGCAAAAGCTTTCAAGAATTGGACCTGTGAAAGGAATTATGGTAGTACTGGTAGTGTGAAAACTGGAAAACTCATTGAAAAACCTGTAGGAAGACACTTTCAGGCCAGGCACAATGGCTCAATCTTGTGATCCTGGCACTTTGGGAGGCCAAGGAGGGAGGTTTGCTTGGGGCCAGGAGTTTGAGATCAACCTGGGCAATATAGTGAGACTCTTGTCTCTACAGAAAGTAAAAACTGTAGAGATTCAGTCTTTACAGTTCTTAGAAGAAGCAGTGTGGCATAGGAGCAAAGAGGTAAAAATTTGGGAAAGCAAAGCACCTGAGTTCAAGCCCTGCTCTGCCACCTAGTGTCTGTGTAACCTTGTGCAAGTTGTTTAACCATGCTGTGCCTCCTTTTTTTCATCTCTAAAATTGAAATAATAAAGTACTCACCTGAGTGACAGGGAAAGCATTCAGAACAGAGCCTGGCACATAGCAAGTATTTGTTGTTACAATGTTTGCTATCACAATTCAACATGGCCGGCTTTGTAGATGTGTGACGTGCAGTTACATAAGGCCCTGCTCTTAGAAGGGCCCACATACTGGTTAAAGGCTCTGCTGTCACCATCTTAAAATTCTTTAGAGGTTCTGAACAATGAGCACTGAATTTTTTGTTTGTGTTGGGCCCTGCAAACTATGTAGTCATGTAGCAAGTCCTGCAAGTCAATCAGGAAAAGGATGTGTTGGGAAAATTGATATTCCAAGCTACCTTCTCATTTCACACCAGGTGACTCACTAAGAACATAACTATACAGTTTAAATTAAAACTCCATGTTCTGATTTTGAATGGGAAGTACTGGTTTGAACACATAATAAATGTTGTCTTTAAAAAGTTGTAGTTTACCCAAAGCAATGTATAGATTGAATGCAATTCCTATCAAAATACCAATGACATTTTTCACAGAAATAGAAAAAACATTTTTTATAATTTGTATAGATTCGTGAAAGACCCTGAATAGCCAAAGCAATTCCGAGCAAAAAGAACAAAGCTGGAAGTATCACTCTGTCGACCTCAAAATATACTATAAAGCTGTAGTAGCCAAAGCTGCATGGTATTGGCTTAAAAATGGCACATTAGACCAATGGGACAGAATAGAGAACTCAGAAACTAATCCACATACCGACAGTCATTTGATTTTTGACAAAGCCACCAAGAACATTCACTGGGGAAATGTAGTCTCTTTAATAAATGGTGCTGGAGCCAGGCACGGTGGCTCACACCTGTAATCCTAACACTTTGAGAGGCTGAGGTGGGAAAATCACTTGAACCTAGGAGTTCGAGACCACCCTGGGCAAAACAGGGAGACCCATCTCTACAAAAACTGTTAAAATGAGCCTGGTGTGGTGGCACACACCAGTGGTCTCAACTACTCAGGAAGCTGCGTGGGAGGATTGCTTGAGCCCAGGAGGTTGAGGGTCCAGTGAGCCATGATCACATTACTGCACTCCAGCCTGGAAGATGAAGTGAGACCATGTCTCAAATTAAAAAAAAAAAAAAAAAAAAAAAAAGTCGTGCTGGGAAAACTATATAATTATTTGCAGAATGAAACTAGACCCTCACCTCTCATCCTATGCAAAAATCAATTCAAAATAAATCAAAGACCTGAATTTAAGACCCAAACAATGAAACTACTAGAAGAAAACATAGGGGAAACACTCCAGGACATTGGTCTGGGAAAATATTTTGTGAATAGGACCTTAAAAGCACAGGCAACAAAAGCAAAAATAAACAAACATTCTGATTTTAAAATGGCCAAGACAGAGGATCACTTGAGGCAAGGAGTATGAGACCAGCATGGGCAACATAGCAAGACCCTATTTCTACAAAAAAAAAAAAAAAAATTTTTTTTTAATGAGCTGGGTGTGGTGTCTTATGCCTGTAATCCCAGCTACTCGGGAGGCTGAAATGGGAAGATAGCTTGGGTCCAGGAGTTTCGGAAGTTTACAGTGTGCTGTGATCATGCCACTTTGTTCCTGGAACCAAGCCGGGTCCAGCTGTGTTTTCTCGAGGCCCAATAACAGGAAGCAGACAAACTAGGAAAGAAGGGAATTTATTGCTGTAACCGGATACAGGGAGAAGGCCAGAGATAATTCCACCAGACCAACTCAAAGTGTTGCAATTTTCTTAGTGCTTATATAGGTTGGGGTTATGTGCCTATGTGCAGTATAGCTTTGGCCTAAGTCTACTGGTAACTAATTTTGTTTCAACTAGAAGGTCAGAGACAAAAATGCTTGCTAAGTCTGATTAAAATGGCCCCACTACCTTCAAGGCCTGTCTACTGTGGTACCAGAGTGATTATTTCTATCTTATCTCCTTTACAGCTTGGTCCAGAGAGCTGCCTTAGACTCTCCAATGAATCTGTTCAAACAGCTGCCTCTGTTACCTTGACTCATCTCAGATACAGGTCCTGGCGCTAGGAATCAAAGACTGTCTCTATTATTTTGGCTTGCTCCAGGTTAGGGAGAAGCCCATGCAAGGCTCCTACTGATCATGTTTCATTTCTAGCTTTGATGTCTGGGCACTGATTTCCCTAGGTTTAACTATTTGCTCAACGTCAAGGCAGTGCTGTGGAAATCTGTCTGTGTAACTGGAGTGCTTGGCAGGCCTGTCTGTGTGACTGTCATGCAGGCCTGTCTGTGTGATTGTCAGGGAGAACTGGCCTGCCACAACTTCCCTCCAGCCTGGGTGACAGATAGAGACACCATCTCTTAAGAAAAGAAAAAAGAAAAAAAAATGGGCAATCTGAACAGATATTTCTCAATAAGACATACAAATGGCCAATAGGTATATGAAAAAAATGCTCAACATCACTGATCACCAGGGAAATACATATCAAAACCACAGTGGGGTAGCATCTCACCCCAGGAAGGATGGCTATTATCAAAAAGATAAAAAAATAACAAATTCTGGTGAAGATGTGGAGAAAAGCGAACTCTTATACACTGTGGGTGTGAATGTAAAAACAGTACAGCCACTGTGGAGACAGCACGGTTCACAATAGATAACGTAGGGAATCAACTTAAGTGTCCAACAACAGATGAATAGATAAAGAAAATGTGGCATAGATACACAATGGAATATTATTCATCCGTAAAACAGAATGAAATCCTGTCATTTTTGGCAACACGGATGATCATTATGTTAAGTGAAATAAGCCAGGAATAGAAAGCTAAACACTGCACGTTCTCATTTGTATATGGAAGCTAAAAAAAAAAGGTTAATCTCGTAAAACTAAAAAGTAGAACAGAGGATACAAGAGACTGGAAAGGGTAGGGGGAAGGGAGAGGTAGGGAGAGATTTATTAAAGCATACAAAATTACAGCTAGATAGGAAGAATACGTTCTAATGTTCAATATCCTTGTGGGATTACTATAGTTAACAATAGTATATATTTTCAAGTAGCTAGAAGGAGGATTTGGAATGTTCCCAACATAAAGAAATGATAAATGTTTGCAGTAATAGATATGCTAATCACCCTGATCTGATCATTATACATTATATGTATCAAAACATCATTATTTGCCCTATGAATATGTATAATTAAAATATTAAATAAAATCAAATTTAAACAAGTTTTCTAATATGGTTCCCTGAATAGTCCTAAAAACAGGAACTCAATAGCCAAGAGCACTCCTAGAAATTAGATGTGCCTTTGTAATATCATTAACCTTTAAAGGGAACGATGACTTCTTGGGTAAATGGCAGATTCCATGTCTTGCATACGAAATGTACAGAATAAGACTTGTGAAGAAGCTTAAGCAGGAAATATACAGGAACATTTTGTCATATCAGAAAGCAAGGAAGTTAGAACACGCAGATGTGTCAACTAGAAGAGCTTTCCACAAGCCAAAGATGGGACAGTTTGAGCATCAATAAGAATGACAACCACAATAGATAGACACATATTGTATTAATATATGTTTAAATGCATGAGTTCATAGTGGTATTCAAAAAAGAAAAAAAAGTAATGATCATCTGAAAACAACCAACTCGTAATTTTGAAAATTGGCACATACAAACCAAAATCAAGCATGTATCCTGCCATTACTATATGAAATGGACTTCTGGGTAACCAAACAGTTGATAAGAGGAAGTTTCCCTTTGTAGAACTCCAGCTAATAAATGAAGAAGAAAATTATTAGAATGTCACTATTTTACAACCCATCGTGACATAATGAATCTATGCAGTGATCATCCATAGCTGCTGAGATGACAAAAAAGCTAGCCAGGCATTAAATGCCACCTGATGGAAGTTAAAAACACTACCTGAATCCGATCAACCCTTCACATCTAACTACCAATCTACATCGAATACAGGGAACCAGAGAATATGTCAAATACCACCAAAGGGTGCAATCACAGCAAAATCTGACTATAGGAAATTCTCCAGGACAAATGACCCAGTTTCCACAATTAATAAATTGCAAGGGAAAAAAACTAGGAAGGGAGAGGAAACCTGTAGTTTATATGGAAGAGACAGCAACCGGTTGTAACGTATAGTCCTTACTGGATCTTGATTCAAACAAACTGTTAAAAAATAAGACCATCAGAGAAATTTGAACATTGACTATGGTTTTTTAAAATGATATTTAAAAACTATTGTTAACTATTTCTGGCTGTAGTAGTGGTGTTAACAGTTATATTTTTAAATACACCTTTTAGAGATGCCTACAGAAATTTTTACAGATAAAAATGAGATGATGCCTGTGCTTTGCATCAAATAATTTGGGGGAGAAAAGGGATCAGGGTATAAGTGGAATGAGACTTGCCATGAATTGAAATGGGAGAATTTGCTATTTTTGTTTCTGTTTAAAATTTTCCATTAAAAGTTTAAAAAAATATATCCAGGAAAACAACGTACTTGTGAAAAGATATTTAAACTCTACAAAATTATTGGTGAATATTTAACTGATCTGAGTAATGAATGACTTTCTAAGTATAAAATAAATGGATAATATACTAAGAAAAGACTGCTACTTTCAACTAAAATGAAAGTTTAAATTGTGTGTGTTTAAAATGTTATAAAATTAAAAGATAAACACTTTGAGAAAAATATTTGCAACTCAAGAAAAATAAAAGGTTAAAATGCTTAATATATAAGGGAGTTAATAATAAAGCTAATACATTCTGCTTATAATGTGCTAGGCACTCTTGTAACCACTTTACAAAAACCATTTCAGTTCTTATAAAATAGAAAAAGTACCAAGATCCCATGCTCCAATAGATAATTGATAGAAGAAATTCTAATAATCAATAAACAAATTATATTTAACTTCACAATAATTAAATAATTGTAATTTAAAATGTACTAAGATTTTAAGCTATCAAAAAAATGAAGATGGTTGTTACTGATTAACACCTATTGTTGGTGGCACAGTGATATGGTCAATTTCTTATATTGCTGGTGGGAGTGTAAGTTGGAAAAATGTTTCTAGAGAGCAATTCAGCAATATGAATTGAATCTTGAAAGCATTTATATCTCTTAATGCTGTTATGCTCTCAGGAATGTATAGCATTGACATGATCAGAGGTGCATATGAAAATGTAGATGCAAGAAGGTTTATCAAAGCTTTATTTGTAATTAAGAAAATTGGGCCTAGCAAAGGGGCTCCCCACTGTAATCCCAGCGCTTTGGGAGGATCACTTGAGCCCAGGAGTTCGAGACCAGCCTGGGCAACATAGGGAGACCCCATTTCTACAAAAAATAAAAATATTAGCCAGGCAGACCCAGCTACTTGGGAGGCTGCGGTGGGAGGATTGTTTGAGCCTGGGAAGTCAAGGCTGCAGTAAGCTGTGATCATGCCACTCTACTCCAGCCTGGGTAATAGCAGGGCTCTGTCTAGAAAAAGAGAAAGAGAGAGAGAGAGAGAAAGGAAGGAAGGAAGGAAGGAAGGAAGGAAGGAAGGAAGGAAGGAAGGAAGGAAGGAAGGAAGGAAGGAAAAGAAAAAAGAAAAAAAGAAGCATTGGAAGCAACCAAATTTCCAAGTGAGAAAAGGAGCATTTAAAGAAGTTATAGGACTGGGCGTGGTGGCTCATGCCTGTAATCCCAGCACTTTGGGAGGCCGAGGTGGGCAGATCACCTGAGGTGAGGAGTTCAAGACCAGCCTGGCCAACATGGTGAAACCCCATCTCTACTAAAAATACAAAAATTAGCTGGCATGATGCACACCTGTAGTCCCAGCTACTCAGGAGGCCGAGGCCAGAGGATCACTTGAACCTGGAAGGCGGAGGTTGCAGTGATTCGAGATCATGCCACTGCACTCCAGCCTGGGTGACAGAATGAGACTCTGTCTCAAAATAAGTAAATAAATAAATAAGTTACAGAACATGAATATATTGGATATTAGGGAAAATAGCCCATCAACAGGTGAATGGATACATTAATTATGAAGTAATGGAATGTTAGCAATAAAAAGAAATGAATTATGGTACACACAACATGGATGTGTTAAACTATTATGCGGAGAAAAAAGACAAAAAAAAGGGAGAATATACTGTTTGAGTTCATTTATATGGAATTCTAGAACAAGTAAAATTTATCTACAGCTAAAGAAGTCAGATTAGTGGTTGCCTCTGAGGTAAGTCCAAGGATTGATTTAGACAGGATGTAAAGGAACATTCTGGGAGGATGGAAATGTTCTATCTTGATTAGGTGTGTTTTTAATGGGTGCACCCATTTGTCAAACTCGTCCCCTTTACCTATGAAATTTCTGCTCAGACTTCATGTAAGGTTTTGCCTTTAACTGTATGTAAATTAGACCTTAAAGACTCATATTTTCCAAGAAGATTTAATAAAACAGGCAAAATATTCACCTTACCATTTTAATTGGAAAAAAAGAGGCATGATACAATGCAATGTATACAGCATGGTTCTAATTACGTAAAAGAAAATACATTAATAAAACTAGAGATACACAGGCAGAAATAACAAGAATGATGTATGCCAATGAACATATACAAACGTAATTTGAAAAAAATAGTAAATATTCTTGTAGTCCCACTTCATACCAAATTCCCTTTTTCTTCTTACGTTCTAGACTTCACCTTCTTTCAGTTCCTCATATGAAGAAGGTGCTATTCCCATGCCTCTAATGACCCCCTCATTCTCTTCAGCAATTTAATCCCTGCTCAGTCTTAAGTTGTCAGATGAATCTTGACTTCCTCAGAGAAGCCCTGCTTTCCCCATCCAAGTCAAGCCCTCCCATTCCCCAGGCTGGGTCAAGCACCTTATGCTGCTGCTTTGTGCCATTTAAGAATTGTGATTTTTTATTTTTTGCATATACCTCAGGTAAACCAAACTGCAAAGTTAAGGGCAGTGTCCTCCACACTGCCAAGAGTGCCTAATACTTCTGACACCAACTACACATGCAGGAGTTTCCCGAAACCACCCTCATATTCAATAATTTTCTCTAATAGAAAAACTCACAGAACATTCATTACAAGGAAAGGATACAAATTAGAATCGGCCAAAGAAAGAGGGCAGAGTCTGGGAGGTTTCCACATGTGTCAGGCTTTGGTTGTCTCAGGATGCCTTATGCCCATAGCATCTATATGTGACAATCCACATAAAGTATTGTCTATCCAGAAAGCTCACCAGAGCTCTACTGTCCAAACTTTTTATTGGAGCTTCATAATGCAGGCATGATTGATCGGTTGATTGCCTGCCCATGTGGTTGAACTCAGTCTCTAAATCATATGGTTGGTCTTTCTGGATTTCAGGCTGTGGCCAGCTGCCACCCTAAGGCTATTGCATGTGACTTGGCCCCACCATGAGTCAGCTTATTAGCATAAACTGTCAGGCATGGTCCCAGGAGCTCATGATGAGTGGTGAAGACATTCCTGTCAGTCAGGAAATTCCAAGGATTTAACAGTTACTTCCCAGGAACTCGGACAAAGGCCAGATCGTTCTTTGAGCAGGGCAAAATTCTTGCTACACAGGTGGGTTTGTAAATAAGTCTCCCCTTCACCCCTCAGACTGTAAGCTCCAAAAGGACATGGATCACATCTGGTTTTGCTCCCAGTTTTATCCCTCACACCTAGCATAGTGGTTGGCAAATACTGAGAATCTGCATAACATAGACTTGGGAGGCAGCCAGTCTGAATTTGAATCTTGGCTTTTCTCTTCACTAACTGTGTGTGACTCTGGACGAATTACTTAACTTCTTGTTGCCTAACTGACTTCATCTGGAAATGACAGGTAAAGATAATACCTATCTCAGAGAGTTGCAATGAGTATTGGATGAAAGAACATCAGTGAAAGTCTCAGAATAGTGCCTGGCACAGAGGAAAAAAACTAGATAAATGTTTAATATTATTAAATGCTTGATAAGTAATTACTGATGGAATAAGTGTCTGGCACATGAAAGGTGCTAATAAATGTTTTTGAAAGAACAGAAAATAATATTTTCTTCTTTAGTAGTTTTTCCTTTAATATAGTACCATATACTATATACTATACTACATACTATATACTATATATAGTACCATATATACTGATTTGCACATCATTAATTATTCTAAAATTGTAGCTCAATAATATGCTTGAGAAAAGTATAAAAAAAGTTTCAGAGTTTTTTCACCTCTCCAGCAGGCTGTTCCCTCAACCATGTAGTGAGGAACTGAATTAGACAAGGTTCAAGATCTCTTCCAACTCCAACAACATGTTATTTGTCCTTAGGAAACAAACTAGATATAACAACAGAGAAGACCATTTTACATGGAGGCATGAAAACTTTGAATGTGTAAGTTTCCATTTTAAAAAAAGGAACAAAGAAAATATTCCATTGATTACCAAAATTCATCTTTAATATATCACAACACAAGTTTGAATTGTAGCAGTACATTTTTAATAATTTGATGAAATTTGACTCCCTTGTAAACCATACACGGTCATAGAAAATTTATTTTCATCTGTGAGAAATGGCTAGTTTTATCTTGGCACATAAACAGGCCTAATGTAAGCTTCTAGAAGGTTATTGATAATAGAATCAGTAATAGCTCCAAACAAGAGATTCAACTCAACATCTTCAAACAAAACCCCAGCAACTAGAAAGAAAAGAATCAATTTTTAAAACATTATTTTTAGTTACAAAGTAATGCATATTCATTTAACTGCAAAAACCAAATGTTTTTTCATTGCTTTATTATTATTAAGCAATTACTAAATTATTTAATAATAAAAGTAAATATGTTCCAAACACCTTTCCTGCCATGTTTATTTTCCAAAGACAGCAGATGTTAACAGTTTGTTCTGCATATTTCTATGCACATACACTCAACAAAAAAAAAATGTACATATGCACCTTTTACCAATGGTATTTGTAAAGTGTACTTTTTCTTGCCATTTTAGTGTTACCACAAGCAGTCACCCAGTTTGAAGAATTGGTTGGTATGGCTGAGGCTCTGCTTAAGGGTGGAGGAACCATGTCTACATCTGCATCCACCCTCTGGAGAGCAACAAACAACTCCTCGCCAGATTCATTTGCCTCAACCTGCAGTAATTCTAACTCCAGTTCACCAGATTCCTTAAAGCCTGAAGAAGAGCATCAGACTGATGAGAAACAGGTCAGGTGCAATAACCGCCTTATTGTTCTTTGGAATACAGTTAAATAAAAAATTTAAATACGGGTAGACAATGATCATTGTTTTATCAGATAACTATTGGATAAACTAGTTTTATGCAATAGGAATATTACAATTATTAAGTACTACAAAAAAGAGGCATAAGGTGACTGGGTGTGGTGGCTCACCTCTGTAATCCCAGCACTTTCAGAGGCCGAGATGGGCAGATCACGAGGTCAGGAGATTGAGACCATCCTGGCTAACACGGTGAAATCCCATCTCTACTAAAAATACAAAAAAAAAAAAAAAAAAAAAATTAGCCGGGCGTGGTGGCAGGCACCTGTAGTCCCAGCTACTCGGGAGGCTGAGGTAGGAGAATGGTGTGAACCCAGGAGGTGGAGCTTGCAGTGAGCCGAGATCGTGCCACTGCACTCCAGCCTGAGTGACAGATCAAGACTCCGTCTCAAAAAAAAAAAAAAGAGGCATAAGGTGCTTGACCTAGCCTGGGGAAAGGGAAGGGAGGGCTTGACTTAGGAGGGGCAAGAAGATCTTCTCTGAGGAAGTCAAGATCAATCTGAGAACCAGAGGCATAAAACTGTTGTCCTTTTATAATAAAAACTAGTATTTGTGAAACAAATACCCAGTTTAGAACATTAAAGGCAAATTGGGGACAAAGATAAAGTTATTGAACTTAAAAGTTCTTATACCAGTGACAGAAGGATACCTATGCATTCAGGATTATACAATTTTATATCATTGAGAGGTAAATTTCAGCCTCAGCATGCTGGCTGAACACAATCTTTTTCTATTTTTCTACTTAAGACACAGATGCTCAAAAGACAAAGTTTTGTTAGAATCAGGTAGTCTCAGTAAGTATACCATCAACCATGATAAATGTTAACTAACAATCTAACATTCAAAATATTTGAATCTTAGTGTATCAGTTACCTATTGCTATATAACACATTATCACAAATTTAGTGATTTCAAATGACCCAAGTTTACTATCTTAGAATTCTATAGATCAGAAGTCTGGAACAGGTCTCACTAGACTAAAGTCAAGGTGTTAGCAGGTGTATTTCTTTCTGGAAGCTCTAGGGCAGAATCTGTTTCCTGCTCACCCAGGCTCTGGTAGAATTCATTTTCTTGTGGTTGTAAAACTGAATTCCCCACTTTCTTGCTGGTTGTAAATTGAAGGCCATTCTCACTTGTAGAGGCAATCATATTCCTTGGCTCACAGCCCACTTCTGCCATCTTCAAAGCCAGCAACAGCTGGTGAAGTCCCTCTTACACTTCAGTTCTTTCCTCCCTCTTCTGTCTCTTTTTCCTGATCTACCCTTTTGCTTCCTTCTTCTGCTTTTAAGAACTCATGTGATTAGATTGAGCCCACCTAGATAATCCAGGATAATCTCCCATCTCAAGGTACTTAGTTTTAATCACATCTACAGAATTGTTTTTGCCCTGTGAGGCAACATGTTACAGATTTCAGGGATTAGGATGTGACCTTTCAGAGGGCCATTATTCTTCCTACTACATTTACGATGAAGCACTGAGTATGGGACTAAGCCTGAAAGGAACAAATCCAGTTTACATGACAAGAATTTGTATACACCTTGGAACAAATACCCCATAAATAGTGAAGAGTATCACACAGATAACACTTAACTCTAATTCCTGACATGTAAAATAGATATTAAATTAAAATGTAAAATATATATTAAAATACATATAATACATTACCTTAAAAAATGTTGACATTGTTTTCTTTTATGCCTTAACTCAATTAGTAATATATTTCTCCATATGGAACTTTCTTTTTCCAACTTCAACTCTTTCTTATCTTTTTAGTTCCAGATTGAAAAATGGCAGATTGCCCGTTGTAACAAGAGCAAGCCTCAGAAGTTTATTAATGATTTAATGCAAGTACTTTACACAAATGAATACATGGCCACTCACAGCCTGACAGGGGCAAAATCCTCTACTTCAAGGGACAAAGCCGTAAAACCAGCTATGAATCAGAATGAAGTTCAAGAAATCATAGGTGATAATATGATTGCGTTACATTGTCACACGAATTTTAAATCATGTTACCACTCAAGGTCAAGGTAGTCCTTCATGGTCCTTTTATTTTTTAAAGTTTCTTTTTCTAGGAAAGAAAAATCTCAGGTTAGTCTAAAACTCTCATTAAATATGGGAAATTTTATAGAAAAACTTTACATTAAAAATGGTTATTAAAATAAAACTAAGTTTTATATCACCAAAAAGTTTGAATTCATACAATTTATAGCTTTGGAAACATAAATTCTTACAATCTTTTAAAGTAAAATTTCAATAACAATTTCTACTTTGCTTTTGTTATATTTCTTATCTTTCATTCTAGAAAGATAAAGGCTAATTCGACCATCCTATTTGTGGTTTTCAAATTAATGAATCTCCTTAAATAAAATCTAGATTATCCAATTAATTTTTGACAACATCCAACAAATTTAAGGATTCTCTGAATCCCAGCTCTATATATGTCATTTCTTAATGTACAACAATGTCTGTCTTCCTGAAACAAAAAAACTACTACTTGTAACAACTGCAATGACATTCTTTCCCTTGGCTCACACATACTGTTAGACTGACTTTAAAAGTTAGAGAACATGGCTAGGCGTGGTTGCTCATGCCTGTAATAACAGTGGTTTGGGAGGCTGAGGCAGACAGATACAGAAAAAGATCAGTCAGAGTTTAGTTGTTTCAACTAATGTTGGGAATGGATAAAAATACATTCCTAACGTTTTAGAGCGAGAGGACTTAGAGTTTAAAGCAAGTAGGAGGATTAAAGTTAATTGCTACCATAGGATCTCAGTTGATAATATAGATCTGCTGATATCTCTTGCTTTACTTAGAAAAACCTGCCTATATATTCATCTGTTTAAATATCTCAGGGGTCTTTGGGCTACTTTTGTAAAATGGAAACAAAATTATAATGTAGAATACTTGATGTTTTACCTCAGTTCATCCCCTAAGATGCAAAGGACTCATAAAGTTTCTTGTGTGTTGTTATTGGTTTTTTACAGGAGTAACAAAACAATTATTTCCCAATACGGATGATGTTTCAATTAGGAGAATGATAGGGCAAAAGCTAAACAACTGTACCAAGAAGCCAAATGTAAGCAAAAATCTTAACTCTCAGGATATTAAATAGATCCTTTTGGTAAGTCTTTTAAATCTTCAGTCCTTTCAATGTGGCAAGAAAATGTTGTAATACTTTTATCTATGGAATAGCATTTTCCAATTACTCTGCTAGAAAATACTAGTGACCTGTGAAAGGCTAATAGGTATTCTTGGTGGCAAAAGGGGAGAACTTGGAGCGGGTTTAAATTTGGAAAATGCTGGATTCAGTTTTTCTTTCTCAGAACCTCTCAGATATTTTGATACCCTTTTAACATGCCCATGTGCACCAGAAATCTCTAAGAAAGGGATATAGTGTGTAGTGTTTTCCAAATGTGTTTTACTGAGGAAATTTTTTCACAGAAATCCTGTTAACTTGGTGGTGATAGAATGGAGCCAAAGAGAGGACACATGACAATTTAAGAAGTATTTCTCTCTAAAACAGAGGAGATTTAGACCCTTGGGAAATCTTTTAGGTACATTGATGAGACTGAACTTCTGGCTCTAAAAGTGGTCTGACATTTGCACAAACTATTGGCTGAAGTGTGGAGGGTTCTTCTCCACCATCCTACATGTTGCTTCTCATGGTCTTTAAAATTTTAAATTAGTTGTTATTGTTTAATAAGGATTTTTACCAAGATGCATGTCCTATACTAAGAAAAAGAATAATTTTTTAGTGAGAGTTCTAAAGTAAATATGCTTCCTAGTCAGGCCTTGACCCAGGCAAAACTGTGAAGTGGAATTTTTCCACCCACTGTCCTGGCCAGCTCACTTGTACTTACCCTTCCTCTCTCTCTACTATTTTGATGGAAAATATATGAAACCATGTGTATGATTGCATTAACGTTTTCATTGATTAATAGAGGCATGTGGGTAACACATGACGGTAAGGCCCACCACGTATATTCCTTTTTTCCTTCCATTTTCCTTCCATTTCTATGTTTGACTTGTACTTTGCCTGTCCTCTGCCTAATTCCAGCCACTTTTGAGACCATTTTACTTGTCTTCATTTCTTCTGACCATATTTTAAATGACGTGTGGAGCTGAATGTAATGCAGAAATCCCCTGCCCCCCATGCCCTACACATTACTGACTACCACTCCCATCCTCCTCCCGAGAGGCTGAGGTGGGAGGATAGCGAGGTCGAGGCTGCAGTGAGCTGTGATGGTGCTACTGCACTCCAGCCTGGGGGACAGAGTGAGACCTTGTTTGCAAAAAAAAAAAAAAAGTTATAAAACATAAGGTTACCTGTATCTTTTTTCTCCAAGTGTTTATAAGTTTCAGTAGATTGTGACCTCACAACTTTTCAATTAGATAATTGCTTAAATATGCCCTTAGTACTTCCCATTTTGACATGAGGTTAGCCACCCAGTTACCTTGATGTATAATGACCAAATTCTCTCTCTTTTTTTTTTTTTTTTTTGGAGACAGGGTTCTCACTTTGTTGCCCAGGCTGGTTTTGAACCCACGGGCTCAAGCAGTCTGCCCCAAGTGGCAGAAAGCACTCCACCCAGCAACTAATTTCCTTGTCTTTTCTTTTTTATTTTTATTTTTTGAAAACAGAGTCTTGCTCTGTAGCCCAGGCTGTAGTGCAGTGGCACGATCTCTGCTCACTGCAACCTCCGCCTCCTGGGTTCAAACAATCCTCCCGCCTCAGCCTCCTGAGTAGCTGGGACTACAGGCCCGCACCATCACACACAGCTAATTTGTGTATTTTTAGTAGAGACGGGGTTTCACCACGTCGCCCAGGCTGGTCTCGAACTCCTGACCTCAAGTGATCTGCCCACCTCAGCCTCCCAAAGTGTTGGGATTACAGGCATGAGCCACTGTGACCAGCAAGTTCCTTTTTTAAATGCTATGTTACCAGACCTCCAAGCCAAGTGGCTATCTTTTGGGGCACACTGTTATATTTCAGAGGTCTGTAAAGCATTTTAATATCCTAAACTCTTGTTTTTTTTAATATTTCTGACTTCCAAGGATAGACACAAAACTCATCCCTGACTGTATCAGTCAGCAGAATGCTAAAGAAGTGAAAGTTAAGAGATTTTTATATCAGTTTTGCTTGTACTTAACAATAGAAGTGTTATTAAATCTGCTAGCTATGGCATTAATTAAAATTGAAACAAGGAACAGACATTTTGCTATGAACCTTGTGCCTTTTGGACCTGAGCCTGGCTTAATAGTGTGTCAAGTTGTTTAGACTAGAAATGCATGTATTTTGAATCAGTAATGGAGATAAGCTAGAATGGAATTTTTTAAATTTGCAAATATCTTTCATTTTAAGTATGGCTGAATTCAAATTATTGCAAAAAGGACCGAGGAAAATGTGCTGGAAAAGACAGGGTCGTGTAAGACCTAATTTGGACATGCTTGATGAATTCATCAGATATAGCATCGTCTAGTGGAATACTGTTACCTTTTTCTGTTCTGAGTCATTTAACTCACAGGAGCCTATGGCCCTGCCCTGCCACCAAAAATACCCTTTGGAAAAATTACTTTTCTAGCATGGTCCCTGTAGTAGACCGTGCCCTCCGCTCAGTCCTGAGCTCAGGTTGTCACTGGTGGCTTAGATTTAAAAGGGTAACAATTTCCCAGTTATGGCTCAGGTCTGTGAGGGTAAGTCCTAAACTCCTCCCTTCTTTTTTTCATCTATTCTCTTATTCCTGTGGCTGCCCTAAAGTTGCTTGTAGCTCTCACATGCCAAGAGCTTGATTTTTTTCCAAGGTGTCTCCATGTTTCACTTCTTTCTTGCAGGCATTGAAGAAAACTGTATTTATAAGATTTACAGAATGTTAGGCTAGCACCTCTATAACATCCAACTAAGTGACCAAACAGCCTTCTCCTGAAATTTCCAAAGCGGCCTCAGGGTATACAATCTCTGGCATAATGTTACATAACATATATTATAACTTCTAGGTGATCTAATACAGTGGTGCTCAAATGGTGGGGGACGGTGGGGAGGGAGGTGTGATTTAGCCACCTTCCTCCAACACAGGGTATTTAAGAACGTCTGGAGATATTTTTGATTGTCAAAACTGGTGGTACTTCTGGCATCCAGTGGTCAGAGGCCAGGGATGCTGCTAAACATTGTTATTGAATTTGGTTTGCTGGTATTTTGTTGAAGATTTTTGTATCTGGTTCATCAGTGATGCTGGCCTGTAGTTTTGGTTTTTTGTTGTGCCCTTCTCTGGTTTTGGTGTCACGGTAATACTACTTTGCAGAATGAATTTGCAAGTATTCCCTCCTCTTCAGTTTTTTTTTTTTTTTTTTTTGAAGAATTAGAGTAGAATTGGTATTACTGTCTCTTCAAATGTTTGGTAGATTCAGGAGTGAAGCCATCAGGTACTGGGCTTTTCTTTGAGGCAAGACTTTTTATTATAATTTTGATCTTGTTACTCCCTACTGATTTATTGAAGTTTTCTATTTCTTCATGGTTCAGTCTTTTTGGGTTGTATGTGTCCAGGAATTTAGCCATTTCTTCTAGGTTTTCCAATTTGTTGGCAAAGAGTTTTTTGTAATAGTCTCTAATGAGTCTATTTGTGTGGTCTCAGTTATTATGTCTCCTTTTCCATTTCTGATTTTATTTATTTGGCCTTCTTTTTATTTCTTAGTCTAGCTAATGGTTTGTTGATTTTCTTTGTCTTCTAAAAACACCAGCTTTTTGTTTCATTGATCTGGTTTTTAAAATCTGTTTTGTTTATTTTTGCTCTGATCTTTATTATCTCTTTCCTTCTACTATGTTAGGTTCCATTTGTTTCTGCTTTTCTAGTTCTTTGAGGTTCACTGTTTAGGTTGTTTATTTGAAGTCTTTCTACTTTTTTGATACAGGTGTTTATTGCTACGAACTTCCTTCTTAGTACTGCTTTTGCTGTATAGTATAGATTTGGGAGTGTTGTATTTCCATTTACATTCGTTTCAAGAAATTTTATACTGTTCTTCCTAATTACTTCATTGGTCATTCAGGAGCATGTTATTTAATTTCCATGTGTTTGTGCATTTTCTGAGACCCTCATGTTATCAGTTTCTAGTGTCATTCCATTGTGGTCATAAAAAATACTTGATATGATTCCTACTGTTTTGAATTTATTGAGACTTGTTTTGTGGCCTAGATATAGCCTCTTCTGGAGAACGTGCCATGTGCTAATGAAAACAATGTGTATTTTATAACAGGTGAAATATTCTGTGAATATCAGTTTGGCCTATGTGATCTATTGTATACTTTAACTCTAGTGTTTCCTTGTCAATTTTCTGTCTGGAGGATCTGTCCATTATTGAGAGTGAGGTGTTGAAGTTCCTCAATATTACTATATTGCAGTCTATCTCTCCCTTTAGATCTATTAATGTTTGCTTTATATACGTGGGAGCTCTCGTGTTGTGTGCATAGACACTTTTAACTATTATAGCCTCTTGCTGAAATGACTCCTTTATTATTATATAGTGACCTCCTGTGTCTCTTTTTACAGTCTTTGACTTGTACTTGTTTTACCTGATATAACTACTTCTGCTCTTTTTTGGTTTCCAGTTGCATAGCGTATCTATTTCTACACCTTCACTTTCAATCGATGTGTGTCTTTATAGGTGAAGTGACTTTCTCACAGGCAACATGCAGTTGGGTCTTGTTTCTTTGCCATTCAGCCATCCTATACCTTTTAATTGGAAAACTAAGTCAATTTACATTCAATGTTATAATTTTTCTTTGAGGCAAGGTCTCACTCTTGTCCAGGCAGTGGTGTGATCATGGCTCACTGCAGCCTCAACTTCTTGGGCTCCAGTGAGCTTCCTACCTCAGCCTTCTGAGTAGCTGGGACTACAGGCACGTGCCACCACACCTAGCTCGTAAGGTAGGATATCACTATGTTGCCTAGGCTCAGTGTTATTATTGATCAGGACTTACTACTGCTGTTTTGCAGCTTGTATATTTTCTAACTCCTCTTTTCCTTTCTTCCTTTTGTGCTGTCTTCCTTTGTGGTTAAATGATTTTCTCTGGTAATATGTTGTAATTTGTTGGTTTTTATTTTTAGTGAATCTATTAAAGGTTTTTGCATTGTGGTTACTATGAAGCTTATAAAAATATAGACATAAATTATTTTTAAAAGATGGCGATTTTTATTACAAATAAGTTTTTAAAAACTGTATAAAGGGTTTTTTTAGGTCTACAGTTTAATTGCATTCACCCCACATTTTGACTTTATGTTGTCTCATTGACATGTTTTTATATTGCCTATCTCTTAATAGGTTGCTATAGATATTATTGTTTTGATAGATTTGTCTTTTGAGCTTCGTAGTGGTGTTATGAGTGGATTTTAAACAACAATTACAGTTTTAGAGAATTTTAGATTTGTCTGTATACTTAATTTTACCAGTGGATTTTATACCTTCAGATGTTTTGTTGCTGCACATTAGCATTTTTGCCTTTCAGACTGAAGAGCTCTCTTTAGATTTCTTATAAAATGAGATTGTTGGTGGTGAATTCTCTCAGCTTTTGTTTCTCTGGGAAAGATTTTATATATCCTTCACATTTGAAAGATAACTCTGCTGGATACAGTATTTTTGGATGACAGGTTTTTTTTTCCTTTGAGCACTTTGAAAATGTTGTTTCACTCCCTTCTGGCCTGTGTGGCTTCTGTTGAGAAGTCTATTGCCAGGTGAGTTTGAATTCCTTTATATGTTAGTTGCTTCTTTTCTCTGGCTGCTCTTAGAATCCTGCTTTGTCCCTGATGTTTGAGAATTTGTTACATGCTTTTGGGTAGTCTTATTTGGGTTGAATGTGATTGGTGTTCTCTGACCTTCCTGTACCTGGATATTTAACTCTTCCTCAAGTTTTGGAAAGTTTTCTGTTACTATTTTTTAAAAAGGGCTTTCTAATCCTTGCTTTTGTGTGATTCCCTCTTGAATAAAGATAATTCTTAGATTTGGTCTTTTGAGTTAATTTTCTGTATCTTGAAGGTGACCTTCATTCCTCTTCATTCTTGTTTCTTTTTGCTCCTCTGACTGTATATTTTCAAAAAGCCTGTCTTTGATTTCGCAGATTATTTTCTCCACTTGATCCATTCTGCTGTTGGGAGCCTCTAACGAATTTTTCAGTTCAGCAAATGTATTTCTCAATTCCAAGATTTCTGTTTGATTTTTTAAAATTATTCCTATCTCTTTGTTAAATATCTCTGATAAATTTATGAATTGCTTTTCTGTTTCCTGGGAGGTCACATAGTTTCCCTAAAACTGCTATTTTGAATTCTTGGTCGGAGAGTTCACATATCACCATTTCACTAGGGTCAGTCACTGATTTCTTTTTTTGTCTGTATGAAGAGGTCATTGTTGCTTGTTTGCTATTATTTCTTGTGGATCTACATCTATGACTTTGCATTGAAAGACTAGTTATTTACTTCTGTCTTTTTGGTCTGACTTGTTTTGGTTTTTATTGGATATGCTTGCTTATTTGTAATATACCAGTTGATTTTCTGTCTTTTTTCCCAACTAGGTCACTGCCTCCTTTTTGGCACTAACTGGTGCCTTAAGCCCAGGTTTGCCTCAGTTCTAGCCAACAATCAGAGTGCTGCCTGACCTGAATGGGGGCTGTCCCAAAGAGGATATCCTGGTTATGTGAAAAGGCTGGCTAGGGGTCCATGCTCAGGGGACCTGTGGAACACACCTCTTACAGTGTAGTGCTGCTAAACAGGCACTCTGATTTGGTGCATCAAGATGATGAGGAAGTTCACTGTCCACCTTGATCTCACTTTTTGCAGTGTAGAAATTGTGAGTCAGAAAGAAATTTTCCTTGTGCTTGATGCTGGGGATATTAGGGGAGAGGATTATGGATAAGGAAGCCTGAATCTCTTACCACCTACTTGGAGCTTTTTATTTTTATTTTTATTTTTTTACTTCTCTGTGGCCTGGGAAACTGTTTCATCCTCTTACTTGAGTTCTGGGATATTGCTGGTGATAATCTTGGCACTGTATGTTTGTTTTTGGTTTTCTGTGATAGGGAGTGAAGCCAGCTTGCTTCTACACTGATTTTGGAACCAGAGTCCCTCAACAATTTGTATTTTTAATACAGATTTGTAGTAGATACAAAAATGAATAACTAATACAACTGTTAAAATACTATGAGAATGTTAACATAAATTTGTATTTCTTTGAAATTTGCTTTTTATAGGTATTACAGGTATCTGAAACAAAGCACCTTCAGTTCTAAATCTAGCACTGGATTTTGTTGGAGAATCGGCAGCCTTCCTGGCAGTGAGCAAGGACAGACATGTGCAGTGACAGGCTGTAAGACATATGTAACACTGCTGAGCTCTCCTAAGGGACCAACAAGCTTGCTGAAGAAGCTGCATGTAGATTCCACCCTCAGTACTAGTGATGCATCAAACCAGAGAATTTCTGCCAGTCAAATAAGCATGCAATATGGTTTCTTTGGAAATAAGCATTTCCCAATCCCCAAACACCCCTCTGTACAGTTAATTTAACAGGATAGTCAGAGCTCTTATCATATAGCAGTCAAAACTTCAGCCCATAAGATTAGTCATTGTCCTAACCAATCATTGTACATTGATTATTACCAATGACTTCCCATTATAGTTTTTGGATCTTTAGCATAAGCACATGTTTGCAAAAGTAAACAGTGAAATAATTAGTGTTGGCAAATATGGGAACAACAAAGTCACCCCAAAATCTGATAATCATGTCTAACCAAGTAATAATGTTTTAGCAATAAAATTACAGGATTATTCTGTTATCTAAAAATGTATAAAATAGGAATATGAAAAAAATGACAACAGCAAGATGTTTTATTTTAATATTAAACAATTCCACCACACTTCTGAAGAATAAACCTAAGTTTTTGTGATTGTTAAAACAATGTATCAATTTTCAGGGAAATCTTTTTGTTTATCTACCAGACATGTTCTAACTTTGTATTGCCCAAAGTATATTAAATACAGATGTGTAATATAAAGCATCAATATCACCTAAAACATCCTATATAAGATATAACCTGATAGATGGTCGATTACATTGCTATACTGCTTAGTTTTAACTGGTTTATCTTTATTGTAGCAGAAGAGAAATGACCTGAAAAAAAAGTATGAGTTTGATAATCACACACATGAAAGTACCATTTTGTAACTCAACAAAAGATAAAACATACTTCATCAAAAGGCTTCTCGCTTGGTGTCAGGTTGTCACATGTGACCACTCTGCAATGCGAAGCCATACTTCTTCAGTGCACAAAGTCATGTTTAAACTTGGAAAAGAGGATGCTACAATAGTTTCAAAGTTCAGTGTTGTGGACCCAGGAAACTTTCCGTAAGTCTTGCTTGATAACAATGTGATTGTACAAAATAAATGTTCTTAAGGAAACAACTTATGTAACATTTGCTACCTTTACTTAAACATAAATAAATCCCATTGAAAAGATAAAAGTTATTTTCTTCTTGTTTCTTTTTTAATGTATAAAAATTAGGAAAAATTTTGTTCTAGGCTAATAGCTTTTTCACTCATCCATTAAGGCATTACCATTACAATTTGACTATGTAGCTCTGACTAATTTTTCTTGTAAAGAGCCATGCTATGTAGGATATGTAGACAACATCCAGGAAAGTAAATACATTTAATATTTTTATTGAAAAAAGATAATCTTACTAAGATGTATGCTATTTGCTTTATTAAAAATGCTACTTGATAATGTAAGTTTTGCCTAATAAAGGCAAATAAAATTACCTTTGCAAAACATAACTGTATTATTCAACTGGAACTTGTATGGTCTTATGTATTTTGAAATATGTTGACATCTTTATAGATAATAGAATAAATGTATTTTTGATTCATCTTTGTAAATTGGTTCTAAATGAGTTACAAAATAAGAAAACTAATAAAACTGAAGAGAGTACCCAGCAAGCAATTAATATACATGTAGGTATCTATATATATGTATATTATATATTCACATGTATAAGACTTAAGAATATGATTAAAGCAGAATCTTTAATAAGTAGGGAAAGGAAGGTTTATTCAATGATACTGAGACAACTAATAAATAGAAAACATTGTTATATTCCTACTTCGAGTCATATTACATAGAAACTTTCAGATGAATGAAAAGCAAAAAATGGACTCAGATGAAAAAAATGTTAAACACAAGAATATTTTTATGTTCTGTGAATAAGAAATACATTTTCAGTCCAAAGTTAGTTCAGCCAAAATGCCAAAGAAAAAACTTACTAACACATGAGTTCCTACATGTGTGTTTTGTGATTTTCCTATACAGAGGTGATCATTTCACTAAAAACTTTACCTTGTGGTGGATATATGATATGATCAGCATTCTCGCTAGTTCTGTGACATCATCCTTCTTGTGAATGTTTTCATGCATTTATCCATTTTTCCAGCTTTATCGAATTGTTTCTTATAAAATCTTTGTATTGATGCTGCGCTACAGTCTTTCTTGAATACTTATTGTTTAGTGACATAGTTTTTCCTGGACCAGCAATTTACGGGCAGTTTCATGGATGGTAGGAGACTCCAGGGTCTTCTTTTGGGCTTTAAACCTTGCAAAGGCCCTTTCTTTGCTGTCACAGAGACCAGTGATCCTGACAGGTATGGCTTTTCTGGGAAATTTTTTTGTGCATCCTTGCTTCCTCTAGTTCTCTGATCCAAGCTGAATTTGGAAGGGTTTCCATCACCAGCCCTGCATTTCCCAGGCCCTTCAGGACCTGTAAACAAAAGAGCAAAGTCCTTGGCTGGGCATGCAACATCACAAAACCTGTCTTTACTTAAAAAAAAAAAAGAAAAGAAAAATTAGCTGGGCATGGTGGCCTGTGCCTGTAGTCCCGGCTACTTGGGAAGCTGAGGTGGGAGGATCACTTGAGCCCAGGAGGTCAAGGCTGCAGTGAGTTATTGTGGATGTCATGGGCTCTTGATCCCATAAAGATTTGCTAAAAATAACTGAAACCGCCTTTGTGTAAATAGTAACTGAGGAAATTATGACAGTGAAAGAGATCAGACCTAACCCACCCCATCTTCCTTCTAACCTCTAAACTGTCTGTTCATTCCTGGGCATAGGCCTAACTAACCTTGGGAAAGAATTTATAGTTTAAACTCTGAAACAAAATTGATAATAGCCCTTTCCCAAAAAACGCCTTCTTGCTTGGCCACCAGTCTGCTTTTTTAGGACTAACAAATTAGCTACAAGATTAGAAATTACGGTTCAGGGGCCATGCAGCCTCTGGCTGCAAGAGTCTGAACCTCCCCAAATTCCTCCTGGGAATAACATCACTGTTGCAAAACCTAAGATCAGTGCTTGAGAGATTTTGCAGACCCTGCATTACGACAACGATGCAGCAGATGACACCACCCAGACCAACAATCTGGCTCAACCAGTTCTGCAATCCCACTCAGGAACAGAACTCAGCAAGAACTCACTTTGACCCCCTATGATTTCATCTTCAACCTGACCAATCAGCACTCCCGACTTTCTTAGCCTATCCTCGCCAAATTATCCTTAAAAACTCTGATCCCGAATGTTCCGGGAGACTGATTTGAATAATAACAACTCTGGTCTCCCACACAGCAGGATCTCCGTGAACTACTCTTTAGCCATTGCAATTCCCCTGTCTTGATAAATTGGCTCTGTCTAGGCAGCAGGCAAGGTGAGCCCATTGGGCAGTTACATCACTAACATGAGGTAGATTGATCAATAGTAGAAAAAGCATACAAATTTATTTAACATCTATACACAGGAGTCTTCAGAATTGCTCCTGGCAAATCCATAGGGGTCAGCAGCAACCTCAATTTTTGCCTCCTCAGGAGAAAGAATTCAATGGAAGGGCATAAAGTAGAAGGAGACACTAAGTCAAGTTTCAGAGCGGGAGTGCAAGTTTATTCAAAAGCTTTATTTAGAACAGGAAGGAAAGGAAGGAAAGGAAAGAAAAGAAGGAAAGTACAACTTGGAAGAGGGCCAAGCCAGCCATCGACTTGAGAAACCAAATTTACCTCTTTGCATCTTTAATATTGCAACAATGTATCTGAACCTATCTTTTGGCACCTCTTTTTCACTAGTGTTAAGTAGTATTATGTGTATATCAATTCCTCTGATACAGTTTGACTGATTGTGTTCCTGTCTGCATGAGTGTATATTTATACTGGTTTATTTATATACCATTGATTTCCAAAAGAAGAAATATTGGCAGTGTTTGCAAAGGAACTACTATACTGGTTAATACAGATGTTGTGACTGAGTTAAATTCGAGTTTCTGAGGTAAAAGTTATAAGTTACATAGTTTATTTTTATTTGTATTTTTTGAGATGGAGCCTCGCTCTGTCAGGCAGGCTGGAGTGCAGTGGCGTGATCTCAGCTCACTGCAACCTCTGTGTTTCGGGTTCAATCAATTCTCCTGCCTCAGCCTCCCCAGTAGCTAGGATTACAGATGCCCGCCACCATGCCTGGCTAACTTGTGTAATTTTAGTAGAGACAGGGTTTCACCGTGTTGGACAGGCTGGTCTTAAACTCCTGATCTCAAGCAATCCACCCGCCTCGGTCTCCCAAAGTGCTGGGATTACAGGCATGAGCCACTGCACCCGGGCAAATTACATATTTTATTAAAGAAACGAAGATGCAAGAAGTTGCTCAGCAAAATAAAGGTTTTACTGCATTAAATTCTGGAGGAAATTTTAATAAGGAATATCATGTAAAATTTTACAATGGTCAATCATATTTGTTTTACAGCAAATGTAGAAGATGTTGACTATTGTTCTAGACTAAAAATAGCATAGACTTGGGTTTTACTTCTGTTTCTGACACATCCAAACACCATACCTTTGGACAAAATACCATTTTATTTATCTCAGTTTAGTTAATTATAAAATAGGGATGATACCACTTACTCACAAAGTTTAGATTTGAATGAGGCAATGTATATCAGGTATCTGTTGCATGGTGGGTTTAAGCATATCTTAATTCACATAAATCTCTTCTTACAATGATTTTCAAGAAAAACTCAAGGGCATACCACTAAGTTTACCCGCAATGAAAGTAATTTTACAAGGGCTAAGCAAATATCTGCAAGGTTCATACCTTCTGGGAGTTTGGTATAAACCAAAAGAACACTTAAGTAGCTGGCAAGGTAGATGGAAGACATGTGTCTTGAAATATTTTTCTTGAACTTTGGCCAGGAATGAGCAAGGGCAGCTTGGAGGTTAGAAGCCAAATGGAGTTGGTTAGGTCAGATCCCCTCCACTGTCAACATTTTCTCACTGTTATAACTTTTGCAAAGGTGGTTTCATTTTCAGGAAGTATACTTTTGTTGATGCTCACTGAGATCTACCATTCATAAAGTACCTTGACATTCTCTTTGCATTTTTGCCCAATTTAACTTCTAACAGCAACTTTTAAAAGTCTTTGGATTCTGTAGAAATTTTCGGTCACTTACATCACTAAAAATACCAGACCAGGTATTTTGTTTTTACTGCTGTTGCTCTGTTTTTATTTCTCTGTGTTGTTTTTTTCTTATTTCTTAGAGGAGCAAAAAGGTAAGAAAGTCCACTTTCATAATCATACAGAAGAGTTAAATCCAGTGCTTCTACTGCAGGATTGCTGGTAAAGATGACTGCTCAGTTAAATTTGAATCAGATGAGAAATGAATATTTCTTACTATATCTCATGTAATATTTGGCATAACCTTACACTAAATTGTTATTCGTATGAAATGCAAATTTAACTGAGTGTCCTGTGTTTTTTTTACTAAATCTGGAAACCCTGTGTTACAATGAAGACTAATATCACTCTATTTCTTGTTCTTTTATTCAGAAAATGTCCCTCCATTCTCTCCAAGGGTCCTTTAATTTTCTCTTTCCCCAACACAGTAGAATTTGATGGAAATGTGCTTTGTTGCATATCCTTTTTTATTCATTGCACTGGGTACATGATGGACCCTTTCAAACTGGATTCTTATGTCCTTTAATTCTGGGGACATACAGAGATATAGATGTAGATATTTCCAGTATTCCAATTAATTTGTCAATTTAATGATAATATGTTGATTCTGTTGATTTCCTATCTTTATAATTTGTTAATCTCCTTGCTTCTTTCTTTTTTCTGCTTTCTGGAAGATTTTACTATATATTTTAAACCCCTCTATTAAATTATTTATTTTTTCCATCAAAATTCTAATTTCCAAGAGTTTTTTCTTGTTCAGTGATTATTCCTTTTTCATAAAATTATAGGCTTATATGTGCATGCTGTATTGCTATAAACTGGATGTTTGTGTTCCACTCCCCATCCCTCTGCAAATTTATATTTTAAAATCTAATCCCTAAATTGAGGGTATTTGGAGGTGGGGTCTTTGGGAGGCTCTGCCCTCATGAATGGAATTAGTGCTCTTACAAAAGTGGTCCCAGAGAGGTCCCTCACCTTTTCTGCCATGGAGAACACAGCAAAAAAACAGCAGTCTGTGAACCAGGAAGCAGGCCCTCACCAGACACTGAATCCGCTGGCACCTTCACCTTGGACTTCTTAGCCTTCAGGACAATGAAAGATAAATTTCTGTTGTTTATACACCATCCAGTCTATGATATTCTGTTATAGTAGCTCAAGCTGACCAAGATAACTACCTGTATCTCTCTGACAATTTTTATTACTGCTGTCCTTCTTTTTGAAATATTTTTCCATACAAAATCTGTTTCACCCAAGATTTCTTACTATTATCATTTTGGTATCTTTTTCCTTTTGACACTCTTACTATAATATCTATAATTTTTGTTTTTTTCTTTTGTCTGATGGGTCTTTAGATAGGAACCCAGCTGTTTTGTTGAGATATTCATACATATAAGCTTATGCTGACAATTATTTATTGGGACTGAATATTTCTCCAACATGATTCTGTGGGTCTTCTGCTTGCTCATATTTTTCATACAGGACCAAAAAAGGGGGCTAGAAGTGACAATATTCCAAAACCAGACTTAAGTGTCTGCAGCTCCCCTATTCCCAGAAATACACCTAGAGTCATGGGCCTTGGGCATCTCCTATGACATTCAAATAGGGAATGTCCTGTGAGTAGATGCCTTCCATAAGTCACCTCCTTTTCCACCTGAACTTGTATTGGTGACAATAAAGGTATAATTTCCACTTAAATCTAGGGAGAGTAGATTTTGAACGAGGCCAAATGCAGATTTGAGAGTTACATTTAAAGAATTTCTAAACCTTCAGGAGAATGACATACATTTAAGAAGGAATTTTGAATAGTCCTCAGTACTAAAAGTCTCAGTTTCCCTGATTTAAGCCAATTCATGCATTTATTAGTATGTCCCTCAGGAACAAGCACTTGATTATAAAAGTAAGTTTTCTAGAGAATGATACATCTGAAGCACACAGGCATACCTCAGAGATATTGCAGGTTTGGTTCCAGACCTCTACGATACAGCAAATATCACAACAAGCAAGTCACATGAATGTTTTGGTTTCCTGGTGCAAATAAAATTTATGTTTACACTATACTGTAGTGCAATAAATTATGTCTTTTAAAAGTACATATCTTAACTTAAAAATACTTTATTGCAGCTAGGTGCAGTGGCTTACACCTATAATCTCAACACTTTGGGAGGATCACTTGAAGCCAGGAGTTTGAGACCAACCTGGACAACAAAGCAAGACCCTGTCCTCATTTCTACAAAAAACAAAGCAAAGAAACAAAAAACTTTATTGCTTAAAAATGATAACGAGTATCAGAGCTTTCAATGAGTCGTAATCTTTTTGCTGGTGGGCAGTCTTGTCTCCATGTTGATGGCTGCCGACTGATCAAAATGTTGGTTACTGAAGGTTAAGGAATCCGTGGCAATTTTTCAAAATAAGACAGCAATGAAGTTTGCCATATTGATTATTTCATGAAAGATTTCCCTATGGCATGTGATGTTGTTTGATAGTATTTTAATCACAGTGGAACTTATTTTGAAATCAGTCAATCCTCTTAAACTGACATGGCTTTATTAGCTAAGTTTATGTAATATTTTAAATCCTTTGTTGTCATTTCAACAATGTTCACAGCATCTTTACCAGGAGTAGATTCCATCTCAAAAAACTACTTTCTTTGCTTATCCATAAGAAGCAACTCCTCATCTGTTCAAGTTTTATTATGAGATTGCAGCAATTCACTCCCATCTTCAGGCTCCATATCTAATTCTAACTAAGATTCGAATTAGAATTAGAATTAACTCTAGAATTAATCTAACTCTTGCTATTTCCTCCACATCTTCAATGAGTTCCTTCGCTGAAGTCCCAAACCCTCATACTCACCCATGAGGGTTGGAGTCAACTTTTTCCAAACTCTTGTTGATGTTGATATTTTGACCTCCTCCTATAAATCACATATATTAATGGTATCTAGAATAGTTAATCCTTTCCAGAAGGTTTTCAATTTACTTTGCCCAGATCCATCAGAGGAATCACTCTCAATGGCAGCTATAGTCTTATTTTATTTTATTTTTTTTTCTGAAGCTGAGTTTCGCTCTTGTCACCCAGACTGGAGTGCAGTGGTGCAGTCTCGGCTCACTGAAACCTCCACCTCCCGGGTTCAAGTGATTATCCTGCCTCAGCCTCCTGAGTAGCTGGGATTACAGGCGCCTGCCACCTTGCCCTGCTAATTATTGTATTTTTAGTAGAGATGCAGGGCCAGGCTGGTCTTGAACTCCTGATCTCAGGTGATCCACCCGCCTAGGCCTCCCAAAGTACTGGGATTACAGGCATGAGACCCTGCGCCCAGCCTGAAATGTATTTCTTAAATAATAAGACTTGAAAGTCAAAATGACTCCTTGACCCATGAGCTAAAGAACGGATGCTGTTTTAACATGCATGAAAACAACATTAATCTTGTTGTACATCTTCATAAGAGCTCTTAGATCACCAGGTGCATTGTCAATGAGCAGTAATATTTTGTAAGAAATCTTTGTATCTGAGCAATATGTCTCAACAGTGGACTTAAAATATTTAGTAAATGCTTCTGTAAACAAATGTACTGTCATGCAGGCTGTGTTGTTTTTCCTTTCCTTTCCTTTTTTTTCTTTTTTCGAGACTGAGTATTTTGCTCTTGTCACCCAGACTGGAGTGCAGTGGCATGATCTTGGCTCACTGCAACCTCCGCCTCTGGGGTTCAAGTGATTCTCCTGCCTCAGCCTCCCAAGCAGCTGGGATTACAGGCACGTGCCACCACGCCCAGCTAATTTTTGTATTTTTAGTAGAGACAGGGTTTTACCATGTTGGCCAGGATGATCTCAATCTCTTGACCTCGTGATCTGCCTGTCTGGGCCTCCCAAAGTGCTGGGATTACAGGTGTGAGCCACTGCACCCGGCCAGTTTTTCCTTTTCTTGGAGGCAGTGACAGTGCTGAGAAAGCACCTCTTATGGAGGAGATGGAGTGGGGCGGGAGAGTGGTGGAGAAGGTTGGGGGAAGGAGAGAACAGAAGCTGCTGTAGAAAAGGAAAGAAGCCCTCCAATGGATCCCTCTTCCCCGCATCTCTATGAAACACATCTTCAGCTGCTGGAAAAAGGGCATGGAACTCAGTTACCCTTCAGAGCCCTGGTGAAGCCCCACTGCAAGAAAGAGAAAGAAAAAGAAAAAACAATTACCCTGCAGGGAAACAGAACATTTATTGGGCTCATACCAACAGCTGCGGGAAAACTGGATCACCAGGAAGTCCCCACTCTGAGACTCAGGGGTGCATTGCTTGAGATAGTCTTAATCAGAATAGAGAATGCCGCCTGTCAGCCATATGTGGTGGCTCATGCCTGTAATCCCAGCACTTTGGGAGGTGAGCAGATCCTTGAGCTCGAGAGTTCAAGACCAGCTGAGGCAATGTGGTGAAACCCTGTCTCTATAAAAAGAAGAAAAAAAATACAAAAATTAGCCGGGCATGATGACATGTGTCTGTGGTCCCAGCGACTCGAAAGGCTGAGGTGGGGGAATTAATTGAGCATGGGTGGTTGAGGCTGCAGTTAGCCGTGATGCCACTGCATTCCATCCTAGGTGACAGAGCAAAACCCTGTCTCAACGACAAAAAACAAACAAACAAAAAAAAACATCAAATAACAGGTAAGGGCAATCTACCCCTGGACTGCTGGGAGAGGGGTAAAAGCTTGGAGGAGTGGCCTTTTCTAAGGAACATCAAAAAGAGAAGACCTAAAGTTTGAGGCTGGAGTAGACGCTGAGATAAACCCTCTAGTAAGCCAGCCCCCAGCCTAAGCACACAGCAATCTGAAGCCTGATGTGCAGTGAGAGAAGCATGACAACAACAAAGTCCACACCTCACCCACCTCCTAATTAGACTGGTTCACTTCCTCACACTAAAGGACTACCACAAGGAAAGAAGTACTATTTCCAGGCAGGAAACTACTAAACTGAGGGTTTTGATTTGGATCAAAATGAAATATTGAGGATTGGATTTACTCTCCCAACTAAAACACTATATAAAATACATGAAACAGCAGCCTTCAACATATTGCATGTCAAACACTGAAGGACAGTGATCCTCAGAAGACAGAAAACCTTAAAATTCACCCAGCTTTTTCCTGGAGGAAGTTTCTAAGCCAAGAAGCAAGGAAGAGAAACCCAGGAATAGCCTGTTGGTCTCCCTAAATTGAGGAGATGGACTTGAGAGTCCAGGGAAGCCAAGGTAGTTAGAGCACACAGAGAAGACCACCAGAGAGGAGACAGCCAAAGAACTCCAGAGATCTGCAGAGGGTGTGCCTTGCAACTGAGTCTCATCAGCACATGTATGTGAGAAAAACATCCAATCAAGAGCAAACACTGCTCAGATTTCAGAGGATGCTGCCTGCCAGATTTATGATTCCTACTGAAAGCTTCAGGTGGGGAAGGACACATGACTTGGAGTCCTTCCCTGCCTCTCCCATCTGTCCCCATTTTTCACTGACTGAAAATCATCAGACTTTCAGTCACCTCTTGAAGATACATTATTGATATTGAATTCTTGTGTTTGGCTTTCTAGACTATTTGCAGTCTGACAGTTTGTACCTTTAATGGCAGAAGTTATTCAACAATGAGCTGATCACATGACTCTATTAATCTTACTGTTATATACTCCTCAGTAGTTTGATTGTTGTCCCCAAAATGTGATTATAATGGGGTGTCCTCATAATGGGATTATCTTTATTAGGCTGCTACTGAATATGATTGGAACAAGAGGTATGGGAAGTTATACAAATCTATTTTGAAAATTTTGAACATTCAGAATTTTGCTTTGGCCTGGCTTCATGCATTGTTCTTCTTCCATTATTCTTTTTCCTACAGCCTGGCTTAAGAGGGCCTAGGAGATATCAGACTTAATTCTGGTTAAGTTGTATAAAAATGCTTTTCTATGAAAATATTTTTCTCCTTCTTACACCCAAATCCTCTTGACAAAAGTTCTGAGTCAAAGTAGGAAATAAATGGAAAAGAAACATGAGGCAAGACACACAGAGTGTGTAATACTCAAGGAAGAGCAAAAACTTTGGTTCCCAAAGAGGTACATTTTTGACTCCAGAAAAAGTGTGGGGGTAGTGGTTGAGAGGGGGAAGAAATAATGATTTGTTTTTATTTTTAAGAATTGCCTGTAGAAGCTTTCTCCTCCTGAAAAAACAAAAATACTATCAGTGAGCAGGTGGAGCAAGATGGGCAAGTAGAAGCCTCCACCGATCTTCCTTCCTGCAGGAATACCAAATTTTACAACTATCTACACAAAAAAGCATTTTCGTAAGAACCAAAAATGAGGTGGATGATCACAGTAACTGGTTTTACCTTCACATCACTGAAAAAGGCACTGAGGTGGAGAGAAAAGACAGTCTTGAATTGTTGACACCACCCCTTCCCCATCCACCAGCAGTGGCCACATGGCATAGAGAATCGTGCACTTAGGGGAGGGAGAGCACAGCAACTGGGGGACTTTACGCTGGAACTCAGCGCTGCCAACATGTGGCAGAACTTAGCCTGCGCCCACAGAGGGAGCATTTTATAAAGCCCTAGCAAGAGGGTATTCACCCATCCCAGCAGTTGCAACTGAGTCTTGGCTAGCCTCACAACCACAGGCTAAACTGCTCTGTGATCCTAAATAAACTTGGTAGGCTGTCTAGGCCACAAGGACTGTACCTTCTAGGTACATTGTGGAGCTATACTGGGATTGCAGCCAGTGGATTTAAGGGACACAAGTCAGAGAGCAGCTGGTGCAGCTAAGGGAGTGCTTGCATCACCCCTGCCCCAACCCCAGGTAGCACAGCTTGCGGGTCCAAAAGAGACCCCTTCCTTCTGTTTGAGGAAAAGAGAAGGAAAAGTGAAGAGGACTTTGCCTTGCAACTTGGATACCAGCTCAGCCACAGCAGGACTGGGTACTGGGTATCAGTCATGAGGCCCCCTTTCCAGGCCCTAGCTCCTGGACAACATTTCTAGACACACCCTGGTCCAGAAGGGAACCCACTGCCTTGAAAGGAAGGACTCAGTCCTGGCAAGATTCATTACCTGCTGACTAAAGAGCTCTTGGGGCCTGAATAATCAGTAGTGGTAACCAAGTAGTACATGCTGTGGGCCTTGGGTGAGACTCTGAGAGGGGCTGGCTTCAGGTGTGACCCAGCTTATTCACAGCTGTGATGGCTACAGTGAGAAACTCCTTCTGCCTGAGAAAAGGAGAGGGAAGTATATAGGGGACTTTGTCTTGCAGCTTAGGTACCAGCTCTACTACAGTGAGGAAGGGCACCAAGTGGGCTCGTGGGGTCCCCATTTCCAGACCTTGGCTTGTGGATGGTATATTTAGCCCAGGGATGGACCTGCCCTGGGCTAGAGGGGAGTCCAATGCTCTAAAGGGTGAGTCCCAGGACTGGTAGCATTAACCACAAGCTGACTAAAGAGCCCTTGAGCATTAAGGGAACATTGGCGGTACTGTGGCAGTACTCCCTGTAGGCACATGGTGGTGGTGGACATAGGGGGAGGCCCTTCTGCCTGGGGAAAAGGGAGGGAAGAGTGGGAAAGACTTAATCTTGTGGTTTCAGTGCCAGTATAGCTGCAGTAGAATAGAGCCACCAGGTATATTTCTAAAGTTTCTGAATCTAGTCCCTGGGTCCTGGACATCATCTCTGGACCCACCTGGGGCTCAGGGGAACTTGCCACCCTGAAGGGAAGGACACAAGACTGGCTGGCTTCACTACTTGTTGATTGTAGAGCCCTGGAGACTTCAGCAAATATAGGAGGCAGCCAGGTAGTGGTTACAGCAGGCCGTAGGTAAGACTCAGTACTATGCTTGCCTCAGGTTTGACCCAGCCCAGTTTCAGTAGTGGTGGCCACAGCGGTGCTTATGTCACCCCTCATCTAGCTTTGGGAAGCTCAGCACAGAGGGAGGACTCTGGGAGAAACTAAGGGAGGAGAGCAAGAGTCTTTGTTTGGTAATCCAGATAATTTTTCTGGATCTTATTCAAGACCACCAAGGTGGTACCTCTATGAGTCTGCAAGAACTACAGTGTTACTGGGCATGGGGTGCCCTTAATGTTGATATGGCTGCAGTGACCAAAAACTTAGATTACAACATCCAAGTCCCTTCAAATACCTGGAAAGCCTTTTCAAGGTGGAGGTGTACAAACTAGCCCAAACTGTGAAGACAACAATAAATACCCAACTCTTTGATGCCAAGACAGCAAGGAACATACACAAGCATCAAGATCACTTTGGAAAACACAACCTCACCAAATAAACTAAATAAGGTAGCAGGTGCCAATCCCAGAGAGACAGAGATATGTGACGTTTCAGACAGAGAATTCAAAATAGCTGTTTTGAGAAAACTCAAAGAAATTCAAGCTAACACAGAAAAGGGATTCAGAATCCTATCAGGCAAATTTAATAAAGAAATTGAAATAATTAAGTAGAATCCAGCAGAAATTCGGGAGTTGAAAAATGTAATTGACATACCGAAGAGTCTCTTAGTAGTAGAGTTGATCAAACAGAAGAAAGAATAAGTGAACTTGAAGACAGGTTACATGAAAATATACAGTCAGAGAGGACAAAAGAAAGAAGAACAAAAAAGAATGAAGCACACCTACAAGACCTAGAAAATAGCCTCAAAAGTGCACATCTAAGAGGTATTGGCCTTAAAGAAAAGCTAGAGAGAGAGACACAGGGGTAGAAAGTTTATCCAAAGGGGGCAGGCACGGTGGTTCACGCCTGTGATCCCAGCACTTTGGGAGGCTAAGGCAGGTGGATCAGGTCAGGAGTTCAAGACCAGCCTGGCAAACATGGCAAAACCCTGTCTCAACTAAAACTACAAAAATTAGCCAGGCATGATGGCAGCTGCCTGTAATCTCAGCTACTCAGGAGGCTGAGGCAGGAAAATCACTTGAACCTGACAGATGGAGGTTGCAGTGAGCCGAGATTGCGCCACTGCACTCCAGCCTGGGCGACAGAGCGAGACTTCATCTCAAAAAACAAAACAAAACAAAACAAAAAAAAAAAAGAGAGAGAGAGAGAGAGAAAGCTTATCCAAAGGGATAATAACAGAGAACTTTCCAAAACTAGGGAAACATACTATTATCCAAGTACAAGAAGATTATAGAACATCAAGCAGATTTAACCCAAAGAAGATTACCTCAAGGCACTTAAAATCAAACTCTATGTTTAAGAGACATAACTTAAAGTAATAAAAGCCTTCTATGACAAGCTCATAGCCAACATTATACTGAACAGGGAAAAGTTGAAAGCATTCCCCCTGGGAACTGGAATAAAACAAGGATGTCCACTTTCACCACTTCTGTTCAACATAGTACTGGAAGTCCTAGTCAGAGCAATCAGACAAGAGAAAGAAATAAAGGGCATCCAAATTGGTAAAGACGAAGTCAAACTGTTGCTGTTTGCTGATGATATGATCATATACCTAGAAAACCCTAAAGACCCATCCAAAAAGCTCCTAGAACTGGTAAAAGAATTCAGTAAAGTTTCAAGATACAAAATTAATGTCTAAAATCGGTAGCTCTGCTATACCAACAGCAACCAAGCTGAGAATCAAATCAACAACTCAACCTCTTTTACAATAGCTATAAAAATTAAATACATAAATACAATAAGGTACTTAAGAATATACCTACCCAAAGAGGTGAAGAACCTCTACAAGGAAAACTACAAAACACTGCTGAAAGAAATCATAGACGACACAAACAAATGGAAACACATCCCATGCTCATGGATGGCCAGAATCAATATTGTGAAAATGATCATACTGCCAAAAGCAATCTACAAACTCAGTGCAATTCCCATCAAAATACTACCATTATTTTTCACAGAACTAGGAAAAACAATTCTAAAATTCATATGGAACCAAAAAAGAGCCCACATAGCCAAAGCAAGACTAAACAAAAACAAGAAATCTAGAGGCATCACATTACCCAACTTCAAACTATATACAAAGCCATAGTCACCAAAACAGCATAGTGCTGGTAATAAAAATAGGAACATAGACCAACAGAACAGAATAGAAACCCAGAAATAAAACCAAATACTTGTAGCCAACTGATCTTCAGCAAAGCAAACAAAAACATAAAGTGGGGAAAGGAAACCCTTTTCTGCAAATGATGCTGGGATAATTGGTGACCCACATGCTGAATTAAACTGGATCTTCATCTCTCACCTTATACAAAAATCAACTCAAGTGCATCGAAGACTTAAATCTAAGACCTGAAACCATGAAAATTGTACAAGATAACACCGGAAAAAACCTAGACATTGGCTTAGGTAAAGACTTCGTGACCAAGAACCCAAAAGCAAATGTAACAGAAACAAAGAAAAATAGACGAGACTTAATTAAACTAAAAAGCTTCTGCACAGCAAAAGAAATAATCAGCAGAGTTAACAGACAACCCACTGAGTAGGAGAAAATCTTCACAATCTATACATCCGACAAAGGACTAATATCAAGAATCTACAAAGAACTCAAACAAACCAGCAAGGAAAAAAAAAACCCATTGAAAAGTGGGCTTAGGACATGAATAGACAACTCTCAAAAGAATATATGCAAATGGCCAACAAACATATGGAAAAAATGCTCAACATGGCTAATTTTCAGGAAAATGTAAATCAAAACTACAATGCGATTCCACCTTACTCCTGCAAGAATGACCATAATCAAAAAACCAAAAAATAACAGATGTTGGCATGGATGTAGTGAAAAGGGAACACTTTCACACTGTTAGTAGAAATGTAAGCTAGTACAACCATTGTGGAAAACAGTGTGGAGATTCTTTAAAGAACTAAAAGTAGATCTACGATTTGATCCAGCAAGCTTACTACTAGGAAATGCAATACCCACAGAAGAATAAGTCATTATACAAAAAAGATTCTTGCACATGCATATTTATAGCAGCATAATTTGTAATTGCATAAATATAGAACCATCCTAAATGCCCATCAATCAACAAGAGAATAAATAAAATGGTGTATATACACATACACACACACACACACACACCATGGAAGAGAACTCAGCCATAAAAAAGAGCAAATAATGGTATTCACAGCAACCTGGATGGAACTGGAGACTACTATTCTAAGTAATGTAACTCAGGAATGGAAAATCAAATGTTGTATGTTCTCACTCATAAGTGGAAGCTAAGCTATGAGAACACAAAGGCGTAAGAATGATACACAGGACTTTGGGGATTCAGGGGAAAGGGTAGGAGGGGGTGAGGGATTAAAGACATTGGGTACAGGGTACACTGCTTGTTCACCTTCGAAGACACCTTCGCTGTAGTTCAGAGTCCTTTTCCATTCTATTTTAGTAGAGCAACAGCGAAGGAAGACACCTACTACACAGCGAAGGAAGACACCTTCGCTGTAGTTCAGACTCCTTTTCCATTCTTCATCCACGCGCGGGGGAGTCGCGCGCCGCGGTCGCCCGGCGGGTAGGAACTACCATCCCAGCATCCTACGCGGCGCAGGGAAGGAAGCCCGGGAATGAGAGAAAGCGGCTCTGAGGGGATAGCGGGCCAGTGAGGGCCGCCCGTGTTTTGAAGCGGTTTTCGTCTCTTTCCGCTGGGGGCCTCGGAGCTCACGCTGGGGCGGGTCCCGGTAGCGCGAGGCGGTGCAGGGCGGGAAGGGGAGTCGTGGCGGCTGCGGCGGCGGGGACAGCAGCGACGGCGGTGGCAGGGACAGCAGGAGGAGTGGTGCTGTCAGCACGGCCGTCGGAGACATGGGAGACCCGGGATCGGAGGTGAGTAGTCGAGTGAGGGCCCTGGCGTTCTCAGAGGCGAACCGCGAAGGGTATGTGTTTTCTGCGGTCTGAGGCCTGGTGCTCCATCGCAGCCTCTGGGCGAGACCTCTCCAGCCTCTTGGGCCGAGCCCAGCTCTGGGGCCTGTTGCGTGTCTGAGCGAGGAACCCGCAGCAACAATGGCCGCCCGTCCCACCGCACGGGGACCGGCGTTCGTTGTGGCCCCCGCTGGGCCAGTGGGAGCGACGTTTTAAGGCAGGATTGCCCTTCGGTGTTGAGCTTGCGTTCCTTCTTCTGGAGTAGATAAGGGGAATTCCAGAGTCCTCCTTCTGGAGTAGATAAGGGGAATTCTGAGAGGCTGGTACTGCGTTTTCAGCGTTGAGTCCCTGCAGCTCCGCACATGCTGTGGCAAGAGCCGACTGCTCGAGTTCTGTTCCTGGTCGGGTTTGCGTGAAATTGTGCTCAGTTCGTTTTCCTCAAGAGCTCTTTGTTTTTAATTGTTCCTTTCGGAAACGCTCTTTTCCTACAAGAATGTGGCTGAACAGATAAGCATGTTTTGGCTTGTTTTTATAGATAATAGAATCTGTCCCTCCAGCTGGCCCTGAGGCATCTGAGTCAACAACGGATGAAAATGAAGACGACATTCAGTTTGTCAGTGTAAGTAGCAACTGATGATTGGGTTTTTCCCAGAGTAAAAGACTATGGTGGGCCCTTATGTAATTTTACCTCACCTGGTCATTTAATGTTTATGAGTGTCTAATACATGCTAGACACTGTGGAGCATGGCACAGGATTGGGATCTTTACCAAAAGAGCTGTCTGAGCCACCCCCGTAGCCATCACAAAGAGCATGGCCTAAAGAACGTGCTGTACACTTAATCTCACCCCCTACCTTTCATTTAGACTTAAGATAAAACGCTGGTCTCTAAGACGCTGTTTTGAAATGGAGCAAGAGTAACTTCTAAAGGCGACACAGAGGAAGGAGCAGCTAATGATGAGCAAGGTCGTAGAAAACAGGAAGGGTTGCGAGAGCCCAGAATCTTAGCGTTATGGTGCTTCTAACATGAAGGCAAATAGCTTGAAGATTTCGCTAACCTCTGAGATCATCATGTTACAGCATAGTACGGTTGATGCTCATAATGAAGAATCCTGCATCACTGGGAACATGCTCTATTTTTCTGAGTTTCTTCCCTTTGGGACAGTAGTTTTCAAGCCTTAGTAAGTATAGACAGGCAGATTCCTGGGCCCCGCTGCAGACCTACCGATCAGAATTTCAAGGTGGGGCCTAGGAATTCTCATTTTCAGACAAGTGCAGGGACATGTGGATTTCTGAGCACACTTTGTACAGCATTGGTTTCCAAAGCAGAAGGGGGTGTTTTATGATGTATTTTGGGATGATTTTCATCCATAGCTATTGGAGTTTTAGAAAGGCTTTGTGTAAAGTGGTATCTCAGCTACTAGGCAGAAAATAGTTCTGTCCCAAACTCCTCTTTTGGAATGCCGTAGTTAGTTGCAGTTTGGTATTCAAGCTGTAGAAGTTTTCTTTAATGGAGTGTCTAATGTTTCTGTGTTTTTTAGTTTTTGTAGGTTTAGGGTGACTTTGTAAGTCACTTGTTTTTTAAATTAAAATTTCCTCCCTAAACATTGTTTTGTTAACATCGTTGTTTTCGTTTTGTGTAGAAGTTCTTTACACTGTCACTTTCTGGACATTTTTCCCAATTAATATTGTGTGTATATTTTGTTCCTGACATTTGGTAACCTTTCTAAATATTGATGGTACCAAGGGGGATTATTTGCCTACTCTGCCTTCACGGTTATGGAGTAAGCAATGTAACTCGAAATCGAAGAGCAGTGGTTTCTGTTTTTTTTTAACGAGAAACATTTGGGAAGAGGATTTCATGGGTCTTTAGGAAAAATAATTTTGGTTCCTCTTAACTGGTATAAAAACAGGAATAATTGGGACAGATGATCTTGATGAGTTTTTGTGCATCTGTATGTAGAAGTGACACTCGTCTGATTCATGATTCATGTATCGTTGAGAAACACAGATGGGCTGTACAAAATTAAGTTTGGAAAAGTAAATAGGTATAGATTTGTGTAATATCCTGAGGAACAAATCACTATATTTTAAATTCTGAGTTAATATATAGGCTGTGTTTAGCTGAGGTTTAAATTACTTTAAATTCTATTTTAAATATAAATATTCTTCTGCATCTTTTCATAAAATATTTTGTGTATCCAGCATGATAGAACCCTTTATATTTAACCCTGTTCAAAATAGAGGATCAAAGGTTTGACAGCTCTTATATGGAAAAGTGACTTACATGCTGTCAGTGTAATTGCAGTACCAGAAAGAACATAGTAAAACATCCCTGTTGCATTTCAGTGGTGCCACGTAAAAGACAATAACTTAATTCTACTTTAAAATGCACTCAGACAACTTTCCTTTGTAACCCCATCCTATACTGGGCTCTACCAGGATATGCTTATTTCTCTGTGTTTTTTATAGTACCATCCAGTAAAGATGCAATGCTGCTGGGTATAGTTCTCTATTTGTGGGTTCTTCATATTAAAAGAAAAAAAAATGTGTTACGTCTTGATATATTCTGCTTTGGATTCCTTAGTCTTTTCATATAAATGTTGATTATCCAGGCTTCATTCTGCGTTGTGGCACAGAATCCTCTTTGTGTTCTGTCATGTACCTAGCCTCCAAAATAAACAATATGCTGAAAGAAAGGAATGATGAAAGATTTGGGGATATAAAAAGAGCCCTTACCTTGATGTAAATTTTATTGAAATATAGTACATATACAGGGAAGTTTACTTCCTCCTTGCCATCGCTATTTTTGTACCACATTGCCATTTGTCTAGATTATCTTGTTTGTATTCTTCCCACATACTCTCCTATGTGGTTAACCTTCTTGAAACAGCTCTAATAATGTTCCCATCTTGATGTTATTTATTGATTCCTTTGCCTATAGAATAAAATCTAGACTTTTGACTAGGGCATTTATGGCCTGGTCTATGATGAGAGTAGTGTATATGTAAAGAAAGGATCAAGAAGATTCAGAGTTTGATGTTTGGCTGTATAGTGATGTGGAGGATAAAGCAGGGTTATCAAAGACCTTCGTTATTTTGAAGTTAGCTATCTAAGAGATTACTGATAATCGTTTCAGTTAAAAAAAATTGTACTATGAAATCTATATCTTTTTTTTTTAATGAGGTAGAGCCAGGGGTGGGTTTTTCACTGTGTTGCCCAGGCTGGAGTTGAACTCCTGGGCTCAAGTGATCCTCCTGCCTCAGCCTCCTGAGCAGCTGAGACTGGCACTGTGCCTAGCTGAAATCTGTATCTTTTAAAATCAATGTCTGTGCTATTTCCCATTTTGAAAGGAATCTACATGCAGGAACATTATTACATGTTAATGTACTCTGACTCTTTTCCCATGCTTTTTTTTTTTTTTTTTTTTTGAGACAGTGTCTTGCTCTAAATTTTATCTAGGCTGGAATGTGATGGCATAATTATAGCTCACTGTAGCCCCACCTTCCTGGGCTCCAGTGATCCTCGCACCTCAGCCTCCCAAGTAGCTGGGATTACAGGTGTGAGCCACCACACCCATCTGATTTTTTATTTTTGTAGAGTTGGGGTCTCACTATGTTGCCCAGGCTGGTCTTGAACTTCTGAGCTCAAGTGATCCTCCTGCCTTGGCCTCCCAGTGTGCTGGGATTACAAGTATGAGCCATTGCTCCCAGCCCCTTTGCCCCTTTTGTTTCTAATTAGTCTGTGCCACTTGCAAGATTTTCTTGAGAATCTTTGCCGATTCCAACTAAAAAAATCTCCCACTAATTGTTAAATTTAAGTTTAATTTGAATGATTGTTCATGACTTGTAAATTTGCCCACTTCCTTTTTAGGAAGGACCATCGAGACCTGTTCTTGAATACATCGATCTGGTCTGTGGTGATAATGAAAACCCTAGCACCTATTATAGTGATGTAAGCACATTATATTTGTGTTTGTTCAGTTTTCTTGTTAAGTGCAGTAGTGTGTTGGAGGTGGCTTGAACTGGATCATAAGAACTAATTGTTGGCCAGGCATGGTGGCTCTCGCCTGTAATCCCAGCACTTTGGGAGGCTGAGGCGGTTGGACCACTTGAGGCCAGGAGTTCGAGACCAGCCTGGCCAACAAGGTGAAACCGCCGTCTCTACTAAATACAAAAAATTAGCCAGGCATGGTGGCACGTGCCTATAATCCCTGCTACTCGGGAGGCTGAGGCAGGAGAATAGCTTGAACCTGGGAGGTGAAGGTTGCAGTGAACCGAGATTGTGCTATTGCGCTCCACCCTGGGCAACAGAGCAAGACTCCGTCTCAAAAAAAAAAAATCTAGTTGTTAAACTTGCAGAAATTTTGTGAGCTGATTGTAAACAGAGCAGTTATTACAAATTAAAGTATATAAATGTACAAGTACATAAATGTTCATTATATTTAACGTAATACTTAATACATCATTTCTTGCTATCTGTGCACTTGAGGTTATTTGCATCTATTGGTAGAAAAACTATTAATAAATAGTGTCCTGCTGCAGTATTGGTAGAACATTATCCCATTGTAATCAGTAAAATACAAACTAGAGTTTGAGTTATTATTTGTTGATTAAATTTAAGAAAGTGAAGGATAGAATGTTAATGCAGATTAAATTTTAAAGTGTGATGTGTCTCTGCTAGACTAAATGCGATACAAAAAATTGAGGAAGTTGCTTTGCAATATTCCAAAACTCAGCCAGGCGTGGTGGCTCACACCTATAATCCCAGCCCTTTGGGAGGCCAAGGCTGGCAGATCACTTGAGGTCAGGAGTTCGAGACCAGCCTGCCCAATATAGTGAAACCTCATCTCTACCAAAGATACAAAAATTAGCCGGGCATGGTGGTGCATGCCTATAGTCCCAACTAATCAGCTGGTGTGGTGGCATGTGCCTATAATTTCAGCTACTCGGGAGGCAGAGACATGAGAATTGCTTGAACCCGGGAGGTGGAGGTTACAGTGCACTGAGATCGCACCACTGCACTCCAGCTTGGGTGACACAGCAAGACTCCATCTCAAAAAAAAAAAAAATTTTTTTAACTCTTCATTAGTTCAGAAGGATGTTGATGTCGTTGATGAATGAGTAAAACTCTAATATATGTTTTTATTGTTTCACTTTCATCTTATTCATTAATGTAATTGAAAATATTATCCACCCTTCATGTTGCTACTACAGTCAGCCCTTCATATACTGTGGGTTCCACATCCGTGGATTCAGCCAACTGTAGATGGAAAATATTTTTTAAAATAATAAAAATACAATAATAAAATACACATTAAAAAGTAATATAAAAACTATTTTGTGGCATATTATATTAAGTATTAAAAATAATCTAGAAATGACTTAAAGTATACGGGAAGATATGCAAAGGTTGAGTGCAAATACTTCATTTTATACAAGGGACTTGAGCATGGGAGGATGTTGCTATGGGGAGGTGCAAATAGCATACTTATTTGCAAATCATATGACCAACCTTTTTGCTAATTGGATGATAATAATTCATAGTCAAATTTTGTGAAACTGTTGTTGGTTGTAGAATTTTAAAAATTAATAGTGGTTTTTTCAAGAAATAGCAAGTTATATTGATGTTATAGATATAAACTGAAAATCAGGTTAAATGTTTAAGTTTAAAATTTATTTCCAAAATTAGATAAAGAATAAGAGAACTTTTTACATTATTTTTGAATTTTACTTACATATGTAAAATTATTTTTCAGATTCTATTTCCTAAAATGCCAAAACGACAGGGTGATTTTTTGCATTTTTTAAATATGAAGAAGGTGAAAACAGACACAGAAAATAATGAAGTGAGCAAAAATCATTGTGAATTGTCTAAGGCAAAGGAACCACATTTCGAGTATATTGAACAACCAATCATTGAAGAAAAGCCATCACGTTCATCAAAGGAAGAAATAGATAATCTTGTGCTTCCAGATTGTTGGAATGAAAAACAAGCATTTATGTTTACAGAGCAATACAAATGGCTTGAAATAAAAGAAGGTAAATTAGGATGTAAGGATTGTTCAACAGTTCGGCATTTGGGATCGAAAGCAGAAAAGCATGTCCATGTGTCCAAGGAATGGATTGCATATTTAGTTACCCCTAATGGCAGTAATAAAACTACTAGGCAAGCTTCTCTACGAAAAAAAATTAGGGAACATGATGTTTCTAAAGCCCATGGTAAAATTCAGGATTTGTTAAAGGAATCAACAAATGATTCAATTTCTAATTTAGTGCATAAACAAAATAATAAAAATATTGATGCTACTGTAAAAGTTTTCAATACTGTTTACAGTTTAGTAAAACATAATAGACCTTTATCTGATATTGAGGGGGCAATAGAATTACAGGAAAAAAATGGAGAGGTAAATTGTTTGAATACACGTTACAGTGCAACAAGAATAGCAGAACATATTGCAAAAGAAATGAAGATGAAGATATTTAAGAATATTATAGAAGAGAATGCCAAAATCTGTATCATAATTGATGAGGCATCTACAGTTTCAAAGAAAAGCACCCTAGTGATTTATCTCCAGTGCACAATTCAGTCAGCTCCTGCACCTGTTATGTTATTTGTGGCTTTAAAAGAATTGGTGTCAACTACAGCAGAGTATATTTTCAATACATTATTGACTACTTTAAATGATTGTGGTTTTACAAATGAATATTTGAAAGCAAATTTAATTGCATTTTGTTCTGATGGTGCTAATACAATCCTAGGAAGAAAGTCTGGAGTAGCTACAAAATTGTTAGAAAATTTTCCTGAAATCATCATTTGGAACTGTTTAAATCATCGATTACAATTGTCACTTGATGATTCTATATCTGAAATAAAACAAATTAATCATTTTAAAATATTTCTTGATAAAATTTATTCTATTTATCATCAACCTAATAAAAATCAAACCAACCCTCTAGGAACTGTAGCTAAAGAACTTGAAACTGAAATTATTAAAATTGGTCGGGTAATGGGACCAAGATGGGCAGCATGTAGTTTACAAGCTGCTACTGCTGTATGGCATGCATATCCTATATTATATATGCATTTTTCTCATTCTTTCTGTGGTTTGGCAAAGAGATTAGCTAACATTAATTTCTTACAAGACCTTGCTTTAATGATTGACATTCTTGAAGAATTTTCAGTACTTTCAACTGCATTACAGTCAAGATCAACTAATATTCAGAAAGCACAAAAATTGATCAAACGTACCATAAGAGCTTTGGAAAATTTAAAAATTGGTACTGGAAAGTATGAATCTCAAATTGAAGATTTGATCAAGTCAGATAAGTTTAAAGATATTCCATTTAATAAAAACAATAAATTTAATGCTCTTCCTAGGAATATATTACTAGACAATATAATTCAGCACATGAACCTACGCCTTTTATCTGACGGAAACCATGAAAGTATTTTTAATTACTTTGATTTGCTAGAACCTTCTACATGGCCTTATGAAGAAATAACTTCACCATGGATAGCTGGTGAAAAAAAATTATTTCATTTGTGTGAAATTTTAAAATGTGAAGTTGATTTGAATGATTTTCGGGAATTTGTAAATAATAATATAAAATCAAACAATGTTTCAATTCCTGCAACTATACAAAAAGCTAAAAAGATAGTTAGCACCATTGCAATCAATAGTGCTGAAGCTGAAAGGGGTTTCCATTTAATGAACATAATCTGTACAAGGGTGAGAAATAGTTTGACAATAGATCATGTGTCAGATTTAATGACAATAAATTTATTGGGGAAAGAACTAGCAGATTGGGATGCAACACCATTTGTAAAATCCTGGTCAAATTGCAACCACAGGTTGGCTACAGATACAAGAGTTCGGCAAAAGTCAACAAAAGTCTTCCATGAGAATCAATTGGCTTTATGGAACTTACAATAGAATATTGTATATGTTTTTTTATCATCTGTAAATTATGTACTGCACATCCTTTATGTACATAAAGTTTTTTTTTTTTTTTTTTTTGGAAAGCCAGTTAAACTTTTGTCAGCACGTTGCTGTTTAAAAGGCGTTCTCTAAGAAGATAATCTTGAAGATTGGTTTTAGAAGCTATAGGTTTTTAGACATTGGCCCATGTTTCCTAGAATGGGTCATAATACGTATTCCATGAAGTTCTGTACAGAACAAACACGATTTATTATTTTGTACTGTTTTACTTTAAGAATGCAAAAAATAACAGGACTCAGATAAGTTCTAAGCCCTGGAGGTTATATCAAATAAAAGAGAAATGGAATAAAAACTATAAGCCTTTTGGCTCTTGTCTTTCTCATTTCCATATCTGTGCTATCTAGTATGGTAGCCACTAGCTACATGTGGCTGATCAGCTTAAGGACTAAAAGTAAAATTTTAATGTATTTAATTTTACCTAAGAAAACTGAAACGATGTAAAATATTTTTCTGCTTAGCTTTACTGTTTTTCAGGTAGACATTTTACTCTGTTACCTTGCATAAGATATGGTTGTTGTAGTGTGCCTGTCAAACTTGTGTGTCATTTCCAATATTGAATATAAACGTATTGCTCATAGATATGATACTGCTGTCAGCAGATGGATTCAATGCAAGTTATTTTTTCTATGAATTGATGTAACATCATGTGTATCAGAATATTTTATGCAAACAACAGGAATTACAGTGATTCCTGTGTAAATTGTAACTGGTAATTGAAATACTTATTTTAATCATGATTAAATTATTTTTCTAGTTTACACATGAATATGAGCAAATTTTTAAATTTAAAATGAAGGCATACTGAAAAAGAATCAAGTGGAGATGCAGAACCTAGTACAACTGGAACAGTAAAGAGACTCGAAGGTATGTTGCAGATTTGACAATGAATGGCAATTGCAGTTTGCTGTGGCAGAGCAAAACAAGCTGCTGTTTAAGAAACAATTAAAGATGAAGTAGGAAAATTGAGACTTCAGCAGATGTAGAATGAATTGGGTAAATTATATTTCATATGCCAAAAAGAATCAATGAAATTAAGTCACCTGAAATCAGAATTAACAAGAGTTTTTAAAAACAATTTTAGAAGGAACTAAAGTTGTAAGTTTGGCCAGATGTGAAATAGCTGAGATTCTTTTTTTGTTGTTATTTTTTTCAAGAAGGAGTTTCGCTCTTGTTCCCCAGGCTGGAGTGCAATGGCGCAGTCTTGGCTCACTGCAGCCTCCGCCTCCCGGGTTCAAGCGATTCTCCTCCCTCAGCCTCCCAAGTAGCTAGGATTACAGGTGTGGTGCCACCACACCTGGCTAATTTTGTTGTTGTTGTTGTTGTTGAGACAAAGTCTCACTCTGTCACCCAGGCTGGAGTGCAGTGGTGCAGTCTCGGCTCACTGCAACTTCCACCTCCCGGGTTCAAGCAATTCTCCTGCCTCAGCCTCACAAGTAGCTGGGATTACAGGTGCCCGCCACCATGGCTGGCTAATTTTTTGTATTTTTAGTAAAGATGGAGTTCTGCCTTGTTGGCCAGGCTGGTCTCAAAAGTCCTGACCTCAGGTGATCCGCCCATCTCGGCCTCCCAAAGTGCTGGGATTACAAGAGTGAGCCACCATGCCCAGCAGAATAGCTGAGATTCTTGCGTGAAAGAATTAGGGGGTTTTTTTGGATGGGAGAGGGGAAGGTCTTGCTATATCACCCAGGCTGGACTGCAATGGCTCGCTGCAGCCTCTTCCTCCTGGGCTCAAGCAGTCCTCCCACCTCACCCCTGAGTAGCTGGGAATACAGGTACATGCCACCACACCCAGCTAATTTTTATATCTTTCTGTAGAAATGGGGTTTTGCCATGTTGCCCAGGTTGATATTGAATTCCTGGGCTCAAGCAGCCTTCCTGCCTTGGCCTCCCAAAGTGCTGGGATTATAGGCATGAACCACCATGCCTGGCCGAGAACTAGTTTTAAATGGATAAATGTGAAAATATTTCAGTTGACGAAATTATTAGAAAATTATGAGTAAAAGCCTAAATAAGATGTGTTATTAAAAAGAACAAGGCCTTGCCGGGCGTGGTGGCTCATGCCTGTAATCCCAGCACTTTGGGAGGCCGAGGCAGGTGGATCACAAGGTCAGGAAATCAAGACCATCCTAGCTAACATGGTGAATCCCATTTCTACTACAAAAAATTAGCCAGGCGTGGTGGCATGTGCCTGTAGTCCCAGCTACTTGGGAGACTGGGGTAGGAGAATCGCTTGACTCCAGGAGGCAGAGGTTGCAGTGAGTCGAGATCACACCACTGCACTCCGGCCTGTGTGTTGGAGTGAGGCTTTGTCTCAAAAAAAAAAAAAAAAAAAAAATACAAGGCTTTTTGTTAAGCCACCAAACAATTGCTTTTAGAATATAGGACCTAGCAATATTAAAGATTAATTGATTCTAAATCTGAAAAATCATAAGTACATTTCTGTAGTTTTAGAACAGTTTCATAATTTGAGAAACTACCCAACTAACACACTATGTTGTGTCTCATAGGACTTAAAAATTATGAAGAAATGATTTCAACTGATGGCTTCAAAAGTCAAGTTTATGGCCGGGTGCAATGGCTCACACCTGTAATCCCAGCACTTTGGGCGGCCGAGGCGGGTGGATCACCTGAGGTCAGGAGTTTGAGACTAGCCTCACCAACAAAGTGAAACCCCACCTCTACTAAAAATACAAAAATTAGCCAGGCATGGAGGCAGGTGCCTGTAGTCCCAGCTACTCGGGAGGCTGAGACAGGAGAATTGCTTGAACCCGGGAGGTGGAGGTTGCAGTGAGTCAAAATTGCGCCACTGCGCTCCAGCCTGAGCGATGGAGCGAGACTCCATCTCAAAAAAAAAAAGGCAAATTTATGCAGCTTTTTTTAAATAATTAATTTTTAATTATTATTATCATTATTATTATTTTGAGACAGGGTCTTACTTTGTCGCCCAGGCAGTGGCACGATCTTGGCTCACTGCAACCTCTGCTTCTAGGCTCAAGTGATCCTCCCACCTCAGCTTCCCAAGTAATAGGGATTACAGGCACATGCCACCACCATCGGCTAGTTTTTGTATTTTTGGTAAAGACAAGGTTTCCCCATGTTGCCCAGGCTAGCCTCAAACTCCCTGGTTCAAGTGATCCACCTGCCTTGGCCTCCCAAAATGCCGATAGTACAGGCATCTGCGCCCATCTCATGATAGTACACTGCGCCCATCTCGCAACTGTTTTAAAATCTCTACCCATGTTATAACAGTTTCAGCTAAATGAGAAAAAAACTACTTTCTGTCACAATAAATGGCACTCCAGCTAAGTTAGGTTAAAAAAAATCAGATTCCATTAGAATTTTAAAACAAACTTGATGTTTCTGTTATTTCTTCATTCCACTAAATGATATGGTTTGACAATATTTATGCTCAGTTTTTTAAAAATAGTCTCTACAACAAATTGTCACTTGTTGGGTACAATTAAGTGCTCATTGTATAAGTGCACATGGTACAAATCAACACCAGCTTATAGGATTGCGGAAAGAATTAAGAGATTAATTTAGTGATCTTATGTACCCTGTCGGTCATATTGTGGAAGAGCTCTACAAAACTTACTGTACTGTTAACTCCAAGATTTTCTTCCAGTAACAGGAATGCTAGCCAGATGTTTAATAATCAAAGACCAAAAATGGCAGTTTAATTTTTCTACCCAATATCCTATGGCATATGAATGATCTAAATTTGAAGCTCCAAGGATAGGAAAAAGCTTACATGTGCCTGTCCTAGACAAGTACTAGAGTTTATATTGAAATCAAAACTTCTAAAAATAAAAATCAGTAAGATTAATTTTACTCATTTTTCTAACATGAGTCAGTATGCTTGAATTTTTCATTGTATTTGATAATGTCATGTAAATTTACTGTAAAAACTAAGAAAAAATTTTAAAATGCATTATTGATTAAATTTAGGGTTGCTTTTCAGTATACTCAGTAACTCTGAAGTCAGTGTTAACAGTACTGAGCTTACATAAGATTTATTGAATTTACCTAACTTAGGCAAATGTTTTCAAACTGATAGGCTTTTGGTCCGAAGTCAAATCAATTATTTTGAAAAAGATAAATGGGATTTTTTTTAGTGTGGATATGAAAAATAAAAGAAAATGATAACTATGTTTGGAACAATTTGGGTTTGTGAGTCTACTTTGTCATCTGTGAATTTTATGAAATGTATATACACATCAAGTATGATGAAAACAGGAATTGAGATGTGCCTTAGGTGTGAAATACACATTAGATTTTAAAGACTTAACGTGCAAATTATCACATTTATTAACTATGTTGATAATATGTTGAAATAATATTTTGGATATATTTGGTTAAATAAAATAATCACTGTATTTTAGAATTACATATGTGGGCCAGGCACAGTGGCTCACACCTGTAATCTCAGCACTTTGCGAGGCAGAGGTGAGCGGATCATGAGGTCAGGGGATCGAGACCATCCTGGCTAACATGGTGAAATCCCATCTCTACTAAAAATATAAAAAATTAGCCGGGCGTGGTGGTGGGCGTCTGCAGTCCCAGCTACTCAGGAGGCTGAGGCGGGAGAATAGCATGTACCCAGGAGGTGGAGCTTGCAGTGAGCCAAGATCACCCTACTGCACTCCAGCCTGGGTGACAGAGCGAGACTCCGTCTCAAAAAAAAAAAAAAAAAAAAAAAAAAAAATTACATATGTGGCTTGCAGTATAGTTGTATTAGAGAGCACTACCCTATATGATAGTTATTCTCAAAACCAAGTTTCACCAATCTAGACCTTACTGTTGACTTCAGGATCCATAGTCAACCGTCTTTTCATCAGTTTCACATTGTTGTTCCATAGGCATCTTAAACTGAATAGGTCCAAAGCTGAATTTATTCATCCCTCATCATACCTGTTTTGAAAAATGGCCCAACCATTTCCCTTGATGCTCAAACTAGAAATGTAGAAGATATTTGAAACCTTTTCTTCATCCACCTTGCCCTGTCTCTTCCACCTCTCCTACTGTAGTTATCTTGGTTCTTGGCTCAAGTCGTTATTTTTCTTGCTTAGAGTAATGTAATAACTTTCTAACAAGTCTGTCTGCTTTCATTGTTGCCCCTTGTTAATACTAACATATCCTTCATACTAAGGATTGACTATTCAAAAGTTTACATTTATTTTTATATAACTTTTATTAGGAAGACATTCAGACAACTAGATCTAGAGATGGCTACAGTCTTTGCTTGAGTAGCTCAATAGTGTCATTGTTGTGTTATCTGGGGTGATTTTGGTCTTTCCCTCGTAATTGCAGGATGCCTGGCACAGTTTTAGGGATGCTCGATTTAAGACAACATGGCAAGTCCTGGATCAAGCCCTGTGTATTCATCAGGAAGTCAAAAGCTTTGCCAGAAGCTTTTCCAAACAGACTTATATTTCACTGGCTAGAACTGTGTCAGCATGGCCATACTCACTGCAAGGGAATGTTGGAATGTAAGCTTTTACCTTCCATAGTGTCTGTATTAGAAGTAGACAATGGAGAAAGAATTGGGAATGGGTGGTTGGTTAGCTGGTCTATGAAGTCTAACATATTTCTCTACTGAAAAGGTTTTACTGGCTCCCCACTTTGTTCAGGATAGTTTTAAGTTATAAGGAGTCTGTGCCCTCTGTCTGGTACTGAGCTCAAGGTAACTGCCACTGGCCTGGTTATGAAAGGGCAATTTAAAGATTATCTAATTGGGTCTCTTTGTTTTGTAGGTAATAAAACTGACATTTCAAGAGGTTTAGTCAATTGCCAGGGTCACAGTTTGTTATGAACAGATAGCCAAAGTTATTGAATGTTTTGGGAACTGAAAATGTGATTTATTTATTTATTTTCATTATAGAAACTGGGTCTTGCCATGTTGCCCAGGCTGGTTTTGAACTCCTGGCCTCAAGTGATCCTCCTGCTTTGGCCTCCCAAAGGGCTGGGATTACAGGCACGAACCACTGCACCTGGCCTGAAAAATGTGATTTTAAATTATGTTCCACCTTTTTTTTTTTTGAGACAGAGTCTTTGCTTTGTCACCAGGCTGTAGTAGAGTGGCACGATCTCGGCTCACTGCAACCTCCAACTCCCTGGTTCAAGCGATTCTCCTGCCTCAGCCTCCCAAGTAGCTGGGATTACAGGCACACGCCACCATGCCCAGCTAATTTTTGTATTTTTAGTGGAGACGGGGTTTCACCATGTTGGCCAGTCTGTTCTTAATCTCCTGACCTTGTGATCCGCCTGCCTCGGCCTCCCAAAGTGCTGGGATTACGGGCATGAGCCACTGTGCCTGGCCATGTTCCACCTTTTAATATCAAAATAGCCTGGGAGAGTTGATTGATGTCTCTGAGTATTAATTTATCTATCTTTCAACAAGGATAATAATTGTATCTTGAACAGTTCTATTTATTTATCTATTGAGACAATGTCTCACTCTGTTGCCTAGGCTGGAGTGCAGTGGCACAGTCATGGCTCACTGCAGCATTGAACTTCCAGACTTGGGCAGTCCTCTTGCCTCAGCCTCCCAAGTAGCTGGGACTACAGGCACGCACCACCATGCCCAGCTAATTTTTAAATAATTTTAGAGACAGGGTCTTCTTCTGTTGCCCAGGCTGCTCTCAAACTCCTAGGCTCAAGTGATCATCCTGCCTCAGCCTCCCAAAATGCTGGGATTACAGGTGTGAGCCCCCACACCCAGCCTAGTTTCAGGTTTTATGGGGCCTGTTGGTTATTGAATTTGACACACTCTAAGAAAAATAATCCCACAAAATTGTGAATATACCATTAGAAATGATTTGAAATATTTATTTAGATTAAGAAAATAAATCATTATAATCTTCACAATATTTAAAAGTTAATATTACAAAATATAGAGGTGAAAAATACATGATCTTTTTATTTATTTCAGCTCTACAATTATTTTTTCCTTCATTTTGTTTTTTTTTTCTTTTCTTTTTTTTTTTTTGAAACAGGGTCTCACTCTGTTGCCCATGCTAAAGTGCAATCTCGACTTACTGCAACCTCCACCACCTGGGCTCAAGAGACCCTCCCACTTCAATCTCCTGAGTAGCTAGGACCACAGGCAAGTGCCACCATGTTGAGCTAATTTTTGTATGTTTTTGTAGAGACAGGGTTTCACCATGTTGCCCAGGCTGGTCTCAAACTCCTGAGCTCAAGCAATCCACCTACCTTGGCCTCCAAAAGTTCGAGGATAACAGATGTGAGCCAGATTAATGCCTGGCCCCTAGTTTTCTTTTGGTTATATATGCATTGATTGTCTCCATTTGACAATTCTGTAATATCTTTTTCTATAGAAGTATAGAAGGATAATTTACAGTATCCTCTAGCATAGTTGATGGAAATTTGCTTTTTTATTTTTGACAGTTTACATAGGTTTCTTTCCAATTCTCCACTGTGATTAATATACAGTGTAATTTTTAGGATTATTATCACATATGGGGAAACTCCTATTAAGAGTCACATCTGAACTACAAGATTTCACAGCATTTCATTTTTCCCTGGAGTGACTGCTCTTAAATATTGTTTGAATTGACCATTCAAAGTATTCCCAGAAGACTTCCCAACTGAGATGGCCAGCAATAGTTTAACTATACATGGAAGAAATTTCAGAGTACACACATATATCCCAGTCACTCTTTAACAAGAGCTCAGAAATGTCTACTGCCACTATATGGTTAAAACAGGAAGGGAAAATACACAGAAGGTGCAGCTGAAATGAAAGAGATGATAGTCTTAACTGACTATGGTAAAAATATTTTTGTGGTCGGGCACGGTGGCTCACACCTGTAATCCTAGCACTTTGGGAGATTGAGGTGGGCGGATTGCCTGAGCTCAGGAGTTCAAGACCAGCCTGGGCAATATGGTGAAATCCCATCTCTACTAAAATATAAAAAATTAGCCGGGCATGGCGGTGTGTACCTGTAGTCCCAGCTACTCAGGAGGCTGAGGCAGGAGAATTGCTTGAAACTGGGAGGCGGAAGGTGCAGTGAGCCGAAATTGCGCCACTGCACTCTAGCCTGGGTGACAGAGCGAGACTCCATCTCAAAAAAAAAAAAAAAAAAGCAAATTTAACAAAAATATATAAATGTGAAGAGAGATTTCTGTGGCTCCTTTTTTGGAAGGTACCCCTTCAAGTTTCATAGTTATTCTGCCTCTGACCTAGCTCTTTTGGTTTTTTGGATTCTTGAATGAGGTAAAGCAGACTTGGGAAATTGTTAGACACTTAATAAGTAATCAGCAAATATTACTAGAAAAATGATAGAATTGTGGATAATTTTTTAAGCTGGTTGCTGAGTATTTGTGTATGGAAGGGGGGGTTTGTTTTACTTCCTATTTAAAATTTTCCCAGTGAAAGTATTTTTAAAATCACATGAGATAAATGTAAAATAATTTAACTTTTTTCTATGCTGGAATCCTCTAAATATATTATGTTATTTTTTTTTATTTATTTATTTTTGAGATGGAATCTTGCTCTGTTCCCCAGGCTGGAGTGCAGTGGCACAATCTTGGCTCAATGCAACCTCCTCCTCCCATGTTCAAGCAATTCTCTTGTCTCAGCCTCCTGAGTAACTTGGATTACAGGTGCGCACCACCACACTTGGCTAATTTTTGTATTTTTAGTTGAGACAGGGTTTCACCATTTTGGCCAGACTGATCTCAAACTTCTGACCTCAAGCCATCTGCCTGCCTCAGCCTCCCAAAGTGCTAGGATTACAGGCGTGAGCCACTGTGCCTGGCAGATTATGTTATTTCTAAATAATAATAGCTATTATTAACAATTTTTATTTTTAAGCAAAAACACCTAGTAGATATAAAAACAACTTACAAATACTTCAAATACTATAAAACAATACTGTGAATTGGCCCTTTTAAAAAAATTTGCTTTTTAAGATATTATATGTACTTGAAACAAAGTTCTAAATACAGCATTGGATTTTGTTGGAGAATCTGCAGCCTCCCTGGTGGTGAGCACACAGAGACATGTGCTGTGTAAGACATCAGTAACACTGCTGGGCTCCCCTAAGGGAGCAATAGGCTTGCCAAAGAAGCTGATGTAGATTCCACCCTGTGTAACACAGTGATGCATCAATCCCGAGAATTTCTACCAGTCAAATAAGCATGCATAACGGTTTCTTTGAAGATACATATTTCTCCATTCCAAAAATATGGTTGATGTATGAGAAAAAGTTAAGTTATATTCCTACCTCAAACAAAATTCTAGAAAAAATTAAAGATGGAATAAAGAATAAAAGTTGAAGTCATAAAATAAAAATAAGCTGATGAATATTTTTGTGTTCTCTGAATAGGAAGAATATTTTCAATCCAAAGGTAGTGCAGTCAGAGTGCTCCAACAAACCTTAACTAACTCATGAGTTCTGCCTATATGGAGGTGAACAGTTCATTAAGAATTTTACTCTGTGGTAGATGTGTGGTCAGCATTTTTATCTCTTCAATGACAGCATTTTTCTTGTGAATGGTTTTCATGCATTTGTGAATCTTGCAGCTTTCTCACATTTTTTCTTATAAAATCTTTGTATTGATGCTGTGCCACAGCATTTCTTGAACACATATTTTAGTGACGTGGAGTTTCCTGGACCAGCAGTTTGCAGGTGGATTCATGGATGGTGGGAGGACCGGGGGTTTTCTTCCAGGCTTTAAACTTTCCAAGGCATTCTCTTTATTGTCATAGAGACCACTGATTCTGGCAGATGTGGCTTTTCTGGGAAATTTGTGTGTGTGTATCCCTGTTCTCTGATCCATAGTGAATCTGGAAGAGCTTCTGTCACCAGGCCTGCACTCCCCAGGCCCTTCAGCACCTGCAGCTTCATGTGAGCCCTTCACCTCAGGGAGTATGTTTTTGCTGGGCCTTTCTGAGAGTGCTGCTAAGAGCCCTCTAGATATTCTCTGTGCTTTTTCTCTCTGCATTCCATCCTCATGACTTTTGCTGAAGCTCAGCTTCTACAGCTCTGTGCCCACTCAGTTGTTAGATTTTTGAGTTGATGATTTTGCATTTCCTGGTGAGTTCCTCCTTTTTAGGAAGTATTGTTTTGCTGAGGCTCTCAGATTTGCTATTCATAAAGGACTTTGATATTCTCTTTGCATTTTCTTAATTTTAATTGCTTTTCCTTTTGACTTTGCAGGATTTATGTGACCTACCTGCTGAAAAAAAAAAGGGCAATTTTTAAAAATCTTCTATATTTTGTTCCTAAATTTTCCTTGTTACATTGTTTGCTGTCTCAGAGGAGAAGGAGAAAGAGGGTAAGGCTACCTACCAATGTGCTAGGTAAGATTGGCCGGGTGCAGTGGCTCATGCCTGTAATCCCAGCACTTTGGGAGGCCGGGGCAGGTGGATCACCTGAGGTCAGGAGTTGGAGATCAGCCTGGGCAACATGGTGAAACCCCGTCTCTAGTAAAAATACAAAATTAGCCGGGCATGGTGGCACATGCCTGTAATCCCAGCTACTTGGGAGGCTGAGGCAGGAGAATCGCTTGAACCTGGGAGGCAGAGGATGCAATGATCTGTGATCGTGCCTTTGCACTCCAGCCTGGGCAACAAGAGTAAATCTCTGTCTCACCAAAACAAACAAACAAAAACAAAATAAAAAGAACAAAACTCTTAAGATTTTGATTGGAATTATACTTGAGTAATTTTCAAATCTGGGGAGAAGTTATATCTTTACAAAATTTATTTTTCCGGGGCGGAGCAAGATGGCCGAATAGGAACAGCTCCAGTCTCCAGCTCCCAGCATGAGTGACACAGAAGACCGGTGTTTTCTGCATTTTCAACTGAGGTACTGGGTTCATCTCACTAGGGAGTGCGGGACAATCAGTGCTGGTGAGCTGCTGCAGCCCGTCCAGCGAGAGCTGAAGCAGAGCGAGGCATCGCCTCACCTGGGAAGCTCAAGGGGGAAGGGAATCCCTTTTCCTAGCCAGGGGAGCTGAGACACAACACCTGGAAAATCAGGTAACTCCCACCCCAATACTGTGCTTTACCAAGGATCTTAGCAAACAGGCACACCAGGAGATTATATCCCACACCTGGCTGGGAGGGTCCCACGCCCACGGAGCCTCCCTCATTGCTAGCACAGTAGTCTGTGATCTACCGGCAAGGCAGCAGCAAGGCTGGGGGAGGGGTGCCCGCCATTGCTGAGGCTTAAATAGGTAAACAAAGTGGCTGGGAAGCTCGAACTGGGTGAAGCTCACAGCAGCTCAAGGAGTCCTGCCTGTCTCTGTAGACTCCACCTCTGGGGACACGGCACAGCTAAACAACAACAACAACGAAAAAAAAGCAGCTGAAACCTCTACAGACACAAACGACTCTGTCTGACAGCTTTGAAGAGAGCAGTGGATCTCCCAACACGGAGGTTGAGATCTGAGAACAGACAGACTGCCTGCTCAAGTGGGTCCCTGACCCCTGAGTAGCCTAACTGGGAGACACTCCCCACTAGGGGCAGACCGACACCCCACACCTCACACGGTGGAGTACACCCCTGAGAGGAAGCTTCCAAAGCAAGAATCAGCAGGTACACTTGCTGTTCAGCAATATTCTATCTTCTGCAGCCTCTGTTGCTGATACCCAGGCAAACAGGGTCTGGAGTGGACCTCAAGCAATCTCCAACAGACTTACAGCTGAGGGTCCTGACTGTTAGAAGGAAAACTAACAAACAGGAAGGACACCCACACCAAAACCCCATCAGTACATCACCATCATCAAAGACCAGAGGCAGATAAAACCACAAAGATGGGGAAAAAGCAGGGCAGAAAAGCTGGAAATTCAAAAAATAAGAGCGCATCTCCCCCTGCAAAGGAACACAGCTCATCGCCAGCAACGGATCAAAGCTGGACGGAGAATGACTTTGACGAGATGAGAGAAGAAGGCTCCAGTCCATCAAACTTCTCAGAGCTAAAGGAGGAATTATGTACCCAGCGCAAAGAAACTAAAAATCTTGAAAAAAGAGTAGAAGAATTGATAACTAGAATAATTAATGCAGAGAAGGCCATAAACGAACTGACAGAGATAAAAACCATGACATGAGAAATACGTGACAAATGCACAAGCTTCAGTAACCGACTCGATCAACTGGAAGAAAGAGTATCAGCAATTGAGGATCAAATGAATGAAATGAAGCGAGAAGAGAAATCTAAAGAAAAAAGAAGAAAAAGAAATGAACAAAGCCTGCAAGAAGTATGGGATTATGTAAAAAGACCAAATCTACGTCTGATTGGGGTGCCTGAAAGTGAGGGGGAAAATGGAACCAAGTTGGAAAACACTCTGCAGGATATCATCCAGGAGAACTTCCCCAACCTAGTAGGGCGGGCCAACATTCAAATTCAGGAAATACAGAGAATGCCACAAAGATACTCCTTGAGAAGAGCAACTCCAAGACACATAATTGCTAGATTCACCAAAGTTGAAATGAAGGAAAAAATCTTAAGGGCAGCCAGAGAGAAAGGTCGGGTTACCCACAAAGGGAAGCCCATCGGACTAACAGCAGATCTCTCGGCAGAAACTCTCCAAGCCAGAAGAGAGTGGGGGCCAATATTCAACATTCTTAAAGAAAAGAATTTTCAACCCAGAATTTCATATCCAGCCAAACTAAGTTTCATAAGTGAAGGAGAAATAAAATCCTTTACAGATAAGCAAATGCTTACAGATTTTGTCACCACCAGGCCTGCCTTACAAGAGACCCTGAAGGAAGCACTAAACATGGAAAGGAACAACCAGTACCAGCCAATGCAAAAACATGCCAAAATGTAAAGACCATCGAGGCTAGGAAGAAACTGCATCAACTAACAAGCAAAATAACCAGTTAATATCATAATGGCAGGATCAAGTTCACACATAACAATATTAACCTTAAATGTAAATGGACTAAATGCTCCCATTAAAAGACACAGACTGGCAAACTGGATAAAGAGTCAAGACCCATCAGTTTGCTGTATTCAGGAGACCCATCTCACATGCAGAGACATACATAGGCTCAAAATAAAGGGATGGAGGAAGAGCTACCAAGCAAATGGAGAACAAAAAAAAGCAGGGGTTGCAATCCTAGTCTCTGATAAAACAGACTTTAAACCATCAAAGATCAAAAGAGACAAAGAAGGCCATTACATAATGGTAAAGGGATCAATTCAACAGGAAGAGCTAACTATCCTAAATATATATGCACCCAATACAGGAGCACCGAGATTCATAAAGCAAGTCCTTAGAGACTTACAAAGAGACTTAGACTCCCATACAATAATAATGGGAGACTTCAACACCCCACTGTCAACATTAGACAGATCAACGAGACAGAAAGTTAACAAGGATATCCAGGAATTGAACTCATTTCTGCAGCAAGCAGACCTAATAGACATCTATAGAACTCTCCACCCCAAATCAACAGAATATACTTTCTATTCAGCACCACATCATACTTATTCCAAAATTGACCACATAATTGGAAGTAAAGCACTCCTCAGCAAATGTACAAGAACAGAAATTATAACAAACTGTCTCTCAGACCACAGTGCAATCAAACTAGAACTCAGGACTAAGAAGCTCAATCAAAACCACTCAACTACATGGAAACTGAATAACCTGCTCCTGAATGACTACTGGGTACATAACAAAATGAAGGCAGAAATAAAGATGTTCTTTGAAACCAATGAGAACAAAGATACAACATACCAGAATCTCTGGGATACATTTAAAGCAGTGTGTAGAGGGAAATTTATAGCACTAAATGCCCATAAGAGAAAGCTGGAAAGATCTAAAATGGACACCCTAATATCACAATTAAAAGAACTAGAGAAGCAAGAGCAAACACATTCAAAAGCTAGCAGAAGGCAAGAAATAACTAAGAGCAGAACTGAAGGAGATAGAGACACAAAAAACCCTCCAAAAAATCAATGAATCCAGGAGTTGGTTTTTTGAAAAGATCAACAAAATTGATAGACCACTAGCAAGACTAATAAAGAAGAAAAGAGAGAAGAATCAAATAGACGCAATAAAAAATGATAAAGGGGATATCACCACCAACCCCACAGAAATACAAACTACCATCAGAGAATACTATAAACACCTCTACGCAACAAACTACCATCAGAGAATACTATAAACACCTCTACGCAAATAAACCAGAAAATCTGGAAGAAATGGATAATTTCCTGGACACTTACACTTTCCCAAGACTAAACCAGGAAGAAGCTGAATTCCTGAATAGACCAATAGCAGGCTCTGAAATTGAGGCAATATATAATAGCCTACCAACCAAAAAAAGTCCAGGACCAGATGGATTCACAGCTGAATTCTACCAGAGGTGCAAGGAGGAGCTGGTACCATTCCTTCTGAAACTATTCCAATCAATAGAAAAAGAGGGAATCCTCCCTAACTCATTTTATGAGGCCAACATCATCCTGATACCAAAGCCTGGCAGAGACACAACAAAAAAAGAGAATTTTAGACTAATATCCCTGATGAACATCAATGCAAAAATCCTCAATAAAATACTGGCAAACCGGATCCAGCAGCACATCAAAAAGCTTATCCACCATGATCAAGTGGGCTTCATCCCTGGGATGCAAGGCTGGTTCAACATACGCAAATCAATAAACATAATCCAGCATATAAACAGAACCAAAGACAAAAACCACATGATTATCTCCGTAGATGCAGAAAAGGCCTTTGACAAAATTCAACTGCCCTTCATGCTAAAAATGCTCAATAAATTCAGTATTGATGGAACGTATCTCAATAAGAGCTATTTATGACAAACCCACAGCCAGTATCATACTGAATGGGCAAAAACTGGAAAAATTCCCTTTGAAAACTGGCACAAGGCAAGGATGCCCTCTCTCACCACTCTTATTCAACATAGTGTTGGAAGTTCTGGCTAGGGCAATCAGGCAAGAGAAAGAAATCAAGCATATTCAGTTAAGAAAAGAAAAAGTCAAATTGTCCCTGTTTGCAGATGACATGATTGTATATTTAGAAAACCCCATTGTCTCAGCCCAAAATCTCCGTAAGCTGATAAGAAACTTCAGCAAAATCTCAGGATACAAAATAAATGTGCAAAAATCACAAACATTCTTATACACCAGTAACAGACAAACAGAGAGCCAAATCATGAATGAACTTCCATTCACAATTGCTTCAAAGGGAATAAAATACCTAGGAATCCAACTTACAAGGGATGTAAAGGACCTCTTCAAGGAGAACTACAAACCACTGCTCAGTGAAATCAAAGAGGACACAAACAAATGGAAGAACATACCATGCTCATGGATAGGAAGAATCAATATCTTGAAAATGGCCATACTGCCCAAGGTAATTTATAGATTCAATGCCATCCCCATCAAGCTATGAATGAGTTTCTTCACAGAATTGGAAAAAACTGCTTTAAAGTTCATATGGAACCAAAAAAGAGCCCACATTGCCAAGACAATCCTAAGTCCAAAGAACAAAGCTGGAGGCATCACGCTACCTGACTTCAAACTATACTACAAGGCTACAGTAACCAAAACAGCATGGTACTGGTACCAAAACAGAGATATAGACCAATGGAACAGAACAGAGTCCTCAGAAATAATACCACACATCTACAGCCATCTGATCTTTGACAAACCTGAGAGAAACAAGAAATCGGGAAAGGATTCCCTATTTAATAAATGGTGCTGGGAAAATTGGCTAGCCATAAGTAGAAAGCTGAAAGTGGATCCTTTCCTTACTCCTTATACAAAAATTAATTCAAGATGGTTTAGAGACTTAAATGTTAGACCTAATACCATAAAAACCCTAGAAGAAAACCTAGGTAATACCATTCAGGACATAGGCATGGGCAAGGACTTCATGTCTAAAACACCAAAAGCAATGGCAACAAAAGCCAAAATTGACAAATGGGATCTCATTAAACTAAAGAGCTTCTGCACAGCAAAAGAAATTACCATCAGAGTGAACAGGCAACCTACAGAATGGGAGAAAATTTTTGCAATCTACTCATCTGACAAAGGGCTAATACTCTGAACCTACAAAGAACTCAAACAAGTTTACAAGAGAAAAACAAACAATCCCATCAAAAAGTGGGCAAAGGATATGAACAGACATTTCTCAAAAGAAGACATTCATACAGCCAACAGACACATGAAAAAATGCTCATCATCACTGGCCATCAGAGAAATGCAAATCAAAACCACAATGAGATACCATCTCACACCAGTTAGAATGGCAGTCATTCAAAAGTCAGGAAACAACAGGTGCTGGAGAGGATGTGGAGAAATAGGAACACTTTTACACTGTTGGTAAACTAGTTCAACCATTATGGAAAACAGTATGGCGATTCCTCAAGGATCTAGAACTAGAAGTACCATATGACCCAGCCATCCCATTACTGGGTATATACCCAAAGGATTATAAATTGTGGTGCTATAAAGACACATGCACACGTATGTTTATTGCGGCACTATTCACAATAGCAAAGACTTGGAATCAACCCAAATGTCCATCAGTGACAGACTGGATTAAGAAAATGTGGCACATATACACCATGGAATACTATGCAGCCATCAAAAAGGATGAGTTTGTGTCCTTTGTAGGGACATGGATGCAGCTGGAAACCATCATTCTCAGCAAACTATCGCAAGAACAGAAAACCAAACACTGCATGTTCTCAATCATAGGTGGGAACTGAACAATGAGATCACTTGGACTCGGGAAGGGGAACATCACACACCAGGGCCTATCATGGGGAGAGGGGAGGGGGGAGGGATTGCATTGGGAGTTATACCTGATGTAAATGACGAGTTGATAGGTGCTGACGAGTTGATGGGTGCAGCACACCAACATGGCACAAGTATACATATGTAACAAACCTGCACGTTATGCACATGTACCCTGGAACTTAAAGTATTAAAAAAAAAAAAAAAAACTTATTTTTCCAATCCAATAACAAGATCAGGTTAACATATACTTTTTCTTTCTCCTCAGTAAATATTTGCATTTTTGATGTAGGCCCCACACACTCACTAATTTAATTTCTATGTATTTTGTATGTTCTTACTTTACATGTTGCTACCATAAATGGGACATTATTTTATTTTTATAATTGACTATTGCTGTATAGAAAACATATATTTATGTATTCCTTTTTATGTGTCCAAATTACTTTTTTGATTCAAGTGGGTTGTCTGGATAGGGGAAAAAGTTTCTTCTTCAAATAATGATCATTTTACCTCCTCTTTCTAATATTTATGACTAGCATTCTTTTTCTTATCTCATAGCATTGCTTATTGACTTCAGAAATAATAGTAGTGGTTACAAATATGTTTATTTTATCCTTCACTTTAATAGGAATGTCTTTAGGATTGTTATGACTGATATTTGTTGGCTGCATGTAGACATTCTTTAAACAAGTGTCCCACTAATTTGTGTTTTGCTTTTGCTGCTTTAAGCTAGAATGTCCCAGGAAGTACGCAATCTCTCTCACACACGCAACTGTCATAATACACTCATGAAAAGAAAAGAGTTCTTTGAGATTCTAATATCTGGGATTTTTGTGGTAGACAATCAAGCTCTATCCTCAGAGGAAAAAAAAATTGGACATTTTGATTTGAAAGTGGCAGGATCCAGAGGCAAAAAAAAGAGGAAAGGAAAATAAAGAGATTCTGGATTTTTGGAATTATGTGGCACACATTCCTGGTACCACTTCCAGTTTCATTTGCTTTTTACATGATTCCATTTTATGATCACAGTGAAGACTGTACCCTATGATTAAAAAAAAAAAATCTACTTGGCTTTATTTTATTCTGTTAGTATGAATCAAGCTGAACTCATGAACAGTGATTGCTGTATCGTAAGTTCAAAAGTTATTGAATAAGTAGGACTGTTTTCTCCTATACCAGTCCCTGACTGTATTTCTTTGGTTCTTTAATCTATGTTTTAAATATTTGTTTTCTACCCTGCACTTTCCAGCTGTTATCTTTTTCTGCAACTTTGAGTATATTTGCTTCCAGTAAACCTCCCCTGTCTCTACTGATCTGCTGCTTCTGATCATCTCGGACTCAAAAATACAATAAACCTGTTTAATGTAACTAAATCTAAAGAGTAAATAGGGTATGTTATAGGGTCTAACACCCATGAGTAATTCAGAGTAATTTTTATGTAATGATAAAATTATTTTGGTACCCAGCAGGCTAATAAAAAGTAATTATTTTAATTAATTTTGAATGGGTAATACGTGCACATAGTGAAGTATTTTTAAAACTTAGGCCAGGCACATGCCTGTAATCCCAGAACTTTGGGAGATCAAGGCAAGAGGATCTCTTGAGGCCAGGAATTCCACATCAACCTGGGCAACATAGCAAGACCCTGTCTCGACAAAATCTTTTTTTTTTTTTTAATTAGGTGGGTATGGTAGCATGTGCCTGTAGCCCCAACTACTCAGGAGGCTGAGGCAGGAGGATCACTGGAGTCTAGGAGTTTGGGGTTACAGTGAGCTATGATGGCACTACTGTACCCCAGCCTGGGTAGCAGAGACCCTGTCTTTTAAAATAAAGTACAAAATCCAAATGGTCACACATTGAAAAACAGTTTGTCCGTCACCTGTACCCCAGACACTCACCAGAGGAAATCACTGCTATCACTTCCCTATGTATATTTACAGCATGTATATATCATATATATAACCATATACATATATTTTTCACAAATGGTAAGATTTTATATACACTTCTGAACTTTGCTTCTTTTAGGTAAGAATGTATCTTAAAGATGAGTGCATATGTCTATTTAAAGCTGCTTTATTGCTTTACAAATTTTTTCTTGAAATATACATGCAAGAAATATCAATTGTAAGTGTACAGTGTGATGATTTTCCACTGCGCCTGGCCTGAAAAATTTTTTAAAGAGAAGAATATAGTGAGAGTAATCAATCTACCCAATTTCGAGACATCATATAGCTATAGTACTCAAGACTTGGTGGTATTGTGGGGATATAGACATAGAGATCAGTGAAACAGAATAGAAAACCCAGAAATAGACCCATACAAGTATGTCCCCCTGATTTTTGACAAAGGTGCAAAAACCAATAGAGGAAAGACAATCTTCTTAACAAATACTCTTGGAGAAAGTGAACATCCATAGTAAAAAAAGAAAAATGAACCTCAACTTCACATCTTATAGAAAGTTAACTCAAAGTGGATTATAAACTGAAGTGTAAAATGTAAAACTATAAATCTTCTAGAAAAAAACAGGAGAAAAATCTTTAAGAACTAAGACTAGCAGAATTCTTAGAGTTAACACCAAAGGCATGATAATAAAGGAAACATGGATAAATTGAACATTAAAAGTTTTACTTTGTGAAATACGCTGTTGAGAGGAAGAAAGACAAGCTATATACTGGGAGAAAATATTTTCAAATCGCATATGTGACAAGGGACTAGTATCTAGAATATATAAAGAGCTCTCAAACTTAATTGCAAAAAAGCAATCCAGGCTGGTTGTAATTGATCACGCCTGTAACTCCAGTGCTTTAGGAGTCTTGAGACAGGAGGATTGCTTGAGCCCAGGAGTTCAAGACCAGCCTGAGAAACATAGTGAAACCTCATCTCTATTAAATTTTTGTTTTAAGTATCTGGGAGTGGTGGCATGCATCTGTAGTGCTGGCTACTCAGAAGGCTGAGGTGGAAGGATTGCTTGAGCCCAGGAGATTGAGGCTTCAGTGAGCTATAATCACACCATGGCAGTCCAGCCTGGGTGACAGAGTGAGACCTTGTGTCAAATAAATAAAATTTTAAAAAAGCAATGCAATTAGAAAATGGGCAAAAGATATGAAGAGACATTTCAACACACAGGATATACAGGTGGCATAAAATAACATGAAAAGACGGTATCATTTACCATTAGGGAAATAAAAATTAAACCTACAATGAACTATCAGTACACACTTACCAGAATGGCTAAAATAAAAAATAATGACAACACCAAATGTTGGCAAGGATGTGGAGAGATTTGATCATTCATACATTGCTGGCAGGAATGTAAAATGGTGCAGCAACTTTGAAAAACAGTTTAACAGTTTCTTTAAAAAGTAAACATGTTAAACCCTATGGCCCGGGAATTGCAGTCTTAGGTATTTCTCCTAGAGAAATGAAATCTTACGCTCACAGAAAAACCTGTACATGAAAGTTCGTAGCAGCTTTGTAATAGTTAAAATCTGGAAACAACCTAGGTGTCCTTCAACATGTAAATAGTTAGACGGTGGTACAAACATACCATGGAATGCTACTCAACAATTAAAAAACAAAAACAAAAACAAAAAAAACTCTTGATACATGAAATAACCTGGAAGAATCTCCAGAAAATTATTCTGAGTGAAAAAAGCCATCCCCAAAATGTTACCTACTGTATTTGTTCAGTTATATAATGTGAGAAATAGGCTCACACATCCAAACCCAAAGAATGGACTCAGAGGCACAGAGAACAGTGAAAGTGAGACTTTTAATAGTGGTCTTGCAAGATTGGATGTCTGGTAGGCAGGCATACTCGGGGCAGCTTCAGCATGTAATTTATCTCCTAGCCTGCAAGTCCCTCCCCTAGCTCCTCATTGATAGAGTACTATGGGGTTACAATCTGCCCTGTCACCTAAGTTTCATTATCCACCTTATAAGGTTATACCCTTGTCTCCTTCCTTGCTTAAGTTTCGGTTTCACAGTAACGAAACTTTCTTCCCTTTGATGGGCTGACTCCTCCTCTACTTTCTGTTCACTTATGACTTTCTAGGAGTGTGAGCCATACAGTTTGTTAAATCCGCAGGCTGGCTGCCAGTGTGTAGATTTATCATGACTTGAAAATGGACCATTTAAAGTCTTTTCTCACATATAAAATTGATATGACAAAAATAATAGTAATGGAAAACTCATTAGTGCTAGGTAAGAATTAAGGAGGAAGCAGGGCTGGGAGAAAAGTTATGGCTATAAAAGGACAACAGAAGAGATCCTTGTGGTAATAGAAACATTCTGTATCTTTGTAGGAGATCGGTCAGGGTGGTGGGAAAAGTTATAA